>NC_081847.1:86515475-87715475 GCF_963259705.1 Myotis daubentonii
GATCACACTCACTTAACCTTTATTATAGTTTATTATGTACATACTAGAGGCCTGATGCATGAAATCCGCACAGAGTAGGCCATCCTTCCCCCAGCTGCTGGCACCGGCTTCCCTCTGGCACCTGCGACCCTGGCTTCCCTCGCAGCCCCGGCTTCGTCTGGAAGGTTGCCTGTCTAATTAGCATATTATGCTTTTATTATTATAGATAGGAAAAAAAACATAGTATCTATAGGATTTGGTACTAACCATGGTTTCAGGCACCCTGGGGAAGTGTGTCTTGGAATGTTTCGCATGGTGATGGGGAGAGAGAACTACTGTAAAAGCTCTTTGTTTGAAAGTGGATGTAGAAATTATGAAGAAAACCAGTGCCATCAACCTCAAAAGCCCTTGAAATGCCCATAACCCCTCCTCCAGAGTTTTTACAAGCTTCCCTTGCTCTCCAATCTGCCTTTAATTTGTTCTTTTCCTCAAACTTCAGCACTGAAGGTAATGGAAAAAGCCATTTCTTATTCCACTCTATTGTTTTTCTGTGATGTTTCATTACACAGTTTGAAATATGTTGTTTTCTATTGTTTTTCATCGCAAATGTGCAGAATTTCAATTACATTAAGATGCCTCGCAATCCTGGAATTTATTGTAGAACAAGTGGGCCTTTTGAGGGCTAACTGAAGAACTTAACCACATACTTATAAATAAATATTTAGAATATAATTCTTTTGCAAGAAAGACCATCCAGATTATAAACTCTTTTGGGTACTGGACTGTTTTCTTTACAATCATCTCTTCTAAAGTGCCTACTGCAATGCCTTGCACACAGGAGGCATTTCATGGATAAAGAGGGAGAGTCCCCATTCTCTCTCTGGGTAGTTCAAGTTCGCTTTGTCACACCTTCCTTTGTCTTCTGCAGTGCAGCCAAAATCAATCTCTATTGGCTTTGTCCTTTGTTAAGCTGGCAGCTAGAAAGTTAATGTAATTAAGCTTTTGAAAATTATAAAATGCCAACCATACAGAAAAGTGCCAAGAATTATATACCATATGCCCACCATTTACACTTAACAGATAATAACGTTGTGCAATATTAGCTTCAGGTAGTTTTTTATTTAAGAAATAAAATGGTAGCTCTCTCTACATTGACCCCCCATCCTTGTCCCTTCTCCTTTTTTCCTTCACTGGAGATAACCAACATCTTTAAGTTGGCTTTATTCTCATCCATAATCTAATATTTTACTACATATATATAGGTATATGCATATAGATAGATAATATAGGCATTATTCTGTGCATTAAAGTAAATGCTACTAATAAAGTACGGTAAGTATCCTTTTGCAATTTGCTGTTTTCACTAAACATTATTTTGAAATCTATCCATGTGGCTACATATACATTTGACTCATATATATTAATTCCTATGTGGTGTTCCATAATATGAATAAGCCATAGTTCGTTTTTTCCATTTTCCTCTTGCTGGACAGGGTTTCCCAGGAAGCTGAACCTGAGACCAAAGCTCACATGGAGGCCAGAGCTTCTTGGAGAGTGTGGTCCTGGGGAAGCAGGAGGGAAGGAGAAGGTCAGTGAGCCAGGAGAGGAGAGAGAGCTGGCATGCGGATGCCATGGCTGCTAAATATTTAACCACCAACTGTCTGCCCTTTAGCAAAGATCTGCCCCATTTAGGGTTGCCAGATTTAGCAAATAAAAATATAGAGTACCAGTTAAATCTGAATTTCAGATAAGCAACACATAACTTTTTAGTGTAAGTATGTGCCATGCAAGATTTAGGACATACTTATACTAAAAGGTTAATTGTCATTTATCTGAAATGTTAATGTAACTGGTATCCTGTATTGTACCTGGTAAATACAGCTCTACCAGCTGTAAATACCCTGCACTTCTAGACAGAGCTTGTGGGGATGCTGACTGGGTCCTAGCATAATACCTCGCCCATCAGACAGTTACAGGTCTGAAGTTGGAAGTAACCATAAAGGCCATCTAGGAGAGGAGCTCTCAATATTTTTCACTCCCATTCTTCAGAGGCTCATAACACACTCCTACTAATGGCTAATAATAATTAATGGTATCTCATCTGGGGCATACGTAAGAATCATATGAGAATCTGAAGTGGTGGTGGTGATGATGATAATGTGTGTATGTATATGTGTGTGTGTGTGTGTGTGTGTGTGTGTGTGTGTGTGTGTGTGAGAGAGAGAGAGAGAGAGAGAGAGAGAGAGAGAGAGAGAGAGAAAGAGAAAGAGAAAGAAATATGTTAGGACAGAGTTGGGAGGCACATATATTTTCAAAATATATTTTAAAAAAATTCTTCAGTTGATTCCAATATACCCCCCAGTTTTCTCATCAAGTCACTGATCACATTCAGGGATCTTGGAAGACTTTCTAAGAAAGTGCTGTTTGGGCCCTGACTGGTTTGGCTCAGTGGATAGAGCATCGGCCTGTGGACTCAAGGGTCCCGGGTTCGATTCCGGTCAAGGGCATGTAGTTTGGTTGCGGGCACATCCCCAGTGGGGAGTGTGCAGGAGGCAGCTGATCGATGTTTCTCTCTCATCGATGTTTCTAACTCTCTATCTCTCTCCCTTCCTCTCTGTAAAAAAAAATCAATAAAATATATTTTAAAAAAAAAGAAAAAGAAAAAAAAAGAAAGTGCTGTTTGGGCTTGACTAGGAATTAACTACATGAAGAAAAATGGGGTTGAGGAAAGCTTTTTAAATTTTGTGAACAGTTTTTTAAAGGCCTCCACATGGGAGGGATCATGGTGTATGGGTGATAACTGAAAATGGGAAGAGTGGCTGAGAGAAAGGAGGGGAAGAATGATAAGATACGTGGCTGGAGGGACAGGAGTAGTCCCATCCATCCTGCAGACTTTATATGCCATGTTAAGGATTTTGGACTTGATCCTGACAATGATGAGAAGCCATAAAATGATCTGCATAATGGAGAGACAGGAATTAATCTCACTTTTATAAGAACAACATTTGGGGCCAGTCTGTAGAGCAGACTTAAGGGGATATCATTAGACAGTGAATGTCTGGCTGGGATGTGGTGTTTGATTGGACTAAGGAATGGCAGTGGAGAGTCAGAAAGGTAGATGGATTGAAAAAGTCCTTAGTGGGTAAAATCGACAGGACTTGGTGCTTTGAGTGAAGGAGAGCTATGAATAAAGAATGTCTTAGATTTCTGGCTTACGTGGTTGGATGGTTGATGGCACCAATCATTAAGATAGGGAACCTTGAAGCAAGATGGGCGTGGAATTAGTGTGGGCCCGATTATTATGAAGTGCTTTTAAGACATCTGAATGAAAATGTTAAAGGCCTTTGACCGTCTGGGAGTGATGTTTGGAGGAATGACTTGGGCTGGAATTAGAGGTTGGTGAACCATGCCCTGGGCATGGTGTTGGCATCTCTGTTAGTTTCCTAGAACTACTGCAATACATTACCACGACTTTGGTGGCTTAAGACAACAGAAATTTATTCTGTTATCATTTGGGAGTTCAGAAATCTGAAATCAAGTTGTTGACAGGGCTGTACTCCCTTTGGCGGATCCAAGGGACAATCTTTCCTCACTTCTTCCAATTTTCGGCGACCCCAGGCACTGCTTGGCTTGTTGCTTCATAACTCCAATCCCTGCCTCTGTCTTCCTCTCCCCTGTGCTCATGTGGTCTCTTGGAAGGGCACATGTCATTGGATTATCTTATTTGGAAAATAAGGTATTAGGGTGTAAATATATCTTTTTGGGAGCCACTTAGTCAACATATTGCAGGGTCTGTTTCTTTTTAAAACTATTTTATTGAGGTATAATTGACATACAAGAAGCTGTACATATTTCATATACACAATTTAATGAGTTTGCAGATAGGTATACATCTGTGAGCCTCACCACAATCAATGCCATAAATATATCTATCACCTCCAAGAGTGTCCTCCCATTCTCTTTATTTTGTGTGGTAAAAATACTTAAAATAAGATGCATCCTCTCAGCAAATTTTACAGTACAGTGTTAACTGTAGGCACTATGACTTACAGCAAGATTTCATCTTGTATAACTGGCATTTTGGATCCTCTGACCAATACCTCCATTTCCCCAGTCCCCAAGCCCCTGGTAATAACCATTCTCTCTGTTTTCATGATTTAGCCTATTTTAGATTTCTCATTTGGAGGGATTACTTTCTGTGTCTGGCTTATTTCATTTAGCATAATGTCTTCAGTTTCATTCATGTTTATGCAAATGACAGGATTTCCTTCTTCTTATAGCTAAATAATATTTCATTGTACACAAACTAGAGGCCCGGTGCACAAAAATTTGTGCACTCAGAGGGGAGTCCCTCAGCCCGGCCTGTGCCCTCTCGCAGTCTGGGACCCCTTGGGGGATGACCACCTGCTGGCTGAGGCCTGCTCCCTGAGGGATTGGGCCCAAGCTGGAAGTCAGACATCCCTCTGGCAGCCGAGAGCCCTCTGGGGATGTCCACTTGCCAGCGGGGAGCAGGCCTAAACTGCAGTTGGATATCCTTAGCGCTGCTGAGGAGGCAGGAGAGGCTCCCACCACCACCACTGTACTGGCAGCCGTCAGCTTGGCTTGTGGCTGAGCAGAGCTCCCCCTGTGGGAGCGCACTGACCACCAGGGGGCAGCTCCTGCATTGAGCATCTGCCCCCGGTGGTCAGTGTGTGTCATAGTGACCAGTCATTCCCAGTCATTCTGTTGTTAAGGTCAATTTGCATATTACCCTTTTATTATATAGGATAGAGGCCTGGTGCATGGGTGGGGGCCGGCTGGTTTGCTCTGAAGGGTGTCCTGGATCAGGGTGGGGGTCCCGCGGGGTGCCTGGCAAGCCTGGGTGAGGGGCTGAGGGCTGTTTTCAGACTGGCTACACCCCCTTCAGAGTGGAGGTCCCCGCTAGAGTGCCTGGCCAGCCTGGGTGAGGCGCTGAGGGCCCTTTTCAGGCTAGCCAAGCCCCCCAGCAGGGACCCTCACCCCCTGAGGGTGTGGCCAGCCTGGGTGAGGGGCTGAGGGCCCTTTTCAGGCTAGCCAAGCCCCCCAGCAGGGACCCTCACCCCCTGAGGGTGTGGCCAGCCTGGGTGAGGGGCTGATGGCTGTTTGCAGGCTGGCCACACTCCCTTCAGGGTGGGAGGTCCTGCTGGGGTGCCTGGCAAGTCTGGGTGAGGGGCTGATGGGTGTTTGCTGGCTGGCCACAGCCCCTTCAGGGTGGGGGTCCCCACTGGGGTGCCTGGCCAGCCTGGGTGAGTGGCTGATGGCTGTTTGCAGGCTGGCCAAGCCGCCCAGCGGGGACCCTCACCCCAAGGGTGTGTGGCCATTCTTAGTGAGGGGCTGATGGCTGTTTGTAGGCTGGCCACAGCCCCCAGCCACCCAAGCTCCCAGTGGAGGCTGGCTGGAAGCAGGTATCTGGGATTTATTTAGCTTCTATAATTGAAACTTTGTTGCCTTGAGCAGAGGCAACAGCCGGCCAGGGCAGGTGGGAAGCTTGGCTTCCTCCATCACTGGGGCAACCAAGCCTCCTGCTTGCTCCAGCTCCGTGGCTGCCGGCCCCCATCTTGGTTGGGTTAATTTGCATATAGTTGCTCTGATTGGCTGGTGGGCATGGCTTGTGAGTGTAGCAGAGGTATGGTCAATTTGCATGTTTCTCTTTTATTAGATAAGATGCCACATTTTCTTTATCCATTTATCTGTTGCTTAGGTGATTATTGTGAATACTAGTAATGCTGTAATGAATAGGAATGTGTGTGTGTGTACATGTCTGTTTTTTGGAAGACTTTAAGAAGCATTGGTATTAAGTCTTCAAATATTTGGTAGAATTTACCTGTGAAGCCATCTGGTCCTGGGCTTTTTTTTGTTGGGAGGTTTTGTTTTTTTTTAATTAATTAATTTATTTAAATTTATTTCAGAGAGGAAGGGAGAGGGAGAGAGAGATAGAAACATCAATAATGAGAGAGAATCATTGAGCAGCTGCCTCTTGTTCATCCCATACTGGGGATTGAGCCTATAACCTGGGCATGTGACCTCACTTGGAATCAAACCGTGACCTCCTGGTTCATAGGTCAATGCTCAACTACTGAGCCATGCCGGCTGGGCAGGAAAGGATGTCTTTAATATGATATAAAGAGCATTTATTTTTTGGAGTAAAATCCTTTTTTTAATGTCATGTGTCCCTTCTAAGGTTATATGAATATTAATCTACTTTTTTAGTGCTTTCATAGTTTCATCTTTTATACTTAAATCTTTAAGCAAGTGTTTATCAAAATGTGGCCTATAGATCAAAGTTTCTGGGCCCCCATTAAGAACTACTGAGTCAGAATCTTTACCCGGCCTGCATGGCTCAGTGGTTGAGCATTGACGTATGACCCAGGAGGTCAGGGTTCGATTCCAGAATCTCTGGGAACCTCCCTTTACATCAAACTCTCCATGTGGTAAAATATATGCCAAAATTTGAGACCTACAGTTTTATCCATTCATAAAGAAATTGATGTAAGTAGTAAGGCAGGAATCTCACCATTTCCCCCCCTAAGTGATTTTAGCCAGTTGTCTTAAAACTGTTTATTAAATTGTTCTCTTTTCTGCACTGATTTAAAATGCCACCGTGATAAAATATTAAATTTGTATATAAATATTTGGGTTTGTTTCCAGATGTTCCATTCTGTTTCATTGATCTGTCTGACCATTCTGGCGCCAGTATTTGACTTCTTTTAATTGCTATAATTCTAGTCTGTGTAGACATCTGAATGTTGCTTTGCACCAGTCTCTAAAAGCCTTCCAGGAAACCATTTGCCAGGAGAAAATTAGATGACTCATATGTGAAGATGCTTTGTAAATTGCAAAGATCTCGGGCTTTTCAACCCACTCCTGACACCAGCACTTCCTAAAACACTGATCTCATCCTGTCCCTTCCTGACTCCAAAACCTTACTCATAAGATGAAGCTAATTATCCTGGCATTCAAGGCCCCTCCTCTGGGCTCCGTCTACCTTTTCGAAAGGACCTCCCACTTGCCTTCAATAAAATCCTCTTCCCTGAAAAATTTTATCTACTCCCTGTTTTCCAGACTTGCCTGACACATTTCTTGCATTTGGTCTTGCTGTTCTCCTCACCTTGAAGTATTCCATCAAGGTTAACTCCTTCCAGAAATATTTTTACCTGATATTTTAGTTTACTTGACCTCTCTCTGTACTCACGGCACTGACTTTACACTTAGCACATATTGATCTACGACAGCTCTCATACGGCAAAATTACTTCGTTATTTGTTTTCTGGAGTTGTGTATGTCACATCACCCAGTGAGACTGTCATTTCCATCCATTCAGAGGCTTTGTCTTCTTCTGTGCATGCCCCTGTGTCTCCCTAGCAAAGTGTGATGCACACATAGACATTCACTCAGTACGTATTTACTGGCCAAATAAGCCAGGGTAATAGTAGATCTCGATAAAGGTCTATGATGGACTTGTGCAAACCCAGGCAGAGGACGAGTCTCCTTGTTTCACTGTTTTGGGGTATATGTTCAATTTAGAGCAAAGTCACGGGGAAAACCTGTGGTCTGAGACATGACCACGTTATATTAATGAGCAAGACAATGATCTCATGGGGCAGAGTGATCCTGTGCAGAGATGTAGCAACCCATGAACATCTTCTTTTGAGCCTTGCAAAATCTCCCTGCAGCTCAGAATGGTCTCTACCGAACAGAAAAAAGGATGTTTTAGAGATACTATCATTGCCTGCCCCACCAACAACCCAGTCCTGAGAATGTAGCCATTAAAAGCCTTTGATGCCTCAGCAACTATTAAATTTTTAAAAAATTATTTGATCCAATTCCTCTGTGGCCACAGCTGATGGGGCTGATCAAAGAGTGCACCATGATGAGCTGGTCCAGTCTGCTTCTTGCTCTGATAAATAGAAAACAAGAAACAGAGAGTTACCAATGGGATAGGGGGACTAAAGAGGAAAGATTCTGCAAGGAAAGTCGGGGCCAGGGAGGCTGTGATGGCAAAGAGAAGCTGAAAGAAAGATGGAGGGTTGGGTGAACAAGAGAATGAACCAGAGAAAGAATGGAAATGATGCTTCTGGTAGAGGGATGGCGAGAACGTCTGTGCCCGGGCCACACTGATCCTGGAAACACTCTTTACCAGAGCTCCCCTGAGCTAATTCCTTTCCCCGTGACACTGAATCTCCTCTTCTGGAATCCTCCAGGGATCACTCGAACCTAATAAATCCCACTTTTCTTGACCAGGCTCCTTTCCAGCAAATTAGTGTGGATGAAACAGGTGATACTGAGGTGAATGGTTCTCTGCTGTTTTTCTGTCTGGGGAAAAAAAAATATATATATATATATACTGGAGCAGGAGTCATATGTTAGAATAGCTGGATGAACTTCCTAAGAAAATATTGCTCTCAACAAGATTTTAAGTCTTTAAAACCTTTTATCATGAAAAATTTCAAACATACCGAATAGTAGAAAGAATAATAGTGTAAACATCATCATTCTACCACCCAGATTCAATAATTGTTAACATTTTTCCACGTTTGTGTCATCTCTCTCTCTCTCTTTTGTGTGTGTGTGGCTGGACCATTTTAAGTTACAGATATTAAACACACTAGAGGCCCAGTGCACGAATTTGTGCATGGGTGGGGTCCCTCGGGATGTCCTGCGGAGATCAGGTCCCAGCTCACGCCCCCAGCCTCCCAGTCCCAGCTTGCGCCCCCAGCCCCACAGCGCTGCCTGGCAACCCGCCTTGGCCTGGTGCTGCCCCCTCACCTGCTCCACCATCCCACCTGTAGGGTGATGGATCGGGGCTGAGGGCCCCCCTACCCGGCTCCCTCAGAGCTGGGGAGCCGGGCAGCAGTCCCGCCCCTGGCTGACGCTGCTGGTTGCTATCTGCTGGGCGTTCAGTGGGGTGATTTGGCCCCCACTCGCATTTGCCTTGTCCTGGCACTGCCCGCACACCTGCTCCACCATCCTGTCATGATCCCACTCTCATTGGGGCCCATCGGGGCTGGCAGCACCTCCACTGCCACCCACTGCTAGCGCTGTGTCGCCAACACATGCCATGTTCTGCGTTCCCCTGGTGGTCAGCGCACATCATAGCGAGTGGTTGAGCGACTGCCCAGGGGGACAATTTGCATATTAGGCTTTAATTATATAGGATTACCTCTAAATACTTCAGCATGCATCTCTAAGAGAGGGTGTTTTCCTCTAACAACTGGATGCCTGTAGCACCTTCAACCTCCACCCAGTTGTGACAACCAAATATATCCCCAGACATTGTCAGATGCTCTGATCCAAGGTACCGGCATTTACCAGGTTACTACTCCCTGAACTGTTTACATAATACCTAAGAATTAACTATTTTGTAAACCAAAAACTATAGGACATCGGTCTGATAAAGTACCCCTCCCATTCATATTTATAAAACATGTTTTAGCCGAAACCGGTTTGGCTCAGTGGATAGAGCGTCGGCTTGCGGACTGAAGGGTCCCAGGTTCGATTCCGGTCAAGGGCATGTACCTGAGTTGCGGGCATATCCCCAGTAGGAGATGTGCAGAAGGCAGCTGATCGATGTTTCTCTCTCATCGATGTTTCTAACTCTCTCTCTCTCCCTTCCTCTCTGTAAAAAATCAATAAGATATATTAAAAAAAAACATGTTTTAAGTTATAAACTAAACATATACAATTAAAATAGCACTTTATTCAGTTGCAACATTATACAGATCACCTTTCCCAAAAACAACAACTTACAATCCAGTTGTTTTGGAAAATCTAGGAAATGTAGTCTATAGGACTTTCCTTGTAAACCTAACTCTTAAATCGTGGCAAATGCCAGATATCTTTTGACTTTACCTCCCCCTGGATCTGGATGGACCCGTCTGAAGAGATGGTGTTGAATAACAGTGTATTTGTGATACACAAAGTGGAGGAGACGCGTGGCAAAATGTCTCGTCGAGTCTAAACAAGCAGACCAGAAAAAATTCAGTTTTAAAATGCCTCTCGATTCCAGTGTTATGCAGACTGACTGACTTGACACTCTATTCAAATCGCTTAAAGTATATTCATTTCACTTGGTATTGTGTCCAAGTGGCTGATACATTACTCTTTTCTAGTTGTTTATGACTCCAAGCGTATGGATTACAAAGCTGAATTTGACCTGACAGTTTCCATCTCTCTTTCCCGTGTGAACGGTAGTGTTGATGAAACTACAGAAGCAATACCAACAATGAAATGAAAGGATTTCAGGGTTTCCTGCGGAGGAATTCTAAGGCACCACCAGAAAGTACCGGGGAAGGCAAAGCAGAGTGCACCCCAATGCTTCACACAAGCCTTGATGGTTAAATCGCGATTAAAAAACAGATCACATTTATTTCTCCTCGGATATTATAAACGGACCTGCCCAAAAGGCAAACAAATCTGCACGGCTTTCCTATCTATAAACACGCGCTTACATGTGTTCCTTCGATGCATTCTTGGAGCTTCCCCACACATACAAATACCTGCAGTGTCCCAATATGCTGATCTGCTCACTTGGAAAAGCTGCCGGTGGTTTCCCTCTGGCATTGTGAATAACTGCTAGCCGAAGATGCTAAATAACTCTCAGGACTGTGCGAGTTAGTATTTCTGCCCAGTTCCTAATAAAACACAGCTGTAGTCTCCACTGGAAGATGTAATGTATTGTCTGACGTGCACTTGACTGCGGTAATGAAGTGCTGCCTGCCTCATCCCCGACTGCTGAGCTTGAGATGCACATGGAATCATTTTAGCAGTCTCTTCCCCCCAATTTTTTTCATTGCATGCGAATTAAAAATTGTTTTGCTCGATGATGTGAGATAAAGACTTGATGTGGTGAAGGTAAATTTGGTGACATAATACACGTAAGTATTTATCATCCCACTAACTTGCTTTTCCTGCAGTTTTCTCTTCCTCCTTCCCACCCACCCCCACCATGAGATCTGACACCACTGAGCTTCCGCTCTGATCTCTCTCTCTCTCTGCCTCACATCTGGATTTAAATTACCTTTATTTATATCCTCCAGGAGCCCAATTTTCTCCACAGAAGAATTCTCCCACAGAGTTCCATAGTTCCATAAGAAGGTGACCCATTAATTTCTCTGTTGATTTTAATTTCTCCCGAGTATCAGCTCTTTGGCAAATGTATAAAACTTCACTGACAGGCTAAGACAAAAAAGACAAAGAAACAACATTTCAGGTCTGAAATAATTTATATAAAGAGACAAATCCTTGTAAGCAGTTCGGATATTTGGTCCTCTAATGCAGGATGTTATGAGCCCAGCCACACAAAAGAGCATACGCCCAGGCTCCACAAGAAATTTAATATGAGCTGCTGCACCTTTTGATTAATATCTGTGAGACTTTTCTGGAAGGAAGATGAGTTTGGTATAGGGATTCACTACCTTTGTTGCCCTGAGGACTTTCTTCATTCCAGGGTTGCAAAGTAAGATGCTTTGGAGAGATGAATCGCGGGGTCGACCTTGAGTGGCTGTCTGTGAAGATGGAAAGGGCTTCCTTTGTGAGGACCATAGAGTGTCTCCCCACCTCCGACTCAAGGCTCGTGAAACTCCCTAACAGTTTAGCTCCAAATGGCTGACGACAGCCTGGCATGGTTAAGATCAACACATCCAATTGAATGCCTTATGCCAGGGTGCTGCACAGAATAGGTGTAAAACAAATATCAAACAATCAACCTGGCATTTAAACTGAAATTGCTTTGTAGAAGTTCTTTACACTGCTGACTTTACTGCTATTTTATTATGTTTATAGTCTAAGATTAGGGAGTATGTTTTGGCTGGTGTGGCTTGGTTGGTTGGTGTTATCCAGTACACCAAAGGATTGCTGGTTCCATTCACCGTCAGGGCACATGCCTGGATCTGTGGCTTGATCCCTGAAAGGGACAGCCGATCAATGCTTCCCTCTCACATTGATGTTTTCCTCTCTCCCTCTCCCTTCTTCTCGCTCTAGAAATCAATCCTATATGCAAATTGACCAAACAGCAGAATGATCGGTTGCTATGATGCACACTGACCACCAGGGGGCAGATGCTCAACGGAAGTACACTAAGCAGAAAAGGGCAACTGCAAATTTTGGGACTGTGTGTCACTGTTTCAAGTACAGGGAAGACTTGAGAGGCAAAAGTTCCCAGGTCACTGAGAATAAATAGAAGTTGCGATTGTACAGAAATTAAAATGGGCAATGCAAAAGTATAGCTCAAATAGCAAAAAGCTGAAAAAAGAGAAAGCTTTCAGAATGACAGTATGCTTAAGTTTTGGTAAATTGAACACAACGAAAGGGAGCAGATTCCTTTTTGTCTTGTTTATGTTGGTGTTCATCCTCACCTGAAGATATTTTTCCATTGATTTTTCGAGAGGGTGGAAAGAAGGGGGAGAGACAGAGAGAAACACTGGTTGCCTCCCGCACCAGAGCCCGGGATTGAGCCTGCTAGAATCAAACCCCGGACCTTCAGTCCACGGGCCGATGATCTATCCATTGAGCCAACCGGCTAGGGCAGGGAGCAGATTTCTATTGAACATGACCCATGTAAGGTTTGCAAACCTGCATTAGCAATTGCTTGTTTAATGAGGACATTATTGGTCAAAAAGTTAAAAGAGAAAACTGTTCTAATTAAATTTGTAACTTAAACAGAGCAAAAGAAATCCTTGCAACTTCATATTCTTCCCTGAGTGAAGATTTAATTTTGGTCATGAAGTGTCACTTGCACAGAAAACTCCCATGCCATTGCTAGACGGGAACAAAAGGGCGGAATAAACAGCAAACGATTGATAGGCCCCCACCTCGGCAAGTAAATGCAGGACATTGACGGAGACAGAGAACATCAGCAAGATGTTCTTAAAAACAAAGCATAATGAGGAGATTTTGTGGTGCGATATTTTCTGGAAAGGAGAAGGAGACAATTTAAGTTTAGTAGAAATAATTTCAAAATGTAATGCTAGAATGGCCAAACATGTAAGATGGAAAACAAATTATAAAACAAATGATCACTGTCTAGGATGGTGAATGCAATGCATCATTATTGATTTAATTGGTAATTAAGGGGAACAAAATATCACTCAAAAAAATTTAAAGCAATATGCTACTCAGTTTAATCAGATTGTGGGAGGAACAAAAGTTGTGGCAAACAACTAAAATTTATTGTACATATTGTTGAACCAGAAAGCAAAAACAAGGAGGTTGGAATGAGTAAATATTGTATTGATTTTACACCCGTTGCAAAGAGTACCTTTTAAATTAACTGAAGAACTAAAGTAATCTTTAGACTTTAGGCATTAATTTAAAAGTTGAAGGCAGCCTCGGGTAATGGCTCTGACTTGCTTGGTAAAGAAAAAGATACACAAGCTAGACTTTTGTCTGAAATATTTTGCATGATGCTTTGTGCCTAACTAAATTCTAACTGTGTGCAGTCAGAATTTATTACTAGGAGATGTAATCTCAACTGTGCCAATTGCAATCACATTTTGGGGAACAACTCAGAGATTAGGTTGATAATCTCTGGGCTAGTGTAAAATGGCCCATTTTGAAGAAACTCCTATCAAACTTGATCTTGCAACCACTCTCAGATAACCTGATTGGGAAATGTGAAAGCAATTAGATTTCATCTAGATATGATACAAGATGAATTAAAAAGTTAGGCAAAGCAGCAGAAGGTTCTCAAATAGAGTGAATTAAGGACTTTGGTAGAAAAAGAAGTTCAGGTTGAATTTGTAATGTGATTGCTATTTAATAAGATGTTGGCAAAAGGTTACAAGAAACTCAGAGAGATCTAAAATAGCAATTACTTTAAAAAAAATGAAAAGCATTTTTAAAACTTTTAGAGGAAACCTTTTTCCCAAATAAAAATGATGTCAGAAATATGCAGTAAAAATGAGGAAATTGAAACAAGGAAACCAAAATATTTCAATCACTGTGGGAAGTATGATTTATGTATCAAATAATTTTGAGATTAATTCCTATAGAGAGTATTTTCTGAGCATTATGGATAAGGCATAGTCACAAAGGAAGATAGATGTGACAAAATTGAGTACTACATTATTATAATGTAAGAATACTTTTGGTATTCTTTATAAAATCTGAGCATTGATAAACTTTAATAGAACTTAAGAAACCCAGTATGGATGTAGCTATTGCTTTAAAAGATGGTGAAAACTCACAATGTAAGTACATTTGGTGCCTGTCTTTCTTGCTGTTGAAGGGGATCAGGATAGGCCACCCCAAAATGTGCCACTTTGGCATAAGGATTATCGTAAACTGGAGGCAATTACGAGGCAGCAAATGCAGAAAGTGCTCTTTGCCCTCTCCCCGTCTGCTTCAGAGCAGGACACACATTTCTCTCCTGAAGGTGACTCCTTCTCTCCTCTCCAGCACCAGGAGGATAAAGCCCATAAAACTGCAAACAGAGAGTCAGCCCCGAGCTGGGGATGCACAATTTTACTAAAATAACCCTTGTTTTCCATAAGTTCCCCCCTATATATTTTTTTAAATAATTTATCACCCCCTAGGCGTCCAAGGCCCTTGCCTTTGTCTCATCATTTTTCTACAATTTATTGCTGTTTGTTAAAGTGGTATATATACCCCCACTTCCCTCAGAGTTTAACTCCTTCTTTGGGCCTTTACTTCTTTTCCCCGGAGGCCTCTGTGCATGTAAAAGTTATAATATTAACATTAAATAAGATTTGTATGCTTATCTCCTCTTAATGTGTCTTCCATCAGTGGAAATCAAAGGTTCCAGCCACAGAACCTAAGAGGGGAAAGTTTTTCCTCCCCTACATTATTATTATTCTTTATAAAGCTATTGTCTCTGGGCTCCAGATCTGCTCTTTATTTATTATTATTATTTTTAATTAGAACCTCTTTTAAAAATCTATTTTTATTGATTTCAGAGAAGAAGGGAAAGTGGGGGGGGGGGGAGAGAGAGAGAGAGAGAGAGAGAGAGAGAGAGAGAGAGAGAAAGAAAGAAACATCAATGATGAGAGAGAATCATTGATATGCTGCCTTCTGCATGCCCCACACTGGGGATTGAACCTGCAACCACCAGGAATCCAGCCAACTGTGACCTCCTGGTTCATAGGTCAAAGCTCAACCACAGAGCCACGCCAGTTGAGGCCAGATCTGCTCTTTAGAATCTGGCTTTGTGATGCTGGAGTGGGGAAGGCTGGAGGAGAAAGGGCATGCATTTATATAACTATATAATGCCCATCTCTGACAGGCCCGCACGAGACACCTGGTGCCCCCCCCCCCCTCTTTGGGGATCTAGGTCACAGGCCCTTGGGGTCCTTAATTCCTAAGTTTTTATAATTCCAACCTCTTCCTTAAGTTTCCCCTACCACCCAGGGGCATAGCTGTGTCCTGTACTAGCTACCTCCACGAATGTTAGAGTTCACTGAGAACATTTTTTTATATTAAAATAATTAAGTTAAAACAATTGTGGCAAAATATCCATAACATAAAATTTACCATCTTAACCATTTTCAAGTGTACAGTTCAGCAGTGTTAAGTACATTTACCCCATCTCTAGAATGCTATCATCTTGCAGAACTGAAACTGTACCCATTAAACAACCCCTCTTTTCCCCATGCCCCACAACTACCATTCTATCTTCTGGCTCTATGAACTTGACTAGGTACCTCATGTAAGAAGACTCATACAATATTTGCCCTTTTGTGACTGACTTATCTTAGCATCGTGTCCTCAAGTTTCATCCATGTTGTAGTAAGTGCCAGCATTTCCTTCCTTGTTAAGGACAAATTCTATTGTATGGACATATCACCTTTCACTTATCCTCGCATAGGCACTTGGGCTAGAGGTTTTTTGTTTGTTTGTTTTTACTTTTTCAGCTGCCTTTAAATATTCTTTCTATCTAGTTACCAATTCTTCCTATTCAATCCTCTGTTAAAATAAGTGGTATGATATCTGCTTCCTGAATGATACAATGGCCAATCATTTTGGGGAAAAAAGGTCTGTGTAGGGAACCTGTCTCCTTGGGGTAGGAGGTCTTGTTCCTGGAAGAGGGACAGTTGGAATGCGGGAGGCAAGACGCGCACAGGAGGCTTCCCAACCAGAAGACCCAGTTCACACAGCTGTTTGCATGAGCTTAGCAGCACATCCTGGAACGTGCAGCTGCCTGCTCATTCTTCTCCCGGCTGCATTCCTTGTGGCCCTCTTCAGATATCTGCAGATCTGTCTCTCTCTCCCTCTCCCTCAGCCCTGGCACCAGGCACCCTTTCCAGACAGACTGACCAGTTGTCCTAAAAACATGTCTCTTCTTGCTCTGAGAATTTGTGGACGTTGAGCTGGCTTGGTTTCTGAGATTGCTCTGATTTCCGCCACAGCTTTCCCCTCGCCTGCATTTTTTGGATGTGTACCTCTTTGCCATTCTGATTTTTATGCTTTATATTTTGTGGGAATTCTTCTCTAATCTCTTGATGGCATGCATTTATATAACTACATGTGCTTTTTTTTTTTTAAATAGTGTATTTCTTCCACGTCAAGGGATTTTGAATTAGAGTGGAGATATTCTTCGTTCCCTATTTTAATCCAATCTTCTATACACTTCTTTAAAATTGTCTTCCCATAAAGTTTCTATAAATGGCTTTAACTTTTATAATCAGAAGAAAAAACATTGTGTTACTTCCCTTGAAAACTATTCATCTCTCAGGGACATAACTTTTAGTAACTTCAGAAGGAAACATAGCGCTTATAATTCATGGAAACTCCAGAGGCAACACATTGCAACTTAGTTTCTTATATGGTGTTTTATTCATTTCATAATTGCATGAATAAATAATGTATGAAAATGAAATGGCAATTATGATCATCGTATCAGTGGAATTATTCTCAAAGTCATTTGAATAGATTCAGGGCTGACAAGAATTTATTGTATATTAAAAATTTTTGCTTATCTAAGTACCTTTTAATATTTGGGCTCAGAATCTCCAAGGAGTTTCAGGGAATTAAACTAAAATAAAATCCCCTTTAAAATAAACTGAGAATGAATGAGGTGTTTACAAATACAACATGTACGTCTTGCAAATATTTGTTTGCAGTTGCACCATGTAGCTATTATGTAGGTATTCATGATTCTTCCAGCACAAGGGCTCATAAATAAATGATACTGATTACTTTGAAAATGCTTCCTGAAAACCTATTGCATGTCCAATATTGTTCTCATGGTGGGGACACAATGGATAAACAAAATAGACATAGTCTAGCCCTACCGGTGTGGTTCAATGGTTGAGCGTCGACCTATGAATCAGGAAGTCACGGTTTGATTCCTGGTCAGGGCACATGCCTGGGGTTGCAGGCTGGATCCCCAGTAGGGGGCATGCAGAAGGCAGCCAATCAATCATTCTCTCTCACCATTGATGTTTCTATCTCTCTCACCCGCTCCCTTCCTCTCTGAAATCAATAAAAATATATTGAAAAAATAGACATAGTCCCTGGTCCCTATGGAACTTATACTCTAGTGGGGGATATAGATGTATAGACAGGCAATTACCATATGGTGTGCCGAGTAATCGGGTGAGATAAATCCAGGGAGCTCAGAAAGCACAGAAGAGGGAAGCTTCATTCAGTCTCGAGAATCAGCGAAGAGTAGGCTGTGACATAAAGAATGAATAAAGAAACCGATGAAAGAGCATTGGAGACAGCCGACAGAGGCATGCTCCCTCTGCTTGAGTCTCCGGCATATTCTGTGGCCTTTGCTTGGTGCTCTAGAGCTGATGAGGGGTGGAAATGTCTCTCAGCACCAGGTAGGCCATTTTGGAATCATTCTCTTCTTGGTTCCATTGTCTTCTTTGCTTCCTTCAGTGGGAGCACAGGAGGAAAAGTCCTCGGAGAGGAAGGGTTGGGTGTGAGGTCTCCACCAGGCTTCATGAGCTGGGGCTTGCCAGGCTGTGCCCGTGGCCATGACCTAACTCACATCAAGAGTCCACCTTTCCTGTGAATACCAGGTATGCTCTCGTTTAGATTTTAGAGTGTCTATTTTATTTTAGAGTTTGGTTTTAGGCATGTAATCCATTATATGGTTAAGAAAATTTTTTTTAATTGATTTCAGAGAGGAAGGGAGAGGGAGAGAGAAATAGAAACATCAATGATGAGAGAGAATCATTGGCCGGCTGCCTCCTGCATGTCTCCTACTGGGGATCGAGCCCGCAACCCGGACATGTGCCCTTGACTGGAATCGAACCTGGAACCCTTCAGTCTGCAGGCTGATGCTCTATCCACTGAGCCAAACCAGCTAGGGCGATTATATGTTTTTAAACACAATCCATTTGGACACACCATCCTCAAGTGATAAAAAGGCTTTTAAAATTTTTGTTTTCAGAACAATTTTGCCTCAGAAAGAAGCATCCTGCATTTACAAGTGATGATACCAGCCTACCCCATCCATCATGTTCTAAACTCTTCTTCAGGTTCTTTTTTCTATTTACCGGTAGAAACAAGTAGAACATGTCCATTACATCAACAAACCCCGGGGCAAACAGTTGGAAACCACCTCATTTTATGAGGTAGAGAAAAATGCCTAATCATCTAGTTCACTAAATATTCAGCGATGCCTCCTTGGCCCTCAGGACACACGGAAGAAAAGTCGGAGATTCATATCAGGGGGAAAATAGCTTTGTTCTCAGCA
The DNA here is from genome assembly GCF_963259705.1 of Myotis daubentonii. NCBI lineage: Eukaryota > Metazoa > Chordata > Mammalia > Chiroptera > Vespertilionidae > Myotis > Myotis daubentonii. The sequence goes on from NC_081847.1 coordinate 86,534,134, forward strand.
GAGTAGCAATTACAGTTTTAATCTCCAGGTCATAGGGGTTGTTATTATAGTTCCCTTTCTTGCCCTTTCTGTCCAGAAGTTCCTCAATTCTGGTGGATTTTTTTGTTTTGTTACGTTTATTAATAACAGCTAACATTTGTTGAGAATCTCTGGGTCTCAGGCATTTAACATACACTTACTCATATTATTCTGAGAAAAATCCTATGAGATAGATACTATGATCCCCATCTTATAGATGAGAAAACTGAGGTACAGCTTGTGAGAAACCGGGCCATGTTTTGAACTCAGTCTAATTCCGAGGCTGAGCTCTTCTCCACACTTCTATAAACAAACAACTAAGTCATACAGTTCTCAAGATTGATTGGTCTTTGGCTGGACAAGGATGGTTAACTCTGTTCAGAATCTCCATTAACTTGGTTTGGACTGATTTGATGGTGTCAGGTAGGTAAGAGTGGCCACTTTTAAGGCCCCTTCCCCTCTATATATAATAAATGCAGTTGATTAGTAGTGGACACAAACATTCCCAACTCCTTTAGACCCATGGAAAGCTAGATCCTTATATTACCCAGCTATCCGTAGACTCAGAGTTCATAGCATTTATTGTTAACACCAGGCATTTTTAATCTAACTTCCATGGGAATAGAACTGGTACTCAGTAGAAACCCACCAGGACCCTAGCTCTACTAGTTGTTAAAATAGTGACAAGTAAATTGCCAGTGCCCCACACCCCACCCTCCTCACCGCAGACTCACCCCTGAGGTTTCCATCTCTTCATATCACCCAGCAACTAAAGAGTTCACGTCTGCGTATATTCATTCGAATTAGTGTTTCGGGGTCTTTTCCCCGGATATATTCCCAGGAGTGGAATCTCTGAGTCACCAAGCAGTTCCATTTTTAAATTTTGAGGAACCTCCACACTGTTTTCCATAATGGCTGCACTAATCTACATTCCCACCAGCAGTGCATGAGGGTTCCCCTTTCTCCACATCCTCACCAACACTTGTTTGTTGATTTATTGATGACAGCCATTCCGACAGGTGTGAGGTGTTCATGGCAGCACTATTTACAATAGGCAAGATCTGGAAGCAGCCCAAGTGCCCATCAGTAGATGAATGGATAAAAAAGCTATGGTACATATACACAATGAAATACTACTTGACCATACAAAAAGAATGAAATCTTACCTTTTATAACAACATGAATGGACCTGGAGATTATGATGCTCAGTGAAATAAATCAGACAGAGGACATTTACCGTATGATTTCACTTATATGTGGAATCTAAAGAGCAAAACAAACAAAATTGAAACAGATTCATAGATATAGACAGTTGTCAGAGGGGAGGGGGTTAGTGGGTTGGATTAAAAAAGGTGAAGGCTTGAAGAAGTACAAATTAGTAGTTACAGAATAGTCACAGAGATGTAGATTACAATTTAGGGGATATAGTCAATAAGATCATGATTTACTATGTATTGGGCCAGGTGGGTACTTGAAACATCCAGGGATCACTCCATAAAGCACATGATTTTCTAACCACTATACTGTCCATCTGAAACAGAATCATATTGAATATAAACTGCAACTGGAAAAAGAAACGAGTTAATGTCGGACACAGCAGGGGGCTTCCGAGACCCTGGTCTTGCTTTGTAGCCAGTGTCCCTTGCTCCAGACCTTCGTGAATTCATCTACGCAATGGAAAAACAATATCTGCTCTTCCTTTGTTACTGGGCTGAGGGGAGGATCATGGGAAAGAAATGGCGAAAAACTTGCTTTAGAAACTGAGAAATACCAACACCAGGGAACCTGACCATGTGGAGTTTCATTCTCAGCTAGCAGGGGCCACAGGTGGCCTTGGGCCCACTAGTGTTCCTTAAAGAATGCTAGGAGTGGCGATTGTTTTCACAGGGGGGTGAGGTGTTAGATGTGTTTGTGATGTCACTCATGCTTTATATTTTGAGTTCTTACAGAGTATGTAATATTTTTACACTTGTTCTGTTCTCTTCTTCTTTCTTCGAATTATACCCTCATTTTCGCTCATTCTCAAGTGTAATCAAAGTGTGTGCTAGAAGGCTAACAGCCTGTGGGTAGAAAAGGTTAAAATATTTGTTGTGTTTGTTAACGTACATTGAGAAACAATGTAAAAACGAAAGAGCATATTTAAATTTTATTTAAAAATTCAGTGTTCATCCTCAAACTTACCAGCCTACTATTTACCCATTTTTTAATTCATATTTTGGTCACTTTCTTTTTCTACAGCATAGATGTTTATTTGGTTTACAGACATATTTTAATTGTTTTCTTTGTTAACATTATGAATACCTTACCACTTTGCTTGAAGTTATACAACTTTTAAAACAAAGATTGTATTATTTTAAGGTTGAACATTTCCTTTTTGTGGCATATATATATATATATATATATATATATATATATATATATAAAATTTAAACAGATTTATTAACATAAATTTACATATTACATAATTTACCCATTTAAAGTATACAATTCAATGACTATTAGTATATTCATAGAATTGTACAAGCATCACCAAAAACAATTTTAGAACATTTTCACCAACTCCAAAAGAACCCCAAACCCTTTTAGCAATAATTTCCCATTTCTCCCCAACCCTGTCTCCCTCCTACTCCCCTTCCCCTCTCCCCATCAATTGCAGAAAATCACTAATCTATGTTCTGTCTCTAGATTTCCCTATCCTGGACGTTTCACATAAATGGAATCATACAATATCTGCTCTTTTGTGAATAACTTCTTTCACTTGGCATAATGTTCCAAGGTTTCTATGACATCTTTTTAACAGGAGATCACATATTGTCTTGGGGTAGCCCCTGTGTGTCCTGGCTCTTTACATGGTTCCATATATTGCTTCACCAAATAGACCATAAGCATCTAGGGACTGGTGTGTCATCTGTGGTGGTGTTTGCCCAGCACAGCACTGTCTTCTGTAGGAAAGGATCCTTCCAGTCAGAGTCCTGGGCCAGTTCCCTCCGGGGGCCTTATACGGGCCCTTTATCCCAGGTCCTGTCTGGGGATGGGTATTTGACCCACCTGACCCTCCCCTGGAATTTTAGGACTGATGTCCTGTGTGGTCTGGAGAGATGGATGCCGGGGTCCAACCCCAGCGGGTCCAGGGGTTCCCCAAAGGTGTGGACGGAGTCGGCGAAGAAGGAATGTCACGGAGACAGCGTTCAGTTGATCAGCAGCCTAGCCAGGATCTCCAGCCCGGATCTCCAGAGAGGTTCTGCTTCGGATCTCCAGCGAGGTTCTGTAGCCATGTTCCCTCGCTAGGTTCTCCAGCCAGGTTCTGTCCAGGCTCTCCAGTCAGGTTCAGTGTCCAGGTTCCAGTCAGGTTCTCCTGCCAATCTCTGTAGTCAGGTTCAGTCCAGGATCCCTTGCCATGTTCTCCCGCTAGGCTCTGTCTCTAGGCTCCGAGGCCAGTCCCGGTCCAGGATCCTCCGGCATGCTCTCGCCAGCGAAGTTCTTCTGTCTCGAGAGAACGTTCTGTGTAGGTTCTGTGCCTAGGCTCTGTCTCTCTTGGTCCTGTCTTCCAAGCCCTGTGTTCTTGATTCTGTGTCTGGAGTTCTGTGTGTTTCTGTCTTGTTACAACTGTATTTATACCAGTTGATTCAATCCTATCAATCTCTATTACAAAGGTTAGGGCGTTTCTTATCTCCATTCCAGGGAGAAAAGATTATGTAGTTTAAGCATGATTGTTCGTAGTTAAAGGGATTAATTACCCGCCTGGCACTTAGTTGAGGGGTTTTATTCCCTCCCTAACTTCAGGGGAAAATCCCTACCTGGGGATTCAACCTTTCTCGGAGAGGTGACCTTGGTTAAAACACAGCACCAAGAAGGTGAGCAAACATATTAAGAACCGTATGCCATATATGCCAGGTCCCTTGAAACAGCAAGGATGGACCGGCTCCCGGCAGATGGAGACGAGGTGGCCATGTCTGCTGTTGTGTGGAAGCGGGTGTCCTGCAGTAGGAGAGCATGAAGCCCACACAGAGAGATGAACCGCAGTGTCACCTGGCAGCATTGCTGTTTCTGGCTCTATTTATTTCTGAGGCCCAGCTGCACCCCTGGCCCTCCCATGTTGTCTAAAAAGCACGCTGTTATACATCTCAACATATCCTGCAGCAAGTATTTAGATACGGGAATGATCACTGAATCCTTGGAAAGTATCTTGAGAGTGTTCAGAAGTGTGGTTATCTGTCTCTGGGGACATGATTTTAATGGGTAATTATTACCTAGATTTATTGATATTAATATAGGTGTTTTATGTAAATTGAAGATGTCTTCCGTGAGCAAATTCAAGTTCTCGGTTCACGTTACTGATGTATCACCAGTCCTGTGGGTGTTCTTTGTTCATTAGAAAACGCATTGTATAGCACAGGCCTGTATGGGACACAATCAGATTTTCCCTCCACATTTCACTGGTTCGCGTGAATAGATGTTCGTTCCCATTCCGATTTGCTTTGTGTCATAAAATAAGCACTTGGAGATAGAAGACGGGCAGGAATTTCAGGCGTGCAGAGCGTTTTTCCACTTTCAGTGTGTATTTCAGTGCTTTGTGGGGGCACCGAGCACTGGGAAAGCCCCTGGAAATGCAGTTAATCTCGCATGACTTTGTAACATTACAACTACTTATTTTCTGTTTGAAGAAAAGGCTTGACACCTTAAAACGTATGAGACTATAAATATTCTTGTTTATTCAGGTGTACATAAAAGATAAACTCCAAGAAAAAAATCCTGACCCCCTTTTAACTACTCTTTTTTCTGTGTGGGCGTGGGCGGCAGAAAGGGAGTCTTGGCATTTATAGCAATTCTGCGTGTTTGGTGGAAATTCCTGGCCTTTTTTTTAATGCTGCTTTTTTCTCCCCAGTGTCCTATTTTACCACTGTTTGCAGGCAAACCTTAACATCAGTTCTTTTTACTAACTTATGAAATGGCTGCTTGGGCGAAGCTCTGAAAGACAAAGATAAGAGACGGGGGTGGGGGGGGGTCTGGGTGGGGGGCAGGGAAGAGGGGAATATGACGGGTCAAGAAGAGGCAGTGAGATCCGAATAGATTTCTGACAGGCCAGAGTGCGTGTTCCCTGGGGCAGGTGCAAGAGAAAGGTGCTACTGGTCCCCGCAGGGAGAGGCCCGGAGCTGGGACCTGGTGACCCGCCCACTGAGTCTACATGAGGGGCAGGGTCTGCAGTCACCTGGGAGGTTTGGGTGGTGAAATGTCTCCTCAGGTGGCACCCTGGGACCAGGGGGACTCACTGTGATGAGATAAGACTCAAGGCCGGGGAGAGCCAGGCTGCAGCCTTGCCACGGGTCTCGGGGCCGCACTGACCACACTGGAGGGGACTTACCAGGCCGCTTCACATATTATATAAATGTGAAGCTCCAAACTCTCTTCAGCTTCAACCGTAAACATTCCTTTTATCTGTTTTATTTTATTTTTTGTACAAGTGTATGGTGTGTGTGTGTGAGATTTGAGAGAGAAAAAGCATTTTGTTGTTAAAATATTAAGAAGTTAGAAATCTTCCCTTCCAAGATGATCTAGTGCAGTGGGGGTCGAACGACCCTTTCACAGGGGTCGCCTAAGACCATCGGAAAACACATATATAATTACGTATTGTTTTTGTGATGAATCACTATGCTTTAATTATGTTCAATTTGTAACAGTGAAAAGACCTCCTGCATATCAGATATTTACATGACGATTCATAACAGTAGCAACATTACAGTTATGAAGTAGCCACGAAGATAATTTTATGGTTGGGGGTCACCACCACATGAGGAGCTGTATTAAAGGGTCACGGCATTAGGAAGGTTGAGAACCACTGATCTAGTGGGAGCTGATCTTGTGTCTGAGAATGAATGCAACCCCCCATCTTTCCAAGAAGTCACTTTGGCTGTTGATGGTCACTGATGTCACTGAGCCACGGCAGGGGCCCGGGCAGAGGCACTTACAGGAGGAGAAAGGCGAGGTTAAAGGGAGTGATATAAGGAGGGGTCACAGGGAGGGACATGCTCTTCCAGGGGAGACCACCGTTCTGTCCTTTGACCACATGGCATTGATGCCACTTGGCCACCGCCGCCCAGTAACGGTCAGAGGCCCCGTGTCGCACGGGGGGAAGAAGCAGGTTTGAGTCCTGCCCATCGCCTAACAGATGTTGGGGTCCTGAGAGGGCAGTTGTTTTATTTCACTGAGTTTTTGGTCATTAGGGGTTGCCAAGTGACAGACCAACAAATTTGAGTGAGGGACAAGGAAATGAATTGATATTGTTTTCAGCCAAGAAATCAGACCCAAGTTTAATCAGTGACTTGATTCGAGTTGTTTCCACTCTGCGCTGATGAGTGCATGGTGCTTGAGTTGGGAGAGCAGGGGAGCCTTTCCAGCAACCCCCACCCCTTGCGTGGGGTCCTGCAGGCCCAACCAGCCTGAATGGGGTGTCATCCGATTACACAGTGAACTCTGAAATCCTAAGACCCCTAACTGGGGAAGTCAGAGGACCACCTGCATAAGAGCTGCTTGAGTGTGTAAAAACAATCCTATATAAGAAAAGGGTAATATGCAAATAGACCAAACGGTGGAATGACTCATCGCTATGATGTGCACTGACCCCCAGGGGGCAGACGCTCGATGTAGGAGCTGTCCACCAGTGGTCAGTGCACTCCCACAGGGGGAGCACTGCCCAGCCAGAAGCTGGGCTGATGGCTGGCGAGCCCAGTGGCGGTGGCAGGAGCCTCTTCAGCCTCTGCGGCAGCACTAAGGCTTAGAAGGTTTAGGCCCGATCCCTATGGGGAGCTGTCAGTTGGACATCCCCTGAGGGTTCCCAAACTGCAAAAGGGCGCAGGCCGGGCTGAGGGACTCCCCCTCCCCCTGCTCCCCCCTCCCCAATACACGAATATCGTGCACTGGGCCTCTAGTAAATAAATTAAAAATGCAGGCTCATAGGCCTCACCTAAAATTCACTGAACGAGAATTTCTAGGGGTGGGGTTCAGGAATATGCATTTACACCAAGTCCCAGACTAACTTTTGGGCATCCTCTAACCTTTGAGAATCATTGCCTTAAGGCTTGGAACAGCTCAGATATGGGGCTTTAAATCTGGAGCAATGTGATCCCATATTACCCTCTCTGGTGTATTTCTTGAATAACAAAGACTCTACAAATTGTATTGCAGGGGAACTATTGTGTCTCAGAAGTTACGGTATAGGGTGAGGGGTGGTGGTGGAGGGATTGAGCAAAAAAGAAAAAGAAGAGCGAGAACTCATGGACACGGACAACAGTGTGGTGATTGTGTAGAAGAGCTGGAGGGAAGGGCTTTCGTTTGTTTGTTGTTGTTTTTAACCCTTTGAGTGCCAACCAATATCCTAGGAACTATGCTAAAATTGCCAAGGCATTTTTGCTGATTTTACAGCAGTTTAGGAAAAAAATTATGCATCGCAAGTAAATGAAGTTACATATTCAAAAACTTAAGGAAACCTTTAATACATTGACATATTTAGCGATTATCATCATCACTAATAAAAGCAGGCTTAGAACTGGACGCCATTTCGAAGCTTTGATAGCGCTCCTGGCACTTTTGGCGAAAGACAGGAGGAGCACCATCGTGCTCCCCGGCACTCTAGGGGTTAAATGGAAAGTTAAGAGTAGCTGAAGGGCCCTGACTGGTTTGGCTCAGTGGATAGAGCATTGGCCTGCTGACTGACCGTCCGGGTTCAATTCCAGTCAAGGGCTTGTACCTTGGTTGCGGGCACATCCCCAGTGGGAGGTGTGCAGGAGGCAGCTGATAGATGTTTCTCTCCCATCGATGTTTCTAACTCTCTATCCTTCTCCCTTCCTCTCTGTAAAAAATCAATAAAATATATTTTTTTAAAAAAAGAGTAGCTGAAGGCCCTGGGCCTCTTGTGAACATTCTTGTGAGCATTGCCAGGCTACTTTACACCAGCCTTAGCGTTTTTTAGTCTTTTTTGTTGTTGTTGTTTGTTTGTTTGTTTTTAATGGCAGCTAATGGTATACATACCATGTTAAGTTAATTTTTTCAAGATGTAATTTTTTCCAGCTCATTTAGAACATGCAAGTTTGGTATTGTTAATCCAATGAAATATTTATATAATAGACATCCTTCTAATTCTGGATTCATCATGACTTTACAATACCAACTAATTGTGATATTTATAATATTCCCCCAAAGTTAGAATTTTGCAAGTACTAGGTTATTACCAGTGTTTCTTGAGTAAACCTAGCATGTAAAATCTGAAGCTTTAACATTGGCACCTAAGTTATATGTGAACTTGATGTTTGTAGTGTTTCCAGGTTCACATAACTCCTTTGAAAAACAGCACTAATCTTTGGAAGCAGACTATAAAACTTAATAGATTTTCCATTTTATCGACTGAAATGCTTTATCTTAGTTTTTTCACTGCACATTCCTTAAGTTTTTTGTTTATTTAACCTACAAATTATTATTTTTATTGTAAAGTATTTGCTTTTTAAAAATGTTGGCGCCTTTTCAAATTGGCATGGGTTTAAAGTATTTTCCCTCCTTGATTAAAAGTGTGTGTGTGTTTTTAATCACATCAAATTTACCAAGTGAACTAAGCCATACTGTTTTTGAGCCAATTAGGAAAACTGTAGAGTTTAAAATGCAATATTTTGGAGTGACAAACACATGTGAAATTACTTATTGTGTCTACACTAGTAAAAGAAACTGCCTTAAAAGCATTGAGCTGATCAATGATTCTCTCTCATAATTGATGTTTCTATCTCTCTCTCCCTCTCCTTTCCTCTCTGAAATCAATAAAAATATATTTGAAAAAAAAGAAACTACCTTAAAATTATTGAAAGTTTAGCACTATCTGAAAAGCAGGAGGAAAGGCAAGTTGGTAAGAAGTTAAAAGGAAGAAAGAAGAGTAGTTTTGCTTTAAAGTAAAAAGTCTGTGCTTTAGTGCGAAAGAAGAAGGTAAAGGCAAATTTGGGTGTACACTAAGTGGTGGAAGGATTGGGAGGAAGTGAAATCCATCTACCTGCAAATCAGTTTAAAAAGAAACAATGAGTTGTGTAGAAAACTTGGCAGCATTAGATCAGTTTTGATGGGCTTATTCCTAAGATGGAGAAGATGCTGGTGAATGTTACAAAATATTTCATGAGTGATATGCAAAAAGAGTGGAATTACAGTGTAATTTTTTTCCTGTTAAAATAACAGTGAGGTCCTAGTCTTTAAAAAGGGGGGGAAGGTGGGTTGTACCAAAAGCCCCATGCTCGCACTGATTTGTAATTAGTGAGAAGTTCAAGTACATGTTGCATATTATGTGAAATATATTTGGTCAGTGGAAATAAAAATTGGAAAACACTGTAAATATATGAATCCAAATGAATTCTCTGTAAAAATGAATCATACAATTACACAAACCAACAAAAAAAGCAGACAGAGATAAAAACAAAGAAAACCCCCAATTTGGGGTGTTGTTGGAGGAGCCAGGGGTGCCCTGCGGCTCCCTCCCCTGAGAGAGAGGGATGGAAACAGTAGCTGTGTCCTGGGAGATTTGGAAGAGAGGATTCGGGAGTTCTGTTGGATGACCTTGATCATAGGAATGTCTGAGGAGGCAAGGCCCTGTCTCACTGAGATGTGAGGGGAGGTTCGACCGGAGGCTTGAGCTGGGGACAGAGGTTTGTAGGGGCGCCATGGGATGTGTGGCAGGGCACCCACAGGAAGCAATGTGATTATGGGCCAGGTGCTTCTCAAAAGTGCTGGAGAAGAGGGAGGATGGAAGCCAGTGGCCTGGGGAAAGGAGTACGCACTGGGCTCTTGACTTATCTTTAAAAGGTGCAGGCTCAGGTGGTGGTGGGCCACCTGGAGGCCCCTCCCCCAACACACACACACACACACACACACACACACACACACACACACACACACACACACTTCTCCGCCTCTGACTTGGAGGGTGGGTACTCTCACAGGCAGGTGCATTGGTCAGCCTAGCTGGGCTCTGACAGTATTTCAGCCTCTCGTCCTTTTCCGGATCCACTTCGTTCTGCTAAAAGCTTCTTCTTGATTCACAGTTGGCATGCTTGTGGCTTTATATTCTCTCCCGTATGAATTTACTCTGTGACCTTAGAAGCAGAGCATGGAACAACGAATAAAAGGAAAAGAAAGGTTGCCAGAAGGGAGGGGTAGGGGAGGGACTGGGTGAAAAATGAAAGGACTGAGGACTACAAGTCAATAGTTACAAAACAGTCGCAGGATGTGAATTGCAGCAAAGGGAGCACAGTCGATACTATTGCAATAACTACGTACAGCGCCAGGTGGGCACTGCAAATATCGGGGGGACCACTTGGTAAAGCGTATGGCTGTCTAACCACCATGCTGGACACCTGACACTAATGCAAAGTAATATTGAATGAAAAAAAAAAAAAGGAGGAGGAAGAGGGGGAGGGGGAGGAGGAGGAGGAGGAGGAGGAGGAGAAGAAGAAGAAGAAGAAGAAGAAGCCGGGAGGACTAGCAGGGAGGAGGAGGGGAAGGAGCTAGGCCGAGTGGTGAATCTCACTCCAATTTCCTCTCCAGACCCAGGGGGCTTCTCTGCAGTCATTTTCTCACGAAGTCACTGTGTCCTCAGCCCACGCGAACCCATCTTGTCCCCCATACCCGCCACCCCCTTTCTCCATTCTCTGACCCGAGGAAGTCCTTCCGGCTCCTCCATGCAGCTTTCACCCCAAGGAACAGGTAGCTATTTTGTTTGGCCCTGGGTTTGATTTCAGGAAAGGAGGCAAACGTTTCGGGGGAGGCCGCTGCGGGGGCCGCGATCTGCGCTGTGAGCGCCACCGGGCGGAGCAGGAGGCAGTGCAGCCCAGGGCGACTCGGACGGGGCTTGCAGGGTTTAGGGAGGAGGCAAGACTTCCACCGGATGCCGAGGAGCAGGGGCCAGAGCCCTCGTGGAGGGAAGCCGAGGAGTAGAGCACGGGCTGGGGTGGGGGTGGGGGTGGGGTGCGGACAGGGGAGAGAGCCCCGCATGGTCTGGGTCGGAGTAAAAGCGGTGTGGGGAGGGGCAGGGCACTCCACCTGCTCTGCTCAGGAGCCTGGGTTTCCGTCTGTGAGGAGCTCAGAGCCTTGGAAGGCTGCCTGTACACCATCGCAAAAGCGTTCTTCTCCACCTGCCCGTTTGCAGTTCAATCTGTTTCCCGGTTTCATCTGATAAGAGGCAGAGTCTGGAGCTTCCTGGGCTGCGGCGATGCCGCGTTCGAATCCCGTGCTCCCCACGAACCCCGCTTTATCTGCAACCCCCCCCCCCTTCGCTTGGTTCTTCCCGATTGCCTCCCGGCACTGTCTGCGCGCAGCGGGCTCATTGGTTTGGTTCAGGATCACGATTCCGCCGGTTTTAAATTTTAATAAGTATCCGCACCATTTCCTGGCTGTCTTTAAAAAGAGGAAAACATAACTAGGCAAGGAGCAATAGGTGGTATTCTGGATGTTGTTATGTTACAGCTGAGAGGAAAACATTGAGAAACACAGCCACGTTCCATTCCTTCAGGAGACTTTTGGCCCTAAAACCGCTTCAAACAAAAATTGACAAATAAGCGCTAGCCAGTTTGGCTCAGTGGACAGAGCACCAGCCTGTGGACCAATCCCGGGTTCGATTCTGGTCAAGGGACCGTGCCTCGGTTGCAGGCTCTCCCTGGCCGGGGCCCTGGTCAAGGCTTGTGCAGGAGGCAACCAATCCATGTGTTTCTCTCACATCAATGTTTCTCTCTGTCTCTCCCTCTCTGTTCCACTTTCTCTAAAAATTAATGGAAAAATATTCTCGAGTGAAGATTAAGAAAAATTGACAAATAAGAAAATGACAAGAGGATTTGGTCCATGTAACTTTTGCTTAGTTAACTCAATAATGGAAGTTTTGGAGGGTTCTTCTTGTGGCATGTAGCAGGTGCTCAGTTAAATAGTAATGGTGAGTTCTGCTCTGTGAGAGGCGTTCATGGTTAGGTGGGAGGCCCCATGCTGGATTCACATTTTTATTCCACGTACAGTCTCCATATTCCACATGCAGTGTCATGTTACTTTTAATAAAGAAGAGAAAACCATCTAAATGTGTAATCAAACGGAGCGTTGATAAATTAACACACCCATTTGATAGATGCTTACGTCATTATTAAAAAGATGATTATTACCCACATGATTATGGAAAACTGTTATGACGTAATATTAAGGGGAGAAAAGCAGGATGTAAACGTACATATCACCTGAGATGGAAACAACACTTTAAAAGTGAGATGTGTCCATTGTACAGACAGCCTCTCAGACACGGAAAGCTGGGCCCACTGACGGTCAAAGGCGGCCCCCAGTAGGGGCGGCCCAAATGCCACCTACGTCTGAAGCTAAGTGAGCACTAAGCATTTCTGAATATAAAGAACTATGTTTTCAAAAGAGACCCATGTTAGGTAAACAGTGTTGCTGACCCACCACCAGGGTAAGCAACAGAAAACACATTGCTTGCTAGCCACTCCCTTCTTCACTTTCTTGCCTCCCCGACTGCTTTCCAGTTGAGTCATTTCCTCTAAGAGGGATGCAGAGGTGATTTTCACCATCAGGCGAATGTTGTCTGCATACCTCCCGGACACTCAGACCCTCTGGCTGGGTACACTGCTGCCTGCGGCCCAGAGCTTGCTCAGAACCGTGAATTCCACCTGCCTGGGAACTTGTGGTGGCCACTTCCTTCCCAGAGTGTCTGCGAGTAGAATTCATGGTACCAACCAACCACCTGGGTCTCACCGATGCAGAGGCAGGAAGGTAACTTGGGCAGATGAGCAGGTCATGATGGGTTTGTGGTGGAGGACCCCTGGCTCATTGTCAGAAAGCTGCTTGCATATTAAGTGAAGATCCAGAAAAAATAAACCCTGCTTTTCATAAAAAGAAGAGAGAATGAAGTGGCCACCATTTCTTGGGTGTTGAGCACCCTGCTCTTCAACAGCACGAGGGTCATTACCAGAGGTTTTTACTGTCTTTGAAGAAAGGAAGTGACTTCAGTGCCTCCTGTTCTCTGGTGCTCAGCCCTTCTCCCCTGTATCACCCTCCTTTTGTCTTGTTTATGGGCTGTGCTTTCTCCATGACCTGCCCATCTAGGGCCCTGAGAGCCAGTTACCATTTGCCGGGCCCCCTCCCTTCCTGGTCTAGTTATGTGAGTTGAGGACAAGCGGGAAAAGCAAAAGCAAACTCCCCCTCCCTCCTCCTTCGTTCCTGCCTCTGCAGGGCTAGAGTTGACACATCGCCTTGCAGAGAGGTCCAGCCTGAGAAACTACTAAAAATCTGTTTACAAGGAGCGGTCTTTTCCCTTCCAGCTTCTCCCATGTACACCTATCAGCCATAGCAGACAGGTGAGTGTCCCTGTGTGTGCATCAACAGACACCCCCTCCCCCCCAATATTGCTCCTAAAGAGTTGTGTCTCTGCTCAGAAGCAGCCTATTACTTACCGTCTTTTCTTCTTGACCCTCCCCCTCCTGATCTTGGAGCTCAAGGGACCATGCAGAATGCAGAACTGAATGGCTCCCGAGATGCTCTGGCTCACCCTCCATTTACTAGACGAGGAAACTGAACAGCAATGCTTGAGATCTCACAAGTGACAGCTACGGGACAGTGTCCTTGATCCCTTCCACCCCCATCCGGCAGCCCTTGTATGATGTCATCGTGCTTACTTGAGTTGCTTTCTTGACCCAGAAAGTTCCAAGATGCTATGCAGGAAAAGCCCAGGTTTTCCTCAGAGCTTTGTCCAAATGCCATCTCTCTCTCTCAAACCTTTTATAGATGGCCCAGTCGTAAGAGAACTCTGCATCCTCCAATCTCCCTTGGCATTTAAAAAAAAATACTGTCTAAAGTTTTACATATGTCTTCTTTTTCCCCAATTGGCTCCTCCCCCCAGCCATTCCCACCTGGGCAAGCCCCCACCGCCCCAGTGTCTGTGTCCATTGGTTATGCTAATATGCATGCATACAAGTCCTTTGGTTGCTCTCTAACTCCCCCTCCCCTACCATTTGCCTCTAGATCTATTCTTGTTCATCAAATTATGTTGATCATTATATCCCACATATAATGAGATAGTGAGATCGTGTGATATTTATCTTTCTCTGACTGGCTTATTTCACTTAGCATAATGCTCTCCAGTTCCATCCATGCTGTTGCCAATGGTAAAAGTTCCTTCTTTTTTATAGCAGCGTAGTATTCCATTGTGTAGATGTACCACCGTTTTTTAACCCACTCATCTGCTGATGGGCACTTAGGCTGTTTCCAAACCTTAGCTCTTGTTAAGTTCTGCTGCTATGAACATAGGGGTGCATATATCCTTTCTAATTGGTGTTTCTGGTTTCTTGTCCCTTGGCATTTTTTTTAAAACCATGCAAAGCTTTTGTAGTCTATAGTACCGTCGTCAATTAGGGTTTCGTACATGTTTTTACACTCCCTACTGGGCTGTAAGAGCTGCTTGAGGCAAGTGTTATACTTTTTTATATTTGTTTGTGCCATAACGCTGGTACAGGGCTTGGCCATGGTGGACACTCGGTAAGGGAATCTGCACAAATGGATGAGAGAATGCATGAATGAACAGTGGACCCATCGGAACAGTGCCCTTGTCTGCCCCCCCCCCCCCAGAGTGGGGTGCTGTAAATCACAGCGTGGTTATCTCTGGGGACTGGGAGCTCTGAGTTATGGGGAAGTCTTTCTGCCTCTCTGGCTGAGTGGGCAGTGATAACATTAAAACGGTGGCCTCGGTGTAGCGAGCCATGGCTTAGGAAGCACATTTGTATGGGCTCTTCCTACGTAAATCAACGAAATTGCTGCCCCCCGCCAGCCAGGCGGATCTGCCCTGCAGCAGAGCCAGTTCTGGCATTCGCCTGGCCGGGGTGCGGTTGCTGCTGAAAACTGCCCCAGCATCACTGTTCCCGTGCAGCGTGTCTTCTCTCGCCAGGGTCTGCCTCTTAGAGGCCTCTCCTCCCAGCCAGGGGAGGGCAGAGAGAGCTCATCACCCCATCACTGTGCTGATGGCAACCTGGGCAGCTGCCCCAGCTTGGGTCTCCCTGCATTTGACTGATTTTTTTGGCTTGTATTTCTTCACTAAGTTTTCTTATGGGGGACTCAGTGGCTCTGGAGCTCAAAAGTCAAGTCTCAGTCAGGAACCGTGGGACGTTCTGCTGATGAGGAAAGTGCTTTGAATTCAAATCCATCTCAAAGAATTGGTGGAATTTTTTGAAATGATTAAGCAACTCCAGGCTTCCGCATCCCCATCAAAATGTGTTTGCTTCTTTATCTTAGTCCCAAAGGCCGAGGTCCCTGGATTTGCAAGGTAGCAATGACTGAGCTGAAATTCTGGTTTATATCACTGGGTAACAGCAGATGGTGAGTGAAGAGTCTCCCACTTCCTCCTTCCCCTCGCAGGAGTGGTTTGTGTTCTGAGAGGCTGTTCCGGAAGATGGAGACCATGGGTAACGTCCACTTGGTGGGGTTCTGGGCAGGACCGGAAACATGACTTGAATGTACCGGGTACACAATCACTGTCTTTTTTTTTTTTTTGTCTTTTTTTCTTTTCTTTTTTTTATTGCTTAAAGTATTACAAAGGGTATTACATATGTGTCCATTTTTTCCCCCCACAATCACTGTCTTGACACAACAGTGTCATCCTGCGAGTAGCGGCCAGCGACCTCCTATTGTCAACATGTTACCAGGGGATCTGAGGCGTCTAGGCTTGGGGCACAGGGAAGGGAGGTGGAAACCTCTAGAGAGGGAAGAGTGGAAAAGGGGGAGGAAGACAGGGTGCGGGGCAGAGAAGGAAGAAAGAGAAAAGAAAGAGGAGGTGGGGAGAAAGAGGTGAGTGGCTGTGTCAGAGGCAGCCCAGGGGCACCTTTAACTAACTAACTAACTAACTAACTAACCAACCAATTACCTACCCAACTCCTTTCCTCCTTCTCTCCCTCCCTCCCTCCCTCCCTCCCTCCCTCCCTCCATCACAGCTACAGTGAGGACAAGAGGCAGCGTGAGCCCCAGGAAACCTCCTAGCCCGCCAGGTGTGGGACAGGCCCAGCCCTGCTCCCGGCGGTGGGAAAGGAAGTGCAGTGGAGGCCGGGCTATAATTAGCACCCCACCCGCTCGTAGCCTAGAAAGCTGCCTGCCTGAGGTCTGTGTGCTCTGAGCCAGCGCCTGCGAACAAGGCGGTGCAAACAGCCCCTGGAAAGCCAGCGTCTGCCTGGCTGGGAGGCGCAGCCTGCAGGCTGTGGCGCGGCCCTGGAGCCAGCAGGGCTGGTGCTAGAAGGAGGGCGCCCAGAATTCCTGGACGATCATTTATCTGTCTGGGCGAGCGTCCTCCATGGCCGGCTTTCCCTGGCTCCCGGGCAGCCCCAGCCCGTGGGAGTGGCACTGCCTTGGCAGCCGGGGGCCCGGCCTTGGCAGGCACCGAGGGCACCGCTTTCCCAAGGCCTCGTCTCCTTGGAGACTCTATCCAAGGCCCTGGCACATCCTCCCAGCTCTACCCTCCGCGGGCCCATCCCAGGCTGTGCTGCTCATGCCCCACAGGGGGCACCTTTTTAAAAAGATCTTTGCAGTGAAATAGGGAGGAAACCCTTCAACTGTGAGCACCAGGGGCCCCCTGCTGCTCCTCCTCATTGAACCTCAGCGGGGGGGCGCCTCGAAGTCACCTCCCCGGCTCAGGAAGCTGGACTCCAGCCTGGGATGTGTTCCGGCCTCCGCCCTCTCGCCACCTGTCTAATCCTAAGAAAGTTCTTCCTTATATGGATCCCACATTAATTTCCTTGCAACTCTCTCTCTCCAGTCTTGGTTTTCTCTCTGGGCAGCCTAGAAGTAGCTGCCTCCCCCCATTCCCAATAAGAGCCTTCCTTAATTTTTGTGAAACAACCATATTTCCTGCCTGTATTCTCTTTCCCAGGCCGATCGTCCCCAATTACTGCGAGCACGCATTAATTCACTAGTATCTGATTCTTGCTGGCTGCGTGCCTCTCGGGGGCTGGGTGCTGGGTTCTGGGACGCATCCATTAATGAAAGGCAGCCCTGGGTACCGGAGGAGCTCACATTTTTGTTTAAAGGAACTCCAGTGGACGAAATAGAAACATCATAAAATGAGGATAGGAGGCGATAAGAACCATCATAAGAGAGAAGTTGTTTATATCGCCTATTGAGGCTTATCACACGTGGTGCCAGGTGTGTGTGCACACGATCTTAGAATTCACAGCATCATCGTCACAGACAGGTCCAGCACCCTGCCAGGCCCACAGGGCTGTTGGAGGGGGCTGCCTACCTTGCATTGAAGGACAATTCCAGGAGTTTACCCCCGCCCCCTCTGGGAGTCAAATGCAAAGTTTCACCCTCCAGTTCACACACCAAGAGCAAGGATTTGAACTCGGGCCATCTGGCTGCAGAGCACATGGGTTTGTCCATGATGCCGCCTTGCTTTCTGGAGGGGCGGGAATACCGAGAAAGCATGCGAGGACACAGGAGCGTGCTCAGCAGGGCTCTGCCTCCAGCTGGTGCTGAAGAGGTGTTTGAGATACGCCCCCAGCAGGAAGCACCATGTGCCAGCTCTGACCTTGTGTGGTTCTTGGCACAGGCCACTCAGTTTCATGTTACTGACACCTCCGCGGCTCTGAACACACACTTTCTTCCAGCTTTCCTTCATACTGTAATGAAACCTATTGTGCAAAGCGGAGGCCACGCCAGGCACTGGCCACAAAGGCCCATTCTTAGAAGAGTCACCTTCCAAAGTCATCCTGGGAGCTATTTTATTTTATTTTATTTTATTATTTTATTTTATTCTTATTGATTTCAGAGAGGAAGGGAGAGGAAGACAGATAGATAGAACATCAATGATGAAAGAGAATCATGGGTTGGCTGCCTCCTGCACACCCCACACTGGGGATCGAGCCCACAAGCAGGGCATGGGCCCTGACCGGGAATCGAACCGTGACCTCCTGGTTCACAGGTCAACGCTCAACCACTGAGTCACACCAGCCGGACATCCTGGGAGCTGTTGAATGCGATCCTGCCAGTTGGAAGCCAGCTGTTGTTCCGGAGAAGGGTGTAGCTTTGCACCATCATCTGACAGCCTCGGTCCCACTTCTTGGGCATAAAGGATGTCCTGGGTGCTTCTGTGACATAACCGCTTAACAGCTGTCCATGGTGCCCACTGTGAGGGGCACAGGGGAGGCGGGGACTGACAGCTGCCCCCTTTCCCCACCTCCCTGGCCAGGCCATCAGCAGGCAAGTCTTGGCAGGCCCTGCAGGGCCCTGCAGGCGGGAGCAGCCCAGCAGGAGACCACATTCTGTTCTATTCGGGACTCCAGGCAGCTTTCCTGATTGCATATTTCAGTATGGGGTTCTGTGTCTGCCTGTCATTTCATTCTGGAAGGTGGTGTGACCGTACTGAGCATGGCATGCAGGAATAATCACTATTATCATCATTATTTTTAACCTCCATTGTTCACCAGTGGGTGTTGTTAGAGAACAGAATTAGACATACCCATTCTCCTCCCCGCCCCCACTTTTTTTTTTTTTTTGCCCAGTCAACTCTCAATTTAAATTAAACAGAGATTTGTCATCAGCAGGAGGTTAGATGCTGGGGGATGTTTGGCCCAAGAAAATGTAATTTGTTTATCTTTTTTTGGGGGGGGGAGGGGGACAGATATTAATCCTTGTATTATTTTCCTTTGATTTTTTAATAAAACCTATGATAATAATAATGCTATTATGCAGAATTTGGACCTCTCAGGCAACATTTTTGCAATGATTTCATAACTCTGGGAAAACCAAGACTCATTAAATTTGAATTCACATGTGCAGAAAAGACGGGGAAATTGCCACCATGCTGTTGGGGAAGCCTGGGCTGGTTGTGGGGGAGGGCGGTTGTTAGAGACTTTGCTGCTCTGAGTTTTTTTTTGCTTGTTTCTCCGGAGCTAGTATCTGGTTTCTCTGTGCTATGATTCCTTTGTCAGTGACGGTGTTTACGTCTCTCTCCGTTCCGTGTCTCCTTTCTCGGCACTGCTGTCCTCACTCCCAGCTCACATTCTAGAGAAATGTTCCCAAATGAGCAGTTTCACCCAGGCCACCCCCTTTCTCGGAATTCCTCACCACTTCCCCTGTGGGCTGCTATCTCAGAGCTCAGCTCTGTCAGCTCTCCTCAGCTTTTACGGACCTGCTTCCCTCCCATCCCTTCATCCTCACGTTTATTCTTTGGTCACAAAAGCTTGATTTTCTCATTAGCTCACAAGCTCATTTTCTTCCTTCTGCTCTGGGTCTCTGGGCAAGTTACTTCCCTTCCATGCTGCTCAGCTGCTGCCACCTGGGACCTGGCCTGCTGGCACCAGCTCACAACCTCACTCCTTCAGGCTCGCAGAGCTTGAGCTGCATTCCAGGACCTATGTCTCCCAAACTCCAGGAGACACATCTCAAGCTCTTGAGTTATTCTTTAAAGGACCTCTTTCCTTTTCAACGTGGGAAGGCCCAGCCCCTTTCCAACCTGTGTGTGTGTGTGTGTGTGTGTGTGAATACACAGTACACCAACTGCAACCCTTTCCATCCAAGGAAATTCTACCTCCAATGGATTCTTTAGTGCTAGACGTGGCAGACCTAGTTTTTGTTCAGTTCCTTTGCCAGCCTTACCTAGCTGGTGCAGCATCCTGCTTTAGAATATGGAAGCACTTGGCCTATGTTAAGATGCCAAGACAACAAGGCCAGGGCAAGTGGCAGTCTGTCTCAGGAAATCCATTCTCTCTAGGTCGGGCATTACCTAGCTGTGTGATGCTAAGCACGCCATTTAACCTTCCTGAGCCTCAGTGGACTGTATGTGTGGAATTCTGATGGTCTAATCCAGTTCAACATTTCCCCCCTATTTTATCCTTACCCTTACTCTGCTAATGAGAGCACGTGCATCTCCTGGGCCACATAATTTCATGGTAGGGCCTTGTGGTTGGCTGAATAATGCCCCCCCTAAGATGTCCATATCCCACCCCTGTGAATACACTAGTTTAGGGAGCAAAAGAGGCTTTGCAGATGTGATTAAATGAAGGGTCTTGATCTGGGGAGAGTGGCCTGGATTTTTCAGGTGGGCCGAATGTAACCATAAAGGTCCTTTATAAGAGGGAGCTGGGGGCAAAGGCAGAGAAGGAGATGTGATCATGGAAGTGGAGGTAAGAGTGATGTGAAGAAGGGGCCATGAGCTGAGAAATGCGGGAGGCCTCTAGAAACTAGGAAAGGCAAGGAAATGGATTCTGCCGAAGCCTCCAGAGGAATGCAGCCCTGCTGACACCTTGATTTTAGGCAGCTGACTTCTAGAATGATAAGATAACTAGAGGCCTGGTGCATGAAATTTGTGCATGGGGGTGGGGGTGGGGGTGTCCCACAGCCAGGTCTGCAACCTCTCGCAATCAGGGACCCCTTGGGGGATGTCTGGCTACCAGTTTAAACCTGATCCCTGTGGGATCGGGCCTAAACCAGTTGGACATCCCTCTCACAATCCAGGACCACTGGCTGCTAACTGCTCGCCTGCCTTCCTGTCTGATCACCCCTAACCAGTCGCCTGCCTGATTGCCCCTAACTGCTCACCTGCCTGCCTGATTGCTCCTAACCATCTCTCCCTCGGTCCCTGCCACCATGGCTTTGTCTGGAAGGACATCCGTAATGACATCTGGAAGGTTGTTTGGCTGTCTGGTCTAATTAGCATATTATGCTTTTATTATTATAGATACATTTGTGTCAGTTTAAGCCTCTAAAATTTTGGTAATTTGTTGCTGGAGCAATAGGAAATTCATATAGACCCAGATGAAGAAAGACCCTATGGGGCCCTGGCCGGGTGGCTCAGTTGGTTGGAGTGTTGTCCCATGCACCAAAAGATTGTGGGTTCAATTCCTGGTCAGGGCGCATACCTAGGTTGTGGTTTTGATTCAGGTTGGAGAGGGTGCAGGAGGCAACTGATCGATGTTTCTCTCTCTCTCCCTTCCTCTCTCTCTCAGGTTAATAAACATATCCGCAAGCGAGGATTTAAAAAAAAGATTCTATGGGTATGCCTTTGGGCTGACCTACCCCACAGGCTCAGGATGGCTCTGCTGATGTCTTAGGTCCTGGGCCCACACCCTCTTCCAGCTGATTGCCACTTTTCCATCCCACTTCCTTTCTTCTTCAATATAGGAGAGTCTCAAATATAGAGGCTTCAACCAACACAGATTTATCTTCGAACTGTTTTACAAGTGGCTTCGTGTAGGCAGCAGAGGATACGCAATGCTTTCCTAAAGCAGGTCATGAAATCGTCACAGGGACACACAGGCACAATGGGGAACATGCTGGTCAGGCACTCTCCCCCAGTTCTCACAACCAGTTCCCGACTGGTCCTCATCAGCACAGTGCCATCTCTAAGAGGAGAGAGACGGCAATGAAGGGACTGCTGGCGCTGGTTAGTGAAACAGCAGGAAACCTTGGAGACAATGCCATTGCGAACTGCTCAGTTGTGGACTTTTGCATGAGCTGTATACACACCATGCTAGAGTTTTGAAAAGCAGGGTTCAAGAGGAAAGGCAGAGATAAGCACAAGGCCTGAGACTCTAAAAGGGACACAGTACAAGCTGAGCATCAAGAGGCAAGAGGTTCCTTAATTATCCAGTTACCCCAAAGAGACTTGGTGCTGTTTTATTTCTGCTATTAAAGGACATTCCTGATGTTTACATACAGAAAAGTATAAAGAAAGCAAAGATGGCCTGGAATCCCACTGCAAGGTAGCTGAGCTCCCCTTCCTCACCTGTCAAGGCTTTCTTAAAGGAAATTTACACATAAAAGGATTGTATCCGTTCCCTCTCTCTTTCTCCAAGTACACTGTTCTACCTTCTGCCTCAAAAAAAAAAAATTAATTGTATATCTTAAAGACCGTCCCATATTTACAACCTCATTATTTTTAATGGTTGTATAGCTTTCCTTCATATCTTTTACCATTCCATAGGTACTTTAAAAACATTGATATTATTTATGGTTTGCTTTGCTATTGCTAGCAATGATGTAATAAACAACATTGTACACATATTTTCTATATACTTTCAAGTATATCTATAGATAAATTCCTATACAGTTACTCAATTAGAATGTACATGTGTTTTAACATTGCAGAGTGCCTCCAATATACCTTATACTCACACAGTAGTGCATGAAAATTCTTGTTTTTCCACATCATTGACTACTAGGCTTTAACATTAAAAAAAACTGCCAGTCTAATAGGGGAAAATCATATTCTTGTGTTTTAATGTGCATTTATTTATTAACAGTAAATAAATAATTGTTTTAAAAGTTTATTCATCATTCTTATTTTTCTTTTTATAAACTCCTCCTTATGTCCTTTGTTCATTTTAATATGTTGCTTAACTTTTTATTATTGACTTGAAGGATATTTAGAAATTCAAGCAAATTGTCCTTTGTTCATCACAAGTTGCAAATATTTTTCCAGTTTGTGACTTGTCCTCTAATTTTGCTATGGCTTTTTGTTTTGTCACATTGATTTTAAAAAATATGTAGTCAGATTTATTGTCCTTTTCTTTTATGGCCTTGAGCTCATGGCTTTAAAAATCTAAATGGGGTCTCTAGATTGGCAGATTATGGAAACAACAACAATTTTATAAGGACTTTATTCACGTATTTTATAAAATTTGCCATGATATCCTTGTGGACAAAATGGAGAAATGAGAGTTGGATGATGATATACATCGAAGTGCCTTTATAGTTTATTCAATGAATGTGCACGAAGAGTGCTGATTAATGGATCCAACCAACTGGTTCCCTTGGCCTTGATGAAGATAGACGACATGATTCTCATTTTTTTTTTCATACAGAAGAAAGTCAGGATAGGACACTTAATCCCCAGGATAACAAAAATCAAGACCCAAGATCTTGACAGGCCAGAACAACGATTTTAAAACCAAGAAGACAAATTTAAGAGAGATAGATCAGTGGTTTGTATTTTTATAAAAATTCAGTATATAAGAATAGATGGGAAGGCCTGGATACCAGATATTCATGTAAATAATATTACAACAAAGATACAATTCAGTGTGAGTTAATGGTGTAAATACCAAGAAGTCAGTGTGGTCTTAGGTTCTTTCTGGACTTCTCAATGTTTTTTTTTGTGTGTGTGTGTTTTTTTTTTAAGTTTTTATTTTGAAAGAAAATTTGCAAAAAGAGCATAGCTGCCGGGAGCCGGTCCATCCTTGCTGTTTCAAGGGACCTGGCATATATGGCATACGGTTCTTAATATGTTTGCTCACCTTCTTGGCGCTGTGTTTTAACCAAGGTCACCTCTCCGAGAAAGGTTGAATCCCCAGGTAGGGATTTTCCCCTGAAGTTAGGGAGGGAATAAAACCCCTCAACTAAGTGCCAGGCGGGTAATTAATCCCTTTAACTACCAACAATCATGCTTAAACTACATAATCTTTTCTCCCTGGAATGGAGATAAGAAACGCCCTAACCTTTGTAATAGAGATTGATAGGATTGAATCAACTGGTATAAATACAGTTGTAACAAGACAGAAACAGACAGAACTCAGAACACAGAACTGAGAACACAGGGCTTGGAAGACAGGACCAAGAGAGACAGAGCCTAGGCACAGAACCTACACAGAACGTTCTCTAGAGACAGAAGAACTTCGCTGGCGAGAGCATGCCGGAGGATCCTGGACCGGGACTGGCCTCGGAGCCTAGAGACAGAGCCTAGCGGGAGAACATGGCAAGGGATCCTGGACTGAACCTGACTACAGAGATTGGCAGGAGAACCTGACTGGAACCTGGACACTGAACCTGACTGGAGAGCCTGGACAGAACCTGGCTGGAGAACCTAGCGAGGGAACATGGCTACAGAACCTCGCTGGAGATCCGAAGCAGAACCTCTCTGGAGATCCGGGCTAGAGATCCTGGCTAGGCTGCTGATCAACTGAACCCTGTCTCCGTGTCATTCCTTCTTCGCCGACTCCGTCCACGCCTTTGGGGACCCCTGGACCTGCTGGGGCTGGACCCCGGCACATAGCGAGGTCTCAGGTACCTCTTTCTCTAGAACGTAGAGCCTATCAGCCGTGGGCAAACTACGGCCCGCAGGCCGGATCCGGCCCGTTTGAAATGAATAAAATTATTGAAAAAAAGGACCGTACCCTTTTATGTAATGATGTTTACTTTGAATTTATATTAGTTCACACAAACACTCCATCCATGCTTTTGTTCCGGCCCTCCGGTCCAGTTTAAGAACCCATTGTGGCCCTCGAGTCAAAAAGTTTGCCCACCCCTGGAGATTTTTCCAGTGGTAACATCCTACATAACTAGAGTACAATATGAAAAGCAGAAAATTGCCATTTGTACACTCTACACACCTTGTATTTCACCAGTTTTTACATTCATTTATGTGTGTAGAGTTTTATAAAATTTTATCACATGTATAGACTCATGTATTCTTTATAGTTTTTAATTGATAAGTAATGTAAAAATAGATGTATCCATAGAAGAAATTTGTTCCTCTAGTTCAGACAAATCGACTCTGAAATTTTGCATACGTGACATTCCGTGGATAGACGTGTAGACAGGGAGTGGACTTACACAGAGTATCCCTGTTGTACTCTGCTCCTGCTATACTTGTATTCCTAGGATTAGTGTAAGCTGTATATTGACACACTATAGAACCAAAGGGAAATGGGACTTTTAGCAGTGATTGTCAGAGGTCCTGTGAAAATCACTTTGTTATGCAACAAAGGCATTAGGCTTATTCTGCATCATTACAGTGGTGGTTAAGAGAGATTGGAGGCAATTATAAGAAACTTGTAACTTGAAACTTTGACTCAAGGAAATGGCTTCTCAAAAGACAAGCTGTAAAAGAGCAGGCAGGGATTGTTTAAATAAAGGCAGAGTGACTACATTGCAAGAGGGATTTAGAAGGGATTCTGAGATTAAATTTTGGATTACAAGGCCACTGAAATTCTTCCCAACTCAAAGACTCTAGGATTCTATGTTGATGAATATCATAAAGGAGCTGGAATGTTTGAGAGGATGGGTTTTTCTGTGTACCCCAGAGTGGAAAATGAAGTGGAAGAGGAGGAAAGGGAGAGAGAAAAGATAGAAGGTGTTGGTGGTCCCAGTGGCACACATGTAGTCAAGAAATAAACAAAAGCAGTCATGAAGATACACCTTCAAAAGCTTTCTCTGTTGAACTTTTCCTATCTGCTTTGTAAAAAGCAGTGATTGTATGCAGCCATGGTGCCTATTAATTATGAAGATAAAGAGGTTGGATAGATGTTTTTGTTCCTCTTTATCATTCTCCCTTGTCTTTCTCTCTTTTCTGGGCAGATTATACATGTCGTGCTCTAAGAACACTGTATCCAGTAGATTCCTGATTCTGTTTTGACTGCCTTTTTTTTCTAATCTAATTTGAGCAGACCTGGATTATTAACTGGTGAGCTTACAGTTCTTTATGTCACACACTTTTGTCGCTGGTAAGGATCCAAGGAGATTGGGGGTTTCGCATGAGGTGGCTGCTGTCGTTCTCTGAGGCCAGTGTGATAGGAGCCTATGCAGTAGTGGAAGCCTGTGCCATGGAGCTGTACAGGAGAGCATACGCTCTACGAGCATCTTGAGCAAGACAGAAAGGTTGTCAGGTGTGTCAGTTTGGATTTCATACAATGAAATAAGAGAATACACAAATACAGGGACTTCAGCAAATGAAAATGTATTTATTTTTCACATAAGAAGTCAAGAGAGCAACGGCCAGCTTAACTTCAGTGGCTCTACCATGTTACGGTGGCATCTCTTCAATTTTCTGGGCTTTTCCCTCATGGTCTCCTGAGGGCTGCTGCAGCTCCAGGCAGCATGTCAGTATTCGAGGAAGGAAGGAAGGAAGGAAGGAAGGAAGGAAGGAAGGAAGGAAGGAAGGAAGGAAGGAAGGAAGGAAGGAAGGAAGGAAGGAAGGAAGGAAGGAAGGAAGGAAGGAAGGAAGAGAGAGTAGGGGCAAGGGGAGAAGAGAAAGAGGAACAGATGACATCAACTTTTATGAGGATATGTAAATGCCTTCCCAAAGCTTTCCTTTGTGTTTCATTGGCCAGAATTTTTCTCACCTTTACTTATAATCTTGGGTCACAAATTGATTGACATTTGTACAATGCTTTAACATGCGAGGAACAGAGAGAGAGAGAGAGAGAGAGAGAGAGAGAGAGAGAGAGAGAGAGAGAGAGAGAGAGAGAGAGAGTTAGTTTTCTACAATGTGCAAATGGTTTAAGGACATTAACTTGTGAGGATGGACTATAGATCTCAGAGATTTAACTTGACATTTATTTGTAGATATCTCCCCCACCCCCATACATCGGGATTAAGAGAAAAGAGATGGGAGGATAAGGATTTTTGATAACTTTCACTGAACTGAAATCATCTACAAAATTGGTCATAACAACTTTCCTTGTGACTTTGCTGTAGCCATTCTCTGGG
Organism: Myotis daubentonii; assembly: GCF_963259705.1. Classification (NCBI taxonomy): domain Eukaryota; kingdom Metazoa; phylum Chordata; class Mammalia; order Chiroptera; family Vespertilionidae; genus Myotis; species Myotis daubentonii. The sequence continues at coordinate 86,560,627 of NC_081847.1, forward strand.
AAAATGTCAATTTAGAGCAATTTCCTCATAGTCTCTGTTTGTTGTTGTAAACAGGGTGAGACGGTGTTCGGGGCTGTTGCATTCTGGGGCTGAACCAAGCAGGGTTCAGAAGACCCTCCCTCTGCAGTTGAGAGCTGTGTTTCTGTAATTGAGACCAGAGCTGGACTCCTTGTGTCCACAATGCTACCCAATTGAGTTAGCGATTTCTTGGAAAGAACAATGAAAGCCCAAATTCTGTTACTATGCTATTTACTTAATATGTATGAGCGCCCAGATCTTTTAAGTGGTAATATAAAACAGGCCCTGCATTCTTGGGCTCTAAATGCTGGTTTTAGAAAATGTGTTTGTTCACAGAACTCTGATTGTTTAAGGGGACTTTGAGCATGTGAGGAGGGAGGTGTGAATTAGCCCCTTTTATACAAGAGGGTCTTGCCTGAAGTTTCCCCAGTACAGCTGAGGTTCACCTGGATCTTGTCTGATCTATGCCCCTTCCTCTTCAGAAGGAGGACAACCTACAGGACTGTAAGCTACACAGAAATAGGGGGCATCTAGGTCAAGAAATGAGGCCCAGATGGATAAGATTGTTCACTGGGCCTGAGGTCACGTGTGCGGTGTTGGCGCCCTGCCTGTGATTGACAGTATGTGTGTGATAGTGACTTAGAAGAGGATCCGTGGGCTCCATCTTGCTGTGGATGTGGATGCTATCTGTCTGTCTGTCTGTCACTGCTCTCCAACACGAGGGGACCCTGGCCTCAGATGTCTGTCCTCCCAGATGCCCGCCTGGTCCCGAACCCATGCTCCTGTGCACCTGACATGCCCTCATACAGCGGCCCCATTACACACCTGGCCACTCAGGGTGCACTGACCCCCACCGCCCTGGCCTCGCAAGGGAGGGACACAGCCCCTTTCCTCAGCTCCCTGGCCCCTCAGAGGAGACCGAACATTTTCCAAAGAGTTCACCCTTAGGGGGAAGGATTTTTTTAAAAAGATGAAAAGGTGTAGAAAGAGGTACATTTAGCAGGAGTACCTCTGGCCACAGATGAGCTTGGCTGGCACCGCTCATGTTTCTTCATGCAGCCCTGTCTACGGGACGCTGCTCCAAGCCTGTCCTTGGATGTGTCTCCCTTCCCTTCTCTCTGAGGGTGGCCCATCCCTCCAGCTCCAGGCACTGCAGAACATGTGCCAGGGCCAAGGTATAGGCATTCACTTTGCAGCCAAAGGCTTTTCCTCATGGATGGCAAGGGCTGGTTTTCATCTATTATCTATCTATCTATCTATCTATCTATCTATCTATCTATCTATCTATCTATCATCTATCTATCTATCTATCTATCTATCTATAATTTGTGTTTTGGAGGAAAGAGCAACATATAGGGTTTTTCCTTTATTTATTTACTTTTTTAAAATTTATCTTCATTGTTGAAAGTATTACAGTTGTCCCCCTTTCCCCCCCACTGATCCTCTCTACACCACTTCCATCCACCCCCAGGCCTTCACCACACTATTGTGTGTGTCCATGGGTTATGCATATATCCATATAAGTCCCATACATATTTTTGATGCCATGACTTTGAGTGCATACTAACAGTACTGATAAAATAGCAATAAACACAAAGGTTTTATTTACATCCCTGTGTTCATCTCTAACTCTCTAGTGTCAGGCTTTGACACTCCTCAAAACAAACCATTATATATTATGTATACACATGTGTGTTTACCCACATACATGTGTACTTACACTTTATGCATATACACGCCTAACTCTGTATTTGGGGTATAGTTGTTTAGAGTGCGGGAGTAATGGACTAAGCACTCCTTTATGCACTTGTTTTTAATTTAAGCAATTTAATAATACTTATCATGAGTCATAGAAGTGGACATACCTTTGGACACAGTAATTCCTTCTTAAGAAACCAAGGAAATTATTTAAAATAAAGAAAAAGTTATAAAATACTTTGTGTGTGTTTTTTTTTTAAACATACAGGGTATATTTATTTACAATTTACAAGGCCTTTGCACACATACATCTCATTTAATCTTCCTGACAATCCTCCTGGGTAGGTGGCTTTCCTGTTCCTCCTTTATAAATGAGGGAACAGGCTTAGAGAGATGGTGTGGTTTCTTTAAGTTTGCACAGTTGAATGAGTGGTAGAGTGTAGAAATCTTTGCTTAGTTTGAAGAGCAGGACAACCCACCCAAGAGAGCTAGGACAATAGTCAGAAAGACCCACAAAAAAGCACTTGAATGTGTATGCACTTTGGAAGAGGACCTGGGAAGTCCAGCTCTTCAGGCTCCAAGCTCACTGTCCTCTTGATCACAGTCACCAGTCCCTGGTGGCTTAGTGGGCATCCCGGAGGCCTGGGATACTGTAATCACAGAGACTCGGAAACAGGATGGAGAGTGTTTATGTCATAATTTAAGTTACAGTATGAAAAAGGTTATATACAGAGTATAAATATAAATGTGTGATATGTGTATATTTAAAAATAAAAATTGGAGCTCAGCCAGTGTGACTCAGAAGGTCATGGTTCAATTCTCGGTCAGGGCACATGCCAGGGTTGTAGGCTTGATCCCCGGTGGGGTGTGTGTAGGAAGCAGCTGATCAATAATTCTCTCTCATCATTGATGTTTTTAGCTCTCTCTCCCTTTCCTGTCCTCTCTGAAATCAATAAAAATATATTTTTTAAAATTAAAAAAATTGAAAGGGATCATCCTATATAATAAAAGGGTAATATGCAAATTGACCCTAACAGCAGAGCAACTGGGATTCACTGGTCACTATGACACACACTGACCACCAGGGGGCATATGCTCAATGCAGGAGCTGCCCCCTGGTGGTCAGTGCGCTCCCACAGGGGGAGCTCTGCTCAGCCACAAGCTAGGATGACTGCTGCCAGTACAGCGGTGATGGTGGGAGCCTCTCCCACCTCCTCAGCAGTGCTAAGGATGTCTGACTGCAGCTAGGCCTGCTCCCCCACTGGCAAGTGGACATCCCCCGAGGGCTACCAGGCTGCCAGAGGGATGTCTGACTACCAGCTTAGGCCCGTTCCCCTGGGGAGCGGGCCTAAACCAGCAGGTGGTCATTCCCCGAGGGGTCCCAGATTGTGAGAAGGCACAGGCCGGGCTGAGTGACCTCCCGAGTGCACAAATTTTTGTGTACCGGCCCTCTAGTGGGAAAATAAACAGGCAGCCACAAGGGTGATTCTGAGTATGCTGCCATATATACCCAATCCTCTACAAGTTGTGTGAGGAGGATTGTAATTAAATTTTTATATTTTTTATTTAATATAGATTGAATTAACAGTAAATTTAAAACATCCAATGCTAATAAAAATGGACATTATTGAGTGTAGGTACTAGGCTAAGCGCTTTCCATGCCTAATCCTATTTAATCCAGCTCCATGAGGTAAATATCATTATAATTTCCACTTTGCGGATGAGAACCTCATGCCAGAGGACGGTTAAATACCTTCTCAAGGTTATAAAGCTGGAAGTCAAGAGATGAGCATACTTGGGTTTATGCCAGCCGTGGGCAGACTACGGCCCGCAGGCCGGATCCGGCCCGTTTGAAATGAATAAAACTATTGAAATAAAAGACCGTACCCTTTTATGTAATGATGTTTACGTTGAATTTATATTAGTTCACACAAACACTCCATCCATGCTTTTGTTCCGGCCCTCCGCTCCAGTTTAAGAACCCATTGTGGCCCTCGAGTCAAAAAGTTTGCCCACCCCTGGTTTATGCTGTTTCCTTCAACCCCAAACACCAATAATCCCTCAATGTGTGTCCTAGAAAGGGGATAGTCGGTCATTAAATTATCCAACTCATCGTACGTGTTGATGTGTCTACATAGACTCTTTTGTCTGATGGTGGAAGAACTGCAATTGGTGGACAGATGTTCAAAGAGTGTCTACATTCTTAGGAACGCTTTGTGGACCACCCACAAATACTGGATGAAATGCATTGAGGAGACAGAGATTTGTAGGCTCCTTTGTAAAACAGGGTCCAGAGTAGCAGTGGCTGCTGTGAGAGTGATCCTGAGTGTGTTGCCGACACTGAATCCTCTACCGGCCTAGGGGCAGCATTGACCAGAACTGTGGCTCCAGTTGTTAGGGAGTTGGACAGTCCAGAGGATGCAGAAATGGGCTGCCTCGTCCATCCTGAGGAGCAGTGGAAGCTTTCCCCCCACATCTTCATGAAGAAAGCCAGTGCTTTCTTGCTCTTGGTCTGAATTGGCCGGAGAAATGCCTCAGTTCTCTACTTTACTTTGTCTGGCTTTGGCTCTTTGCTGTTGAGAAAAGTTGTTTCTCACGGCAGAAGGGTGCAGCCTGAGTTTCTCGGTTCGAGTGGGTCTGGGGTTTGTCCAGGAGCATGGAATTCCTCCCGAGACTTGAGTAATCCTCAGTAGAAGGGTCCTTTCTTGCTACAGGCTACAGCGTTGCTGCTCTGTGGGAGCAGACTGCTCTTTGAAAGAGAGATTTACAGAAGGCTTTGGAGAATGGAACACAAAGCTCTTCTTTTGCACAGCCCTCATGAAAGCGCTGGCCTCCCAGGTCCCTCTCCTTCTTAGGACAGAGCTTTCGGTCCCTAGTGTTCAGGTGCTTTATGCCTATCCTTCCCATTTCCTCTTTCAAAGCATATGCTCTTTCAAGTGCGTTGTTGTCTCTCTTTTTGATTAGTGTCCTATCTTTCTTAGCTGTGTTTCTCTACTTCCTAAAGGAAGCAAATAGAATCACCCCGCTCTGTCTCTGCCCCCTTTTGTTTACTGCTCTCAGTTACTTTAATTCTTGAAATATGTTTATTCCAGGGCTTTTTCCTCTTTGGTGTGAAAATTGGTCCAGTACCCATGCTCCTTAGCACTAGGCTTAGCATTCCTCCTCTGCAAAGCCCTTCACAAAGACTTGCTAATTAATCCCCTCACCACCCCTTGTCCTATGGGGACAATTAAAAGCTGGCTAACAATTGGAAGAAGAAAGAAAATGATTTTTAGTCTTTTCATCAGTGTCTTCAATCTTCAGAGCACATTTCCCGCCATTAGCGAGAATGCAGAATAGGGGGGCAGAGAGGGGAGAGGAGAGGTTTTGAGAGGAAAGCCCTCAGCTACCTTCGCAAAATCCCCCATCAGGGACTTTGGTGCAGGTTCTTTAGAGGATAAACTGTGTGGAGCCCGCTTTTGTCTAAGGACTTGACCATGAGCTTAATTATAATCCTCGTTTCCCTTCTCATTTAGAACCATAGACTGTTAGAGGATTCAGGCCTGAGAGATACAGTGATTCAACTCCTTGACAGATATGAAAACTAAGGCAGAGAAAGGTTAGATGATCTCAGTCAAGGTCACACAGGGCTAGATGGGTTCATTCCTTGGCACGGTCTCTGCTTCTTTGTGAGATAAGATGTCTGCTCACCTTGAAGTCTTAAGAAAATGTATTAATTGATTAAGCCACTGGCCAGTGCTGGGCTTAGATACCAGGCTGTGCTCAGCGTCTGCCTGGTTCCTGAGAGAAGTGGAAGCTACCTGCTGCCGCCAGCCCACTGGTGTGCCGAGGAAAGACAGAAGAACCACTGTTCTGCAGAAACGCTCTCTGAGCCCGTGTGGGGGAAATGGGATGTAGAGTACATCATTTGTCTTCAAAGAGAGTCGGTGGATATTTGATTTCAGCAACCACTTCATTATGGTGTTCACTGTAGCACATTCTGTAATTATAAGTTTTATGGCAACTCCCATTACTAAACCATTTTCATCCCTCTTCTAGCTGTCTGAAAAACCTCAAAATGGGAGGAAAGTTTTGAGGCGAGACCCTGCCTGGTAGAAAACGGATGGCTTCTGGGAGCATAGAGAAGGCGAGACAACCCCATTAGCTGCCTCTAGCTTACTGTTGAACGGGAAGACAATTTTCTTTCCCAATTTGCAAAAGAGTTAAATGTTTCTCTTTTTCTTTGTTGTGGATTTGTGAAAATGAGGCAGAAAGACCTCATATTCAAAGCTGTGTAGAATTTCTAAGAAATGTTGGGAGGAAAAAATTCTTAACTGAGTTACTTCTAAACATGCCCGGGATAGGGCTGCAGATGATGTAGCATCTACCTTCCAATGTTCACGTTTTACATTTTCCTCTGCTCTGCCTCGATCATTGTGTCCTTGCTATCCAGGGTTCCTGGTGCAGATTAAGGATTTGAAACCTCAACTTGGAGGAGAGAAACTTGGCAGGAATCCTGGTTTGTGATCATTTCTGAGGTGGTAGACTTAGCCTTAAGGGTTAAGTGGATTAAACCGGTTTTGGATAAGGTTGATTCAGTGCCACATGCCAACAGGTGACGGACACTTTTTAAAGATACAAACTTCTGAAGCAAGATTTCTGACACACAAAAAAATCTTCCCTCACACTGTCTTGAAATGTGGCTTTTATTAATCATGAGCAGACTTCTTCCCCTCAAGTCAGTCAAATGACTGTCTTCTCTGTGTGCGGTGTTTTCGACTCAACTCCCCCAGCCCATCTTCCCTCAGATCCTGATTCTCACTCTTTTTTTAAATGCTAACCTCAGTTTCTTGGTTTTTTGTTTTTTTCCCCTAACTCCCCTGATTATCTTAGGCTGTAAGTCAGTCTTTGTTCTCAAAACTGATTTGCCAGTCCTTCCAGATTAAAATATTTTCCTATAAATGACCTATATGGTTTGCAAATTGTTTCATATATGTTTCTTGTCTCCCTACCTAGATTATACGTGCATTAGGGACAGGGATCATCTTTAATATACCCAACTTGAGTCCATTTTAGGGGAATTCTAAGACATAGTATATGCTTCTTTAACAGTTGCTGAGTTGTAATATAGTATGTGTGATAATTCTTTTTTTTTCCTTATAGGCTGTAAGCTCTTCAAAGACAAATCTTTTAAAAATTCATCTTTTGGGGGCCTTACACTCATTTGATGCTTAATAAATATTTGTTAAAATGAGTGCTTTGTGCCACCTGAGTTCTCAGAGAGGCCATTGTCTTTAGCTTGCCGCCAAACGTCCAGGTGCTCACACCCTCACAGACATTGATGACTCCCTCGGATGGAACATTTTCACAGCTACTGCTAATGGTTTGTAATGAGCATGGGTGTTCGGGATTCTTTTTGGATGCTGTTGCTTTTTCTCTAACACCCATGTGTTTGCAAACATTATTTCCATGAAAGTACCCATTGTACACTCTTCATCCTTCGTACACAAAGACAGGAACTTGAAAAATAGTAGTATTGCTCTATTGTGCACCTCACTTCCTAGTGATACTACTTTTGGGGTTCTTCAACCTTATTTGGAAGTAGTGGAGATAAAAATATTGACTAAAAGTATTCATGAAGCCCTGGCCTGTATGCCCTATAACAACCCCCCACAGCCATCTCCCTGGCTCTATCCCTTCTTCCTAACGCTGTGGATCTATAACGGAACAGTTGCCTGGTGCTGTCAGGATGGTCCTCCCATATTCTTCCTCTCCAACACATGGTATCATGAACACTTAGCCTGAGGACCTCGAATCCCAGCTGCTCTGTTGGCCTAGGTAAACTTTCCTGAAATGTTTCCTTAATTTAAAGAAAGCTCACCTATTATTTTCTAAAAGTATTATTTCCTAAAGTAATAATAAACTTATTTTTGAGTTGGATTCTGTTACCATAACTATTTCTTCACTAATAAAATTATTAAAATATTATAATTTACAGTTCCTCAGACATACTAAATATTTTGAAACATTCAACTAGGAAAAGAGATTTCATTTATCTCTTCATTTAACAAGCATGTACTCAACATCTATTTGGTGATGTTGAGTGAAACACTTAAAAAAAAGATGCATCTTATCTCAGCTTCCTGGAGCTTTGCAAACTAGAAGGTGATTGAAATGACTTCTAAGTTGAGGATTTGAGACCTGAAATAGAGGCCAAGGCTGCACATCGAGGGTCTGAATGAAGCAATTAACTCAGTGCCATAGAGGGACTCAGCTGCGATCCATCCTCAGCCAACACTTCCAGGAGCTGGTAGAATAAGTGCTGGAGTCTGAATAACGGACCGCTTTTCAATTCCATTGCAATGTACAGTGCTCTGTATGTCTGGCTCCTGCCTCGCTCACCAGCTCATCTCTTGACACCCTTTCCTGCATACACAGAACACAACTGTTCTGAACTATTTCCAGTCCTGTGGGTAGAGCCAAGGGTTTTCTAGTTTCTATAACTTTGTTCATGCTGCTTCAGCTACCTAGACACCCTTCTCCAATTGCTTCTTGTGATTACCACCTGACCTTTAATCCTTCATGTCTGAGTGCTTTATAGAAGATCTCTGAGCTATTTCTGTGATTCCCTGCTCCGGCTATAGTCTGATTTGGGGTCCCTTAAATTTGCTTTCAAACTCTACTTACATATCACAGAACTTAGCACATTATATTGAGATTGTCTGCAAACATACCTATGGCCTCAGTAGACTCTCTTCCCCACCCCTCTCAGGCCAGCTGGCATCTATTCATCTTTGTATGCATGGTATCCGGCACATGCTTGGAACATGACAGACATTCTATATTTGTTAAAGAAGTTAGCCATTAGTGTCATTGCTAAAATTTTTGAAATATTTATTTTTATTGCTTTTATATTGCTACCAAGAAGTGAGGTTTGAGTACTTTTACTGAATCCCAATCATGTACTTAGCCATGTGCTTAAAGATTTTGTATGTATACACACACACACACACACACACACACACACACAGACACACACACACACACGTAGTCTCTGACCTCTCAGAGTTCATCATTTCTCAGGAGAAAACTTGAGAGCAGACATGCCAATGCCCATTTAATGTGGTGAACATTCACCATTTCATGTGGTAAATGTCATATTCATCATTTAATGTTTAAAAATGAATTTAGTAGTGAAGAAATAAGTTTGTTGTTGTTTTTTCCTTTTCTCTTGCATACTAGGCATAAATTTGTTTTAATTATTTTAAGAGGTTATCAATTATACAGTTATCCTTTGTTCAGATATTGAACCTTTTTTGTTAGGATTTGACTCTGGTTCTTAAGACCCTAATGAAAGATCAGTCTGACAGTGACAAAGCTCTTAGGAAGGAAACAGGATTATTGCTTGTAGTGGTGGACGTGGTCCCACGTGGAGTCAGTATTAGCAATGGACACTTATCTACCGAGCACTTTGGAGGAGGAGGATGCAAAGCTATTGAGTAAAGTCCTTACTGAGATTGCTTTCTCTCCTGGGGATGAAAAATGATCACATCTGAGGTACTCTAGCTCAAAATTGGGAAAAGCTACCAGTACATTTATTTCCATGAAAAATGTCCTCTGATTCCTAGTCCTTGAAGGACACTACCCAGTTTCGGGTCAACTAAGAGTTAGATGATTAGGGCATTATTTCTGAAGTTGATTTTAATCCACACCATAGCAGAAGAGCTATGTACTTACCTAACTGTTGATTTAGAGAACACATTGACTCGGGCTGGAGTCCTAGCGTTTGAGAGATAACTGAGAGGTGATGTACAATCACCCTCAATAAGGCCAAGATTAGCCTATCAGGGTATTTCAGCTTGGCCCAGATATGTGTGGGGTGCAGAATTAGGAGCCATTTCTTAATTCCAAGCATCTGTTTACATTCACTGAGTAACCTTCTAGATAAAGAAGGCAATAGCAACGCTGACCACAACAAAAACTCTGTCATGTATTTGGGGTGAAGACACACACAGACCCTTCTTTGAAAGTGGGAGAGTATAGTCGTATGCAGGAGCAGGGGTGCTGCGGCCTTTGCGGGGGGCTCAGGACCTGAGGGAGGGGCCGATGTACGAATGAAAATACTATACAAGAAATATGAATTTAGAAGGCATTGGGGGCCAGGTGAAGCCTCTTTCTTGAAGACACACCAACCGACTTCTGGCCTGGTTTGCCTTTTGTTTACTTGAATACACACTTGGCCTTTAGCAATGCATACAAGCATATCAAAGGTAAAGTTTGGTAAACAGGGAAAGGATGATCAGGTTAGGGAATTGCCTTGAGCCACCACTATCTCAATATGAGTAATCGGTGCTTAGCATCAGCCCTGCTAACCTCCAAGGTCCTTTGGCCTTCGGCATACCTTGGTGCAGTCTCATGACAGTATTGGCAAACGGTAGCTTCCCACAAGGGGCATTGGGCAAGCAAGATGGCAGGAAGGTAAAAATGGTCCCATGGAAAAGGTTTACTGTAAAGGAAGAAATTGTTCTGCAGAAAGCCAGATCCTGCAACAAGGCCTATAGGTCAGAGAGGAACAGTGGTTGGTTATGGTGGGCTGTTATTTAAGCTATTCTTTTTCTTTTTTTAATATGTTTTTATTGGTTTTTAGAGAGAGAAGAAAGGAGAGGGAGAGAAAGATAGAAACATCATTAATAAGAGAAAACCACTGATCAGCTGCCTTCTGCATGCCCCCTACTGGGGATCAGGCCTGCAACCCTGGCATGTGCCCTGACCCGGAATCAAACCAGTGACCTCTTGGTTCCTGGGTCAACGCTCAACCACTGAACCACACTAGCTGAGCTATTTAAGCTGTTCTTACCCAGCTACCCTCACAGTACCTGTGGGCCCAGGGACCCCCCACTATGTACTAGTTGAATGGTGGAAATTGATAGCATCATGGGGTTCCACCAGGCCTTCTGTGACAGGCCCCATTTTAAACACAACATAAGTCAGAGGAAAGGGCATTGTTCTTATGGGTTTTCAAGGGCATCACTGATTGCACCTGGCTTGTGGGGCCAGTGGGAACATCACGGCTCCATGTGCAGGAATGTCTCTGAAGGCCAGGAGAGAGGCTCTTGCCTGCAGAGTCCTGGTTCAGCGCATTTATACTCCCAGCTGTATGATGTAAAGTACAGGAAAGAAGAGTTACCTGGAGATGAGATCCCAGAGGTGGCCTCTGGTGCCAGATGAGGGAACATGTAGGGGTAGGAAGGACTTAGAGTGTGGACGTCTGGACGGTCACTCTGGGGTATGACACTCTGAGGGGACCTGGACACTCTAAGAACCCATGGGCTGAGAAAAGGGGATGGGAAAAAGGAGAGATGAGGGGAATCCAGGGATTCCTGGGTGAGACTGGACGCTGAGGGAAGCTGTGAGCCAGAGGAACATTTCTTTGGTCAGTTTGAATGCTTTCTGAAATGGATGATGGCAGGGGAAGAACAACAACAAAACAACTCCAGGGTCTAGGTGAGAGAAAGAACTGGGGGGACAACTGGAGAGGCATGAGAACTGAGTGAGCTTTGGAAAACTAGCTTTGCTTTAAACTCATGCCAAGCTGGCAGTGAAATATGACTGTGCATGCATATAATTTATAATATCCAAATTATGAAAGTCGAGGTTCCATCACGCTGTCATATAAGTACACATGCATCAGAATGGCCTCAGCCATCATGCAGTGAGCCTGTTGGGGAGAAGATGAGGGAAAAGACTGGTTCTAGGGGCACATTTCTTAGAGGAGGAGAGGCCTCAATTGAAGGTACAAAATAATTCAGTAAATAGTGATCACCAGGTATCCTATCATATCCCTGTGCAATAGGCTGGAAAGTCAAAGGTCTCTGCTCTCAAATGATGATGCCTGGTAGAGGGTCATAGCAGCCGTGTGCTGGGGTGATCAGAGGAGAGGGAGTGGAAGGAATGCACGTCACAGGGTGGTGATACCCTAATGGATGAGGGACTACTAACAAGACATTTTCATGGGCATATTCATTACATGGATGAATGTGGAAACAATTTTAATGAAATATTTCAAACATTAAAAAACTTATAAAGGATAGAATAATGGGTTATTTGAACCCAAATTAAGAAACAAAAAATACAAGACACTGATGAATTTCCTTGTGTAACCATTCCTGAGACATTTCAGCAAGTCTTAACTTATCTCTGAAAATCTTAGCTGGGCATATTTCTTATAGGACTGTCTTTATTTGGGGAGATATCACCTGATACTGTAGATTGGATAGCTTATAAGCAGCATAAATCTATTTCTCACAGTTCTGGAGGCTAGGAAGTTCAAGTGCAAGATCGAGTTGTCTGCAGATTTGGTGCCTTTTGGGGCTCATTTCCTGGTTCATAAATGCAGTCTTCTTGCTGTGCTTCACAGGGCAGAAGGGGTGAGGCAGCTCTCTGAAACCTCTTTTATAAGGGCACTAATCCCATCTATGAGGGTCCCACCCTTATGACCTAGTCACCTACCAAAGCCTCACCTTCTAATATCATCACATTATAGGTTAAGTTTCAACATGAATTTTGAGGGGATATAAACGTTCAGTCTCCAACAGGACTTGAGCACGGGCAGGTCCCTGGATGAATTAGGACTGTGATGGGTGAGAGAGCTAAGAAATAAGGAGGATCAGTCTCAAGAATTCCTAACTGGAGAAACCTCCCTTTTGAAATAGAGTCTTGTTCTTTCAGCTCAGAACTTGTGGTTCAGGAGATCTCTGAGGGGCTGAGGGTTTGGAATAATCCAGGGGAGAAATAAGAGTGTGAAAGGGCACGTAGTCACCCCATAAGCAGGCCTAAGCTGCTTCTCTATGTTAGCATATGGAACTTCCAAAAGGAGCAATTGTCTCTCCTTGAAGAAACTGTCAGTGGAAAAGCTTTCAAAAATAATTTCCTTGAGAAATGCATAATGCTCTTGTGCAGAACTCTGCGACACTGCTGTTTAGCAGCCTCTTCCATTTGTATGAGCTCTGGAATATTAAACACTCCTGTGCAGACTCAAAATAGCTTGCTTATCCCACCGTGCCTGTCAGTTGCATAGTGGGTGCCGGCCCTGGCACAGTGGAGCTGCGAGCATGTCTGGTTCTGTGTGATACTGTGTGTACCACTGAGATCAGGGCCTCTTGAAGTCCTGGTGCTTGAGGATTTTAAAAAAGAGTGGATGGATCTTTCTCTCTAGCAGTCTGTCTGCCTTACCCCCCTGTCCCCCTGCCCCAAGCTCTTGGTTGGGTTCTCAGGGCTGGGAAGAGCTGCCTGAGAGGTTCCACTGGAGGGCAATAATCATCCCAGATAATTTGAACCTCCCAGGTTTGGCTGTTGTGATCTGCAAACAGGGGTGTCGCTAGAGGGTTCCAAAAAGATTCAGCACATTTAGGGACCAACAGTAGGTTTCACCATTTGGCTAATTCCACAAAACTATGGTGACACTAATGACAGTCAGTAATGATGGCACATGTACCAGATAGGGACGTACACTGGACTGAACCTTTTTAATATATTGTCATATTGATTCTTACACCAAACCCTATTAGTAGGTTTTATCTTCCCCAGTTTAGAATTGAAGAAGAGGCGAAATCACTTGCTTAGGGTCACATAGCCTAGAGGTAGCAGTGCTAGGGTGTGAACCTGGGTCGATGTGACTTCATAGGCTGTTCTTTTGGCCTTGCCAATGATTCCCAAATTCATGTGCATAAGAACACCTACACGGGTCATAAAAAATCAGATACTTGGTCCTTATTCCCCATGGATTCTGATTTATTAGGTCTGGTGGGGGGTGGGGGCGGGGAAGGGCGGCTTCTTTTACATGCATTTCCAGCACACTCCATGGATGACTAGGTGGTGGAGGAACCATGTTTTGAGAAACACTGGAATGTTGCTCTAACGATGGCCAAGCCGCTTTCTGGCATCTGTAGTCATGCAGGAAGGGCAAACTCTATCACAGAGTGTGGGGTATTAATTCTGGTTTATTTCCTTGTCCTAGAGATCCATGAGGGGTAGACTTCAGCTTCCCCAGCGGTTTGGGTTCCAGGGCTGGGTTGGCACAAGCGTATGCCGTCAGCCTGGGCCTCTGGGTCTGCCAAAGAAAAGCTGGAAGGCCCAGGTGTTTTCTAGAACTTCTCTGATGGTCAGAAATTCTGGGGCCAGCCAGTGGGGAGAGGCTGTCTTTGGCCTTGTTTCCCCGCATTGGTCTCAGCTCAAATCCATGGATTATAATTGGTTAGAACTGACCTGATTTCGGGCAGGATACATGACCCTGTGTTTTGGTGCCATGCTTCCCAATGGCACGTGCTCCATCCCTGACTGGGGAGCCACACAATGCAGCTCTGCTTTAGAGGGAGGCCTGTGGGGGGAGGCAGTTCAGATCCATCCTAGTACATCGGGTGCGAAGTCTCCGGCCAATAAATCTTTAATGAAAGATTTCCCTTCAAGAAACCACATTAGCAGGTCACAGTCCCCATCAGCCTTCCTGGCAGGCAGATCGGAAAGGTCAAATGGGCAAGGGCCTCCACCTTCCCTTCCGCTGTCCTTTGCAGCATTAGTTCCTATTTTCCTCCTTTGTGTGGGGTCCTTGTGCTCACAGGGGACCCTCCTGCAGGGAGGTCTCTCTTGTGCAGCCTCCATACCCTGGGCTTTGCTGGGTTGCATAATAGGATTAGAAAAACTCTCCTCGAGTTGACACACTCAAATTCAGCCAATTTCTCCCTGGCGTGTAGAAGCTAAGGCTCAAAGCCGCCTATTGGGAAGATCTGGGAGACAAAGGAAACCAGCTGACATGTGTCTAATTTCCACAGGACCAGGAGGTCAAAGGATTTGTCAGCTAATTCGAGATAAAATGTCAGTGATTTACTGGGCTTTCCTGGGGAGCTTCACGTTTGAAAGGAGAACGCATGAGAAAGAGAGAAACAATACTCTAAAAAAAGCATTTCAGGTCGTGATGGCAACCAGGTAGCTGGGAGGAGATGATTAGGGAAGGAAGCCTACGTGTGAGCCATCAGATCAGGGAGCTCAGGGAGGATTAACCTGTAACGTATCCTGTCGTGGGCCCTGCGGCCCATGTTCTGGGACTCTGGGCACACCTCGTGGGGTCAGCCTTCCCCGAGTCTCCAGGGGAGCTTGGCAGTTTAATCTGAGCTGAGCCCCTTCAGTCATCTTTTGAGAGAGATTCCTGGCTGCACTGAGGTCTTCTCCTCGGGGTGATGTGGGTCCCCCATAGGCGGCAGAGCAGTGGTTTTCAACAGGGAGCTGATTTTGACCTCCTTTCCCCAGGGAACATTTAGCAACATCTGAAGACATTTTGGGTTGTCATGACTGGGGGTGGTGGGGGTGTTACTACCAAGACATAGTGGGTAGAGGCCATGGACGCTGTTCATATCCTACAGTGCACAGGGCGGCCCTACAAAGCAAAGAATTACCTGACCCAAACATTGGTAAATGAAGCTAAGAAACCCTGTACAGCAGAAGCTGTTAAAGTGTGCATACATTTTTTAGGGGGATGCCTTGTACTAGGATATGCCTGGCACTTCTTGGGAGGGATTCAATAAACATGAATTCCCTTCTCCTGGTGAAAAATGCATAGGACTACGGAAGAGGGATGGGCATGAGTTATGGAAGAAGGAGGTTACACATGTTTAAATTTCCTGGAACAATGTCATTTCCAGAGGGAGAAGAAGAAACGGGGACACAGTTTGGACTTGGGAAGGGTGGGGAGCATTTGGGAAGTCAACGTCGAAACGGGAGAAGGAATCAAGTGGGAATGAGAAGGCACATGCGAAGACACAGCTGAGACTGAAATTGCAAAAGCTTTAGAGCAGTAAGTAGGCACAGGCATGCGCTTTTCCCGTTTTCTCCTCCGGTGTGGATCCATGGCTGGAAGAAGCAGCCCTCGTGGGATGTCCGGAGGCGGGGACATTGAGAGCATCAATGAGCTCACAGGCGAATTAGTGAGGTCCAGGGTGGTGAAAGGGGATGAGTCCAGGAGAGAGAACAGACTAGGAAAAGGAACTGAGGGCCCGGGGCTATGAGAGAGGAGAGAGGAGGTAAAGTAGAAGGGTGGGAATTTGGACCCAGACAAGGGAACCCCAGAGTTGCTACTTTTCAGGAGCAGAAGTTCGGGTGATGAGAAATTTCAGGGCGAGGCTGTGCGTTTGGGGTACTGAAGGAGAGGCGAGGGCCTTGGAGGAGAAGCAACTGAGCTCTGTGCATATTGCCTTGGCCTGGGTGGTAGGAGGTGAGACCAACTGGAAGTGGAGCCAGGAAGAATTGCCCCTTGTTATGCACTGAATTGTGTCCCTCCCAAAAGATGTGGTGAAGGCCTCACTCCCAGTGCCTCATCTGGAAATAGGATTGCTGCAGAGGTAATTAGTTAAGGTGAGGTCGTACTGGAGTAAGGTGGACCCTTGATCCAATATGACTGGTGTCCTTATAAGAGAGGAGAACACCATGTGATGACAGAAACATACAGAGAGAAAGCAGCCAGCCATATGCTGACAGAGGCAGAGACTGGAGCGAGGCAGCCATAGCCAAGGAAAGCCAACATTGCCAGCAAGGGGCAAGGAAGGCGTTTCCTCTTCAGGTTTCAGAGGGAGCAGGACTCGGCCGACACCTTGATTTCAGACTGTAGCCTTCACACCATGAGAGAATAAGTTTCTGTGGTTGGAAGGCACCCTAGCCCTAGCCTCCCCTGCCTTCCTTCTCTGAATTCCCACTACACTGGAAGTCAGGGACAATTATGCATAACTGAAGCGTGTAATTCCAATCTGTTTTGTGTTTTCCTTAACATTGATTCAAGATTTGTCGTTACTTGAGGTACAGGCACCCCACCTCTCCGAATCTCTCACCCTGCCTAAGGTGGTGCTGAGCATCTGGTAACCACCCACTCACTCCTTGCGAATCTCTTGCTGGCGTTACGTAATGCAGTCTAACTCCATCCTCTCATTTAGGTCACTCGCAAGGCACTTTTCTGGGGCACCACTCTCCTGCCGGGGTTTGAATACTGATGGGCTCTCTTGGCTCATTATGGAAAGCTATAAAATATACATCATCCAAAAAATCATAATATATTTTTTTAAATCATGAGAACAATTCAAGGACAGGAGGGCTCAACTGTAAGCAAACCCCCAATACCAAAGAAAAGATGCAGCTGATTAAATGGTGGTGGCGGCAGGGGGAGAGAAAGAATCTTTTATTAACACAAATATGTTTCTTTTTTTAGTTTTCAGTTGCCTAACAAGGCATAGAACATATTTTGTTTTTAAGTAGCTTGTTTTTCTATATATGCCTATCGCAATAAAATTTGATCTGTACAACTTTTTGGGTACATGTGCACTGAAAAAACTACACGTATACTGCGGATGAACAAAACTTAGAAGAACAAAGAAGCAGAATCTTTAAATAAAGCTGGTACTATATAAATGCATATGTGCAGGTTTGTATTTTAAAACTATGTTTTATTGATTTTAGAGAGAGAGGAAGGGAGAGGGAGAGAGAGATAGAAATATCGATGAGAGAAACATCGATCAGCTGCTTCCTGCATGCCCCCTACTAGGGATCGAGCCCACAACCCAGGCATGGGAATTCAACAGCTTGGTGACCTCTTGGTGCATGCGACAGTGCTCAGTCCACTGAGTCACACCATCTGGGACAGAGAATATCTTTTGAAGTTTATGCAAGAAAATGGTGGTGGTGACTGTTTGGAGGGGGAACTGCAGAACTACAGGGCAGGCGGGGAGAGGACAGGGAGAATTGTCACTTTATACTATTTTATGCTAATTTATTCATTTTTTAAAAAAATGTATGCTTAGAGGTGAGAGGGAAAGGAGGAGAGGAAGGAACAGAGGGAGGGAAGAGGAGGGAAAGAAAGGGGAGAAGAAGTAAAGGTAGATTAGATCACTGGACATTAGGAAACAAAGACAAAGTCCTTAAGAGGATGGTCTAGGCTTGGATATAGGGTAGAAGCCTGCACTGAGATATAGTCAGGGAGAAGCACACATACATGCACGCACGCACACACACACGTGTACACACACACACACACACACACACACACCATTAATGATCAGGTCTGCTATCTTCAAAAAGCTATATTGTCATTAGGTTTTTCATGGGGCAAGATGATGTCATTCCTGATGGAAACCTGAGCTTCTCAGGCAAGATTTTTCTGCTGGTTTAATTGCTTCCCAATCCCCTCCTTAGGGAGCCGCCACCAACCTCCCTTCCCTTTATGGGAGTCATTTCCCATGTCATTTCCTTTGCTTGGTGGTCTCCCATTGTGCCTTTCTCTCTTCCTGCAATGAATGGTGTGCAGCAAGCACTTAATGGCATTGCTGGAAACAATGGGCTCCAATCTCCCACACAGCTTATTAAGCGGGTAGGCTCTAGGCTCCTAACCCCGACCCAGTGCTCCTTCCCCAATACCACAGGCTGACACCCATATTACATACCTCCCACTACATCAGAGTGATGGGTGGGGCAGGGAGCCTTGGAAAAAATGCTCTGGGGAGCATGCTTGCAACTCAGGCAGCAGCAGAACTGCATTCTTGACAAGACTCTTGACATCAATGCAGGGCTACAAAAGATGGTCACCAGGGCTCTTAGCAGAATTAGACATTATGCTGTGGTTTCCTTTGGGCATTTTCCTTGTCTTTTACCAGCTCTCTTTCATTTCATTGATGTCTGGTTTCCTCTTTCTATCCCCATCTCATTCTGTCCTTGATATCTGAATGCTGGGGGGCTGTGTCCACCTGGTCAGCCTTCCTTCCCTTCAAGTGATCAGATGCCCAAACACTATTTTTCCTTTGAAACTTGAATCTTGGGACAGAATTTGAATTTCTCTCCAGTAGAAAATCTCTCAGCTACATGGTTGGATGGATTCTGTGACTGGAGTAAGTCACTGGACGGCGTGAATGATTTGCACTTAACCCGACCAGAGTTAAGCCTGTTACTCGACGGCACGCTGTTTACTTTGCTGGTGTCCCCTTCCTAACCAGCCCCACACTTATGTCAGAAGCACAGAGAAGGAAGAGGCATAAACTTGGTAAAAGTGATCAAGAGAGAGATAGGAACATCAGCGGTGAGAGAGAATCATTGCTTGGCTGCCTCCTGCACAACAACTACAGGGGATCGAGCCCACAACCTGGGCATGTGCCCTGACCAGGAATCGAATCATGTCATCCTAGTTCATAGGAAGACACTCAACCCTTGAGGCACAGCAGCTGGGCTACTTCATATTTATATGCAACCAACAGTCCTTCACTGAGCAGTGCTCTGGGTGCTGCACACACATTGCTTCATTTGATTCTACCAGCTGCGGGGACAGACCTTATCCCACATCTCGCAGATCATGACAGAGGCTTAGGAGGATCAAGCAGTCTGCTGGCAGGAGGGGCCAGGATTTTAACTGAGCCCTTTCAGCTTTGAAGTCTTCCATTCAAAGCCTGCCTCCCCCTATCCAGAGCTTTTTTTTTTGCCTTGCTTCTTCCTTGATTCCCACAATAAACTTTACTTTTAAAAAAATCACATGGACTTTCTGTGGATGAATGATGTAACCTTTATTGTCCCAAAAGGGAAGAATACCTCGAGCCAGGGAGGGACCCTCTGATTTCAGGGTATTGTGCGGTATGGGTGCTCAACACTACGTCATGGAATCATCATCATCTTGCCTGACCTCCTAGGAATGAATGCCAGGAGGGGAAATGTGTGGGTTAATTAGAAAAACTGTTCCATGAACGTTCAGTATTGTTCTTGTCTGTGGTGAAGAGAATGGCTGAGGGGAATACCTACCCAAGCTGGCCTCGGAAAGCCAAATTGCTGGGTCAGCCTGACATGGATGCCTGGGGCTGATGGAATTCAGCCAAGGAAACAGCTCTGCCTTGCTCTCCACAGACAAAGCCCCAGGACAGGCTGAGAAGCTCAACAGGATAAACCACTGCAGAGCGTGTGGTACTGTGCAAAGAACACAGGCCAGGAATCCAGGGACCTGGACTCTCCCAGACCATCAGAAATGGCCCCTCTTGGGCCTCAATTAGACTAGATGGTCTTTTCATCTCTCCCAGGTCCAGGAAGAAAAGCCATCAGCCTGGGGAAACATTTGTCATGTCAGAGTGGCAGTCAGAGATCCATTTAATAGTCCAATGCTTACTTCCGAATCCCCTTCCAAGCTTGTTCCAGTTGTTGGCAAAATCTAGTTCCTGTGGTTATAGGACTGAGGTCCCATTTCCTTGCTGGTGCTCAGCTGGGGGCTGTTCTTTGTCCTTCGAGTCCTTTCTCCGGTCCTTCCCTGTGGGCACCTGTATCTCAGAGCCAGCAATGGCACATGGAATCCTTCTCATGCTTGGAATTGCTTGGCCTTTCTCTTCTGTCATATCTCCAGGCCTCCAGCCAGAGAAAGTTCCCTGCTTTTAAGGCCTCATTTGATTAGACTGAGCCAGCTAGATCACCCCGGATAATCTCCTTATCTTAAGGTCTGTAACCGTAATTACATCTGCAAAAATCCCTTTGGCCTTTTAATGGAATGTATTACAGCTTCCAGGGACTAGGGCATGGCCATCTTTGAGGGGCCCTTACTGTGCCTCCCACAGTGCATTTTTGGAAACCTCAACCACTGGACAGAGATGCCATGTTGCCTCTGCTATCTCTTCTTATGAAGTCATTCATGATTTTCTGTGTTAGAAGGGCTTCTCAACTTCTGTAACCATTGATTCTAAGCATGACTCTAGTTCATAGCAGTGGTTTTTGCTCTTTTTCTTATTCAAGTTACAACATTCCCTTTCCTTTGGGAACCCCTCCTACACTGTTCATTCAGGGGGGCTGCCAACCCATCACCACAGTGGTGAGCATGTGGCCCATTCCCTCAGCATACTGGTCATATGACCCAAGTGAACCAATGGAATCTTCCCTGGGATTGATTTGTGGATGTTGGGAGAAATGTTTTAGCTGTGTTTATTAACTGAAAGGATATGAATCTGGACCCTCTAGCAGCCATCTTTTCTGACATAGAGGGAAAGCCATCTACGAAATGAAACCAAGGAGAGGAAAGATGAGAAACATGGGTTTTGCTGGTTTTTCCTGTGCTAGCCCAGTGTGTGCCCCACAGTAGGTGGTCAGCGAATATTTATTGCATGAAAGGAATCCCGCTAGTTTTGAGTCCCAGGTGATAGTCTCTGAGACCTTAGTCCTTATAGCTATTTCTTCTATCTCCGGAGCTACTCAGGTTTTTTCTAGCTGAGTGACTCTTTCCTCTCTTTAGGCCATGCTGAGTTGGGTTTCAGCCACTTACAGTGGAAAGAATTCTGGCTGATGCACAGCATACCTACCATGTAATCAGTTTTGGATGCCTCTGCCTTGAGAGTGTAAGCTCTTTAAGGGCAGGGATTGGGTCCTTTATGTCTGTGTATCTCCCACAGTACTGCACACTTAATAAACATTAAGGGATAGGAAGGTTTGTAAATTATTTCTGTGATGGAGGTGGTGAGTGTGGGAGTTGGGAGAGGAAACTTCTTCTTGGTTTGATACATTTGAGTGGATAGACCTTCTTTACTCATGCTCCAGTAGTGGCTCTAGTTAATAGCTGGCTCCAGATTCAAGTCCAACCTCTTCTTTGACCTCTGTGAGATCTTGGCCTCAGCATCATTATTTGCACAATGGGTAAAATAATATTACTGATGCCATGGGGTTATTTACAAGGATTAAATAATGTAAAACTTCATTAAATAATGTGAGACATTATTAAATAGTATAAAACATATAAAGTGCTTATAACATGCCTGGGGCCCAGTGAGTGCTCAATAAATATAACCTAATATTATTTTTATTGTTATACATTTTTTTTTCTTTTTGTTTGCTAATCCTCGCCTGAGGATATTTTTCTGTTGATTTTTAGGGAGAGTGCAAGAGAGAGGGAAAGACAGAGAGAAACATTGATATGAAAGAAACACATTGATTGACTGCCTCCTGCAAAAACCCCAATCAGGGCCAGGGCCAGGGAGCAGCCTGCAACGGAGGTTCTTGTCTTTTACTGGACTTGAACCCGGACCCTTTGGTCCGTAGGCCAACGCTCTATCCACTAAGCCAAACTGGCTAGGGCTTATTATACATTTTTCTGATTCTTTTTCAGAATGAGTGAAACCATCAAGTTGGCCCAGCTCCCAAAATGTTTTTGCTGCAGGCCAACTGTAATGATCTATTTCATAACAAGTTGAAGAATAAATCTAAAATTTCCGTTAACTGTAAAAGACAATTCTGATCCATGGAGGTGACTTTGCACAGAGGCTGTAAAGGAGCAAGACTGGTGTGTAAATGTGGCTCAGTTAGAACTTTGACAAGTCTCATTGGTTTCTGAGAGATGGGCTGCAAAGTTACAAAAGAAGGATTATCAATTCATGGGTTCTGAGGAAAATTATTACTTTCTTAGTTCCTGGGTGCCAAGAAAGAGGATCAAAAGTAATTTTCCATAGGAATAGGAATTTCCGTAGTCCATTTGGGGGAAAGGTTTTATCTTCTCTTGTATATAATAGTCATCTTAAGATGAATTATTAGCTTTTACATCTCAATCTAATGTCACATATTCCAACTTTATTACTTTGATTTAATATTCTAGCTTAAGCACATTTCCAATGTGAAATCACAGAAGAATTATTGCTGGGGAGGAGATTTCCAGATTTCCAAAGGGTGAGCATTATTAAAGGAGTTATTAAAAAAATGGGTTTCTGGGGTTTTCTTTGAAGAGATTGAGTAATTTTTAGAGTTTCCTTTTATCTAGAGCAGGATAGATGTGGTTTTGGAAAGTCAGATCACTGGACACAACCCTTTGATCACAATAGTTGAAAGGGATCCCCATATCCTTTGATTTCCTTCATCTACTATGCCTGTGCAACACATCCCATGATTCCCCCCTGCATCCTATTTATATCTGTGCCTTATTTTCCCTTCTAGGCTCTAAACTTTTTAAGAGAAGGAAGCACATTTTATACATGTACCAGCGCTCATCTTGCCCAATAGCTAACGTATGTAACACGAGCACTTGATAACTGGGTGGGCTTGTGGAAGTGAAGCACAATGGAAAGAGAGATTCCAGAATTCTACAGACGATCACAATCTTAGTCCATGGTCTCGATCTCATGTCATCCACGTCCAAGTGAATGACCTTGGGCCTTAGTGTTCCGATCATTCTGAAACTGTGGGTGATAACACTGACTTTGTAGGAAAGATTAAGAGTCTGGACATGGTGGGGCGTGTTATCTGACATAAAATAAGCCCCAAGTTACACAAGGCTTTAAAAATAGCAACCATTTACAGTAATATGGATTTTTAAAGAGCCTACAAAGTATTTTCATTTTCTCCCCATTGCTCACCAATTGGGGAAGTAATTTTCTTTAGAGAGTTTAAAGTTTCAACTTGTCCTTTCTTCAAAGAAAAATGTATGCCTTCTTTGCCTCCTGGAGTGTGAGAGTTGGAGAGGATATTTGAGATTGCCTTATGCCCTGCTCTTGATGCAGAAACTGAGTTTGGCTTCACAGAAGGGAGCAGATGGGCCTGGATTTTAAGAGAGAGTGGAATTGACTATGTGGAGAACTGGGAGAAGATGGTGTAGATCAGTCATGTCAAACTCCCAGCCCGCGGGCTGCATGCCTTGTTTATTTGGCCCGTGTTAGCCTTTGAGTTTGACATGCTTAGTGTAGATTGTATCAGGAGCATGGAAGCGATGGAGGTGGGGTGTCAGAATGAGACAAAGGCAAGTAGGAATTTACTAGGTGTGTTTTAGGTGCTTTACTCAGTGTTCACAATGATTCCATTATGTCCTTGATGCTCACGTTCATTTTATAGATAAGGAAGCTGTTCAGAAAAGTTAACTTGCCATTGCTCACATAGCCAGGGTGTTTTCCCATCTATTATTCTGTGAAGGCTCACAAAAGGGAACAATTCAGGGACATCGGACAGGAAGTGAGGTTGGGGCAATGGTATAAAGGCTTTGATGTCAAGCTAAGGAGTATAAGCTCATCTTACAGACAATGGAGAGACAATAAAAGTTTTCAGTTTGGAACTTGTGGAAATGAGGTTTACGATACAATAAAAGGTGAGTTAGGAAGCTTTAACCCGACAGCGACAGCGGTAAATTCTTCAGCTCATCTTTGAAACGTGAGCTCTCCACTTTAGTTCCTGCCAACCCTAATTTGTTTATTAGGTTGTATTCTTTCTCCAAGGGGCATGGGGAGAGGGAGAATGTCTAAGACTCCACGGATCCACACTTGCCCTTTTTAAAGGTATTGTAATGAGAAGTAGGAAGTTTTTCCACTTGCTGCTAACTAGCAGAATCCAAAGCAGAGAGGGGCATGCTAATGCATTCTTAGCAACATTGAACAATTGTGCCCAAGATAGCATTATAAGCATTCATTCTGAATTTTTTATATCTTCCCCATTTCAGTTTTATCCCTTCAAGTCATAAACTAACTTCAGAGCTTTTTTTTTTTTTTTTTTTAGCTCACCATCAATTTTCTAGCTGTTGAGGAATAGAGATGAATCATTGACATTATTACATGATTTCCCATAATAAGTTCAATGTGAAATGGAATTATGTGACAGGACCCAATGGCTGTCTATTGCCTTGAAAATTAATACCTCACCTTCACCACGATGTTTATATTTAATAAGTGCTTCACCTCATCATTTGTCTTTCAGCAGCACTGTTCCCCATCCATTGTGCAATTAGTAACAGTGACTGCCTCATTAGTCACAAATCCATCTTGGCATGGTCTACCTTTTCCTTTTCATACTGTCACCTGCTGAGTTCCAGATCTCCTGGCACTACTCCCTGAATGGCCAGGGTGACTCCCGAAAGCATTTTAAGTAGGTAAACGTTGTTGACAGTGTACTTTTCTTTCTGGTGCCTTTATGCTGACCCTGGGCAGCCCACGAATGCCCAACACAAAACACCCAGAGGCTTGGCACTACCAAATTCTTGCGACTTTTTTGGCTGCCTTCTGCTCTATTAAAACCTACACCTTCTAATTTCTTTTTTCTCTATTGCTTCAGGGTCTTATTCTCAGGTAGGAGACCATAAGGGGCAACAAATTAGTCTAAAAAAATTTAAATCTCCACTAATGAGTAGGTAAGCTAATATCTTAAACTTCTACCATAGAGTAACACAATGCAGGCACCTCCTCTCCATTCTTCTTCTTAGAGAGAATTTAGAGCTGCAAGGAACTTCACACGACACGCCATTCCAGCCCAAGCACCAGCGGCTCTGAGTCAGTAAACCTGGAGTGGGTTTAGGTACATAAGCGATGAGAAGGCTTCAGTTGATTCTCGCATGTCACTCTGGATGAGAATACGACTTTCGTGAGACAACAACTGTGAGGTCCTGAAACTGCACTGTCGGATACGGTAGCTGCCTGTCACACAAGGCGATTTAAATGGAAGTGAATTCAAGTGGGAAATACAGCTCATCAGTCATACTGGCCATATGCTGAGTGCTCATAGCCACACGTGGCTACTGACTACTGTATTCAACAGTGCAGATGTAGGACACTTCCATTAGCGAGAGTTCTAATGGACAGTGCTCCCGTCAACCAGGAATCCCATATTGACTAGTGGAATCTAAACCACACCCTTCAGAAGCAGAACAGGATAAAAACTCGGGAGGAGGTCTTCGGACCACCTTCTCCGAGGGGGGAAGTACCAGTCAGTGAGTATTTCCCTGGTGCCCAATATATCAGTCCACTCTGGTTCGATTGTCACTTCCAGCCTGGCTGTGTTTTTAAATCAGGTATTTATTTAAAATATATTTTTATTGACTTCAGAGAGAAAGGGAGAGGGAGAGAGAAAAACATCAATGATGAGAGAGAATCATTGATCAACTGTCTCTTGCACATCCCCTACTGGAGATCGAGCCTGCAACTCAGGCATGTGCCTTTGCCTGCAATTGAACCTGGGACCCTTTAGTTCACAGGCCAACACTCTATCCACTGAGCCAAACCGGCTAGGGCTTACTCAGGTTTTCAGCAATTGGCATAAATGCTGCCTTACAGTGACATACTTATCTAATAAAACTTACATTCTCCTACTCTCATTTCTAGTTTACAAAGTAACTTCATATCCATTCACTTACATGATACAATGATTGTAGGAAAGGCAATATTATTCCCATTTAAGAGCACAAGAACATTAATACTTATCAATAGCAGAATAGTTACATAAATAATCAATCAGCCATAAAAAGAACATATGAGAGGCATGCCCACTGATTTGAAGGGATTTCCCAAGGTACCATTATTTGAGGAGAGCGACATGGGGAAGTGTGCATAGCATTAGATTGGCTATTTGGATGGTCACTGCCTGGTCCGTCCCTCACTGCCCCCTGTTATGCAAAGTCTCGGACCCCTGAAGATTCTGTTTTCCAGGCTCCTGTGTCAGTTGGCTTCCAGTCGAGTTCAGCCAATGGGAGTCATGGTAGATTTTTGGGGGGTTTTAGCAGGAAAGAAGCCAGGGTATCCACCTTGGGCAGTATCTTTGCAGCAATGTCTCTCTTCTCTGGCTCTGTCCCCTGCCCTCCATAGCTTCGCCATGGTGCCAGCTTCCCCCAGGTAACTACTGGGATGGGATAACATTACCTCTGTCTTCAGCACCTACTGCCTAGGGCCAGCAGCACCGCTTTTGCAAACTTCTGAGCTGACTCATCGTTCCATGTTTGGCTTCTTAGCTCTCCCATCACCAGTGTAGCCAATATCCTGCACTAAATTCTCTCTGTTTGGATGATCTTAGAGTGATTTCCATTTTCCTGATTGGGTCCTGACTGAAATAAACATGATCTTTCTGTATAAAATTATGATAATCAATACAGAACGAGTCTGTGTGAGCTACATGTGCATGTGTATGATTATGTGAGCTTAGAGAAAACTATAAAAGGATAAGTACTGGGTTGTTAATGAGGAATATGGCAAGGGGAGTGAGTGCCTCTGGGTAGGAGAGATGGAAGCGGATAAGGATAAAGCTAAACTAAAAGGGAGGCAAAAAGACTGCATTAAAAATGCCTGATATGGTGACACCTGTATTTACATAAATGCACACGTGCTTATCAACACTAATAAAAGAGAAAAATGGTAATTGGCGTACGAGCTACCCTTTTCATTGGCTAATCAGGGCTATATGCAAATTAACTGCCAACTAAGATTGACAGTTAACTGCCAACAAGATGGCGGTTAATTTGCATATGTAGGCACAATGCAGGGAGGCGAAAGGGAAAGCAGGAAGAAGCCCCCTGCCACTGACAGTGATCGGAAACCCAGGGGGGAGCTAAGAGCTGGGGGGCAGGGCAAAGGCGGCCCTGGGGCCGCCTTTGCCCTGCCCCCCAGCCATGATCGGAGAATCAGGCGCCTTTTCCGCCCTGGCCAGTGATAGCAGGAAGTAGGGGTGGAGCCAGCGATGGGAGCTGGGCATGGTCGAAGCTGGCAGTCCCAGGAGCTAGGGGCCCCTTGCCTGGGCCTAAAGCGGAGCCCACGATCGCGGGGCCGCTGCAGCTGCAGGTCCCAGCTGCCCGGGCCGGATGCCTCAGCCAGAGGCGTCAGGCCTGGGCAAGCGGCCGATCCTGCGATTGGAGGGTGATGGGGGTCAACGCCTGAGGGCTCCCAGTATGTGAGAGGGGGCAGGCTGGGCTGAGGGACAATCCCCCACACACACACCCAGTGCACGAATTTCGTGCACCGGGCCCCTAGTGTTTAAATAAGAGAGCTGACGAAACTAGTTGGAGCGATTTACTGCCCTGTCCATAGGTCAATACGTGGTGGAGCTGGAGCTTAAACCCAGGTCTTCTGACTTCAGATTTGGATAGTATAGAATAATGGTCAAGATCCCAGATTCTTTTTAAAAAATATTTATTTTTATTGATTTCAGAGAGGAAGGGAGATGGAGAGAGAGATAGAAACATTAGTGGTATGAGAGAATCATTGATTGGCTGCCTCCTACTGAAGATCAAGTCTGCAACCCTGGTATGTACCCTACCCGGGAATCGAACTGGTGACTTCTTGGTCCCTGGGTCAAGGCTTAATTGCTGAGCCACACCAGCTAGGCCACAACCCAGATTCTGAAGCCTTGGCCTTGTGTCCTCACTGGCAAACAGGGGCAATGACACTGACCACTTCTTAGAGGTGATGAGAAGATGAAATGAGTCAATATTTTCAAAACACTTACTTCTGTGTTGGCACATTGTAGGTTCAATATAAGTATCAAAGGAGTGTTTTTTCTCTGTCACTTAATTGTATTAAATGTATGAAGAAAGGGCGAATACTCATTCCCCTGTTTTAATTTTTGCATTTGCACTGTGAGGAGCAGGTAGTTGCAAGATCTGATTAAAGGACTCAATTTAACTCAACATAAACAAAATAATGTGCTTTGCCAAGGGACAACAGAAAAGAAAAAGAATTGGGATAGAAATTTCACTTTGGGGAATCTTAGTGAAATAAAGCTAAGTATGGAAACAGCTTTATGTGCAAATGTGTTTATTGCTACATTTTCCTAATTGCAAAAGATTGGGAGCCACTTAAATGTTTTACCATGAGGGATTAGTTTAGATAGCTGTTAAGTATCTTTGTGATGGAACATCATAAACATAGAATTGCTTAAGGAAGTAGGTAATAACATATTAAGCACTCATGCTATAATGTTATGTAGAAATACAACATTCTTAATTATACACATAATGATTACATTAAAATAAAATCCTTGCCTGGAAAAAGGCTAGAATGACATGTACTTTTGTAATGCAGGTAATGCATCGTATATCATTTTACATCCAGCAATCAGAGACCGGTGTGGAGTCTGCCCGGTTACAGGCTGTTTGGTATTGGCAGTTCCGTGGTCTCTGGATTCCCCCAATGTACACGTCAGCCTTCACTGTGGGCTGAAAACAGAGGCTGGAGGCAGCACCCTGGTCTGTGCGTCCTCTGCACGAGCTGACATTTTGTGGGAATGTGCATGTGCAGGAGGCATCTATTTCTTTAAGGGAAGGCTGCTTCTAGATTTCTAGAGTGACCAGTGGAAGAATAGAGGGAGTGGAAAAAACATGCTTCACTATCTTGCATGCCTTTTTACTTCTCCCCCAAATAAAGGCTTATGTCTGGGTCAGGCCTGGAGTTGCCAGTCTAATCAAGCCAGAAGCGGGACCAGATGACCCTGCTGAAGCCTGGGTCAGAGCACCCTGGAAACTGAGGGGTTCCCTCCTGCCAAACACTTGACCGTATTTTGCTTTGTGCTGTGTGATATCTTTACTGTGAGCTTTTGAGGGCGAGGCAAGGCCAGGGTGTTTGTTCTTCTTTTGTTTTTGTTTTGGAGATTCTTTATTGGGATATAATTTCTACAATTCACTCATTTAGCATGTACATGGCAGTGGTATTTAGCATACTCATAAGGCTGTGCAACCATCATCACTAGTTAATTTCAGAACATTTTCATCACCCCCAAAAGAAACCTCACCCCCTTTAGCAGTCACTCCTCATGACCAGCCCCTGACAGTCCCTAATTTACTTTCTATCTCTAGGGATCTTTCTATTCTAGACACTTCAGATAAATGGAAGCGCACAATTTGTGGCTTTTGCATCTGGCTCATCCATGTGGTAGCATTTATCAGCACTTCGTTCCTTTTCATGGCAGAATAATAGCACAGTGTGGGCTGGCGTATCCCTATCTCTGTATTGGGCCTGGCACATGGGAAGCATGCATGATGGTTTCTTAGGAAATAGTCAACTGGTGATATTCTTCTTTATAATCCTCTTTTCAGACAACTGAGTCATTAGAAAACTATAACATTTTAATTTTCTTCTCTATTCTCACCGCAAGTATTCCAAACTCAAATGAACCAGATCGCTAACTTCCAGGCTCCTCCCATTCCAATTTATTCTCTGCTCACTGACAAAATTTAGCTTCGTAAACAATGACTTCACGTAGTCAGACTCTTGTACAAAAACTCCTAGTGGCTTGAACATCATATATGTGGTTCCTGTTTTCATGAAGCTTATAGTCATTAGGCAACTAATTACATGAGGAAATAAGTAATTGTAAATTATAGAACTTATCTGTCTATCTATCTACCTATCTATCTAGATACAGATATAGGTATATTTTAATATTTTTGTTAACTAATTCTGTAATTCTGTGCCATTTGTGGATCCGTTTCCATTAATGGATACCATCCCATATTATTGCTCATATTTACCCGTTTCTTTGCATGCTTGATAATTTTTTATTTGATGCCATGTATTCAGAATTTTACCTTACAGGGTGCTGGATGTTTTTGTGTTCTTATAAATATAATTTAATTTTGTTCTAAGATGCAGTTGAGTAATTTGGAAACAGTTTGCCCCTTTTGAGACTTGCTTTGAACTTTTGTTAGGCAGAACTCAAAAAGCCTTTAGTCTAGGGCTAATTTTCCTGCACTACTGAAACAATACTGTTCTGTGTATTGTGTATTTTACTTAAATACCCTGTGAATTATAAGGATTTCCTCTCTGGTTGGTGGGAAAGCATGCTATTTCTGGTTTTATGTATATTTTAAAAGTTGTTGCTTCTGCTTCTTTGGATGGTTTTTTCCTCACATACGTGCACTGAGCTGTACTCAGCTAAAGACCTTCACATGTTGAGCTCTTGAGCTCTCTGCCTCACCTTCCTCTCATGCAGCTCTGTATTTTGAGAGAGAGAGAGAGAGAGAGAGAGAGAGAGAGAGAGAGAGAGAGAGAGAGAGAGGAAGAGAGAGAGAAAGAGAGAGAGTCTATGACCTGTCTACATTGTATTAATGTACAATTCATTGCCAATTAGGACTCTTCCCATTACAAGGGACAGAAACCACACAGGTTGGCTTAAACAAAACTGGAATTTGTTCATTCCCATGTGGAAATGTCCAGGAATGGTTGTTTTCATGCACTGATGGATTCAGGGGCTCACATGATGCCACAAAAAAGAAATTTCACTCTCTCTATTGTTTGGGTCTTCTCTGTTGGCTTTAATTCTTAAATTTGTATGTTAGTCCCTGGTAGCTCCAAAAACTGAGCATGTCCACTTCTGACAGTTGTGGCAAAAGTGTCCTTATTTACATCTGATTGGCTCTGATGAAGTCATGTGGCCAGGAGGATGTCGTGCTCTGATTGGCTAGGCCTGAGTCACATGCCTCATCCCTGGAGCCAACATAGAGCTGCTTTTAATGCCTCAATCTGGAAGGATACCAGTTATTTTTGCCCACATCTATTGGCCAGAACAATTTTCATGGCCCCAACAATATAAAGAAGACTGGGCGTGGTAGAGGAGCCAAGGGAAGACAGGGTGACCACTAACTTTCTGTCACCACCATCTACATATCAATCATTTGGGAAATCCTTACCAAATTCTCATATTAAGTAAAATACCCTACTGTCTAAAACTTGCTTTAACATACTATAAAAAAGGCAGAGGACTGAAAGATAAAAGAAGATTGGCAAGATGTTGTGAAATGGTTAAAGGTGGATAATGACTACATTGGAATTCATAATATTATTAGACTTCTGTAAATCTTTGGAAATTTCCATTATAAAATGTTTTGAAAAAATAAAAGAAGAAACACTGACCCAAGGATTTCTTGTTGAGCCACAGAATCATAAGGAAATAAAATGGGTGTTATTTTTAAGCCTCTAAGTTTTGGAATGGCTTGTTATACAGCAATAGACAACAGATCAGATAGTGTTATACCCATAGGCCCTTGAGTCAATGGTTAAGACTTTAAAATGTGTTTTCTCTCTCTTTTTAAAAAAAAAATTCTTGAAAAATCTCTAGGCTGCACATCTTAGAGATGATAAGGACTGAGTCTCAGATGTCTCAAAGTTAAAAAATATATATCAAATTATATGTCCCTCCTAGGAGAACTTTATTCACTCAGCTTTGGTTTTATCTACTTTTATGACATCTGAATTGCACTAGGATGTGATTTAATTTTGGGTTTGGAACAGAGTTTATATTGGCATTGGGGGAGTTTTCCTGAGAGATCAACTTTCAAGGAAACATATATTGAAATTCAAGGGAAAGTGTGATCCAAACTAGCGGGATTTCCAAAACAGCAGAGTCCAGTCACGAAAGCACTAACCATCTCCAGGTGCTGTTGATGATACTTCTTCTGGGATTCACTCAAGACCCCCATGAGGCAGGCATAATATTAGATGCTCAGGACGGAGGTGATGAAAATGGGATTGCATGGGAAAACTGTTGACTTGTGCTAGTTTCTAACTATCCCAGTTAGGGGTATAATGTTCTGCAAAATCACACTCAGAACCTAAATTTTAATGAAGCAAAGCCTCCCTTTTGTCACCTTCAGTGGGTCAGGAGGAGAGAATGGCTATTTCCTGACCATTCTGTTTGGAGTCTCTTTGCATGAAGAGCAGTTGGAAAGAGAAACTTGCATTCCACAGGAAGCTGTGTATGTGTCCCGAAGCAGACGAAAGCTGTCATGAATTCCCGAACTACACCAGCGGGTGTGAGCATCGTTGGGAATGAACTGCTAAACTGCTGTTTTTAAAAAGTGAGGCTGCCTTTGCTACAGATTGAATCTTGCCTGTATGATCAGTCTCAGAAAGAATCATGCATTAAAAGGCATCACTTTGGGGAGTGCCATATTTATCTTCAAATTGCTCAAGAAATCTAGCTGAGTTTACAATCCAGAATCTTTGACCCTAGGTAATCATTTTCCAAATATATTTTAACTAAGAATAAGTATTTTCCCCCATCTCAAAAAGGCCATATTAATTTTTTAAATACATTTTAAAAAAATATATTTTATTGATTTTTTCACAGAGAGGAAGGGAGAGAGGGACAGAGAGCAAGAAACACCGATAAGAGAGAAACATTGATCAGCTGCCTCCTGCACACCTCCCACTGGGGATGTGCCCGCAACCAAGGCACATGCCCTTAGCCGGAATCAAACCTGGGACCTTTCAGTCCGCAGGCCAATGCTCTATCCACTGAGCCAAACTGGCCAGGGCATAAATACATTTTTATTGATTTCAGAGAGGGGAAGAGAGAGGGAGAGAGAGATAGAAACATCAATGATGAGAGACAATCATTGATCGGCTGCCTCCTGCATGCCCCCTACTGGGAATCGAGCCTGCAACCCGGGCATGTGCCCTTGACTGGAATTGAACCTGGGACTCTTCAGTCTGCAGGCTGACGCTTTATCCACTGAGCCAAACCAGCGAGGGCTAAATTTATTTTTAAGTGATGTAGTTCACATCTTTTCTACTAAAAATAGTTATGAATGAGAAGAAAACATTTACCAGGAAAGAAGGCTGAGCACGATGTGAGGGGTTAAAGGGAAGACAGGCAACTTATTCAAACTGGAAAGCCTGCTCATGACGAGTATGTGAAGCAGCCGGAAGCCTTTCAAGAGAAATTCAACAAGAGAATTTGACCAGCTGTTTCTCCATGTAGGGATCTGAACCCAGGGCTGTTGTTGATTTAAAAAACAATAAGGCACAACCTGGCTGGTGTGGCTCAGTGGTTGAGCATTGGCCTATGAACCCGGAGGTCCTGGTTCAATTCCCAGTTTGAGCATATGCCTGGGTTGCAGGCTCAATCCCTAGTGGGGGGCAGCCAATCAACGATTCTCTCTCATCATTGATGTTTCTATTTCTCTCTCCTCCCTTCCACTCTGAAATCAATAAACATATATTAAAAAAATAAATAATAAGCCACAGCCCCATCCTCAGGAACTTACAATCTACATAGACATGGAAGGCATAATGCATCTGAAAAGTTAAGAGCAATGCAACAGGCAAATAAAAACACAGGACATATGTGTGACATCACAATAGTACACGATAAATGTAAAATGAGTGTATGGTGTATGCTACAGGAACTCAGATGGAGCGGAGATGGTTGAAGGCTGGGCCTGGGGGAAGATTATAAATGTTATGCAGCTTGGGAAATATTTGGATCCTGAAGAATGGACAAGATTTGGAAGAGCTGAAAGGAATGGGGGAGGTAATTCATTTTGGAACAGGACAGAGAAATTGGTAAATGGAATGAAGTAAGAAAGCATATGTATGAGCACTTTAAAAAATATATATAATTTTATTGATTTCAGAGAGGACAGGAGAGGGAGAGAGAAATAGAAACATCAATGATGAGAGAGAATCATTGATCGGCTGCCTCCTGCATGCCCCCCACTGGGAATTGAGCCCGCAACCTGGGCATATGCCCTTAACTGGAATCAAACCCGGGACCCTTTAGTCCACAGGCTGACACTCTATCCACTGAGCCAAACCTGCTAGGGCTGCATGCGCACATTTGAAGACAGTGGTAGAAGAGTTTCATTAGAGTTAAGGTGTGTGTTGATGATTGTTGGGCAATGAACTGTATTGCAACCTATGGTGGCTCTTACTGGTCAAGGTGTTTGAGATATAGTCTCTTGATCTTATATATATAAATCTTTGGGTGTCTTCAAACACCTGTTAAGATGCTGCAAAAAATCAGGACTATGCAGGGTCTTGATGAATGAACAGAAACTTTCAAAGAGTTATCAGCTGAAGTAAGATCCATCACTCTTTCCACCTTTGGACTAAATAAAGTAATTAGAAGCTCAGCTGATCTATTTAATTTGGGTCAACTTGAGAACCTTTCTACCAAGATCTAAACTTGGTTCCATAATCTAAATTTAGGTTTCTCTTACACAAAACTGAGCATAAAGAAATTAAACACTACTATTCACCGTACTCTCCCACCAAACACGATTGTGTGTGTGCAAACGTATAATGTGCACTCAAAATATCTAACATTCAGAAGGCAATATAATACACACATCCTATATAATAAAAGCCTAATATGCTAAGTGTCTGGTTGACCAGTCATCCGGTGGTCCGTTCAACCAATCAAAGAGTAATATGCTAATGAAATGCTAAGGCTGCTCAACCAGTTGCTATGACGTGCACTGACCACCAGGGGGAAGATGCTCTGACTGGTAGGTTAGCTTGTGGTTGGGGTCTGGCTGATCAGAAATGAGCAAGATGGGCCAGACATGCCCTGGAGCCCTCCCGCAGCCCCTCCCCGGCTGGCCAACCTCCTGCGTCCCTACCTGGCCCTGATCATGCACCAGTGGGGTCCCTTGTCCTGACCTGTGCCCTCTTGCAATCCAGGACCTCTTGGGGAATGTCGGAGAGCTGGTTTTGGCCTGATCCCGCAGGCCAGGCTGAGGTACCCCTCTGGTGCACGAATTCATGTACCAGGCCTCTAGTTTATATATAATACATGTACAACATATATGTATTATAGCATTGCTTATTGAGTGATTTAAAATGAGGTGTAAATTCTTTATCAAATCAATTCTAATAATTTTCAAATAATTTTCTGATAATCCGAAATGGTGATTATAATCTTTTGTTTGAAGTGACTGTCATTCA
Source organism: Myotis daubentonii (assembly GCF_963259705.1). Taxonomy (NCBI): domain Eukaryota; kingdom Metazoa; phylum Chordata; class Mammalia; order Chiroptera; family Vespertilionidae; genus Myotis; species Myotis daubentonii. The sequence continues at coordinate 86,595,753 of NC_081847.1, forward strand.
AAAAATAATGCCCTAATTTGAACCTTGATTTTATGAAAGAAGCTGTTTCTAAATTACTTCCCTGAATTATGGGCCATTATGTCCTCAGTGCCAGATGTTGTGTGGCAGAAAAAGGCAACTGGATGGCTCATCTGCAGTTTGGGGTTGGAACACACCTGTGTGTCAAGGCTTTCCATGGGGCCTGGACCTGGAGATCCTGTGTCTGGGACTCAGTGACACTGTTGCCTCCCCTCTCTTCCACTGCTCACCAAAGGTGGCCCTCGGAGCAGGAGGCTGGGAGGAGATGCATACACCTGCTTCCTCACGTGTGTAGCCAGTATGAACCTCATCATCACTAGGCTTGTATTTAATGAAATTGTACAAGAAGTGACTGTAGCAGGGCTTCCATGTACCGAGCAAGGAGGGCTCCCACTTCTGCTTTGATTTCAATAAGAAGGATCTGTACCTGTAACTGACTTCAGAAGAACTCTACCAACTGTAATAAGAGAGGACTCAGGCATAGACAGACCTCCATTTTCTTAAGTCAAGAGTTGGCGCAAATGTGCACAAAGGTGAATATGCACACTCTGGCAGTAGAAAGAGCAACTGTGTCCCAGGAGAAGAGAATGCAGGTTGGACAAGCTTCAGACTTTAAAAGGGGTCACCGTTTTGGCTTTTTTTTTTTTTTTTTTTCAATTAGGAGACTATATTAGAAACTCAGTTTCCTATAAGTGTGTTTAGAACATGGAATATGGTTTTATGTATATAGTATATTAAAGTAAGCCATCATCTTTATAAAATCCCAAGTGAAATACAATTTGGGGGGTTATTATTTTAAATAAATATTTGGATTAGGTGCACCCTTCTTGCTATAAATGTCAAGGTCAGGTGCCCAGGCAGGTAAAGCCAGGTAAACAGCTTCCACCTCAGCATTCTATAACCATGAAGTCTATTACTATCTGGGCACACCAAATATTGTTAATTTCTGAGTTAGCTGACCAAGGATTAGAGCAGAGAGGCTCAAACCTTACAGTGCACAGTGATCACCAAAGAAGGTTGTTAAAAGTGCAGATCTTGGGTCCCGCCCCCGAGACTCTGATTCAGCTGGAAGAGCTCCACGATCTTCATTTTTAGCAAATGCCTACAGCATTCTACTGCCCATGTGACTGCACGATATGTTAAGAAACACTAAATTAGGGCTTTGTTTCAGGAGATCCTAACTGCAGATCTTTTGAATGAAAGAGGGAGAGTTTAAGAGTGCAGGGCCAAGAGATGATAATGATGGTATTCTTGATATCTACATCAAGAAATGAAAACATCATTGAGTAGCTTCTTTTTTCCCAAGAGTTGCCCAAACATGCCAGAGTTCTCTAGAAGTTGTGAAAAACAGGAAGCTCCTGAGGTCAGCTTCTCACAAATTTATAGTTGGAATAAGACGGAGGTCATTATGACAGAGATCGCAGGCAGGGAGAGGGGTGAGTGGGGTTGTCATCCAGCCATTCTCTTTACCTCCAAAACTATTATCATTTATGAATGAAATGAACACACTGCTGATTCTGATTCTAGGTTATTAACCAAGTATTTAAATTTAATAAAACCCCAGACTAATCCAGACAATTGGTGGCCAACTAGCAACTTTCTCATTAAGGTCTTACATTATATTTATTTTTATAACATGCTGATGGATTCAAAGTCAATTATCGTGCTAGTGAATACTAAGCATGAGTCAGGAAAAATGAGCTAGATTTACATGTTGCAACATGGGTGGGTCTCAAAAACAAAAGACTGAATGAAAGAGGTAGGTACCGATGAGATAGAGAAATACCATTATATATCTAATAAACACACACAAAACACTGCTACCTATTTTTAAGGCTGAATACACAACTACATAAAAACACGAAAGGTGGGAAATGCATTAAACAAACTAAAGCGAATGTCTATGTTAAAGGAAGGAAAAGTGATATTGGAGGTGGAGCATAAAACCACACCAAACCAGGCACTCACAAGTCAATCAGTGATAATTGTGTGTCTTAAGTTGAGGAGAATGATGGACTCAGCTGTGGGCCTCTGAGGGACAAATGAAAAATGTTAAATACTTGATCCCTGTCATTATGGAACTGCAGTTCAGTGGGAGGTAGGTGCACAAAATAGGAAAAGACATAATTAAGTATTAGGAGGTACCAGTGCACACTACGATAGCTCAGAGAACAGAAGAAGAAAGGGACAAAAATTACAGGACATTTTAAGGAAAGCAGAAAGGAATAAAACAAATGTTCTCTGGTGTCTGGATGCATTCCATTGCGTGCTTATCTTTGAAAGTCTCTTAATTTCATAGTTTTCTCAAAGGTGAGCAAGAATTAACACCGGTCTAGACCCCTCCAGCCCTAACCCAGTTTCCAAAGACTGTCTTATTTACTTTGTTCTTTTCCAAATGCATAGAAGATATGATAAAACTTTGCTTAGGACTTTTCATATATTTATTCTTGTTCCTTTTCTTTTTTTAAAAAAATATTTTTTATTGATTTCAGAGAGGAAGGGAGAGGGAGAGAGAGAGAGAAACATCAATGGTCAGAGAGGATCATTGTTTGGCTTCCTTCTGCAAGTCTGGCACTGGAATCAAGCCCACAACCCAGGCATATGCCCTGACCGGGAATCAAACCATGACTTCCTGGTTTATAGGTTGACACTCAGCCAGTGAGCCACGCTGGCTGAGCTATTCTTGTTCCTTTTCTCCCACTTGTTTGTATAGAGCTCAGGCTCTGTGAGGTAAGGCGATATTTGCGAAACTTTTCCTGTACCAAAGTGTGCTCTTCTACCTCACATTAGTTAAGGTAACACTAACTGCTATGGTAGAGGTGCCCCCAATATCACAGGCTTAAAACTCAAATCACAGTATAATGATGGTTCTCCTCGGCTCTCTTCCATGCTGTGACTCAGAAACTCAGTTTCCTTCCATCTTGACCCTGTGGCATGTTATGCACATGGCTCTCATGTGCCCTGGGCGTCTCTTCCATTTCAGCAGCTGGAAAAGGAAGAGGATATGGAAGAGCATACTTGGGAAGTTTTGATGGGCAGGATTGGAAGAAGTAGTACATCATTTCCTAGTCCCACTTCATTGGCTGCAACTCCGTCATATTGCCGACAGGAAGGCTGGGAGAAGTAATATATCATTATGCTAGGTACATGGGAAGATGAGTCGGCCAAATGATTCTTATTCATTCACTGATTTATTTGCACCTCATTCAAAGGAGGTGCAGTAATAGGGGTTGATAAAGGTAGTAGAAAACAGACCTTTGATTGAACTGGATATAGCTGATATATATAATCAGAAGTTGGATAAAGAACCTTAGTGTGCCCTTTTAAAGTCTTCCTCACCAACATTCATTGATTATAAAACATGGACACCTGCATCAACAGAACAATTGTATGAGTTGGAAGGGCTAGAAAGCATTCACCCCCAAAATATTCTGGTATGTGGCCAAGAGGGACAGTGGTCAGCTTTGCACCTCTCCTCTTTCAACTGCCCTTTATGATTTCTCTGAGCCAGTAGAATCTTCCAATCTTGATTACATTTTCTAGATTTTTATCTCTGAACTTGCCATACCTTTGAGACTTGCTCAGCCCTTTATGCCTTAGCTCACTTTTTTGGACTCTACTTCTTGACAGCCCATAATTCTCTGCCTAATTGTTTCAGCCCTAGCTGTGCTTATGTAAATTTTTCTTCTATCTTGTTTGAATCCGTTACCTACTAAACAGCTAAATTCTGGGTAGTGGTATATTCTCATTAGTATTATTTTGTTGCTATCTTCATCTCAATGTGATTATGATATAGCAATAGTTGGGATTTCTATGTGAAATTCCCACAAACGAGCTGAACATTTTATCCCATAAATATTTACATATACATATAATCACATATTTATGGGACATAGGCTCCAGTGTCCCTGCCACGTGTTTAGGTATTTGTTCATCATAATTGGTTACTACTCAAAATGCTCTGGAGGGAACTGAGGCAAGTTTTCAACTCAGGTCTAGAAAAGTCAGAGTGACTAAGGTGTTTAAAATGTGTTATCGTCAGGTAATCAACTTATGATGCAAATATTGCTAATATATCTTTCCCCCACACATTTACATGATCTGATCAATAATAGATAGTGCAATAACTTTTTTCCCTTTGATTTATAAAGGCCAGGCATTGACAGGCCAAATAGCCTACAGGTCAAATTTGGCCCGCTGCTTGTTTTGGTGACTAAAGATTTATTGGAACACAGCAAGGCTCATTCAGGCACATATTATCTCTGGCTATTTTCATACTACAGTGGTGGAGTTGAATAGTGTGGCAAGACTACTAGTACATGGCCCTCAAAGCCTCTAATAGAGAAAGTGTGCTTACCCCAGCTTTAGGAACATGCATTGAAAACTTGTACTAGTATATAATTCCTAACGCAGAATAAATGACCAATAAATGTGAGTTTTCTAGTCCAATCTTCCTTTGCTTATTTTGTTTCTTCTACCTGGAATGCATTGACTCTGTAATCATTTATTCATTTACCACAAGCACTCACGGTGTGGTGGGCACTGCTCTTGGTTCTGGGCCAGTAAAGATAACATATAGAGTTTCTGTCCTCATGGAGCTCATTTTCTACTGGAATGGGGCAACAAAAGACAGGTAAACAAGTAGATACAGAACATCTCATGATTAGGGTCGTGAAGGTGAATAAAGCAGGGTACAGAGGTTCCCTGTTTAATTCCTGCTCATACTCCAAGGTCTTGCTTATGCCCAACTTCTTGCATGAGAACATCCTGGTCTCCACAATTGGTCTTTGATTCTTTCCCTCCCTGTTAACTCACAGCTCTTGTACTTATAAGGCATTTATGTCATTCTACTTTGAACTGGAGTTCTTTGTGGATGTTTTTCTTCTCCAAGGTAGACTGTGAGCGCAGAATAACAAAGGCAATGTAGCAATTTTTGTTTCTAAACAGCAACTAACACAGTGCCTGAAATTTGCTATGAAATCGATCAATCAATTTAAGCCAAGTCTTGGCTCTAGTAATGGAGGTTTTCAGTACACAATAATTGGATGCATTCCCCCAGAGCCCGCCGTATTCCTGATTTGTGGCCATTGCTGTGGCTCATCACCACTTACACAGAGAGAAGGGAATTTCCCGGGAGCTAAGATCCCTCAGGCATTAACTACACCCACAGGCCCATTTGGACCATAAGCTTGATCTTTTCTCTTGATATAGAAATCAGATAAAAATCTTCTTAATTGGTTATTCCCTAAATTTCCCTCAGCAAGGAGGGAAAAATCCAACCAAGCACCAAGTAAAAGGGAGAAAGGGAAGAAGTTGCACAAGTAGTTACCAAACAGATAATTAAATAAGAAAGTCTTGGATTTTTGTTGTTGTTCAACCACTCCCCCCTCCCCACAGAGTTCATGGACCGGTCTGTTGGAGGAAAACAGGTTACTTTGTTGGAAAGAAACTAGCGTTGGAGATTCATTAATCAGCGCCTAGGGATTGGTCAACTTCTCCCATGCGTGGGATGAATGGGGCTATTCATGAAAGGGCATCTGGGCAGGAAATGTGGGAGCTGCGGTGAACTGAGCCTGGCCAGCCCCCAAGCGTGGAAGGGAAATCTGTCATCAGAACAAATGAGCATCAGCTAGGTGAGGGAGAAGGCCAAAGGTGCTTGGAGAGGTGAGTGAGAAGGAAATGCAGAGTTGTGACCTGTTGCCGATTTGTACGGTTCTTGGGGCAAAGCCACAGACCGAGCTGAGCCATGGATCATAAGGTCCTGGGTTACACTCAGCGCTGAGCCCTCCATGAACAAGACCAGTCTCTGTGACGCTTGGCCTGGAAGAGACGAATTTTGTTATTGTCTCAATCTCTTCAGCACTATCACCAATGTTCCCCACTCTTTCCCAGCACTGGGAAGAAAGAGCCAGCACTGAGGTCCTGTAAAACCCAATTTACAATACAATTTTCTAGATGCTCTTAGCTTCCATCTCAGGACACCCAAGTTCTACTGAAATAGTCTGAAAATTTCTCCTGACTGTGGGAGTGCTTAGATGGCAGAGACATGGCAGAGCAGCCAACGTGCTATGGGAACACGGACAAGGGTCTCTCCTCAGCCCACACTGTACGCCTTCCCTTTGAACTTGGGAAGGCTGCCTGGATGACCCAAACTATTCCTACTGTGCTCCAACCATGTCCTAAACAAGCAGTCAAGGGCTTTGGTCTCTTAGAATCCAGGCTGTGTTCTTGAGGAACAACCTATTTCTGGGACAAACTGGAGGCACCTGGGATAGGAGCAGACTCTGGGGTAAACAGTGTAGTGAGTGATCAGGCAATGAGCTTGCTTGTCTGGTGGGTTTATGCCCCTGTGTGTTTAAAGTCCTTCCATTTGGGTTGTACCTCCAGATACTCACGTTTGTGCATACTTATAAACTGAGGCTGATTCCATTCCTGGGATCCTATGTTCACATTTCTAGTAAAGTCTAAGTTGCCCAGCTGAGCCAGTATGGAAAAAAAGTGATCTTTGTCAGGTAAAGACAATCTATAGATATCATTGGTGAATTTGTGGCTATCTATAATGACAAACACAGTGACATTTTCCCTGTGGTAAATAGAAGTGCTTTGTATAATAACATCAATATTACTTACATATTAATGGCTGTCATTTATTGAGCACTTACTATGTGCCTGACACCATGCTAAGCACTTTAAAAACAATGTGACATTTACAATCGCACTGTGAGGCAAGTACTAATATGACCCCCATTTTATAGATGAGGAAACTGAGGCTTAGGGTAAGTAACTTTCCCAGACTCAGCGCTAGCAAGAGACAGACTCTGCAAACCTAATTTCAGAACCCAAGCTCTTAGTCTCCATGTTTTTTTTTTTTTTAATTTTGTTTTATTGCTTAAAATAAGGGGGGGAAAAGGAGACATATGTACTAGTCTTTGTAATATTTTAGTCTCCATGTTTTAATTGCTCCAGTTCACACAGTTAAAAAGCGAAGGAATGGCCACTAAACCCAGGCAGCCTGACTCAAAGACCTCATTGTTTTTCAGTGCACTATGCTTATATTTTTGTCTGTGTTTACACATATTTTCACCAGATATGCTGAGTTGAGTGGCAGCTCTTGTTCTTCTTGGGGGCAGGGGGCGTCAGGAGACCTCAGAGCCTATGGCTCAGAGCCGTGGACTCACCAGTGTAGACTAATCGTATGCACTTAAGGGAGGATGAGACTTTGTGTTGTATTTAGATGTAAAAATAGTCAGAGGCACTTTTAAAAATTCACACTTACTGTAAACAACTGTGGCAATGAGATTGCAATCCTATCTATTTCAAACACTACCAAGTCACATTGACCTTTTGAAGACTGTGTGTACAATGGACTCAACTCTTAAGTAGAAAAAGTAAAATACAATCAATGGAGTGAGGTCATTGTCAGTGGTGTATTTTTCTAAAAGGATCAACTTCTTAACTTTAAGTATAATTTATGAACAGTTACAGGCTACCTCCTATGACTTTTCAAGGTTATCTAAAATGTTGCTTATTTCAGGCTGATATAGACCAGATGTATGCTAAAAGAATTCAACAGTAAGACACTTCTCATCTCTCTTTACATTGAATGTCAGGAAACACTCAGAGATGATTTCTAACTTGTGATAAAAGTTAGAAACAGTCAAGTGCAGTCTTACTTGAAACATCATCTTCCATGTGACTTGCCAGCAGCTACGTTTTCTGTTCAGCTAACAAAGAGAAGGGGCTTACAACAACATATCTGGAATGAAGGAATATGAGATTCAAGTGATTTGCTTCACAGTTTCCATTTAATATAAGCAAAGTGAATCCATTTTCTGATGTAATAGTTTCCACTCCCAAAGAGATGACATATCATTCTATTTCCACAGCACTTTCCAGGAGTTTATTTAATTCATGTCTTGATTTGAATCTACAATTTTGCAAAATAAATTACAAAGTAGGCCCCTAGAAAGATGACGAAGTGGGATTCTTTAGATTCTGAATTCAGGCTCTTGACCTCCACCCCTGTTTCTATCTGTCCTGTTTCATAAGCCTGTTGGAGGCATGCTGAGGGCTTCGAGGTAACAGTGCATGTGGTAGTCATTAGTTCAGCACATGTTTTTGGCTGCCTTCCAGATATATGGTTGATTGCACTTCCTGGCTTCCTTGGAATTCAGTGGGGGCATGTGACCAGTTCTGGCCAATGAGTTATTTTGGGAAGTGTGTGTGTGTGTGTGTGTGTGTGTGTGTGTGTGTGTGTGTGTGACTTCTCAGAGCATTGTACTGACAGTGTGCCACCCCCCAGAGCTTCCTTTCCCTCGGCCACGGACCAGCCATGAGCTGTATATAGCTGTTCTGTTAGCCTGATTTCTAGAATGAGAGTGTCATGGAAATGCTGACACAGTGGATTATGTAATGTTTCTGTTTGGTTGTTTTAAATCACTGAGATATGGGCATTGTTTGTTACTAGAACATAAGTTAGCCCATCATGAGGCCAATGTTACTAGTTGGAATACTGCATGAAATAATCAAGCCCAAGACTCACCAAGACAGTCCTGAGGAGGAATAATAAGGTGGAGGAATTATAAGGTAGACTTTTCTTTCATATTAAGCTTTATTATAAACCTACAGTAATTAAAACAGTTCAGTATCATTAATATGATAAATCAAATGGCCAATGAAAGAAAAATGAGAGTTCAGAAGCAGATCCAAGCATTTTGGGGAACTATATATTTGACACAGTGGTATTGCAAATCACTAAGGAAAAATAGAATAGTGGTGCTGGTGTTTTCTATGGAGGAAAAAAATGAATTTAGCTTCCTATCTCATACACAAAAATCAATTCCCGAATGTATTAAAGGCTAGGATGTGAAAGGTAGAAATTTAAAACTTCATTGGGAGTTTTGAGTTGTGAAATAATTCTTAAAAGAGATGAAAAGATTGATAAATTAGATTACATTAAAATTAAAAAGTCAAAAGCCTCCATAAAAAAAGGCACACACAGCAATGCATATAATTTGTAAAAATTACATTTCAGAAAATAAAAAAATAACCGAATAATAATTTAGTTCATATGCAAAAGATCATAGTCATTTTATAGAAGAGGAAAAACAAATGACAAATAAGTATAAGAATAGACACATCATTAGTTGTCAGAGGATGCAAATTAAGCACATATAAAAACTCAAAAAGTAAAAGTCTGCCAATACTGAGTGTAAGTGAGGATGTGGATCTATGGGATCCTCATGTATTCTTTATAGGAGTGTAAGTTGGTACAGCTACTTTGGGAAGGGATATATATATATATATATATATATATATATATATATATATTATATAAATGATGAAAGAGAATCATTGATCGGCTGCCTCCTGCACGAGGAATCGAGCCCGCTACCCAGGCATGTGCCCTGACTGGGAATCAAACCGTGACCTCCTGGTTCATAGGCTGACGCACAACCACTAAGCCACGCTGGCCGGGGAAGAATATTTTTCTATTGATTTTTAGGGAGAATGGAAGGGAGAGGGAGAGACACAGAGAGAGAAACATCAATGTGAGAGAGACACATGGATTGGTTGTGTCCCGCACGCGCCCTGACCAGGGATGGAGCCTGCAACTGAGGTATGTGCCCTGGACTGGAATCAAACCTGGGACCCTTCAGTCCATGGGCTGGAGCTCTATCCACTGAGCAAAACTGGCTAGAGCAGAACATTTTCATCATGCAAAAAAAAAAAAAATCCCTGTATGCATTATTAGTCACTCTGTATCTCCTCTGCCCCCTGGCCCTAAGCAACCACTAATACATTTCCTGTCTCTATAGAGTTACCTATTCTAGGCTTTTCACATAAATGAAATTATACAATGTATGGCCTTTTTTTTCACTAAGTTCTCTCACTTAGTGTAATGTTTTCAATCCATGACCTGTCATTTTAGCTGGCAGTTATGTTTTCATCTTATGGATTTCCCCCGTCTCCAATTCCCAATCGTTTCAGAACCTGGTGCAATAACTGGAGAAACAGGTCAGCCCTGCCGGTGCTTTTGTGCTGCTACATGATGTCTCATTTGATAGCTGGTCCTGCTTGTTCCAATAGACCCTTCTGGACATGGAATGATGCCTTTGTTCCCCCAGATTCTGCCTGCCGTGGCACAGGCTTGATCTCCAGGGTCTTTCGTTGTTGATCGCATGGCATATTCAGTCATTGCTGCCTCAATGCAGGCGTCGTAGTGTTAGAAGTGCTTCTAGCTTTAGGCTGGACCAGAACTTCAGAATCTTCTGTTGGAACAGCAATCTTATTAGTGAATTTACTTTTAGGGTCCTTGGGGTCTCCACTGGCCCGCAGAACTTAGACAACTCTAGTCTACTCTACTCGACCTTCTCAACTTTGGATTTTAGGGAGCAGGTATTGGAATCTGTTCCTTCCCTCTCAGAAGCCTTGAGAAAAATCATTCAACTTGGTATACATTCTCCTGGCACTGTTCTACACTTCACATGCCTGCCTTTGCTAGAACATTAAAAAATATGTTCTGCACATTTCTAGAGCAATAAGTGCCTATCAGATAAGGGAGACCCCTTGAAATTTTCCCTGGACTAAGGAAGACCCTTTCCAAGGTGACTGGTTCTTTCCAACTAGGCAAAGAAGGGGAGCATGGCGTTGGCACCCATCACACAATGTAACGGTTTCCATCTGATCATTTCTTTTCATTAAAAAAAATATTTTCATTGATTTCAGAGAGGGATAGAGAGAAACATCAATGATGAGGGAGAATCATTGATCAGTTGCCTCCTACATGTCCCCTACTGGGGATCCAGCCTGCAACCCAGGCATGTGCCTTGACAGGGAATCTAACTGTGACCTCCTGGTTCATAGGTTGACGCTCAACCACTGAGACACAACATCTGGGCTCTTCATTTTTTGAAAGGTCTGTTATACTGGCTCAGTGCCCTTCATAGTCTTCAGATATGTCTCCCTGAACTTCAGAGTTGTGTTTGTGCTTTGAGTGTGACAGTCTGGACTAGGAAGTTGGCTCATACACATTCATTTTTCCTACCTTTCAGTTACACTCTTGTGTTTCCTTTTCAAAAAGATGGATTGTCTTGCCTTTTCTTGAGGGAGGAGGGCAGATTTGACATTCTCTGAATTCCATCAAATTCTTCTTTTTTGGACACAGTGGAGAGAAAGTAACTTAAAAATTCAAAGACAATTTGCAAAGATAAAGTGTAGAGCAGTTTGAAAGAGATTCAGTTGCCCTGAGTACACCTACAGACGATGTTGCTGAGTTACTACCGACTGTGGTGAGCACATCAGGCTGCCGGTTGCAATGCTGAAAGCATTGCTTGCAGAAATTCTAGATCATTAACAAGGGGATTTGTCTTCACTGAAGTGTACAAGCAGGAAGCATCACAAATTCAGCAGTTTTAAGCCTGGAGTCACCTGTATTAGATCTGTGTGATGGGTATTTGCAATCAGAGGTGTATCATACTCATTTTCTTGAATTTTTTCCTTCTAGGTCCCTGCACGCTGCATCTACTTTTATGGTGACAAATCTTAGCCAATCTGTGAGAGCAAAGAGAAGATAGGTGAGTGGAATTGCAAAAAATTACTTATTTTTCTTTAGTAGAAAGTAGATTTTCCACTTGTATGATTTATGGTTATTTATCATCAAGATTACTAGACCCAAACCCACCTCTACTTTCTAGTTAAGATTTAGAAAGAGCCCAAGGGCAAACGTAGCAGATCTCACGAGGCAGGACTTGCACAGTCAGACTCTGCCAGGCTCCCAGGGTGAGGGGAGCGCGGAGCAGACAGGAAGCGGGGCGGGTCCTCTTTCGCCCGCCTGAGCTCCTTCTTCATGCCAAGCGCCGTGCCAGGCCCTCCCCGCCTGTGGGAAAGACAATGAAAAGCCATATTTTTCTGTTCACAATTGTCACTGGCTCACAATTGTGGCCGAACTATTGCTACAAACCCAACAGATTGAAAGAAAATAGGAGTAAAAATGACGACAATCCAAGTGACTGTGGGAATAGACAGCCTCAGGCAAGTTCCTGATCTTTTTTCTAAAAGAGAGGAGGTTACCAAAAAAATTACCATGAAAATGGCAAACAAGAGCAAACTTGAGCCAGGTGTGACCAATGCATTATATGCATCCCTCTTTTGAATTATTAAAGTGCATTTCTCACACTTCATTAGTTGGGAAGGATAAACTCTCCTGGGAGGGCCTGCCATTGAAGTACAAATGTTTATTGCTGTCTCCTCAGGAACGTACTCTTAACCACATGGTCGTGATTATTGCAAAAGTTTACATATTTTTGGTTAAGATGTCCCACTTATTCATTATAAGTTCAAGAAGAAAATGCAATTTATGAGAAAAAGGCATAGAATTTGAATGAACGCACCTCAATTTTTACATATACACTGCGGTGATGAACTCACTGTTGATGACACTGTTAACTTTTTTCTGTTTGGCAAGAATTCACTTGCCTGTGGAAAGCAGGAATGCCCCTTATTTTGGTGTTTCTTCCTATGCCCTCTTAAGCAAAACACATTAGTGATTCAGATTAATTTCTAACCGCACTGTGAAGTTTGTTTTGTCGTCTCAGATGTCATTATTTTTAGTCTTCACAAGACCACCGAGAGAAAGATGACATGATCGCTAGTGAAGTACCCCCTGAGAAAAGGAGGCTTAGAGAGGTTAAACCTGGGTCCGGGGAACATGGGAGAGGGCAGAGCCAGGGACCAAGCTAGGATCTGTCTTCCCTCATGGCCCAGCTCTTCCCCCTGGGCCCTGCTGCCTTCTGAGAGCTTGCCCATGTTTCCTGACATGGGAAGGAGGCGGAAGACTAAAGCAGATGTTTAGAAGGAAACAGAAATGACAGGTGGAGAGAAAGGCAGGGGCCATGAATCTTTGAGACCTGTCCCTTATTAGACAGTAGACCTGGCTAAAGTTAATTAGCTTCCCCAGTGAATTCACTTCCCTAGGCTCTGTATTTTTAAAACTGTAAAATGGGGAGAAATAAAAAGGAATACTACCTACCTAATATGGCCCTTATGAGGATGATGGGAAATAAGGCAGATTAAGTGCTGAGCACAATGAATGTTAGTACTGACCGCTGTTAGAGCTAAGTCAGGAGAGAGGGCCCTCTTTCTTCTCCACAGTGACCTGGGCGTCTCTGTTGGTGTTTAGGCCTGTTTATCACTGCCTGTGGGCTCATTGTAGAACCCCTTCCCTTTCCCGGGTTTCCTCTTGGTCCATCTATCAGGCTAATGATCATTTTTTAATGGCTCACCTTACTCACCTGGACTACACTCGTTTGAGACGTTTAAATAACTTATATCTTCACAAAAATATTTTGAGAACATTTTCATGGTTGTAATGATATTAAGATATTTAAAGTATTACAGTACATGCGGAGCTGGGACCAGGGGAGATGCTTTTTGCTTTTTCCATTACTGGAAATCTAATAACATTGTTACACGAAATAATTTGGATTGTTTCAAGCACCAAATTACCAAGTGGGTATAATAATGTAAGGATGTATGTAACAAAGGCATTCTGTATAATTCAGCCTGCTCAGCACAATTGCTCGAAGAAGTTGCAATATTTTTTCTCTTATTAACAGACTGACCTCATATTTTTATGGGAAAATTGATAAACTTTCCTTCTCGGTATCCTCTTAAGATGCATATGAATTGTACTTTAAAGTGGGTAGCCAGTAACCTCATTTCATTTCTCCCATCTGCGGCTCTGACCCAGCTCTTTAAAGAAATGCAACATCAGCACCCCTCTCATCTTTTCCTTTCGCTTGCCTGAGATCTAAGCAAAATGTCCCCCAACCCCATGGGTGAGGTTGGGGTAGGGAGACACTAATGATCTCTGCTATTCTCTTTAATTTCAACCTGTTTTGCCTGCCCTGGAAGACATGGTGATTGGAAAGAGCAAACTAATAAAAGAACCCTGGACAACAGGATGGGACCTTTCCTAGTCTTGATTCTACCATTTGCTGTGCGACATGGAATAAGTCCTTTCCCCTATCTGGGTATTTTCCTCATTTGTAAAAGGAGAAGCTTTTACAAGGGACTATCACATAACACAGGTGTGAGCGATGGCATAAAGGTGACTTTAATGTTTCAGAGTCAAGTGAGTCTGTATCACTCACCCTTTTCTCCTGTTTACCTTTACAAATATGGGGCATTGTTTGATGCGGGCCTGGCTAATTGCAAGGAGTAGAAATGTAACAACCTAGTCCAGATGTAAAGGGAGGCTGTTGAAGGACTATGGGGACTAACGTGAAGGCATCCAAGACAGGAAATGAAGTTCTGTCAGGCCACAGGGAACTGAGGAAACCCAGGAACTGAGCTGGCCAGTCCAGTCTCAGGGGGCTCAAGGTTTCTCAGTGCTGCTTCATTCGGGCATTTGATTCCTTCTGCAGACTGGTTTCTTCTACTTAATTTTGGATTTTCTGCTTCCTTATAATTCTGAGCTATGTTGGCACAATGCTGACTCATCTTTATGAGCTTTAACTAATAGTCTTCCATGATCCAATTTCCTCAGACCCTTAGAGACCCCTTTCTTCTATCACCTGAAGAAGAAAGAGCCAGTTTGGTTCAGGCATCCACCCCTGGTGCAATCTGTGGTGGCCAGGGGTCAGAGGGTGCTCGGAGATACTCCTGTTGAGGGCTGGGGACAGGGCAGTTTCTTTAAAAGGAAGTGAGACAGGGATGGGCATGTTCACTAGAGATCTAAGGACAATCCGATGTAGGGGCTCTGGGCCTTTAGCTAGACTTTTGTATTATTTATCAAAATCCATTGGTGAGATCAGAGTGGCAGAGACGAGTGAGCCTCCTAGTCAGGTAGGCGCTCAGCAATACTCACTGAAGCCCCTCACAGAGGGATGACATCCACGTACTCAGTAATCTGTGTAGAGTGCTAGTGTGGGGCCTGCCACAGACTGTGTGCTCCATAACTGGTGGCTCCCTCCTCTCAAGGAATTTCAGTCATGTTGAGGAGACAAAATAACCATTTATCCAGTAAAATACAGGAAAAATGAGGTGGATCATTGGCTTTCAAAGAAGAGACAACTTGGGGAGGGGGCGGGGGGTGCTAGGGTTGTTGAGCCTTGAATAGAGGATAGAATTCAGAGAGACTATGGAGGAGTGGGGGTGGGGGTGGGGGCGGGATGAGGAATGCCTGCAGATTTCAGGAATATAACAAGGCACAGAGGCCAGATGTTGAGCCTGTGGAGTAGAGAGGGTTTGCTTCTGGTTGGAGGAGAGGGTTTGCCAAATGAGCAGCAAAAGCTCAATCTTTTGGGAAATAAGGACTTACCCAGGGATGACCGATCAGTTGGGTAAAAGGTAATGCAGTTCACTGCCTAGGCAGACTCTAAGGCAGTGGTTCTCAACCTGCTGGCCCTTTAAATACAGTTCCTCAAGTTGTGACCCAACCATAACATTATTTTCGTTGCTACTTCATAACTGTAATGTTGCTGCTGTTATGAATTGTAATGTAAATATCTGATATGCAGGATGGTCTTAGGTGACCTCTGTGAAAGGGTCGTTCAACCGCCAAAGAGGTCGCGACACACAGGTTGAGAACCACTGCCCTAAGGCATTGGTCGGGCATCCTGGACTCAGAAGTGCTGTCAACAGCACAGTCTGCCACAAACTCCAGTAGACAAGGCTCTTTATGAGCTGTTGTTTAGATGATTTAGAGGCTGTTGGTCACACCGCCCAATCCTGGTACAATGTGGGTAGCAGGGACCATTGGGGCCGCCTCAGAAGCTGGCTATCATACCCTGAACCTTTAAGCAAGACAGAGAACTTCCCTGAGCCTCATCTTCCTCTCTATTACATGGAAAATGCTGGCTAGAGGTGCTGACTTCATGGGGTGTTATGAGGATCTAGTGAGGTGATAGATGAGAAAGACCTTTGTAAACTGAAATATATTCTGTGTCACTGATGGGGAGGTGAGGCGTGAACGTCAGAGGCAACCCAGAATTCCAGTTCAATCAAGGGACAGACACAGGCTATCTTAGGCCACAACACTCTTCCCCTCCACACAGACACTCTAGGCTGCTTCTAGGGCTTGCAGATTAAGACCATGTAGAGTTTGTGGTGAGTGTGTTTAATTTTTTTTGACATAACACATTTTATGTTTCTAAGGAAAATGTCAAGCCTCATTGCAAAGTTTGAAAAGCTTGAGGACACCAACTTGTTCTCACCATACAATTTGTTAATGAGTCAATTGTTCATGTATTAAACACATATGGATTCAATTTTAATGAAATGATGCAGAACTTGGAAAGAAATACTATAGTTTTAGCTGAACTGAATGTAAGGACATTGAGTCGTGTGACCTAATAAAAAATGCCCCGTGTCCTGAGCTGACCCTTGTTTGGTTCGGCATCAGCGTTTGTCCACAGGCAAAATATTCTTGCTCACAAACTGGCTGGGACCATTTCTCCTTTGCATCTGTGGAACCTATCTCTTGATAGGTGTTGTTGTGCAGATAGAATTTGTAATGAAAAAAGGACACATATGTAATACCCTTTGTAATACTTTAAGCAATAAAAAAAAAAGAATTTGTAATGAAGGTAGGTGAGATCATAATGCTGAGAGTATAGTGTTTGGGTAAGCCTCTGGCACCCAAAACAACCTCTTATAGTCATGGCATATCTTCTAGTTGCACACTCTTTAACTTACTTCTCTGGCCTTATTGTATTTTAAAATATATATTTTTATTAATTTCAGAGAGGAAGGGAGAGGGAGAGAGAGATAGAAACATCAATGATAAGAGAGAATCATTGATCAGCTACCTCCTGTATGCCCCCCACTGGGGACTAAGCCCACACCCTGGTAATCAAACCCTGAACTTCCCAGTTTAGTGATCAATGCTCAACTACTGAGCCATACTGGCTGGGCTACACTGTCTCAATTTATAAGGTGGCTTTGTGTAAGGTGGCTTTGGCCACTGCCTGCTTCTATATAACTTTTATGATCTCTACTTTTAATGTTCCCAAAGTTACAGTTTTTAGCATTTTATTATATAGCATAATATATCTGGCACATTTTATATAGTGAGTGCTATTATGGTACTCTCATTTTCCCTTCTGAAAATGATGGGGCTAGACGCAGTGCTCTCGGAGATCCCCCTCAGTGTATCCTCTGATCGTAATGCCTGCTTAACAGAATCTCTGGGAATGAAGCCTGTTCCAGATGAAGTCAGGTAGGCAGAGAGTTGGAGAGTGACCCATTTAAAACTGCCTCCTAGAAACTGAAGACCATTAAACACAGAAGTTCTTGGTGATGCGGAGCTTGGTGGGGAGTTTGCAGTGGAGGGAGGGGACCTGGCAATAGGAAGCAGCTAGTCCCATCCGGGAAAGACTGGGAGTCCATCGTGGAAGGCCACGGAGTAAGATGCAGGGAGCCTGAACCATGACCGACACCTGGAGGCTTAAAGAAGCCCTTCTTCAGATATGCTACCTGCACCTCCCCGAAAGGGTCAACGTACTTGAATGTCACACCTCTTTATTTTTTAAATTTATTTTCCCTTTATTGATTAAGAGATTACAAATGTGTTCTTATCCCCCAATGTCCTCTCATCCCCCCAATCCTGCCCCCACCCTCACCCCCTGTTGTCCACATCCATCGCTTATGCTTATATGCATGCATACAAGTCCTTTGGTTATCATACCTCTTTAAAGAGCCCATGACAGGTTGCCTTAGGGACCCTGTCCCGACTCTAGGTGCAAGACTTGGCCCAGTTTTTCTGTCCTTCCCCAAGTCCCATGGGGTCGGTCCGCTACCCATCACACTGACACAGCTTCTTGGCTTTTGTTTTCTTCTTTCTCTTTTTTCTTTTCCAGAGCTCCTCACAGGGGCTGGTTGGCAGGCAGCTCAGGGCCCTGCTGCGAAGGCAAGTCTAACAAGCTTGTGCTGATTGATTAAACAGGGCAGGCGAGGGGGGATGCCAGCATGAAAATTCCTCCCTGTGATTGTGCTAAGGGTTGGGCTTGCTAATGAATGGGGTCTGATTACGGCCCAGCCTCTCAAGTGCCTCCTGTTGCCCCAATCTGGGGACTCTTCTGCTTCGAGTGCATCTTGAAAAGAGGTGCAGAGTTCTCAGCAGGATCTGGTGTGGAGGGGCCGCGATATTTTTAGCCCACTTGTTGCTCTCAAACCTTGTCTACACTGTTTGGAGGTGGAAGGTGATTCTACCTGCAACCAAAGCCACCTACTTCATAAATCCTGAACATTTAGGCCTGGGGGTTCCAAACTGGGACCAAGCCGGGAATCTCTGAGAGTCCATTGGGAAGCCTCAAGGGTGTAATTACTTCTGGCAAGGTCATCTCTTCATTTCCAGGGCTTGTTACTACAAGTGAGGTTGACCTGTAGTTCTACCCCGTCTTAGTTAAGGAAATACTAGGTGATGTAACAAACAAACAACCGTAAGATGTTAGTATCTTCATGATAAATGTTATTTTCTCACTAACGTAGCATGCGCTGTTGGTGTTCCTAGACAGCAGGCCGAGCTCCTCCACAAAGTGACTCAGGGACCCAGGCTCCTTCCATCTTGTGGCTTACATCCTCTGTGGCCTTAGAGTTCTTTGCTCTAGTCTGCTGAGGACTACAAAATCCATGATTTAAAGATCATTCTTGCACCATGATACTAAATGACAGAGAATTCCGGGAAATGACAGCTAGTCCGTTTTCTACCTTCCAGCAACGCTCCCGCTACAGATGGCACATGTGTTTGGTGGTTAGATATCCATCTCTGTCATGCTCCTTCAAATAGTTCTCAGAAGTTTCACATCATAGATCTCAGAATTTTCCTTCTCTTCTTTGTTTGAATTTTTATAAAATGGATAATAGAATTGGCTGCTAGCTATAGTAAAAAAGAGTCAAGCACATTTTTTAAAAATATATTTTTATTGATTTCAGTGAGGAAGAGAGGGGGAGAGCAGGATAGAAACATCAACGATGAGAGAGAATCATTGATTAGCTGCTGCCTACATGCCCCCTACTGGGGATTGAGACCACAAAATGGGCATGTGCTCAACCACTGAGCAATTCCGGCCCGGATGGCAAAATTTTTAAAGAAGACTTGTAATTGAAACCTGGCTCCAACATTTAATAATAGTGTAAATTTTGGACAATTTACCTAAAATTTATGAGCTTCAATTTTCAGACTTGCAAAATAAGGCTAATAATATTCTTTATAAGTTTAATGAGTGGAGATGACACATATGAAAGACTTGACATATAGTAAGTGCTAATTAAATGATAGATTTTATTTTGATTTCAATAATATCATTGCCAATGGATTTGTCAGTTAACACATTACTGTCAAACACAAAATTTCCTCAAGTTAGAGATATTATTTTCTGTAACGTAAATTAGTTTCTATGTATTCATAGACAGAGTTAGAAGTCCCTTTGAAGTCATCATATTTGATTTCTGGGGACATCAAATGACTTATTCATGGTCACAGAGGTTGTTAGTGGCATAGATAAGACTAAATCTCATGTCTTTTTACTTGTAGTTCAGTGTGCTATACAGCTCTTCTTATTACATTTCTGAAAATTGAGCATACTAGAACTGTGGCTTCTAAGTAGGAACTTTTAAATGACTCACATGTTTGCTTTGGTTGGGTATGATTTCTAGACTAGCTGTCATTTTCCTGAATTCTCTATCATTTAGAATCATGGTG
The DNA here is from genome assembly GCF_963259705.1 of Myotis daubentonii. Taxonomy (NCBI): domain Eukaryota; kingdom Metazoa; phylum Chordata; class Mammalia; order Chiroptera; family Vespertilionidae; genus Myotis; species Myotis daubentonii. The sequence continues at coordinate 86,615,476 of NC_081847.1, forward strand.
CAAGAATTACCTTCAAATAATGAATTTTGTTGTTGCCAGAGAGGTTAATACACTACCCAGTTATTAAAATGTGACTTTCAGTACAGTTTTTCCTGAAAAAAGTAGTGCTTTAAAGAACATGCTATGTTAGAATCTCTAAATGCCACATTTTAAATTAATATTTTTCTCCCTTTCTAAACCATTGGGCCTCGTTTTTTTAAATGATTTTCTATCAAGAACATGTTATCTCTCTGGTGTGTGTGTGTGTGTGTGTGTGTGTGTGTGTATGTGTGTTCTCATTAAATATAATATAATATTCTTTAATGAAAAATCCAAACAACTCAGTGAAATTGTTTGGAGAGAATTGAATTTCTGACAAACATTACTAACAAACTATAAACCTCCAGCTCTGACTACATGGTCAGGTGTTAAATATTAATAGAAGGAACGAGTAGTCACTGGCAGGCATTGTCCCAGATGACCTGGATCTAGTACTATTTTTTCTTCTCTAAGGTGGTCTTTGTGAACCTCAGTAGAGAGGACTTTATAATCAGGAAATATAATCTCACTACCTTGTGTGCCTTGAGGAGGTCTTTTGCAAGTGAGTGCCTCTACAATCCAAGATGACCAGGTGAGACTCACCACCTCACCAGACTTCACCAGGTGGAACACTGCAGGATGTGGGAAGATACAAAGGATTCTTAGCATTAGAGGCCTGGAGGGTCATAAAATCAGAGACTGGACCTGTCTCTGGGAGGATTAACTCCTCTATACCACACTTCCAAAGGATGGTTTAGGCTTAGGTCTTTTAATAGAGAATATCCCGTTAATGTTCCCTTTTCTATTTCTGTCTCTTCCCTGTTTTCATGCATCCCCTCCTTTAAAATTCATCAAACTGGATCTCTCCATTCTCAGCTTCAACAAAGGCCGTCTCTCTCCCATCTTATCCTCGGAAGCAAAGGTAGGGTGCTTGGTCCCTCCATTTCTTGTCAATTAAAAAGCTTTGTTCTATGGTCAGATGGTAATGGAAGTGCTCCTTGGCTTGGCTGCAATAGATTGCTTGGACAGAGTGTGTTCTGGTCCCAATAACCACAGCCCATTTTCTTTTGTTCACCCAAGAAGCAAGCACATTTGACCAAAGCGAGAGTTCTAAAAGACAACATAATCTAATATCACACGAAGAATGGAGAGTCCTCGAATTACCACGGAGTTCACTTCACCTGTTTGAAAATATTTAGCCCTTGCATGATTATGTTAAGGACAATCTGACTTTTCCTAGGCCTACCTGGCCTTACAGGGTCTCCTGCCCTACTTTCTATAAATGTCGGGCACACTCACATTGCTAGCCAGAAAGTGATGCACTAGTCCCTGTTTTCTTCTATTCAAATACACCTAATGTCCTTAAATATGGGGATCTGTGTCCCTCCGGAAAGATGGCTCCAGAAATCATCTGAGTTTGGGATACTTCCAGAACCACTCATTGGGGAGGAGGTAATTTCACTGGTTAGCTCAGCCTGGGTCTTCTGTCCAATTTTGGGTGGTGGGGGGCTAACCCACCCCAAACATAGGGATCGAGCAGCATTGGGGAAGAGGATGTTTCTCATCGGAAGGGACGCTGTGCAGCTTGTAAGTTTCCACATGTCTACTCTAGGAGGTATGGTGTTCTAATGAGAAACAACAAACAATAACAGACAGTGTGTAATTAAATACTAAATGCTGAACCCAGGAGGGCAGTGTGCAAAGAGCTCCTGAATGGAGGGAAATCAGAGAGGAGGATAATGAGAGCACATTTCATATAAAGGTGTCCTTTGACCTAGATTTAGAGAATGCTATCAGGCAGATAATAGCAAATAAAAGAAAGAAAGACACAGGCAGGAAAACGGAGGGAATTCATCGCAAAGCATGGCTCATCCAAAACAAAGGATGGTATAACACACAACCTGCTACCTTAGCAGCTCATTTTCCCTGCAAATTTACCAATGAAGTTTTACTTCTGGGGATTCCCTTGGCTTCCCCCCAAGACTCCATCAAAGCACTTTTTGCATCTGGGGAACCTGATGCCTATGAAATGGTGGGGGTTGTGGTGACTGGAGATGAAGGGAGAAGAGAGACTTCATGACCAGCCTTCTTCATCGGCAAAGGAAGGAACCATTCAGGAACCATGGCGGCCCCTTTCTCCTCCAGCCCCTTTCTCACCTGCTGGTGGATGCCTGAAATGGTATCAAGAACATAAGGCTTATGAAATGGCTGATGTGACTATTCCTGGATGGAGGGGCTTTGGGACAAATTCTCTCATTCTTTCTGATGTTTGTGAATGAGGTCAGATCCTTGGAAGGTCAGATTGATAAGGTTAGTAAAGGACTAGAACAGCGGTTCTCAACCTGTGGGTCGCGACCCCTTTGGCGGTCGAACAACCCTTTCACAGGGGTCGCCTAAGACCATCCTGCATATCAGATATTTACATTACGATTCCTAACAGTAGCAACATGACAGTTATGAAGTAGCAACGAAAATAATTTTATGGTTGGGTCACAACATGAGGAACTGTATTTAAAGGGCCAGACGGTTGAGAACCACTGGACTAGAATGAAGCAAATATTCCTGGGGATGAAAGAAAGTGGGAGAATGAGTTCAAAAAGAGGAACAAGCCTGAGTCAGGGACAGAATACGTCGGTACTTTACACGCTAATGAGCTAGTGGTGTGGGGAGGACTGGGTGCCTGATAAATCCATGTCCTTCTGTGTTGCAATATGGGAGAAACTCATAACGTATTCTGGAAAGCAATGTAAATACCCATTTGTAGGTACATCTCATTTACAATCTATTGTCTCAAGAATTGTGTGACCTTTTGCTCTTAGAGCCATGTGATGCTTGGGGAAGAATGTCACAGTGGATGGGTGTGTTCTCAATCCAGTTCACAGCACATGGCTTGGCAAGTGAGCTACAGAGTGGGGGCGGGGAGGGGGGAGCAGCTATGCTCTCTAGCCTGCTTTGGGCATAGTCCTGAGAAAGGCTTTGCAGGGGGCCCTTTGCAGCTTGCTCTGAGCCGTACTCCCATGTTTATTTTGGGAGTAATGGAGACTCAGAACCCAGCATGACACTTGCATGACAATTTATTTTTAAAGGGATTACAAATATGTTACTCCTTTAGTAAGAAGTCAAAGCTCTTCTGGTACATTTTATAATCAGTTACCAGCACCCTCCGACTCTCTGAAATAAGCTAGATTACATTTTACATGCAATTTGCATTTGTGATTTCATTGTCATTAAATCATCAGGATTTTTTTTCTTTTTATTTTTTGCTGGCACGTAAGACATGTTCCCAGTAGTTGTCTGTTCCAAAGCCATGCTAGGAAATCTGTCACAGGTACCTGGGTGGGGGGATGGGGTGCATGGGTTGCTTCTCATTGAGGCTGGCTGGGAGTTAATATCCCTTCTCACTTCTTGAGGCATTTACTCCCAGGTCTCCTTTTTTATTATGAGTCATCTTTCTAACACCACAAACGGAAACTCTGATAAAGTAGAAGCAAAAAATAAAAGACAGAATGATGGAAAGAGGTATATTTTGAAAATTTTTTGGTGGTGTAGAGTATGGACTTGAGAATTAGACACGGCTGGTGGGTTCAACTCCAAGATCAATCATTTACTATTAATCTTGGGCAAATTACTTAACTTTTGTAAGTCAGAGCGTCCTTATTTATAAAGTAGGGATCGTACTTTCTTCCTCATGGGTCTGTTATAAAACTGAAAGACACTGCATATAAAGTACCAGGTAGTAGTCCTCACTAAGTGTTAGTCCCTCCGTTACTTAAAGCAAAGGCAGGGATATTCCAGCTTGTGAAAGAGGTATATTTATTTTATTGAAATTCAGCAGAGAAATGGAATGGATATATGGAGGGGGTAGGACGTGGAGAGAAGTGCTTATTTACTATTATTTATTTATTTATCCTCACCTGAGGATATCTTTTAACATTTTTTAAATTGATTTTTTAGAGAGCGAGGAAGGGAGAGGGGGCTGCCTCCTGCATGCCCCATGCTGGGGATTGAGCCTGCAGCCCAGGCATGTGCCCCGACCAGGAATTGAACTAGCAACCTTCCCCATGCATGGTTTGACACTCAACCACTGAGACACACTGGCCGAGGCAAGGATATTTCTTCCAATGATTTTTAGAAAGAGTGAAAGGGAGAGATGGAAAGAAGAGAGAGAGAGAGAGACAGAGAGAGACAGAGAAACATTGATGTGAGAAAGACACATTGATAAGTTGCCTTCCGCGTGTGCCCAGACTGAACCTACAACTCAGGTACATACCCTTGACTGGGAATCAGACCTGAGACCCTTTGGTCTATGGGCCAATGCTCTAATCACTGAGCAACACCAGTTGCCAGGGTTCTTGTCCCAGCATCAAGAAGGGTTCAGGAATCTGGAAAAGGCTGTGGGTAGATGACATAGAAATCTGGGGACTAATAAAGAGTCCGGAGACGAGTTATAATATTGAAAGGCATTGGGGGTCAGAGGACCTTCAGCTAAAGGAACTTGAAGAGTACCTCCTTGCCTGGGACCCTTGCTTTTATTAACACAACTTGTCCTAAGGCAAGGTGGAGATAATACACTTCAAAGGGTAAGGTTTCAAAGGGTACAGTAGCATTGTCAGTTTGGGGGAATTAGCCTACAGCTGTACAAGTGTTTGGCCAGTAGGAGGCAATAACATGTAGATTAAGATGCCTTTTAGCTGTCTGGCAGCCACAATCAGTTTCCTATTCAGGTTTGGGGAAATGCCTTTAGCCATTCCCAACAGGTGACTACATGTGTGACTCAACCCTGTTGAGTCCCCAAGTTTCATCAACCTTTTGATGAAACTCTTGAAATCATGACATGCTGGAATTGGTTCCTGGCAACCAGTCAGGGCATACTTTTATTTATTTATTTATTTATTTATTTATTTATTAAATATATATTTTATTGATTTTTTACAGAGAGGAAGGGAGAGGGATAGAGAGTTAGGAACATCAGTGAGAGAGAAACATCGATCAGCTGCCTCCTGCACACTCCCTACTGGGGATGTGCCCGCAACCAAACTACATGCCCTTGACTGGAATCGAACCTGGGACCCTTCAGTCCGCAGGCCGACGCTCTATCCACTGAGCCAAACCGGGTAGGGCTATTTATTTATTTTTTATGGATGTCAATGGAAATGATCCAGGAGAGAGGGAGTAAGTAATAATGCAGAGGAGGGGACAATAGCAGGGACAAAGGTCTGATTAGCAAGAAGCAACGGTATGAATGCAGGGGTAGGAGTTGGCTTGTCACAGGAGGAAGGACAATTCTTTCACTGTGTCAGGAAAGAGGGGAGAGAATCAGGGCGGATGTGCAGGGGGCTTGGTCGATTACGTGGGGGGAAGATGCAGGTGCTCCTGCCTGCTTTAGGTCTCTCAACACTTTCTGGGTGATGGCAAGTGCTGGAGTGTGGTTTTGATCAGGGGGCATGCACTGTAGATTTGAAGATAGAGAAAAGATGTAAAATAGCTCCCGGGAATGTTAAAGGGAAATCGCTAGGGACTTTTAGTAGGATTGCTGGGCAGTGTCCAGTGCTTATCTAGGATTTGAGTCATTAGATTAAGGTGACTTGACATAATAATATATGTGGTTTAAATTTTTTTAAAATTTATTTATTGATTTTAGAGAGAGAGGAAGTGAAGAAGAAGGGAGAGAGAGGGAGGGAGCGAGAGACATCAGTTTGTTATTCTATTTATTTATGTTGATTCTTGTATGTGCCCTGATTGGGGGGATCAAGCCCATAACCTTGATGTATTGGGATGACACTTTAATCAACTGAACTACCCGGCCAGGGCTATGTGGGTTTGTGTGTTTTTTCCCTAGAAACATTTCGTTATTGGAGAGAAGGTTCCGAGGATATAGGTATTTTAGTTTGACAAAGGTCAGGGTTTTTCTAGGTGTGTGGAAAGTTGAGTTGGAGGGGTGGGGCGGGGGGGGAGGCAATGGAGCTAAAGGTGTTTTCACTGGAAGGCTCAGAGGGATTACCTGGCTCAACCCAGGTCACACAGCAAGGTAATGGCAAAAGCCCACAATGTAAACCCAGGTCTGTAAACCCATTCCCCCATTATCACACCCTAATAGGTTTAGGCTGAGAGTTTAGGCTAGGTGAAGGAGGAAGAGAGGCAATGAGGGGGTGATATTTATCCAGCCTGAAGTGTCTGGTCCAATATTATTATTGCTATTTTGTTATTTGAAAAGACCTGCATTGCAAATATGTTGCCACGTAAACCTTGAGATGTCTCTTGTAAGTTAGCAAGTATCTGTATTTAAGGAAAACATCCCCACAGCATCTTCACACTCAAGGAGACCTGCTGCACCGACTCAGGGAGTATCGATTAGGGTGTGCCCAGAGCTCCGAGGAGCCTCAGCAGCACCGTCTGTAAATGGACAGTGAGGCATGAAGTCATAAAATGTTTTATGGGAAAACCCATGAAAACTTCAAGCCTTCTATAACACTGATTAAGAACAATTTAAATAATTCATATTTTATTGCAAAATGTCAGTGCCTATGAATTAGTCAATTTCAGATCGATTTTATTTGTGTAAAATTGTCATTTTAGAAACTGGATTTATGGCTTACAGTGACCTCTTTCAATGTGAAATTATTGCAATATTAGTGGTAAATGCACTCTGATTGAATCTATATCATTAATCAAATGTTCCCAAATTGAACTCCTAATTATGTCTCACAAGATTAAGTAAAAAGACCTAGAGGATGCTGGCTGCTTTTCAAGGCCTCAACAAGGAGGAGGAAATGGTGACCCTGGAGGACATTGGCTATTTTTTTTGACTGCCTAGACCAGTGATGGCGAACCTTTTGAGCTCGGCATGTCAGCATTTTGAAAAACCCTAACTTAACTCTGGTGCCGTGTCACATATAGAAATTTTTTGATATTTGCAACCATAGTAAAACAAAGATTTATATTTTTGATATTTATTTTATATATTTAAATGCCATTTAACAAAGAAAAATCAACCAAAAAAATGAGTTCACGTGTCACCTCTGACACGCGTGTCATAGGCTCACCATCACTGGCCTAGAGACTCAACCTTCCTAATGCCGCGACCCTTTAATACAGTTCCTCATGTGGTGGTGACCCCCAACCATAAAATTATTTTCGTTGCTACTTCATTACTGTAATTTTGCTACTGTTATGAATCGTCATGTAAATATCTGATATGCTGTATGTGTTTTCCAGTGGTCGTGACTCACAGGTTGAGAACCGCTGGCCAGGAGTCTGAACACCCTCCTGTGTTTGAGGACTCTGCCCCTGATGAGTTGTGGGAGGAGGCAGAGAAGGTGGCAGGGTGGCAAGCTGAAAAGGCTAGATACTTTCCCAGTGTCCCTTGCAGTTGGCCTGGACATGTGACTGAGGCCCAATCAATCAAGCCCCGCCCCCCAGATTTGCATAGTTGCTAACGAAGCACAGGAGGAGGCAGTAGAGGGTCCATTCTGGAAGCAGGTGACGGCAGAAGCAATGGAAGCCAGTGGCAGGGACGATGCAAGCTGGCATCATGTTCTTCAATTGTAGCAGAGGCGTCACTGTAAGTTAGTCATACGTAGGATGACAATGCCTCCTAGTTTGCCTGGGACCATCCCAGTTTATGCCTGTCGTCTTGTGTAATTATTGATAGCATCCCTCCTTGCTTTCAGAATTGTTCCAGGCAACAATTGAATGATTGTTAAATCATTAAATTTAATAATATGATCACTTCAGTCATAAGTTAGATCCTTTATGCCTTCAGCCTCCTCTCAGATGGTTCCCTTCACCTTCTTGCTTTGAAATGAGGCTCTTTCCCGAGACACCTCCTTGTTTGCATCCCTCTCCAAAGGCGACTGTCTTACAAGGAGGCATATGTCTTTCCTGTCATCCCTGCTTCTTAGTGCTAATTCCAAATCATCCCTTAATTTCCTCATGACCCTCCAGACCCAATGGGGATCATGTCACATGACTGTGCGACTATGCCGTGGTCACCTACAGACCTCTCATTCCTTGATGATTTCAGTCCTTGATACTGTCTCACCCTCCAACCCTCCTCCTGTCAATATTCCGGGTGATTTCGATATCCAAGGAGCTTATCCTCCTGCTGGCCCCTTGCTTCCTTCCAAGGTCTTGTCCTTCACCATCTCAGCCACCATTCTGGAGATCATGCCCTAGACTGTGTTTTACTAATAACTGTTTTCCATTTTCAAATGTTCCACCCACCAACTTCTGCATTTCCCCTTTCCGGTTCACTCTTCCCAGGACCCTACTCCAACAACTTTTTGACTTCACCAAGACCTCCAATGTAATAAGCATATCACTGTCTTACTACCTGTTACTCTCCTCATGACCTCATTTATTGTCTTTCTGAGCCTGAATCCCAGGGTTGATTATTACCATTCCCTTATGTCATAACTCCCTTTATGCTTTTCCCTCCGATATACTTTCCTGGAAAAACTGTAATCCTGATTCTATCCGATGGCAGACTTGAGATTAAGGGAGGAGAGCCCACACAATCATGATGTGACAGAGACTGCTAGTTTTCTACTCTCATAACCCTTTCTCTCTTGCTCGAGCAGCATCACCATTTTCCCTCTGTTGGGTCTTCTTTGCTCTTCTTTCTGCTTTGACATGGAAAGGCAGAAATTATGAGGGTGTGTGTGTGTGTGTGCATGTGTGCAGGGGAGACCTATCTATAAATCTTAGTATTTATTCTCTGAGGCCGTAAATATAAAATCAGTTCAAATCAACAGATATTCATGTATAATCTATAAAATGAATAGGTATTTAGTAAGGAGTTACATGGTTATAAAGTAATGTATGTAGTTATCACAAGTCTTAGATTACCCAGATGTGAAATATTTTCACTTCCTAGCTCCATAATTACACCTGTCCCTGTCAGCCGAAGTAACCAATTTTAGGTTAAACAATAATTAAATCACTCATGAACTATCTGTCTTTGAATTCATTTGGAGATATCATGCATGAAATGCTAAAGGATAAATGATAGCACATGAGAAGGCAGTCCCACATGAATAGATTCGAGGGTAGAATCTGTCCTCGAATCTGTCCAGCCCTGGTGTGACCAGTGCTAAGCTGTGAGTGGTTTTGGTTGAAGTGCTGTGGTTTGGCTAAAATTACCCTACAGTGTAGGCGGGCATCCAGCGTGGTTAGAAGCTGCCTTGATCAGGCAAAGTGGCTGCAGCATTTTACACTCCCACAGGCAATGCAAGAGAGTCCACTTTTTCCACATCCTTGCCAACACTTGAATTGTAAGTCTTCATAATTTTCAGCCATTCTGGTGGATATGTGGTGGTTTCTTACTGTGGATTTTATTTGCATTTCCCTGATGAGCAATTACACTGAGCATCTTTTCATAGGTTTATCAGCTATTTGTATATCTTCTTTTGTGAAATGCCAGTTAAAGTCTTTTGCCTCTTTTTATTGGGCTGTTTGTCCTATCATTGATTCTTTATACATTTTGGATACAAATTCAGGATTTCTTCTGAATGCAAATAACAGAACTTGACCAGTGGTGACTTAAGCAATAACATCAATGATCTAATAAGACAAAAAGTGCAGAGCCAGACAGTTCATGGCTTATTAAGCAGATCTGTCATCCTTAGCAGTTTGGCTTTTCATGTTTGTGCTTGTAACCTCATGGTTGCAAGATGGAGGTCCTTGCTTTAGGCAGCATGCCTGCATTCCCAGGCAAGAAGCATTGGGTCAACCAGGGAAGCAGCGTGAAGAGGTCCTTGTATGACTGGCCCTTCTTTCACTGGAGATAAAAATTACTTCTCAGAAGTCCTCTCAGTTTTCCTTTTACTTCTGATTAGCCAGGATTGGGTATTCTATACATATACTAACAACAGGAAGGCTGGGAAATGGGCATTAGATAATGTTATATTATACTGTAGCCGTGGTTGGATTAGATAATGATGATTTCTGCCCTGGAGCTGGGACATTGGATTAGATAATGATGATTTCTTCCCTGGGGCTGGGACATTGTATGAACACCGGTGCTATTAGTTAGAAGAGAGGAACGGCTGCTGGATAGACACCTAACATTGATATTGAAGCCCCAAAAGCTATATATTCCTCTCTGCCCCAATGGGAGATCCTTTGGAAGATTTTGAAAAACCTTGGTCGGCTTATGGACAGCATAGAGGTATCAGAAAAAATAAGTTTGAATACTGATTCCTTTGACTTCCTTGCACACAGCAACAATAACAACACAAACTCCTATTTGATCTCAGAGAAGCCCTCCTGGCTTGAAGAGCTGAATTAAGTTGTCAGCTCTGACCACATTGTCCTGCTGCAATAGGAAGGTAGGATTCCTCAGTGCATTGTCCAAGGAAACAAGGTCAGATAATGTCCAATAGGAGAGCTGAAGGCAAGTGGGGTTAAGGGCCCATGCCTAGGTTGCCTCTGAAAGTAGAGCCTGAGGCAAGGACATTTTAGGAAGTATATTTGGAGTGACCCCAGGAAACAGAGTGAGGGATTGGGGAGAGTGAAATGGACAAGGGAAGGCGATGCAAAAGCACATTAAGAGTTGGTCATTTCTGGGGTGGCTGGCCCTTGTTGGCTGGGAGCCTCTGAGACTCTATGTAGAATACATGGCAGAATTGTTCTCCAAGTGTGGCCCTGAGACCCGCTGCACTGGCGTCACCTTGATGGTGTTATATATGCAAATCCATGGCCCCTACCCTGACCTCCTGAATCAGAATGTCTGGAGGGAAGTGGGCACAGGATATTGTATGTTAACACACTCGTCAGGTGATTCTTATGCATGTGCAGGGGTGAGAAGCAAAGGGGTGCTCTACAGAGAGGGCATTTACCATTCGGCTTGCATCTTCCAGTGGTTAAACCATGTTCAGTGAACTTCCTTTGCTTTCAGGTTGCTCATGCACTAGTCACGCCTCCCTTCACCTGTCAGAGAAGCCTGTTGAAAGCAAGAGCTAGTCAGTGCAGCCAAGGCAAGGCTTGCCCACAAACATTCACAGGATGCTGGTTTCTGGTAATGGCTGGAGTAGGAGGGCTGAAAGGATGTGGCACAAGAGGGGCTTGATTCATAAGAGGAGGACCAGGAGTAGATCAGTTTAGATCATAATAGCTTCTGTAATACCTGAACTTCCTGGAGGAAGCCAAGAAATTGCTTTCTTAAAGCTCTTTGTAAAGGGCCTTAAGCTCTTAGACGGAAACACACTGTGTAATTTGTGTAGGACTTAGTGTATAGGCAACATTCAATAGGCACCAGAGAAGCAGTACCTGTTTATGCTGCAATGTCTCATTGAGGCAGGTGGATTGTTTCCACCCGTTGAAAGTGGCCCCAGTGGTCTCCCTGTTGGGATCAAGCTAAAGAGAACGGATTTTTCACTGTAGTGGGGAGGAGATTCTAAACAGAACATATTCATCAATCCTCTCTCAGTTTCTTTGGGAACATAAACCCGTGCAATTTTCTACCTCTATGTTCTTTCCTATTGCCCAGGAAAATATGTACCTCTTTACTAGCCATTGCTCCCCTTCCAGCTTCCTTCTTTGATCCTAAGACTGTCACTGATGGTCATGATCAGCTTTGAATTATTTTTAAAAAGGAGGAAAAAAAAATCCTGTTAAGACCAGAATGATTATGGGTGGGTGGGGGCGGGATGATTAACTTGGGGTGTGGAGAGGTTCATCCTGCAAGTCCTTTGTGATACTTGGTTGAACACCGAAATTTCAGGTTTTTATGCAGAAATAGCATTAGTCTGGAGGGGCAGTAACATGTGCTGCAAACGAGAGAGAGAGAATATTTGTAGACTTTTTCTGCTGTGGACGGGAGGTACTTTACAACTCAATCTAAAAAGTTACAGCCACTGCAGTTTGGAATTTAAGAGTTCATGAGCAGAGATTTCCCCGAGAGTAAAAATGGTCAACATTTCCGATGTTTTCCTCTCTTTACGATCCCCATTCCAGTGCATATGTCCTGAACACCAGTCGTATCTGGTGATGACAGTGCAGTCCCAATGCTGAGGACTGAAAGTGTCCACTACACAGGCCATGGCATGGACCGGCTTGACCTCTCTGGCCCAGAATAAAGTCTCTAAGGGAGAGTGACAGGGGTCTTCCCACCAAAGCATCTTTGTTTTACACTCAGACGGTGCCACAGCCCAAGGACCGTTCTCCATGGGCCAGGCCTCATGCACCCGTCATTGATTCTGAGCCGGGCCATCCTGCCGAGGGCATCTCAGAGACGGAGTGTCTTTCTCCGAGCTCTGTCTGTCCTGAGTGTCCATGTCCCTTGGGGATGCTCTTCTGGGCAGTACTGTCTCCCTTCCCCTCTGGCCTCTGGGAAGTGGGCAGCATCGCTGTAGAACTGTGGTCAGAGCAGAGATGGATCTCATTCTTTCTGTTCCTTTTATCACAACTAAGGCAAGTCCGTTTTCCAAATGGACCATTCACTTACAAATGAAACAATCAGGGGGAAATATCAGAAATAAGGACACAGGTTTGGAAAAGGCGCTTTCTGAAATAACCCTTTCCAGCTTACCCTTGGGCTCCAGTCCCCTTTGCCTCTCCGATCCTGTCCCAGGAAAGAGAGTTGGCAGAGTTTCTCCCCAGCACCTGCTTGCCTCTCCCGTCATGGCCTCATTGAATGGCCCACAGGGCTACCTAGCTCAGGTCCCACTGCCTAGACCCCTCAATGCCTCACAGTCAAGGTCGCAGAGGGCTTTACCCCGATGTTGTTTGTCTCGGGCTCTGCTAGGAAGTTTTCTCCCTAAGGAGCTGCCCCCTTCCCCTATTTACTGGCACATCTGCTGCGATTGAAGCAATGAATGACCTCAACATCTCAAAGCCATGCTTCCTATACACAGGAACTCCCTTGGAACCTCAAAGAAACTCAGCCATTTTAGGGTAAAATAAAAATATTACTCAAATACCAAGAGCCACAGTGGAAGAGACTCTATCTGGGAATCCAAAATAGTGCAACCGCTGAGAAAAAAAAAATTATTCTAAAAACATTTAAAACTGATTTTTCTTTTTCCAATCAGATTATGGAATCTTGTCATAATTCAAGATTCGTGTCATAGCTTCGCTCCCTCAGGCTGTGTTTGATCAGTCAGATTCCACAGTTGTTCCACCTGGCAGATGTTTTGGCAGGGAGATACTCTTTTTGAATAATAATTGTGAAAATATAAATTATCCTATTTCTTACTTCTACATAGAAAGTAAACTTACAAAACTGGGCTGGATCTCAGCCCGGTTTGGCTCCAGGTTTGGTTTAAAGTTTGCTTAAGTTAAAAAGGGCTATGAGAACAGACCACCGTTATGAGCAGCAATAATTAACAAATATCCCAGATGCTTTGGGGAGAGTTCACATATTACCGTAGCAATCACTGACTCCCCAGTGTGAATGAATATATTTTATCTTTTCCTTACAGTTGGTTTGAAGGGAGAGTGAGGGGACAGTGACCCATAAAGGACTGAGGGGCCTTGAGTCTGAACGTGGCCTTCTTGACAGTATCCTCACAGGCTTTCACGATGCCTTTAATCCGCAATCATGTACAATTGCACGATCCGCACAAAGGGTTATTGATGTGGCTTTAACACTGCTCTCTCCCTGAGTGGGCTCAGAAAGCGGCCTCGCTAATTCATAGCAGAGGGTGATGAAGAAGCGAACTCAGCCTCCTCTCCAGCATGTCAGCCTGGGAATTGCTTTTACGGAGATCCCAGCGATCCACATGTTTTCGCAGATCCTGTGCATTTTGATAGACCATGATTTTTATGCTGGGAATTTCCTGTGAATATCTGAAGTTGATCTACTGTAGGAGCCCAACAGCCTGGCCTCCCATGGGGAGGTGCAGGGAGAGACGCCCATAGTGAGAGTCTGAGACACCAGAACATGGGCCCCAGGCTGCACCACAGTAGAAGGTAAATGAGCAGGTTTCCCCTCCCAGAGGAGAAGACATTGCCGAATGCTCTCCCATATCGCCATTTACCGGCAGTGAAAAGCCAGGCAGGCTTCCTCTGTGAGTGTGGTCCTCAGGATGGTTTCGAGGAGAGGGACCTTGCCAGGAAGGTAGATTAGTCCCCAGGCCTAGATGACGAATCAACTGGAAAAACTCCCTTCCCTTGCCTCAGCCCAGGGTGGTGTCATTAAAAAACCCACACACTTTTTAAGAGGGAGAGGATGGGAGGGAGAGAGTTTGATTTGTTGTTCTACTTATTTGTTTATTCGTTGGTTGATTCTTGTATGTGCCCTGACTGGGGATCAAACCTGCAACCTTGGTGTATGGGGACAGTGCTGTAACCAACTGAGCTACCTGGCCAAGGCAAAGTGATGCTATAATTTTTCCTCTTTCCCACCAAGTGAATAAGGACTTGGACTGTTTCAACATTTTACCAACTCGATCAACATTTTCCAAAGAGTGTTACACTTGAAGAGCTGTTAGGTGTTATAAGAAAAAAGGGTTACATGGGTAAGTGTTTATGAAATGGTGCATTGTGGGAAACTGTTTATTGCCTTCACTATCTGATAAGCATAGACAGAGAACCCCCCCCCGAAGGCTGGGTGCCTTTGAAGCCCTCCCAAAGGTCAGAGCTAGGCGCCACCTCTGTCTGTCCAGACAGTGGTAGCTGAAACTACTCCCCCATTTATTATTATGTAAATCCTTGCTGATGGGCTAGTCTGCCTGTTGCAGGGGGTCACCTGCCTAGGGCTATGCTATGGGTGCATCCCAGATCAATAAAAGCTTGGTGAGGCCTGAGCATAGAGAGGAAGTCCTTCGGGACTTGCCGCCTGGTCCCCCAATATTGCAAAATTATCTCGTGTCTTTTTCTCTCATTTGTTGTGCGGCTCCTCTTTCAGATACTGAACCCTACTCCACGCGAGTCGTGGAAGGAAACACTCAACAGTGCATGAGACAACATTAACAATTTTCTTTACCACAGAACTTCTAGTCTCTGCTACGCAGATGCGCCTTTGACCCTATTAATAAGGTTTTTTTTAAATTTTTTTAAAGTGGTGTTTTTTTATGGATCATCTTATGACATTGGTGTTCACCGAAGTTCCTTTAGCTTCATGAAACCCAACATCAGAGTGCACACTCATTGTTTTAGAAGAAGGGGTGGAGTGTCCACTACACCCAACACTCTTCAGGGCCCCAGTAAAGATCCACATTCTCTGAGAAGCTGCTCTGGGTTTCACTGTTTTCCAATATAAACCTTCAACTTCACTCAATGGAGAGAATATTGTCTATGACCAATTAAAAGGGAATTATTAGAGTGCTTCTGAATAATTTGATGCAGGTTTCCTTGACTTTTATTGACTACCCCACTCCCATATAATGATTTCCCCCTTTATTTTCTGAAATACAGCCTTATGTAAAAGCCCATACATGAAAACCCAAACACATAAAACATTAAAAAAAAAAAGATGACAGGAAAGCTATTCATATAACAGGAGAATTCTTCACTTTACAAAATGATTCCCCCCTGAGTTTATTTGAAAGGGAAAGCTGAAGACATTGAAGGAAATTCAATGGCCTCATAATTTTCTCTGAATTCTGTAGCATTTCTAAGCCCTTAGTAACTGTAGCTTTTAGAAGTACTTTCTTAGATGCCCCTGTTTACCCTCACATTAAGACTGTGACCTTGATTCCCCAACCCATTAAACACCAGCCGATCGATGTAGCACATCTAGCCGTAGCAATGATGCAATGATGCACCTCCTCTCTCACACTTCTGCTGGTCTGCTCCAAGACTCCCTGGCTAGTCAAGGAAGACTTCCCCACCACCTGGAAACCATTTATTTTTATTTTTTAAAAAAATATATTTTATTGATTTTTTACAGAGAGGAAGGGAGAGGGATAGAGTTAGAAACATCGATGAGAGAGAAACATGGATCAGCTGCCTCCCACACACCCCCTACTGGGGATATGCCTGCAACCAAGGTACATGCCCTTGACCGGAATCGAACCTGTGACCCTTCAGTCCAAAGGCCGGTTAGGGCAGGAAACCAATTTTTAATGGCAAACAAGCTCCCAGCTAGAACATCATTATTCATTTTCTCATTGTTGCTCACAGCTTGGAGACTTATTTATTTTCAGAGGTTATTATTGAAAACAAATATTTGGACATTATTTTTTTTATCATGTCTCTGAAACATATGTTCTATTTGTCAGCTGTTCATGTTGTTAGGGCTCCCCACACCCCTGGGTGGGAAACCAGTTACTACTTCAGAAACCTAAAATGGATCAAGATGTACACAACCTTGATTTTAAAGGTGTTCCCTGCTTTATTAACTCAATCATTATAAAGACAAAGAAACAATTGGATCGTTGAAAGCATTAGCTTTCTAGTAAGGGTGATTTGCCATTTCAGGCACAATTAGGCCACTTAAACACTTATCTTTGTTAGTCAATGGACTGGGAAGTCTTTATCCTTATCCTAAGTAATTTAGTTCAAAGAGAATCTCAGCTCTAAGTGGAGATGCCCTTTCAGTGCAAGGTAGTGTCTCCTGGGTTGTTGGACATTTTAGTCTCCAGACTTCAGCAATGTCCTGCTTGATGTACCTCTAGAAGGCTCTCACCTCTAAAATACTTCGTCAGTTCCTCTTTATGTAAAATTTGATATCCCTACTGACACATATTTGCAAGGTAGATGGGTAAGCAATGCCTTTTATAAATTTACTAGAGGTCCGGTGCACAGATTTGTGCACTGGTGGGGTCCTTCAGCCTGGCCTGTGCCCTCTTGCAATCTGGGACCCCTCGGGGGATGTCAGAGAGCTGGATTTGGCCCAATCCCTGCAGGCCCGATCCAGACAGGAGGGAGCCTGATCCTGTGCATTGAGCGTCTGCCCCGTGGTGGTCAATGCACGTCATAACGACCGGTTGACTGGTGGAACGGTCGCTTAGGTTTTTATACATATAGATAAATTCAGGGAAGGAGTAACCAATGATGATACCAAATTCTGAGAGTGAATGTTATTTTCAGATCATCTTATGTCGATGTTTGAGAAAAGAGAATATAGCATGTAGTAAGGGATGGAAAGGAGGTCAAGATTGCTTGCATCCCACCCACCCACATTTTATAGCTCAGGCTGGAGGGGAGGCAAAGATGATGGAAAACGGGTGGGCTTGCCTAATTTCTTCTGTGACAATGAAACATAATGACTTGCTCTAGGGATTTCCATCCTGCCTCTGGCTCTGCCTCTCTAACCAGCTCTGTGATCATGGGGAACAGTGACTCTTGTAGTTTTTCCATGGCAAAGTGTGTGTGTGTGTGTGTGGGGGGGGGGGTCTATCCCTGCCTTGCATTTTACTGAGATAATGAGCTTGAAAATGACAAATGATGATGATTAATGTGGGCAAGGGGCATGTTTTTTTTCTTTGTTTCTTTTATATTCTGTTTAACTTATATGGAAAGAACACAGGTATTAGAATTGTACTTATCTAAGTGTGAATCCTGGTATTGTAAATAACTCAATAGTGAGATCTATTTCATGGGGTTAGCATTAAGATGGCAAATTCTACTGCATTTAAAAAATGTATTTTTATTGATTTCAGAAAGAAAGGGAGAGGGAGAGAGAGATAGAAACATCAATGATGAGAGAGAATCATTGATCGGCTGCCTCCTGCACGCCCCGCTTTGCAGATCAAGCCACAACCTAGGCATATGCCCTGACTGGGAAACAAACTGTGACTTTCTGGTTCATAGTTTGACACTCAACCACTGAGCCATGCCAGCCGGGCAAATTCTACTGCTTTTAATTGCATTATCTGTGACAAGAAATCTTTTCCTAATATCACCTCTCCCTCCCTCCCATGTTTTCATGACAAATTCGATTTTATCAACTCTTTCATAGGTCATTTACAATACATAGTTATTGGGTCGTTCTTTTATAAGAAAACATTGAATTATGACATCACATTTCCTGCTACTCTGTTTCTTTGCTCTCTGACATAAAGATTACTTCATATGTAATCTTTTTGAAGACATTTAAAGCCATAATGAATGGTCCAAATTTAAGTTAAAATGTAACTTCAGGTTAAAATCATAATGAGATACCAACAGAATATAAAAAACATCCCCACCCCTACACATACAAAAAAACCCCCACAAAAAACAACCAACCATAAAAACAAGAACAACTACGCCAGTGCCAAGTTTGGGCAAGGCTGTAGAGCCATGGAAATTCCTGTATCAGTTGGTGGGAATGCAAAGTGGCACAGCCATTTTGAGAAAGTGTCAGTATCTAAGAAAGCTGAGCTTATGATCCATAAATAAACGTAAATGTGCATGAAAAATGTCTGAGGTTGTTCTTGGCAGCTTTTATTTATAATAACTAGGAACTTGGTAGCAGTCCAATCCCCTTTAATAACAGAATCAATCAATTGTGGTATGTTCATACATACAATGGAATACTGTATAGAAATGAGAGGGCAGTGGGAAGCGTCCATGGTGCTGGTGATGTTTTATATCTTAGTCTCAGAGGTAGTTTTATGGGGGTATTTCTTTTAGAACAAATGATCAAGCTATAGACTTAAGGTCTCTGCATATATTTTATACATCATAAAATAGTTTTGAAATAAATAAGTATTGTTATTATTTTTTAAAAATCCAATGCCAGATGGCTGGAAATTTTCCTTAGCCCATAATTAAAAGACACATTGCCATTTTGAAAATCCTAAAATATAGACAAAAGAAAAATGCACCTACAGTTCATGTATCCAATAATTTATATATTATTTTCATTGAGGTATAATTTATAAGTAAAAACTCACAGGTACCAAGTGTACAATTCAATGAGTTTTGATACCTGAACACTTTCATGTAAGTTTAGCCACAATGAAGACATAGAACATTTCCATCACCTCTTGAAGTTTCCTTGTGCTTCTTCCTAGTCAGTAGCCTGTTTCCCATTCCCAGAGGGAACCAACTATTCTTAATTACATCACCTCAGGTTAGGTGCGCTTGTCTTTGAACATCTCAAAAATAGATTAATGCAATGCATATACTCTTCACTTAGCATTATGTTTTTTTATATTCATGCAAATTATTGACTGCACCAGTAGTTAATTTTTTATTTTATTAATAGGCCATAATTTATTTTTTTCATTTCTCTGTTGTTGAACATTTGGTTGTTTCCAGTTTGGAGTTATTGATAAATTTATTGTCTTTTCTTTCATGTTTGTGCCTAAATTAATAGTTATATATAATGTGAGGAAGGGATTAAAGTTCCTTTTTTTTCCTATTGTTATCTAGTGGTTCCAGCCCCATTTTTTGAAGACACACACACACACACACACACACACAAACACACACACCACAACAACACCCTTTCCCCCCTCTGTTCAATACTTTGCATCATCTATTGAAAATCAGCCAGCCTATATGTATAGATCTACCAGGACTTTCAATTCATTTCCATTGATCTTCTTACTCTTATGCCAATAACATACTATTTTACTGACTTTAGCTATAGAGTAAGTATTGAAATCATGTAGTGAGTATTGATCTTTTTATCTTTAGGTGATACTAATGTGTTTGTGGACCTCCATACAATAGGGATAAGCTGCATCTGCTGTCCTAGATGGTAGGCTGATTTTATGTTAAGTGGGAAATTATCACCCAGATTTCAGAAAGCTCTCAGGTAATGCACCTTAAAATGCAGAAGTGTCTACACTACCTAATAAAACTGTTACTACTGTTTATTTGATGACTCTGTTGACATGTCCACCCTTTCCCTGAAGGTGGTTCTGAGTAGTAACTCTGACCATATTAAATAGTGGCTTTGGGGATATAGTAATTGATGAATATGCTTTTATTTATATTTTGATCCCCAATATCACCTTTAGCACACTGTTGCCCCAAATATCCCTCTTTCTTTCTTTAATTCTTCAGTATTTTGTAATGTTTCACTTTTTTCTTGGTTTTTATTATTTTTTTTTATTTTTTATGCTACAAATAAAGATTGACCTTAAAGTAACTAGATGGTCCCATTTCCCCTTTGTCAGCGATTGTGATTTCCCTGCAGGGTGAGGTGACCTGCTCCAGGGTGGGTGACCCTGCAGGAGTAGGGTCTGGCCTGGGCTGTGTGTCCCTCATCTGTGGTCTCAGCCTGGCTCTGGGTGTGTGTGGTGATTCCCCTCTGCCTCCTCACTGCTGACTCCCTTCGTCCCTGCAGGGTGAGTATGGGGTGGGGAGTCCTGCTCACTCATTGATGGTGACGTGTGTCAGGCCTGTGAGAAAGAGGGGAGGATGAGCACGCCACCAGCATGTCCGTCCTGTGGCCCAGCTCTTCCTCCCCCGTCACACTCTGAGCTCCTTTGTGCGCATGTGGGGGTGGGCGAGGAGGGGGTCTGCCCCAGACAAGCGGAGGCTTGCCAACACCTCTACTTGATTGTGGAGTTTGCCAGCAATGGAAACGCTGTGTGGAAAGGCCAGGAATCTGCAACTTCCTGTCTGTGGTGGACAAAGGGGCTTTGTTTACCCCAGAGAACTAGTCTTCCAGCCACTGGCACTAAAAGCTTGGGGGCGGGGTTACGCTGAGATGGCTAATTCATACTGGGCGCTGGGAAGGCCGCTGGTCTGCCAGGGAAGGGGCGGCTGGCTTCTGGGCCAGGAGGAGGCTTGTGGTGTTAGCCAAGGGGAGACAGGAGAGGAGCCAGAGGAGTCTTCTGTGTCCTGACATGTCCAGCTCATTTCCTCCCGGGGCCTTTGCATGAGCTCTCCCTGGAGTACACCTTCCCTCCAACACCTGCTCCCTCCACACTTCATCCAGCGCTTGTCCAAGGACATTATCTGTGAGGTTTTCCTGGAGCCCCTTCCCCCAAATGATTAAATATCTACCCCCATTATCCTCTATAGTGTCTCTGAGTGTTTTACCTGCTATGCTTAACATACCTATGAGGTTCCAGGTCCACCTTCAGCAAATAAAAGAATGAATTTTATACCAGGAATTCCCCAAATGACGAATGTATCTACTTGGTAATCAGTTTCCAGAATATAGTAAGATAGCTGTCTGGATTCAGAAAGAGCTGTAATAACTAAGCAGTTCATTGGCTGAAGCTTTTATTCCACCCAAAGGAATGATACTCAGATGGGCCTGACAGGTGTGGCCTCCTCTTGCAATGAACTGATGCTGGGTTGTCCTCAGGTGTCACCAGAGTCCCCGCAAGGCACATCTGGGGAGGGAAACACAGGAGTTTGGTAAAGTCATTATTAATCTGGTGTAAAAAGAGTCACCGCTATGATTTCCTTTTTACTTGGAATCTGTTTCTTTTTTTTTTTGTCTTTTAATAAATCTTTATTGTTCAGATTATTACAGTTGTTCCTCCTTTCCCCCCCCATAGCTCCCCTCCACCTGGTTCTCACCCCACCCTCTGCCCTTACCCCCCCTCCCCCCACTGTCCTCATCCATAGGTGCACGATTTTTGTCCAGTCTCTTCCCGCATCCCCCACACCCCTTTCCCCCCCAAGAATAGTCAGTCCATTCCCTTTATATGCTCCTGATTCTATTATAATCACCAGTTCATTCTGTTCATCAGATTTTTTATTCACTTGACTTTTAGATTCACTTGCTGATAGCTATGTATTTGTTGTTCATAATTTTTATCTTTACCTTTTTCTTCTTCTTCCTCTTCTTAAAGAATACCTTTCAGCATTTCATATAATACTGGTTTGGTGGTGATGAACTCTTTTAGCTTTTTCTTATCTGTGAAGCTCTTTATCTGACCTTCAATTCTGAATGATAGCTTTGCTGGGTAAAGTAGTTTGCTGGTTGTAGTTTCTTGCTATTCATCACTTTGAATATTTCTTGCCATTCCCTTCTGGCCTGCATAGTTTCGGTTGAGAAATCAGCTGACAATCATATGGGTACTCCCTTGTAGGTAACTAACTGTTTTTCTTTTGCTGCTTTCTTCAAGCAAAATGATGAAAGCCGTTATCAGTGAGGCAAGATTCACTTTTTAAACTACAGACATATGGCAGCTTACTTAACGTGAAAACATTGTGCTTGAACCATCCATGCATATTTTTAAAGAATTTTAAAAAGAAAGGCTGTAGAAATGTTAATTGCCCTATTTTGTTTGTTAGTTCACTTGAAACCTGAATAATCTTGTTAACCAGTGTCACCCCAGTAAATTCAATACAAAAAGAAATGAAAAAAGAGAATAAATGATCCTTGCTGGGCCGGTGTGCCTGATCAGGCTCCGGCAATTTCTAACTAATTGAATTGATCACTGTGAGACCGTCCCACTTTGTAGAGAAGAAAAGCAGGCAAACTGGCCCCATCCAAGTCTTTCATAGATCCCACTTATTAAGCTGTGATTGGCTCAACCACAGAGCCAAGCACATCGCCGTCTCATTCATTCGCTCACAAAGTATTTATTGATTACCTGCCACATGCCAAGCATTTTTCTAGGGGTTGGGGAATCAGCAGTAACTAAAGCAACATATTTGCCCTCATAGTGCTTTCATTCTAGTGGAGGAGGCAGACACTATCAAAATAAACGAAGCATACAGTATGTTACAAGGTGACACGTACTATGGAAAAAGGCAGAGAAAGGGGCAGGGGATGCCATATAGAATGAGGTCATCAGGGTAGCTCCCAGGTTACTTTTGGGCAAAGATTAAAGGAGGTCAGTGGCCTAGCTGGTGCAGGGACAGGCTGAGCAGAGATTTCTAGCATGTCTGAAGAGAAGCCAGGAAACCAAAGTGTCTGGACCCCCGTGAGCAAGGGAGAGCAGTAGGGATGAGCCAGACAGGAAAGGGGGTGACTGTCACTTAGGGCATGTGCCTATGGAAGGACCCTTGTGCACTGTTTTGAGTGAAACATGAAGCCAATCCAGGGTGTTACGGAGGAGTCACATGATATGCTCACAGTGTAAAAGGATTCCTGAATTGAATTCGTTGACAGCCTGTGTTATTTTGGTCAAAACATTAAAATAAAATAAAAAGGGGCTTGCAGGTCCTGGGTATAGTGGGGAGACCGATGCCAACCCTTGTACAGGTGGCTAACACCCGTTGCTGTCTAAAGCCTCTGCTTTGCTCAGCAATGCCAATCCAGGGGCAAAGGGTGTGTGCCCTGGAGCCAGCGTGGCTCCAGGTCAAGGCTCTCCACCCCTCCTCTTTTGGCGCCCCTGGTTGCAGGAGGAGGGTGGACCTGGGAAATGGAATATTCAAGCTTATACCCCGAGGAGCTATGCCTGGTCACAACAGACGCATTCTAGAGAATGCATGCTGCGATTGCCTGAATCAGTCTTCGCTTCTCAACGTTGGTCTTGGTGCAGTTACTCATTTCATGGCTCGTGGTCAGCAGTTTCTACAAAACTGTGGCATCCTGGCATGATTTTTGAGTTGTTTTAAATTTGAGAAATAGCCTGGGAGATGTAGTTTGAGTGTAAACTTTTGATGTTGAAATCACAGGGATTGTTCTTTGTCCTGAAGACAGTGAGGTCCTTGGCCAGAGGCTTATCACAAGTGGGGTGGGTATGTCTGCAGCGAGGCAGAAGAAGGTATCCAAAGGCTTTGGGAGATGGAAACGCTAGAGCAGATTTATCATGTGAGGAGACTCACCCACCTCCTAGCTGTGTCCCCCCAGAAGGTCTAGAGCAGCGGTGGGCAAACTTTTTGACTCGAGGGCCACAATGGGTTCTTAAACTGGACCGGAGGGCCAGAACAAAAGCATGGATGGAGTGTTTGTGTGAACTAATATAAATTCAAAGTAAACATCATTACATAAAAGGGTACGGTCTTTTTTTTTTTTTTTTTAGTTTTATCCATTTCAAACAGGCCGGATCCGGCCCTCGGGCTGTAGTTTGCCCACAGCTGGCACCTAGAGGGCACCTAGAGGGCACTATATTCACCAAGGCTGGAGGGGAAATGCATTGGTGTGAGTGTGTGTATGCACACGGGATAGCTCTCTCTGAAGGTCGTGTTGCAGGGGGTGACCATTCTGGCTACCTGGCTGGTGGCTAGTGAGGCCTGGCATGCTGCACAGCGAACTTGATGTAGCAGATAGTAGCAGGCAGGGAAGGGCAGGGAGGAGAAAACTGGTCCCAGTTCTGTCATTACCTCCCTGGGTGTCTGGGCAAGTCACTTTGCCTTTCTGAGTCTTGGTTTTCTCATCTTTAAGAGGAAAGGTTGGGCTGGAAGTCAGTGATTCTCAACTTTGGCTGCATATTGCAGTCACTCAGGGAACTTTAGTACTAATGTCCAGGTGCCATACTAGAGATCGTGATTAGCTCGGCAGGGGTGGGGATATAACTACTGTCTTTGGCATGTCCCCAGGGACTCAAACATGCATCAGGGTGAGCCCCACCGGATGAGCTCATGGCTGAGACCCCTCCAGCTCTGACGGGCCCAGTCTCCATAATTGTCCTCATTGAGAGAAAGAGAAAGTCTGGCACATTTGAATTCAAAGCTGCAAAGGGCCTTTGAGGAGAACTGCCCCCCGCCCTCAAACTCCTGCTTCTAAAATTAAAATCTGCAGTATTTCTCCTTTAAGGAAGAAATTTGACTGATCAGCCTGCAGAGAGGGTGAGTTGAACAAGAGCCCAAATATTTGCTCTCGGCATTTCCATGATATTTTTCAGGGCTGCTCAAAGATCTGTCCACCATATGTGTCTGTGTCTGAGACACAGGCCAGAATCTATCCTTGTGTTTAATATAGACCCTGCCATATGCCTGTTCTCCTTCTATCAATTCAGAAAGAAACCCGGACTTTTGCTTGCTGAAGGATGCTCTCACTTCTTGGTCTTGTCTCTACCTGCTTCTCCACCTAGCCTTTGAAAAAGGGTTGCTCCCATTCTGTGAACAGTGGGATTGATTCTGGTTTCTGAGCCTGACTCAGTCACGAGCTAGCTGTGTGACCTTGAGCAGGTACCTTTCCTCCATGGCCTCTGTTTTCTCATCTTCTGAATGTGTAGCTACAAAGCGTCTTATGGATAAAGTGCTCTATGCTAATGCTATTGTAGGAAACCTTATTTATTCATCCAGAACATTAAGCTGAGCTACCTTTCTGAAGAAAAATGGACTCCACGCTGTTGCAAAGCGCTTGTGCTCATTGATGACTGAGGAGAATTTATGGAGAGCATGTTTCCAACTTGGTCAACCTCAAAAGAACGGTGTAACCCTAACCCTAACCCACCACCGGGCCCAGGCAACAATACAGTAAGCCCAGCGTAGAAGCACTTAGAGCAAGGGCTGCTAGATGGCGCTGTTTCACCAGGTTTCCAGGCAGTCTGCGTTTTAGCAGATGGCTTTTGGAGGAGAATTAACAATTAATGTCCACCGTATCAGCCAAAACCTGCAGAAAATATGTTATACTCCAGAAACCACAGAGAGCTGAGATTGCTCAAAGACACCCTGCCGCCAGCCTGGTCCTCTGCTGGCCAAAAATGTAATCATACACAGCCTGCCCCGTGCACAAATCGGTCCCACAAACAGGGGACATTAATAACAAGAGTAAAAATAAGGAAGATTATAGTACATGATTTGTGTGCTTGTTGCCTCAGCTTTATTACATTTTATTCGGGAAGCTTCTCTGCATATAATAGTTACAAAACAATTACCACTGGGCTAGCGGGTGATGATAAGGCAAAACCAATTCTGATGCGAGTTCACTTTCCAACAGTAAAAGAGGAAACCACCGGATGAGACACACGCTGTTCCTCCGAGTCCGTATGGACGCTTCTAGGGTGTCACAAATCTGTGGTCGCAGGCAGGAGAGGTTTCTTGTGTTCCTCCGACCTTTACGCTTCTATAATAAGGATTTGAATACCGCAGATACCAGCCTCTTCATCAAAAGGCAAAGGTGTTCTTTGTCAGCAAGGACAGTGTTGGGGAGGTCAGGACGAGGGAAGGGCGAAGAGGTCATGTGGCCCATTCTTAGCTCTGCTTCTTGCAGTTCCCCTTCCATGTTGGTAGCCCTCATTATCATTGTTTCCAATGATGCTCGGTGGGGTGGCCGGAACCTAAGCCTCTCCTGGGGGCCAGCCCTTTAGGGGAGGAGGGAGCCGTAAGGTCTGCGTCCCTGCCTGGCCTTTGATGGCCTTCCATCTTGCAGATGTGGGCATACTGAGGGGGTGGTTGGGAGAACCCTCAGGGCAGTTCCCTCTTGCATGCACCTGCCGCGCTCTGAAGTGCCAACCCCGCACCTTCTGCAGCGCTCCCCTCCCCTGCGGGCTGACTCCTGACTTCTCTCTTGCCCAGAACCAGCCATCTGTCAAAATTAAATCGTTCACGGCTTCACCCTCCCTCTGCCACTCCGCCTCCAGCTCCGTTTCGCAGGCTGGGGAGACAGAAGGAAGGAAACCCGGGCATTTTCTTCAGATGTCTCTCTTCTGGTTGAATCCTGCCTTTTGTGTATTCATGGTGTGCATTGTTTAGATGGAGGAAAATGTCCCCAGTGCCAACATCTCTGGTGTGCATCCAAAACCGAGTATTTTCAATCAACAGCATCAACACCGCAGACCCCAGCTGCTGAGAGGGTGAGTGTGGGGGGGTGTGCACAGCAAAGCATCACCCCTCCTGGCAGGGAAAAGCGAGGCCCTTTGACCGGAGGCGGGCGCCAATTACTATTTTAACTGCCCTCCCCACAGCCCCAGAGGCAGCTGGAAGGGAAAGCACACACTGGGAGTCCCCGCAGAGTCTTGCTGGCTCCTAAGGCGTCAGGCATTTGCCCATCTGGTGAGGCCTCCAGAGCAGAGGGCCTAATTAAGTGTCAGCTGGCCACCTGAGAAGGCTCCGTGGGCCTCCCTGGCTTCCCCCTCCTCCAGGCAGGACTCAGCTCTCCCAGCTGCAGATCTCTGGAGCTTGTTTGATTGAGCAGCTGCTCTGGCTAATTACTGGACAGCAGGGTCCCCAGGTGGCTGCCTCAGACTGGAGGGGATGGGCGGAGAGAGGGCTGAGGAACATAAAGGGACAAGGAGGGGAACAATAGCAGGGGTGGTGAGAGAGGGGTCAGAGGAAGAAGAAGCAGAGCTGCATGAGCATCACCTGAGCTGAGAGACCCGCGTAGATCCATAGGTGGGCCCATCCATGGGAGAACGCCCTGTCCCCCCACTCCCCACCTCTCACCTCCCACCACACCGTGATACTCTATGTTCCTGACCTTTGCTTCACTTTTAGCATCACCTTCCACCCAGCCTTGCTCCTTCAGTCCAGGGACTAGCCAACAGTTTTTTCATTGGGAGAACATGGCCATAGAGGCCTGAAGTGGGGACAGAAGGAGGAGGATAACCCAGAGGCTTGAGGAAGAGGATGATGTTCAAATCAAAATTTTTCTTTGCCCTTGTTGGACTTTTGGACATGCAAGCATGTATGTGTTTTAAGGTGTTTTGCACCCTAGTGTCCCTCAACCATGGTGGTTGTGTGGTGGCTGATACGCATGGCAGGCTCTGCCCACTACTTCTTGGGTGTTTTTCCCTGTGTCTGGGCAATCATCCCATGACATGAGACAAATGGAAAGAATAAGGGGACAAATTAAGGGGAAACAGAATGGGAAGTAAAACCATTCATAGCAGTTGTATTGGCAAAAGGTGCAACCTCCAGGTTACTGATGCCCTGCTTTGACCTTCACTTACTTAGAAGTGAGGCTGAGCCACTGAGACACTTACTAGTAATTCCATGGTTTTCTCTCTTGTGATGGAGGATCACCGGGAGCAATAAGATTGTGTTGAGTGAGACTAGGACTGGGTCCCTGGACTCCAGTTTACTATCTGGCCCTGCGACCATGGGTAAATATTCTGTTTCCTCTGTCCTCCACGTTCCCATTGGAAAATGTCAGAGAATGCTTCTTTCAGTGTGCCAGAAGTTACCCTTTCCTGAGCATATCAGAGGTTAGAATCTCATGTCACTATATTTGGCTTAACAGGGCTCAAGAGGAAATGGCTTTCTCCCCGCCTAACCCCAAACTGCCACAATGTCATCGATCAAAGGCAGTTTCGCTCTAGGAAAAGGAAAACTGGTAGATGGAGAACAGATGTTTTGAGACTGATCATGTGTGCCTCAAACATCAGAAGGGTGTGCTGTACAGATGTGCACCAGTTGTTGACAGCTGTAGCAGGAATTAAAAGGGTGGTGGGATTTTCAAAGTGACAGGAAGATAATCTCATTAAGCCGTTGATGTCTTGTCTGGTTCCCACGTAACTGTAGGCCCATCCCTTGTGAATCCAGGGATGATGTGGGAAGCCTCAGCCTGCCATAGAAGGATTCAGAGATTTGGATCCATCAGACAAGAGTCACAACGTTGAGCAACTCTCTTCAGAACACTAGAATCCTTTAATTCCATTCATGGTCATCTTTGGCTCCTTTGAATGTCCTCTGGGCACAGAGTGGACCCAGTGGAGGGAGAGGGGGAAGCAAAGGAGGAGAATCATCCTCCTAATGGGTGTCAGCTTTCAGCGGGGTGAAGAATGGTGGGAAGTTGGATTTCGCCCGTCTTTGAGAAAGGGTCATTATTTTAAAATTACTCTGGGGACCAAGATAAATCCTAGAGAATAGTTGTTACTGTTTACTGCAGGTCCCTAAGCATCCCTGATTTATCCTTGAGGTCCAATAGAAGATGATCAGATCTTTAAAGCTTATAGATTCTGCAGGGGATTTTGGTGGCCTCAAGAGGCTCAGCATGTCACTGTGGTGGCCACCTCTCCAGGGTTTCTGATGGATGGAAACCAATCCTCTGCTTGACTAACTCCCAACAAAAGTTGCCCAGGGCATTTCACTGTGGGCAGTTCAGGTGGTGAGAGGACCATTCCTTATTGTGAGCTAAAATCTGCTTCCTTGAAACTTCTCTCGCTAATCATAATTCTACCCTCTGGAACAACACAGGGTAAGTATAATGCCTTTTTCAGGTGAAAGCTCTGCATCTTTCCCTACGTTATAACAGCCCCTACATCTTCCTTCATACACGACACACATTCCAAGTATGACACAGTGTCAAACTCCCTCACCACCTGCTATAGATGTCACCTGGATTTTTAGCATTTGCATCAGTCAGGACCCAGAAAGGAAAACACTCTCAACCCACCCAATGAAGGGAAATTAATACAGGAGCTTCTTATATTGTTGTAGAAGGAGAGAAGGAACAAAAAGGCAAATGTGAGCCCCAACCGGTTTTGCTCAGTGGATAGAGCGTCTGCCTGCGGACTGAAGAGTCCCAGGTTCGATTCCGGTCAAGGGCATGTACCTTGGTTGTGGGCACATACCCAGTAGGGAGTGTGCAGGAGGCGGCTGATCGATGTTTCTCTCTCATTGATGTTTCTAACTCTCTATCTCTCTCCCTTCCTCTCTGTAAAAACAAACAAACAAACAAAAAAACAATAAAATATATTGAAAAAAAGGCAAATGTGAGATAATACATCATTAGTAACTGCAAGAAGCAGTTACTTCTCTAGAGCTGGAGAAGGTTGAGAGGGAGGGCCACTCAGGGGCAGAACGAGGACCAGGTTGAAGGTCCAGGTAGTGCAACAGTCTTACTGATGCTGGGACCACCCGGGCTCTGTAGACATTCCTACTGAGCTTGTAGTCAATTAAACTCCTTATTTATAGGAAGCAGGTGAAGTATTTTAAAAAATGAGTGTTTGACTGAAGTTCAGGTCTCTATTGGACCTACTTTTTTCTTGCTTTCCTAGCGTATTGTCCCTTTCTTTTGGTAATGGTGCCTTCTTTTTCCCTTGGAGAAATCGCCCTCTTCCATCCTTGTGGCTGGGTTGTCTGTCACATGACCCCAGGATCCCTGATCACAGGGGAGGGCACATGAGACAAGCCTTGAAATTTAGGCAGAGATGCTGAGAGAACTTGGGCAGATGGTTGGTGGAACTGGGGCTGTTGATGGCACCTCTCTACAAAAATAGTATTTGGCTTCATCTACTGACATCCCTGCAGCTGCTCTGATTCTGGGTCTTCCTAAGACCTGGATGTCTTTTCTGCTATTGCAAACACTATCCAGTATCCTTTCTATAAAACCCTTTCTTACTTCGGTTAGCCAGGGTCTATTTCTATTGCTTACATCCAAATAACCTGGGATGATATGCAGTCCTGACTTGTAGGCAAGAAGGCACTGTCTTGCTTGGTTGAGATCAATCAAATATTGACTCTAAAGCCGGTACACAGCTATCCCTCCGTCTCTTTGTCCTCAAAAATATGAGAAGCACAATGAATTAGTACCAGCTTGGAAAGTCATCGTCCCATGGTGTGCTGAAGAGATCTATCCTTATTGCTGAGTTCCAAAACCTGTGATGCAGATGAATGTATGAAAACCAGGTCTGGAAAAGAATTTTGCTGTAACTGTTTTGATTTGTTCGTATTGAAATGGGTGCATCAAGTTGTAAAAACCTTTTTTTATTTCCTAACAATGTAAATAGAGAACATCTCAAGGCTTCATCCTATCACTGGATTTGACTTTCCTGTACCTCTAAAATTCACTCAGAAATGGGCTGATCAGGAAGTGAGCATATACATAATTATGTTAATTGGCACATTAGAAAAATTTCTTCAAATTAGATCATTTTACAGGGCTGTCAAAATATCTTCAAAGCAATTACATCAAAATATCACATATCGGCCCTAGCTAGTTTGGCGCAGTGGATAAAGTATTGGCCCATGGACTGAAGGGTCCCACGTTTGATTCTAGTCAAGGGCATGTACCACGGTTGCAGGCTCAATCCCCAGTCTTGGTTGGGGTGCATGCAGAAGGTAACGAGTGGATGTATATCTCTCACATCGATGCTTCTCTCTCTCTCTGTCTCTCCCTCTCCCTTCCACTCCCCCTAAAAGTAAATGGGCAATGTATCCTTGGATGAGGATTAACAACAACAAGAACAACAAATCACATATCTGATTTCTTTGTACCCATAAAACTCATTAAAAATGTGCCAAATATATAGTTTTTGCCAGAAGAACAGCCCCCATCACCACACTACTTTCCAGGGGGACAGAGTCAAGTTTATCAGCTGCATATTTATCCAGCCATTCAACTAGTTAAGAAAACTTTACTTCACTGTCAACCAGTTCACGTTTACCCATGTTATCCATAGAGATAGTTTGACAATGTCTTCTTGGAATCTGGACCAAGGAAAACATTGCCTTCCCCTGATAACTTCTCAACATGGAAACAAGATTAGTTTGGGAATGCTTGTTTCATAAGAATCATGTTGGCTCAAATATTTATGTTTAATAATTGTTTAATACTTATCTTGATAATCATTATCTTTTAAAAATTGGCCAGGTCTTGGTTTGAAGTAGGGAGGCTATAAAAAGAGGAGTCCTAGTCCTGGCTGGTTTGGCTCAGTGGATAGAGCATTGCCTGTAGACTGAAGGGTCCCAGGTTTGATTTCAGTCAAGGGCACATGCCCAGGTCGCAGGCTCAGTCCCCAGTGGGGGGCATGCAGGTAGCAGCTGATCAATGATTCTCTCTCATCGTTGATGTTTTCCCCTCTTTCTCCTCCTTCTCTGAAGTCAATAAAAACTATTTTTAAAAAAGGGGGAGTCCCAGAAAACCACCTACTGGCTGCCCTCCTGGGCACCTGAAGCCACACCACACTCATCCTCTAAGGGGTCCAACCACGCAGTCACATGCCTCTCTGATGTACTTATCTTTTGCTCTGGAGGGGCCTTGGAAAATATGATGGAACAGTTTATGAATTTCATATTTGTTGCCGTAAACCATCAAAGATAAATGAGTTTCTGGAAAACATTAAGAAAAACATTTATCTTCGGACAGAATTGGTTGAATTCTGGAGTACAGAATTTGAAGGCAGAATGAATAAGGTGTTTCATGTTTACAAGCTTTGCTCAATGAACTGAAGTTTAGAAAGGCTTGGATAAACATAAGGAATGCCAAGAACAATTTCTCATTCTAAATTTGGCTCTCGTGGATAGACATGAGTTCTGAGGTTACTTATGCAGTACTGTGCTGCAAAAGAGAAAACTCTCCGAAAAGAGTCTACGAACTGGTTATTTTCCCAAATTAAACCAGGTGGGCCAGCTCTGTGGGGTGACGCATTTAAAAAGGCACTTGATGCCCATGTCAAATTAGGCTGCGAAAAACTAATTGGCGTTCTCCACCCAGAATCCGAAGCACCCAGCAGAGTTCCTGCTCATTGGTGAAATGAGAGTTCAGGCAGTCATGCACCTGGGAGACATCAGTGTCTTGAGGATCTCAGACTCACGGTGGCTATTTGGGAAAATGTCAACTACCACGTGTCACAGTTGAATATGCTTCTGATTCCCACATCATTTTCAGCGTTGATATAGTTTTCTACTGATAGGTGAAGCGTTTTGTTAACAGCTCTAAGATATAACTGCAAAGGGGCATAGATCCTCCCAAGAGATTCTCATTTTATGTGAAGGAGGTGGTACATTAATTAGCTGTGTCCCTTGCATTTTTGAAAGCCATCTCTGTCCTTTGTCACCGCCACCTCAGGAGATATCTCTGTTCATTTCCCCCGCAGTATTTCAGTATCTGGAACACGTTAGAAATAGTTGCCACTACTTCATGATCTTGATTTTTAAAATTTGTTTCAGAATAACTCTTCTTCTGTATTTTGACAATCCTTTGCTTTTTTAACATTTTATTATATTCAAATGATGATGTTACATTTCCACACCTATGGCAGTATTTTAACACTAGTTCTATATCTCTATCTCTATCTCTATCTCTATTTCTATCTCTATCTCTATTTCTATACCTGTATCTTCTCTTTAATGTCTGTTTTTTTTCCCAGAGATTTAAAATATATATGTATTTATTGATTTCAGAGAGGAAGGGAGAGGGAGAGATAGAAACATCAATGATGAGAGTGAATCATTGATTGGCTGCCTTCTGCAGGCCCCTCACTGGGGATTGAGCCCACAACCTGGACATGTGCCCTGACCTGGAATCAAACTGTGACCTCAAGGTTCATAGGTTGACACTCAACCACTGAGCCATGCCAGCTGGGCTTTTCTGAAAATTTTTAAACACATTTTTTGCTCAGTAAAATTTATTTTGTAATATCAAAAGTGGTTCATAAAAGTATTAGTTAACTATATTTCTTTACTTTGGGAAAGTACAGGATCAACTGTATTCATTATGGCTTTCATGTTAATCACTAGTAACTAACTTTCAAAGGCTTGGCTTATATGTTGAAATGTGTTCATTTATAGTTAATTTACTAATTTTTACTTCATTTTCAATCACTACTTAACAAAGATTTTTGGGATATCTATTTGTTTTAGAGAGATCTTTATTGTTATGAAAATGCTGGCCCTAATAAAAGTCTACATATTTATAAAAAATTATTGCCAGGTCTTGATAATTTTCACCTTTTCCTAATGCACCCATTCCCCATTTTTTAAAAAATGGAGCATATTTCTGTTCTCTAACCACAACCTCCTCCCCCTCAACCCCCCAAATCCTCCAGCACTCCTTGCCCACACCTTCCTCTGCGTAGTAGGATGTTGTTCACCTTGGCCTGTGGACTTGAACTCATTTGAGTGACTGGGTATTTTCTTATCATTTCCTTGCTTATCTTAGGGTTCAATGTTCTACCAACCATATTTGTTGTAAAGTTCCCAATTTGAAGATCACTTTCTTCGGTAGAAAAAGAAATATTGAATTGCCTTGTCCTTCTGTTAGCTTTCGACATGACACCACTTGCCCAACCATGGGCTTTTCCATTCCTCACTTTCATTCCTGCCCCAAACCCCATTCAAGCCCCCTCTCAGTGCCCTTCGACTGTCTTTCTAAGCCTCCGTGCAACCTGGGCTCTGTTTCTCCTGGTGTCATCATGACTGGGCTGTATTCTTTGGTTACATGTGCTTCCTTTCATATTTCAGACATTGCTTTTAAAATCTGAGATCAGAGAGCTCTCTGCATAGCTTTCCTATTTGTTTGCTTTTAAGACACTGTCCTTTTTTCTTCTTGATCAATGTCTTTTGTGGTTATGAACTAAATGTTTGTGTCCCCCTAGAATTTATGTGCTGAAATCTAGTCCCCCATGTGATGGCATTTGGAGATGGGGCCTTTGAGAGGCGACTAGGAGTCCTCCTGAGTGGGATTAGTGCCTTTATAAGAAGAGGCCAGAGAGCTAGCTCCCTCTCTTTCTGGCACGTGAGGGTACGATGTGAAGGCGCCAGTCCGCAAATTGGCAGAGGGTCCTTGCTGGCACCCCGATGTCTAACTTCCAGCCTCCAGAACTGTGAGAAGTATATTTCTGTTGTTTAGAAGCCACCAGGCTATGGGGTTTTGTTATAGTAGCCAAACGGACTAAGACATGTGTCACTGGTAGAATCCTTGTGAACTTTCTTTCCTCTTTTAGCCATTTTTAAGGTCATAGTGTTGCCCAGGAGTCATACCTACTTTTTCTCTGAACTTTCAGAAACCACCTTGTTCCCGAAGTCTAGAATTTATGTCTAATTATAGTCAATGCTTTCTTTTTCATTGGCTGTTATAAGTTCTACAGTGATGATGGGTGCTTTATCAGAGTGTTTCTTTGACTATCCTAGGTGGTTGGGCCTAATGGTTAGTAAGAAGACTGCAAGTGGGGGGGGGGCTCTGAATTTGGCAGATAAGGGTTCAAATCTCCACGGACCCTTTGATGATCTTGAACAATGTACATGGCCCTCCGAGGGCTAAAAATGGGGTCAGTTCAACAACTTTGCAGGGATGCTTTTAAAATAATGAAGCATGCAAAATGCCATTAGCTCAATAAAGGGCAGCCATTATTGTTACTTCCTGAATAATGTTTTTGATCTTTTGGGAAACTGTTACTCCAGCATATGTGTAATACATGTGAGTTGATAGTCTTGCGTGACTAAGTTAAAGCTACAACAGGTAACATTAGGGGGGAAGTGCAGACACTCTGATGGTAAAGGGCGTACTGGCTGAGCACACAGCTTCTGAAACTCAGCGGTCTGCCTCAGGGTCCTGCTGTGCCACATATTAGTCTGTGAGCTTGGGCAAATGGCTGGAGCATTCTGTGTTCCCGTTTCTTTATCTGGAAAGCAGGCCTATTTCATGGGGTTGTTACAGAGATTTAATGAGTACGTTTATGTAATTGTTCAGAATATTGCCTGGCATATAAGCAGCACGTAATAAATGTTCGCTCTTCTTATTCTAATGCTGAGGATGGCAGGGTATAAACACAGAGCAGAGAATGCCAGAAGCACCAGCATCCACATATAACCCAGGCTACCTGAAACAAAAGTGAGGAGGTTGTGGAGATAAACAAGGCTACAGAAATGCACAAGAGGAAGTCGCTGAAAAACATTGCCAAGAAGGCTAAGGTTGGAAAGTCATTCCATGGGGAAACACATGAAAACGTCAGGGGGGAATGGTTTTAGAGTCCTGATGCCGGAAGAGATCAGATTATAGGGACAGTGGAACTTTTACCATTGATTCTGGGTTGCCTCTCGGTGAATCATTGGAGCCCTCATCTGAGTGGCCTATTCGAGTGCCCCCAGCCCTCTAAGGGAACCGGGGGTGTGCACTCTTCTCTGAGACAGGTGGTCAGTGACAGGCACTCAGTCAATCCAGCTTTTAAAATATGGGGCCTTGAAGGCTGACCCATGGGATTAAAGTCAGGGAAAGTGGCAAGAAGAAACTCTTAAAGCAGGGTCAGTGCCCCTCAGGACTATTCCCTTGCCAGTGGTCGGCAAACTGCGGCTCGGCAAACCGCATCTCGCCAGCCATTTGTGGCTCTTTGGCCCCTTCAGTGTGGCTCTTCCACAGAATACCACGTGCGGGTGCGCACGTACAGTGCGATTGAAACTTCGTGGCCCGTGCGCAGAAGTCGGTATTTTGTGGAAGAG
The DNA here is from genome assembly GCF_963259705.1 of Myotis daubentonii. Classification (NCBI taxonomy): domain Eukaryota; kingdom Metazoa; phylum Chordata; class Mammalia; order Chiroptera; family Vespertilionidae; genus Myotis; species Myotis daubentonii. The sequence goes on from NC_081847.1 coordinate 86,651,272, forward strand.
CAAGTATTTTGTGGAAGAGCCACACTCAAGGGGCCAAAGAGCCGCATGTGGCTCGCGAGCCGCGGTTTGCCGACCACGGCTCCTAGACCAAGGGAACAAAACACTGCTCAGAGGTGAAATAAACACGTTTTCCAGTGCGAGAAACTCCTCGGGGTTTCACCAGATGGAAAGAGACAGATAAACATGCATCTCCTCAATCGTCTGTTCACATGATTTACTAAAAAACTGATAGCTTGATGCCTTTAACTTTCAAAACACAATATTTATTCCCCCAGGAATACCAGGTCCTTTGTCATGAAGGATCTTCATAACATTTCTCTTTTAATGACGGGGACCATGCCAGGACCCCCAAATCTCCAACCACACCATCTCATCAGCATAGCCTGTGGTTAGACAGCGCACGTTGTCATCAGGATGTCAGGGCCTAAGTCCTTACATCTTGGCCATGTTTATGTCCTTTTAAAATTGAGGATAGTAATAATACCTAACCTGAAATGTTTTATGAGTTAATATCATGTTCTGCACACAGCAACTGCTTAACAAAGCCCTCTTTATTCTTTGAGGGCTATCAGGGAATTGGTAATTATAAACAGAGAAACTTCTCTTTGTTCAGGAACTCCTCTCTCTTCCTTCGATAACTGTTCTTGCTTATGAAGAGTAATATTTGAGATGGATTTCTGGAAGAGTCTAGTCTATTCAAACCGAGGCTCAATGTGAGGCTGAACTTATTCAAAATTCTACTGACTCTTCAGCGCTCATTCAGAACAGCGTATCCTCAGGAAGCCTCTTCAGTGACTCTGATTGTCTGGTGAGGCTCCTGCCTGGGTGCCCATCGCACATGCCTCAAACTTCGCACGTCGTCCATTGATTTATATCACATTTTGTATTTCTCTCTACATCTGAATAAACCTTTTTCAGTTTTGAAGTGTATTGCCAGATCATGAAAGATAATATATGCTCAGTATTTTAAAATATATTACGGGTGAATTTATTTCTCGTGTGTAATTCCTGTTTGGCATATAAAGGGCAGACTGCGGCGTAATTGGAAAAAAAAATGCAGTGTTGAGTCAGGTTGACTGCATTTAAGGCCCGAATTCTCTCTTTATTTTGTCTATGACCCTATGCAAGCTCCCTAAACTCTCCAAAACTTAATTTCTTCATCTTTTATTTTTTTGGTGAAAAATAAACTTTTATTTTTTCCTTCTTATTGAATTTATTGGGTGACACTGGTTAACAAAATTATATAGGTTTCAGGTGCACAATTCTACAACACATCATCTGTACACTGTATTGTGTGTTCACTGCCCAAGTTAAGTCTCTGTCCTTCACCATTTATCCTCCTATCCCCTCCTCTGCCTCCCCCAAACCATTTTCCCTCTAGTAATCACTGTAATGTTGTTCATGTCCATGAATTTTTCTCTTCTTTTTCTCAATCCTCTACCCCCACCTAAGCCCTTTAATTTATTCATCTTTAATATGAGAACAATTGAGAGAAATTAAATGGTATAAACCACATGCCAAGGTACTGGACAAATGTTGGTTCAGATCAGTCTGTGGACCCTCCCTCCTCACAGTCAGTTGGTCAGTTTTGAACTCCACCTACCCTCTTGGTTCCTTAATCAATTGGCAGCCCAATCTAGTGATCGGTATCTGATACCTTTTGTATTAGTCTTGGGTTTTGGTTATACTCCCAAAACCTTTTTTTATAGCCATTCTCAACTCTCAAGGGTTCTTAGGCTCTATAATGATAAACAGGACCTGAGTGCTTAATAAAAATGCTAATTTCAGGACCCCAGCCTGAATGATCCTGATTCTCTAATTCCAAGGAGGGGCTCAGGAACCTGCACTTTCAGCATGTCCTAAGGAATTGCACCAGGTAATTCTCAAGAACTGTATCTCCATGCCCCAGGCCATTTTCCGCTCCAGCTCTGAGGAGCTATCTTTCTCCAGTAACCAACCAGACAGGGCTGTGTCAACAACTAGTTTATCTTCTCAGGGACTGATCTCACCCCTATGGCCGCATGCCATGAACAGGAGCATCCAGATGTGACTTATCTGGCCTATCTTTAAGTGTTTTCCAATTGGTTTACATCCCTGCTGAGCACAGGGATTGGGGAAACCCTGCTGTAGGTCCTGTGTGGGTCCTGCCAGGTGCCCAAAGATGATGGTCCTTTAGGTCTTCTCTGGGTTGAAAGTTGTCCGTCAAGGCCTACTGTTAGGAGTTCTGGTTTTTCATAGGGAGCTCATGGAATATCTCTACAGGGATCCAGATTATCTGTCTATCTTGGCGGAGGTCTGAGCCCATTGGCCTGGTTATTCTTTCTCTGGGGAAGCCACACTGCAACACCCTTGGGCACTGAGCTTAACCCAAGGGAAGATTTCCCTTTCTCCTTGCTAGGAACTCAGTCCAAACACATCAGCTTCCTGGAGGATGGTGGAGAGCTTGCTTGCTGCCTGTACTCATAGTCCCTTTAACCTAACTTTCTCTAAGTTTGTGGGGTGGGGCCCACCTGGACCCATAATCATTTAAGTATCTTGTCTTCAATGCTCTTCTATTGATAAATACCAAAATAACCCCTTACCACCACCACCAACCCCACCACTACCACCACCACCACCACCAATGCCTGGCTCTCCACTTATGAGAATCCTGTTTCTATCCAATGGCCTTTAATACTGTCCCAGGCTTTGGGACATCTATAAATGGCTCACTGGTATTTGTTGATGATGCCTTTATGCATGTGTTTTTCCTCGGGGCAGATCCATTCAGTCCTAGTCTTTAGACATGATTACCTCTGGGTTTCAAGTTGCATAGTGTTGAGGGATAAATAGGGGGCAGTGGGTTACTGGTGTGGCCAACCAGCTCTACCTGATGGCCCTTGTGATCTCTGAGCCCACCCAGGTCACTCCTTCCCCCCCCCCTTGGAACTTTTTTGTCCTTCTTCCCATAATGAAAGCATCCTTGGAGAAGTCCAGCATTGCGTCGGGTACTGTTGGTGTCTACCCTGCTGGTAAAGATGGCACACTGGGCCTGCAGATGGTGAAGTGCCTTTGCATTCACTCCCCTACCTCCAATCGCTTTGCTCTCCAGCCTATTCTGTATGAAGAGCTTAGCAGTGCTGGGCTCGGGAAGAAAGCAGGCAAATATGGCGATAAAAATGCAACAACAACAGATGGCGGGAAGAGTTTCCTTGAAATTCAGATGAGCAGTGGGTTTTTATTATTAAATTCATTTCCATCATTTGCGAGATAGGTCTGTCCTTGTACTTGCTCATCGTGTGGTGAAATAATCTCGTTCTTCAATATCTGTAACAAGGAGCTGTTCATTATACCAATTATCAATACACCCATATGGTCCCATGTATAAGTGTCAGGTTCGTTACATGCATGTAGCCTCCAAATGTAGCCTCATTTGGAGAAAGTGAATGCTCACCTTATCCTAAAGAAAATGATAAGTTTCTGAGATTTTTAGGCTTACCACATTCTATGTTGGTGAGAATAAAATAAGGCTTTTGCAGAGGGCGGGGGGGGGGGGGGGCGGGGAAGGGGAAGGAGATAATAAAAAAATATTGGTCCTTCAATTGATTTCAAATACATTATTTTAGGTCCTGCATATAACTCCTATTTTACGACTATTAAAACATAAGCATCTATGTTCCCTTTGTGAATTTGTGATTTTTCATTTTCAACATCCAGTAAGGGGAACCAAAGTTCATCAAGTTCTTTGGAAACAGAATCTAAATGATTCTTATACCCTATATTCCCCCTAACCAAAGTACAATTCTCCACTCTCACTATTAGCAGCAGCAGCAGCTCCATTAGCACCATCACCTTTCTGCTCCACGGTTATTGCCATCAGCACTGTTCCATTTCATGTGTGGCAGAAAGAACCTCATACTATATATTTTTTAACTCTTTCCAGATCAGGAATTCTAAAATCATAGCATTCCAAGGATATGAAGGGACACTGGGAGGTCATCTAATCCAAACCTCTACTTGCCAGAAAGGAAAAGTTCAAACAATACAGAAAGGATTTATTTTCAAGAAAAGTATGCTCTGTGATGAAAGGGCTGGTGACAGGATAATGGACAGCAACAGAAGGTTAGAATGAAACGCTTCCGCCCTTTTCACAGGATCTCTAGGCAGTGTGAAGGGCCTCCGGTGCTGGGGGGAAACGGCCATCATAGGTAATTTTGTGAACTCGGTGATAATCTTCGTAGTGAAGCGAGATGTGCACTGAACCTGATTATTTCTCAAAGAACTGTCATTTTCCTAAGAGCTGGCATTTTCAGCCTCTTGAACAACACCAACCACTGTTATCACAGCTTTTACTTGAGCAATCAATCAGGGGTTTGAAACATTAAACTCGAATATATAATTTCAAAGGGGATAATTTCAGTGAAATTCACCCTGAACTGTAACAGCTTCAGCCAGCCCTTTTCCCATAAGAGGGTCACTGCCTGCCCCGTATCCCTGGCAAATTCCCTCCCTGCACTCACCCCGCCTTCCTTCCCAGCCAGAGGAAATGAGGGGCCAGGCCATGGATTGATGAGGTTTCCTGAAAAGAATACCCAGAAATGTCCTGAAGGAGGCAAGGACAGGCTACCTGGGAGAACTGGCTCCCTCTCCTTGCATTGCTCTGCAAGCCGTAATTTCCAGAGTCAGGGTAATACACGTGGGAAAGATGGTGTGGAACTTCTTATCTCTTATCTCTGACCCCATCAGATGTTAAAAATGATCCAATTTCTGCTCTGGAAGCACAACAAGCCAGTTCAAATTTAAATTCATTGGCTAAAGTCCTGCCAGGACAATCACATAATCCTTGATTTCTTCTTAGCTAGCCAACTGGAAATGTATGCTATAGCAAACACTTCTTGTTGCACCTAAGCGTAAGTCTATAATTAGGCTAAAAAGAGAAACAGAAAGAAAGCAGACACCGGTGGAATTTGGGACATGTTTTCAGTGCCAGTTTTTGTAATCTGGCTCCCTGTGTTCGGGGTCTATTGCAAGAGCGAGTAACCGTTTTTTGTGTGTTTGTTTTGGTAACTACCTGTGCTGCTGTTGACCGAGGGGTCCTGTCCAGGGTTATGAATGCTACTATGGAGCCATTGTCTTGTCAGATGAAGCATCTTGCCCTGCAACAAGGGGAACAGCAGCAACAAACCCTGGTCTCTCCTCCCTCCTCTGCCAGACCACATCTATAGTCTGTTCAACCTCGTTAGCAGCAAAAGCTCAGCAATGGTGACAATCTGAATATCCTAGATGAACGTCCCACAGCCCAACTCCATCTGTCCTTGGCCAAAAGGGGGGACTGAGAAAGAGGAAAGCATCCCTGAAACCAGATCTCACCTGGCCCTGGCCATTGGGTTGGGACGTTGCTAGGTACTTCCGGTCATTTAGAACTAGGCTGTGCTGTTCCTCTGTTGAATATAAATAATTTCAAAGAACACCAACATCAGGCAAGGCCACTCAGACAAGGCACAAAGAAGATCATTCCACAATCGTGTCAGGACACAGATAAAAACATAAATGTTGTCCCTGCCACAAAAATGACCAAACATCACTGATCCTGGATGACGTGAGACAATTGGTTTGTCTTTCCCGGTCGCAGCTTTAGCCTCACTCCATCCCTATGGGCTTCTAGGGAAGAATTATGAAGTTGCCCAACCATAGAATTACCCCCACTTCCCGATGGCATCCAAAGTGGAGATAAGCTCCCTTTCCTTGTGTGATTGCCCAAATTACCTAAGAGAAGCCCAGATTCTATAACACGCCCCTTCTAGTGTGTGTGTTCTCCGTATTGCAGCAGGTCATTACCCTAGCTCTGTTCCATTGTGGGTGTGTGGCCAGTGGTCTCAGGTTGAAGGGCATCGACATCCTCTTGCACAATGTCATGCTCATCTCATCATCCTACTAAATGGTCAGGGATCCCGAAGTCATATGTGGTATCTTCCTCTCAGCCCCATACCACATCAGTCACACATCCTGATGAGTTTACCTTGCAAATAGTTCTTATAACTATTTCCTTCTCTACACCTCCACAGCAGCCTCTGCGAACGCAAGCGGCAAGGGCCTCCCATTTTGTCTAGCTAGCCTTCCTCTGGCGCCCTTGACTTTCCCCAACCCGCCTTCCACACTGCAGCCAGAGTAATCCTTTCTAATTAGGAACCTTAAAAAGCCATTCTCACGTTGAAAGCACTTTCATGCTTCCTCATTCTCTTAAAGACACAGTCACTTAAAATGGTTGCCAAGGCCATAAGAAGTCTGGCCAGTGCTTGCCTCCTCAGCCTCACCTCATGGTACACGCCACCTCTTTCTGATGCAGCCACAGTGTCCTTCTCTCGTTTGCTTGCACACCGTATGCTTCTTGCTGCCATAGAGTCTTCAACCTGCTGAAGATGTAGTGAAGGCCAAGTGGGATGGCCTATGTGCTAACCCACGGAAGATGGAAAGAGCCCACCCTTTGATCAAGAAGGACTGTGGCTATCGCCCCCTTCATGTAGAAAGAGTTTACAGATAAGAAAGCCTATACTGGGGTGGGGGTGGGATTGTTTTAGTTCAACCTCAGAAACGTGGTAGGTAGAGTTGTGGTGTTCCACGTGGGCCGGGCTTCGTTCCTGCGAGTCCTTGGTTCCGGATGGCTCCTACAGCACACTCTGTGGGGTGGGGGTTGGGTCAGGGGCCTTCCAAGCCCTCTTCCCACTGCCAGCTTCGTGTCTTGTACTGTGTACCGTGTTGCCTTAACCTCATCGTAATGGGCCCGAGCTAATCTTGTCGGACCATGTAGACTAGAGTTCAGCAAACTTCTGAAAAGGGCCAGGTAGTACTATTTCGTAAATATTTTAGGCTTTGCAGGCAATGCGGTCTCTTTTGAAACTATTCCACTCTGTCACTGTAGCAGGAAAGCACCCTTAGATACTCTGTAAATGATGAGTGTGTCTGTGTTCCAATAAAACCTTACTTATGGATACGGAAATTCTGATATATAATTTCCATATGTCAGGAAATATTATTCCTCTTTTAATTCTTATTCTCCATCCATTAAAAATGTAAAAGCCATTCTTCTCTGGTGAACCTCCAAAACAATCTGGGGGGCTGGATTTGGCCCGTGGGCCGTGGTTTCCCAATCTCTGATATAAATCATTAATCAGAACCTGAAATGCCATTAACTTCCTGGCTATCCTTAGGCCACCAAGCTACACTGATTTTTTTAAAGCCTGGTTGGGAAAAAAAAAATCTGCTCTTCTCTAATTTGACTCACTGGCTAGACAGAACATTTACTTTATTATTTCCACAAGTTTCATTTTACGGTTGGCTGTGAAAAAATTACTTACCCATTTGCCAGTTTATAGCAGCTAAGGCTCTTAAAGCAAAGCCCGCCTTCCCCACACCGCCCTGCTTCCGCACAGCCTTATCATCCTGCCATGTTTTCCAAGCCCCTCGCTGCTGCCCATGCCAAGCCCCCAACCTGTAAACCAGCCTCTTCCAATTAGCATTTCCAATATCTAAATTTTAAAAATACCTCAATGCCTTCTTCACATTCAGTTACAAAGAAGAGTAAAAAGTGACTGATATGCCACCAGCAGGTTGCGGGTCAAATCTCTCAGTACTTGCATTCACTGAATCTTTTTTTTTCTTTATCTTAAAATATATTTTTATTAATTTCAGAGAGGAAGGGAGAGGGAGAGAGAGAAAGAAACATCAATGATGAGAGAGAATCATTGAGTGGCTGCCTCCTGCACACCCTCTGCTGAGGATCGAGCCCACCACCCGGGCATGTGCCCTTGACTGGAATCGAACCTGGGACCCTTCAGTCTGCAGGCTGATGCTCTATCCACTGAGCCAAACCAGCTAGGGGGTCACTGAATCTTATTTTCGTTCTTTCTAGAGCTAGTTGCTGATCCTCCCTCCAAGCTCATCTCTCAGCCTCTGCCCAGGGTTCGGTTTCATCCCCCACGTTAACCATTTTCAACTTGTGGTCATGGATAGGCTTCTGGGCGGAGAAGTGAGCTGATGTAAGCAGTGTTGTAGAATGAGTTGTGTGTCCATGCACATCCCATAACCTGGAGGGAAGAGTCTTGGTGTTGGCATGTCACTAGGAGACTCTGTTGGGATACTTTCTGCCTCCTGCAGCCCAGTGCAGGCCACGCATGGAGTGAGCTACGGGCCGCCTGGGTCCTGGTGGTGGTGGTGGTGGTGGTGGTGGTGGTGGTGGTAGTGGTGCATCTGCATGCTCCACTGCAGCTTTGATAGTGACCGAGAATGAGGCAGAGACTTGGAGAAGAGTCTCACTCAGCCCTTCTGGGAAGAGCCTGGAATTATTTAGCTATCAGGGAAATTGGGCCAACATGGCAGATGGGCAGGAGTAACACTTGTGCTTGGCCTGAGGTTGGAAATGAGGTAGGCTTGCCATCGTGCTGGGAAGCGATGGGGAAGCAGAGGCCCGGGGGAGGATGCAGGGAGAGCTGCCAAGGTGCAAGTCAGGCAGGACTAGCAGGGTTCCAGAGGCCGGCGCCAGGAAGAGGGAGTGATAAGTAGATACAAGGTCCCCTGCAGAACACTGGCGTGTGGACGAGTGTTATCAGGAAACACCCGTTCCATCCATTGAGGGGAATTAGTTACTTGCCAGGTCCAGATATTTCAAAAGCTGTTTCCCTTCAAGGTATAATCAGAATTAAGATGTCAAGTGATGGCAACTGCGCAACACTACTGTTGAGCGGATAAATAGATTGTAAAATTGTCTTTCGGTCCCTGGGAGACAGTGGGGGTAAGTGGGGGTCAGCAGACCTGGCTCTATCCCAGCTCATCCCCCAAATTGCTGTGACCATGGGCCAGCCATTGAACTGGCTAGACCTCAATTCCTAATGTATAAATGAGAGAGGAGGGAGCCTAACTCAGTCATCCCAACATTTCTCTCATATTGCAATTCAAAACATTATGTTGTGTGTATATTTTAAAGAAATTAACAAATTTAAAATGATGGGAAAATCTAAATCAGCATTAGTGGGGAAAAGAATTAGCACAACTCATTTGGAAAGTAATTTGGCAATCTGTGTCAAGAACCTTGAAAATGTCTATACCCATTGACTCAATAATTTATCTCCTAGAAAACGACTCTAAAAAGTGTTCTGAAATTAAAAAACGCATACAAAGAAACCCAGATGTTCACTGTACTATTATTATCCAGCAATTGGGGGGATGTTTTTAATGGACAGTCCACACAATGGATTAATGTTTAGTCATTAAAACATGATTATTGAGCATGTAAAATGATAATTTTAAGTCATTTAAATAGTATATAGAGAAATTAGTGAAGTAAGTAGGGAAATGTTTATGTTATAATATTAAGTTAAAAAAAACCCAGAATCCCAAGTTGTATAAAGCTAATATCAATTATGAAAAAAAGATATGGACATATTATAAGAAAATATTTGTTTTAAATGTTTTGGAATTATTGATTTAATTTCTTTTCTCTTTGTTCTCTTTAATGTTCTATAATAAGCTTGCATTACTTTCATTATAATAAAAACTGAAATAGCTCAAGTTTATGATTATTAGTTGGTAGAATATATTAAGAAGCTGTCAGAAAAAATAGAAATAATCACAATTATAGAACTCCGGTTGTTATATAATATGAAATAATGTACCATGAAGCTCCATGGTAGATGGGTTGGTGGAAAAATCTCTGAACTCACACAAAGCTCCAATTCAAATTGTGGTTCTTTTTAGTTTCCAGCTGTATGACCTAGGAACTGAAGAGTAGGACTATAGAGTAAGTTAGTTCCATGTCTGAATATCAGGAGTGTTATCTGTAAAATAGAAATTCAACAAATATTCATTGACTACCTACCACAGTGGTTCTCAACCTTCTGGCCCTTTAAATACAGTTCCTCATGTTGTGACCCAACCATAAAATTATTTTCGTTGCTACTTCATAACTGTAATATTGCTACTGGTATGAATTGTAATGTAAATATCTGATATGCAGGATGGTCTCAGGCGACCCCTGTGAAAGGGTTGTTCAACCGCCAAAGGGGTCGCTACCCACAGGTTGAGAACCACTGACCTACCATGTGCTAGGTATTTATGAAATGCAGTGAGTTACAAGTTAGCCAGACATTTCACAGGTATGTTATCTTAGATGCAAAAAGACAATAGGTTCAGTAAATCTAAGTTGATCTTTCTCAGGGAAAATACTGGCCTAGGACATGACTACCCACTATAACCTATATGTAGTCGAATATTCAATTTCTAGACCATCCTTTGTAGTTATTTTAGGTCTTTGAGTTTGCACAACTGCCATGCAGGCCTTCCCCAAACTAGTCAGGTTAGCATATGGCCCCTTTGGTCATAAGTCCCTCTCGGATACCCTGCTGCCCCACTGAGTCTCACTGAGGGGAGAACAGATGCTGAGTTGAGGAGTCACGATCAGGAGGATGCACTACTGCAGTGTTCCTGGGAGATGAGGTGCCCCTAACCCCCCCACCCTCCCCTCCCCCCTGGGTAGCTGCCACCGAGCCCAGATTGGGAGAGCTGGAGAGAGGGGACGAGCCAAGAGCCAAGCTCAAGCTGCACACCCCGTTCAGAGGGCTCCTTTGAGACGTGGGGAGTAATTATGGCAAATGGTTCAGCAACCACAGGGGGGAGTGAGGGGAGGAGGAGGGCGGTGGAGGGGAGAGCCTGGTTAATTGCGGAGCAGATGCCCAGCAGCACCTTGGGGTGAATGCATTAAGGATGGGAGCTGTCATCTGGCTCGCCCCCTCACATTTATTCACAGACTCCTGGGCACCCAGCTGGGGCTGGTTTGGTGTGGGTTTTGCCTCAGTTGGAGGGATCTGCAAGTTCAAAGCCTTCTCCTTGTTTCCAAATGGGATCTCCTTCCCACCTTCTCTCCCTTCCTTCCCTGTTCCGCCTCCCCATCCTGACTCCAGGCACCCCACTGTGCCTCCTCTGCCTGCAGACAGCTTTAATTGTCTTGTCTGCCCTGGTTCAGGAAAGCCAGCTCCGGCCCTTCAGGCGAATGGGAAAGGCTCCAGGCCTCCTCAGGTTCCCCAGCCACCTCCCCCGCCCCTCCTCTCCAGCCCGGGCTCAGGTGCCAAGTGCTTCCCAGGGTCTTCAAAGTCCCCCTGTGGACCGGCTGTCCCCCTGAAGTCCGTAGAAATGCAAATCAGGCAGGACCAGCACAAAGAACAGAGGCCGGGTGCTGAGTGCCCAGTGCTGGCTTTGCTACCCTGAGGAGGCCGTTCAGGCCTTGGCCACAGAGGTTGGGGCCTGGGGCAAAAGGTGCCAGCCCCCTACCCCATGGGGGGCAGAATACCAGGCTGCGATGCGATGCAGGGTGTGCTGGGGGACTCCCATCTCCCTCATCGCACTCCACACACACTTCCTCCTGAATCTCCCAGGCTGCCACATGGAGGTAAAACTTGGGAACGGAAAGAGGGGAATGACTTGTATTTCACCCTCTCGCCTCCTCCCTGCATTTTCAAACATGACTCACTTCCCCAAGGGCCTGACTCAGTCCACCTCGGCTGTGGAAGTATTCTAACTCCCGGGACACCTCTGACCTCCTTTCCTGCTGAACTTGTCCCGAGTGAGCGCATACTTTTCTGCTAAAATGGGAAGATCCTCTCTCTCTCTGGACCTTTGTCAGCTTCTGGAGAAACCATGGCCACGTCAGAGCCACCCCGATTGTACCCGGCGGCACACCTAGTAGAAACAGCCATCTCCTCACAGCCCGGCTCGTTCTGCGTGTGCTCACCTTCTGGGTACCATTTACAGTCAGTAAAGTGAGATGCTTGTGTGACTAGGCATGTCTCCACGCTCGGGCAGAAGCACTGGGAACCTGGGTGGAGAGAGGAGCCGGCCTGGCTTATGGTGTATCCAGAGTGCCAGTGCCGCCATCATTTCCTCACATAAATGAGACGACCGAGTACTTGCAGTAATTTAAACCCGAAGCACAGATGAACGTACTGGCTACGGAGTGCGGAGTGCTTAATGCGTCCTCAGCTTGATCATTGTTCTGCTTTCCTTCGTCTCAGAATTTCTACACGTGGGTTGTCAATTAGATTCAGCAGGGACCTTTGAGGTCACCTCATCCAGTGGTCGGCAAACTGCGGCTCGCGAGCCACATGCGGCTCTTTGGCCCCTTGAGTGTGGCTCTTCCTAAGCCTTAGGAGTACCCTCATTAAGTTAATAACAATGTACCCACCTATATAGTTTAAGTTTAAAAAATTGGGCTCTCAAAAGAAATTTCAATCGTTGCACTGTTGATATTTGCCTCTGTTGACTAATGAGTTTGCCGACCACTGCCCTAGTCCAATGTCCTACTCAAAGGACAACCTTCAGCTTAGCCAAAGCCAAGGTGAAAGGCTCCGTCGTTTGTACGGCAGAAACAGGAGGACTGTGGGATTGGCGAGAGGCATCGGCCGTGCTGGAGCGCGCAGCCTGAGATAATGGGGTCTGCCTGGCCCTGCGCTCCCAGCGCCTCACCTTCCAGGAGCCCACTTAACGCAGAGGCTGCAAATTGGCTCCCCGTGGGCTGCCTCCCGCCGGCAGAGGTCTTCGGGCTGCCTCCACCGGCAGAGGTCTGCGCTTTGGCCTGCACGGAGTGTATTAATATTTTATGCGGGTCAACTTTTAAAAATCAGGAGAGTTCACCGAAAATAAATCAGGCTTTTTCTGCTTTACTTCAAAAAGTGGAAGGTTTGGCCCTGCAATGACACTAGGAAATCATTCACTGGAGGAGGCTCCTATAGATCTGGGGTGAGCTCTGAGTTTGCCACAGTCCTCACCACGCCCTATTATCCTTGTCCCGAAGGCTAGGTGCCATTGTCACATATCCTTATGCTTTGTTAAAAAATATTTTCTCCTGCCTGGCCAGCGTGGCTCAGTGGTTGAGCATCTACCTATGAACCAGGAGGTCACGGTTTGATTACCAGTCAGGGCACATGCCCGGGTTTCGGGCTCTAACCCCAGTGTGGGGCATGTAGGAGGCAGCCGATCCATGATTCTCTGTCATCATTGATGTTTCTATCTCTTTCTCCCTCTCCCTTCTTCCCTGAAATAAAAAAAAATATTAAAAATATATTTTCTCTTTCCTTCCTTCCATCCTTCCAACCTTCCTTCTTTTCCTTTTCTTCCTTTCCTCCCTCCTCCTTCTCTTTCTCCTTCTCTTTCTTTATCTCCCTCTCTCCCTCCTTCTCTCCTTCCCTCCCTCTCAACTCCTTTCTTTTCTCTCTTTATTTTTTAGTAAAAATGGGACAACAAAATGTAGATTAATGGTAGATTAATATTATTTATCCTTCAAACTGCCACCTCATATACCTTGTGCTTTCCTACCATCACAGGTGTATTCATGCTTGCCTTCCCCTCTGGACTGTGAATTCCAGGCAGTTAGGAACTGTTTGTCTTGCTCACAACTCTGCCTAGCCCTGTGCCCAACAGAGTCCACATTCGACATATATTGCTAGACTAAAATTAATTTCTCTTACTCTTCTCTCACTTATGAGTAGTGATATCCCCCCTCGGGCAAAGTGGACTAAAGCCTTGCCATAAGGAGATAAGTGGGCTCTAAAAGTCCAGAAGTGTAAAATGTGGGCCACATCACTTAGAGGGAGTGAAAACCAGAATTCATCAGTCGGTCTGTGCTGGCTGGTGCAGGAGCTGATGGGGAAAGACTAAATGGCCACGCATCAGTCACTTTTCACTGCCTTCCCCCCAACCCCGCCCCCCTGGAGAAGCCACCCAGCCCTGTTTGAGTGGGACTGGCACAGCCTGGGAGCCAGCCCCCCTCCAGCCCCCCCTCCTGCCCCCCTCCAGCCCCCCTCCAGCCCCCCTCCAGCCCCCCCTCCAGCCCTCTGAATACCCATTGTCACAGTGACGCTTCCTGGGGACCCATCATCAAAGGGTTTCAGTGAATACTGAAGCTCTTTTTCAAGATGGTTCTAGAGTTTATTTCTTTTTGTCGGCATTTTACAAACAAATAATCTTAGTTACAGTTGTTAAGTTTGAAGATTTCACTGGGGACTCCCCCCGCCCCCCAGCCTTCTTAAATTACGAGAGAGAACGAGGGGCAATACTGAAGTTCTTGCTGCTAGTCGTGCCATGAAAATCTTGGGTCTTGACTGGCTGATGCAGGTGTTCTCTCATACAAGCAGCCCAGCTAATAGGAGGTAATCCTCGGGGTCATTTTGCTCTTTTAAGCCGTTAGAGCCAGCGCTCTGCTCCCGGCCCTGAGCAGGCTGCTGGCCCTCAGCACGCAGCAGACATGCTTGCTTCTCCGTCCAGTGTGAGGCCTCCAGAGGAGGTCCTCTCTGCCTGGCCCTGACCTCAGCTCTGAGCCCCGAGGGCTCTGCCTTTCTCTAGGGGCCTCAAGACACCCTGAGCAGGGCCTGCATAGAAAAGAGAGTGGGTAGCCTTTTAGGCTCTGTGTCAACACTCTGGTCTAGGTCAAGGGGTCCCCTCCCTTGGTTGTGGGGAGCATGACCCTAAGGGGCTTGTCTTAGAATCTACTATCATATACTTGTGTGGAGCAAACATCTGGTCCATGTGCGTGGCCACTGCCTCCTCCCTCTGGGCTTTGCTGAACTCCTGGGCAGGGATCTGGCTAGAGCAAGTGAGGGCCGCATCCCCAGGTCCGGGCTCTGTCCTAGCGTTTGGCTGTGCTGCTTGCTTACATGCAGACACTGCCTGATACTCAGCCCTGTCCCCTTTGTCTGATCGCGGGTGACTGCTCAAAGTTGAACCCACCACTATAAAAGCCCAAAGGGAAGGTGACTTAATCTAGTTTGGCTGTCTGCTTTGCTATTTTAAAATCATCACCTTTGCTTTTGCGCATCCTTTATGCCCTTCCTGAACACAGCACCTGGGTGGCATTTAACAGGTTCGTGCTGAGGCGGCAGGTGGCGAGCTGTCCTGGGGGCTGGAGGTGGGCTGGCGGTGGCCGGCAGGGTGAACACGAGTCCCTAAGGAGCTGTGTGCTGCTTTAGTGGTTCTGATGGTCCTACAGACTGTTCTGGCCCCAGAAGCAGTGCTTGTGTACCCACCTTTGATAATCCAAGCGAGCACTTGCATGCAAGCAGTCAGCAGAGATCCCACCGTATCAGGTTGCTGGCGGGTTTTCCCCAGGATTCAGAAGTCACCTGGAGGTCGTATCTAATCCTTTCTGGTATAGTATATGCCTCCCCCTTCCCCTTAGATGCTGCCTTGTCAAGAACTGCCTGCTTCAACTGATGCATTTACTACGATTCTTGTCAAAACCGTCCACAAAACCACCGCCGCAGCTACCTGGAGTCCCTCCCCACCGAGCACCTCCCTTCGCCGATGCCTCGTTTCTCTGATGTTCCCTGCTCCCCACCCCGCCTTCTTCATCTGTTTAATTTGTTTGCTGTGCCCTTTGAACCCGCCCATAGAAGACATGCCATCACACCATCTATTTCTCCTCGGGACATGCTTGCAATGTGCGTTACCCATGTGTTGTTCACAGGTGTGGTTGGAGACCCGTGTGCACGTCAGTGTTAGTGGCCCCAGAGGCCTCTGCACGTGGACACTGCGCAGCATCGTTTCCCGCAAAGCGGCTCGCTCTGCTTTCTGGGGGAAATGACAGCTTCATGCCACCGCCAAGAACAGTCAAGCCCCGGGATGGGATCATCGGTCGTTTCATTTGCCGTTTGCTGCACACCCTTCAGCCGGGCTGGGAACTCCTCCGCCAGGTTGATGCAGGCGGTTTTGAAATCTCATTCAGACCCCGACTCTGGCCAGGACCCTGCAGAAGGCATGGGGGAGTCGTGGCTGCCAGAAAAGTCTCCGGTTCTTTCTGCTTCGCAGGGGACAGAAAGGCTATCGCAGAGAATGCCCCCAATCTAAGGTCACCCAGGCAGAGTAAAAGGGGCAGGCGTGGGTGGGAAGGTCAGGGAGTGTGACTGTGGCGCCTGCTTCCCTTTCTAAGTCTGTTCTCTCCCTTCAAGGTTCTCTTCATGCTCCGAGGCCCTCTGGTCTTGGAGAAGGTGACCAAGTGCTGGTGGCAGAAGCTGACCACACTGCTCCTCCTAGACATACTCGCTGTTAGGGAGACGCATGTGGGGAGCCCCGACTAAGACATTTCTGTTCATGGAGGTCAAGGATTGTGGCTGTTGGGTGGGGAGACCTTTGGGGGGCAAGATGGCTTTCCCGGAGTCTCTAAGTCATATTGCATGTATGACTTAGGTCCTCTAAACCTTGAGAAGGCAACCCTTTCTCAGCCTATGAGGAGGGCAGGCTCGGTGCCAAAGTGAGGTAGCCCCCAGGCTTCCGTTCTCTGCCCTATTATTCCACACGCGTCAGCAGTCCCAGGTTAAAGTAGGGTTTTGCAAAGCACTTACTCTTTGCGGCTTTGTACCTGTCTATACCAGACAAACTACTTATGAGCAGGTTGGCTTCTAAAGGCTATTGAAGTTGATTTGTTCCAAGAGTCCAATGTGACCCATTACAGTTCAGCTGTGTGTGCCACTGGCTGGAGGGGCACAGAGTTCACACACCTCTGCATGGGTTCTGGCTTTTCACACGAAGTTCTTAAGTGAAAAGTTTTAAATAAAGGGCTTTTGCAGAGGGAAAATAAAATAAATGGTTCCCTTAGAGACTTAAAGGGGAAATATATTTCTGTATGCATTGAGCTCCTCACAATAACACCTCAAATAGTTAGCACTGAATAAACCTAAAATTTTTGGTTCATTAATTCATCAATTAAATAAAAAGTTTGTGACTGTTGCTCTGTGCCAGCCCTGTGCTCGGTGGAGGGGATAAAACAAATGAAAGACAGAGTCCTTATGGTGTGTACATATGTACCCCCCACATGCACATACACATATATGTGCACCCATGTGCTGCAGGGCATTAGCTCAACAGTTGTGATCAGTGGGGTGAGGGCTAGGATGGCAGGAAGATGAGAGTGTTGTGGGAGTGAGGAGAATAAAGGCACCCAACTCAACACCGATGGCTGGGGAGAGAAGCCAAGGGAACTGAGGCACAGTTGGGTTGTGAAGGATGATGGTTTCTGTAGGGAGAGAAAGTAGGGTGTTCACAGCAGAAGCAGCATTTGGATAAGGCACAGAGTGAGAGGGAAGGAGGCTGCTTAGGGAAACTGGAAACAGTTTTGCAGCTGGGAGGTCTGAAGCATATTGGGGTTCTGGGGGAGAAAAGGTTGGAGAAGAAAATGGGGTCCCAACTGGAGGTTCCAGGCATGCCGCACGGAGGAGCTGGGACCTTATCCTTCAGGGGATAAAAATTGCCGCCGATTTCAAATAAGACAGTGCACTTTGTGAGACCGCTGGGGCGGTAGTGAGGCTGGGTTAGAGGACGGGGATGAGAATGTGGGGCCTATTATGATCCTGTGACAGCAGAGATGGTGGCAATGAGGGATGGAGAGGAGAGGATGGCCCAAGAGTCACGGAGGAGGGAGAACTGGCAGAACTGGATGATTGACACATGGGGGAGAGAGGGTGGTTCTTAGGTGTCAAGTCTAGAGACTGGATGGTTAGGGGTCATTCCCTGAGATGAGGAACTTGAGGAGGGACATCCATTAGGGGAAAGAGACGAAAATTGGAGGAATATGTATCACCTCAGGGAACTTTTGAAAAACAGAATTGGCTTGTATTAAGACAAGGGAAATTTTAAAGATATAAACAAATCTCCGACAACAGTGTGTGCAGATTCTAGGCTAAGTGGAGTAGCATTCTTCAGCCATAATCTCTCTCCATGGGGGGTGGAGAGCACAGGTCACTGATATTTAGGACGATGACCTCATTATCACAGTAAACCCGAAGTCCACACAGTGGGCTTGTGGCCCCTTAACCTGGTCTCTGGCCACTTCCCACATTTCATATAGAGCCAGTCTCCCCATCACTGACATGATCTAGCCACACTGGCTTCCTGCTGTCCTTTTCGTCCACATCCTGTCTGGACTCAAGCAGGAGCTCCCTGGCCTGCTCCCCAGTCTTGGCCCCTAGTGTGGTCTCCTGGCTCCTTGCCACCTGCCCAAAGCTTTCCCTGACCTTAAAGACCCCCTCAAGCTCATGTCCTCCATGACGACTCCCTCGACGCTCCAGCGATTGTCTTTTTCCCCAGACCCTGATGTTAGTGCTTGACCACTGTGCTCTCCTCTCACTGAGAAAGCCTGGCACCCCGACTTGAGCAGTTTGGCTGCTTTGGTGCTAGCCAGCCCGTGGGATGATGACTTCTCTGAGGCCGAAGAGCATTTCTTTTGTGTCTGTCCCCTCACGGCCCTCTGCGTGGCATGCCTGTAAACACGTCTCTCTCGGATGCAGTATGCATTTGCCCCTATAGCAAGCCGGGGAGGAAGGTGCAGGAGAACCCATAGACATGTCCCTTAAGGTGGTTCTGTGACTACTTAGCAATGATGAGGGATGAACTACTGATGTCCACACAGCACTGGCGGATCTCAAGTACATTCTGTTAAGTGAGAGAAGCCACCTCCAAAAGGATACATAG
Organism: Myotis daubentonii; assembly: GCF_963259705.1. Classification (NCBI taxonomy): domain Eukaryota; kingdom Metazoa; phylum Chordata; class Mammalia; order Chiroptera; family Vespertilionidae; genus Myotis; species Myotis daubentonii. The sequence continues at coordinate 86,669,755 of NC_081847.1, forward strand.
TGTATCACTTCATTCACATGCTGTTCTGGAAAAGGGGAAACTACAGGGATGGAGCATTCTCCAGTGGTCACCAAGGGTTGAGAGGAAGGGATTGACTACCAAGGGGCGGCACAGAGGGGTTTTGAGGTGATGGATCTGTCCTGTGTCCGTTGCGGTGGTGGGTTCCATGCATTTGTCCACATTCATAGACCTGGGCACCAACAACAGTGAATTTTACTGTCCGTGTGCTGAAAATGAGAAAATACACAGAAACAGAACTCCGACTAACCCATTTAACTGCTTAATAAATGTTTCCATTACTAAGAGAAAAAGATCTTTGTAGAAAATGAGAAATATATCAATGGCAAAATTTATTTACTTAGGCAGTATGATCTGGACAAAACATAAGACTGGTTGAAAACGATTTTCAGGTTTATGAAATACCCACTTATATTGATTTCTTATGGGGATAACATATTTTGTCTTTAAAACAATGAAAGAAAAGTTGTGAAAACCTTGCAACTATGTGCTGATTATTTTAAATAATCCAAAGTAAAGCAACTCTTGTTGTTTTTTTTCTCTCTAAAGGAGTTCTAGTATCCAAACAACACACTTTTATTGTTGTAATAAATGTGTTAAAAAAAAAAGGTTGGAAACACACACATACACAAACGTAAACAGCTATTACCCTAGTTTCCAGAGATAACAACTGCAAAGGGAATGCATAGTGAGTCTGCTTGTGCTATCAACACTGTTGCATCCATTCGTTCTTATAATAACCCCCCATCCCCACCCCAAGAAAGCAGTGGGAGGTGCATTCAATAGGGGCAAACTTGGAGGTGCAGAGAGGTGAAGTGACTGAGCAGAGATGACAGGGTTGGTTGGTGGCTGGGCCAGGAAGCATCCCAAGGATGCCCTCTCCGCCGACAGCCGCTCCTCCCAGCGGCACAGACGGAGGGCAGCCACCGCGGCTCACAGCGAGGGCGGGGGCAGCTCTCTCCCGCGGCAGGACCGGTGACCCGTGCTCAGTTCGGTCGGTATGGCGAGGAGAGTAGGTCCTTTGGCAGAGGCACCGAGGGGTGGCCGGGATCTAAGTCCTGTCTTCCTCAGCTGTCCTGCCAGCTCACCACCCGCCTCTTAGGAGCCGCCTGTCAGGAAGATGAATGCCGCCTCATTGATACCCTCGCCAAGGAGCTTGTCCAAAGTGGCAGCTGCTACACGGAAACACTTGGACGCTTGGACCCAGGAGTCCAGGCCCAGCTTCCCTTGCAGTCTTGTCTGGCAATTCAAACTCATACAGCCAATTGGAGTCCCGGCCACGGGCTGGGACAGGAAGTAAAACAAGATACCCCAACTTTCCCAGGGAGATCCTTAGCGAGCTGCCAGTGATCACGGGGACTGATCACACTGGATACTCCCTATTCTAGCAGTTAGAGCCCCCAGCCCAGGATTTATAAAGCTCGTGGAAAGTTAACTTGAAGGACAGAGGGAAATCCTGAAAGGCTACGAAGTCAGGAAAGGGAGGGTGGATTGTCTCCCCCTTTGCAGGATACGGTGCCAGGTAAGGGTCACTAGGATTCTCTGTGTGTGTGTATGAATGTATACATACGTGGAAGGATGAGTGGCAGAGCTGTTGTGCCAGTTAATGGCATCCCCCCTCCCTTACCAACCACCTCCCCATGTCACTGCCTTCATCACCTATTACTCATAGCAGGAATCCTCAGAGTGGATTCATGCAACTACCCCTCACTCCCCCTGTGTGAAGGACGAGGCACAATGACAAGGCAGATGGTCATGTCCACTCCGCTTTCCACCTGGCCCCTCACATTGGACCTGCAGTGGCAGGTCTCTCCACCAGGTGGCACTCATAGTTTAGCTTTATTTTTATGTCTATTGAGAGAACATTTTACCCTACTGTCACTGTCGAGGAGCATATGACCTAGGCTTCCCAATCCATGTATTGATTTCTTATATGGTCCTGTTTTGAGCTCTATTGTCTTCTGTTCAATTATGATTTATTCTTTCCCTCTGGGACCTTAGCAAGGGACACTGTAAGGAAATAGCCATTATAACCTGAGCATCCTTTTTAACACACACACACACACACACACACACACACACACACACACACACCACAACTATTCTAGGGATAAATCCTGCCATGGTTTTTCTTTTCCAGTTTTTCTTATTCCCTTTCTCTCTGTCCCATCCCCGTTCCTCTCTGGGGTCAGCATGGTGTGGCCTGTTGGCACACTTTGATTTAGTAGAACCCAGCACAGGATCACCCTTTCACTGTCCATGCCCACTGCATAGTGGTCAGGACTTGGATTGGCAGCCTCAGAAAAAAAAATGTTCACTCTTGAGTCTTAAGGATCAAAGGCCAGAGGGAAAGGGATGCTGGCAGACTTGTGTTTGAGGGGGATGTTGTAAGTAAAATTGTTTGATGGCCATTCTCTCCAGGGAAGTTGACTATAGGGCTGAGTTGACTAAGGTTCTCGGAAGCCTCACAATATTATTGGATATGACCCAGTAATTAGAGTTTAAGATAAAAGACGCAAGATATTGTCTCTGTCCTCAAAGACTCCAGTCTACTTAGGAAGATGAGAAATTTAGTCACTCCCATCATGTTACTGGAGTAAGGGAATCTCTTTGAAGAGCTTCATGCCAACAGCTTTGCTCTGAGTTCATAAGAAAGCCTATCCCTGAGTCCTGGGAGGTTGGGGATGCTTTCAGGGAAGGCTAGGTCTTGATAGGATTCAGGCAAGACAGAGTGTGGGAGAGTGGAGGGGCCTTGCAAGAGAAGCATAGAGGTAGACCTGCAAGCCCACAGAGAGCTGGGGCTCGATTAGTTGGCGCCTCCAATGAGAAAGGGTTCCTTTAAAAATTCTGTTTTACAAAAAGACCAAACCACAATAAATTCCCAATCCTTATTACATGGAATGATAGTGTCCTTGAAGTCTAGCAAATTATTAATTGTTAAAGCAGTGTTTACTCCTATTTTTATTAATTACTGAGAGTGGCCTCATTCATTCAACACATTTATGGAGTATTTATACTGTGCTGGATTTTTGGTAAGAAATCAAGATAGATGAGGCTGGATTGTTTCCTTTGGAGCCTTCTTGTTAGGAGGGAAGACAGGAAATGTGACTATGAGAACTATAATATCAATGAGAAAGACAAAGTCTTGAAAGGTAAGTATAGAAAAATACATAGGTGCTAAGGGTAAGATCCAAGTTATTTTCTGCTGGGGGTTCAGTGGTGATACAAGTCCAGGTAAAAATAAGGGAAGGAGAAAGGCTTGGAGGAAGTGGCATGTACAAATAAGGAGGTTGGAAAGGAAAGGCTGCATGGGCACAGGAGTGGGATAGTGAGAAAGGATGTTGACAGTTTAGGTTAGGGCCACATGACAAACAGCCAACCTTGCATGGCAAGTTAAGGAATGTGCATTCAGCAGGAAGTTATTGTATACTTTGAGTAGATGGATAAGTTGACCTTTAAAGAGACCTGTGTTTCAAAAGATGAGTTCCTAGCACCAACAAATACAATGGATTGGCTAGGCGAGGGGGGAGGGATGGAGGGCTCTGGTGAAAAGGCTGTTCTGTCAGCGCTAGGAGGAATGTGGCTTCATACGTTGGCATTTATTCTTATCATTCCGGAAGTCAACAACATTTCAACAGTAAAACTAAAGAAACAAAGTCCTGGAAATTGGTTTTGGTGAAATTAAGAGCTATGTATAATATGTAGATCCTCAAATATGTGTTAAGGTTTATCAAAAGTAGGTGGGAACGGAGAGAAATGATACGGAAGTGGTGAAGAGTTTTCAGAAGCGCCAGCATTTCCTGACGGGGAGCCATGCACTCTGGGTGAGGAGCCATACTCTTTGTTTCCAGCGATGGTGTGAGAACTGGGCCAATCAGAGATGTTAGCAGAAGGTGTCACAGAATGAATGTGGTGGAGAAAACCAGAGGACGGGGGCTTCATAAAGAACCGTACCAACGGGGAACAGTTGCAGAACGTGTCTTCTCGGTGGCATCATCGACCGCGTGGTAAATGCCTGCCAGCCTGTCCCTTCCCATAAAGGACACTTCCTCCAATAAAGGGACTCCCTGCAGGTAGCTGGCCCAGGGACTCAGTGATGACTAAGAAAAAGATGAGCAAGTGCTAAATCAATACTAAGGTAATTTAAAAATAAAAGAAGCAAGAGAGTTTCAAAATTTATTAACAAATAAAGGACATTTACCAGAAAAAAAATGTTTCCACAAAGTAAAAGAAAATTGTGAGCAGATATTTCACTAGAAGCTAAACAAACAAAAAGAACTTGGGAAAGAAATGGCTAAATAATAATAGAAGAAAAAACATGAGCGGTCAGATCTCAGGAGAGAAATAGAAAACAAACAGCCATTACAGAAATGAAGACAAAACTGTAAGAAGCCCAATCAATGGAGAACATACCCCATGGAAAACGCAACAATGGACACAGAGGAAGAAACGAGACAAACCATAAAAATAAATACATCTCTAAACAATAGATGCAGGTTTAGGTAGAACATTATAATTAAACAAGAATGACCAAAGAGATGCAACATTAGCACAGTTGGAGCCGCTGAAATGAAAGTAAAACATGGAAAAGAAAAAAATTGAACATGTAACTTGAAACTTTAAGTAAAAAAAAGACTTGAATGCCTATATCAAAAGTTCACACCAGCTATAAGGAACATTGATATAGAATGGTCAATACGTAGATAATCAAGTAATTGGTTTGATGTAAGGATTTTAAAACATTTTCTGGGCATCCAGGCAAAAATATCAAAGCATATATAAAGAAATAAAAATTGGGCAGGTCTCAAATTCTGCTGTGGTAAATTTCCATGTCAAAGTATCATGGCGCAACACTTAAGTCAACCTGTAACAAGTTACGCACATTAAAGCGGGTATCTTGCGCAGTCTGAGACAGATATCTGTTTTGGAGAGTGGCCATCCAGGCTCCTTCCACCTGTTGATTTCCTACCAGCTTGGGTGAGGGGAAGGAGTGCCGGGAGCTGGTCCATCCGTGCTGTTTCAAGGGACCTGGCATATATGGCATACGGTTCTTAATATGTTTGCTCACCTTCTTGGCGCTGTGTTTTAACCAAGGTCACCTCTCCGAGAAAGATTGAATCCCCAGGTAGGGATTTTCCCCTGAAGTTAGGGAGGGGATGAACTCCTTAACTAAGTGCCAGGCGGGTAGTTAATCAATTTAACTACAAACAATCATGCTTAAACTACATAATCTTTACTCCCTGGAATGGAGATAAGAAACGCCCTAACCTTTGTAATAGAAATTGACAGGATTAGAATCAACTGGTATAAATACAGATGCAACAAGACAACAACAGACAGAACTGAGAACACAGGGCTTGGAAGACAGAACCAAGAGAGACAGAACCTAGGCACAGAACCTACACAGAACTTTCTCTAGAGACAGAAGAACTTCGCTGGAGAGAGCATGCCGGAGGATCCTGGACAGGGACTGGCCTCGGAGCTTGGAGGCAAAGCCTAGCGAGAGAGCATGGCAGGGGATCCTGGACTGAACCTGACTGCGGAGATTGGCAAGAGAACCTGACTAGAACCTGGTGACTGAACCTGGCTGGAGAACCTGGACAGAACCTGGCTGGAGAACCTAGCAAGGGAACATGGCTACAGAACCTGGCTGGAGATCCAAAGAAGAACTTCTCTGGAGATCCAGACCAGAACTTGGCTGGAGATCCGGGCTGGAGATCCTGGCTAGGCTGCTGATCAACTGAACACTGTCTCCGTGTCATTCCTTCTTCGCCGACTCCGTCCACACCTTTGGGGACCCCTGGACCCGCTGGGGTTGGACCCCGGCAAAGGAGAGCCAGGCAAAGACAAACGCTTTGTAAATACTTTGGTCCGCAAGGAACACAGCACATCTGTTCACCTTCTCTTGGCTTGTCTGCTCACCTTCGCACGGCAACCTACGTATAAGGATGGGTGGAAAATGTAATCCCTAACCAGGCAGCCACTGTCTAATAAACAACTTTGGAGCTATTTTGGGGAACAGCTAACCATCTTTGACACATTCATATTCTTGTATGTAGGCAGACAACATCATAGAAATATCAATTCTCCCATGTTTAAATTGAACACAATCAACATTACAAATGGCTTTTTGAAACAGACAAGGTATTTTGAAAGCTCATATGGGAAACTAAAAAATAAGTATGGTTGGAAAAACTCTGAGAAAGGAGGATAAATGAAGTATAAATACTTTTGCCAGGTATTAAAACATTATTATTAAGTTCCAATGACTAAAATGGTGGGGCTCCAGCGTATGATTGATGAATGGATTGAAGGGAAATACTAGAAAGCCCAGAAATAGCTTAAAACAAATATGAACAAATTTAGAATACAAGTGGGAAATATGACAGAAAACCAAGATAAACTACAAGCAGATCAAGCATTTAAGAATAGGAAATAAAATCATGAAAATAAGATATAGAGCCCAGCCAGTGTGGCTCAGTGCTTGAGCATTGACCCAGAAACCAAGAGGTCACCAGTTAGATTCCTGATCGGGGCACATGCCTGGGGTGTGGGCTCAATCCCCAGCAGGGGTGTGCAGGAGGCAGCTGATCAATGAAGTTCTCTTTCATGGATGTTTCTATCACTCTATCTTTCTCCTTTCTCTCTCTCTAAAAATAAATAAAAACATGTTTAAAATAAAATATAGAAACATTTTACATCTTAATTTGGGAAAGAGCTTTCTCATTGTAATTTTTGCAATACTCATGAATTGCTAGAAATGTTTGGTTAATTGGACCACATAAAATTAAAGAAAAAAGTTCTGTATTTCACATTTTGGTTTTTGACTACATTGCCTTTCATTTCAGGCCTGAACAAATTATTCAATTTAATTGAAGTAATAATAATAGAACATTTATTACCAAGTTTATGAATGAGAGACAATGGCAGCTACATTATAACTGCCTCCTGGTTGACAGGTCTATCATTGATTGTAAGAAAAGATATATAAAAAGTTTTTGAAATACACTGTCAATATCAGTGGCATATAATATAATATATATACTTGTATTATTGAAAGTAACTTGCATCCATTCTATGTACCAGTTTGAATCCAAAATTAATAGCTATGTAATAATTGATTATTGACAACATACTTATGGTCTCAAAAGATTGCCATAGTAATTTTTGTATAATTTTTATGTTAGTAATCTTATCTAAAAAGAGTATGTCAGTAGTAATCTTAGTAATAAGTCTTAGCTCTGCACTAAATTTTTCAAAACATTTGTCATGCTTATTTGTTAAACACTAATGCTATTATTTGGTGTTTAGTAAAAAAGAACAAGTGGAGTTATATTCCATTGACTACACACAGGCGCACACACACACACGCACGCACGCACCCACGCACACCCCTACCTACTCCCGTACATGTACATAACACTTGTTCTGCATATGGTCCAGGGATGAAAAGGACTAATAATGCCCACAGCAGGGAGGGGTAAGTAAGAGCATATTCATGACTCAGATTTCTGTTTTAAGTTCTATTGTGAAGGATAATTGTTTGTTCCCAAAAATAACATCATATGCATTGGTGGCAGTTTTCAGCAAGGAGAAATATTAACTGTCTCTATCCCTTCTGTGAAATGCAAGGTCTCCTAATTTACTTCTGAATAAATCAAACACAGTATCATTTAATATCAAGCACTGATCACTTCAATGGACACAGAAAACTTTTTTCACCCAAATAAACAGCCAACATTGTCAAGAGAAGTAACGCAGTGGCCCAAACCCCTGGGCTGTCACCTGGAACTTTATTCAGTACAATCACAAAGATGAGCCCATCTTTTCACTATGACTGATTGACCCCAAAATCAAATTCCAGAGGTTCGTTTGTTTGTTTTTATGCCCTTCAGGGTTATACATCTTGTCCAAATCAGTCAATTCTTTTGAAGTTTATTCTGGAGAAAACAACCTACCATGGGCAGAATACCAAGCAATTTTGTTGAAACAAAAATAACATTTTGCTTGATCATTGAATGGATGTGTGAAATTTTCTTTTCCACCTAAATTTTTTTTCAGCTTTTGTCCTTCACTCTGGCACATGTGAAATGCTGATCAGAAATTGGGGGAAAAACGAGGAATGTGGAGCTGATGGCTCTAACACTCAATTTATAGTATCTAATACTAACAACATAGGTCTTTCAGATGTGGCTTATAAATATTGATTTAAAAATAGAAACCTCCAGAAAGCATATAAAAATCTCTAAACATACAGTTTTCTAGATTTTCTTAAAATTTGAAGACTCAAAGAAATCTACTCTGAGGGTGACTGACACGCCTATTGTTGGGTGCTGGTGGCCTCCTGGTCTGTTGACAGGACCTGATGCTAAAGAGTTAAACCTATTGACATATTCATCATACCCCTGCCTAATGGTCCCTTCAGCGAGTCACCAATCTTCCTTGCTCCAGATGACACTTAATGAGCTGTGAAAGTCTTGCACCAATATTTCTACCTCATCGGCAAGCTTGAAGAAGGCAAGTTTGCTTTTCACCCTCAAGAACCAACAGTGTTTCTTAGGCAGACAGGACAATTTGTTTGCGTGGACCTCTCTTTAGTTAGAAGGGCATCTTCTGAGCTTGGGAATTTGATTCAGAAAATGATAAGCTTCTAATTATTCTTGGGATGTTTTATGTTCCTATGTTTATGTTTTACTAGTGGCCTGGTGCATGGATTTGTGCATATTGAAAGGAAATTAGAAGAAAAATTTTAATATCACTATTTGCCCTTTCTCTATAATAGAAATGTCAACCAAATTCATGGTCGACAATGACAGATCAAAACACATGCATGCAATTGGTGCCAGCGAGATCTTTATATGTATCGTGCATGCGCAAGTCAACATTTATTTTTTAATCGCCAGTGCTCACAGACATAAGGCCAGTCATATATATATATATATTTATATCCCAGAGTGTGAGAGGGCACTCTGCAGAGTTGCTGTCATACAGGGTGTGGAATGCAAACACAAGTGTGCAGTAAACCAGATTCGGGGCCGACAGTGCCCCAGCAACAACATAATCCACAGCTGAGGGTGGAATCATGTGGCCCCACGAGGAACCGGGTTCCCTCTTCTCTGGTTCCAGGTGTGTCACCTGGGAACTGCCCCCTGGTGGTCAGTGTGCGTCATATGAACCAGCCAGTCGGATGGTCAGATGGTCAGTCACTTAGCCTTTTATATATATAGATTATCCTAACTGTCTTGCAAGCTCTTCTAACTCACTTACTCTGTGACCTTGAGCAAATGGCTCTACCTCTCTGGGCCTATATTCTCTTTTGTAAAATGAGAATCCTAATACCTCATAAAATTCCTTAGAAGATCGAATGAGATAATGGTTATTATGTTTTTTTTAAAGATCACTTAAAATTACCTCATTAAACATTATAGTAATTCTCAAAAGCTTTCAATAATATGAATCATAACATATGTATACATTTATATTTAGATGTGTATATATTGGATAGTATATATTTCTATATCCTTTGAGCAGATGCTAAGAGATATAAATGTCTTTGGAAACTAAGCAAAATGAAATGTAATTTAACATGAGAAAGCAACTGTGTAGAAGCCAAGAGCAATAATGCATTTTAAGGAGCATTTATTACATAGTCTGGAGTAATTGTTATATGCAAGCCCTTAGTCATATTATACTTTGCCTTAAATTTTGATTGGAGCCACCTCACACATTCTAATATCCTTCTAAATTATTGTTTTAGTTGAGGTGCTGCTTAATACTTACCCAAATGGTGCCATCAGAAATGCCTCTAATTTTTAAATTACATTTCTAATTTACTATTCTGTGATTTTAGAAAGAATTGTGGTCCTTCCAGAGGCTTCTCCATTTCTCAGCATCATCTCTTGTCTTATTCAGCTGGGACTGAGTAGAACATAGTTTTTAACCGAGTGTTCAAGCTGATTTTTGGTGCTTTTTCTCAGTTGCTAATCTATTTCAGGTTCCTACTAATCTAATTAGGAATTTTATCCACATAAATTCCAGGGTCTCCTTTAAAGCAAATTTAGCTCCACCATCTTGCTGGAGAACTTGGTCAACACAGATTTTCTAGGTCTTATTGCCAGTCCAAATTATAACTTTCAGCTAAAGAGTTCACGTATTGGCATGTTTGCCATACCCTTGCCTAACATTCCCTTAAGCAAGCCACTTACCTTCCTTGGTAGAACATGACCTGCCACCAGATAGAATTCTGTGCATCTCTGTAGAATCCAAAAGAGCCTGTTTTCCCCATTCCAGTTGTTGGGTATTTGCCTTTAAAATGTTGATGTCAATAATTGTCATTGTCTTTCTCCTCTTCCAAAATTTCTTCATCTTCTTAAAAAAATTAACTGAAGTCCATATTTTATTCAGATTTGCTTAGGTTTTGTTGTTATTGTTTATTTTTTACCAGTGTCCCCTTTCTGATCCTGGACCCCATTCAAAATACATTGCAATTAATCATCATGTCTCCTTAAGCTCTTCTAGACTCAGACAGCTTCTCAGTCTTTCCTTGTTTACATTGATCTTGACAGTTTTGATGAATAGTGGTCAACTATTTTGTAGCATATCCCTCAATTTGAATTTGTCTGATGTTTTTCTCATGTTTAGAATGGGGTTGTGGGTCTTCTGGAGGAAGACCACAGAGGTAGCAGATATTCTCATCACATCATATCGGGGTACATGCTACCAATTTGACTTATCATTGTTGATGTTGACCTTGATCACCTGACCAAGGCTGAGGCAGTGTTTGTCAGTTTTTTTCCACTATAACGTTATTCCTTCTCCTACCCCCTTTTCATTCTGTGCTTTTTGGAAGGAAGTCACTATGCACAGCCCACACTATAAAGTTAATGCTTCAGCTTCTTGAGGTACAGTGTGCGCATAAATTGTTCGGAATCCTTCAACACAACACATCTGCCGCTTCTCCCTTAGTTATGTATTTATTCAACCATTTATTTATAATAGTATGAACTTATGGATATTTATTTTATACTTCGGGTTATAATCCATTACTACTTTGCTTATTTCGGTGCTCATATTATTCCAGCTTTGACCATTGGCCATTGGGAGCTTTTGCATTAGATTAGCTATTTCATCTGAATCCTGTTTCCCAAACTTGTAAGCCCACAGACTCAACCTCCTAGACTCCAGGCCTGGGTGCTACACCTTCCAAGCTGGAGAGTATGACCAAGATCTCTGAGGACAGGGATAATGGAGGGGCCTTTATGCCTTCTTGGCCACAGTGGCCTCTGTTTCCACAGCTCTGGCCACCTGCTAAGAAAGACTCTAAAACATTCAAAGTGCTTAAAAATTGTAAAACCTTATCACCACTAATTTAGGGGAGACTAATTTGCAATCAGTAGGTCCTCAATCTCTCCCTAACACATGAGTGAATTAAAAAAATGAATCCATGAACTGGCGCTGCAGCCTGCTACAGGCTGTAACATGCCTGAGGCCTCTCCTGGCCAATCTTGAGTGTGTGCTTCCCGGGAGACATAGCTGAGGCTGCTGCAGAATCAATAACTGGAGAAGGAAATGAATGGTGTCCTGAGATTTGCTGTCCCTCAGTCCCTGTGTGAGGCTTAGAAGTCAGCTGGGAGTAAGAGGTTACTCAGTTGTCCGTATGTGAATTATTCTCTTTTGTGGACCAGCCTCATCTTATTTAGTTGCCTTCTACCCAGCGGTCCTTTGCACTATCTTCTTCCCATCAGCTGCTGTGTGCCTGGGGAACACTAACCAATCTTTGTATTGATCTCAGAGAATTGCAATCAGGAAGGAACCTGGCTGGCTGCAATATGTACAAAGGGCATTGTTAAATAGCCAAATGTAAATGAATTTTGGATTGTCCTGCTTTATTTTATCTGCACCACTGCACACCCCAATTGCCCTTCCCTAAATGAATAACCTGCAAGGCTGAGGGCTGAGGGGTCTTCTTTAGTGAGCTCCTAGGCAAAGCACATTCTGTAGAGCCGCCCTCCTCCACTTGCCTTGACCCTACTCTCCCTTTCACTTCAACCTCTTCCACTCCCTCCCAACACCAGGGGAGGGTCTTTTAGTGTATGGCAAAGGTGATGTAGTCTCACATCAAGGAGAGGACCATTAAAATTTTTACAAACCATGTACATTAAAACATGGAACATGGTTGATGGTATTATGGTTCCCAAATATTTGCTTCCTACTTCCCTATAAAAGGATATACATGCCCGCCTGTGGCCACATGACGTGTAGTCTTCCTATGGGAGCAGCTTACTCCCCTCCCTTGCTTGGCCATGTGACATGCTTTGGTGGTGGAATGTGGGCAGAGTGCCCCATGCCTGTGTGAATATATGTTCTCAGAGGCACCATAAACACCGCTAGTTCTCTTGATGTTTTTCCTCTCCCAGAAGCATAGCATGTCCCAAATAGGGGCTGCGTCTTCAGCCTTGGTTCCAGAAAGAGAAGACCTGGGAAGCAGGGCCAGGCAGCAAATGACCTATAGTTGCCAACAATAAATATGAGCGAGAAATAAACGCAGGCTATTGTAGGGTTCTTAGGACAGCAAAATGAACCTGGTACGCCCATGTGTAACGCAAAATAAGAACTAAACTGTAGGTTAGGGATGGCCAAAAAAGTTATAACTTCCCTTCCCCATAATGATTCCTTTGATGGTTTATTTCCAAAATTTGTTATCTCATTTTGTTATGGTCCCCTGTGTGGGGTACTTCAAGCATAAACTCAGTTTCTCTCTTGAGAAATCTTGAAGAAACTATGATTGGACAAAAGAAACCTTTCCTAGGAATTCAGGAGATCCAGTGGCTAATGTATTAATCAGCTCTGTGTAATTTCTGGCAAGAAGCAAAATCTGTTACTCAAATGCTCCATCTTAAAAAGAAGTAGAGCAAATAACTTAAGATTTGATTCAGCTGTAAAATGTACAGATTTGGGGAGAACCAATCAATACACATGTTTGGAACCTGTTGTAACAGAGCCATACTCTGGAATTATAGACAATGAAGATTAAAATAGGTTTTATTGTGACCAAAGCTCTACTGGAGGACATGACTCGGAGTGTAGCTAAAGGACCTGCTAACCCTCTTCTGGATTCAATTTTCTTCCCCAAACCCTGGGCCTACACTTGCCACATGCCAGAGCAGGAGATACTGTGTGTTGCCTGTGGACGCAGCAGAGGGCCATGGCGAGCAGGAAGGACCAAGCCCAGGTGGTCATCCTCTGTTCCCAGACTTTTCCATCAGTTGAGTCTTTCTTCCCACCCTCTGTTGGGGACAGTGCATTGGTGTGGACTGAGATAGGGGTGCTACTTGGGGAAAGGAAGATGCAATTATATCCCCTCCCCCTACTCACTCCCCAAGAACTCTGAGTCTGTGATTCTAAAGCAGGTCCAGAGCGTACAGAGCAGTAGAAAGAACACAGGGCAAGAAGACCTGTCCTTTCTTTCATCCCGGTCCATCACTGACTTCTGTAGTCCCAGACAGGTAAATTTGCTCATCATCTGGTCTACCCACCAGAGAGGGCTGTTCTGTGACTCCAATGAGATAATAGGTGTGAAGTGTTTTGAAAACTATAAAGCACTATCCTATCTAATAAAAGAGAAACATGGTAATTAGCGTACAACCGCTACCTTTCCCATTGGCTAATCAGGGCGATATGCAAATTAACTGCCAGCCAAGATGGCGGCTGGCAGCCAGGCAGCTGATGTGAACAGGGAGGCTTGCTTGCTTCAGTGACGGAGGAAGCCAAGCTTCCCTGCCTGCCTTGCTGGCCTCTCAGCTGCACTCTAAGCAACATTGTAACAAATATAGAAGCTAAACAAAACCCCGGGCTTCAGCCAGCAGGACCACAACATTGTTTCAAATACAGAAGGTAAACAAAGGCCAGAAACCTGCTTTCAGCAGCAGAGGTCTCATAGCTGGAGCCGAGCCTCAGAGCTAAAGCTGGCCCAGAATTAAAAAAAAGGAAAAAAGGACAGGTTGGGAGCTTCAGTCACCCGCCAGCTTGAAAATGGCCCTCAGCCCCTCACCCAGGCTGGCCAGGCACCCCAGTGGGGACCCCCACCCTAAAAGGGGTGTGACCAGATGCAAACAGCCATCATCCCCTCACCCAGGCTGGCCAGGCACCCAAGCGGGACCCCCACCCTGAAGGGGGTGTGACCAGATGCAAACAGCCATCATCCCCTCACCCAGGCTGGCCAGGCACCCAAGCGGGACCCCCACCCGGATCCAGGACACCCTTCAGGGCAAACCAGCCGGCCCCCACCCATGCACCAGGCTTCTATCCTATATAGTAAAAGGGTAATATGCCTCCCAGCACGGGGATCAGCGTGACAGTGGCAGTGCCCCAACCCCCTGATCGCCCTGCGGCTCTGTGTGTGACAGGGTGCAGTGCCCCAAACCCCGACCCCCCCACGGGCCCTGCTCTGTGTGTGACGGGGTAGAGCCATAACCTCCCCATCGGCCCTGCCCCGAGTGTGAGAGTGGCGGCACCCCAACCCCCTGATCCGCCCTGCTCTGTGTGTGACAGGGGGAGCTCCTCAACCCCCTGATTGGCCCTGCTCTGTGCGTGACAGGTGGGAACTCCTCAACCCCCTGATCAGCCCTGCTCTGTGTGTGACAGGGTACGGTGCCCCAACCCCCCTGATGGGCCCTGCTCTGTGCGTGATAGCGGGCAGCGCCCCAACCCCCTGATCGGTCCTGCTCTGTGCGTGACAGGGGGTGGCGCCGCAACCTCCCTATCGACCCTGCCTTGAGTGTGATGGGGGCGGTGCCCCAACCCCCCAATCGGCCCTACCCTGAGCATGACTAGGGGTGGCATCGCAACCTCCCGATCCGCCCTGCTCTGTGCATGACAGGGGGCGGTGCCCCAACTCCCCAATTGACCCTGCTCTGAGCCCGACCAGGGGCTGCACCTAGGGATTGGGCCTGCCCTCTGCCACCCAGGAGCAGGCCTAAGCCAGCAGGTTGTTATCTCCCGAGGGGTCCCAGACTGCGAGAGGGCATAGGCCGGGCTGAGGGACCCCCTCTCCCCCGCCCCCCCTAGAGGCACCGGGCCTCTAGTAATAATTATAAAGTAAGATACATTAGAAGTAGGAAACATATCCTTTCAAATCATAAAAATTAGGAATTGTGTAATTATTTTCTAAAAAAAACTCACCTGAATCAGAGACTTGAGGCAGTTTTCTAAATGTCACACTGAGGTCTCTGGACTCCAGTCCAGGGCTCTTTTAACCACACCATCCTGAAAATGCTTCCTGAGTCAGACCTATGCCTGGATGTCAAGAACTCAATTCTCTACAAAATTCTATCTTGTCCAAGGTTCCAGATCAGCCTGAGACAGAGTCCACTCTAATCCCATGAGTTATGTGGTCTTTTTCCTGTCCAAGGCACCCTACCCATTCAGGAGGGTTCAATCCCTGGTCAGGACACATACAAAAATCAACCAATAAATGCATAGATAAGTAGAACAACAAGTCGATGTTATTTTTTTCTCTGTCTCCCCTCCTCTCACTCTAAAATCAATCAATAACTTAAAAAAAGACTCCTGATACCCAGACTGCCCCCACACCAGTTAAATCTGAATCTCTGGGTAGACCCCAGGCATCAGCACCCCACCCAAATGGTCCCAATGTCAGGCCAAGGTGGAGACCTGCTGGGTTAGAAGACATCACGTTGGCAATGACATTCATTGCCATAGCCTGCCGAGGTCAGGTGAGTTTTAACACATAAGGCCAGGCTGATTATTTCACAAGAAATAGGAAGAACTAAGGAAGAACATAAAATTTTTATGTTGACTAAGTGAAAATGTCTCCTGAAGGAGAAACTATCGGTTGCAGACACTTGTGTAGCACATAGACCTGCATTCCAAAGGGGACTTTTAGTCTGAACATAGAGACTATGACTAAACCCTAGTCCCCTAGAGGCTGCCCCCTGAGATTCAGAAGGATCATGCAAATGAGCCCACGAGCCCTTCTTTGAGCGTCTCAGGGTTCCTCCAGGCAAGGATGTCAATGAGACTGAAATAGTGACCCCAGCTTACAAAGGTACAGTCCACATCAGCTTCATGTATTGTGCTGCTTTTCCCTGCCTGCCTTCCCGCCTCCGTCTCCCCACCTGGAAAAAGTACATGCTTGGCTTTATGCACTAAGTAACTATAATGACTCTCAGGCCGCTGCTAGGTAAGAATCATGTAACATGATTGTTCCCTACACTGTATTATGCTCCAGAAGCATATGTCTGTGGGCTCTGGGGGCAGGCGGGAGGCCTGGAGGGGATGGCCTCAAATGGAAGAGGCAGAATGGCAACTCTCACCCTCACTCCTCATCCGTCTTTCAGGTGCAATTTAGAGCAGACAACCTGAAATTAAAGCAAAGACAGAAACACTGAAGAATGCATCCCTAGCCATACTCAGGGTGGCATTGGTGATTTGTATCCGGGTCCCATAAGCCTCCACGATGAATGAGAGGGAAGGAGGTGGGTGATGCCTGGCTGGTTCACATACTTGCAACTATGTTGCTACCTCTCAGGTGCTGCTCCTGGAGGAGCAGGTGTTTGCTTCCATCAGTGTTCTTGGTCCTTTCTACGTGGAGGGACCTACAACACATAAAAGGCCCAACTGTCCATCGGGCATTCTATAAGGCACTGTGCATACATATCCCCTTCAACCTTTACACGATGTGAGGGAAGTATTATTACTCCATTTTCTAGCGGAAGAAACAGAGGTGTAGGGAGCTCTGACTCAAGGTCAGAGCTAGTGAGCTGCCGAACCTGGATTTGAGCTCCCCTAGAGTTCAGGCCACTTGCGCTGCCTCTACGCTAAGTTGCCTTTGGTGTTTCCAGGTCTCATAAAGTGTTATCTTCCCAGGTGCCTCCAGGTTTCTTAAGCTATCCTGGCCTCTCCTAGAATTCCTCACATCCCACTTTCCTGCCACTGCCTCCTCTTCTTCCTCTCTGGGGAATGTCCTGCCCTGTTGGGGTGTCTCATTATTGATGATGAGTAGCAGCATAAAGAATGACCTGTGGAATAAGGTCTTCGAGAGGTTTCAAGGGGAAGGAATGCAGAACCCAGAATCACCTCAGGCCAAGAATCTTGTCCTCCTCCAAGAGAGGAGCAAGGAATAAGAGTTGGAACAAATACAGAAAACTTTATTGGAAAATGTGAAAAAACAAGTTGAGGCATTTGGTGCCTCCTGGCTTCCGTGGCCCTTGGGTGATAAGAGGAACTGTTTCATGTGATGTCTCCTTTCGGGTCTTATTTCATTTGAAGGCTTGTTTTTTTTAGCCTGGATCAGTGTTTTGAGCAAGACAGGTTTTCAGGGCTCCTTGCCTCACTTTGTGGAAGGAAGGGCCAGGCTGTGAGTTCTGAGTTTTGCTATTTTAGTGGAGTAAATATCACACCCTCAGAGGGAGATGCTGGTTAGCTTCCTTAAGGGAATCTATAGAGACTTAGAGGCATTTTATTTAAATAGATCATCCTAGCTTTGCGCAGTGGCAGTATCGTAGCCAATGAGGTTTATTCGAGGCGCGATTATTGCTAATTGAAAAAAATAAATAAATAAAAATAGATCATCCTAAACCACAACAAATATACCTCATGAGACTGGAAAGAGAGATAGTGTTTCCAGATGAATAATGACTTATCTATAAATAGCCAACTTAAAAAAGACTCTATCTTTTTGGATGAAATATTTCTAAAATGCATTGAACACATTTCCTTGACAGGAGCACAGTAAACATAACTGAACATTTTCTCAGTCCTCTTATGGACCAAGATTCTCCTTATATCCATTAAAATCCCACTGGGCTGTGGTGCTGGGAGGATCTCAGGGGTATTCAAGTTTCAGGGCTGTTGAGTCTTCCATTAAAGGGCTCAGGGCTATGCAGTAACCTGGGTTAGCTTTTTGTGGTTATTCTATCTCCTCCCCATGGTCATGCTCTGTGTAGTGTGTAATGTGCATAGATAGAGATATCTATATAATACATGCTGCTATGAATGCTAATAGAATATTATTATTATACTAGAGGCCTGGGGCACAAATTCATGCACCAGTGGGGTCTCTTAGCCTGGCTTAGGGATTGGGCCGAGACCGGCTCTCTGACATCTCCCCAGGGTTCCCAGATTGCGAGAGGGTGTAGGCCAGGCTGAGGGACCCCACCGGTGCACAATTGGGGCCGGGGAGGGGCCCTGGTAGGGCTCCAGGGCATGTCTGGACAGCAGCAAGCTAACCTAACAGGCGGAGTGTCTGCCCCTGGTGGTCAGTGCACATCATAGTGACTGGTGGACTGGTTGACTGTCTGCACCCTGGTGGTCAATGCATGTCATAGCGAGCGGTTGAGAGGTCTTAGCATATCATTAGCATATTACTCTTTGATTGGTTGAACAGATGACTGGATGACCACACACTTAGCATATTAGGCTTTTATTATATAGAATAGGATTTAAAAATTTTGAAAAAAATTGATTTCAGAGAGAGGAAGGGAGAGGGAGAGAGACAGAAATATTAATGATGAGAATCATCATTCAGCTACCTCCTGCACACCCCATACTGCAACCGGGCATGCGCCCTGATCGGGAATCAAACCATGAACTCCTGTTTCATAGGTCAATGCTCAAGCACTGAGCCATGCTGGCTGGCCTTATTATAAGTATTTTAAAAATAAGAATTGTAATGAGCTTCATGGCCTACTTGACTTACCTTTCTTTAAGCAGATACAATCATAAGTACAATCTGAAAGATTGTTTTCAGACTGCTTGGTGACTGGAACTTTTTAATTGCTTTTCTTTTGCTACCAACAAGTGGAGGCTGCCATCTTTCTTTGAATAACTCCAGGGCTTCCAGCAGTAATTTATTTTGTAATCAGTCCTTCTGGTAGCACTTTAAATTAATGTTCTCATGTATGGATTTAATTGGAATTTAATAAGACAGTGCATAATAAGTACAAACCACGTGATACTAAGAACATATTTACTAAAGATTAACCACCGTAGAGATACAAATCTATTATGTAGAAACCCCAATAAACATTTTTAGAATGTTAAATCATAGGTAAACATTTTGTGTTGCTTCAAGTCAGTCCAGATCTTCAGCTTCCTTTGTTATTCTGCCTTCTAAGTAAACATAGCTGTTTACTACCACGAAATTGATTTTCCACTTGTACAATTGGTTCAGCAAAATCCAGCATCAGGGGGAAAATATCCTCCATATTAATGTAAAACAGACTCTCATTCAGCCAGTCTGGGGTGGGACCTAAGAATTTGTATTTCTAACGAGTTCTCGGGTGAAGCTACTGGCCTGGGGCCCGCACACTGAGAAGCACTAAGTCCAGCATTGGTTTGTCTTAGGACTCAAGGAAGACTCTGCCCCCATTTAATATCTGGTTTTAGAATCTGCAATGACAGGTTAAACATGGCCACGTTTTCTTTCTCACTGACCCCATGGAGAGGTGGGCCGTCTCTCTGTTCCTTTCATCTGGACTAGTTCTGTGATAGCTTAGTCAGTAGGAGGCAGAGGAAGCGATGCCCTCACGTGACTGGCAGCTTCCGTTTTCTTCCTCTTGGCTGGCTGCCGTGCGGTGGGTCAGCCTGAGCAGAGAGTGCCTCATGGGTGAGGCCATCGGCCATCGGCCATTGGCCATCGGCCTTGGCTCGTTCCCAGGGAACAGTCAGCACCAGCTTGCCAGCCATGTGAGTGAGCCATCCTGGGAGTGGTGCTGCCTCAGTTTACACACCCCGGAGCAGAGACTAGCCACCCCCGCTGAGCCCAACTTGCAAAACAGAGTCAATCACATTGTTGTTGTTTTAAACTGTTTGGGGTGGTTTATTTTATAGCAATAGATAACCAAAATCTACCTGGCTGTAAGCGGATGGGGACCAGTACTCTTTCAAGGTAAGTCAGGCATGGATTTTGACTTTCCCCTTCAGGGTATGAGTTGTAGCATCTAAAAAACAATACAATCCCTGGGCCACAGTGGCTCAGTGGTTGAGCGTTGACCTATGGACCAGGAGGTCACAGTTCGATTCCTGGTCAGGGCACATGTCCGGGTTGTGGGCTCTATCCCCAGTGGGGGACATGCAGGAGGCAGCCAGTCAATGATTCTCTCTCATCATTGCTGTTTCTATCTCTCTCCCCCTTTCCCTTCCTTTCTGAAATCAATAAAAAATATATTAAAACAAAACAATGTTATTTTGAGGGTTGTCTGAGGATTGACTTTCCATGGTTGTTACTGTGGCCCAAAAATAATAAATGGAAAATTTCAGAAATAAACACTTGATAAGTTTTAAGTTGCATGCTTCTGAGTTGCATGATAGAACCTCTCACTGTCCCTCTCTGTCCCCTCTCCCCCATGTGAATCACCCCTTTGTCCAGAGTCTCCACACTGTAGATACTCCCCACCTGTTACTCAGTAGCCATCTGGGTTGTCAGATCAACTGTCATGGTATCACAGGCTTGTGGCCAAGTCACCCTTACTTTACTTAATAATGGCCCCAAAGCCTAAGAGCATCGAAGCTGATAATTAGGATATGCCAAAGAGAAGCTGCAAAGTGCTTCCTTTAAGTGAAAAGGTTGTATTAATAGGGGGAAAATCAGTGCATATAGGGTTTGGTAATATCTGTGGTTTCAGGCATCTACTGGGGGTTTTGAAACGTATCCCTTGTGGGTGGATAAGGGGCGGGGGTACTGTATCAACCAAATAAGTCATGAGTGAGCTCAGGTTAATTTCAGAATTTTATTTTTCCATTTTGCCAATCCCCATAGAGTTTGACTTTGTGTGGGGGCAAAAAAAGTAACTGTCAACAAGGACATCATCCCAAGGTGTTGGAAAAGTCTTTCCATCCCTTAGCGTATGATGCCATGGGGTGATTGATGCCTGCATTTCCATAATTATGATGGTTTCTTTGCCTTGAACAAAGGAGGCATTGCTGTTAAATGCAAAGGACAGTGAACAATTTAACATTGTAATGCTTAGTGGCCACTTGCAGCTTAACATCAGTGCTCTATCTGTTCTTCCCTAAGAGTGGGCTTGCCCAGTTTCTTCACAGTGGGCAGGCGTGGCCTTCTTCTTTTTTTTTTTTTAAATATATTTTATTGATGTTTTACAGAGAGGAAGGGAGAGAGATAGAGAGTCAGAAACATCGATGAGAGAGAAACATCGATCAGCCGCCTCCTGCACATCTCCCACTGGGGATGTGCCCACAACCCAGGTACATGCCCTTGACCGGAATCGAACCTGGGACCTTTCAGTCCGCAGGCCGACACTCTATCCACTGAGCCAAACCGGTTTCGGCAGTGTGGCCTTCTTACCACAACCAGTATTTGTGTAGGAATCTTGCTTGTGTGGAGTGTGGAAGTGAAGCACTGTTCTCATACCTGTAACAGACTGTAGTCCATGGAGAAGAAATGAAATTGAAAACAGACTTACTCATGGAATTAAGTCACACTTGGAAGATTTACATAATTGATCAAGAAACTTATATCCAACTTGAAAAATGTATACTCAGAAATGTACTTAGCAATTAACACTTACATAGTTCAGTATACACTTTATTCAACATCTACAATTTGTTCAAATACACAACAGAGGCTGGCTGGTGTGGCTCAGTGATTGAGCATCAACCTATGAACCAGGAGGTCACAGTTTGATTCCTGGTCAGAGCACATGCCTGGGTTGCAGGCTCGATCCCCAGCGTGGGGCTTGCAGGAGGCAGCTGATCAATCATTCTCTCATCACTGATGTTTCTATCTCTCTCTCCCGTTCCTTCTCCCTTCCTCTCTGAAATAAAAAAAAAAAAAATTAAAAAAAATAGACAACAGAGTATCAGTTTCAATGTGATTTTAGACATACAATTCAGGGAGATAATAAATTGTTGTGCTTTGTAATATCGTCCCACTGTCTTTTCATTACAACCACCAGAAAGCAAAGCAGTATTCTTCTAATAAGAGATGTTCACCTCTGTTGAAGAACTTATTGCCCAGAATCCCCACTGAGGACGAGGCAATGTGCTGTGCACTGCAGGGGACTGAGCGGTCTCAATGCTCTCCGTGAAGTCTAGTTGCTGTAATAAAAACAATAAAAACGACTTCAATCTTAGACTCCTGGCAGCATCAGAAAAGAAGTACAAAGTATTATGTATAGGTTTTCAAAATCTAGTTAGGAGACAAAGAAGCCTTTTTAAAGAATTCAGTGTAAACCTAGCATTAAAGGAAAGATTCCTTACATGCATATAGCAATTTCCACTGTATGGGACACTTTTCCATGCATTATCTTATTGGACTCTCGTGATATGTAGGGCAGTGATTCTCAGAGTATGCTTCCCAAACTATGGGCATCAGCCTCTCCTGGGAGCTTGTTCGAAATGCAGATTCCCGGGTCCCACTTCAGACCCAATGAACCGGAAACTCAGGGGGTGGAGCCCACCCAGGCCTTTCCCTGATTCTAATGCACACTGATGTTGGAAAACCACTAATGTAGGGTTCTTCTAATTTCACAATGTACTTTTGATTCCACAAATTGGCGTTGGATTTTGCCAAGTTTCTAGAATTATACCAGGAAACCTAATAATTCCACAGTTATTTCAGGTTGAATGTATCACTTTCTTTTGAGTTTCATCTTGAAAGATGGGTAGGATTTTCACAGGTGAAGATGGTTTTGAGCATTCTTTCAACCGGATGAAAAAATGTCTTTGAGATTTTGAAAGACGTATTCAAGGAAACTTTAGCTTTTCAATTCTTTTCCCCCCAAGAAATATGTCCTTGGGTGTTTATTTTGTTCTGTGTTTTTTATTTAATAAATAAATTTAAAAGCATGTTGTAATTCTTCCTATTATATTTGGGTTGGAATTCATTTTCTCCAAATATTTGAGTCTTTTCTTTGCAGGCCTACGTTTCTTTCCTTTTTACTTTTCTGTGTAAGTTTGAGAATAAGTCTTAATAACCAGGGATAAGTCCTATTTCTTTCTTTACATCAAAGGAGAACATTTTTTATTTGTAAATTACTCATAATAAGAGGGTAGAAGCTCTTGATAAGCTTCAACACATGCAGGAGCTCTATGCATGTATCTTCAATGAGTGGGACTCAGTGCAGGCAGATGGTGGCAGGGATCCTTGGTACCGGGTGGAGATAAACCCCTGGCCCTCACAGGGCCTCTTCCAGGATATCCTGAGGATTGGTCTAACTTCTCAATGAGAGGCTTCTTTAACTTGGACAAAGATTCTTTAAGGTAGAGCCTTAAAAAAAGGAAATTAACCGAAAGGAAATTAACTGTTGGTCACTTCACCAGAGTGTTGTTGATATGGGATGGAATGTGTGCTGATTTAAATTTTCAACCTGACAGTTGCATATGGATCTTGACTTGCATCAACCATTTTAATAAATTTTAAACCTTGCTTTATTTACTTTGTTACATATAGTAAAATTAACTCTTTGTGATATACAGGTCTATGCGATTTGACAAATGCATTTGGTTATGTAACCACCTTCCCAATCAAGGTACAAAACAGTTCCTTCACTTCAAATGTCTCCTATCACTGTCTCTTTGTTGTCAGCCCGGTGCCCCATCCCAAACCCCTGGAGCTAGCACCTCTTTTTTTGTTGTTGTTGTTCCTATAATTGTGCCTATGCCAGATGGCCTTATAATGGAATAATATAGAATGTAGCCTTATATATACCTTTGTATATTCTAGATGGACTCTTTTTTAGAGATGTGTTTTGCAAGTAATTTTAGCAGACATTTGAAGATGATACTTTACTGTCTCTGTGTCTGGGACAGGCTACAAACCTCACTGTCTAGTCTTGAGTTGTGGGACTGTTGTATCGCCTGGTCCACGTCTGCCTCGTGAGATGATCTCCAAGAAGCCAGTTCTCTCCCGTGATCCTGTAGGAAGGAGTTTGCATTCACGTTGAAGCCAGGAATCAAGGCTCCAGAAATGTTATGCAAAGTGGTTGCAGGAGACGGGGACCTAGGCTGGAACTAAGAGGATAGAGCTGGATACTCCCAAGCATATTAAGAAGTGGTTTGACATCATCTATTTGTGGGCCACCTCATATCTTATACATACCATTTACATACAATTGGGACAAATTCTAGAATTTCTCATGGGAGGTTATACATAATGGTACAAGAACAACTATATATATACTAGGGGCCCGGTGCACGAAATTCGTGCACTGGGTGTGTGTGGGGAGGGGAGTGTCCCTCAGCACAGCCTGCCCCCTCTCACATACTGGGAGCCCTCAGGCGTTGACCCCCATCACCCTCCAATCGCAGGATCGGCCCCTTGCCCAGGCCTGATGCCTCGGCCAGAGGCGTAGACCCCCATCACCCTCCGATCGCCTGATCAGCCCCTTGCCCAGGCCTGACGCCTCCGCCAGAGGTGTCAGGCTTGGACAGGGGACCCCCATCTTCCCCTGATCACTGGCTCTGGCCCCCGCCCAGGCCTGAGGCCTCTGGCCCAGGAATCATGCCTGGGCAGGGGACCCCCATCTCCCTCTGATCGCTTGCTCCACCCCCCGCCCAAGCCTGACGAGTCTGACCCAGGCTTCAGGCCTGGGCAAAGGAACCATCATATCCCCCCAATCTCCTGCTCCGCCCCCCACCCAGGCCTGATGCCTCGGCCAGAGGAGTTGACCCTCATCACCCTCCGATCACCAATCACCAGATCGGCCCCTTCACCAGGCCTGAGGCCTCTGGCAGAGGTGTCAGGCCTAGGCAGGGGACCTCCAGCTCCCCGCGGTTGCAGGCTCCGCCCCTGCCCAGGCCTAATGCCTCTGGCCTAGGCGTCCGGCCCGGGCAGCGGGGACCCGCAGCTGCAGGGGCCCCACGATCGTGGGCTCCGCTTTAGGCCCAGGCAAGGGACCCCTAGATCCCGGGACTGCCAGCTTCGACCGTGCCCAGCTCCCATCGCTGGCTCCACCCCTACTTCCTGCTATCACTGGCCAGGGCGGCAAAGGCACCTGATTCTCCGATCATGGCTGGGGGGCAGGGCAAAGGCGGCCCCAGGGCCGCCTTTGCCCTGCCCCCCAGCTCTTAGCTCCCCACTGGGTTTCGGATCACTGTCAGTGGCAGGGGGCTTCTTCCTGCTTTCCCTTTCACCTCCCTGCAATGTGCCTACATATGCAAATTAACCGCCATCTTGTTGGCAGTTAACTGCCAATCATAGTTGGCAGTTAACTGCCAATCATAGTTGGCAGTTAATTTGCATATAGCCCTGATTAGCCAATGAAAAGGGTATCGTCGTACGCCAATTACCATTTTTCTCTTTTATTAGATAGGATATATATATAGATACTAGTGATAATTAATGTCCCAATACTTTTATTGCATAGAAATTCTTTTGAGCACAAAATTGTCTATTTTTTTTGTCCATCTTGTCTTTAATTACTGATAATATTGAATGTTAGATTTTTTTAATAACCCGATGGCCTAAATATCACCATCTTTATTCGTTTGTAAAGATATTGATGATGATGTAGGATGACATTGAGCAATGAGCAATGACTTCCTTATGAAGAGTAAATACTTAATTTTTATGTGAACATTTATTCACCTATCTCCCTTGACCATACTGCTACTTGAATAGAGGTCAATCAGATCAGGCCTTGGAAATAAATGGAATCAACTGCAAAGTGTTGCTTTCAGTAGCTCCTATAGGTGACAGGCCTCAATGCTGGAAAGGTCTCCCATTTGTTCTTCCCCAGCTATTCCCAGTTGTACTGATGCTTTCAACTACGAAGTCCAGTAGCCAAACATCACCGAGGGTGGTACTAAAAAAGCAATGTATATGGCGCCATCTGCTGGTCATGTCTGCTCTATGCCTGGGTGTGCTCCCTGGACACCCGCATGTTCTTCAATTCAGACCTTAACTCCATCATCTTTGTCGTGTTTATAAGATTGGACTCCTGTTTTGTACGTGTTTCTTGGACCAGAGTCTTGCCCTCAACTGAAACTAGATGGAGATTGATATGCTGTGTAGCTCTTACCAGTCTCTCTCCCAGGGCTAGTTTTTGCCTCTCATACCTCCTATCTGGCTTGGCTTTGTCATCCTATCTCTACTCTGGGGCCTGCCTGTCTTTATTCAGAGTGTGGGGCCCTCCCCTCATCTAATGTCTGCCACACTTGTTTGACCAATTTCTTTCTTCTCCATTGATCATGCGTGTTGACTTTTTCTCTTTAAAGCTTTGCCAAAAGCAAACCATTTACTACTTAGACAAGAGGAGATTTATTTATTTATTTATTTTTAAAATATTTTATTGATTTTTTACAGAGAGGAAGGAAGAGGGATAGAGAGTTAGAAACATCGATGGGAGAGAAACATCGATCAGCTGCCTCCTGCACACCCCCTACTGGGGATGTGCCCGCAACCAAGGTACATGCCCTTGACCAGAATCAAACCTGGGACCCTTGAGTCCACAGGCTGACACTCTATCCACTGAGCCAAACCGGTTAGGGCAAGAGGAGATTTATTACATTTAACAAATAGGATAAAATGTCTCTACAGAAACACTTTACGCATCAGCGACAGTGCTGTCTCTGCTGCGGCTGACTCAGCTATCAGCGTCTCCCTGGACATCCCTTCTACCACCGCCATACAGATCCTGTGGGTCCAGCTTTCACCCCAGAACATGACCACGTAAGGGCAGTCGGACACCACATTCCTCTGCTGAGATGACCTCCTGCAACTCCAGCCAGGTTCCAAGTCAGGCCAGTTTTTGTTGTCACTCAAACTGGTCCTTGGCCATTTATTTATTTATTGGTCCGTCTGAGCATATGATCCAAATATTCCTCGAATCACTAGGAAGCAAAATGGGTGTAATAAGGTCTGATGTTGATTGTACTTCAGGCAACAATGAAAACTTGGAATTACTTGCAGGCATGGAGTTTCAAAACAAGTAAGATTGTTTGTGTCATTCAAAGATCTGGACATTTTATTCCTTTTATTTTATTTATTTTTTTAAAAAATATATTTTTTTATTGATTTTATAGAGAGGAAGGGTGAGGAATAGAGAGAGAGAAATATCGACGAGAGAGAAACATTGATTGGCTCTCTCATCCATGCCCCCTACTGGGAATTGAGCTCATAACCTGAGCATGTGCCCAGACCAGAACTGAACTGTGACCTCCTGGTTCATAGGCCAGTGCTCAACTACTGAGCCACACCAGCTGGCCCATTCCTTTAAACAAACAAACAAACAAACAAACAAACGAACAACTTTTATTGAGATGCCTTCACAATATCTCCCTCTATGAGAGCCAGATTCATTTTTCGGTTTTCAAAAGCCTTCTTAGTACCCAAAAGGGCAAAATGGGTATATTAACTTAGGCACACAGAAGAGAAAAATGCATGTGTGTGCATGTGCACAAGTGGGTTGTGCATGTTCCAAAGAGGTCTTGAAGTCTGCTAGAGGATCTTAATATCTACTCTTGTTACTGTCTCGGGGATCATACTACCCTCTAGTATTCATCCAGCTCCTCATTGGATGCAACTATTGACCAAGTTTGAGCCCAGGTCAGCCAGACCTCTCTGCACACCTTGAGATGGGCCATTCGTTGGCCACTCCCACCGCAGTAAGGTGGAGCTGGGTTGGAGTTCCCTGTTCTGCCTCTTCCTGCTTTCCCTGTAAAGCCTGTGTTGCAAAGGTGCTGAAAGGACCTCACAATATAAGACAGAACCAATGGAGTCCTCATGTAGCATCAGGAAGGGGCACACCTGTAATCCACTTGATGGTGATCTGTCTGATGGTCTATGATGGTATTCCTGGGATTCTGGGTAACAAAAGTTATTTTATAGCCAGTTCCATTTTTTCCTTCATACCTTCCTCTTCATCCTTTTCTTCTGGACTTTGTTTTTGTTTGTTTTGCATTGAAGTCAAACAAACTTAAAATGCTTACAAACCACATATTTTTTTTTTTATTTCAAATGAGTGTTTAATGAAGCCCTGGACAAATTGAGAGATTCGTTATTATATCTAATAGAAGGAGAATAAGCAAAATGGTCCTGCTCTTTTAGTGCTAAAATGCTCGAATCTGGGCATGTTTGTGAAATAGGAGCACAGACACAGCTTTCTACTTTTCATTCTGAAATTAGATCAAAGCCGGTTAGGACAGTGGGGACTTGGGGTCACTATTACTCATTGTTCTACAGCTGAGTCTCCAGTTAACAATTCAGGTTCCTGCTTTATCCTCTGAAGATTTCGGGGTAAAGACAAACAATCTGTGTTTGTTTAAACCAGTGTCACAGATGACTCTTAGGCTATGTCAAATTAAAGGAACACAGTCCTAAAGGAACCAAGCTTGACTCTCGCGGAGCTGGAGCAGTAGAATCTTGGGGATCATCATTGCCCTCATTTTACAGACACAGATTCTGGGGTGTAGGGAGCGCCCAGGCCTTGGTCAGATCATCCTGCTTCTTGTGCAGAAGCCATCTCAAGAACCTGGCTTTCCAAACTCCTGGCGAGGTGTTGGGTGTCGTGTCCACTTGACCACATTTCCTCTCTAAGCATCGCCTGGGTGGACTGACATGCTCTGTACCTGGAGCCCCCAGGAGGACCAGCAGCGATGTTCTGCTCTGAGAGAACATTCCTTTCCAGCAATATCCAGTAGGCAGCCCAATGCTCTGCGCCTGAACAGCGCTGCCCCACCTCCAGGTGGTGCGCACAGCACCCAGTCAACCTTTTGTGCTGTGCAGTGTTAACTCTCACCCACATCTTTCTCTCCAGGGCGTCTCTCTCTTCTTCCTTCATCCTGGCTTCAAGGCTATTAGTCACGTTTAGATGATGAGTCTGTTGGGCAAAAGCTGCAGCTGATTTTATGTTCTGTATGTCTCCCAGGATGGGTCCTCAAGAAATGGGGAAAACAATACAAAATTCACTTTTTCTATTTTTTATTGATATTTTAATGGTACCTTTAACAGAGTTAAAACAAAAAATTTAACAGAATTAAAGTAAAAAAGTGCTCTTTGATAGAGACTCTCATATCTGCAAATTTTTGCAGGGAATTTTGATATCTTTAATGAAATGGTTTGTTTACTTTAAGGACATATATGAAAATAAGGGAAAATAATTTACTGCTGTAGACAAATCTAATTATGATTTTTTAATGCATTTATATATTTTACACACAGTATCATTGTCAAGCAATGGGGCTGTTCATTCACTTATTTTTTTTTTAAACAAATGAACCCAACTTTTTATCTTCAATGATATACTATTGGAAATTAACTTGTGAGTCATATTTTAAGAAGAAGAAACAAACAAAAACCTACCCTGATAGTTTATCTTAAACTTTATAATACCACATGATCATTCATTTTATTATTCAAATTCTGGCTGACTTCTGAAGGGGATCCAAGAATCAAATTTGCCTGTGAACATACAGGTTTTAAATATCTAAAGGCATGTGTCACATGTATTGGGGAACGAATACTCCCTCAGGGAGCCCAGGTTTCTATAAGAAAATTCTGTAGCTGGATGGCTCACAAAACAGAAGTTTATTTCGCACAGTTCTGGAGACTGAGAAGTCCATGACCAGGGCATGGCAATCTGGTGTCTGGTGAGAGACCTCTTTCTGGTTCGCAGATGGCTGTCTTCTCATTGTTTCTGCACCTGGTGATCATTTCTCGTGTGTCTTTTTTTTTTTTTTTAATAAGGGCACTAATCCTAGTCATAAGAACGTTACTCTCATGACCTAATCATCTACCAAAGACCCCATCTCCTAATACCACCACATTGGGGGTGAGATTTCAATACATACATTTTGGAGGGACCCAAGCAAATGCAATCCTACCAACTGAAGATTCCTCTGGAACAAGATAGTAGAGAAAGTATTTATGACTAGGCAAGCATTCTCAGTACATGTGTATAAGGCAGCACAGAAGTGACTATGAAGTCTGGACAGAAATGCTCACACATTTACATAGTAAATAGAAGAAAGAATAATTAAAACATCTAATATCTCTGAGTAAATGAATTCCATGTTCGTCTTCTATGCACCTTATGAATGACTGTTAATTTCGGATGGATGTGTTTACCGTTGCAAGAGTAACTGTCGGAAGATCTGTGACCTTATTTTGTAAAATTGAAAGTTCTACGACTTCTTAGTTTTCAAGGAGCCATCCTAATGAGGGGAATGGCAGGAAGTCAGCCACATCCCTCCTCAAAGAAAATTTTATTTTACACGTACACTGCCCTAGCCAATTCCCTGAGAAATATGCTAGCTGTGATTTGAGCAATGGCTGTATAATTGGAAGAGGTATGTTACCTGGTAGGGTGATTATTTGGAATAAAAAATACTAATGTGATATATAAGTCTTGGTTTATTTACTTAAAAAATTAGTTCCAGTCACAGTTTGCATGTGGGCTAAATTGCTAAATGTGAAAGCTCATTTAAAAAGTCATTTTGCTGAGTCACTCATTCGGTGAAAACCTGAGGGAGGTAATTAAGCTGTGGAAGTTGGAGACAGTGCCAGCAGATGACTTGATCTTCCTATAAAAGGAGAGAGAAAAAAAGACAGAAGTGAGAACTTGGCTTGAGGAGCTGAGAAGGCCCTGATGTAGAGGTGCCCAGGCATAAACTGGGTTGTCTTAAAGACAGGGGGAGTCCAGACATGCCCCCAACACTGAGGAAGTGCCTCTTATGTTTTAATGCTCTGACTACGATGATTTAACAGCTGAGTGTAAGCTGTGAAGTAAAGTGCCAAAGCTAAAGGAAACAGAAGAAATCGAGGATTAGCCAATGAATAGTAAAAATTAAAATTCTGCCCTAGATCAAAAGTGACCCGGGAGGCCAACTCATTGTTGTTACATGGATTACTGTTCTTTGATCTGTTCGGTGCTTTAGACCAGCTGTAGCGGTAGAATTGCCTGTGATGATGGCAGTGTTTTCTATCTGCGTTGATCAATGTGGTAACCATTCCCCACATGGGGCTACTGAGCACCAAACATGAGGCAGTGTGACTAAGGAACTGAACTATTAATTTTATTTAGTTTTAATTAATTTAAATGTAAATAGCACACGAACTCAGGGGTTCTATATTGGATAGTACGTTAGGAAAGAACTCAGTACTTGTGTAGTCCTTAGAAAGTATATATGCTTGTGGGAATGTGGCTAATGCGTTTTCTTCTTTTACTCAGCTGCATTGCTGACTGAGAACATAGAAAGTGAGTGTTTTCAACTTTTCTTTTTCCGCTTGGTCCCTGTGTCTGCAGCGTTCCAGGCCACCAGGTGAGGCCCATCCGCCTGGACAGGGCTCCAGGTGCCATTTCAGTTGATGGTCCCCACCCTGACCAAGATCTATGAGAGCAGACACATCATAGCTGACAAAGACATCAACATGGCACCTTTGCCTCTGTGTCTTCTCCTGAGCAGGCGTTGGGTGAGTGAGACGTGGCACTGCTACTTGTGGCGTTCTGGGGCAGAACCTGCATTGCTGACGCCAGCGCAGGGGCCGTGGGAGCTGTCTTTCAATGTGGGCTGAGGCCGGAGGCGGGCTTACCTTTTCAGATACGATTCTTTACCCTGCCAGGAGAGTGCTTGCTCTTTTCTCTTAATTAGTTTGTGAGATTTAACTTCTCTTCTAACGCTGGGTCGTTCGTTCAGCATAGACAGAAAGGGTGAAGGAGCAAAATACAGATGCTTTCATTTCAACTCCTGCTGGCTTTATGGATAGTCCTTAAGCCAACCAGGACATCCGGGGAAGCTGTGATACCATGTCTTCATTTGGGATTTTCCTGCTGGAGACCCAGGGAGGAGAAGTGATTGGTTGACGGCCATGGTTGGATGGCTGGTCCCTACAGAGCCGAGATTTAGTTAATTCTCCAGATTGATTTGTATTGGATTATATTTCCATAATCATTAAAAATGTGATTTATTTGATTGAGGGCTAGGATATTCAGAGTAGTCATCCTAATCTCCTCCAGAAATTGGAAAAGATCTTTGCTTTCATTTTCTCAGGTCACCATGTGGGCTCCTGCAATAGGAACGGTTTGCTAGGTCTGCACTTGATCTTAGCCAAAAGGCCGAGAAGTGATAGGTTTGCTAGGTCTGTAACCCCGCTCGGGGCCATTACTTTCACTGGCATCAGTGTCTTGATCAACCCACCACTCCCTCCCTACCCCCACCCCCACCCCCCCGCCCCAGGGCCAGGGCTCCTGGCCCAATGTCGGGAAATAAACTCAGTAAACCCGACTAGGGCCCTCCAGAGAGTCCACCCATCCCTAGGTGACTTCTTGCCCTCGGCGACACTTCTGAACCACAGGGGAAGCCTGGCCCCGCTGGGCCTGTGGCTTATTGGGACTGAGTTGAGCTTCTCAGGAAATCCCACTGCACTTGGCTAACGGAAAGGGAGGCATGAGCCGTGGGGATCCTTCGGGTGGAAGAATCCTTCTGACTGCTGCCTCTGATCCCAGCGGGACGGCCCTCTGCCCGTAATCTCTGTGAGTTTATGACCAACCTTAGCCTGACTTCTGTTAGTGGATTTGTCCTCTCGGTCTATTTCTCCTAAGTTCCTGTTTCCTCTTTACTTTCCTGCTTTGTTCTCACCCCAGTGGAGCCCTGTGCTCCTGGCAATCCATCTTATGTTCTGATTCAATATAGGCCCACCTTGTTTGTAGGTTTTTCTCTGTCCTCCTGCCGGCCGCTCTGTGGCAGCCCTGGGCAGTCTGTCTCTGCCACAGAAGGCAGGTTCTGATTCCCTGCCTGAGTTCCAGTCCCCATAACTATTTTCCTCACACTTTTCTGGGTAAAAAGGAAAGATGACTTCCCTGCAGTTGGGTCTCTTTATTTTTCCTGTCCCAGCTGCTTCTAAGGAGGAGAGAAGGCTAGACTCAGGGCACGTTGGCCCAGGCTCCTGGGGTCATGACGTAATACAGTTTTGTGGAATAAATAGTACTGTTGATTCTTGTTTGCGTATATTCTCATATACTTATTTCCCCGAGTACTTTCATATGCATTGTTCTATTTGTCCCGCTTGACCTGGGTCAAAGAAAGAAATAATTTTGGTGTTTTCACTCACTGAGTTTAGAGCAGCGGTTCGCAACCTGTGGGTTGCGACCCCTTTGGGGGTCGAACGACCCTTTCACAGGGGTCGCCTAAGACCATTGGAAAACACATATATAATTACATATTGTTTTTTGTGATTAATCACTATGCTTTAATTACGTTCAATTTGTGACAATGAAATTGGGGGTCCCCACAACATGAGGAGCTGTATTAAAGGGTCGCGGCATTAGGAAGGTTGAGAACCACTGGTGTAGAGGCTTCACGCTGGGCTTTTTCACACTGTATTTCTGAAAACTCCTATTGCTTCCCTTGCTTCAGTTAATATCACCACAATCTACCACGTTACTCAACTTAGAAACCTCTGACTCATCTTCTATTGCTCTCTATCCACCCACTCACACCCAGCAGTCACCAACTATTATTGACTTGATCCTCTAAATATTTCTTCAGCCCACTTTTTCTCTGCTTCTTTGAGCAGCAGTCAGGGTGTGAATCCCATCTTCCCCATCTATCACCCGGACCTTAAAATTGTCTCCCAACTGGGCCTTCCCTCACCACACCTGCCAAACTAATTCACTAAGTGCATTTACTACACTGCTTTCAGGGTCGGGGATGTCTCCGAAAACATACACTTCAAAATCCTGCGTTTCACTCCCCTCGTGAAAGTCTATAAGGTCAGCAGGGTAATGTCCCAATTCCTTGGCAAGGTTCTTTCAGACCTTATTTACCGCACCAGCCACCACACAGCCGAGACTCCATCAAAGGATCTCTTTCAGGACCCTCCCAAGCCTTTGTGAGAAAGGCCCCCTTTTTGTTCACAACCAAAAGACCCACTTGTTATGCCCAAAGGACTCCTCCTAGTCTTCAAGATGCAGCTCAAGATACAACTGTTTTCCCATCTGGGTACCTGTCCTAATTCCCTCCACCAGATGCTGGTGGCTTACTTCAGTGTTCCCATAGTTCATTGTCTATTTCGTGTCTTTTGCTCTTATCACCCTGTGCTGCATATACTTACTGTTCTGTTTGTCACGTATGGTCAGTGGATGGGGTGAAGACTAGTTTTAACCTTGTATCTCTTTATCCCATTTGCCATTTTTTTCTTGCTGTCATATCAGCCTTCAGAAGTGTTGGCATTGTATCTAATAAGTATTAATTGTGCATTAAATGTTAATTTTCTTGGCCACTCCAAAAGAAGTAAAAGTGACTGTCATTTACTTAGGGGCTACTATGTTCTAGTCACTGCTTTATGTACCTAATTGAATTTTGTTTATTATTATTATCTCCATATTCTTTATAAGGATACTGAGGCTTCTTCTCTATTTGCCTTTTTCTTCAAGGATATTCAGTCAGTCTAACAAATTAATTTGCCATTAATTGTTTATGGATTCTCTTGGGTGACCATTGCCCTTCGCAGGCATGATATATGGCTATTCATTAGGACCCTCCCAAACTTTTCTTTTAAATAGTGACACTAATGATTAGTTGGGGTGGTTCAGTGATGTGCCAGAGTTCAGATTGTACTAGCTCCTGAGAATCAACCTTAAAAATTTTTAAGAATTGTATTAGCTGGCCATTAAACTCAGCCTTTATTAAAAATTAAATGTTGTAAACTTATCAAAAAATTACATTTTCAAAGTTGCTTCCTAATTATTTACTATATTTTACTATTAGCTATGTTCTTGAGGTTATACCTTTATTGTATCTGTATGGTATAAATACCGTACAATGGTGCTACTATGTATCTATCCCCAGCTCAATATTTAGGGGATCACATTGGTGGTTTAAATTGGCCATGATGAGAGAATTTACACCACAGAAATTGGAGAGTACTGTAACTCAGGACTTCCATTCTCATTCCTCCCCTGGTTATTAAACATTTAACAGAACATCATTAGGATGGGAGCATATTCAAAGATATTATTCTGCCAATATACACCAATATAGCCATAGGGATTGTTAAATTATAAGAATATGTCTGTACTGGTTGGCAATAAAACCTGCTGCTCTAAGACCCTCAAGGGTCCCCCAGCTGGCGCTATCATCCATTTCCTTCATTGGGATCTGCCCATGAGCTAGCCATTAAGTGATCAATGCTTGGCCCAACAGGAGCCTCCCACACTCTGATCCTGCACCAACCTCTTTCAGCTCTTCACTATTTCACACACAGTGAAGGGACAGAGGAGAGCACATTTTCAATGCGGAGTATTTTTTATTGGTTGCCATATTATACCAAGTAGGCAAACACTTACTCAACGAATACATAGCACCAGCATGAAAACATCAGTCTTCATCCTTCTCTGATGGAAAAGGTTCTTGGTGTCAGGGGACAGCCTATCCTGTGCCTTGCACACCGCAGTTGGTCCATTTTCATCTAACAGGTTGATTCCCAGTCTTGGCTGCATATTTGGAGTCCACAGAGGAGCTCTTAGAAAAAGAAGAACTCCCAGGCCCCAGTTAAACCAGAATCTATTTCTGGGGATGAGAGGGGTGAGAGATTGGTGCCCTGACATCATTATTTTTTAAAAGCTCTCTGAGTGATTTCAATAAGCAGTCACTGATCCAATGTATAGAATGAGGTCAGAGATGACCAGTCTGCATATCTTAGTTGGAGTGAGAGCTTTACTGTTCACCAGCTGTGTGATTCTGAGCAAGTCAGTTCTCTCTGAGCCTTGGGTTCTAGATCTGTGCAATGGGAAGATTAATAACCCGCCTCACAGAATGCAACAGAAATTACACAAAAGTGTGAGAGCAATTTCTGAGTCGCAAAGTACTTAACGATACAAGTGACTTTGGCTGCTACCACATCCCTGCTTTGTCTAACAAATAAGCAGGTAGCCAAGTTGCATATGTCAGTGTTAGAGTGCTTTTGTAGATGAGCCAAAAATGCTCTCTCTGCCCATGTCTGGGGAGATGGATAGTGCTAATAATTTCAGGCACACCTGGCATAATTGTGGGATCTAGTTTGAATGCACGTCGCCTTCCAACACTATCTTTGAAAGCCAGCTAAGATAGTGGCCTTGATGACATCCCAGGGCAGGGAGCTCCAAAGGTTAATTACAATTGGCTGCTCCTGTACCAGTGCTAGTGCCCCGCTGTTACATGTCGCCCTGTGTCACCTTGTTCTTTTCATGGAGCAAGGAAGCCAATCACTCCCATGACCTTTGATTCTCTTCCCTTTATTTCAGAAGCAAATATACATTAGCTCCCAGGATTACACAAGTAGAACATTGTGAAAACAATGTTCTAATTCCTTTGTTTGCTAAAATATGCTGGATCTGGCTAGAGGCTTATGTCTGAGAGTGGCAGATGAGAAGGCTCACTGTTTAACTTCCGACCAGCCTGGCCCTACGTTTTTTCCCATGTACTAGTACTAATGCTTCAGGAGGTATAAAAGGCAGTGGCCTGACGCAGAAACCCAGAGATGCCACGGCTGATATTCAGGAACAAGCTGCTGGGTGCAAGAGTACCAGCTATCCCATCCTCAGAAAGTGGATATCACAGACCCGAGCACGCTGGCAGGAAAGAGCTAATTGACAATATTTTTTCTTTAGGAGAGTTTATTTGAACCAAACTGATGACATAACCCAGGGAGCAAGATCTCAAATGCTCTATAGAAGAACAGTTTTGCAGTTTGTTTTATGCATTTGAAATTAAGGAGGGATGTAAGGAAGATTGCATGGAGGCAGGCAATAGAAAGATGGGATTGGATTACAGGCTAGCTAACAAGATTACATGTTCTCTGGAGAGTGGTTATGGTGTTTTTAAAAAATGTGTTGTCCTAGATGCACAGAATCAATGGACAAGGCTTGCTTAAGGCAAAGATAAGCCTTTGACTAAAGAAGTTATATGCCTGGGGTATGACTACTCACCAGGAATTCATGATCAGATTACCCTGTGAGATTACTTTCCATAGAATCCCTTTTTGGTCCATACTAGGGAGGGATCCTGACAGGGAGGGAACAATGGTTGAGAACAGAAAGGCTCCATGGAGCAGCCGTGGAAAGGACTCTGCAAAGAGTGTTCCTGATATATATTTTTTCTTTTTTCCTCTTCTTTCTTTGGGTCCCCTCAGATTCAAGGTTTCAAGTACAAGCAGTTTAATGGGAGGCTCTAAGGACATGTGTAGTGTGTGCAGTTGGGAAGAAAGAGATGGGGCAGGGAGTGAAGGGGGCACTGTGATGTCGGCTACCATGCCTTCAGACTGGACCTTAATCCCATAGCCCTAATCCTAAGGCGAACTCTGGAAAAGGCCTCAGAAGTATCCAGGTCAAGGATGAGGGATAGGGTATACCTCCACACTAGTGAATCACTGGTTAAAGGCTACCCCAGGGAAGGGGGATGTTAATTCTCAGACAACTGTCCACCTTTTCTGCATGCAATAGCTGCATGCAATAAGCAGCAGCTGACATTCTTGCAGTTAGGCCAACATGCCCCCACCTGGTAAGGAATCCAAGGAACATGGATGGACCTCCTTCTATGGGTTGGCTAAACTCTCATATTTTACCCTGAGATTAAAATATTGTAAAAAGATAATGTGCTATGGGGTGAGAGAGACAAGCCAGACACGAAGAGCTTTTTTGGCTCTCAAGGCGTGGATAAGCCCCGCTCAGAGCGGTCATGACCTTTGTAAATGGGAACAGATAAAGAGCAGAGATCAACGGGAAAGGAAGGAAAAGGTACCCTTGCTAATTACATCCATTTCCACTTGTTGCATTTATTTTGTCCTAATGATTAAATGTGTTCTGTGAAGGAAACTGCAAATATCTCTTCCTAATGGTAAAGGGCAAGCAAAATGTCAGGTTTGGGAGCTGTCATCATTGCTTTCTCTGTAACGATGGAATAATCATTTCTCCTCAGTTATCTGTTCCTGAACCCCCATTTCTGAAAATGATGTTCACTGGCACAACTATCCAGCATGAAATATTCTTCCCATAGTAAGTGACAAACAAAATGCAGTGAACTGGCTATGGAAATTCAACCATTTGCATATCCTACAGATACGTATTCAGCACCAACCGTGTGCCAGGCAATGCGTTCGGCATTAGGAATGAGAAGCAGTGACGATCTTGTTAGGAATTCACCCGATAATCATTTGGAACCTAGCTCAGTTCCAGTGGAAGAATGAGGAATGGGACTCCTGACCGCCTGCTCCTTTTGTGTGGAAAAGAGCATCTCCTGGTCACGGAGAGAGTGATCACATGACTCTGGTTTTCTGGAGGACCCTCCCCTCCAAGCAACACTCACTGGAAAAGCAGAATTTTGTTCAGGAGGTAGAAAAGGCAGTGGCCTGACTCAGAAACCCAGGGATGCCACGGCTGCTATCCAGGAACAAGCTGCTGGGTGCAGGTGTACCAGCAGGACCCTCCCCTCCAAGCAACACTCAATGGAAAAGCAGACTTTGGGGGAAGAGAGAAAAACAAGATGCATTCTGGTTGGTATGGGGCTCCGGAAGATGGAAAGAAGGAGACATTGATTTGCCATGCACTGTGCTTGATGCTTTTACATACATAAACATATATATTGCTGTGGACAGAATAGACTCCCAATCCCATGGGGACTGCCCATTGTGGATGGGTATGCCAGCTCCTGAATGTCTTTGTTCTTCATATTGTCCATCTGGTTCAATGTTTTCATCTGGTCCAACCCTACATTCTGTCCAGAATATGAGGTATGATAAAAGGTCCCTTTTCATTGAGTCACTTGCCTCAGGGTATCACTTGTGTCTCTGGCCCCCAAGCGTGGCCTCTCCATCTTACCATCATTTATAGCCGTCACACACACTCTACTGTGAACTCACTTTTGCTTTGTTCCTACCCCCATGAGTTGGATGTTTCAGACTCTGTCTAGCTTCCAGCAACTTCCGGGTGGTATTAAACTTTCATTTCCATGTCCAGTGATACAAGTTAGCTCTACCCACCCTTATTGGGAGAACAAAATGACTCTGGTACTTATTAAACAAACATTTATTAATAAAAACTATGTGCTAGATTCTAAAGTCAAAATCGTGAAATAGCACAGACCTGGTTCCTGTCTGCCTCAAGTTCATAACCTAATGGGAGTGTACCTGTGAGGGAATAAGATAAGGAAACATGTAGGGCTACATTGAAGAGAGTTAGTGTTCAATGGCAATAGATGACAGGAGTCCCTATTTTGTTATTGAGGGGTGGTAAAGGAAGGATTTCTAAGTGAAGCAACATCAAGAAGATACCCAAATATGTTACATGAACAGAGTTTTACCAGGTGGAAGGGATGGGGAAGAGAGAAAAACAATTTACTTAAGGGAATAGTTAACTCAGGGACCAGAAATGTGAGCCAGCATGGTGAGCTCTGGAAACTGAGTGGTGGGAGAGGACACCACAAAGATAAGCAGGGGACAAATCACCATGTGTCTTGTGAGTCATGTTAATGATTTGATCCTCTGGCCTGAGATTACTGGAACCTATTGGATTATTTGGGGAAGATGATGGAGGAGCAGTGACATGAATAGACATATTTTTAGAAGATCACTCTGGCTACTTTGTAGAGATTAGGGTAGACTGAGCAGAGAGTGGAGACAGAAGATTTGTTTTTCTACTTGTAGGTTTTTGTTTTTCAAGCACATGATAGTGGCCTAGAATAGGGTAATAGGAGTGAGAACAGAGACATGCTCCAAATTCAAGATATATTTAGAAGAGAAAGTAATATGATTATTAAATTTCTTATTGATTATAGGAATGAATGAGTGCTTGGTAAATACTTTGCATGTCTAAAGACACTTCATGCATTCTACTTCCATGTCTCAGAGAGTGACAATTGAGCTAAGTTATTACTGTATTTGTCATTGTCAATGCATTTTAGAAAATGTGTGCTAAAACTCATACCAATATTAAGATTTCAATTAAAAAAGCATTTCTTGTTCAGTGTAGCTATTGTCCACAATGAACTGATTCTCACAAACACCTTTTTGCTTCAGTGAGGGAGTCTTGGAATTGAAGAGAAAGAAAACACCTGTAATGTTTCGATGACACTATAGCGGCTTTAGGTGTAGGGAAGGACCTGCTCACTGTCCTTCTGACATATTTGCTCTTAACTTTGAGTGTTTTCTTATCAGAGACTCTTGTGACTTACAAAATGCTATACGTTAGCAGTAGTAAGTCAGGGTTTAAAACCTGGATATTTATCTCTTTTCAAAAATCTTTTGCAGACAATAGTGTTTGAGGCAGTTCATGATTGAAAGCAAGCTATAAAAAGAAAGATCAATTGGAGTCAACAAGTAAATAGCTCTGTACATTTTATTGTGTGGTTCCATCATCCTATATAATAAAAGCCTAATATGCTAAGTGCCTGGTTGCCTGGTTGTCCGTTCAATCAATTAAAGTGTAATATGCTAATGATATGCTAAGATTGCTCAACTGCTTGCTATGACGTGCACTGACCACCAGGGGGCAGATGCTCCGACTGGTAGGTTAGCTTGCTGCTGGAGTCCAGCCAATCAGGACTGAGTGAGATGGGCTGGACACATCCTGGAGCCCTCCTGTGGTCCCTTTCCAGCTGGCCAACCTCCTGCATCCCTCCTCAGCCCCAATCATGCACCGGTGGGGTCCTTCGGACTGGCCTGTGCCCTCTTGCAATCCAGGACCCCTCGGGGGATGTCGGAGAGCTGGTCTTAGTCCAATCTTGCAGGCCAGGCTGAGGGACCCCACTAGTGCACAAATTTGTGCACCGGGCCTCTAGTTAGAAAATAAAAAATAATAAAAGAGTGGAGGTTATTTTGTTCCTCTGATGTGTTAGGGATTAAAGATGGTTGGTACATGGAAGTATTTTGAGCAGAGAGACAAGGACCATGCTGATAGTTCTGTGTTATCTCCTCTTAATCATGAATTTAGGGGTTAGTACACAGGAAGTACATAATAGACATTTTGCAAATGAATGAAATATCACCTCTTTTCATTTGTTCTATAATTGCTTCTTCACATTTTATGGCATTCTGCTCTTTCTTGAACCTATTGTATCATATAAGCCCAAGCTATAACTACTGTTATTTTTCTTTTGTTCTTGATAATAACCATTTTTAGTTAAGAAATTTCCCCCCAAACTAAAACATTTTAAGCTTTCTATTATTAGGTGCCCACCTTTGTCCTGATTATATTTTTTATGTGATATGTAGCATCTTACTTGTAGATGGATAAATGATGGGGTTAATAATTTCTGTTCTGTTTCTACTTCTTCACCTGAAGATATGCAGGGTGCTAGTTTGAGCTACTATTCCCAATTATTCTCTGCCCTCCTTATAACTTGTCCAGTGATGGCTATTGCCTCCTAGTGGGAGAAGAATCCTTCCTCACCTCATCGCCATCAAGTGCATGTAAGCAGACATGACATAAGCCATGTCTAAACAGACCCTCTAAAAGCCATTTCATTGTTTCCCTATCAATGCTTTACCCCTTTCCATAAGTCAAGGATGTGGGCTACTTCTGTAGCAGAAATCATTTATTCTCAATAGGGTCCTATCACCCCTATTGGCATAAAACTGATTCTTGTGGGGCAATCCCCCCCCCCGCCCCCCGTATATATAGAGCACAGATATACGTATAGTACATAAACAGCTATATATAA
Source organism: Myotis daubentonii (assembly GCF_963259705.1). Lineage (NCBI taxonomy): Eukaryota > Metazoa > Chordata > Mammalia > Chiroptera > Vespertilionidae > Myotis > Myotis daubentonii. Next base: position 86,711,383 of record NC_081847.1, read on the forward strand.
AACATCCGGGAAACACTGGACTTGGTCCTCAGGATGGGAAATGCATGCAGCAAAGCCACCAAGGGGCAGTCCCCCTACAGCTGATGTGTAACCTGAGTGGGAAATAAACCCCGTAGTTGTGATCCACTCAGGATTTGGGGTTGTTACCATGGTGTAGCCTAGTGAAAGATGACAGCCACAGTGAAAGAGAGATAATTTGGCTTTTATGGCTCTAACAGTACTCTGGGCAATTTTCATGGGTTCGAACTCCTGGAAGTTTGTTTCAGAAGGTCTTGATGTAGCGCCTGGTAGTACCTATTTTTTGGAAAGCTCTCCTGGTAATTCTGAGGAACAATTTTAGGTATGGGGCCAGTGATGTTGGAAAGGTCAAAGGTCTCTGACTCACTGGCAGAATCTAGGCATCTCGTAAATTTGTCTCAGGTGTAACATTTGCTGTTCTGAGCTATTTTAGAATTAGCTGAGGGATATAGCAAACACTAAGTGATGAAAAGTATTACTAGCCAATTTGCAAAGCTCACTTGAGGCTGTTGTACCATTTCTCTAGTCAGAATTTCTGCAAGTCTATAGTTGTTTGTTGTTTTTTTTGTTTTGATTTTCTGGGGCTGGGGGACTAGTTTGGGAACTGACAACCAAGTCTTTGGTGCTTTATTGCTACCCCCAGCCTTAGTTCTCCACCTCTGGTTTGTATCCTGCCTGTGGAGAGCTGATCTGGGAATGGGAGCCTTGCCTCAGTTCTTGGTTCCCTACTCAACTCCTGCTCCATATCTATTTTTATTTTCATTACTAACTAGAGGCCTGGTGCATGAAATTCGTGCATGGGAGGGGGAGTCCCCTCAGCCCAGTCTACACCCTCTCTAATCCGGGTCCCCTTGGGGGATGTCCGACTGTCAGTTTAGGCCCAATTCCAGGGATCGGGCCTAAGTTGGCAGTCGGACATCCCTCTCACAATCCTGAACTGCTGGCTCCTAATCGCTCACCTGCCTGCCTGCCTGGTCGCTCCTAACTGCCCCGCCCTGCCGGCCTGATTGCCCCTAACTGACCCCCTCCCGCTGGCCAGGTCACCTCCAACTGCCCTCTCCCTGCTGGCCTGGTTGCTCCTAATTGCCCCCCTCTGCCAGCCTGGTCACCCCAACTGCCCTCCTCTGCCAGCCTGGTCACCCCTAACTGCCCCCCCTGTCAGCCTGGTTGCCCCTCACAGCCTCCCCCCTCCCCCACTGGCCTGGTTGCACCACATAGCCTGCTGTTCAGTTGTTTGGTCATCCCTCACTAACGCTGCTGCTGGCCTGGCCATAGGCAGCCATCTTGTGAGGATGTGAGGGTTAATTTGCATATTACCTCTTTATTATATAGAATTGGTGTCTTGATTGGGTTCTGTTGCCTATGGGCCCAGAATCTTCTAGGTGCAACTCAATAGCCCACGGCTAGTCTAAGCCTTTAATGGCAACCATGGTTTCTATTCCCTGTCACCTGTAGCTGCTTCAAGGACTGAGCATAGGAGCAGTTCTGGCCAACGAGATGTGAGGGGAGATATGCTGGGATTTGTGGAGATCTTTTTCTCTTCCTTTCTCAGAAAGGCTTAGAAGTTTCTGTTTTGTCCCCCTCGCTAACTTTCTGCTAGGGATGCCTGTGGATAAGGATGTGATGGTCAGAGATGCAGCAGCCACATGGTGGTCATATTCAGGGTGGGCAAAAGTAGGTTTATAATTATTCATATGGAAAAACATATAATACAAGAATAAGTAATAATATAAGAATAAAGTATGTGTTTTGTGTACTCACAACCATAAACCTGCTTTTGTCCACTGCTGCATATTACTTACATTTTGAAGAAGGATCGAAAGTATTTTGAGTCTTTGATGATACCATTGAGCTGCTGTTACAATACTTTACATGTGAGAGATTTAAATGTCTTCACTGTGAAAGCCACTGTTAATTAATTAGGCATCCTGTAATTGCAGGCAAATACATCACTAACTTCCTTCTCCATACACTCTTTTCCAACCACTTCTGCTCACAGGTACTTTCAAGTTCCATATTGTTGCTTTCACATATTTGGTCCTTGCGTCTTGTTAAGCATTTCACACATACACATCTTGCCTCTCTAAAGGTTTTGTCAGCTTCCTGTAGACAGGAACCAGATTGTCTACTTGTTATTTTAAGTGTTCCATACAATGACTTCTTAGTATGGAACAATACATTTCTTGTCAACTGCCTGAATGAGGTTTATCCTACAAAGTTAAGCATCTCAAGCCCAAAGTATTAAAGTCTACTACTTGCCCATGTTGCTAGTGTCTACAGTCAGCTGAAATCAGCCTTCTTCTATTGTCATTTTGATGAACTATGAATTAGCAGAACCAGGCACTGAGATACACCACAAAGATTCTATGAAAGGAAGACTAATACCCTTTGGGTAAATGTAGCATCCACCTCTGCCTAGTGTGTTTGTTCCTTTTAACCTCGTAGACCTATGTTTTTAATGACTTCCTTGGTCTGTGGATATTTGAAACATTAACATAATTATCTATCTTAACGTATTATAACTACCTCATGCTGGGGACCAAATATTGAAACTATCACTAGTAGCTCATTAACACGAACACTAGTCACTCATTAATAGTGTTGACCCAATTACATGTTGTGTATACCAAAGACAAATAACTATAATTGCAACTAAAAGTGATTTCATAAACATGACAATTCCTTTTTTTTGAAATGCAAAGTGGAATGCATTATTTGGATTTGCCACATAAATACAGGTTTACATGAAAGAGAAGCATTCAACCAAACAAAATAAAAATCCAATCTAAAGAGACGCCATTTGGAATCAATCAGTACAGCACACATTCTGCTTTGGAGGATCAGAACATTCTGCACTGGGGGCAGAAATTAAACAAGTTAGCGACAATGGAAGCCAGACATCTGGTAAGTGACATCCACCCTGGCCATCAGCAGGTAGCGATTTTCTTTTGAAGCCATTCAGAGTATTGTCAGTTGCCTGGACAATGGAAGTCTGATGAAGCATTCATATGATCAGCCTGGAGGTTTTCAAGCTCCACTGGAGAGATGGAGAGTCAGGGAGATTTGTGTGAAAAAATATTCATTATATACACATATGCATGTAGACATAAATAACTAGGCCTCGATCTCCTGTGAAGAGACCCATATAAATGGAAGCAAATGTAGTGTGACACAGTATTTGCAGACGGAGAGGATGCTCTTGTACGAGACAATTACCGGGATAGGAAATTAGGCAAAGATAGCCCAGAGGAACCCGGAAGAGACAGCTCCGAGAAAGAAAATCTGTGCCTAAGTCAAGATGTTCAAAGCTGAGACACTTCTTCAATACAAGCGGACTGTTCCATCGCCTCTTTTCTGTTAATGGCAAAATACCACCAGGGGACAGGGCTGAGGGATGAAGGGGGAGGGAGAAGGGGCAGAGGGGAGGATAGGACCCTGAAACTCACTGCCCAGAAAACCAACTTCCAAGATTTCTTAGAAAGTCTCTGTTGGACAAATGCTGAGTGCAGTGGTGGTGCCTTTTCTCATTCTCGAAGGTAGTGAGGTCGTGTAGTTGAAAACATTCTGTATTTCCCTTTTAATGCGGGACCCTCCCAGGCGCTGCGCTGTTGGGCGTGCTGGGGTGGGGGAGGTGCTCTGGAGCTGAGCAATGTGTGGGCCTGCGTTTCAGGGAGATATGTCCCTGGTGCATTATTATAAAACATTGGTAAGAAGATAGTCCTCCACAACTTCACTTGTCAATGACGCTTCCATAAACCACATAGGAAAAGATAGTCCTGATTAATGCTATATCTGTGGAACAAATAAAGGTCTAGAACCTCCACTGTGGGAATAGGAGAAAGACAGAGCATCTGAGTTCTGGCTCAGACCCTGTGAGCTGCCGGCTGTAGGTAAAAGACTCACTTTGCTTCCCACCCCTTGGTTCTGATCCTACCCACAGGCAGCTGGGAGGATCACAGGGTGCACGGTCCCCATGGCAGAGCACACAGGGACCTGTCACTGACACTTCCTGGCGTGTAGGCAGAGCTGGGGTTGATTCCTGTGGAGGAGGGTGAGCTCAGGGGCCCTGGGAAACCCTGCAGCAGGCCTGGGGTGCTTGACCTCTGAGAATGTGCTGAGACTGGAAGTTCATCTGATCCAGGGAATCAATTGTAATTGACTTATGTCCCACAGATTTTGCCAATTCTGCAGGAGTCTTTGATGGAAAGTCATTGGGACTTGGGACTTGGTGTAGTTTTGTAACATGTACAACGTGAAGGAAAAAGTTTCTGTGCTTGCTTTCTGAAATGAGACCCCTCCCGTCTCTTTCTTCTGTACTGTTAAGTCTGAAATGTATTCGTAGACAAGCATGGAATTTGAACCCCCTCATTTCGTAGCCCCCTGCAATTCTGAAGGAGTCATTTACTAGCTTACTTCAGTTGTACAACAAACCTCAGGTAGGTGTTTTGTCCATTGCACTGAGCAAGCGCAGGGAACACGGACATTGGCCAGTGCTTACCCGGGACAGAGTGACCAGAGAGGTTGTGGTTTCAGCTTCCCACTGTTTTCACAGCGCTGCTCTCTCCTGGCTCAGTGCAGGCCTGGGCATTTTCATATCCCGAGAGAAGAGCAGATTCGGAGACATGCCGTCTACCAGCTCCCTCTGCCCGGCCATCAGTATGCTGCATTGTGCCTCCCCCCTCCCCGAAGTGAGGCTTATTTTATTTTGTATGACCAGAGTTGACAACGTGACTAGAAAGTCATCTATGCTTTTTACACAATTAAGGTAAATGATAAGATAAATCAAAGACAACACCTATTTAAAGGTTGATTCCACACTCGTCCTAAGGGTATGACAATGGCAAGGAATTATTTTCTGACTGGTTATTTTCTCTCTCTCTCTCTCTCTCTCTCTCTCTCTCTCTCTCTCTCTCTCTCTCTCTCTCACACACACACACACACACACACACACACACACACACACACTGAATAGGCCACTCACCTGCTGACTGTGAAGTGACTGCTGCCTTCTTGATTTAACCATGAAGGTTTCCCCTGGGGGTTAGGAGATCATGCTCCAAACCTGGGTTTTGAAATCATCACAGCTCCCTAGGTGTGGGATAGAAGGGGACTTCCTATTCACGTTTTTAAATCTTGAATTCAGGGTCAGGATCTCTTGTCTTTATTTCTTGCAACCTATTCAAAGCCATATTGTGCAGCAGGACTTTTCGATACAGAAACATGCAGTTTTATCTTTTTTGAATACATTGGAAGAACAAAGGAAAAGACAGTTAGGAAAAGAGAGTAATGTCATCACTGTAGAGCTCTAATCATTGCGTTCTCCTCATAGTCAGTCTCAAGACCAACCCATAAGATTGTGTTTCAACTGCCAAAAAAGTCTAACGTTAACAGTTTGAAATACAAAAACAAGTTTTGCAGGATGAACAGACAAGAAACTCCCACAAATTTTAACTCAATAAATGAAATTCTCTTGGTGAAGTTCTGATTATCTGCAGAAGGAGGAGAAGCTGGCTGAACATATCTCTGTGCATGAAGATGTATGAAACCAAACCCAAATACCAGAATGAAACTCACCCTTTTACACCTGGCAATGGTGACAATCAAGATAATGTGTATGTCTCTGTGTGTGTGTGTGTGTGTGTGTGTGTGTGTGTGTGTGTGTCTATATATGTGTGTGCATGTGTATGAAGCTGGAAGTGCCAACAGCCTTGTGTCTGTTCACAGCTCTGTTACAAAGCACTGTTTTGCAGGATTTCTCAATTGATCTTCCCATTAACACTGTGAGGGGAAACCCCGCCAGTAAAGTGGCTTGCAAATGCCAAGTAAGATGATAACGGTTTTGATGATAAATGAAGAAAAGGGAAAGGTGTCTGTAAGATTGTTCACCTTCCATCCCTAAACTCATCTTTGGTAACAGAATAAGTTTTTACTGAGCATGACCTTTCTCCAGCTCAGGCTTAGCCAATGGGAATGTATCAAGGAATTAAAAAATCAATTCATTGAGAGAGAGAGAGAGAGAGAGAGAGAGAGAGAGAGAGAGAGAGAGAAAGGGAGAGAGACATCGATTTATTGTTCCACTTATTTATGCATTCATTGGTTGATTTTTTTATGGGCCCTGACCAGGGATTGAACCCACAACGTTGGTGTGCCGTATTGGGATAATGCTCTAACCAACTGAGATACCTGGCCAGGGCAAGGGATTTTGTTTTAAACAGAACTTTCTAGAAAAGGGTACCGACCTTTTCTTGGTGTCAGGCACCAAGGACAAAGCGTATTTGGGGCTGGCCAGCACCATCTGGGTCACTACATGGACAACCTCTCTGTGAATAAAGCCATCAGGGAGGTGGCAAAATGAGATGGAGAGAGGCAGACTGAACCCTGGCCGCCTGCCTTTGCCTGCCTACATGAAGAATTTTGGGGGAAGTAGGAACAGGTGTCTCCTTTAGATGAGTGCCCAACTTGGCAAATAAACACTGTTGGAGAAGGTCATTGAGAAGGGACCACGTGGGTCCAGAGGATGGACCTGGGCAGTTGGAGGCTCCTCATCTCTCCCCCTGTCCTGACATGTACATTCTGCCCACGGCCCCCCCCCCCCCCCCCCCCAGTGAGAGCTGTTTTCAAAGACGCAGCTGTGAGAGAGCGATGTGTTGCTTGGACCACCTGGATGATATACATGACTAAAGCTTGTTAAGGCCTCTATATGCACTGGAAGATTCTGGTGGGAGTGGGGATCTACTTGTCTTGCAACCATCTAAGACAAGCCTTGGAAGTTAGCTCCTTTGCTTGTTAAAACTGCCACCTACCCTTCTGGGCAGGAACTGCGTGGAGGGGGGCAATGGGGGGAAAAAGGGAACAACTGGAATACTCTCAACAGCAAAGATGAAAGAAAAGTGGAGTCCACACACACAAGAAAACTATTAAATAAATGGAATTAGGAGAAGGAGGACACAGGGAAGCGAAGAAACTAAACAACCACATTACTCTGGGTGAAGGGGCAACCATCCACGGTTACAGGAGCTGATGAAACTGGCTTGCAGGGACTGTGAGCATAAAAGAACCTTTTGTATTTATGATGGTGATGCTGAGCCACCAATGGTGAGCGTAGCCACCTTAGACGGGTCCTGTTTCAGAAGTGAAACCAATACATTGCAGTCTCTTGACCATAAACAAACAAACACAAACAAACAAACAAACAAAAATCCTGACACCTATTATTCTGCAGTGGTCTATTTCTTTTTTTGGTCTCTCCTTGCCCTCTGTGTATAGGACTCAGTTTTAGATTTCACCCAAGGAACTCCTAGGGTTGCAAACCCACAAAAACCTTCGTGCAAAGAAAGCGACCCGACCGCTTCCTCTGGGTGGACGCAGTTCATGCCAGAGTGCATGACTTTGAGGGTGGAGTGTGGGCTGGGCACATATGTGCAGTGCACACACTGAATAGTCATTTCTTGAATCCCTGGGTTTAGCCACTCCTGCAGCCACCATATCCCGGGACTTTGCCGTTACATGGTTACATGCATTAATAATTTTACTTCCTGCTCAAGGAAGTGTGAAGTCACTTGCAATCAAACGAGTCTTGCACTTGGTAAGTAGAAGTCTGGTGCTGCAAGTATCAGATCTCAGAATGGGCTGTGGGCTGTGGGCTGGAAAGTTGTCTGTATGTGTTAAGCTGTGTTAAGTAAATGGTTAAAATATGGCTTATTAAGTCTTGGAGACCCAGAGGATGGTTTCTAGTAAGACTTGAATTTTAGAGTTTAGGTAAAATTAATCTGTGGTTTTAATTTTGTTTTACTTCCTACTATATTTATGCAAAGGTTATGCCCTGTTTACAAAACGAATTGGGATGAATTTTAATTGAAAGAGAATCATCTCACCCTTAAATATATGATCAAATTTACTAAGACAACTGTCTGGGACTAATTTTTTGAAATAATTCATTGGAAACAATTTATTTCTTTCATAGTTCTTGCTCTACTCAATTTCTATACATGTTATTAAATAAAATTTTCTTGTCCATATTTTTCTAGAGAATTTTCACCATTCCTCATGTTATGTATTTATACTTTCACTTATTTCTGGAATAATCTCTGGCAGAAGTTTCTCTATTTGTTACATAATTTTAAAGAACCAAGAACTTGCATTTTAAAAAAGAATTTATATTATTTATCCCTTTAATATTTATTGCTTTATTTTTTAGCATTATTCTCATTTCTATTTTTCTTAGATATATTTTGTTGTATTTTTATAGTTTCTAGAGTTGATTTTATTCTTTTTTTATAACAATGAAATAATTTTAGCTGTGAATTTTTTGCTGACTACAGCTTTTGCCATATCACTTAAATTTTTGTATATTGCATTTTCAATATTATCATTTTCTAAATAGTCTGCAATTGTAGTTCAGATTTTTTCTTTGAATCAGAAGTAATTTAATTGCATGCACTAGCCCTGTCTCTCTCTCTGTCTCCTGTCTTTCTCTCTTTCTCCCCCCATCTCTCATTTATTTCCATTTCACTGAAATTTTTGTGTGTGGACCTTTTCTTATTATCAAAAATTTATGACACATAAGAGTACCAATATGTAAAAATAAGTTGGAGAAGAGTCTGGTCACAAACTATTAGTGGATTTTACTGGCTTTAAGGTGTTTTGAGAAAATATGAGGGCTGACTCTATCTGATTTCAACACATTTAAAAACATGATTTCACCAGCTTTTATAGGTGAATCCACTTGTCCAATATTTCTGCTTTTCCTTTCTAATTTTCTTTTAATCCCTATCCCCAACTTCCATTTTATTATCAGAAATATCTAAAATTCACATTAAGCCGCTGGAGTCACTAGTGAATAAAGACCGAGGAGAGACTCTGAGGTCTGCGTTGGGAGGGTTTGCTTTCTGATTTTGCCCGCCCAGTTCTACACCACTACTAGTTCCATCATTTCAATCATCTCAAACATTTTTGACCATCCCCCAAATCCAATTTCATGTGGATCCTCATGATATTCAACACCTAAACACAAAACTATCCAAAGTTATGGGTGTTTATATATTCAGTAAAAAATGAGTTGGGCCTAGCCAGTTTGGCTCAGTGTCTGCAGACTGAAGGGTCCTGGGTTTGTTCTGATCAAGGGAATGTACCTTGGTTGCAGGCTCATGCGGGAGGCAACCAATTGATGTGTCTCTCTCACATCAGTGTTTCTCTCTCTGTCTCTCTTCCTCCCTTCCACTCTCAGTAAAAATCAATAGAGAAATATCCTCAGGTGAGGATTAAAAAAAGAAAAAGAATGAGTTGGTAGAAATGGTTCTGTCTGGAAGTTTTTTTAAAAAAATGTAGTTGAATAGTAACAAAACTGTGTTATCTTTTAAATCCAAAAACTATGGTTACTAGGAGTTAAGTTTATGGTCCAAAATCATCAAGTACTCAGAATTTCCTTTTTTTAAAAAAAATATATTTTTTTATTGATTTCAGAGAGGAAGAGAGAAGGAGAGAGAGATAGAAACATTAATGATGAGAGAGAATCATTGATCGGCTGCCTCCTGCACACCCCCTACTGGGGATCGAGCCCGCAACCCAGGCATGTGCCCTTGGCCAGAATCGAACCTGGGACCCTTCAGTCCGCAGGCTGAAGCTCTAGCCACTGAGCCAAGCCAGCTAGGGCCAGATTTTCCTTATCTTTCTGTTCTACTTACTCTGCATATGTCATCTACACCTTCCTCCCCCAACTATATTTGCAAGAGGCATCCAGAAATATTATTCAAGGGGTAGAACATCTACTTTTACAAAGCAGACTTCTCCCAGAATGTCCCTTAGAGGATTTCCCCAAGTCTCTTTGGCCAGAGTGGTATCACTTGCTCTTCCCTAAAGCGTCACTGACAAAGGGTCTAGGTTACATTTATTTGCTTAGAATTATCAAGATGACTCACCTTAGGTGAGGAGGAGGCGTCTGGCCTCTGCTAGGCACTGGAGTGGTTGATAATTTAACAAAATCAGGGTGGGTTATGGAGGAAGGAGGAGAAGCAGTTATTTAAGCAGCCAATAGGGTTTGCCATGAGGAACATTCATTTCCCATCTGGAAGTCTAGAGTGAACAATGTTCTTAACCTGCAATGACTCAAAGAATGAAGATTTCTCAACAGGACAAAGAAAAAGAGGGAGAGGAAAGAGATTTTAAAATCCCCTGCTCTTCAATAAGGTTTATGTTATTTATACTTGAATATCAGCTCTCTATGATGATAGACATATAGTTGGGTTTTGACTTAGCCCATTCTGAGAAGTTTTGTTTTTAGTGGAGGAATTGAAAAGTTTAGATATAATGGGACCACTGGTATATTTGTTTTATTCTTTTTTTTTTTAAAAATAATTTTGTTCTGCTTTTAGAATACATTTTCTGTATTTTCCTATACTGTTATTTTTTCTTTGGCTTATCTTTATGTTTTATAAAGCTCTCTTCATTTCTTCTACTGTCAAAATCAGAAGAGAAATACTAATATGTATGAGAGAAGCTTAACACAATTTGACTTCATCTACCTCCAGGTAATATGTTAGTCATTTGGGGGATTTTTTGGATCAAAATTCTTTTTATAACTTTGTTTTCATTTTCTTAAGTAACAGCTTTATTGAGATGTAAGTTACATAGTTCACTCTTTTAAAGTGTACAATTCAGTGATTTTTAGTATATTCACATAGTTGTGTATTGATCACCCTTATCAAATTCCAAAACATTTTTTATCATCCCCCAAAGAAACCCCACACCCATTAGAGTTACACCAATACCCTATTTTGCCCAGCCCCAACAACCACTAATCTCTCTGTCTCTATAGATTCACTTATTCTGGATATTTGTATCAATGAAATCACACAATAATAGTTATTTTTTGACTTATTTTATGTAGCATATGTTATAAGGTTCATCCATGTTGGAGTGTGTATCAGAACATCATTTCTTTTCATAGTTGAGAAATATTGCTTGGTAGAATATGCACATTCTGTTTATCCATGCATCAACTGATACACATGTGGGTTATTCCCACTTTTTGGTTATAACACATAATGCTATTATGAACATTTCGGTACAAGTTTTTGTGTGGACATATGTGTTCATTTCTCTTGGCTGTATACTTAGGAGTGAAATTGCTGCATTATATGGTAACTTTATGCTTAACGTTTCCAATAAATGCCAAACGGGTTTCAAAGCAGCTGCACCACTTTGCATCCCACCAGCAGCGTTTGAGGGCTCCAATTTCTCCTGTTGTTTCTTTTCATAATAGCCATCCGAGTGAGCATCTTATTGTGGTTTTGGTTAGCATTTCCCTAATGACTAATGGAGATGAGCATCTTTTCATGTGCTTATTGGCCATTTGCATATCTTCTTTGAAGAAGAAATTCTTTGCCCATTTAAAAATTGGGTTATTTGTCTTTATATTGTTTAATTGTAATCATTCTTTATATATCATTCATACTGGACCCTTTTCAGATATATGATGTGCCAATATTTTCTCCCACCTATTGGGTTGTCTTTTTATTTTGTTGATAGTGTCTTGTGAATTTTAAGCCTAATTTATCTATTTTAAAATTATTATTATTATTTTTTTGTTAATCTTCATCTGAGGATAGTTTTCCAGATGGGACCACTGGTATATTTGGTCTAAGTCTAAAATTGACTTTTAGAGCAAGTGGAAGGGAGGGGGAGAGACACAGAGAGAAACATCAATATACTAGTAAGAGAGAAACATCAATTGGTTGCCTCCCACATGCACCCCAATGGGCACCAGGGATTGAGCCTGCAACCAAGGTATGTGTCCTTGGTGGAATTGAACCCAAGACCCTTCAGTCCTTGGGCTGACATTCTATCCACTGAGCCAAACTGGCTAAGGCTATCTATTTTTATTACTTGTGCATATGGTGTCATATCTAAAAAATTGTTTTCTGATCCAAAATTATGAAAATATATATATATATATATATATATATATATATATATATATATATTGTTTAATCTAAGGCTTTTATGCTTTTAATTCTTACATTTAGACAAGGGTACATATGTACTGTCTTTAGAGACCAAATCTTCCCTCTTCTGCCAGGACCGAAGAGGGAGAGGCATCAGCTGCATGGAGCAGGGGATGAGGCACATCAGCTTCTGAACAAACCTAATGAATGCTCTTCTTTGTAGCCCCACCTCTACTCCACTTCATAGGCACCAGGTGCCACTGCTACTTTATTCAGACTATCACCTGTCAGTGCCCATGGTATAAATTGGGCTGCTTCTCAGCTTTCCCTTTAACTGCTTTGGGATCAGCACGCGGTTGTCTGGTAAGTAAGTTGGCTCTTTCCTATTTACATTTCAACTGAAAAAAATTGTGCTGCTGTTTTATTTTTTCATCTCCTTTACTTCCTTTTGGTCTTAAGTCTCAAATAAAAATCTGTTCTGTAGTTTCAGTACGAAGTCAGAAGGGAGCAAAAGTAATATGTAAGGTTTTCCCACTTAATAATTAGTGTCAGTGCCTCACGCATTATGTTTTTATGTTTTCTGACAGTCTTGGTTTCCAAAGTTGTGGTGAGTCTTTTAAAGAAATTGCCTTTCTGGGTATCTTAGTGATAGGTTGATTGAGGTTGTATTGAATTTTCTAGTCAGAGACCATTTTGAACCAGAAACCATTGATTTTGTGTAGAAAATTGCGACTTGATTGGATTAAAAACTAGAATTGGGAGATGCTGGCTTTGGATATGATATTCCTTAAGAGAAAAAGCCTTTTACTACATTTTATAAAATGGCTTTTCCCGCCACCGGAGGCCTGTTTCAGAATATCCAGGTCATCGCATATAATAGGTATTCAGTGAGTGTGCTCAGGCAGCTACTTGTTTGAGAACTTCTTTCATAACAAAACTCCCTAAAAGGGCTGTCTATAGGTCCTCTATTATGCTCACTCCCTTGGCAATATCAGTCAATTCAAGTTGGAATTCCTTTAACCCCCTACTACTTGGATAGCTAGTAAGCATCTCAAAAAAGAAATCTGGTGTTTTTTTTTATACTTCTTCCTCGTGGTTTCGGGTGCTCTATAATGTTCAAAGAAAGCTCTCCAGTAACACACTCTAGAGGTGATCCCTGAAGGTCTAGTCTTCAAAAAAAGAAATATTAATTACACTGTCCTACTGCTTCCTCCCCAGGTTATTTCTATCACAGTGAATGACCCTGTTGCTCAGGCCCAGATCCTAGGAGTAATTATTAGAGGATTTGACTGAGAGTTTCCCAAGATGTGGGGCATTCAGTGCTATAATAGGAAAGTCTCAGGCAAACTAGGATGAGTTGAACACATATGTGTCGAATAAATGAATGACAGTTTCCTGACAATCTGGTATCCTGGAGAATCACAGTATAATAGAAATGGCCCATTTAAACTATTGGTGAACTACAGTCTGCCTAGGGATATTGTAATCATAAAGCCAAAAGTAAAAATGTTGGAAAAATTTGAACTTCATGTTGAGAAATTGTAATCAGCTACTGTATTGGGGGAGAGTTCTGAATTGGAATTCACTTATATAGTTCCATTTCCCCCCCCCCAAATTACATAAGTTCTCACTTAATATCATCAATAGTTTCTGAGACTTTAAGCAAAAACAATTTATAATGAAACCAATTTTCCCATAGGTTAATTGATGTAAACAAGAGTTAAGTTCCTATGACTTCTTATCAATGTTATAATGAAGTGATGTTGAACAAAAAGATGTAATTTGAGGACCTGCTACACTAGAAATTTTGTTCTATGCATCAATTTACAATTCAATAAAGTATTATCTGTTTGGAAGAGATACCTTAGCATGGTCCTTGTGTGTTACCAGAATTATAATTGGGTAAGGATTCTTTTTCTTTATGTGGTTAAGTAACATAAATAACAAAAACAAGTACATATTTATTTTGGGGGGTCAAGTCTATTGTTTCATGGTAACAGAAATTTAATTCCAACTGGCTTAAGCCAAAAAGGGAAGTGAATTCATTAATAAATAGTAACTTACCTCTGGGTGTGAAGTTGTCTTTTAGACATTGAGGATGAGACAATGAATAAGGTAGAATCAAGATGATTCATAAACGATGTGCAGGTAGGATAGGCATTCTGAGGCAAAGAACCTTGAAATAAGGGAATAGAAAGTGACGGGGTAAAGTAAGGAGTATGAAGGGAGATGGAGAGAGTGAAGGGAGCTGCTGTCTTAGGTGTCAGTCAGCCTCTCTGAGGAAGTGATAATTGAGCAGAGATTGAGTGAAATGGAGGGAATTATGCAAAGTTCTTGGAAAGGAACATTTGAGAAAAGGGAAGAACATGAGCAAAGGCCTGCTTGGGGAGTAGAAGGTTGGTCAAAGGGAGCTGGGAAGGGTGGAGAGACATAGAGGATGAGGACAGAGAGATAATTGGAGTGAAATCCCTGTAGGCTTTTCAGTGACAGAAAGGGCTTTGGATCTATTTTATGTCTGATGAGAAGCCAGGTTGGTCCCTCTGGCTTCTGTGTGGACAGCAGACAGTAGGAAGGCAAATGTGGCAGAGGGAAGGCCTGCTGGGAGACTCTTCCATTTGTCAGATGTAAGTTGTTGGTTTAGACTAAAATGGCAGAGGTGAAGAGAAGTGGTCAGAATACACTTCTGGACAAAGATAGAACCAAAAGGATGTGATGATGAATTAGTTCTGGGTTGAAAGAGAGAAAGGAATCAAATATGACTGTGCAGTTGTCTTTTTTTTGGCATGAGCAACTTATAATGAATGGACTTGCCATTTGCCTTTGGAAGAGACTTGGGGCTCTTAGGGAGGTGGCATATCTGAGCAGGGGAACCTTTTTGTTTTGGACACGGTGCATTGTTGGATATTCCTATCAGATGTGTGAGTGGAACTGTTGAGCAGGGAGTTAAGTGAACAAATCTGGGGCCAGAGATGAATTGGGAGATGTTAGTGAGTAGATGGTATTTAAGGCCATGAGATTGAGAGAGAGAACCTAGAAAGTTAAAATCTGAGACTTGCGGCATTATATCTACAAGGCACTTAGAGCAAATGTTACTTAGCAAGTATGAATGATAAAGGATATTTAAGTGTTTATTAAAGTAACTAAATAATAATCCCAACACGTGGAGACCAGGCAGTGGAGACTGAGAAAGGGTAGCCAAGGAGACAGAAGGAAAAAGGAGAGCATGTGGCATCAATAAAGCTGAATGGAAAGTGATGTAAACAAGAGAACAGTGATCAGCTTTTGTTAAAAGCTGCTGAGAAGTCAAGTCAAATTGCCAGAGGCCAAATAATGTAAAATCCTCAGGAGCCACTAAACTGGAGAGCCTGGGGGAGAGAGAAAGGGAGGCATTGTGCTTCAAGTTGAAGAAAGGGACAGCCCAGTCACCACGTATTTCAGGCTGAGCTTGTAGACTGGGGAAGAGGGGAGGACAGGTTCATGAACCCCTGGGAGGCTGTGCTTTGGAGGTGGGGCTGGCAACCAGCATGGGTGCCTGGAAGAGCCACACCTGAAGTAGAGTTGCCTTGAGCGCCTGTGTGAGGGCCTCTCCATGAAGACAATCCAGCCATCTGCAAGGCTGCCCAGTTCCAAATGGACAGCAGTGGCTTTGGCAGTGAGCTGGGCAAATGAGATTCTGCTTTAGAGGGAACAACAGTGCTGGACAGATGGTAAAACCTGGTGCCAATGGTGCATGTTGGGGCTATAGCAACAATAGCTGCCATTGCAACTGTGGGCTGAAAGGTCTCTTTTGGAGATGGGATCGCAATGCTGGAACTCGAAGATGACATCAGGCAGGCTGAGAGTTGAGCAGGATCTGATTTGATTTTACCAAATGAAGGCATGTACATTATTGACACCGTAAGTATATGGTGGAACACTTTGCACCTAGTACACTGACATCTCTGCTCTGAGATTGTGTCCTCTTAAGAGAGCTGCACCATTGCTTCCATGGGTCTAGGTATGAGCAGAATAGTTACTCTTGTTCATGTCTGGTGACCTGCACTTCAGGGGCTGCTTTTTCTTTAAGATGATTGAGAATGATAAGAGATGAGTGTGCAATTGATAGAACTTCAGGTATAGATGTGTGTGATGCAGATTGACCTTTAATGATTGTTTCCTGCCAACACAATCTTCCCTTAACATTGTGAAAACGTTTGCAAGCTGTCTCATAGGGTCTGTTCTCCCTGGCATTGCATTAGGTCTCATGCTCACTGCTTTACTCAGGGTGTCTCCATCACCTCAGGCAAATGTATATCAAAGAAGTGTATAGTTATGTTACCTTGAGTAGCCCCTAAAGCAGTGGTTCTCAACTTTCCTAATGCCGCGACTCCTTAATACAGTTCCTCATGTTGTGGTGACCCCCAATTTTCATTGTTACAAATTGAACATCATTAAAGCATAGTGATTTATCACAAAAACAATATGTAATTATATATGTGTTTTCCGATGGTCTTAGGCGACCCATGTGAAAGGGTCGTTTGACCCCCAAAGGGGTCTCGACCCACAGGTTGAGAACCGCTGCCTTAAAGTGTAGCAGCATAGAATTTCTGAACTTCAAATTGCTGTGAATGGAAGCTAAATATTTGACAACTTTGCAAGTCAATATTCGCAAGTCAAATACAGTTATAAAACATCCTATAGAAACAATGACATATTAAGGTTTTGACTAACACATACTGTATGTTTATATATGTGCATGTGGTTATAATATTAATTCTAGGTGTTCTGGTGCTTATTTTTTACTTTGGTACCTAGAACAGTGTTTTAGCAGCAGTGAGGAAGCTCTTAATGGTAACCTTGATCCCATCTGTTGGCTATCAGCCTGCCATGTTGGCACTCTGGGGGGAGCTGGAATAGGATGGACGCAGCTCAAACTTGAGAGCGCATCTCAATCCAGTGGCTGAGCTGCTACTGCTCAGGAAGAACATGAGGTGTCTGAAGCACAGGTGGGTCTAGATCAGTAAATCAGTAGGTGCACATCAGTCTGGCAGGGACACTTCAGGGACAAATGGGAAGTTGGAGAAATCCATAGGAGCAGATTCTGGGGCTTCAAATGAGTTTTGAATGACCTATTGGGGTTCCCAGGCCAGGGATTAATACAGCTAAGTAAGGGAGCAGGGTCAGGGGTCCAGGTAAGGAGATAAGGGAGCAGGGTCAGGTACGGAGACCAGACATTTGTTCAGAGCACCAGCAGGAGGCAAGATAATCTTTCTGAACCATTTGGTCTCAGCCAATGGCTTTTCTATCTTCCTTATTAGTGCAGGGAACAGTCCTCCTGTATGACCAGCCAGGATAAGATTCACTCATCTACTGATTCATGCAGCTGATTTTTGAGATTCAATACTTGACACAATAGCTATTGGTCTAGCTCTTACTAAGCGTATCTGTTGGGTAAGATTGACATGAAATGTATATTTTAATAATGAGTAATGAAGGTTACAGTAAGAGCCAATTCCAGATGGGGCAGGGAAGTGAGAGAGAAAAAGGAAGGCTGCGGTTTGGGCCATTGCTATCCCTCAGACATGACTTTAAGTTTAATTGCTGAGCTCGTCTCTCTGTCTCATAGTCCCTGAACACTCCTAGCTGAGGTCACTTTGACCTGATTAGTCCAACCCCAGTTCTGTCTATAATTCATTTGGTCTTGCCTTGCCACTCATCATGCTGTGCTGGTGACATAGTTCCTCAAGAACAGGGCTCCAGCCTCTGTCCTATGGGACAGTTCTTCAGTCACTGGGTCATCCCTCATTCCCGGCAAAGGCGTCCCTGCCTTGAGTGTCGATTTCTCCCAGTTAGCATTTCCTGCTCCAAGGCTAGACTCTAGGAACAGACACTGGAAACTGCTGCTGACTCTTCCTTGTGCTAACCACAGACCTGCCTGAAACTTGGCCCTCGGGGCACATCTCATCTCATGCTCCTTTCCAATTTGGATGGACACCCTCCATCATGAACTTGGTACAACCATTCTTCAAGTCCTTTTATTCTGCTGCTTCTTTCAGTTGGATTTCTAGGCCTTAGAATAACATTTTTTCCCCATGTATCTCAAAATGTAATCTTTTAGCACAGGTCTACTTTTTGTGAGACTCTTTGTTAGATCTGTACATTTCTCTGGGTAGAGACTGTGGCCACCTTCCCAGACCCTAGTTCTGGGAGTGACACCTCAAATCATTTCAGAAAGAAATGCCTATGTGTAAGTAGACTTCCAGCTTGTTGATTTCAATTGCTGAGTTCCCCAGGGCCGACTTCTCTCTGACTTTGGACAGGATGACTAGCATTTGTTTACTATGTTTGATGTTAAGCATCTCCAGGGGCAACGTGCGTCAGAAAATGCACTGTAACACCCTAGTCTTCCAAAAAATAAATGAGTTACTGCATTTCCCTGACTGAATCTGATCCTTAATAATTTTTGTTTTAGCTTTTCTAGTTTAAAAATGTGTACATATTGGCAAAATAAGAAAAAAGCACTAATAATTGTATGAGACAGCTCATTGCTTATTTCCATCTATAATTTTTGACTTTTTGGCTTGCACTACAGTGTTAAACATCTCAAATTTTAATTTAGAAGGTAATTCATTGGTTCACTTGTTCATATTGATGATCATCACTAGCATAAATAAATATCCAGCCCTTGTTAGAAAGAATAGATTTTCTTAGCACATCTGACTATTAAGGATATTAAGCAGGTTCTTGTCTAGAAAGTAATCAATCTTCTCTCTTTGTAACAACCAGAGTTTGAAATAATATTTAATACTAAGAAGAAATTGCAGTGTTGTCAAATGAAATATATTTGAAATCAAATCAGGACTTATAAGTATTAAAAGTGAGGAATGTGAACTATTTCTTTGAGGACATACTCTGTATGTAGATATTATTTGTCAAGTTGTTTTAATTATTTGTCAGATTTATTTTAAAATATTAAATATTTATGTGTGCTCTGAATAGGATTGTCAGACTGCTGATAGGTAGAAAGGCATGCTTCCAAGGACCAAGGCAGGAGGAAAGGAAGAGCTATGTGTGTTGTGGGAACAGTCTACAGGCAACTGGGATTCACTAACCAAAGATGAATGCAAAGGTCAACCATGAAGGTTGTAGAAAGAGGGAAGGTTATTCCTCTGGACTACTTATCTAGGTCATCACCCCATTTGAGGAAACTGAGACCCATTTGGAGGTGGGGGGAAATGAGATTTGCATATGTAATGGTGTATACCACATACTATTATTTTAAATAACAATACAAGATCATAGGATATAAATTGAGTGGTAGTCACTTAAGCTTAACAAATGTTTGTTGAGACCTACATTGTGTTACAAAGATGAATGGCATAAGAACCTGCATTTGTATATAGAACAGAATATTCAAAAAAACAAGGTACTATGACAGATGAAAGTATTGACCATCCAAAGCAGAGCTACCTGAGTTCAACTTTAGTTTCTAGCACTTACTAGTTTATGAATCAGGATAATTTATTTAACGTGTCTGTGCCTGTTTTGCCATTGGAGTAATACTGTCACCTACCTCATAGACTTATTATTGAAGAAATCGTATGCAAGGCACTTGGGATCAGTGTCCAACATGTAGAAAGCAATAAGAGTTCCTATCATTATTACTGTATGGTTTTAGATTAGTGATATCCAAAGTGGATTCTGTGTTGAGCTTATAAAAAACAATACTGGGGCATAGGAAGAAAATATTAAGACTTCTCTTTCAATTTTTAATATCAAAATAAGAAATTAAGCTTCCTGGATGTTAGTATAGAGGCTTGACTGGTGCCCTCGCTGAGTTGTATGGCAGATATCCTGGGCCACAAGAATGAGAGGAGCTCAGAGAGTTGGAAGCATGTCCCTACTCATTTGTTTGCTTTCAGGATGTTGAAATATATTGCATTTGACATGTGCTTAGGTAAGTTGATTAAGAGATTATTTAGTGTTGGAAGTGTTTTACTTTGTACATTTTTATTTTGATTATTTCAAACTGAAAGAGAAGTCCAAGAATAGGACAAATACTTCCTATAACCCTTATTCAGATTCACCAATTGTGAGTGTGTGTGTGTGTGTGTGTGTGTGTGTACAAGAAAACAAAACCAAACAAAACAAACAAAAAGAAAAAACAAGTTTCATAAAAGAACCAGATTGGGTTTTAGAAAATAAAAACAAAACGAAACAAAAACTACCATTAAAATTAATCTGATTTTAAATTCATACATTGACTTTTAACATATAGACTAGCAGGATAAGCAAACTGAAAGATATATCTGAAGAATATACATATCATATCTCATAGGAAGGTAAGAAGATAACAATGTGAAGAAAAGATTAAGAGCATGTATAAAAGAAGGGCCAACATCTATTAATAGGAGTTCCCAAAGGAGAGAACGTGGGGGAGGCAGTTTTCAAAGAGATAATGGCAGTGAAGTTCCAGAGTTAATGAAAGTCATAAATCTGTTCTATACATATCACAGGGAAGCAGCAGAACAGCAGAAACAAACAGAAGATCTTGGAAGCAACCAAAGAAGAGATATTGGTTAATTATGGTATATAGCTGTAACACTTAAGAAGTAATTTGAGCATAAATACCCAGAAAACAAAAGGCACACTTCTATAATTACGTTCAGCAAACTTTAAAGTCATATACTCCATCTGGTATTTTACAAAATTTTACCAAACTGAAGTACACACCGGGGGAGCCCCATTTGGGACTAGTTACTGAGCGCCAGAGGCAAAAAGCCACACTCCAGTGGGGAAGCATTCCTACTGTGATGGCAAGAACAGCTGATTTACAAAGAAAAGAATCAAACTCAACTCATTTCTCACTGACCAGTTGGATGACACATTAGAAAACATTGCTGATGGTTTGAAGGGACAAAAATTTAAATGTAGTCTATGCAAGGTTTTCTGTGTATTTGAAGGAGAGTACATATGTTTTTTAACAAGTTTTCGGTGTTTATGGTATTTGCTAGATTGGATTTAAATATTGAAATAGATAAAGGACAGATTTGTGATTCAAAAAGATACCTGAGAAGATGTTTTTCACAGTAACAATATGTTGAATTATTAAGCAGCATTTTAGCAGAGAGCAGCTGCTTTGATTGTAATAAAAAAATGAATTTTGAGTTCTAGGTTAGGTTTACAGAGGGCCCCACCTATGAAACTTATGAACTGCATAACTTATAGGCAAAACATTTCAGTAAACAAGTTGAAGTCTCAAGTGCACATCAATACAGTTACTTTTAGATGTCAAGTCCTTTTTAAAAAAATATTTTTTATTGATTTAAGAGAGGAAGAGAGAGGGAGACAGAGATAGAAACATCAATGATGAGATAGAATCATTGATTGGCTGCCTCCTGCACACCCCCTACTGGAGATCAAGCCTGCAACCTGAGCATGTGCCCTTGACCGGAATCAAACCTGGGACTTTTCAGTCCGCAGGCCGATGTTGTATCCACTGAGCCAAACCAGTTAGGGCTAGATATCAAGACCATTTAAAATACAGTTGTTTGTAATATTATGTAAGGAGGTGTGTGGTTACCATGAAAATCTATTGTATCACAGTGATTAATGGGTTACCTTACGGCAAAGTACTTCCCTTATCCTACTTATTCTTAGAAAGATGTGTGTTCCAGGTTGTCTGATGAGTAGCTGTTTCCATGGTGCTGAATGATGTGCTAGCAAGCAGACAAATAAAAATTCAAATAAAAAACTGTTTTTTCTAGGTAAGGTGATTTAAAAATAAAAAAACAACAACAATGAACAAGAAAGTAATAGACCTCCCCCACAATAAACTAAAATAGAAAAACTAGAGAAATCTCCACCAGTATCACCAATCAACCAATTTATAGAATGAGGAGTTTTTTTTAAAAAGCAGGCTGTTTCAAAGTGTGTTTATTACAAATTTTTGGGTAGAATTTACTGATTAGGTTGTAAGAGCAATTTATATACTTTGAGGTATCATTTTAAGCCAGTGGTTCTCAACCTTCCTAATGCCGTGACCCTTTAATACAGTTCCTCATGTTGTGGTGACCCCCAACCATAAAATTATTTTTGTTGCTACTTCATAACTGTAATTTTGCTCCTGTTATGAATTGTGATGTAAATATCTGATATGCAGGATGTCTTTTCATTGTTACAAATTGGACATAATTAAAGCATAGTGATTAATCACAAAAACAATATGTAATTATATATGTGTTTTCCGATGGTCTTAGGCGACCCCTGTGAAAGGGTCGTTCAACCCCCAAAGGGGTCGCGACCCACAGGTTGAGAACCGCTATTTTAAGCTATAGGCCAAGAGCCATTAAAACTGGTATTGAAATGAAATGAACTTAGACCCAGACTTTAAGTCACTGTATTACAAAGTATTTAATTGAGATCTTAAAAATATAATGAAGCATATTTATTCGCGTTGCTTTCTCACTGGAGTAAGATGGCTTGACTATACCATTAAAATTGTAAATATTGCAGTTCTTTCCATTTATTTTCGAATGTTTTCTACATAAATGGACTGTATTCAGACAGCTATGTGTGTACATGATTTAGCATTGTTAAACATTTTTTACTGATATGGCCTCATCTTCAGGCCAGAGGCCAGGTGACTGGAGAGGGGAGAAATCGGCTTAGACGTGGTGGCCAGTGGAAACTTCTCAGAGGGATGTGATGGTACAGAAGGAAGTTAAGGCTCTTCAGAAGGTGTTCTTCCCATCTGGGGTAGAAGGACTGCAAATAGATCAGTTTTCCCAAAGTAAAGGGTGGAATCGGTCAATTAGCAGACTTTCATGTCTACCGTGTGCTCAACTCTGTCCTGTGAGACTGAACCATTGAAAGCCTTGCCCTTAAGAAACTGGAGTCTTTCACTCAATTATTTGTTGAGCACCTTTCATGGGATTTCATTGCTGGTGAGCACTGGGATACAAGGCAGCCACGATACTTGCTCTTATGGAACTTCCTATGTAAGGAAGTGAGATAAAAAACAATAAGCAAATGTAGATAGTTTATGCCAAAGGTCCTAATGGATGGCACAGATGGTAAGAGAGAAGTTCAGAGAAAAGGCAGATTTTGCCAATTAGAAAGCTTGTGGAATTTTCAACCCCCCTTTCTGCCACTGGCATCCTGTTCCAGGTCTTTCACCATCCAGAGCTTGTTATCCTGACCTGGCACACTCTTAGGGCATTTGTTTCTTTGTCATATCTTCAGTCCTACCTCAAATGGCTATGCTTCAGAGGGGTCTCTGACCAGCTCTGTAAAGAGCCATCATGCCTTTGAACTTGATTGTTTTCTATTGTAGATGATCTCCTTCGTGCCAAGTTTTGTAGTTGGCTGTTGTATATTAATTTATTTTCCTGTTCCTCCCTTCTCTTTCTCCCACCTTCAACTAGGATGTGAGCTTAAAGCACCACTAGTATAGGACTTGGCGTCAAAGTAGCAATTGTTTATTAAACAAATGAAACAAACAAGAATCGGAACTGAGTCTTGAAGGCGGGGGTAGAATCTGGAGAAATGATGAAAGAAAGAGTGATCTGAGGATGGGGAAACAAAAATATAAAAATATGGAGGTGGAATAGTATATGATTTTCTTCTTAATCCCTTTAGGATATGTTTGGAAGACAGATAAGGCTGACTTAGCTTGAGTAGAAGGCTTGGAAAATGTAATGACTGGGCAGACCATAAAATAAGAAATTCAAGCCAAGATGGGGGAGATTTTGAATACCAGCCTAAGTATATCACAAGGCAATTTGTATTTTACCCTGTATATATTCAATAGGGACTCACCAAACTTTGATGGAAATTATAAATTAGAAAGCTCAACCTGACGTGTCCCTTGGCACTGATTAAATGAACATGTTAAAACTCTTGGTTGGTTAAGAATTGCCAGAGAGATGTTTTTCCAGACAATGCTAGGAAGAGGGTTAGCCAAATGTGTATAGTAACGGGGAAGAGACTTAACTCCTTACAGGTAGAACCCTTAATTTCAGTGAGTCTTCTGGGGAGAGAGGAGGTGGATGGTGCACTTTGAAATCCAGGATATAGGTCTCCATTTCCATTTCTCCCAAATGTATATTCTACTTTAAAAGGCTCGATAGGAGGCATGACTCTAGACCACTAAGTTATTGACAAACCACTAATATCTGTGAAAATTCAGGCTCTACCACTTATTTGGGAGGATGGGCAAGTTAGAGTAAAATTCTCAGCTTCAACTTCTAAAACTACAGAATGGACAGAATAATACCTTCCTTGTGAGGATGAGAGCTAATTTATCTTTACCACTGGCATGTTCTTACACAATAAACTCATTCCCAACCCTTTGGCTCTCTCTTACCCCAAATGTGGTTAAATAGGTATAAGAATATTTCTTATTTGACACTTATACAGCCCATCTAAGAAACCTTTTGCATAATTTTTGTCTGTAATTACAATAGCACTATCAACACACTCAAGGCTTTTGGCTGGACTTTGCCTATCATTTGCACATCTCTGAACCTGTCAAAAGACAGAAATATTTTTCTAGGACTGGGATATTTGGTTACCAAACTGTTTGAATGCAATTTTAAGTTGGAATTCCATATTTGTTTTCTTATAACCTCCCAGTACCAAATAGCACATTTCAAATTACTTGTGAGAATCGATGATAGAAGAGTCATCTGTAAATTGCTGGTTTTACATTAAAATTTTTGTTTTGGTAATCCTCACCCAAGGATATTTTTCCATTGAATTTTAGAGAGAGTGGAAGAGATGGGGAGAGACAGAGAAACACATTGATGTAAGAGAAGCATCGATAGGTTTTCTCCTGCGCGCACCCAACCAGAGCCAGGGATTGAGCCTGCAACAGAAGTATATGCCCTTGATTGGAATTGAGCCCAGAACCCTTCAGTCCTCAGGGACGATGCTCTATCCACTGAGCAAAACTGGCCAGAACTGGTTTTACCTTTAAGACCTTAAGTTGAGGCAGTATGGTTTGAATCTGAATACTCTGCTTCTGGGTCTTGCCCTGGAGACAAGTGGTTGGCTGCCCTGAATGGATCAATTGTTGACTTTGGGCCTTAGATTCCTCATCTGTCACTTGAGGGGTTGTATTAGGTCAGTGGTCGGCAAACTCATTAGTCAACAGAGCCAAATATCAACAGTACAACGATTGAAATTTCTTTTGAGAGCCAATTTTTTTAAACTTAAACTGTATAGGTAGGTACATTGTTATTAACTTAATTAGGGTACATTGTTATTAACTTAATTAGGGTAACTTAATTGCTAAAAACATCCTCAATCTGAGGGGTCGACCTCAGCGAATGTACCCCCACTTCTTCTAACGCCACTTCTTCAAAATAGACTCGCCCAGGCCGAAAACCGACTTCTGCACATGGGCCACGAAGTTTCAATCACACTGTATGTGTGCTCCCGCACGTGGTATTTTGTGGAAGAGCCACACTCAAGGGGCCAAAGAGCTGCATGTGGCTCGAGAGCTGCAGTTTGCTGACCACTGGATTAGGTGACTTCGAGGATGCCTTCTCCTGTGAGATAGTAGGGCTTTTGGAAGAACTCTATCCTCTTAAATTTTTTAACAGTTGATGCAAAAGAAGAGTCTGTGTAGTGTAAGAGGTGAAAGCACATGACCTCTAAGGTCCTTTCAATTTCCAAATTCTGTGACTAAATGGATTCCGTAGATTCTCACAGATAATAGCTACTTAAGACATTGACATCATCCACTTATCCATGTTACTAAAACTGCTCATTTCGAAGCTTATAAATATTTCAGAAAACTTGCCAGAATTCCATCTCTCCATCTCTGCTTAGATCATCCTTAGGTAATTGTTCCGTTAGAGTCCCCATGACCTCTGTGTAAAGAAAGTTATCCAAGGTACATTGAATTCTGTCCTGCCAACTCAAGATATAGAATCTTCATTCAAATCTGTAGTGGTTTTGGAAAATTTGACTTAACCTCTTTAATATCGTCTGTGTTACCAAATATAGCATAAAACATGAAATGTTACTTGCCTGTTAAATGGTAGGAAGACACACCTGGACTGAATACTATCACTCTCTCCACATGGATGACAACACCCAAAGGACCAGACTTGCTCCCCAGATTGTGTGCGAGTTAGAAAAAGTGGAGTCGTGTGTAAGCTTCACAGAAGTACGAAGCTGGGATGTGAGCACTGGTTAGTTCCTGGTGGGATATTTGTAGTTGTCAATTTATTTGCCTATCACAAAGTTT
Organism: Myotis daubentonii; assembly: GCF_963259705.1. NCBI lineage: Eukaryota > Metazoa > Chordata > Mammalia > Chiroptera > Vespertilionidae > Myotis > Myotis daubentonii. Next base: position 86,737,579 of record NC_081847.1, read on the forward strand.
GTCTTGTCCCGACCCCTCCTCAGTTTCCCCCAAACAGTGACCACCTTTAGTAGGTGAGCAAGCTCCTTGAGGGGTATTTGTATAAGTTTATTTTTGTATCACTATCCGTTGCCTAATTTGGTATCAGCATATAGCAGCATCTAAATATATGTATACTTGTTGAATTAGACATTTTTATTTATTTATTTTTTTTATTTAGAGAGAGAGGAAGGGAGAGGGAAAGAGAGATAAACATTGATATGAGAGCCAAACATTGATTGGCTGCTTCCTGCATGCCCCCGACCAGAGATTGAGCCCGGAACCTGGGCATGTGCCCTGACTATGGATCAAACTAGCTATCTCTGTGGAGGGGATGATGCCCAATCAACTGAGCCACACTGGCCAGGGCATGTTGGATTAAACTTTTAATGACAAGTGGGTAAGTATAAAAAAATAAACTATCATTTAAAGAGCATTTACTATGTGGCAGTTATAGTGCTAAGTATTAACATACTATACCTCATTCAGTACCACAGTATAGGAACTAATTTGTCGTCTACCTCTTAAAAATGAGAAAACTGGGAGAGAAGTTAAGTAGCTTTTTCAAAGTCCAAAGCTTTTAAATGTAGATTGGACTTAATAATTTACTAGAGCTGCCCTCTTAACTACCACAGTATAACTACTTCTGTGCAATTTGGTCCAAGCTAGATGATCTGAGTGCAGTAATAAATCACGAATCAGTGTCACTTTGACTCATACCCACAGCTGACATTGATAACTGTTCATAAATTTCTTTCTCACTAAGCTCACAAGTGCCTGCAAAATCAGACTTACTATAGTGTCACCGCATGAACTGTGTATCTGTTGGCACAGCCACATAAGTTGAAGCCCGTTTGCCGTCTTTGGATTGGGTATAAGTTGGAATGTACTTGACCCTCAGCCTTCACAGTCACGACTTCTCCCCTGAGGACTATCGCTAGGCATCCAATTGGATGTCTCTGCTTGGATATCTGACAGATACAAAAATAAAATTATTTGTTCCCTAACTCTGCTATGTCTAAACCTCTTCTTAAAGGTCTATTCTCTAAGTTGAGGACAATGCCATCTGTCCAGTTGCTTTAAAAAAAACCCATAATTTGCGATCTTTTTCCTTTCTTTGAACCCCTAACACCACTCAGCACTGAGTCCCATGGGCTTTCTAAATGTTTTGATTGGACCCTTTCTCTACATTTTTTAAATCTGCCTATTTGTTTAAGTCTTTATTAGCCACCACCTCTAGGATCTACTCCTTCCTTCCTTTCTTCTCCTCCTCTGTCTTCTGGATCATTCTACTCCCTGGTTAACCCTCAGCAAGTCCCCCTCACCCACAGGATAAAGTCCAAACCTCCCTGGTATTTCTTTCTGCTTCTCACCACTTTGCTCAAGCCTAATCTTGCACCCACATCTCAAGTTACCCTACTCCGCTCCATGTGAGTGACGGTAGGGGACTGACGTTCTGAATGTTTCAAAAGCTTTCCTCGGGCCACTTCTGCTCAAATACTCTTCATTATTTCTTTTCCTAATAAACCACTGCTCTTGCTTTCAAGACCCAACTCAAAAAGCTGTTTCTGTAAATACCTCCGACCACTTTCATTTAGGAATCGCATTTTGCTATCTCATTTCCTTTTGTTATTGACCTATTAACACATCCAACACACAGTTTAATACTCAGTACATGTCAAGCACTATGCTAGTCTGGCCAGAGATAGCTGTTAATCAAATCATCACATAAACAGATATAAAACTTATCCTGCTATGAGGCAGAGCGTTTTTTTTTTTTTTTTTTAAGGTCACATTTGATCAGGCTCTCAAGGATGAGTAAGACTTAGCAAGATGAAGAGCAGTGGGTGAGGGCAGGCTGGCATGTTTATTTTAAAAGGCCTGTGGCAGGGAGCATGGTCCTTCAGGGATTGCACACTGAAGGGGGTGGGGGGTAGGGGGGGGGGGGCTCTTGGCCTATTCTGAGGCCAGAGGAGGGAAATGACACAACCAGATATATATTTTGGAAAGATCACTCTGACTCCAGTTCGTAGGGCGGATTAGAGGTTATATCAGAGTACATATGGGCAGAGCAGTTGGAAGCTATCCTAGTCACCTAGGCAGTGATATACATTAGAGACTGGGGGAGGTGGTGGTGATGGCTGCTCCAGTAATTGCCCTTGATAAGGTGGGCACATCAAGTGACACAGTCAGCGATTGGATTTAGAGTGAGGGTTTAATAACCATTAGGTCTCTGGTGTGCATAATTCAGTAGATAGTGACATGGAGAACACTGGAAGGAGGGCCCTTTTATTTTATTATTATTTTTCAGGTGGTGATGATATGCAAAGGAGAAGAATCTCATTAGTTTCCCCCCTGCATTCATTAGGGTAGGTAATATAGGTATGTCTGCAATTAGCTTGTGAGTCATCTTGGGTCCAGGAAATACTTTTTAGTTTCACCTAAAATCTCAGTGCTTAGCTTATAGGGTTGTTTTGTCCAATAGCATGATTTTCCTTCAATTGAAAAATACCCCACAAAGTTGAGCACAATAATATTAAAAGAACTTTCAATACCAATAAGACATAGTATAAGATTCAAAGAGGCGTTAGGTGTCTTTTCTTGCTAATTTGGACCATCAAAGCTTAATCTAACCCACCTTGAACATATTATTCAACTTCAAGATAAAACTTGAAAAGAATTCAGAATCCTTATTCTAGAGTCAGAACTAATTCCTTGGGTTAGAGTTTTTCCTCCACTACCTTCCTCCGTCCCTTTCAGCTTCTGGCTTTTGACCTCAGATCCTTTGGGCACGAAGGCATCTAGACTGTATTTTCTAGTCCTGCAACTTCTCGCTCAGCAAAGCTCTCATATTTGGAACCCTTTCTGTGCTCAGACTCTGCCATATCAGACTTTCTCCACCAGCTATGAGTGTACTGAGGCTGCATTCCTACCTAAGAACTCCCCTCTCTGAGTTCAGCCTTCTCATCCTTCCACAGGAATGAAGGAGAAAGAAAGATAGGGTGATAGTTACACCAACAGATCCCTGGGGTAACCTTTCCCAATCAGAGTGTCTCCCAGTTACTCTTCTTTCTTTTATGAAGATCTACTTTTGCCTCCTCCCATCAGAAGTTACTTTAGGTTCCCCCATCTTAGGTCCTTTCTTCCTAACATGTGCATCTTTTCGTAAGGTTCTATATAAATGTGGCCAGTATCCCATTCTTTACAACCTTTATCACCCATTTATGAATTCGTCTTGGCCAGGGAAAAAGCCACAGAGAGCTCTTCCTCCAGGGCTTGTGTTCAGTTCTAAGCACCCATCCATTGATGGAGAGAGAGGTTCTTTCAAAAGAATGGAACCGATTTGGAAAACCATTGAGGGTAATCAGTGGGACAGAGCCATAGTTAGAAATGGCTTTTTATGCCTGAAGGAGATGAGGAAATCTTCCTGAGAGCTGTCAGATGATGGATAATTTGAAAATCCTTGAAATTATTTATTGGAAACAGCCACTAGAAACTCAGCCACAGTTTTCAGCTTGACAAGACGGGATTGTTTCATATTTTAAACATTCAAAGGAAACAGCAGGAAAGCTGTCATTAAGAGATCAGTGAATCAAGCCAATGAGTGAGATAATTGTTCACCAAGAAGAGGCAGTTGAATTTTTAATGCCTCCTCATGGTAGAGCATGAGAAGGCGGATATGTTGTTGGCTTGTTCCAAAGCAAGCTGCCTCATGAAAGCAGGGCTCGGACGATAGAAAGCAGGAGAAAAACATCTTCGGAATCAGGACAAATTAAAACAAAACAGCCCTGGATCACTGTTCGGGTGGCAGAGCCAGCTAACAGCTGTGATAATCTGTTGGTGTTTATTTTCCTGTTCCAATCAAAACGAAGGGCTATTTGGGAGAGTTTTCGTTTAAGCAGCTGCCTCTCCAAGGCACTGCGAATTGAAGGAGCGATGGTCTTTTCAGTGGCACGAAGGCAACTCGAAGTGGTAAAGTAATTATAAAATGTAGCATCGGCAGCATAAACCGCCAGAGAGAAGAAAGAGGAGGAGACGGGAGGTGATTCAGAGGCTGCTGAACCGGGGCTGCTAAATAGACCACAGAGAAAGCTCCCATCCTTGTAGCTGCTGAGGCTTTCAGGGCAGTGGAGAGTTCAGGGTACAGCCCCCTGTTTTTCTCCTTGGAGTTCAGCCCTGACTGAGCAAAAGAACAGGAATCAGCAGAGACACATTTTATCTGGAATCCAGGTACATTTTTTTGAAGAACAGGCCTCACCCACATGACAGAGGGCTGGCTTATATTGTGTCTCAGAAGGAAACTTCTCTATTTGGTATCAGAAAGAGTGGGCCATGTATAGGTCTGGCTTCCAGGGCCTGAAACGCAATGCTAAGTTTACTGCAGGCCAGTGTAGACCAAAGTCCCCAAAGGAAGGCAGATTTCAATAAGAGATAGGGGCCCAGGTTTAGCTGAGTTGTGTCATTCCTGCAAAACGATCGGCTTAGTTACTGCATGAAGGGCCATGGAGAGGCCAGAAGTGTTCCACGAAGGGAGGTCACCATATGCAGAAATACCAGGTGGAATCAAAGAGTTACTGACGCAAGTATACTCCAGAGCCCATTAGGAAGACCCATGTTGTTGAAGAAATGAGACAGATTTCATCCAGGAATCGGACACTTTCAATGGACCCAAATGCTTGAAAGATGTGTTTTAAATGCACCTGCATATCATTGGGTTGCATATGAAAAATGACTTCCTGACACAGATACATTAAACAATCTTCGAGTGTTAATAGGAATGTTAACACGTTTGGCTTTTTCTTAGGAGAGTTGAATCTGTGAAATATTGTTCATGTTGTTCTATGATGGAAACACAGTTGCTGTTTTCAGATCTGCCAAATTTAGGGAAGCCTTCTTCCTTGGGTTAGTTTTAATTATTTGAACTTCTGTGAGGGTAAAGTTCAGGAAACCAAGTCAAAGGCTGGTGGGAAAGGTTCCAGATTCCCTTATGTTGTATCAAATGTGATGTGAAACAGGGGGAAGATGCCATCTGCCCTGCTTCTGTCCTCCCACAGCGGCTGTAAACCTTCAGTTGTTCCCAAGGTCCTAAGCTCTCCCACCACTCCCCCTCTTCTCTCTTCTGCCAGGAATATTTGCTTATTAGAAATATTAATCATGCTCAGTTAACCGTGATTGTTTTGTTCTGATTAAAGAAGGCACATTCTAACCTGGCTGGGAGTTGATTCTAACCTCGCTGGGACCTGGGAGCTCACTTGGAAATGTGGCCCATCCTCTCCATACTCCCCACCCGGAGCTGCCTATTATCAAGGAAAGATTAACAACCTTGTTGCAGAAACCAGAGCCTCCAGCCCTTTGCATATCGCCAGCCCTTTGAGACCCCCAGCCTTTGCATACCCACAGGCCTTTGCAAATCTCCAGCCCGCATTACCTGTAAACTGCCCATTTGGCATAGCCTTTGCCTGCATCCCCATGTAATCTTTCTCCTTCTACCCGATATAAGCAGCTAGCATATGGTGGGGGGCAGAGAAAATTTGTTTACTGGATGTAATGCTTGAGGAGGTGGCATCATTTATGTTTTAACATGTTGTGCAAGAGCTGAAAGACAGATTATGTGTGGACATCAATTGGTGGGCGCTGTTCTTAGGTCTTTGAATAGCCTTAGGATTTAGGACCCGAGTGCTTGGAAAAATGAATAATAACCTGTGTAATTTGATATGACCAGCATCTCTCCTTTCTTCCTAATGGAGAGGTGCATGCCAGGCTTTTGAGAGGGAAAAGCCAGGGAGAAAACAACAGTGGTAATAAGTCCCCTGTGCCTGCCAAGGCTGTTTAATGTTGTTGTTTACTTAAATTTCATTTCCTGAAGTCAATGACTTTAACTTATTGAAATGTCCCCTAGGACCCAGAGTATGCCATATTGGACAGGGTATCTCATAAATTTGGGGTCTCCTGTGAGAACGGCTTCCCTGCACAGCCTTATGCCTCTGACATTTCAATCTCAGTGTGAAAAGGGAAGAAAGTTTAGTTTTTAAACCAAAATGAAAAGCTCCAGTGCTGCCTGTTGTTAAAGGCGAGAAGGTAAAATTATGAGAGGCCCGTTTCTGAATATCCAGCTTTTTACATCTTTGTCATCCCTTAATTTAAAATCCAGAGTAGACTGTTTGAAGCACATTGTCCAGCCATTAGGGAGAAATTATTTATATCTGGATATGATTTCTTATGGCATTTTAAAATTAGTCATTTTAACAGTCCCTTTAAAATTTTATTGGCCGAGAGGCAGTTTTCCTTAACTTCTTCTCAGAGGATCTTAAACTCAACAAGCCATTATTTATGACTTTAATTTGAATATGATCTCCATCAAGATTCTGGTACTTTGAACCTAGAATTTGACAGTTTTTGCATGGATATGGTAAAATGGATAGCTGAGCAATGTACTGGGGTATTTTTAAAGAGAAATTGATTGCTTAATAAGTATCCTATAAGATGTGTGGAGATCATGATTCACTGGAGGCTTGATCTTCCCCTCTTTACTGTCTTGAAAACTTCTCCAATTCTGATTACACGTGATAAAGCAAGCATTTATCTCTATGTCTTCTGAGAATATCAATAAAAACAATTAAAGGATAAAAAACTAACAGTGATTGAAACCCTGAAAGACAAAGAGAAGATGAAAAAAGACAAGAATCAAAATATTGGAAGCAGAGTCGTGTATATGGACCCATGGTAAATGACTTGGCAGGTCTTGGAGGAATGCAAGCCAGTGGTGGGAGGAGCTGAGAAGAGTTTGATTTGTATTGCAGACTCTAAAAGACAGAGGAATTGGCACGTCTTACAGTAAGGTTGCAAATAGAGTCTTGGCTAAAAGTTTGATGAGGGAGAAATTTAGATCTCCAACCCCATTACCACTCTTCTCATCTGGAAGACTTCCCTCCTAACCCGCCTGACCCTGGGGAATAGGGGAAGGTTGGTCCTCAGAGAGCGGACACCTCCCCCTTCTGGGAACGCCGCACATCTGAAGTTATGGTTAACATGTTGTCAAATAGACAATAATGTAGAAGCATTGTTAGGAACCTGGATATTCCCAGTCCCTTTCCTTGCTAGGTGCCCTCACTGCAGTGAGGCTAATAATCCTCTTCATGCAGAGATACAAATATTTTATTTGGGGATCTGACTGATAGAGTAGAAAACAGGTAATAAAAGGTCTGCCCTGGCCAGTGTTCTCAATGGTTAGAATGTTGGTCCGTGCACTGGAGGGTCGTGAGTTCAATTCCTAGTCAAGGGCACATACTTGGGTTGCAGGTTTGATCCCTGGCTCTAGTCGGGGTGAATGTGGGAGGCAAGCTATTGATGTCTCTCTCACATTGATGTTTCTCTCTTTCTCCCCGCCTCCCTTCCATTCTCTCTAAAAAAGAAATCAATGGAAAAAATATCTTCAGGTGAGGATTAATAAAAACTAAAAAGTAAAATAGAAAATATCATTATTTAATTTCTGAGTGACCCTCTCTTTCATCTGAAATGATAGCCAATATTACATATGGCAGTAGGCAGACACACACACACACACAACAAGCACACATACACAAATAAAAAACAATTTTATTGGCATTTTTAAAGGGCTGTAAGATACATTATGACACTGAACAAGATACCATTAGAAAGATTCTTTCAAAGAAAAAAAGGTTTTGAAAATTAAAAATAGTAGGAATAAAAAAATCAATAGAAGCATAAGAAGGTAAAGTTGAATATCTCTTAGGAAGCAGAACATTAACAATGACACTGTTGCAGAAGACCACAGAAAAATCAAGCGACGCTTTAGAGAAATGGAGTGACACTATTTATTTACACCAGCAGACTCAGGGAATAACTTTCCAAATATGAGTAAAGTAACATGCAGGGGGCTTCTCTTTTATATCTTTCTGGGATCTTTGTTTCGCAAATATGGATTATGCTTCCGGTCCTTTTCTTGGGCCTTGCAAGAAGACCCCCAGATGTTGGGGGTCTCCAGGCCATATCTGATGGTCTGGCCTGGCATCAGTGTTAATAACCCTCCCTCTGGGGCAGTGCCTTGTTCACAGTTTTACGGCCTTTGTAACAGATTCTGCAAGACCAGTTCCTGGGAAGGAGGTAGTGGCTTAATTATAGGTTATCAAGAATGTACACTGAGCTTGCTGGCATGGATCCAGATTGCTGGCCCCCCAAATATCAGGGTTACATTGGAATTAGCCCTTTTTAGGCTCCTCAACACTAACAAAGGTATTTAAAAAGGAGAAAAATGGTGAGAGAAGGAGGCTCGTTCCAATAGGTCCACCAACTGGCTAATAGGACTCAGAGAGGGAGAGGAGGAAACTGATGGGAGCAAATTATTTCCCAGAACCAAGGACCATGGGTTTCTGTATTTTAAAAGCTCACCAAGTGCCCAGCAAAATTATATGAAAACATATAATAGGGCACATTATAGTATAATTTCATAACACAGAGGTTTATGATAAAATTCTAAAGTTTTCAAGATATTAAAAAACAACTACAAATACAACTCAACATAAGCAAATGTCTACTCGAGGTCAGAAATCAAAATCCAATTGAATTTCATCACAACTGAGGCCAGAAGACCTAGACTTCTATATCCCAGATCTTCAAGTAAGAGGGTTAAAAACATTTTTCAAACATGAAATATCTTAAAACATTGTCTATCACTAAGATGATTCTAGCATAATTAATCCCAATGATATACATAGTAAGCACAAAATTAAGTAAAGGATGAAATAGAATAAATGCACATTAAATGAATGAAAGTCAAGCTAGATCTTGTTAATTCTAGGCCAATGAATTTCGGGTGTTTACTCAGGTGCCACTAAAGTCTTGTGGAGGTGGATTTTGAATTAATTGCAATAGGTTTTTGGACTCTATTCCTAAAATTAGCTTCTGAGGCTTCAAGAGAGGCTAGGTCAGCCGTGGGCAAACTACAGCCCGCGGGCCGGATCCGGCCCATTTGAAATGAATAAAACTAAAAAAAAAAAGACCATACCCTTTTATGTAATGATGTTTACTTTGAATTTATATTAGTTCACACAAACACTCCATCCATGCTTTTGTTCTGGCCCTCCCGTCCAGTTTAAGAACCCATTGTGGCCCTCGAGTCAAAAAGTTTGCCCACCCCTGGGCTAGATTGTATGTGGTAGAGCATCTTATATAATAAAAGCCTAATATGCTAAGTATCTAGTCGTCTGGTCATCCTTTCAACCAATCAAAGCATAATATGCTAATGATATGGTAAAGTCACTCAACCACTTGCTATGATGTGCACTGACCACCAGGGAACAGATGCTCTGACCAGTAGGTGAGGATGCTGCTGGGGTCTGGCTGATAGGGACTGAGCGAGATGGGCTGGACACACCTTGAAGCCCTCCTCTTGTGTCCCTTCCCAGCCCTGATCATGCACTGGTAGGGCCTCTCAGCCTGGCCTGTGCCCTCTTGCAATCTGGGACCTATTGGGGGATGTGGGGGAGCCACAGGGGGAGCACCGCTCAGCCAGAAGCCAGGCTCACGGCTGGTGAGCGCAGTGGCAGTGGCGGGAACCTTTCCTGCCTCTGCGGCAGCACTAAGGATATCCGACTGCTGTCTTAGACCCGCTCCCTAAGTCGGACATCCCTGAGGGCTTCCGAACTGTGAGGGTGCAGGCTGGGCTGAGGGACAGCCCCGCATCCCCCAGTGCACAAATTTCGTGCATTGGGCCTCTAGTCTCTTCATAACCTTCTAAGAGGGACATTAACAACTGAAGGCTGAAGACTATAGCTTGTTCAAATTTGGGAAGCAGCAGATCAATGATTATCATCATTAATGTTTCTATCTCTTCCTCTCCCTTCCTCTCTGAAATAAAAAAGAATATAATCTTTTTTTAAAAAGGAAACCTTCCCCTCATCAAAACTACACAATTTCAATCTAGGTTTTGTATATTTTTTATTGTTACGTTTTGTATGCTTGCATCTCTGATTTTTTTTTTTTTTCAATTTAGTTGTTTTCATCTGGGGAATGAGGTTGGAATCCAACTGCAGTTCTTTTAATCCTATTCTCCCTTTGATGTCAGTATTCTAACATCATGCATTTAAGTGTGTTTTTCTCTCTGATTTCAAAGTCTCCTTTGTAATAAATTTCTACATATGTTTTATAGATTATTAAATTTAAAATGTTCATTGAACTTTTGTTCAATTTATCTGTCTTTCTGAGCATACATTAAGTTTTTTTTTAAAATTTAACTTTTAAGTTTTTATTTTTGGATAACATTAGAAAAATATTTTTTTTTCACTATTTTATGGCTTGAAGCACATTTACTTTACCAAATGAGTGTTGACATTGTGTGTTATATTTCTGATATAGTATAGAATTATTATTATTATTATTATTATTTTTTGAATATATTTTATTGGTTTTTTACAGAGAGGAAGGGAGAGAGACAGAGAGCTAGAAACTTCGATGGGAGAGAAACATCGATCAGCCGCCTCCTGCACATCTCCCACTGGGGATGTGCCCGCAACCCAGGTACACGCCCCCGACCGGAATCGAACCTGGGACCCCCCAGTCCGCAGGCCAACGCTCTATCCACTGAGCCAAACCGGCCTCGGCTAGAATTATTATTTTTAATTTTTCCTTTGTATACGTATTCATATGTGAAAGTAGGTAAGAGTTTGTTTGCTTGTCTTTTTGAAAGTTGTATTTACCTGGTATTTATCTTCCTTACACTACCTTCACAAAAAGAATTTCAACCTTTTCCAAGGCAGGACTGACTAATTCCCATTTTAAAGATGATGAAACTGAGGCTACAAGAAGTTAAGTAATTTGCTCTGGGTGATATATCTCTTAAAGAACAGAGCCATGATCCCCCCCCCCCCCCCCCGAAAATATAGGAATATTTATCTGGATTGGATAAATAGAGACTAGACCATTTGCTCCAGAATAAGACACTAGGTATTAATAATCATCCTTTACATTTATGGAATTTACATCATGTATAATTTTATAATTTTTACAAATAATGGCAGAGCATATATAAATCACATCCTGTTTATCAAATGCTTATGCCCATGAAGACATTTTTTTTTTCTTCACAACACTCCTAATACAGGGAGTAAACTCAAGCTCACAGAGGTTTTAGGACTTCATCAAGGTCATACAGTGTCCTTGTCATCAGACTGGACTAGAAACCAAGAATGATAATGATCTGGTAAGTCCTGTCTCTGTGACTCTACAGTATTCCCCTAAGAATTAGCTATAGTCTTTCCTCACTCTGAGGAATATGAGAAATATGACAAGTTTTTCCACAAAGAGAGTCAACATATTTTGGTTGAAACTTCACCCTGTCAGAGAGGCTGCCTTGCTACCATTAGAGCTTTTAAGCAAGGATGAGATAATCACAATAATTATCTTCCATTAGCGAAATGATCTGGCACCAGATTCTTCTGTGGTTCTCACAGCCTCCCTTCTGGAGCAGGGAGCATCTGAAATGGGCTTTGAGACCATCTCAGTAGAAAATAATTGTAAGTATAAAAATGAGCTGGAAGAGGCTGAATTAATCAAAGAATCATGAGTGATAAAGAACCCAAGATCAGAAAAAATTGATAATTTGAGCTAGTACAATTAGTTTTCATCTTTCCCATAGTTTCATTGTTGAGCAGCCTTCCAATTAGTATGCTTGCATCATAATGTCAATGAGGCACAAAACATTTCCACGTATCACTGCAGCATTTATTTATTTAATTCATTCCCCCTTGAGTGCAGTAAATAAAGCTTATAAAATTATACTGATTGCTTTAATTCAAGGTTTAACGTAAAATCAGAGAATCTCTATTTACAAGGAGACTTCAAAAGGAATTCACAACATTTTGGCCAGGTCTTCTCCCCTTTTGACTCAGATCTGAAATTTAAGAAATTTTTCTATTTGGTGGCTTTCATTTTTTTTTAAAATCACTGTGTCTACCACCACAATCATAATCAGTGTCATCATCATTTTCATCATCATCTTTATTATCATCATCATTTTCTACTATGTGCATATGTCATGCTATTCTGTGTTTGAGGATGTTGCTAAGCAAACCAGAGCCCATGCTTGCCCAGAGTGTTTATAACAAAAGGAGGAAGGGCAACGATAAGACCTTCAGTCAATGCAAATATGCGCATTCTAAAATAGTTTACACACTAAAGGAGCGCTCCTGAAAGACAGAGCTGTAGATTTATTCAACGCACCAGATTGTGTGTCCCATGAATGCAGGGGCCATGTCTGCTTTGTTTACCACTGTGTGCCCTCCACCTAATGCCACGTCTAGCACTTTGTTGGGGGCTCCATAACTATTTGTTGAAATGAAAGTTGGGGCACAGTGAAATGGAAGGTCTAGTTCTAGTCATTGAAATTAATATTCTTGGTTCCAAAGTTTATTGCACATTTTAATCTTCTCGGATCTTTAAAAATACTTATGACTTTCAGATTTAATTAGTATTGGGTGCAACCTTCTCAACTGAATTTTTTAAAAGTTCCTCAAGTGATTTCAGCGTTCAATGACTTTGGGGAATCACTCTGTTAATACAATTAAAAGAAGCCCAACTTTGCATACAAGGCATTCCTAGCTTATGATCTCATGAAGCAATTGATCAAGTTCACCTCTTATGTATGAGGCATTCTACCTGGCTGTAAGGAATATAGAGGACATAAAACATGGCTCTAGGAGTTCCTTATTGATCTGGGAGACAAACATAACACTAAAACTGAATGCAATAATATAGGAGAGATTGACCAATATTGGTATATGACTTACAAGTGAGCCAACAATTATGTATGGGCTTACAGCAAGGTGAGAGCTTTCCTTCTGAAGTTGTCAGGCAACACTCACCAGCAGAAGTGATTGTAAACTGGTGTCTTAGGCAAAGTGTATGAGAAGGAAAGATATTTTGGGATAGAGGACAACTCAAAGTAAGGGCACCCAAACAACCCAAGAAAAGATATAATCTCAGAAATGATAGTTTCAAAACATTGTTTGATAATTCAAGGGTCTCATTCTTTACTCAGGTTTGCTAAGGGTCATTGGAAGGCTTCTAGAGCTATGTCAGTGTCAACAACAACCAATGTGGTATATCTCAGAGAGTCATAATACCTAATTGAGAACTCTCATTCAGACCCAAAAGTCTCAGTTGAGCATGAATAAGGCAGTGAAGAAAGGAAAGGTTCAACAGAATAAAAGAAAGGTTATTTCTAGCAGAGATAAGGGTGTGAACAAGGAGGGATTAAATTTAGGAGCCCTGGAATCAGATTTTATTGATGGAAAAGAAATGGGGGTGGGGTGGCTCCAACTGGGGTAGCTTAATAACTTAGGCTTTGTCTTGAATCCTCTGTCTTTCCAGAGGACCATTAGCTGTCTGGCACAGTTTAACCCAAGGGTCAAAGTGGCTTAATTATTGCCTTTGTTAAAGTCTCATGCCTTGCTATTTATTTTTATAAGGTTGTCATTCATGATGTTTCTTACTTAAATGTCAAGATGGTGAGGAAAGAAGGAAAGCTTGTCTTAGTTCTCCCCCCTGTCATTATTGTCAGCCTGACATTATTGGAACCCTGTTCCTTGTCCACTGCGTTTGACAGTCTGTTTCTGGGGAAGGAAAGGAAATGTATTACAGAGAAAAAAAAAAGGACACTAATTCCAGTAGTTTAAACCTCCAGCTATAAAAACAAATTAAAAAGAATTAGAAAAATGGAGGTAGGGCTGTCCCTAGGGTCTGCTAATTTAGGTACTTGCCTTCAGGGGACCCCAAGTTTATAAAGGGATGGGAAGAAAAGGTGGGTTAGCTAATTAGTACTAAAAATAATCCATTCTTTATGCATAAAAGTTCAGTAATAATTTGTTATTCTTCCTATAAAAAAGGAGATGGGTTATTATCTTCTGCTTTACTCTTTGCTTAGGCAGAGCTTTAGAAAGTTTTTTCTTTCATATTTGTGGATTTCTAGCGTGGTGGATTGACAATAAGAGAAGATAATTGAGAAGTAGGGAAGGTGATAAAGAGTCTCAACCTCTCTCTCAGTTCCTCAGGATGAGCCTCAGTTCCTCTGTGTTTTGGTTGTTGTTTTTAACCACCCTTTAGAAACATAAACATTTTTGTTTGTTTGTGGGCTGTACAAAAGCAGGCCACATGCCTCCCCTAGGGGTTACATTGTCTACATCCCTTTCTTTGGTGACAAAGGCTCTTCATACGTAATACTCCACAGGTCTGATAAAAGAGAGATGGAGGAGTTGTCCAGACGTATACCTTCCCTTTGCTCTTTGAACTGCTCATTCCATTTCCTTTTCCTACACAGATACAAAGAATTCCTTTGTGATTTTTGTTGGATGGCAGACATATGATAATTTTTTTCTTTAGATTGTTTTTGGTTGACATTCTATGCTTACTGTAATAAAAGTCAATTTAGTATGGACTAAAAATATTAACAGCTGATATTCATTGAGTACTCCATAAGCCTTGTTCTGAATGCTAAGCATTTGTTAACTCATTTAGCTCTCCCAAAGTCCTGATGAAGTAATATTCCCATTTGACAGAAGAAGAACCTGACACAGAGATTAAATTTCTTGCCAAGGTCATAAAGTTTAGGAATGGCAGGACTTGAATTGGAATCCATGTATTCTAGCTCCATATTCCACACTCTTAATTACAAGTCTCTCTAATCTCACTCACCACATATTGAATGTTGACATGTATCAACAATTTCTCATAAATGTATGGCATTTATGTCAGTTAGGATAAGCCAGATGAATGCCGCAATAACAAATCATTCCCAAATCTTAGTGGCTCAACGCATCAAAGGTTTACTCTGCACCCATGCCATATTTCACATGGTAGAAAATTCTACTCCAGGCTGATGGAGTGTTTATCATCTTGTATGTGCACCTTCTGGAACACACAGCCTCCTCAGTCTCTGCAACAGGGTAAGAGAGACTGAGAATCTCACGTGAACTTTTCACTGCTTCTGCATGGGAGTCATGTATGTCACTTCTCACATTTTTGTTTACACTACTTCTTCTTTTCACTTAACTGAATAGGGGCTGGGAAATGTAGAGAAGCAAAGGAGTTCTTTTGTATGCATTAATTTCTCTAGCACATTTTATAATACTCAATGTATCTTCATATATAATAGCTTGTTCAACATTTATTACCCTTTCAAAGAGACAAAGTGGGCCCTTTTTATCTCTATCTTAAAGTGAGGAGGCTATGGTTGAAAAAGATCCAGTGATCTGCCCTAGGAAAATGAACAATAGAAGGAACAGGACTTTGGGTTTTAAACAAATTTTGGGTTAAATCTGACTTCTGTTACTAACTTGCAGAAAATTACTTAATCTCTTTGGACTCCACTTTACTAATTTCTATAGAAGGAAGACTTATCCCTACCTTTTAGATTTGTCAAAAAGATTAAATAAGAGGTACAAGAGTCCCTTACGCCTGATCCATAGACTACGCTCAATTAAATTATAGCCTGATTTGATATTTCTCTCAAGGTTGCATTTTTTTATTGGGCAGAATTGGAAGGGGCATTCAGGGCTTTAGGCTTTGAGTGCCTCCCTGCACTATCAACTAACTGTACTATGTATAAAAGGCCATCTAAAGCAGTGGTTCTCAACCTTCTGGCCCTTTAAATATAGTTCCTCATGGTGTGACCCAACCATAAAATTATTTTTGTTGCTACTTCATAACTGTGATGTTGTTACTGTTATGAAT
Source organism: Myotis daubentonii (assembly GCF_963259705.1). Classification (NCBI taxonomy): domain Eukaryota; kingdom Metazoa; phylum Chordata; class Mammalia; order Chiroptera; family Vespertilionidae; genus Myotis; species Myotis daubentonii. The sequence continues at coordinate 86,753,341 of NC_081847.1, forward strand.
CATAATGTAAATATCTGATATGCAGGATGGTCTTAGGCGACCCCTGTGAAAGGGTCGTTCGACCACCAAAGGGGTCGCGATCCACAGGTTGAGAACCGTAAAGGAAGCATGAGACAGAGGGTCTTACATACGGCAGAAGTGAGGTTTTCATACATGAAACAATGGTAAAATAATATAATTGTTCTTATGAAATAATATAAAGATAGCCACTACCATAGCTTTAAATAATAAAAGAATTACAGAGGAATTCATTTGGCCTCATGTGCTCTAGCATACATTCTGCTATTTGTCCCTTAGTGTGGTATTGTCCATCCTCCATCCTCATCTTCTTTATTCTATATACAATCTCATGATCATTATACCTAAATGCCTAGCATTGATGATCTACATAACGGTTCCACAGACTACAACTTTTCGAATCTGCCTGATTGTCCCACAGCGGTGTCAAAGTGATCATCTCTAAACCTGAGCTTCTCATCTTCCTCATCCACACATACCCTTTCTGTTTATATTAGTCTCAGGGATTTGTACAACCATCCCTGCAGAGGTCAAGCTGGAAATACTGGATTCATTCTCCTCACATCTACCTCCTCTTTAATATATTTCCCCTATTTATCTGCTCCTCTTTATTCTAAGCCACTCACTGGTTTCAACCTGGGGGACAGTATTTATCTTCTCTGCTTCCATTTTGGCCTCACTTCAGTCCATTTTCACAATCCAGCCAGAAGAAACTTTCTTAAATGTAAATCTAATTGTGTTCTTCATTTAAAGTCCTTCAATAGTTCCCAATAGGTTTGGGGATTAAAAAAACAAACAAACAAAAACGAAACACCTTATCTTAGCTACCAGACTGTTTATTAGGCCCTGACTTCACCGACTTCATCTCTAGACTTGCCCACAAGTTCAGCATTCACTCTAGCCAGATAAAAAAAAAATTTTTTTCAGTTTCCTGATCCCAACAGAATATTATGTGCTATAAAATTTTGCCTCAAATGTCCTTTCTCCGTGTTTTCAACTCTTATTTGACCTTCAAGACTCAGGCCAAGAAAAAATTCATCTCTGGTTTATTTTAAAGTTCTCTGTGCTCATGTAACACCCCTTATGATTTGTACTATAATTTTTATTATATTTGTTTTTCCCCACTATTGGCTGCTAGATAAGTTTTATCTCTTGGTTAAGAAAAGAGGCATGCTTAGAGTTCCTTAGGATGATAAGAACACCATGGGAATATTGGAGGACAAAAATACTTCAGTGGTTGTGTACATAGTCCTACTGGAGAACTGAAGTGCCATTTATCATCATTTAGGTTACAGTAACTCTGGATGTTCTGTAGTTGCTCTTGTGAATTAATAATAAGTTTCTAGCCTGCCTTGCTTGTGATTCAGCAGCAGCAACATCCTTGCTTCTCTATCTCGCCTGCTTATTTTTTTTAAAGATATATTTTTATTGATTTCAGAGAGGAAGGAAAAGGGAGAGAGAGTTAGAAACATCAATGATAAGAGAGAATCATTGATCGACTGCCTCCTGCATGCCCCCCACTGGGGATTGAGCCCACAACCCGGCCTATGCCCTTGACCGGAATTGAATCCAGGACCCTTCAGTCCACGGGCCAATGCTCTATCCACTGAGCCAATCTGGCTAGGGCTTGCCAGCCTCTTTACTCAACTAGCAACTCCATATCATGATGTTTGCTTAGACAAAGCTTCTGTTAGGTTGTGGCTTCTAATGACTCATGGCTTCTGATGAATGTCTTCTCTTGGTTTGTCTCTCCAATTTGGTATTTATTTTTTGCACACATATCTGTGTATCTTACATTAAAAGTCCCTTTAATTTATTTATACATTGCTTTCCAATTTTGAGTATCCCATGTCTCATACAGTTGCAGAATTCTCTCTGGTTCACTTAGCTGAAGACAGGGTGATGAGGTTCTATGGTATAAACCCCAACCACCCATACAGAAGAGATTCTTCAACATGGGGCTGAAGGCATGGCCAGGACATGTCAGAAGGAGGTGTTTTGAGATAATTAAGGGTTCCATGTCTCAACAGATTAGAAATATGCCTGGTATCTGGTATATATTTAATAAATATTAGATGAATAACTGAATTAATTAATACTGAAGAATAAAAGGACTTGGCTGAAGAGGGTGGGAAGGAAAAGGCATTACTATTTGGTGGTGAGAGGGGATAAGCCAAACCACACATCTAAGATCATTATTCAGAAAGATTTCAAAATTATCAATTTTATATGACCTTGTGCTAATAAGCATCTTTGAAATGATTTTGATTAGTTGATAGAGCATTTTGATAGCTTCTGGACAGAAGGAGCCTGTATAAGATTTAATTTTGTCCTTCCTGATACCATTAAGTTAGAAAACTTGTTTCAATACCTATATGGCCTAATATATTTATATACACACTTTATGTTAGATAAACTCTATGTCTGAGGATGATGGTTTTAGCAGCAATAATACAGGGTGGGGCAAAAGTAGGTTTACAGTTGTTCATATTGAAAATAGTGCGATAATTCTAAATAATAAAAGGCTAATATGCAAATCGACCAAACTGCAGAACGACCGGTCATATGACACACACTGACCACCAGAGGGCAGACACTCAATGCGGAAGCTGCCCCTGGTGGTCAGTGCACTCCCACAGGGGGAGTGCTGTTCAGCCAGAAGCCCGGCTCACAGCTGGCAAGCACAGCTGTAGTGGCAGGAACCTCTCCTGCCTCTGTGGCAGCGCTAAGGATCTCCATCAGTCGGACATCCCCAAGGGCTCCCAGACTGCGAGAGGGTGCAGGCTAGGCTGAGGAACACCCCCACCTCCCAAGTGCACAAATTTTGTGCATTGGGCCTCTAGTTAATAAAGAATAATACAAGAATAAACTGTGTTTTGTGTGCTCACAACTGTAAACCTACTTTTACTCCATCCTGTATCAATTTAACCATTTCATTGTCATTATCCTGGTCTTCTAGTTCTTGGCTGACTAGCTTGAATGCTTGGTTGTCCTCTACATAGTGTCAATCTGAAGAAAGACAAGGGGAGCTGATTGACAGGCCTGTGAGCTGCTGCTGTAGACATGAAAAGGCTTGTGAATCCACCATTGCTAACAGGCTGCCTGTTTGAGGATGTCTATGACTTTAAGGTCTCTTAAAACAGATTGACATGAGTGGACAATTGAGGCAGTTATCTGAGGCTTTGATTTAAAAACAACTTCCTTGCATACAATTTCTAGACATTTCAGATAAAAACATCACTTTTTTTCTGATTGGATAAAGCTAATTAATAGGCAAAGGCTGTTGCCCACAGGTGAAGTATGAACTAAGTTCTAACTGGAAACCCTTTGACCCACTGATTTTGTTTTAGGATGTATTCCACAATTCTTGTCTGTATCAACCAGATACCTGGAACCCCAGCCTTGTTGAGGTATATTGTAAGGGGAACTTGGGAAGTTTGTGTTGATGGGAGGTGTCCTAGAAACACTAAACCTTGAGTTCTACCTGAGGTGGAGCTGAGGACTACAAGTAGAGCAGATGGGATCCTGGTGCTCTCTCATGAACAAGGAAAATAAATGTCTGTCGATGAAGCCACCCAGTCTATGGCATTTTGTTACGGAAGCCCCAGCACAATAATACGTTATTGATCAAGAGAGCTGCTATGATGCTCTCAGCTCATTAAAGTAGGTGCAGAATGGGGCACAGAGTGAAGAAGCAAGTCCTAATTTCTGATGCCCACAGCACCTGGAGCCCCACAGGCTGGGATTTGGGGCTTCCAGAGGCAGCATTATTTATCTGAACATTGGTGTTCTTCTTATTATGGTCAATGGCCATACGTCATCATCTCAAGGAGCTCTGGAGGAAGCAGCCAACATGGACAGTGGAGGCCACAGATGGAATGGGAAAAGAAAGCAAGAGATTGGTAAGGAGGTCATACCTTTGGGAACTCCCAAAACATCTGGCACTTCTTTATGTGGAGTGATAGTCTACTCTCACTGGACTCTTAAACCAGCGGATGTTTGGATCGCTCAGCTATTACAAAGAACCCATGTTGGATCATTGCTTTGATGTATTTCCTGAACAAGTGAGCCCAGATTAGGAAAAGTTTGCCTTAGGGTGTGTCACCTCTTCTTTTGGTTAAGATTTCCCCCAAAATAATCCAAATCAAAAAATTTCCAAATGAGTATTCTTCAAGCTGTCATAATCTTGTCGCACAGCCATTGTCCTGTACTTAAACCACATCTTGTGTGCTTTAATGATTAGCTCTTTTCACCTCCTTTAACTTATAAGCAAAATTGATCTTTCAGATCAATATACCCAGGGGCACAAGAATCTGGGCTGACGGTGGAGTCTGAGGGGTCCTGTCTGAATGTTAATTGTTGCTTCTCATGTCTCCAGGAGCAGGGATGCTATTCTCATTTTCAGAGCCAAACTCTGGCTATGTGTCAAAATCTATAATAAAATACCAGAGTCATTTTTCTCCAGACCCCCAAATAAAAGGAGATAAATCACATTTTTCTCTCTTACTACCTTTACATAAGAGTTTTTTATTTTAAAAAGCTGCATGTTGACTTAACTTTGAAGGCCACAGAGCATGGTAAATGATGATGGAAAGGTTTGAGAGGGCCTGTGAAAATGCTTTATGCTTAGGACTCTCTCTAGTCAGTAACAATTCTCTTCTACACAGTTATTCATCAATGGAGCAAATTGGGAAACTGAGGCAGATATTGAGAGCAGTGGTTCTCAAAGTGTGATCACTAGGCCAATAGCAGCGGCAATTCCTGAGAACTTGTTAGAAATTCAAGTCCTTGGGCTGCATCTCAGACCTACTGACCCTGAACCTCGGAGAGGGGCCGGGTAATCACCTGGGTGATTCTGATTTAGTTTGGGAACCACTGTTGTAGACAATTCAGCTGTGAAAACTATTTTCTTGAAATTTCTGAGGAAACATAGTTTCCATGGTTCGTTTTTCACCTTCCCTAAACCTGACCCACACATAAAAGACTCAGATAATCATAGCCCACCTCTTCCTCATAGGATCTCTCCAATAAACAGAGAATTTATAACATTCATCTGTATCATTTTCATTCTTCATCTACCTCCCTATCTTCTAATGTTCTAAAGAACTCGGAATGTGCATCACATAAGTTTCACAATTACGTCTACTTTCACGTGTGATTTTTATTTTTATTTGAACTCCACAATGCTCACACAACATAAAGATTTTTCACATAAATAATAGTTATTTTAAAGTGCTTGTATGTGCTAGGCACTAAGCTAACCTCTTTACAAACTTTGTTTTCATAGAGCTCCAAACAACCTATTTTGTAGATGAGGAAACGAGGTTGTAGGGAAGTTATATAACTTTGCTGAGATCATACGAAGGCTGAGTTTCGTACTCACACAGACCCTATCTAGTATCCTACTCGGAGTAATGAGTTAACACCTGGTAATGCAATTAGAGGGAATTGCTCAGCTTGGATGATCTGTATGTTAGCCATATGTCTTTACTATATCACTAAAAATAGAAATGCAATGTTTTTGGCAATAGTTTTACCTTCCACAAATTTGTTTCTCGAAGAGAGGTACTGGATTGACAAAAAGAGAGGCATAGCATTTTTTGGTAAAGAATAAACATAGTCAGTTGACCAAACTAGAAATTCTAGTCTCTTATAGGACAAAAAATATTATCTTATTTTTCCTTAAATGGCTTGAATGTGTGGCAGGGCTTCAATAATAATATTCGTTCTGTAGAGTAGCTAAATTATGTCAACTGGGTCTGTTTTTTTTTTTTTATGTCAAGGGGTAAGAGTATGACATTAAATATTTTGATTTCAGCTTTAAATTTGTGTAGGAGTAGTAAACAATTGCTGGATGTGTGAAAAATACTGATTCTGCGTTAGGCAATGAATTGCCTTTAAGATTAGGGCATGAGCATTTACACAAAAGTTTATGTGTAAGGATACGAGGTAAGTATGTAAAGTTTTAGCTGGGGCATGACACCCATAGGTCAGTGGGCAGACCTCTGGGAGACCCTGTGATCCACTATCTGCTGCAAAATTTCTTAATAAGATGACACAATTCTCTCTTCAACAAGTAGAAAGGGCAAAGCCTTTCTACTCATTTGGTTCCATTGCTTCCCTCCATGCTAATATGGTCTTGAAAGAACTCTTTTGAATCCTGGAATTGTAGAATAATAGGGAACAAGGTTGAGTGGTGGAGGAAACCCTAGAGAAGGATGTAGCTCCTAGGTCCATTTCTGCTTTGTTGAGTCCTGTAACTAGGGCATGCTACTTAAAACCTCCTTGGCCCTTAACTTTCTCATTCACCGAATGAGAAGATTGAACCAAATATTGTCTATGACTAGGTTATCTGTTGTGAGGAAGGACTAGGTTATCTGTGTGAGGCATGGACCTGATTCTTCAGATTGATATTTGAAAAAATTCATCAGAGACTTTGATGTCACTATAAGATTCATCATGACAAAATGGATTTTTGTCTGATCATCATTTGTTAAGTAGAACCATTCTCTCTGTAATTCTGTGACACCTACATTGTCTTAGGGGGAAAGGTAGCAGGGGTTCACTTTTTATTTTTACTTTCAGTTGTTTAAATTTAGTTTTAATTTAATTTTATGCATATATAGAGAGTAAATTTTGAAATGTACTAGTAATCAATTTGTAAATGTAATAATATTTATGTTTTTTATTTTCACCTTTATTTTTAAATTTTGTTCCTTTCTCTAATCCACTAATATCAAAGACCCTTTCATTTTTCAGTAACCTCCACCTTCACCACCCAGGTATTTTACTCAGGGTATTTGGGTAAAATACTTCCTGAGTTTTTGCTTATCCTTGAACATATTACTCTTCTACTAGTATATTATCTCTTTACTGTTGCTACCAAAGACTAAATCTTGTGATGGTGGAAAGACAGAGTATTAGGGGAAGGAAAAAAACAGACTCTCACCTTCTTTAGCCTAAGTACAGGTATACATTTATCAATAAATATTTTGTCTGGCTTTAAGAAATTCTTCATTCATTTGTGCTTTAAATTTTTAAATTGATTTTAGAGGGAGAAGATGAGAGAGGAGGATGAAGAGGAGGAGAGAGAGATTTGTTCCATTTATCTATGCATTCATTCATAGGTTGATTCTTGTATGTGCCCTGACTGGAGTTTGAACCCTGCAGTGTTGGTGTACCAAGATGACACTTCAACAGAGTTACTCAATCAGGGCTTATCTGTTCATTTATAAAAATTTACTTAGCATTTTTCTGGGAGCTCTCAGCTTCCACTCTGCATTTCAGTTGCTCTGGAGTCCCTTCCCAGAGGAACAGGGTGTGAGTGGGGTGTGGGAGGTAGGTGTCTTCCTGTCGCCCATATTCTGACAGTTCTGAAGAGTCTGAGAAGCTCTGCTTGTGGTCTTGAGTCTCTTCTGGATCAGAATGCCACCCGGATGGCATTTGCATGAGAATGTGACACCTGGAGGATTTATTCAGAAATTTCAGATTCTGGGTCTAGTGTCGGAGACTCACTGGTGCACGCACACAGAAGGGATTCCTTTCTATCAAGCACTTGGTAAAAGCACATTTTATAATACACTCACCTGCTGAAAAAACTAGAGTGGGTGGGGAAAAAATCAGGTAAAACCCCCCTGAAACCTATGTGACCTCCCAGCTGGAAATGGAAGAGAAACAAGTCAATTATGACACTTTCAGAGTATCAGGAGCCATCAAGAATGCATAGAGGGCTTTTATTTTCATGCCCTGGGGACTCCTATTTTTGGATGAGTGGCTTTGAAAGTAAACTCATCCTGTAAGGTCCCATTTCTGTGCTACATTTACCATGAAGTTCTTAACAGGAAAAGGTTTCTCCTTGCTCCCAGGCTCACCTTACGCCGCTCATGACACTCACGCTATCTTGGGTCTTGAGTTATTTTTGTTCCTATCTTTTTCCTTCCAGGGCATAGTTCTTCTAGGCAGGGAGCTGTCTGATCCATGGCTGCCTTCTCCTTGGCCTTTACTTCAGTGTCTGAAGCACGATACACGTTCAATACTGGCAGAGAAGTGGATGGATGGATGGATGGATGGATGGATGGATGGATGGATGGATGGATGACTAAAAGGGAGAAACTTGAATTCAATTTGGTCTTCTTTTTTTCACTTGGGATCAACTCCCTTCATCTATTTGGTTAATGTTAGTTTCTTAGTCTATTTTCTATCCCATTGCTACATGCCTTCAAGCCATTCATACTTTTTCTTCTGCTAATTTAGTTTGGTGCTTATTTGAATCCAGATAAGAAAGATCTTGCATTAAATAAGCCTTCAGGGTGTCAATAAACATCAGGTAGCTATAAAGTATCTATAACCATTAATTTTCATTCCGAAAGTTTTCCAATTTCTCTTTCTCCTTTCTCCCTGTCTTATTCTTCCTATCTTGTGTCTTCTTTACCTCCCCTTGGCCATCCCTTCTTGCCTACCCCCCTCTACGAATACATGCTCTGTTATTTTATTTACAGACAAATACTGATACTGTGTTTTGTTTCTGTTGAGAATTTCTTTAGGTTTCATTTTTCTGTTAAGATTAAAGATACTCTTGCCCTAGTAAGGAAAACATCTTAATAGGATATAGATTTTAACGTGGGCTAGAGACTAGGAGAGAATTGAGATTTTATAAGACTTCACAGGGCTTTGACTGTACATCTGAATTACAACAGAAACCATTGACTAGAGTATTAGTCTTTAACCCCTTCTTATTTTCACACTATTTTTAAAATCCTTTATTTGGATCTAAATTTAAATACAAATATAAAGTCTTTTTTGAGTTTTAATGATTTCTATCAAGAATATTCCCTTAGCCACAGGGCTTAGTTTCTGAGCTTACGTTATGATTGAATTCACATATTGACTGTATTCTCGTCAACTTTCAAAAAAGGACAACCGAACGCACGAGGAGTTGGGGGAATTATGGGTCTGTGTACAACAGGACTTCAGTTCCTAGATATTTTATAGTCGCTGTTGGTTAGTAATTCCTTTTGGTTGAAAGAAAGAAATATCAGCTCAAACCAAGACACAGAAAAGAACCTGGATTGTCTGTATCTAATCACAGTTTTAGAAGGACAAATGCATCTTCACATCTCAGTGCAACTGCATCCAGGACCCAGACACCACCAGCCCTCCTTTCTCCTGGGAGAATGGCCGCCAGCAACTCTGATGCCTTGTATCTCTTACCTTTGCCTCCACTGAGAGACTGAAAGTCAGTCTGTTGATGAAAACTTAAAAACAGTGTGGTGATGGCTGGAGAGGAGGGAGGAGGTGGGGGTGGGAGAGGGGGCAAAGGCGGCAAAACATCCATCCCTATTGCCCCAAATGGCATTATATCATCTTTTCTTATGGCTGAGGCATATTCCACTGCCTATATGTACCACATCTTCCTTATTTAATTATCTATTGAAGGACACTTCTGTTGTTTCTTGGCCATTGTGACTGACGTTGCAGTGAATATACGGGTGCATATATATTTGTGAATACATGTTTTCAAGTTTTTCAGCTATCTACCCCAGAAGAGGGGTTGCTGAGTCATATGGTACCTCTATTCTTAATTGTTTTCCATAATGAGTATACCAGTTTACATTACTACCTGCAGTGAATAAGGGTTTCTTTTACTTCACAATCTCTCCAACACTTATTATTACTTGTCTTTTTAAATTAGTAGGTTTATGTAACATATATGGAGGGTATACCAATATATTCCTCTATTTGTATCTCTATATAAATTGTATTTCCTATATGTAGCTTATATATGTAATGTATAACATATGTATATTTATCTGTGTCTTTCTATTTATCTCTATTTCTATCTCATCTCTTTCTTTTTCATATATCTGCATCTAATGTACAGGTTTGTAGACATAAAAAGTTGACTTATGTCAGTTAAACTTGTGTTAGTTTAACAATGACAAAAATGCCCTCAAAACTTTGAGCTGTTCTTAGAACGAGATGATTCATTCTAAATTAAACATCTAAAACTGCCTAACCGATTTAAGCTCCTCTACAGTGAGGGTCCTCCTGAGATATGAGTGTTTGTAACCAAGTATCTTTTCCTTAAACTCACCATCCAGGTCTCTGAAATTCTCTGCCTAAGAGAATCGCCCCTTCCCCCCAAACACCTATTTAGAAGGCCATATTTCAAATACTAGTATGCACTTTTTCATTCTAAGAATACAAACAGCAGGGTGTCAAGAATTCATTTTTGGTTTTGGATTAATATCCAGCTAAGTATTTTGGCAAGGACAGGGCATTTTGACAATACAAATGCCTTTTCGAATTCTCACAGCACCATTCTGAACTTTTTGTAATCAACAAAGGAGAAAATACATTCTCTTTGCCATTAAATATTCAGTGGGCAAATACTAATCCGAGAGAAAATTGAAATTCGTTTTGTGGCACACTCAATAAATGATACTTCAGATTATATTAGAAATATTAGAATTCTGTTCAGGTCAGTTAACTGGGTAAAAAAATGGAAATTTAAAATGCTGTGATTCCAGGGATGTCAGTATTTCTCACATCCAAGAATAAGTACAAGAACACTCCTCAAAATTAATTTTGTAATTATTTACCTTTTAAAAATTTTATATGTCAGAGCTCCCTTTCATTATTGTGGATAATTGAGAGTTGACTGCATTAGGAAAGGGCCATCTTTCTACAGTGCGTTGAGTTCCTTTTTCTATTAAGATTGAGGCGATGCTCTCTCAATATTCCGAACAAGTCTGAAAGCGAATCGTCACTAGAGGGTTTAATATTGCTTCCATATCACTGTGCTCATGTAGACTTTTTTAGGCTGTCCAGACCTTACTGTGCTATTTAAAAAATCTATTTTAAAGTTTTGAGCACAATGTTGACCATCTGTAATTTCCTAAAATTATATTGTTTTCCTACAGACAGCTCAACTTTCCTCTATGTATCATACTTTAGGAAAATAACTACCTCGTAAAAATAAATGTGATTTTTTTTTCTCTTCTGCCAACACACACACACACACACACACACTGAAACGAAGCAGAAACATTGTATTAAGCACTACAATGTGTGCATCCATCCTTAGATAACATGGGAGCTAAAGGCTTTGGGGCAAGGCAGGCTCCAGTGAGAATTTAGCCTCCCACACACTGAGTTGAGTGGCTCTATTTGATGATATTCTTTGTGAGTCATGTTTGTGTGTGTCTTTTTTTTTTTCCCACCTGAAATCTATCAGGTCTCTGGACTCTCAACCAAGTGAGGGCTCTGATGAGACATTTGCAAGTTCAATTGAAATCTAATGGACTGTAGACCAGCCTGGGTTTCTTTGGATGCAGTAGACTTCCCCATTGACAGAAAAGCCTTGGGCAGGCTGCTCCCTGATGGTGCTAGAGCCCCAGCGCCACTATGTACCATTGTAGGAGCTAAAATATTTTCTCTAAAAAAAGTTGGGGTGATGCCTGGCTGACATAATTCAGTGGTTGAGCATCGACTTATGAATGAGGAAATCACAGTTCGATTCCCTGTCAGGGCAAATGCCTGGGTTGTGGGCTCGACTAGTGTGGGTGTGCAGGAGGCAGCCGATGAACGATTCTCTCTCATCATTGGTGTTTCTCTCTCTCCCTCTCCCTTCCTCTCTGAAAGTTGAGGTGATTCTCTGAGCAGTGTTCTAGTTTCAAGTCTTTTCTTTTGTTCACTTTGTTATCTATTCAAGTGAGACACCTTTTAGGGCTCTTTAGCATTTCAAAGAAGCATTTGTTCTGCTTATTTTCTTATCTGTTGTTTGCTTGTAAGCCTCTGTGTTGGAGTGGAGAGATTGATCAGAGTACTGCTAATCATTTCGTTTCAGGCTAATCTTTCTATTGCTGCCCTGGTGGCCACAGGATTGAGCGATAGAATCCTCTTATCCACAGGAACCTCTCCTTCTCATCCACTGGAGCCACATACTACACCTGGATTTAGAGCTTCCTCCCCACTTCTTTTATTTTTTATCCTTAACTCAGGATATGTTTTAAATTGATTTTAGAGAGGTAGGGAGAGAGATACATATAGAGAGAAGCGTCCATGTGAGAGAGAAACATCAATCGGTTGCCTCCTATACCCACCCCGACCTGGGTATTGAACTCACAACTTGAGTATGTGTCCTAACCTGGAATTCAACCCACAACCTTTTGGTTTATGGGATGATGCTCCAACCACTGAGCCGCTTGGCCAGGGCAGTTCCATTCCCTTTTGACTTGTATCTAAGCAGACCTGAGGCAGAACGTCCTGGCTTCTTATTGACGATGTGAACTTGAGAGTCACTGGGACTAAAGTCAGTCAGAGGAGGACGCTTTCTTTTAGACCCACTCACCCTCCTGCACAACTGCCTCCCCAAGGGACTCCGTTCTCATTCTTAAAGTTTATTGGCAGTCCACCTCCCGGGACCCCTTTAAGTTGCTCTCGTCTAAAAAAGGATTCAGGCCCTCCTCTCTCTGTCTTCCTCAAGGCCCCTGAGTGTGGTGGAGCTAATCCAGAGGTTGGCAAACTGAAGTTGTATTGGAATACATCGAACCAGTCCTTTGCCCAGTGCTTATGGCTGTTTTCGTTCTGCAAAGGCAGAGTGGAGTAGTTGCAGCAACAGAGACTGTATGGCCCATAGATCCCCAAATACTTGCTATCTGGATCTTTAAACCAAGTTTACTGATCTCTGAGCTAATCTAAAGAAAACCATCTGAGGTAAAATGACAATGGTGAGTTATGGCTGCTGTCACAGAAAGCCTATTTTCACTTTTGAAGTAAAGATTCTCCCTGTTCAAGCCCAAAGGAGAGACTTCAGCCAAAGAACACAAACCATATATAGGGGAGCAGTTGTGGTACCCTGAAATTACTGGTGGGTTGTTGTCTGCTTCCTTAATATAGTCCTGAGATGATATATGTCAGGGTTCTCAAAGTGTGGTCTCCAGACCACCGGCATCTCCTGGGCTCCTGTTAGAAATGCAAATTCCCAGTTCCCACCCGAGACTAACTAAATCAGAAACTCGGGGGGTGAGGCCAAAATCCATGTTTTAGCAAGTCCTCTAGGTGATTCCAAAGAATGCTAACATTTGAGAACCAGAGGTGTATGTGAAAGGGCTTTGTAAGGAGTTAGACAAATAAAAGGTTGCAATTTTGTTCATGTTGAACCAGCCTTGGTGATATGGAAGGAAGAAAGAAATTATTGGGATAGAATTCTCATTTTCTGGTATCCAATAAAGATATGTCCAACATTCTGTAGGTGTAAGCACACAGAACTAGGGTCTTGGGTTCTAGATGAGAGAGAGAGAGAGAGAGAGAGAGAGAGAGAGAGAGAGAGAGAGAGAGAGAATAAAAAAGATGGTGCAGTTAACCACTGGGGAAGTGGTTTGAGCTCAGAGGAATTTCTGTACATAAATCTTTAAGTATATTTCAGCCTTTGTACTTTACTGCAAATGGCCATTGATCAGTGGGATCAACTAGATGTAATGATGATAATTACCATTGTGTGAAGTAATCAAAAAATAAAAATGAAGCTCAGACATTAACTTATCCTAGCAAACCCAGCCAGTCAAGGGACAGGACTGGGATAGGACCCAGTTTGTTGAACCCGTCCGGCTCTCCCACACGCTTCTCCAGGATGGAGGAATGGAAGGTTCCCTAAGACCTGTCTGGTGGCTCCTGGTTCACCTGCTGGTGCCGAGCTGGTCTGCATTCGGCTGCCTAGTTTGGACTTCCTGGATCTCTGTCTGAATACAGTGATCAGAAAGCCCCATGTTGGGCAATAAGCAGGATGGGCCCAAGGGAGCACAATGCGATCTTCATAACCTCATGGAGGGAGTGCCCTGCTGGATTCTCCGTGTGTGAGACATTGGGCATGGCAGCCCGGGAAACGGCTTCCCTGCACCATAGCCTGGATGTGCTCATTTTGACCACAGATTCCCCGGGAGCTGGCCCAGCTCACCCAAAAACTGTTCGACAAAACCGTGGCAGGAGTGAACAGGCAGATCTTGGCAAAACATTTATTTTTTAAAATTTAGTATTTCTATCGCTTTTCTAAACCAAATCACTGGAACCAAACCTTGACAAAGTGTTCTCGGGGATATGCAAGTGTCTATGATGAAAGCATGAAGGGAGCATGAATTTGAAAATAAAAATTGAGGAAGCCCTGCAGTGGGCCCTGCCTGAGACTCTCCCTGTCCCAGTGCCTGCCACAGACCTGAGCACAGAGAAGTGCTCAGAATATGTTCAGAGAATGACTGAATGATATACTGTCGAGAGCCATTAATGATCATAGTGATGCTAGAAAGAGCTTCCTAGGCACAGAGGTCCATTTTCAAGACTGTATTTTAATGCACGTCAAGGTCCTAAACTATTATGATGGACTTTAATAAATGCATTTGCTACAGATGTTGACAGGGTCTCAGACTCTTGTCTGTAATCTATCACCTTGTAAACAATTATGGCTTCCTAGTGGGCAAATCATGGTAACCTTAGAAATATAGGTCATTTTTGCAATTTGATGGGTATCGTACCTTGGTGAGTACTGTCTTATGGTAGTGCCCTCCAGCCCAGATGCCCTCACCGTGCAGCAGGGGAAGACAGGACGGGGGAGGAAGGGTAGGGTTCCACTGCACCAATACTAGGCTAGACCTGGCTGCCCGCAGTGGGGGACCGAAGCTGAGAACAGAGGACACTACACTGGGCTTTTATGAATGCTGTGCTGTTGTTGTGGGTGAGAGTTAGAAGGAGAATACTGAAGAGGCTGAAAGGGTAGAGAGAGATGCAGTCTCAAATTCTGTTGGACACAAGGAACTTTGGAAAGAGTCCAAGTTAGTTTGGTTTGGATTGGGCCGCTGCTGTTGCAAAAATAATTTCAGTGAAAATCCAGGCCTGTAGAAAAAAGCTAAAAGCAAAGGTGAATCCAAATATGGCATTGATCATATTTCCCACTCACCTCTCTTCTGGTGAGAAATCTCACTCCTCTCAAATCACAGCTAACCTCGTGATGAGGGGAATGTTATTTCTCTTTAAAATTAAAGTCTAGTTGACATCTATTATTCATTTCAAGTGTACAACGTATTTCTTGACTATGAAGTCTAACACTGGTGTCTTTGTATGAAAGGGTCAGTGTTTTAGGTGGTTGGGATGGAGACGTTGAGGACAGAGCAGTGGCAGCTCACAGGGCCCCATAAGGTGGCTGAGGTTTGGGGGCCCCTCTGTGACAACAACTGGGCTTCCATGAGCAGTCAAGGTCCCAGCGTGGCCACAGTAGACATGGCCACAGTAGGGTGAAGAGGTTGGGGCAGGTGCTGAGCACCAAGAGGATAGATCTGTCGGCTGTCAGACCCTCTTTCTTGTTCACAGTCTTCCTGTAACCAGATAGCATTACACTCAGAGAACACTGGCCCTCTCTGGGTTCCAGAGGATGGACCATGAGTGATCTAAGCCAAGCATGGTTATCTTGTTTTCTTTTTGTGACCGACTTAGCTGTAGGCATGTGACACAATTCTGGCCATGGAGACCTATGGGGAAATTTGCTGGAGGTTCCTGGGAAGGAGTTTTTGCTTTCTTTAAGGAGGTGGGTTTCTAAGGTGTGAAAAGAGGTGTTCTCTCTTCTTTCAGAATCAGTTATAGGAGGAGGTGATACCTGGATCCGAGGCAGCCACTCTAAACTGTATTAACTTCCGGTGGCTGCTGTAACAGATTACCACAGACTCGGGGGCGTAAAACAACAGGTCTATTCTCTCACAGGCCTGATGACTTCAAAGGCCAAGATTAACATCCTTGGGCTAAAATCAAGCCCCTGGAGATTCCAGAGGCGAGTCCTTGCCTCTTCCTGTTTCTGGTGGCTGCAGGTACCCCCGAGCTCACCTCTGTGTAACGCCAA
Source organism: Myotis daubentonii (assembly GCF_963259705.1). Lineage (NCBI taxonomy): Eukaryota > Metazoa > Chordata > Mammalia > Chiroptera > Vespertilionidae > Myotis > Myotis daubentonii. The sequence goes on from NC_081847.1 coordinate 86,769,242, forward strand.
TCTTCAAGGCCAGAGTCTTAAAGTCTTTCTCCGCTCCGTTTTCCTGTCTCCTCCTCTGTGTTGTAAAATCTTCCTTTGCCTTTTGTTTATAAGGATACATGAGATTCCATTTTGGGCCCACCTGGAACCTGGATACGACACTGATAATACCCCAACGTGTGTGAGCTTGATTATCTACGTGTGTCCGCCAAACCCCATCTGTGCATGTCTGTTCAGTATCCCCGCTCTGCACATTGTTCTGCTTCCTTTGAACTGTCCTTCTGGGTAACTGAATCCCATGCATCCTTCAGGAGCTGGCTGTAGTCCATGTTCATTGTGTGTCCTGGTATCTGCAGTCAATACTACACTCACCATATTTATTGCTTGGCTACTTCTTGACATTTGTGCTACTTCTTGACATTTGCTTGGAGATTTGAGCCTGATGTGTACCTTGTATTTTTCTTTAATTATTTCATGTGCCCAAACCTTCTTTAATCAGCCAAAGCATCTACTCCTTGAGGGAAGAGCTCCTTGTCTTTACTATAATAATCCGTAAGCCTCACTCCCAGGCAACTCTGATTCAAAGATTGCTGGGCACAAGGAGGTACTCTCTGGGCAAAGTACTTGTTGAACTCTTCTGAATGGTGAATGTCTTGTAGGGCAGCAGCCTGGGTTTTTATTTCACCCGAAAAAGACAGCTTCCACAGGGGTGTCCAACGTGGCTCTTCGCAGGAGGCCTGTTGGAACTAAGTTGGGATGGAGTGGTTTTGTGCTAACCTGGAGCAAGCTCATTTTGTACTGTGGGAAATGTTTGGCATGCTATTTTATGGCAGATACCAAATAAGTCTGATGCCTTTAAAATGCCTGGCTTGCTGAGCTCTCTGTTTCCCAAGTAGCCGATTAAGGTTGTGTGTGGCACTGAGTATTTCAGAGGCAGCAATTGATAAGAGTAATTTAGGATTTCAGGAAATCAAAAGGGGAGTTTCCTTCAAAAGGAGACTCTCATCAGGGGCTTTGTTACACTGAGAAAGGGTACCCTTCCATAAACTCAAGGGCATTGCTTCTCTGTGAGCTCTCAGCAATATTAAATGGAATTTCCATATTTTGTCAACCCTAAGACACATTTAAGAAATATTTTTACATCTATGAATTTAGGGTACAGCTTGCAATCATAATAGACCCGTGGCACTGTGCTATAATGGTTAATTTGGGGCATGGACATCAAAATTTACAAAATGATTGAATGGGGGCTGGAAGAAAATCCTAAAGATAATAGTTCATCAGTTTTTGTTTTTTAAAAGTTGTGTCATTAGTGATGAAGTAAGGCATGGCATGAATTGGAAAAGGACATGCATTATGGAGGAGTCACGAAGTAATAAATGTCAGGCACGGAATATGAAGTAGTGATGGGATTAGCTTATTTTTCCTCTTGATGGATGCACAGAGTAATACATGGCAACTGGCTAAGTCTAAGTGAGTTTAAAAGAGAAATTTAAAATTCTGCTTTAAGATGATGATAAAGCATTGGCCATATTTTTTACTGGCAGAATTATTTCTTACTAACCCATTCTGTAATTGTTTATCTAGCATGTAGTGTTTTCTTAGATTCAGTGAAGTCAGCATCAAGGAGGTTTTAACGACATGAAAAAATGAGTAACATAAAATTATTCTCATACAATAAAAAAGTACCTTAAGATTCAGGCAGAAAATTTAAGAACCGGGAAGAAATTTGAGTTTACTAGTTACTATTTAGCAAAAGTGTTCACCCTTTGAATAACTTATTTTTCTTTTGTCCTTGCTTGAGATTTTTCTATTTTAATTTCTGCATTCGATAATTGGGATACCATGGCTCTTACTGATAAGAAGGGAACTGGTAACGTTGGTAGGCCTTCTATGTTTAACATTTCTAAGCTTAATACTGAATCAGGTGCCCTGCTTGCTGTGGCTCTCTAACAGCACTTCCCAGCCATGCCATAAATTAATTCAGGTAGAAGAAAATATCTGTCCCTTTAGCCACAGAGTCCGGGGTGTCTAGAACACCTTGATAAGCTTATTTGGCCAAGTAATGCCTATATTTTAACCCCAGTGTTGAACAGACACTGTCATTTCCTGGCTGCGTCCTGACAGGGAAAGGGTTGGGAAGCAATGCTCTGACATGTTGCTGGTTGCTGCTCTACAAGTATATGGAATAGACAATATTAAGGAACCCATCATCTCTAAGGTCCTTCTGGGTTATGTCCAAAAGTCTTCCAGCAAGAGTCATGCCATTGCTGCCCTGGTCCAGGAATATTTCTTTCCACATTTTTAATCCCAAAGATGTTCTATCGTAATGTACACACCTCTCTCCAACCAAGTAGATGAAGGAACTTTGTACTAAAGAGTTAAAGCACTTAAATGGGCATTACTTCTACAAAAGGAGTCTTTAAAATGTGGTCTCTGGACCAGCAGAATCAGAGATAATGGAAACTCGTTAGAAAGGCACAATCTTGGGCCCCAATCCATATTTATGAGTCAGAGATTCTGGGATGGGGCCTAATCTTTCCTTTAAGAAGCCCTCCATGACCTAGCTGGTTTGGCTCAGTGGACTGAGCATGGGCCAGTGGACTGAAGGGTCCCAGGTTTGATCCTGGTCAAGGGCACATGCCCAGGTTTCAGGTGTGATCCCTAATGGGGAAGGGGGTGCAGGAGGTAGTCAATCAATGATTCTCTCTCATCATTGATGTTTCTGTATCTCTCTCCCTCTCCCTTCATCTCTGAAATCAATAAAAATAATATATTTTTTTAAAAAGTCCTCCACATGATTCTGAGGCTTGCTTGGGTTTGAGAACCACCAATTTATAGTTTTCAGAACAAATAAAACAAAAATAGAGCTCTTGGTCTCTTAACAAAAGACAATGGGATGTGGGCCTCAGAATGGGATCATGTTTCCTACTGTCCTTTTGTGTGACTTTGGGCAATATTTCTTAGCTTGGCTCAAAGCCTCAGTTTCTTCCAGTATAACATGAAGGCAAAGGGTTAGATCTTCTCTTGGTTTCTCATGCTCCGTTTTTTTCCCATTGCCCGCTGTGTTTTCAAACTGCATTAGGTCCCGTGTAGTATCTTTTACAGACCATGGCGGTGGGGGTATGTGTGGGAGTTGCCAGTTCTCGGGATTCTTTCATGATGTTGAGGAAGGGAGACCTGCCTCTCTACAGGGGAGAAGCCGGACTTTTCCTGACCAGGGCTTGTCTGGCTTGATGAGTGCATTACTGTGAAGAGGATGAGGGCACAAGACTTCCTTACTAGTCCCTGGGGTCTAATCCTGGTCTGGATATTAACTCCTATTGTGAAATCAGGCAAGTCTTAAAAATTGTCTGTATCCAATTCTGCCTGTGATATGAGAAATCAACTAAGGAAATAGAGTTCTATGTATCTAGTACAATGACCACCAGAGAGCACGTATCCAATAAATGCTCCATTTTTCTTTCCTTTTCAACTCCAATATTTGATTCTTTGGAATTCTTTGCAGACATTAAACCTTGATTTCCGTATTATTATGCAGGTTCCTAAGGTTATCTCTAGCGTGAAGCCTTTGTTGCCAGCGGTTAGTGTTCTTGCCAGCTCATGGGATTGTCCTGGTCCAGTGAAGCCTGACTTCCTGTCTTCAATCCAATATTTATTGAGAACTCTGTGCATTTTTGTTGCTTATGGGTACCAGCAATTTAGGCTCTCCCATAACTCTAGGTTTCCTCTCTAAAGTGCTGGCTAAATTACACAGCATATCCTTGTTTAAAGGGGGCAGCATAAATGTATAATGTGTGGGTATCAGTAAAATGTCATATTTTAATTAAAATGGTCCTACTGTTAGCAGCATTGCCCTGACAAAAGGATTAACACCCCCTCTCTCCCCACCCCCTTTCCCCATGTAAGGGAGCATCCTGTCCTCTGGTACCTATTGTCGGGGGGTGTGAGGGAGTTAAGCACATGCATAATAGGAGGCAAGATAGTGACCATAGAGGCCTGTCAGTCTAGCTTGGGGAAAATGATCAGATTGGGTAGGGGACACAGAACCCTAGAGGATCTAGGAAATAGATTGGTTAGCAGTGGTCCCAGCTTAACAAAGAGCCTCTGTCTCCCCATCCCCTCTCTCCCCAACCCCAAAAGTGCTCGCCCCATTCACTCTCCCATTTTCTCTCCATAGCGATCATGTGGCCCTAGCAGCCCCGGGGCCATTAGCCACACAGCCTCCAAGCAGGCTCCAAGCGAAGCCTGGGTACTGAATACACCAGCTGCCTGCCAGCCAGCCAGAATGCAGCCGAAACTGGACTAAGTTTTTAAAAAAATTTTAAATATATTTTATTGATTTTTTACAGAGAGGAAGGGAGAGGGATAGAGCGTTAGAAACATAGATGAGAGAGAAACATCGATCAGCTGCCTCCTGCACACCCCCTACTGGGCATGTGCCCACAACCAAGGTACATGCCCTTGACCGGAATTGAACCTGGGACCCTTCAGTCCACAGGCTGACACTCTATCCATTGAGCCAAACCGGATAGGGCTGGACTAAGCTTTTGATATGGACTAAACTTTGGCAGGCACAGAATCTCTGGACCTGGGCCTTATTTCTGGGCCTGATTAAGACAAGACTGGACTTTTTCCACAGTGGATGAATGGAGATGAGACATTGCAAATCTGGGGCTGGCTTTAGATTTCCACCCAAATAAATCTTATCATGCCACAACCTCCACACAGGGTCTCTCAGAATGCTTTCCTAGAAATCCCCAAAAAGAACAGGATTTCTACAAGTGAGACTACCAATGAGAGATTCGCAGGAATTTATCTTAGAATTTACATGTTTTTTTAATGCGTATTATTATTATTATTTTTTCATAGAATTGTACAGTTCTTAGCATCAGTGATGTACAGACTCTTTCCGATAGGTCATTGTACTTAATTCTTAGCACAGTTTTGTGAGATAGATGTCACCTCTGTTTTGGATGAGGAAACTGAAGCTCAATTGGAGTAACTCTCCAAAGGTTACTTGGTATGTGACAAAACCAGAGTATGAGCTCAACTGTTTTTCTTTCCACGGTCAATGCTCTTTCTAGAGAAGACAATATCTCCTAATTATGTATATTTGCTGGGCAAATGGCTTTACTGTTTGCATAAGTGTTTCTCTGATTCAGGAAGGTGCTGAGATGGTGTTAAAATTCAAGTTTAATCCATCAACCAATTAGTATCTATCAAATGCCTGCTGGGTGCAAAGACTGCATTTGATGCTGTGGGAAACACCACCAACGAAAAAGATAACACCGATTGCAGTGTAGTGGAGGAAGAGAAATATACACACATGAAGTGAAGGCTCATTCCATAAGGTATCAATGAGTATTTCAAGTGAGGCAAAGAGTGGTATGAAACCAAGGCTAGGCAGCTCCTTGCAACCAAGCTGGTTAGGAAATGTTTTATGACTTGACATCTCCATCATGCTTTATTATGTTTCTGACATTACTTAATTTTCATGACAGTCCTGTCCCCATTTTACAGTTGGGTAAATCAAGTCCCAGAGAGGTGAAATGAGCCTCTCTAATACACCTATTTGGCAATTGTAAGGACGGGAATTAAACCTGGGTCTTTCAGATCCAAGTGTCATGCTCCTTCTGCGACATCATTTATTAGAACTAAGTCTGGAAAAGGCTTAGGATGTATGCTTCATCCAGAGTGGGCCTGTAGCAATATAAATGCCAAGACCCAGGGACTTAAAGACCGCAAGATTTTATGAATGAGTGTTCCAAGGAGTTGCATGGGGAAAGAGTAGTTTCCCTTCAAAGGAAAGGCACTTGTCTGTTCGTTTTTAAAAGCAGCAACACTGCTTTTTGTTCAGGTATGTGCCACGCATTCAAACATTCAAACGAGCAGTTGAAAATTTTGTGTACCTCTTTAGAGAGACTCCCATCTCCCACCCCCCAAATACTCCTCCAAGCACTAACAGGCCGCCTGGTGGGAGGGAGGTGCCGCTGGGGGTGTGGTGGAGGCTGCTGAGAGCTGTGGGCTGCCTTACTCTGACACCGGCCCGAAGGGGTCTAAGTCTGGTTGGGGTGAGCTGGAGGCCTCCCAGGGACTAAAGTCACCGCGAAGCTCAAAGCACTGTCTTTGAAGTGGGAGGAAGTCCCCAGCAAGGCCCTGCAGAGGAGCAGTTTCCAAATATTTCAGGAAGTTCAGGCCGCGGCTAAGCAGCCTGTTCCTGGGCTGGAACCAACAGCCTAGGAAGTGGATCCCTCTGGTTACTGAACTGCAGTTGTAACTTTCAGGGGCATCAGCCTGCCGGGCTTTGATGGGAGGCGGCAAAACCAGACAGAGGGGGAGGCTTTTGCGCTGAGGGAGGCAAATGCTGGCGCAGCCCGGAGGAATGAAATCGACCCACAGCCCCAGGAATGGTATGACCCACAGGGAAGCGCGTTACCAACTGTTTGCTTCAGGAGAAGGTACCCAAGGGGCAATTTGATTTTTTTTTTATAAAGAAAATTTTAAAAAAATGAAGGCTTCTTTTGAAGCAGGGACTTGCTATCTTGGATAAAAATGTCTCATATATTAGTAAAGAGTAAGCCAAGTATAAGGGATGTTTTCTGCTCGTGGTACTTCCTGATAATGGAGCAAAATTTAATTTTCATTAGTAGGCACAGGGATGGTCCAATTTAAAAAGTCCAAATATGTTAAGCAAATTAGAAAGTTGAGGTCTGTGATACCCGCCACAAACATGTGTGTACACTAAGCACTCAAATATCTATTGGTAAAGAATCATAATTTTTCCATTTTTGAAGGCTTTTATCAGAATTCAAATCTTCTGGGTTCTCAAAGTTTAGTCTAGTGTTAATTTTATTATAATCCATAGAGAACTGTTAATACATAACAATTCAATTAATTGTTGAACAGCAATTAATAGAAAACTCAGAGTGCACCATACCTGCAACATTATGGGTAAGTGGATGTGATAAAATAGCTGGCTAAAAAGCAGTTTTCCCCAATAAGTCATTGATAATGCAACGTTCTGTTATCTGTTCTCGTGAAATTTGTATGGATGGAGATATTAAAGCCCAAAGAAGGTAGGCAACTAAAAAATAAGTGATTACATTTTAGATCCAGAGAAAAAACACCCTAGTAATTAATCAAAATCAGCCAAGTCTCTTCTTTATAGAGGTGGAGTCTGCGGCCAGAGAAGGGCAGTTGCTTGTTCATGCTCATCGAGCCAGGAACAGACTCATGGTGACTACCTAGGGCGCCTCAAGGTCATCGGGTCAGTGCTTAACCCACCAGGCAACATTTGGCATCCAGTTCTTCAGACCACTGACTGTGCTGCACATGCCTTTGTTTTCCCTGGGAGACAAAGGGATGAACTAAATGGTTGATCAAGTCCCTTTCCAGGTCAGTGTGCTGAAATCAACTGGAAAATTGGAGGAGCCTGTCATTTTCCTCGTCAGTGAATGGTCAGAGTCCCCACTTGCAAGCAAACACCACTGAGTTAAAAGAGAAATAGAACCAACAATAAACTTTAATTGACATAGAGATACTTTGATTACTTCCAGATTTTTTTAAATACATTTTTTATTGATTTCAGGGAGAAAGGGAGAGAGAGAGAGAGAGAGAGAGAGAGAGAGAGAGAGAGAGAGAGAAAGAAACATCAATGATGAGAGAGAATCATTGACTGGCTGCCTCCTGCACGTCCCCCACTGGGGATGGAGCCCAAATTGAACCATGATCTCCTGGTTCATACCATGACGCTCAACCACTGAGCCACTGAGGCTGGGCCCAGGTTTTAATTACTTGGTTATTACCTTAGTCTCCTTACATCTACCAGGCGAGAGCATGCCTCTGCCTTGTTAACACCATCCTCTCCATCCTGTGCTGTGCCTCTCCCTTGACTGACGACCTTTCGTCCTCTTTGCTTATCGGAGTGTTTTTCTGCCTTCTCCCAGTTGGACTAATTTCCATTTCCACGTGGAGATGAGCAGCATTTTCTTATCATGTGTTTTTCATTTTTCCTCAGTGCTTCTGTTTTTTCTTGAAGGGGAAAAATATTTTTAAATCTGCCAACATTTAAAACTCATGTAAAATAAGCAATTCTCCTATTAAAAATTTAAAATAGTACTAATATAAAATTTATAGTGGCCTTACTGAAATTCCACCAGGGCTGCCCACTAGGACATGCCCTGGGAACCAGATCAAAGGAACTTTTCCTATCTGCTGCCAACTTTTCTGTCACTGTGTCCCTTTATTTCTTTTTAAAGTCAGGTTTATTGAGGTATAATTTACATGCGGTGAAATCCACCATTTAGGTATACAGCCCATGAGTTTTGAAAAATGCAAACATTTGTGTAACTACCCACCTCAATCAAGATAGAGAACATTTCCATTACTAGAAAATTTCCCTCATGCTTCTTTGAAATTGATTTTGAGTCAATTTCAAAATTCTTTGAAATTACCCCTCCCCACATCCTGAGCTCTTGACAACAACAAGCTTTTTGTCTGTCCTTATAACATTCCATTTTCTTTAGAATTATATAAATGGGACAATCCAGCATGTAACTTTTTGACTTTAGCTGTTTTTATTTAGTGTGGCGAATTTGAGAACTTTTCGTGTTGTGCAGGTGTTGGTAGCTCATTCTTTTATGTTGAGTAATATTGCACTGTGTGCATTCCAAACTGCACTGGTAAATATGTGCATATACTACAATGTGCACATCCATTCCCTGGTTGATGCACATCTGGTATGATGGACAGACTCTAAGGTGGCCCTTAGGATCCTTACCTTCTCTGTGTATGCCTTTGATTTCCCTCCTCTCTTTAAGTGTGGGTGGGACTTGTTTCGAACCAATAGAATATGGCAAGGGTAATGCAATGCCACTTTCATGATTATGTTACTTATATAAAATGGTCCTAATAGACAACTCATTTGAGACACTCTTTGCTGGTTTGAGAAAGTAATCAGTCATATAGGAGGAGTCTAAGGATTAAGAGCTAAGGGTGGAGGAGTTGAAGACCACCTCCAGCTAAGAGGCAGCAAAAAAGCTGGGTCTATGAGTCACACTGAAGCAAGGAAATTAATTCTGCCAACAAGAGAAGTGAGCTGGGAAGCAAATTCTTCCCCAGTCAGTCCTTCAAGTGAGATCGCAGCCCAGTCAACACCTTTAGTGCAGCTTGTGGGAACCTAAGCAGCTAAGCCAGCGGTTCTCAACCCGTGGGTCGTGACCCCTTCGGGGGTCGAATGGCCCTTTCACAGGGGTCACCTAAATACATCCTGCATATCAGATATTTACATTACGATTCATAACAGTAGCAAAATTACAGTTATGAAGTAGCAAAGAAAATAATTTTATGGTTGGGGGTCACCACAGCATGAGGAACTGTATTAAAGGGTCGCGGCATTAGGAAGGATGAGAGCCACTGAGCTAAGCCATGCCTTGACTCCTGACTCACAAAAATAATGAGATAATAAATGTGCATTTTTCAAGCCACTAAATTTGTGTTAACTTGTTATACATGTTGGACAGCTACAGGGAACTAATATATGCTAGTTGTTTCCAGTTTTTGGTGATTACAAATAAAGCTGTCATAAACATTCATATACAAGAATGGGTAAATGCCTGAGTGTGATTGCTGAGTCATATGGTAAATTTATGTTTAACTCTTTAAGTAACTGCCAAATTGTTTTTCCAAAGTGGCTGTACCATTTTCCATCCCCCTACCAGCAATGTCTAGGAGTTTTAGTTGCTCCACATCCACATCAGCAATTGGAATTATCTGGTATTTAAACTTTTAGCTATTTTAATAGGCATGTAATGGTATTAATCTGCATTTCTTTAATGACTAGTGATGTTCAGTATTTTTTCATGTGCTTATTTTCCCCATCCATTATCTCTTCTTTGAAGTATCCAAATCATTTACTCATTAAGAAAATTGTTTTGTCATTATTGAGTTGTGATATTTTTTATGTATAATGGGTATAATCCTTTAACACACACACACACACACACACACACACATATTCTATTTCTGACTTTTTATCCTGTTCTATTGGCCCTGACAGCCTTGTTTATACTGAATGACTCTGGCTATAGCTGATTAGACTGCATCTGATCTGAGCTGGACCAACCATCTCCTCTTTCCCAGGCATTTGGACTTGAGATTCAATGAAATCAGCATAGTCTGTGCTGATTTCTAGAAGTGAGAACGTGACAATTCAGGAGCAGGCTATCATTTTGGATCAACCAAGTTCAGCCATTGGGAACATAAGAGAAAATACTCTGGTTTGAAGAAAAACAGAGAGAGGAGATTATTGAAGTTCACAATTCTTTTCTTTGGGTTTTATGATTTATTCCTACATTTCTCCTCCTCCACATGTTTTCTTTCTTGCTTAAGAACCTTTGAGTCAATTTTTGTAGTTGGAACCAAAACTGTGTTGGGTAAGATATGCATCAATCCTTTGCACATTCTGTTCCTATAGCTTAGAATGCCATGGTCTAACTGGGTTGTGACTATTGATTCTTGTAGACATCTAAGCATCTTCTGTTTGGTTCAATTTATTCTGGCCCTCTTCTCAGGAAGAGGCAATATTTTGTTATAATACCTGTTGCTTACCCCTTCCACCACACTTACTATACACTGTTATAGTACTTGAGCTAGAGTTGAGTTCCAGGATTTTGGTCTTTAGTATTTTGCATCCCCTGGGAAGAGTGTTGGATCCAGACTTATATGCTGGCAAATGTTTGGAATGAATAAATTAATCCAGTGAATAAATTCAAACACTTGGCTTTTCAACCACCTCAAGGGGCTCATATTCCTCACCTTTGGAAGCAAGGGTAAGAGCGGTAACACTTCCAAGGCTTGTCTCTGTCCTCTACAGGAGTGGTTCTCAAATGTGGTTGCACATTAGCATCACATGGGGGAGCTTTTAGAAAGTTTTGATGCGTAGGCTGTTCCCCCAGTTAAATCACATACTCCGGGGAACAGACCAGAATTAGATTTTTAAACAATCATCTGGTATGGGGAGGCTTAAACAATTAAACAATATAACTAGTACTGATGGCTAGTTTACACTTCCATAAATGCTGAAGTAATTGGTCTGGAGCATGGCAGGATGGCAGTGTGTTCTAAAAGCTCCCCAGGTGATTCTAATATGCAGCCAAGTTTGAGACCCCACAGCCCTAGCAGTGGCTTAATTCTCTGGCTCACAGAACAATTCTTTTAAAAAATACATATTTTTATTGATTTCAGAGAGGAAGGGAGAGGGGAGAGATGGAAACATCAATGATGAGAAAGAATCATTGATCAACTGCCTCCTGCATGCCCCCTACTGGGGATTGAGCCTGCAACCTGGGCATGTGCCTTGACCTGGAATCAAACCTTGACCTCTTGGTTCATAGGTCCATCATGCTCAATGGTTGAGCCACACCAGCTGGGCTCACAGAACAATTCTTTAGGAACCAAAAATCCACGGGAATAGTACGCTGTGTGAAAGTGGGGGAAATCTGCAATTCAGATAATATGACCTCATTTTGCAGGCCTTGGAAGTTGGTACTAATTACATTCGCCTGATGCGAAAATATCAGTTATCCACCTGCCTCAAGTTTTTTTCCTCTCACAAACTGTATCATAACCCGTGCTGTAGTTCTCAGGACTCCGTAGGCCGGTAAACGTGAAGTGGGCTGCAGATGCTAAAGGTGGCAACTAGGAAGTTGCTGACAGAAGCAGCCCCACCCTACCTCGTTGCACTGTCCTTGGTGCTGACTTTGGTAAGGAAAGCAGGGACTCTACATCCTGTGGCTTCCTCTGTTTTGACTTTAGGAATTAATGGTGTTTCTTTGCTTAACTTACAGCAGTTAATGGTGTTTATACTGGCAGGGGAAAATTAATGCGGTTGCATTGTTATGAAACACAAAGCAAGGATAGGAAACATTTTGGTTGGTAATCAAGAACTTATCTTCTGGTGAGTTTTGTGCCTGGCTGCTTCCCAAGACTGCACAGCGGGTTACAGCTGACAGAAAGGAACCAAAAATTATGACCATTTTACTGAGGCATGGCAAAGCTGCCAGCCAGGCAGTATGTAACAGTGAATCTAACCTCTAGTGGGATTTCTTTGTCTAAGCATTCAGTCTGGACTTCCCTTTGTAATTTGCCTCTTGGGCATGTTAGAATCAGTTTCTTTGTACCTAAACCAATTCATATGACTCAACTACTATGGTTGTACTATTTGGTCTCGCTCTACTTCATGGTCTTTCTGTACCTCACCCTGATCTGTCTGAACATCCAAAGCCTTAGTCCTTGTTGCTATTGGGTAAACACTTGTAAAGAAATATCATAGCAGAATCCCTTAACAAGGTAGTTGTGTTTCAAATAATTAGAAGGTACATTTCTTGATCATTCCTTACTCTACTTATTTTAACAGACCACCCAAATGATAATCTCTTTGAAGTGGAGTTCTATCAGTAGCTTCACCAAACAAATGTTTGTGGCACTCTCATGGTCCATATTGATTTGTGGCTGGCTGGGGGCCCTGCTCTGCTTATCTGCTCCCTGACCCAGGGCAATGGAACAGCCACTATATGCAATATTGTCAGTAGCTTTGGCAGAGGGGAAAAGAATGTACAAATTATGGGGCCAGCTCTGTCATCACTTGTCACTTTTTATTGGCTAAAGCATGTTGCAAGATCATGCCTATTTCAAGAGGGCAGAGACATGTAATTCTATCTTTGCCCAGAAGGGGGAATGGGGATATTTGGGGAACACACAGGCAATCCCGTTTTGATAATAAAAGTTCATCTAGAAACACTAAGAGGAGAAAGATACACATTTTTGAAAGCAGTGCTTTAAAACCACAGCCCTGGCATCTCCAAAGATGACCTTAGGGTTAATTAGGTGAGTGTGCATGTGACCTTGAGCATGGAGACCTAAGTATTTAGGGTTCACATTAGGAGCTCGTCTATATAATTAACACATTTATAACCAAAGAACAATACCGCTGGGTGTACTGAAAAAAGACAACTTTGAAACCCTCACATAATAGGTGAAGTAACTGGGGCCCAGAGATTGGAGGTTTTCCTCCCACCCCCCAGTATCTTACAGTGAGGGGCAGAACCAAAAATAGGATCCAGTTCTGAATCTGGTCTTTGTTTTGTATAGTATTATTTCTTAATTTATTGATTCTAAGGAAAAGTTGAAAAAAAATAGGTTCTCCTATTTTCCAACTAAAACAGCTGTGGACTCAGAATATGTGAACTTTGAACAGATTTGCCTCCAGCTGTTCTTTCTGACTCTGCCCTTTGGCTAAAGACACTATCCAATTTCTAATAACATTTAGAATTCCTTGCTTATGACTTCTAAGTGTTAATTGGTGGTGCAGACTTGTTCCTCTGTTTTGTTTAGTGGGTGAGTTAGGTTTGATCAACGCTCTATTAATGTATTATAAAATATGTAGGTTTAGAGTCCATAATCCAGTGGCTTATGGGAATTATTTTCAGGGGAAATGCATTCACTCCAATCAGAAGACAGGATTAGTCGGGCTTGTCCTGCTAAATTGAATCAGACCGTTATAAAACATCAGATGTTCCAAGCATTGATCTTTTTAATGAGAAATGGGTCTATAAGATCTGTTTTAGTCTTCTGTAAAATCCTTTATGGATCTGAACAGAGCTTCTCATCATTTAGATACATATCAGGATCTGAAGATGGGTTAGGCTGGGACCAAGTGAAATTAGCTTTTGATGGCCCAGCCAGGTAGAACACGTCTAATTTGTTAACTTGCTGACCCTCTTTCTTCCCTAAGCCCAAAGGTTCAAAAGACCAGACACGAGTGAATACCTTTTATAAAGAAAAGAATAAGACCAAAGCAATCTAAGAGGAGCTTGTTGGAAAATTTTCATAAAGTAAGCGGTCTCCCCTGCTGGGGGAACAAAGCACCTGGCTTCTTTGCTTTCCTGTCACATCCGCAGCGCCTGTCCTGAAATTCAGCTTCGGGCCTAACAACTGGAGTTGACTAGTTAAGTGGGTTTTAAAGTCACTCAGGTGTTCTCTTGTCTCAAAAATAAAACTCACCCAGCTGGTAGGTGGGAGTTTCCTACTGTGACCCAGGAAACGGAGGCCGGGAGACAGATGTGGAGTGGAAGGGAGACGCAGGGGTTACCTCCCTCAGAATCCACCTTCTCCTGGCCTACTCAAGTGCTGTGGGTGCAGCTGCCCACGGAAAAGGGTCTGCATGGTTAGGGATAGGGAGGCTTATTTCTTACTTTGCTCTGCAGATGAGTGGGAGTGGAGGGACATGGTATGATGGGCTCATTGGACGTTAGAGCTGGAAGAGGTCCTACGACTGGAGTGTAATAATTTTAGAGATGATGGAGTTGAGATCCACAGGTGGACATGTTTGGCCCATGGACACACAAGTAGTTGGAGTCTAGTTATTCCTACTCTACTGAGAGCTCTTCTTTGTCTTATAACTTCTAAGGCAGCCTGGGGCAGATGTCTATGACCTAGACCAGGGGTGGGCAAACTTTTTGACTCGAGGGCCACAATGGGTTCTTAAACTGGACCGGGGGGCCGGAACAAAAGCATGGATGGAGTGTTTGTGTGAACTAATATAAATTCAAAGTAAACATCATTACATAAAAGGGAACGGTCTTCTTTTTCAATAGTTTTATTCATTTCAAAGGGGCCGGATCCGGCCCGCGGGCGGTAGTTTGCCCACGGCTGATCTAGACCCTGGTGTTCAAAATCCTGCAATATCATTGGGGAAACAGTATAACATACACAATTTTTGATAAATAATGTTTATCAGCACCAAAGTCACTGAATATGCTGAATGCACGTGAACACGTTACTTAACCTCTCTGGTTCTTTGGTGCCGCTTCTGTAGGTTGTTAAAGACACACACATACAAATATAAGTAGCAAACAATACAATTAAATATAGAAACTTAATATTTAGAGAAGCCATGCTCTTGCCCTGGGGGCAGGGAAGAGGGAAGGATGAGGATGTGCTCTGACCCTTTCTCCAACTTGGCTGCTCCCAGATCGGAGGCAGAGCACTGAGGTTCTCCTTCCCCTCCCTCCAGGCAGGGTCCTTTCCTGACTGCCCATCCGAGGTCTTTTGTCTTAGATGGGGTCCCAGTGTATTCCCTTGGAATATACCCTCATTTGGCCTTTGCCCAAGACTCTGATAAAGAAGTGTGTTTCTCTCACTCTTTGAACTATTCATGGTGGCAATGTAACTCTGACAGAGCGATCGGCCCTGGAGGATGAGGTCCAGAGAAGAGGTGGCTGCTCTGTTTTCCCCCTCCTCTTTCCAAGGTGACAAGTGATTTAGCTGGTACCTTCATGGTCTATAAGAGGAGGCAAATGACCGTTAACTGAGGACTCTGTCTTGAGCACTCTGATAGTCTTTTGTGGACTCCTGCATAGATCCGGTGAGTCCTCCTGTCTGTATATAAGCTTTGTGCAGACTGGGCTGGTCCAGCCTGGAGCCAGGAGTCCTGGGTTTGATTCCTCACTCTGCCACAGCTGTGTGATCTTGGATGAGAATTTTATCTCTGACTCTGTTCCCTCATCTTTAAAAAGGGGACAATATTTTTCTAGGTTTCCTACAAGGTTGTTAAGGGGATATAATGAAATAATGTACGTGAAAGCGCTAACTACAGGATGACACATCTACGTGTCTATTACCATGGATGTCAGAGAGAGAAGGCAGGGCTCACCCACGGGTAAAATGTAGATGCTGAATGGGAACAGGCATGAGCAAGCCTTATTGTGCCTTGGTGGTTATTTACCCCAGGCCAAGTTTTAGGTGGGGCATGCTGCCCCTAGAGCCTAAGATGGGGGGGATGGGAGGGAGTGGGGGAAGGAACTGGACAAGAAGGTTGATCAGTATTGACAACTCCTTTTTTCTCTATTTCTCATTCTCTTCCCCTCTTCTACTCACTCATCCTGACCTCGCGCTCACGTTTTCCCCCTCCTTCCTTCCCTGTGATGCTATTTTCCCGTCAATGTCAGTCATTACCAGTGAAGCAGCCCTGTGGTGGGAAAGGAAACCTCGGATGAGCGTACACCTATCTCCCGCACACGTGCCAGGAGGGAGCTGCGCACCACTGGGCGGGGGCGGGGTAGAATGGAATGTAACTGCTGCCCTGTGCTCAGGAGTTGAGTCTCCTCTCTGTTTCATGTACACAACTGTCCTCCCCCGATCCCAGCTGATGAACTGAGTCATGAGTCAGCTGTGCATTTGGGGAAAGAGCTGGCCCAAGCCTGCCTTTGCTGAGATGCTGTGACAGTGAACGTGTGTCTGAACTTCCCTTTTCCATGGCGGGCTTGACCCATGGGTGGTGTCTCTGGCCAGAGCATCTTCTGACCAAAGCCATAACAAATGCCAAAGTCCGAAATGGCTATTTTGAGGACTTTGCCAGTAACCCCTGGTCCCAGCCATATAGGTGGTGGCAGAGAACTACTGAAGTTGAAGTGAGAGAAATATACTCCCCTGGTATTGGTAGGGGGGATACAGAAACAGTCCTCCATGGGCAGGGGTATGGTGGCTAGTCATGGTGTTTCATGATGTTTCGATGCAAACAGCTGCAAGGGCATCTGGGGCTCTGCAGGGACCCTTGCAGAGTGACTATTTTTAGGAGTATTTCCAGGTGGAGGGAAGCTAGGAGGTCATTTTTGACTTCTGCTCTGCTGTGCCCAGGTGGGCCTCAGTTCTGCAGCCTTCTTCTCTCCTAGACTTGAAGAACTTGTATTGCAGTACAGTTTTGCGCTGAAGTCACCTGTTCAAACCAGAAGAAACCCATAAACAAAAACAAAACCAACAGCCAAACAGCCAAAATTTAACTCTGTGTTTCAACCTAGAGTTACCAAGCTATATGTTTATTCATTAGTGCATTTATTCTTTATCACATACTTGAGTGCTGACATGTGCTATGCACACATAAATAAACCAACACCTCCCTTCTCTAATCTCAGAGTACAGCACAGAGAAGAGCGCAGGTATAGCCCAGTGAATACCCAGAGGGGAGTCCACACCTCAACTTCTTGAACAGAGTCCCTCTGACTCAGGGGCAGGGGTAGATGAGTTGTAGGAAGCACATTTGAAATATTGTGTATGACACTCAAATGTTATAGCTAAAAGTTCTTATCCCTGGAAGGAGGACCTCTGAATCCACTTTAATAAATGGATACAATCCTTGCAACTAGTTCATCTAGGTCTAGTGTATGTTAAGGAATGAAAATCCTAGGGCCTTGACAAGCCACCTCACCTTTCTGAGTATGGGTTTAGTACCTTTTTAAAAAAAATGCTTTTAGTGATTTTTTTTTTTTTTAGAAAGAGAGAGGAAGGGAAAGGGATAGAGAGATAGAAACATTAATGAGAGAGAAAAAACACCATTGATGAGAGAGAAAAACATCATTGATCGGCTGCCTCCTGCACGCGCCCCCTCTCCCCAACAGTGGACCGAGCCCACAACCCGGGCATGTGCCCCGACCAGGAATTGAATTGGTGACCTCTTGGTTCCTGGATCAACACTCCACAGCTGAGTTACACCGGCTGGGCCGGTTTAGTCAGTACCTTTGAACCGAAGGAGCAGAGTTTGAGTGTGTGGGGGCTGTTTTCAGTGCAAAAGCTTTGTGAGAGGGAAAGAAGTGTGGCAGTAGTCCCCAGCCATCGCAAATATGTGTATCCGTGTTTACACATCAAGCAGAGTGCAGATGGCCCTGAGCTGTCCTGTCCAGTGATGCTCAGAGCTGCTTACAAACCTGATTACAAAGAGAAAATCTCTGTGCCTTGAGGATGGCTCCTACAGCGTTGGTTCCCCAGGCTCAGTCCTGGCCTGGGCAGGAGCGCCAGTGAACCATCTCTCACTCAGGGAAATTGTGCTCATCATCTGCCTTGTGTGTGGGTCTGGTCACACACATTTCCCTGAGCTGTAAGGGCCTTGGCCGTCTGGAGGCAAGTAAAGCTCTGCTACAAGCTTGAAAACAGAAAAGGATTTGCTAAGATAAAGATGTGACAGGAGCCTCTGGGAAAGTGGTCATCAGCTACTTCTCTAGCCTCTGATTTGGCCAATTTTCTAGCCCTGGAAGCAATGCCTCCGTACTCTGCCCACAGGGGGATCCATGTCCCCATGGATCTGTACCAGATTGAGCTGTGTGAGGGTGTGGAGGTGGCAGACTTCCTACAGCTTCTCAAACCCCAGTCTGCTGCAGTGGCCTCTGATAGCTCCGTGCTGGGTAGGGTGCAAGGCTTCTCACCATGTACTTGTTGGCCCAGCATTTATTTACGCAGTGAAACCAGGGCAAGGCATGGCCAGAGCAACTTTACACACGAAAACTAGTCTTGGGATATGGCGGAGAGGAGGCGCCCTTCTCTTCTGCATTGGAAAGCAGAGAAGTTGATTATCAGTAAGTATATGGTCGAGCTCCCCGCGTAAAGAACTGTCCATGCTGCAGGCCCGGGGCAGTCCCCCATTGGCGGAGCCCTGGGGATGGAGGTTTGTGCTGGCTGCAGAGATCCCATCTGGCCTCTGGAGCGATTTCAACAGCATTGCTTAGAAGTTATGCTTCATAGAACATGACACGGAAAGATTTCTGGCAGTCAGAGCTCTGGCTGCAGCCAGGCACCACACCCCGATGCGTGCCATTTTCTACACACAGCGCTGCAGAGCTGCTGCCCTGAGAAGTCACAGCAGGCACCCACACAGCTGCACGGTGTGGTCCCAAGTGTGGGGATGAGAAGCAGAAGATCTATGGATAGGCAATGGGACTCTACGCCACCCTCCTACAAACCCCCACAGCGGCCAGCCCAGCCTCAGCCCAGAACAAGTGCAAGTGAGGGGTTCTTTGGAGCAAAGTGGTCAGACATTGGTTAGTGTCAACATTGTTAGGTACCATGTCCCATGTCTGACGTTGCTGTCCATTCTCATAGGTACTCATTTCAATTCAATACATATTTATTCAGGACCAACTGTGTCCCCAGAGCTGTGCTGGTGTGGAGCACAGAGCATATTCCCTGACAGTGGGAGCCTGTACCCCATCACTGCCCTGCTTCTACGCAGAAAGGCCACATTCTGAGAGTGGTCTCTGTCCCAGAAGATGTTCATGACAGTTTCCGCACTGAGCAATCTAAGGTTGTCTCTGATAGAGGCTCTCTCTTCTCTTGCCTATTTTTTGTTCTTGATAATCCTCACCTGAGGGTAATTTTTCATTGATTTTTAGAGAGAGAGTGGAAGGGAGTGGGGAGAGACAGAAAGAGAGAAACAAACATTGATGCCCTGAGGCAGGGGATCAAGGCTGCAACCCGTCTACGTGTCCTTGACCGGAATCGAATGCACTGCCCTTCAGGTTGCTGGCTGATGCTCTATCCACTGAGCCAAACTGACTAGGACTCGCATAATTTTTTCTGCTCAACCGGTTTCTGTGATTTATTTTTTTAAATTGTTGTTTACTGCCCTACTGGAATTCTGACCACAAAGTTTGCCTTGACTCTTAGTATTTATATCCCAATTCACGTTGGATCAGTGTTTTCACTGTTATTCTTAAAGTTTTACTTAGATCATTATTTCAAATAATAAAGTTGTCCATAGAATGGAAACATGTACTATCAAATATTAATGTTTACCATATTTGATCTTTTTATTTTCCAAAAAAGATTAAACATTACAGACTTGATCTTCTCTGTATCCATCTAAGTTTTGAACTACTGCTTGCCTTGAAAACTGACATGTAATTTATAAAGAAATAGCAGGTGGCCTGGTCTCCCCGCCTCCCTGTAGGGAGGCAAGAGGCCTAACCTGGAGGTTCTTGATCCATTGCTCAGGGAATTTCTCCCTTGTTTGTTGTCCTTAATGGCTTTGCTTTGTGGGCAACAAAGAAGAGGATTCCACTTCTTTAAGGAAAAAGAATACATTTTAATACATTATTTAATAATAATATTTCACTTCCAATAAGGTGACTCCAGAGGGCAAACTGGTCATTGAAAGGTCAGTGCCTCGCCTCTTTTAATAAACAATTAGCTGATATTTATTGAGCACTTACTATGTGCTAGTCACTATTCTAGGAGTTGAACAGGCAACTTCTCATTTAATCTTAAAAGAATGGCTTTTTGAGAGAGGTATAGTATTAACCCCATTTTACAGATGAAAAAACTAGGGAGTGTGGGTGTTACTTGCCCAAAGTCCCACATTTAGGAAGTGGTGGACTGGGATTCAATTCAGGCCGTCTGCCAACAGAAACTATATATAGTAAGTAGAGATTTCTGTGAGTCCCTGAATATCGGCGTATGGATGACTCTCTACCTGGTGGCGTGATTTGATGGATTCAGTGAAGGTCACCTGCCCATAACTTTCTTCCCTTCTGCAAGTGTCCTAATAGCTCAAATCCCATTGGTTTCCCAGGGCTCCCATAACAAATTATCACAACCTAGGCATCTTAAAACAACACATTTATTCTTTCATAAGTGTGGAATCCAGATGTCGGCGGGGCCATGCTTCCTCTGAAGGCCTTCACCTTCTGGATGGCCCTGGTGTTGACTTATGGCAGCATAACTCAATCCCCGCCTCCACCCTCACATGACCTTCTCAGTGGCTTCCCTCTTCTTAAGAGGACACCAGCCATTGGAGTTAGGGCTCACACTAAATGTACAATGATTTTATCTCAAGACCTTTAACTAATTACATCTGCAAAGACCCTACATCCAGATGTCACAGAACAGTGCACACACTATTTAAGATTTATTCTTTTGGATTTAGAATTGCCCTTTCCAGGCTTCTCTTTTAACAATCAAATTTTCCTAGGAAAGACTTTTTTTTGTGTGTGTGGATGTGTTTGGGGTTGTTTACTCGGGGACCACAGCACATTGGGAGTCCTGGGAGAAGTCAGGAAATGAAGATGAGACACAGATGGGAGGGAAGGAATTGAACATGGATTCCAGTTAATTCGTAGTTTAGATAAAGGTTTTGCTGACTATATTCTCCTGAGAAGCATTCGCAGAAGGGGCTAGAAGAAGCAGTCAACCACTCGGTAAAAATCTCCACCTACCAGTTTGCTACCATGAGCTCTAATTGCACTGGGGCCTGCATAATTTTTTGAAGTGGTATTTAGAAGTACAGATTGTAAATTTCAGTTGCAACAATATAAACAATTTTTAATTGCGCAGAAAGCAAACTGCCACCGGCAAAGCATTTAAATACAATGCCCCCTCATTTTGCAGAACATGTAAATTGTCTCTCAGTTACTTTTAAACCTGAAAATGTCAAGTTTGCAGAACCCATCTGGCCTCCTTCCTGAATATATATATTTTTTGGAGCATTTTAGGAAAAGTACCGCTGAATGACTAAGAAAGGATAGTACTGTCCCTAGCCAGTTTGGCTCAATGGATAGAGCGTCGACCTGTGGACTAAAGGGTCCCAGGTTCGATTCCGGTCAAGGGCACATGCCCAGGTTGCGGGCTCGATCCCCAGGGAGGAGTGTGCAAAAGGCAGCCAATCAATAATTCTTGCTCTTCATTGATGTTTCTATCTCTCTCTCACTCTTCCTCTCTAAAATAAATAAAAATATATTTAAAAAGGATGGTACTGAACATGGAACTAAAATCATTTCCCACCGAGATCTTATGACCATGGGCCAGTTTTCCATGTTTCATTGCCTCAGTCTCTCCATAAGCC
Source organism: Myotis daubentonii (assembly GCF_963259705.1). Classification (NCBI taxonomy): domain Eukaryota; kingdom Metazoa; phylum Chordata; class Mammalia; order Chiroptera; family Vespertilionidae; genus Myotis; species Myotis daubentonii. The sequence continues at coordinate 86,790,888 of NC_081847.1, forward strand.
AATTCACCCCCCAGGGATCCTGTGAGCTTTACAGACACACATTTAGACAAAAGCAGACAATCTCATTGCACTAACATGTAGAGCGCTGTGTGTGTAATTGTGTGCTTTTAAGTGGATATGTGTGCGGTGGTGGGAGGTGTTACCTTCTTTCTAAAATAAGCAGGGATTTGCCTGGCCAATGTCCTCAGTGGTTGAGCATTGACCCATGCACTAGGAGGTCCCCAGTTCGATTCCCAGTCAGCGCACATGCCTGGGTTGCAGGCTCGATCCCCAGTGGAGGCCTATGCAGGAGGCAGCTGATCGATGTCTCTATCTCTCTCCTATCTCTCTAAAAATCAATAAAAACACATTAACATATATAGCTTTTAAAAATGAATAAAATAAGTGGAGATTTTTAAATCTCCAAGAAGCAGGGGTTGTGTACCAAAATCATTCAAATGCCCTCAGCCAATATTATATAAAAAGAACCTCCAGAACTAGCACTAAAAAGTGTTTAACTGAAAAAAAAATACTGAACTAAGTTTGCAAGTGTTATGAGCTCCTGGATTTTAAACTGATGAAGATGATGCACAGGTCGATGATTGCATTATGCAACTTTGATTAGGACAGAAAGACTTGTATTACAACATTCACTGATCTAGCATTTACTTAACTGTTCTACCTTCAAGATAAATGTAAAATCCAATCACTTCCCACCCTCTCCGCCACTACTGGCCTGTTCCAAGACATCTTTCTGGCTGCATTTTTTTTTTTTTAGCAGTTGTCTTCTAGCGTTCTCACCCTTAGTACCCTTACTCATCCTCCAGCCCATAATCTACATGACAATCTGAGTTAACCTTTTAAACTGGTAGGTCATGGGTTTCTGTGCTGAGCCTTCAGTGACTTTTCACCTCACCCAGGGCAAAAGCCAGACGACTAAGAGATCTACAATGCTGTACACAATCTGATCTCTGCTACCTTTCTCTGCCCTGTTCACTCCAGTCCAGCCATACACACCTCCTTTCCAGTCTTTGAAAATGCCCCAAATGGCCTCATCTCAGGGCCTTTGCACTTACCGTCGCCTCTGCCTGGAATGCTCTCTTTTTTTCCGACAGCCTCAAGTCTTGCTCCATCATTTTCCTAAAGGTCTCAAGCCTTCCCTCACCACCCTTTATAAAACAGCACCCTTCATACCTTCCTCATCCTCCTTACCCTGAATCATTTTATCTACAGCAGTTATCCTCTCAGGACACAATATGTATTTATTTGTTTTATTGCCTGTCTCTCTCCACAAGGATGTACGCTTCATAAGGGAGAATCTAGGACTGTTTTACCGCCTCTGTATTCCCAGTGCCCAGAAAAGTGCCTACTGTGTCATGGGAATTTAATAACTCATCAGCTAATCGAATAACCCCCATTTCTTTGTCTCTAATAGAAAATAGTAGCAATTCCTCTGCCTTGCTTTTCTTAGGGTTCTATGGGGCTCATATGCAATCCTAGAAGTAAAACTGCTGCCTAAATCATAAAGAACTATAGTCGAATGTGAGCTGTGTTATTCCCTCTAGTCTATGGGGTAAGGTGACTTAAAACTTTGCCTTGAATTCAAGAAAGTAGGTGGCGTTCCCTGGATAACTTTGGGATGCACTTTGTGGTATGAGCTATTTTAAAATATGAGAATTTGTGGATTTGAAAATAATCTAAAAAGTCATATAGCCTAGCAACTTATTTGATATTTAAATTGGTTTTAGCACATCATTTCTGTCATCAGTCCCAGCTTGAATGCTCCAAGTGGCTAGGGAGTCATTGAGCTCTTCTTTAAGTCAGTCCCTTCTGGTAATGGATATTTTAGCTCCTAGAACATTCTTGACATTCACACAGTGGTTCCCTCTACCAACCCTGTAGTCCAGAATCCAGGTGGAAATCTTCTGTTCTGACCCTCCAGGGTTTCTCCATCATCTTTTTTTTTCAATTTTGCTTAGGACTTACCACTTCCCTGACCCAGGACACTAGAACCCTGGGGCTGCTGCTGTCTGCAGACACTAGGCCATTCTGACAAGAATGGCAATGAGCACTGAAGCTATAATTCAGGAAAAACTTGTGCCAGCTGCTGCCCACCGGGGTTCCCATTAGCTTGTCATTTCTTTGTGCTACTGTATACTTTCTCTGACAGGGACATGCCAGCTCTCAAACCTTTCCCTCAGGTCCCCATTTTGTCTCTCCTCAAATGTCCCCCGTTGTAACCACTTATTTTCTTGCTTGCCTCTTTGCCCTGATCCTCTCCCAACCCTCCTCTTGTTATCTGCAGGAGAAATTGTTGTTCACCTCCTGCCAAAGTGGCCGAATCCCCTATTGATTTTCCCGGCTCTGCCTTCATGACCTTGAGCAAGTCATGTCCCTTCTGTGCCCAGCTATTTTATCATCTGAAATATTTAACTCCTAGTTATAAAAATTACGAATAAAATATACTTAGACTCAATGTTGGTTAATAATGTCATTGAATAAATATTTATTGATCACCCGTCTGGGGCCATACATGATCTAGATATCTAGATACCAATGAGGGTATCCTGGGCCTGCTTTCAAACCAATTAGTTTTCATAGATAAATAGGTAAGACATGTGTAAAACAGGAAATTCATTAATTAAGAATTCTGCTTATGGAAAAGTGATAGAAGATTTGGTTATCTATATTGAAACCTTGAATTTGTATTGCTTATTTATAGCTAGAATTACTGGTAAAGAGCACAGAATTTACAATCAAATCACCTGGTTCTGAAACGTAGTTGCCTTTTCACTAGATAAGTTATTTACTGTCTCCATTTCTCATTTCTTTGCAAATGGGTATTATAAGATTATTTTGTAGTTTTGATGTGAGCATAAATGAGATAATGCATACAGAGCCCTGGGCAGAGAGCCTGGGATATAGCATGTGTTCATTAAATGGTTGCTCTTACTACTATTGTTGGTGTCCTTAATTCTTACAGTTTGTGTTGTATTTCCTTTAATAATTGCTCTCCCTCTCTACTAGTGCTCCTAGCGTTGCAGCAATTCTTACTACCTCAGTGCCTTGAAGTTCTAAGACACTTTCATGATACAAGAAAGATCAGTACTTGATTTGCGATATTGGAACATTTATGGTAAAGTTGGTAGAGTCATGAGCTTGGGAATGGAGGTCTGTGTCCACGAGTTCCTTCTATCTCTCTCTCTTTTTTTTTTTTTTTGCTCAATCTCTCCATGTGCCTCCCAACACCTTCCCCACCAAAGCTGTCTGCCTGCTGTCTATGCAAAATGATAATCTTGGTTCTTGAAAATGTCTGTAAGGAATTATGGTACTTCACTATTATTTACACTTAATGAAGGTGAATTTATTAATTAGGGCTGCTTGAACAATACCTCCATCACCAGTCTCTGATATCGAACACTCTAATTTCCAAGCCCTGGCACCTGTCCTACGATTGGATGAAGATTCAGAAACCCCTTGATCTGAAGAGATACTTTTGGGAAAACAGGACTTTGGATATTCTCTCTCCTTTACAAAGTGAGAATATACTCTCTTCTTCATTAGGGCGATGACATGGTAGGCTTCTATACTTCCTGATATTTTAGACACAAGTAAGTCTGAGTAGCCCTGACTAGCACAGCTAGAGAGTAGGGGCGACTGGGGATTGAGAAAAAGAAAGAGACAGACACAGAGACATTAAGTAAAGCTGGAACCAGGTGGGGCACTGTTCTCAGATGGAGAGACAGTGACCCAGAGCTCGTGCAGTGCGTTTATTATATACGGCATGATACCAGGAAGTTTTACTAGAGTTTAAGACAAAAGGAAGCTATGTTAAGTCATGCTTAAAGATTAAGTTGTATTCTTCATACTTGTGGCTTCTTATAATTGCCAGGCCTGGCTGAGCCCGGATAATTGCATCTGCCCCTGGCGCCTGGCTGAACCTAGATAATGGCACCCACCCCCTGGCACCTGAGTTAAAGGCCAGGACTGACAACATGCCTGCCTTTGGCGAGGTATGTTTCCAGGGCATGACTTTGCCGATGCCGCTGGACTCAGCGGACAATCTTTGCTCAGGTGCTCTGTACAAGTGAGAAAAACTTTTATTAGTAGTTCTTTTGCAAAAATAAGTAGTATTCCATTTAGACCTTCTTAAACCAACACGTCAACCTCCCAAGATAATGCAGAAGTAAAATCATTCTATTGTTACTAAATAATTGATATCTAAATGGGTATCTTCTTATACTAAAAAACACTGGGCTTTCTGTTCATTGGTATGTAACAGAGCCCCATGGTAATCTTGACTCCTATAAGGGTATATATGTCTCTACTATTTGGGAATCCCTCCGATCCCTGTTGGAAAGAGCTGTCAGCATTTAGATAGTGCAGTGATGAAGGAGTTAACTGAACCGGAAGTTGGCAAAGTATGATGCTGACAGCAGATGGTGTTGTCACATAGAGATATAATTGCATTAAAAAGCCCTTCAAAATAGTTTCTCAAGCTTTAGGTAACTTAGATGACATTTAGCATGCTCTGGAAATCACTTAAATGGGTACAGAAATAAAAGAATCACGGAAGAAAAGGTCACCATCTGAATTTGTCTTGAGTCTTAACTGAGTCGAGACATCTGAGGCTCTTGTTTAATACTTGACAACTATTTAGAGCCCGCAGAATAGAATAATGTGTCATTGTTGCATTTTTAGCTCATTTTTGTGGGGAAGGTCTTCTGTCGCTGCCTGGAGCATATAATGGATCTAGTGCTCTAAAATATGAAGTCTGTGGGAAAAGAAAGAGTAAATTATCTTACATTCGGATACAGAAAAACTCACTGGAGCTTTTAGAGAGAGGTAGTTAATGCAATGGAAAACTACAGGAAAAACAGTTCTTTTTTCATGTTAGATTTGTCCCTCTTACTGAATATGGTGCAGCAAGAATTAAATGTAAAGTGCTTTTTATAACATTGAGAAGCATTGCCAATATTGATGGGGAATCTAAGATTTTTTTATGGTGAGGGGAGTATAGGATATATGAAAGACCTAAGAAATAGACTAAAAAAATTTAGAGCTAGAACAAAAGTGTATTTATTAACTTCTTGTTTTAGAGGTGAGACAGGCAAAGTCCAAACACGAGCCAGAGCTGTAACTCTTATCTGGCTTCAAAGTTGTAAACACTTTGCAATTATCCAAAATCTAAAAGATTTCATGGTCAAATATTTCTGTATTTCCCATTATTTTACTACAAACATGAGTATTAGGTGAGACCAGCATGTAAAAGCCTAGGCAGGCAGGACATGGTACTGATGAGGACATGGATTTGTGATCCAGTCCTGACTCTATTCCTTATTAACTTACATGAAGTTACTTAACTTGTCTGACCTTGTTTATTATTTTTATCAAGGGAACAGTTATTAGCAGAGTGCAAGAGCTTTCTTGCAATGGTAGAATTATTAAAAGCAAAAGATGGCATGGTTTTATCTCCAAATTCTTGGGTCTAACTATTCAATTCTCCAACTGTGGCTCGCTATAGGTCCTATATAGCCTCTAACTTGCCACAAATGTACATATGTTGGCCTCATTGGATATGTTAGATCATAAGTAGCAGAGCTACTTAGATTAGACCCTGAACAAACGGAAGAAATTTTTCTTATTTGAGGACAGTGGTTCCCAAACTGTGATCCCTGACCCAGCAGCATCAGTATCATATGGAAACCGATTGGAAATGCACATTATTAAGCCCCACTCCAGACCTACTGAGGCAGTAACTATAGGGGTGGGAAGCATCAGAAACTCTCTTAAACCAGAAATTGATTTAAACAAACCCTCTAGGTTATCTGGTGTGTGCTAATGTTTGAAAATCACTGGTCTAGAGAACAAAGAATTTTGTATCATCTGGTAAATATGTCAGAAAAATATGTCCATGTGTGGCGTATTTTGCCACCATAACTCAAAGAGATATATTAAGATTGTAGAGTGTGCACAAGATATAGTTACCCGTCCTTCTCTTCAGAGCATATTTCTTTCTTTTTTTAAAATCCTCACCTGATGATATTTTTTCCCATTGATTTTAGAGAGAGTGGAAGGGCAAAAGGATGGAGAGAGAGAGAGAGAGAGAGAGAGAGAGAGAGAGAGAGAGAGAGAGAGAGAAAGAGAGAGGCATTGACGTGAGACACATTGATTGGTTGCCTCCCGCATGCACCCTAACCAGAAGCTGGAGTTAGAACCCACAACCAAGGTACATGCCCTTGAATGGGAATCAAACCCGTAAGCCTTCAATCCCAAAGCTGGTGCTCCAACCACTGAGACACACTGGCACTGAGCCACACTGGCCAGGGCCAGAACCCATTTCTTAACATTGATCATATCATTCCCTCAAAGAGTCTGCTGAAATGTCAGGCCCTGTATTTCCATGGCACCATCTCCTACCCATGGTCATGTATGTATTGTACATGGCACTTACAGGACTGTTAGTTTCTGTTTATTTCATGTATCTCAGTATGAAGTTATCACCTTATTGGACAACCATGTGGTCCTGTGTGGATAATAAGATGATCAGGACACTTGCAAATTAAACTGTGGCAAATTACCAGATGGCTGATGTGACCCTGCAAGATGGTGGAGGGTCTTGCCCCTTCTATCTTTTCTTTTATTTTTTATAATATATTTTATTGATTTTTTTGCAGAGAGGAAGGGAGACGGATAGAGAGCTATAAACATCGATGAGAGAGAAACATTGATCAGCTGCCTCCTGCATACCCCTTACTGGGGATGTGCCCGCAACCAAGGCAATGCCCTTAACTGGAATCGAACCTGGGACCCTTGAGTCCACAGGCTGATGCTCTATCCACTGAGCCAAACCGGCTAGGGCAGTGATGGCGAACCTATGACACCTATGTCACCTCTGACATGCAAACTCATTTTTTTGGTTGATCTTTCTTTGTTAAATGGCATTTAAATATATAAAATAAATATCAAAAATATAAGTCTTTTTTTTTTACTATGGTTGCAAATATCAAAAAATTTCTATATGTGACACGGCACCAGAGTTAAGTTAGGGTTTTTCAAAATGCTGACACGCCAAGCTCAAAAGGCTCGCCATCACTGGGCTAGGGCATCCCCTTCTATCTGTTCCATGGGAAATCACCTGTGGTTATTTTTCAGGTCCTGTCACCCATGATATTATTCAGTCTATCTTGCCTCTAGGAGAGAAGTGATGTTGCCTGGCCTTGGCCACACAGGAATCCTAGCATGTTCTCTGAAGTAAGGAAGCCAATGTTAATTGAGGCCGTTATTTCCAGCATCCCTGGGGTATAGGAAATAATAATTTCCTATAATTTTCAGGATCTTGGTGTTCCATGCATTGTTGAAAAGCAAATGTCTTCTGAGTCCTCTTGAGGATCATTGAGAAGGAATGAGTGACTTACACAGGACAAATTCACTCCAGCATTTCTCTCTCTCTGAATTCTGCATTCCTTTTTGTATGATGCATATTAAGGAATTTGGGACATCTCAACTTCATTTACCCTGGGCCACTATTTGAATCCATGTTTTGGTCAATCAATAAAATGGATAATTAAAACCACTCCTAGTGGCTTATGCCACATCATCGGCTCCAGCATCTGCTAATTGCACCAATATTGATGTAATCACCCTAACTTTTAAATCAACTTTCCAGTCCTCGGCCTAGTGTCCATCCCTGTACATGTTCGCCAGGTGTTTAAATTGTGAATATTCTATAAGACTTTTCTAACTAAGCCTTTTCCCCAGGACCTGATTTTTGTTTTGCCCTGTGTCATCCCAACTCTGTGTTTGGAGCTGTTATGGGGCATTTGGGTAGCGCATGATGAGAATTGCATATCTTCTGTAAGACAGATACCACAACCTTTTCAGGGTTTTCAGGCAAGAAAGAACGTGCTGAAATGGCAGGAAAAGTCATCTTCCAGGGGAGTCCTAGTCGATGTAGAGTGTGAGTGTGTAGTGTGGGTCACCGATACCCTCCCATTTGCCACCATTCCAAGTCTTTATATTCCACCTTTTTTTCTATCGATACTTTAACTTCCCTAAAGAGACCTGATGAATTCATCTGACATACTTCAGCAACCTACAGGATCAAACACTGAGTCAGATTTTTCAGCTTTCTTTACCCTGCAGCTGTAAGGGGTAAGAGATTATTTTAGTAGAGCTGTAGAGAGTTCCTGATTTTTTCTTTTTGCCTGTGCTTTGAGCCAATAATTTAGTATTTTGAGCTTGTCATGCTATTTCTTTGAGTTGTCTAATACTGTTAGAGGCATAACCCCAATTGTACAGTCCTTACAGTCCTTGAATTTATGAAAATAAAAGAAAGAAAAGAAGCCATGTGGTTCTCTCCAGCCTTGCCTTCAATGGGCCTATCATTCCAAGTGATTGTAGGAGGTCATTTCTACTTCTGCACTGCATGCCAAGGGCTGTTAGATTTACAAGTCATAATTTCCCTGAGGCCCTATTTTCCCTGAGGCCTTATTGCGTTGTATCAATCAGGTTACTTAATTGCAAGTACCATAAATCAATATAAACTAACTTAAGCCCCAAAAGAATTAACTAAAATATACTGGGCAATCTAAAGAATCCCGAGAAGGTTCAGGGAATTAGGATTAACTGCCACAGTTAGGAATGAGATAAAAATTGTATTATTGTTCTTGACATGCCACTTGCCCCACAACATGGAACGCTGTTGCTAGAGCCACTGTCACTGCAGACGTGGGAAGGTGGTTCCTGCCATCAGCACTAACTACCCCAGCAGCATCCTGTGCCTTGTCCATCACCGGCTTCCCATTAAAGTCTGACATGGGCGCATATGGTTGACTTAGCCCGGCTGCTCTGCCCAGGGTCTGGCTGTTGGAGCATTTTCACCTTTCAAAATGGAACGTGTTGTCAAATATTTATTCACCAATATTGCATAAGGTGGTATTTGTAAAGCACTTACACAGGGCCTGCACGTACAGGAAGCTCTTAAACATGTAAAGTATATAATGCATATTATACATGAGGGACAATTGTACCATGAAAATTGGGTAACAGACAAGATGCCAAATGCTGTCTTTACAAAAGCTTTCAAGATTCTGCCTTGTGTTTCGGGAACTTAATGAAGATTGCCACCTTTGGTTCGTGGAGGCTAAGTGTGCTGCATTTCATGGCACTGTGCTACTTATTTTTTAAAAAAATATTTCTACTGATTTCAGAGAGGAAGGGAGAGGGAAAGAGAGACAGAACATCAGTGATGAGAGAGAACCACCGACCTGTGCTACATATTCATTCAACAAATATGTGTCTGCGACTTCCTATCTGTTTCTTCTTTAGGTTATCAGAAGGAATTGTGGGAGAAGCACACAGGGAGAGTATGCACCACTTGCCCTCAGATTGCCCATAATTCAAAGAGCAGAGAAAGGCGGACACCAGCATTGACTGAGCATGCGTCACACACTTTGGGAGACTTAAACATTCTCTTTACTCTTCTCAAGGGCTGCAGTGGATAGCTGTTATCTCCATTTGATAAGAAATGGAGCCTCAAAGGGTTTAACTTGTCCAAGGTCACGCAGGTAGGAGAGGGAGAAGTCCAGTTCATACCAGGCCTGGGTCATGATTTGGGGAAGACAGAGAGCCCTCAATATATAGAAGAGTCAGGGCAGAGGAAATCATGTGGATTGAAGAATCTGGCCTAAAATATTTTGAAGATTCTGACTTCAGCAATGGTGTGGAACCTTCAAAGAAGATACTAGAAGAAAAAGTCGATTTTCCCTAAATTCCCAAGACAAGAATGAGTCCATGCTTGGAATATAGATGCCCCTCTTATCCCTGAAATTCCTAAAAGATGAAGAGAAGCTATATCAGGGCTCAGGAAAAATGGCCAACTGGGCATTCTGGACACATCCGCTTGTTAAATGAGCCAGCCATGAAATCACACCCTTTCCAGTACTCCCCGGGCCTTCCCTGCACACAGAGGTTCGTAATTACTAACCATCCCACTGATTACTCCCAGACCCAAATTAGTGGTGGGTTGGTTGGTCTGGCTCACTAAGGGCCCCAGGATTGAGTCTGCATGTGACTGACAGCCCAGGAGCCCACTGGGACTGGGCCTGAAAAACGCCAGGGACTGTCAGAGTGCAACAGCCACCATTTCTCATAGAAATACCGGTGCTGTGGTCGGACGTAGCCAATTGCACTAGATGGACTGGGGTGAACATTGTGGGTATAGTGATGATGGTAGCCGTGGTCACATGTGTTGGTGGTCATGGCAGGGGCAATGGTAGCTTCTGGAAGGCAATGTGATATGACTATAATGCTCTTAATAAAATCTCTGGAGAAAACTTCCTAAAATAAATGGCATCAGAGTGACTCAGCATTTACTCGGCAGAAATGTCTCTTCTTTATGGATTTCAGAGCTGCAGGAATGAGGCCACACTTCTTTCTGGACAGTTATGAGTGAAAAAGTCCTGCTGTCCATAATAAATCAACCGAACAGCTTGAGAATTCGTGCTTTTTGCCAGCTAATGGGTATCTTCCAAGCCATCTTTTGTATCTAAAAGGAGACAGTAAAACTCTTCATTTGATTATATTTCCCAATTTTAGTTTTACGTGTGTATGCATATATAATGCATACACACATGCATATATATTTTTATTCATATTGATAAATTTATATACTTTACACCCAGATTCTGCATTCTTGGTCTAGGGTGCCATTGCATTTGCATTGTAATTTGTTTGTGAAACACTGTGTCATATTTAGTGCAGTGTGTGCGTCTTCTAGGAGGCATTCTGTGCATTTTGTGACTATCTGACGGGTATATGGAATTCTAAAGAGAACATTCTTAGTCTCTGAATTCCCCCCATTCTGGGATTCTCACAACACAGTATCACTGTCTGTTTTGAGATTGGAAGGGAATTGGGGAGCACTGTGGTTTAGATAGAGCCTGGCTTAAGTCTTGGCTCTGCTGTTTACTGGTTGTGTAACTTTGAGCAAGAAATGCAAGCACTTGGCTTTTTCTGGGCATTTCATATAAATGGATTTATAGAATATGTGGTCTTTTGTGTCTGGCTTTCAGTGAGCATAATGTTTTGAGGTCATCCATGTTGTAGCACGTTCAGTGTTTTGCTTCTCTTTGTTGCTGATTGGTGTTTCAATCCAGGTTCTCTTTATGTAACAGGGGCGTAGTAGTGAGAGGCGAGAAACGGTTTCAGCCTCTCCAAATCTGTCACCTGATAAACCCAATTCCACAGAGTTGCTCACAGAGCAGCTTCCCGCAGGGAATTCACCCAGGTTGCTTCCTCTGCTCCTCTGCTGGCCCTTCGGGGAGGAGATGTTTACATCCCCGTCTCTGATGATTATGCCACTAAATGGTTGGAAAATTGCCCAAGCAGGAGGCGGCAACGCAGATTCCAGCAGGTTAATAACAGCCTTGACGTGCATATGAGTGAGGGGACAGTGATGCACCTGCCATTGAACTTGGGAGTTTGGGGAAAGGAGTGAATTCTCCTGGGGAGGCCAAGGAATGGGTTGTGTAAGTGCCACGGCTGGGGGTGGCCCCGGCAGGGGGCAGGTGTGCTTTCTGCCTTTTCTGGCTGCGAGATAAAAGCGGTGTTGGGAATTAGTTCAGCACGCAGGCTTGAAAGTCAGACGGGACTGGGTTGGCCATGGGACTGTGGTTTTGTGAAGCCCCTTGAGCCTTTGTTTCCTCAGGTAAAGTGGAGTAGATAGTGCATAACTCACAAACTGTGAGAATTAAAGAAGATGAAGCAGACAACCTGCTTAGTAGGATTCAGGCACCTAGAAAATATTCAGTAGACATTAACTCAATTTTAACTCCTTGGCACTAGAGAGTCAACTCTAATCTAGTGTTTGTCTGGCTCCCTAAGTGTCCTTAAACCACAATTACTTATCTGGAATGAATAAAGGACTACATTTCTAAAATAGTGAAAGATATTTACGGGATTAACAGTTTTACCTTAGAACTAATAAACTCATCTGCTTTCTCTTTTCCCTTCCTTTTCCTTGCCCTCACTCATTTCCCCGCTTCCCTCCTTTTTCTTCCTTCTTCATAACATAACTAAAGCCATTCTATAACTACAGCTCCAATAGTTAATACTTATGGTACTCACTTTATATGATAAAGCATTGTTCATAATTTTACCATATTTGATCATCACAGCAGTTCTACAGCGAGCTATTATTACTATTATCCCCATTTTAGTCTTGGAGATAATGTGATCTGCCCACAGTCACCCTGCTCATAAATGGATCCCACCTGCATTATTAGATAATGGGAATCAGGTATTATACTAGTTCCCTAGAGCTATTGCAACAAATTACTACAAGCCAGGTGGCTTGACACCACCGGCATTTATTCCCATATTTCTTAGTGGCTAGAGGTCTAAATTGAAGGTGTTGACAGGGTTGATTCCTGCTGAGGTTTGGATGGAGAATCTGTCCCGTGTCTTTCTCCTAGTTTCTGGTGGTTGCCAGCAATCCCTGGTGTCCTTGGCTTGTAGCTGCATCACTCCAGTCTCTTCCTCTGTCTTCACATGGCCATCTTCCCTGTGTATGTGCTTCTGTGACTCTGTCTGACTCGCCCTCTCCTTTCTCTTACAAAGACACCAGTCGTTAGATGTAGGCTCCACCCTAATCCAGCATGGCCTCATCTCAAGTAATTAGTTTTGCAAAGGACTTATTTCCAAACAAGGTTCCAGAAAGACATGAATTTTGGGGGACACTATTTGATCCTTTCCAGATCTGAAACACAATCATCAGTGTAACACGAGAGACAGGCATTTAGATATCATTAAAGTTTAGTCAGGATGTTGGAGAATGAGAGTGGCGAGGAGGAGGTTCCGGGCAGAGGTCACTGCTGGAGCAAAGGGTTGCTGTGTCCTGGAAGGTTTTTGTTGAGTAGTTATGTCCTCAGGCCCAGCAGAGGCACTGGCAGGGAAGGTGCAGAGGGAACACCGGGTGTATTTCCAGAAATGGAGGCCCTTACATATTCTCCAAAGAAGTAGAGAATAGCTGAGCCACCAAGCATTTGGGGAGCTTTCAGTGACCGAGCTTATAAACTATTGAGAGATAACCCTCTTTGCTTTTGTTCACTTACTCAGGAGCTGGGTGGCATCAGGAAAGCTGCGAGGAGAGGTAGGGGGAGGGTAGGAAAGGGAGGCTGGGAGCACAGGTTGCCACCTGGAGACGCTTATGGTACTCACTTTATATTATAAAGCATTGTTCATAATTTTACCATATTTGATCATCATAGCAGTTCTGCAGAGAGCTATTATTATTAGCCCCTGCACTTGGCCTCCTTGAATGAGACAATTCACTTCTCCAGGCTGTTAGAATAGAGGCGGTGGCAGCTGTCTGATGGAGTGAAGGACACACAATAAAGGCCCAAACAGGCTGATTATGTCAAGGTAAAACTCCAACCAAATGCCATCCAAAGAAGGGCATCTGAAACCAATAGGCCAAGAATAATAACTGTAGCATTTTACAGGGTTGCTTAGCAGTAAAACCTTAGCAAAGGGGCTGAGTTCATGGAGGAGGGAATGGGGAGTCAGATTCCCAGTCTCTTGCTGGACAGGAAATTCAGGGACTGCGATGGATACAGGCGGCTTTGTGGAGGAACAAGTCCTTGGCTGATGCCTCAGGCCTATGAAAAGACAACCAATGGTCCAGTGGATCACGGGGAATCTGAGCGGCAGGGACTCTATCTGTTGTGATCACTGTTATGTCCCCAGTGTGAGGAGGCATCAGAACTTAGCAAGTTCTCAGAAAGGTTGCAAGCACAGGCAATTGGAGGTTCCAGCCCAGCCTGGAGGCAGGAAAGAGCAGATCGGGCCAGTGTGCGGATGGGCTTCCACCCCAGGTGGCTTGGATGATGCTGCTCATCTGGGCCTAGATTCCTAATCAGCTGCTTCATCCTCCAGGTGTGCTCTGAGCAGGGCCTCCCTGGCTCAGCCGGTTGGCAGAATCCCAGAGCTGCTTCGTTTGGCTTGTTCTTAGCATGTAGCCCTGCCAGCACTTGACACTCTAGGATGCTGGCCTCTTTTTTTCTATGTCTCCATGTTGCCTTGGGATTAGACTAACCATTTCTTCCCAGCTGGAACTTTGTCTCCCTCCACTGTGTTCCAGCCATGCACACCAGGAGTCTTGAGCCCACTCGCCATGGTTACCACACCTGGGTAGCATCTTTACCTCCGTATCCCTGGACTGAGGCGTGGGACCTAGGCAGACAGGGGTTGAGAATAATGGGACATAAAGACAAGCCATATAACAGAGGGTTAGACAAAGGGGCCTGTTCTTAAAGGAAGAGAAACAAGGTTTTGAGGGTGTTTTTGAGGAGTGGGGGGTAAAATTAGTCTATAATTGAGCACAGTATTAAATGGGGATTTCTGTCCACTATTCTCCTTCATCCTATATAATAAAAGGCTAAGATGCAAATTGTCCCTATGGGAGTTAGATGTGTGCTGACCACCAGGGGGCAGTGTGGAACATGACGGGTGTAGGTGACACAGTGCTGGCAGCTGGTGGCAGTGGAGGCGCTGCCAGCCCCGATGGGCCCCGATGAGAGCAGGACCACAGAGGGATGGTGGAGCAGGTGAGCGGGTGGCGCCAGGCCAAGGCTGGTGTGAAGAGAGGCCCTGGCTGGCAGCCGGCAGCTGCTAGGAGCCCTACCCATGCATGAATTTTGTGCACTGGGCCTCTAGTATTGAAATAATGAAGTATCAACAATCCCTACAATGTAACCATGGAAAGCACAGCAGGGTTTCAGTTTTGTAAAAAATCTGATGACTGCATTGCAGTTTGTTCATTCAAGATTCATCTCTTCCACACCTACCAGTGCGATGTTAGATGCCACACAGGTGAAAACAGGGAAGAGGATGAAGACTTTGTACTCCTCCCCACAGAACTCAGTGGATTATGGGGATTCATGAACTGTGTGCTCTTCACTAAATACCAGGGGAAAAATAACTGACATGGAAGGAGGGGCAGAGAGCTCACTCCCAGCGGGGAGTCTAAAGCTGAGTTTGGTTCCAGCTGCACTGTGGCTTCCCTAGCTGGCTGGCCCAAAGGGAGGCTGGGCCAGGGAGGCAGGTGTATGGCCTAGCATTCTAGATCAAAGCCTGGCTTCGGCCTGGAGCAGGGGAGCTGCTCACAGTGGGAGTGCCTGCTCACACCTCCACCTCCAGGCAAATGCTCTTCAAACTCCCTAAGAGGATTGGCAGGAGCTGCAAGCAGTTGGCGATTCTGTGATTAACCCTGCGGAGGGCTCCCCAGGTCATCTTTCTGGCAAGAAGCTTCAGCAGCAGCAGCTCAACAGGGTATTCCCCTGCCCTGCTCCCTTTCGATGCGGGAGGTCTTACAAACTCTGATGTGTCCCCGAAGGAGATTCCTTCCATCCCCAAGCAAGCAGGGGAAAGGGCCTGTTGCAGAATTTCAATCACCGAAACCACAAAATCAGATGGGAAGAGACCCATTAACCTGCATAATTTGTCCCCTGGGGCCCAGCCGGGGTGTTGTCTTCTGAACATGTGTCCGTTCTCTGCTTGTTGAGCCCCAAGAGGTCAAACCTCAGAGCTCTTCCTGTGTCCAGTGTCTCCTCCTGCCCATTTACGCTTCCCTGTGGCCCCTTTGGCATTTAACTCATTTCTACAGCACAGGAGGCATATCTACTATTTGCTCAGCACTTAGGAAGGTGAACGAAGACGCACTGCGTGGTCTCAGATTGTTCATGTTGTTTGGCACAGGACACACGGGCCTCTTTCCTTCTGGCACTGTTGCTCGATATTTGGAAGGTCAGGGAAATTGCTCCCGCTAACAGCCTTCACCACCCAAGTTCTACAACATTCACATACATTTTTGTTATAGTATTTGCACTTGTGTCTTGTTTTTATATTTTAATGAGCAACACATATGAAGCCATTTTAAAAACTTTTGAAGTCAGAGAAATCTGAAGTCAAACCACAGATGCTGCATTTATTAGCTGTGTGACCTTGACCTCTTTGATTCTCCTTTTTCACTCCGTAAGTATGAGGTGACTGACTACAAAGGATTATTTGAAGGCTTTTTGGGTTGTGTTGGGACTGGTGTCATAGACAGATTCTGTTTGGACACGCAGGAAGGATTTGAGGTGGAGATGCTGAGATAAGAGAAAAGAAAAATTAGTTGTTCAATCCTTCCTCTCAGACCACGTGGATACAATACATTCCTGCATAGCGATCCATCATTTCCCAGGAGTTCCACTTGTCCATTTTCTTCTCTTCATGTTCTGATCTGCAGATCCGGAGGTACTCAAGGATTAACACCGTCTCTTTGACAGTTACACATAAAGGAGAAAGAGCACTTTACAGTATTGAAGAGTTTATACTTTAAAGTCATTTTAAAGTAGGTTTAGATACAGCCTGCATGAAGCATGATACTGATTCTTTGCATTGCCCTCTGAGCTTAGATACTGCCTTAAATGGTAAGTCATGGTGAAGCGCGTCTACTGAAATGAAAATAGAACATTTTTGCCAATGACGATTTGTCCCTGTGACCCATGCAATTCTAAACCTGGTATATCCAATTCGTCATTTATTTCTGAATCTAAGTATTTCTTTGAAATTGGCAATGCCGGGTACCAAGTACAGAGTTAGACCCTGAGAGCGAGTGCTTCCTTCAATTTCGCAGCACAGGTGCCTTCCTCACCTGGCCCAAGTCCCCGCTCTACTCTAAAGGCCAGCTGGCAAACAGCTCCTGCTGGGCAGGAGGTACAGTTTCATTGCAACCATTCAACTCTGTCAAATAGCGTGAAAACACCCGTAGACAGCACATAAATGGATGGATGTGGCTGTGTTCTGAAATGATAACATTTCATTTACCAAAACAGGCAACTGGCCTGACATGGATCATAGTTTTCTGACCTCTGGTTTAAGCAGAAAATTTATTTATTTTCACACCACCGATCCATTTTGGGTCACTATGATTTCTTCCCCACATTGCTTCTGAAACCCGGGTGGATGGGGCTGTGGTCATCTTGAATATTGGTGTTGCCGTGTCGGAGGGAAGGGAAAGGCTTTTAACTTGCCTTAGCCATTGAGTGCTCAGAGCCAGAAAGGACACACATTATTTCAGCTCACAACATTGGCTAGAAGGAGTCATAGATCCCCACATTACCACAAAAGAGTCATAAGAACTATGACAAAGGTTCCAATTAGGAGTCATGAGAGTACAGAGGAGGGAGACAGAAAATCGAATTAGAGTTTAGGAAAGAATTCACAGAATTTACATTTGTTCTGGGCCTCCAAGGAGAAGTGTTTTACAAATTTACTTTAAAATTAATATAGATAATATAATTTAATTTTATATATGTTTCAATCAGAGTTAACATAGTATATGTGGGTATGTGTGTGTGTGTGTATATATGCACATATATATATACATATATTAACGCTAATATATACATATATACATATGTGCATATACAGGGTGGGCAAAAGTAGGTTTACAGTTGTGTATGTGAAACCATTTATTCTTGTATTATTTTCCATACAAACAACTGTAAATCTACTTTTTGCCCATCCCTGCATATATTTCCATCTTTATTTACAAACTATTTGTGTCTTTATATCTTAGGTTGGTTTCTTATAGACAGTATATAGTTATGTGCTGCCTTTTCATTCTGAAAAATCTTTTAACTATGTTTCAACATTTATGATAGGTCATCTTGCTAGTTATTTTCTATTTCTTTCATCTGCTTATTTTTTTTTTTTGGTTCCCCTTCTCTCTTTGTCTATTTGCTTATGGATTAATTGATTATTTTAAATAATTTTCTTACTTTTAATATTAGCCTATTATTTAAGTCTGTTGCAAAAAGTTTTTTTAGTGGTTTCCCTGGGGCATATAGCATACATCTTAATTGTGTAAAGCTTATCTTCATATGATATAACTAGAGGCCCAATGCACGAAATTTGTGCAAAGGGCTTGGCCCCCGCCCACTGCAGCGGCCGGGGGTCTCTGCCTAAGCCCCTGCCACCACGGCTTCATCCAGAAGGTTGTCCAGAGGATGTCGGAAAGTTGTCTGGATGGACGTCCAGAAGGTCATCTGGAAGGACCTCTGGAAGGTCATCTGGTCTAATTAGCATATTATGCTTTTATTATTATAGATAGCACTTCATGTGTAGTATAATAAACTTAAATTATTTTACTTCTAATTGCTCACTTTCTTAATTTTTGCTATTCTTGTCATACACTTCATTTTTACATATCTTATGTATTCAAAGTCCGTTGCAATTATTTTTATTTGCCTTAGTTAATTTTCTTTTAGTGTGATTAAAAATAAGAAAAAACAGGTCTTTTATATTTACCTGCATTTAAAATATTTACAATGATTTCATTTTTTTGATATCCCTGTCTCTGTAGTATAGGTCTCCTGGCAATGAATTCTCTAAATTTTTTGCCTAAGAAAAGTTCACTCACTTATGAAAGGTATTTTCACTGAGTTTGAAATTCTTTCAGCTCCTTAAAGAAGTCACATCATTGTTTTATGGCTTGCATAGATTTTAACAAGAAGCCTGCTATACTTACTATTATTTTTTTTAATCCTCACCTGAGGATATTTTTCCATTGATTTCTAGAGAGAGTAGGAGGGAGAGAACATTGATATGAAGGACACATCTATTGCTTGATTCCTGCACACGCCCCTACCAGGGCTGAGGAACCTGCAACAGAGGTACATGTCTGACTAGGAGTTGAACCCATGAGCCTTCAGTCCATGGGCTGACCCTCTAACCACTGAGAAAACTGGCCAGGGCTAATTCTTCTTCTTTTTTAAAAAATATATTTTTATTGATGTGGTGAGCCAGCACAGCCATGGCATGCTCAGCCCCACATTGGGCGCCTTATGTGCCACACCAGCTCAGCCCGGTTCGGTGAGCCTGAGAGGGGGCAGTGAAGGATGGAGAAAAGCCAGACAAGAGAAGAAAGCTGGGTCTCAGGGGGACTCTGTTCTCTCTGATGGAGAGCTAGCGACAGTGCCACGGACAACAAGCTGTGTCTTTATTTTATAGCCAGATTCCACGAGGCAAAGGAAGGGTGTGGTCAAGATGTTTATACTGTTCTAATCTACTCAATTACATGCACCTGAACTCTACCAAGCCCACATCACTCGGGCACATGGAGCCACGTGTTCCGAACATAGGTTCAATCTTACAACTATAGCTGTTGGTTATAATTGTGCTGGGAGGGCTCTGCCCTCCAAGCTGGGACTTGCACGTGGCAATGAGAGGACTGCGCCCTCTCATTAGTCTGAGGCTTGAACCTGTCCAAACACTGTAGCCGCTCTCCACATATTGATTTCAGAGAGGAAGGGAGAAGGAGAGAGAGAGAGAAACATCAATGTTGAGAGAGAATCATTGGTTGGCTGCCTCCTGGCTGCCTACTGGGGATTGGGCCCACAACCCGGGCATGTGCCCTGACCAGGAATGGAAAGGTGACCTCTTGGTTCCTGGGTAGATGCTCAACTGCTGAGTCACACCCAGCTGGGCCAAGGCTAATTCTTATATTTATTTCCTTTATGTCTAAATTCTCTGGCTGCTTTCAAAAATTTGTTTATCTTTGGTTTTTAGTACTTTGAATATGACACATTTTAAGTTTTGTTGTTATTAATCCAGCTTGTTCTCTGAGAGAGTCTAGAAAATGGTTAGCTACAATTTTTCTAAGTATTTCTCTTTATTTTCTTCTCTTGGAATTCCAATTATACACGTATTTGGTATTGCCCCTCAGCACTAGATACTGTATTCTATTTCCCCCCATACTCTGTTTTCTCTTTCTTTTTCTATTTATAATTTATTCTCTTATATTTAAGTTCACTGATTCTTTCCTTAGTTGTGTTGTGTCTGCTGATGACAAACATTCTTAATACTTCTCACCATGTTTTTTATCCAATTATTTCCATTTTACTCTTTATTATAGTTTTCACGTCTGTTAAAGTTTTTCATTTATTTGTGCATGTCATCCATCTCATCCACAAACATATTAATAATAGTTGATTATAGTTAATTATATTAGCAATTCTTCTAAATTCAATCTCTGCTCATTCTAACCTCTGTGAATGACTCAATTTTATTTTCTCTTGAGAGTGGGCTGGCTGCACTTTGTGTGTGTGTGTGTGTGTGTGTGTGTGTGTGTGTGTGTGTGTGTGTGAGTGTGTGTGTCATGTCTTGTTTTGTTATTTTTGAGCAAATGCTAGATACTTTGTGTATAACAATAGAGACAGGAGTAAGACTATGTGTGCCTTCTGGCAAGTCTCTTCTTTCTGCTAGGCTGCTATGGTGGGATATCATCTAAACTTAGTAGTTGAGCTGGATTTAGACTCTGTTGTTGTTATGTTTACCCTCAGTGAACCAATCCTTACTTTGGACTTCGGGTGGAATATTTCTTGCTAGAAGTTTTTTCTCAGTGCTCCCGGGTAACCCTCAACATCAGGCCTCCCAGGCACATTTTCCCTCATGGGAGATCTCTCTATTTGCTCCCGACAGGAGACTGCTGTCGGTTGTTACTCTATACTAGCCTGGCAGTCTGGGCCTTCTTGGCCACACTAATCCACCCTCTGCCTCATTTGGGCCCTGTGTCCAGATCCCAGGAGCAGCCCTCTCTCAGTGAACTGCCTCTCTCCAAGACATAGGAGACTAATGGTCTGAACCCAGGAAGCTTTCTTACCTGTCTCCTGTTTTTCCTCCTATTCTCTACCTGCAGCTGCTAGGGGTCTCCAGCTCTGTGCTGGGGCCAGTGTGTTTGCTGCTCTTCCCCCATCAGCTTTTGTTTCTGAGGGGAAAGGGCTTAAAGGAGGACTTTTCTGCCCTTTCTATGGCAATGGTTGCTCCCTTCCCTGAGGTTCACATGGCTGAGATTTCATCTGGTTATCTACCTTGACTACAATTGTTTCCATGACCCCTCAATGGAGGTCTGTGAAGAAAAGCTCAAGAGTCAGTGACAATTGACTCTGTATTTGCAGCTCCCCCAAATCAGTGTGTCTGTACCTTCACACTATTCCATATTCAGCATCTAGCAATTCATCAAAAAATTGAGCCAAATTATTTGTATCTACTTGTATGGTGACCCCCTCTTCCTCTTATGCTGTGCCACAGATCAACTAGTACGTGACTCTCTTAGTATTTAGACTAATTGGTTGCCCTGACACTCAAGCTCTCTGATGGGCTCATGAAAATGTATGATGGTGTCAAGTAAATGGCTCTTTCTGTTAGTTATTGTGGGAATGATGTTCTTGCTAACTTTCTATATCCTAGTCTGAAGTCTCTGTTGTTGTTTTTGAGTGACATCTGCTCTCTGTGAAGATTGTTGGGATTGAGATCATTTTCTGTGGCTTTACTACAATATCGAGTTCATAACAAGACATTGAGCTATAATTACGCTGTGAATTCATGTGAAATTACTCGGTCAAATTATTCCTAAGCACATTTGATTGAGTAGAGTACTTTTATGTGGTGAAATAAAACTCTTTCTTAGATGTCTAAAGAATTAGGTCATGATCCTATCTCTGCCACTTTCTAGCTCAGTGATCTTTAAGTAAATACTGGACCTCTTTGGTTTTCAACTTCCTCTCTACAACATGTGGATGCTGATTCTAGTAATTTCTGTGGTCCATTATCTGCTGTAAGGTCAATGATGCTGCATTAATCTCCTTTTATCCACACAATTGTAGTACAGATATTATTATTCTCATTTAACAAAGAAGTGATTCTAGAAGAAGCCAATATTATATAGTATTTTGGCATTGAATCCTAAGTATAGCAGAGTGCTGAATTGTGGAGCTTGAGATTGCTCTTGAAAGGGTGTGGTTAGATCAAAACAGGAAGTATGTGGTATATTTTCAGCATATAGAATTCGAATTCAAAGTTACATTCTTTCTGTCTCTTGCAGAAGGCCCAATTCGCTCACTCAAATATGCTGAATAAGTCATATGCTATTGAGTGTGTAACTCAAATTATTTTTATAATCACGGTATGTGTATGTGACAGGGAGAGGGAAAGGGAAGGAGGAGGAGGAGGAAGTGGAAGAGAGAGAGAGAAAAGAGATGTGGTGGATTGGAGATATCTGAGGACCTGAAGAGTTGGAATAAGATCTGTTGTCTCTAAACTTGAACACCACTGTCCTTTTACTGGGTTATGATCCCTATGTGGGAGTTGGTATTCCCGCCTCTGAGTTGTCTTAAAGAATTGGAGCCTGTTGGTTCAAGAACTTTTTATAGGTTAAAGCACATGTTTTCTAAAGACATCTTTAGTGTAGGGCAGAAAATTCAGTATAAAACCCACCTCTCCTGGTTTGAATCACATTTCAAAGCACATAAACCTCAGAAATATAGTCCCCTCATTTACCCAATGGTTCTGAATAAGACAGGTCATCTCACTAGCTACATAGAAAGTGTGTGGTTATGAATGTGTGTATGCACAAGCCATGATATTGGTTCTGACATAGAAATTCATTCCCACCCTCCTCTTATCCAAAATTTATCTCCCTTTTAAGATATAATTAAAATCCAATTTTAATTCCATTTCTGAAGTCCTCTGATACTTATATATTACTCAAGAGGTTTAAATTAATAAATTAGTAGAAATAAATTTAAGGAATTTTTATATTTCTACCTTTTACATCCTCAGCCAATGAATGTTAGGACATCAGAAGCACTCAGTAGACACATTTTTAGTGCTTCCTTTGTTGAGACTTTTAACCTCTTGAAGATAAAAACTATATTTCATTTAAAAATATATATTGACTAGTGACTATGTTCCAAGCACTTTTTTAGGCACTGGGAACTAAATGAAATAGGCAGATGCCCTGCCATCAAGGAGCTGATGACACATGATAAACAAAAACACTCAAATGGTGATATATTCTAAGAAGAAAATGTAAACAGGGTGAGGAGTATAGACAGTGACTAGAGAGGGGTGGGTCTTATTTTATACAAGGAAGTCTTCTCTGAATAAATGACAGTTGAACAGAGAGCTGATGAAAATGAGGTAGCAAGCCAAGAATATCTCTGCAAGATAGTTCCCATGGTAATATTGCACAACTACACATATAATATATGATAAAATACCGCATTATATTGAATTCATGAATATCCATGGCTAGAAAGTTTGAGGTTATTGTGCTATCTCTCTTCACTCTTGATGAGGGATTTGAGATAATTTATAGCGAAGAAACCCACTTTTCCTGTTTCTAGAAACCAGAGACAATAGACATGGAGAAGTTGTTATTAATACAACTCCCAGTGAGCAAGCCTTCTCTTTAGAAGGATGAGGTTCCTAGAGGCAAAAAGATAGCTCCTGCTACACTGAATTCAAATGGAAAGTAGTAGAATGAAAGAAAAGGGCACAGGTCTGGAGAGTGTATGTGTAATATTGGGAGATGAAGTAAGCAGACTTGCTTTGAATTCCCCAAACCAAGAAAACAGAAAGGTACAGAGACAGTGGGCTCTAAGGTGAGATAGCTAATTGATCAGGGAAATAAGGATTCAAATTTATGGGAGTTATTATAGGTTAAAGCATTTGAAGCAAACAGGTCATAAAAGATCAAAGGCATAGCCCGACCTAGCTCTCCTTGACCCGTGGATTGTCAATGGCTGTGTCAATTTCCTAGTTTAATTGCCAATACAGTAATGCAAACTCTTCTAGTTATGAATGCTTTGTGTTAACTGTCATTTCATTATGGAAATAGAAAGTGACTTGTTTAATAGTTAAGAGCATTGACTCTGGAGTCAGACAACCTGGGTGAGAAGCTGGGCTTTGCCCTAACTGGTTATGTGACTTTGGCAAGTTACTCCATCTCTTTGTGCCTCAGTTTCCCCATCTGAAATAGGATCAGAATAGCCATATCTCCTAGAGTTGTGATGAAGATTAATTAAAATAGCTAAAGCACATAGATAATAATTGTATTATTTGTATTATCCCTTTTGGTTATGTTCCAGTTTAGGAGGCATAATATCGGTTAGCATGGTACCTGAGTATGTATGGACCTTGCTATCCTTGTTCACGATCTTTTTAAAAATATGTTTTTATGGTTTTTTAGAGAGAGAGGAAGGGGAGGGATAGAGAAATAGAAACTTCGATAACAGATAAACATCATCTATTGGCTGCCTCCTGCATGCTCCCTACTGGGGATTGAGTCCGAAACTAATCAAACCAGTGAGTGCCCTCTTGGTTCATGGGGTCAATGCTCAACCACTGAGCAACACCAGCCGGGCATATCTTGATGTCCAGACTGACAACTTGCTTGTATTTACCTGTATGCAATGACTGGATACAAAAAGGACTGAGGTATAATCATTTTGTTAAAAGTTAAAGGGAATTGACTACAATTGGACAATTACAATATCACCATTAATCACTAAATATGTCAGCAGTCTCAAGATGTCTAAAACTTGGGACAATAAAAGTGTCCCTAAAAATAATATAAGCTCTATCAGAAGAGGCTTGATGGCTGTTGTAGCTTAGCACCAAGCTCAGTGTCATGTACAGTGTAGAAGCTCAATGAAGATTTGTGCGAAGAATGGATACCTGTGTATTTTAACCAGTGTCCTGAAATTTAACAGAAGCTATTCCTGGCCCCACTGATGGCTGAGTGACCTTCAGCTCCAGATTTCAAAACACGAGACAAAACCAGTCACTTTTACATCAGAAAACCGGTGATGCCCAAGTGCTGTCATTAATCTTATTCACCACACTTGAATTGTTACATTTAAATGAATTTAAAAAAATATTTGTCCTAAAATATAAGAGATTCATTGATGGGTATTTAAACCCATGTATTTTGGCCAGTGACAGGCTTCTTCTAAACTAGATCTCAGACAGCTGGAATTTAAACACGGTGGGAAGGCTGGTTCAGGCTTCCAAAGGAGCTCTTCGAAAGGGTGAAGGCAAGAACACTCCTTTGGATGTGCAATTTCTGGAATGTTTGTTACGAGGTCAGTCATGTTATTACACCTTACATTGTATCTCTAAGGAGAACAAATGAAAAAAGAATGAATGAGTGAATCACTGCAAAGCTCTGAAAAACTCAGGGGCTCTTCAGGGAGCATTTGTGAACATGGTTGAATGGATCTGTTTTTCAGGGCATACATTATCCAGCTGGAATTATCTATACTAATAAAAGGGCAATATGCTAATTAGACCAGACATCTTCTGGACATCCTTCCGGACAAAGCTACGGTGGCGGGAGCCAAGACAGAGGCGGTTAGGGGAGATCAGGCCTGCAGGGGAGCAGTTAGGGGGCAACCAGGCCGGCAGGGGGGAAGTTAGGGGGTGACTAGGCAGGCAGGGGACCAATTAGGGGGCAATCAGGCTGGCAAGCAGAGACAGTTAGGGGTGATCAGGCAGGCAGGCAGGCGGGTGAGCAGTTAGGAGCCAGTGGTGCCGAATTGCAAGAGGGATGTCTGACTGCCAGTAGTCTGACATCCCCTGAGGGGTCCTGGATTGGAGAGGGTACAGTCCAGGATGAATGACTTCCACCCCCCCCTCCCCCCCGCCATGTGCACGTATTTCATGCACTGGGCCTCTAGTCTTTTATAACTCACCCTATACATTATTAGAGAATGAAGAATTTCACTTCCAGTTCTGTTTTATGACATAAATGTTTTATGAATGAAACCTCTATGTTGAGTTATGTTGGCCCTTGGCAGGTTGGTGGTCTGGTCCATTCTCAGGAATTAGATGATCAATTCAATTTTGTAGATCTGATGACCACACTGATTAGACCAGTGGTCGGCAAACTCACTAGTCAACAGAGCCAAATATCAACAGTACTTTTTCAAAATAGACTCGCCCAGGCCGAAAACCGACTTCTGCACATGGGCCATGGGCCATGAAGTTTCAATCACACTGTATGTGCGTCCGCATGTGGTATTTTGTGGAAGAGCCACACTCAAGGGGTCAAAGAGCCGCATGTGGCCCGCGAGCTGAAGTTTGCCGACCACGGGATTAGACAATAACATGTCAGGCCAGGCCAAATAGAAGTACCACTTGGTATTAACCAATGTGAAAAATTTTAAATGGGATTGACTTAAAATGGTTAATATAATGCCCAGTACAGAAAAGGATGTCATAGTTATTCTCTAGAGCAGTGGTACTCACACTCTGGGTGCATCAGACTTACCTAGAAGCCTTATCAAAGCACATTGCTGGGTGGGGCTGGGGAATTTGCATTTCTAACAAGTTCCGAGATGCTGCTGATCTTGCTGGTTCAGAGGTCACACTTTGAATAATAGCACTGCTCTAAAAAATAAAATTAAGCTATGTTAGTTGAGTTTAACATATCATACAGATAAAGGTTGTAACAACTATTTCTAGGTAAGAGAGATTAGAGCTGGGTTTATATTTAGATATATAGACTGAGGGGTAATATTTGTACCCCAGTATCTTGAATATCAGGTGGCAAAATCTTATAGTAATTATAACCCCAAACTCTTGTTTCATAACCAGAAACTCCTGTTGACTGAACACATAGTACATTTCAAGTGAGGTCTCCTGGACAATACAAGTTATTGTTAAAGAAGAGTTTAATGAACTCAATGAGCAATAGTAAGTATGAGCAACGAAATCAAACTTAAATTATGGTAAAGTGTTTGTGCACACAAAGCTATGCTGTGCACAGAGGGGACTTTAGAAGACTTGTAGGCTGGTCATTATTTTTATCTAGAAACCCACAATCTGGTGAAAGAAACAGGTTCCAAACATATGGAGCAACAGTATCACCAAGAAGCAAAGCATTATGGGTACCCTACTGGGTGGTATGGAGAATCCGTTTTACAGAATACAGATATTAGGGATTCCAGTGGCCAGACCTCATGGAGAAACTGATGTTAGCTTTCACTCAGGACAATTCACCAGTAATGCCAAATAAAACCAAGAATTGAGGTGACTCTGCCTGCACAGTTCTTGCAGCTTCACATTTCTTATTGTGGGATATTCCCAGAGACCTGACGCCAGCTAATTATGATGCTAATTGCTGCCACAATTTCTGAGCAGATTAACACCACACAAGGTTCTGGCATAACTAACTGGTGTTTGCTCCTGCTTGCAAAAGCTGTGTTTATACAACCGGGGCAGAGTCCAAATGGACTAAAAGAAGTCAATTAGTCCAATTTGCCAGGGCCTTGTCATCTGGGCTCAGGACTAGGGAATAGATTAACCCAATGAATATGCACCTGTACATATATATATATAAAAGATTGTGGTTATGATTACAATTAATATAATTTTACATTTTCACATGATCAAAGCTTTGATTAAATAAATTGTTAGCAAATGGAATACTTGTCAGGAGTCTTATATTGGAAAGTGAGAGATAAAAACGTCTATCCAGATATTAGTGGTTCTCCAGCCATTGCCCGGTGACTCAACAATCACTGGGGATATTTAAAACCATACACATTCCAGGCTCTCTTCCCCAGAGCCGTATTCTGAGTATATAAAATGTGTCTCGGCAATTTCTATCTTTTAACCAGTTCACCTAGTGATTTGGCTTCATAGCTGTGTTGGGAAAATATTGGTCAAAATATGCACAGAAGATGTGCACACAATATATGCTATGCTCTGAAAGGATTGGAATGACTCGTAGCCTAGTCTTTGTGTTCTAGGAACCCACAATCGGGTAAGAATGACATTTTCTTGAAGCCATGCATCACTGGGGCCCTATTAGTTGCTACTGAGAGTCTGTATGGGGGTGGGGGAGAGAAAGGGACAATATCCTAGGAGCGGATCCTTGAGCACTGGTTGACTAATTCATTTCTTAGGTATCACAAACAAAGGAGGGTTGATTAGGGATTTTTAACATTTTCCTAAATTTGGCATAGTGGAAGAGCTACTAGGCTTAGAATCTTTGGATTGATTTTTTTTTTTTTATACTCAGAGTGCCTGGGAGAGTGTCTGACACAGATGTATGCCCTGTCCTCTCTGGCCACACCTCTTCATTGCCCCAACCCCACCAGGTATTTTAAATGAAGTGACAGCTGCCATCTGTACTTTCATTCATGTAATCTGAGACATGCTCTGAAATCTGTGGGTGGGGAAGCACCCTGAGGGTCTAGTGCCTCCATTACTCAGGAGAAGGTGGTAACAGGAAACAAATGATAATGGGAAAATGCTAATGTATCCAATGGGCTGGAAATGACAATGCAGCATTGGATCCAGTTCTTCTTATGGGGAAGGGAGCTACCATTAATTTGATAGATCGATGTGGCTCCGAGAAGTCTTGCAGGGATATTTGCTTCTCAGTGATAGACAATTAATTAGCATATGGAGCCTTCTCCGGTGACAGTTACCTGAGGATGCATGTGGACTGCCTTTGCACAGATATTTCCATTTTGACAAATAAGGCAAACCCATACTTTTTATTCTCTTACAACAGAAAATTAATTGAACAATTAGTAATGGTTTCAATGTATGTAACAAGGCACCTTGCATCCCAAAGCGCTATACTGACAGAATATGAGCACTAATGCTCCTCATCACAATTTCCAGTCAGTAGACAGAGAGTGGCCTCACCTGCAGAAAGGGAAGAATTCACCAAAGAGGACAGAGCTGGATGACATAAGTGGCCCTATATGTGGCCAAAGGGTTGCAACAAAGAGAGTCAACTGCACGTTTCATTTGTTAATTATAGAAAGAGTTTGACATCACCAGGTAGATTAGGTATAATTTAAACATAGAGTTGAAACTAATACTAGAGCCCTTTCTTTCTTTCTAAATTTTAAAATGGAATATTTATGGATTTGGGGGTGCTAGATAGGAAGGCGAAAAGTGAACATTGGGGAGATGGTGGGCTTGCATTTTCATTTTGCTTCTCTATTCTCACAAGTATTTCTAATAAGAGATTTTGACTGCAAGTCACCATGTGGTTGTCAGCAGTACCGTGCTGTGATTGCAATAGCTCTTTAGCCCCCTCTCCCTTCTGAGGCAGGCCCTGTGTCATGCCTGCTTCCATCCTGCTCATAGCACATGAACACAGAACTGTTAACATATGCAGTTAGCATATATCCCCAACCTGGAGAGACATCCCTAATGTGATGAAATATATAACTCATTGCACTCTGGACTTTAGTAGGTATAGAAACGATGATGGTCATTTGATAAAATGACAATATAATGTCTTCTTTTACTATAGATTGATTTGTATGAAATACCTGGGTATTATAAAAGTTGACTATTTTTCCCCAAAAGGTAGGAATAAATAAATAAATGTCATTATTAGTACCCTCTTCATAGCACATGAATACATTCCTATATACTTACACAGGGCCAGAGAGCATGAGGGAGGCAGAGCTAGACTTCTGAAGATCCTTACCTTAGGCTAGGATTCTCTTCTAGGGGAGCCCTAGAACACAGTTGCTATCCTCAACTTTAGGCATGAATTATTTCTTTGTTTGTGTTCTGTGATTTCCTTATTCTATCTGAATGTTATCTAACTCTGTTTGATGTAACATTTTGGCAGACTATTCGTTTGGCTTTTATGTGCCTATCAAAAATATTATAATTTTTCTTCCTGCTTAAAAACATCATTAGCTCAATGTACACATTCTTTTTCAGATTTATTGAAATAATCTTTCTAAAATATTGCTTCCAGAATCTCATTTACCTATTATAGAGTTCTCATGGTTTTCCATTCCTCCCAAATAGGACCCAAATATGCCACTCTGAATTTTAAAACCTTACATAGGCTGAAGCCAATTCATCTTCCTAGAATTTTGTTGCCAGTTTTCCTCAGGACACACACTTCTTTCTAAGTAGAGGCTTAATTACCATCCTTAGAAACCTCCACTTGCATTCTGGTCTCTGTATCTTTAGATTTTATTGATCTCCATTTAGAATATCCACCTCCTTCTAACCCAATTATCTAATATAATTATAACTTTTCATATTCTGCTTAGGTACATATTCAGTGCTTTGTGGGAGATAGAACACACTTGTTCTAACAGGGTGTGAGGCTCAGTAGAGATGGAGCTAAAGGTCCAAAACTGTGCGGAGGTTTTAGCATTCTCATGGTACCTGGGGGCTAAAATTGGAGTTCAGAACCCATCACAAATGAGGTGGTGGAGGAAACTATCCAGCCTCTTATATGGATACTAGGAGGCCCGGTGCACAAAAATAGTGCACTTGGGGGGATCGTTCAGCTTGGCCTGCACCCTGTCGCAGTCCAGGAGCCCTTGGGGGATGTCCGACTGATGGCTTAGGCCAACTCCCCAACAGTCAGACATCCTTAGTGCTGCCCAGGAGGCAGGAGAGGCTCCCTCCACCATCGCTGCACTCGCCAGCTGAGTCTGACTTCTGGTTGAATGGCACTCTCCCTGTGGGAGGCGCACTGACCACCAGGGGGCAGCTCCTGCATTGAGCATCTGCCCCCTGGTGGTAAGTGCATGTCATAGCGACCAGTCATTCCACTGTTCAGTTGATTTGCATGTTACCCTTTTATTATATAGGACTAGAGCCCCGGTGCACGAAATTCGTGCACTGGGGGGTGGAGTTCCCTCAGCCCAGCCTGCCCTTCTCACAGTCCGGGAGCCCTCAGTGGATGTCCTACTGATGGCCACAGTCTGGCAGCAGAGGCTCAGAGCAGGCATCCTGTGTGTGTGTGTGTGTCTGTGTCTGTGTGTCTGTGTGTCTGTCTGTCTGTCTCTGTCTGCTAGGGCCTGCCCCCAGCCGCGCCACGTAGACTCGGAGCAGGCGTCGTGTGTGTGTGTGTGTGTGTGTGTGTGTGTGTGTGTGTCCCCGTCCTCACTGGGGGTCTGCCCCCAGCCAGATTGGAGGCTCAGAGCAGGCACTGTGAGTGTGTGTGTGTGTGTGTGTGTGTGTGTGTATCTGCTGGGGGCCTGCCCCCAGCCACACCATGGAGGCTTGGAGCAGGAGCCCCTCTATGTTGATCTCTCAGGATCCTGGACTCCACTGCATATTGTACTCTCCCTTGAGCTATGGCCAGGATGGAGGTGCTGCCCGCAGGCTGGGCTTGCTCTCCTGCTCCTGGATCCCCATGGCAACCGGGTAGCAGGTCCAGCTGGGGGCTGCCTGCAGGCCAGGCTTGCTTTCCTGCTCCCGGATCAGGCGCAGCTGGGGGCTGCCCTCAGGCTGGGCTTGCTTTCCTGCTCCTGGATCAGGCGCAGCTGGGAGCTGCCTACAGGCCGCACTTTTCTGCTTACCGATGGCCGGATCACCACAGCGACCCAGGGCCCAGCGGCACTTTCCTGCTCTCCAATAGTCATAGGCTCCCAGCTGGGGGCGGGGCTTAGCAGTGTGGGGCTTAGGCGGCATGGGGGTCCCGACTGGGGGCTCAGGTGGCACACAGGGGTCCCGGCTGGGGGCGGGGCTTATGCCCCGCTGCCCAGGGCTGCACATGGGGCCCAGATGGCAGCTCACACTGTCCCGCCTGCCTGTAGTATAGGATAGAGGCCTGGTGCATGGGTGGGGGCTGGCTGGTTTGCCCTGAAGGGCGTCCCAGATCAGGGTGGGGGTCCCGCTTGGGTGCCTGGCCAGCCTGGATCATGGGCTGATGGCTGTTTGCAGCTGGTCACACCTCCTTCAGGGTGGAGGTCCCCACTGGGGTACCTGGCCAGTCTGGGTGAGGGGCTGAGCACCGTTTTCAGGCTGGTGGATGACTGAAGCTCCCAGCCTCTCCTTTTCTTCTTCTTTTTTTTTATTCTGGGATTTATTTACCTTCTATAGCTGTCACTGGAGCTGAGAGCCGGCTCTAGCTCTGAGGGCTGAAAGCAGGTTCTGGGTCTGTTTGGCTTCTATAATTGAAACTCTGTTGTCATCACAGCAGCTCTAAGCTCTGAGGCTGAAGCTGGCTGAAAGCAGGTCTCTGGAGCTTGTTTAGCTTCTATAATTGCAACATAGTTGCTTAGAGTGCAACTCAGAGGCTGGGCTGGCAGCGGCAGGCCGGGAATGTTGGCTTCCTCCGTCACTGGAGCAAGCAAGCCTCCTGTTCACTTCAGCTGCGTGGCTGCCAGCTGCCATCTTGGTTGGCAGTTAATTTGCATACCCTGCTGATTAGCCAATGGGAAGGGTGTCGGGGTTATGGTCAGTTTGCATGTTTCTCTTTTATTAGGATGTGCTGGAGTGGGAGCATTCGAGAAGTAGACAGAACCTTACAAGGTGCAGATCTGCCTCAGTTTAGCTTCATGCCAGATTAGACTGAGATGATCTTCACTCCAACTGCTGTCAGAAGATAAAATGAGTCCTATTAAGAAGAAGACAGACTTACCCACAGCTTTTATACATTTTCATATACAAACAGGATTCCATCAATAATTACCAGGCACATCAAAACAACTACAAGAGCAGTCACAGACAATAGAAACAGACCCACAATAGAAACCTAGCTATTGGAGTTATCAGATACAATCTGTAAAATAGCTGAAGTAGCATATTCAATTAAAAAGATGAAAAAAGCTAGACTTCACTCAACTTCATTTATTAAAAAAGAGTCAAAATTAAAATGCTAGAAGAGAAAATTTTAGTAACTGGTATCAGGATTCCAACAGATTGGTTTAACAGAAGATGAGGAATAATTAAGAGGTTAGTAAATTGGAAAATAGGTCAGTAAAACATGCCCAGAGAGAGAAAAAAGGCATGGAAATGATAAACAAAAAAGTAAAAGAGACATATGGACCTGGTGAAATATACATAAAATAAAATTTCAAAAAGAAAAGGAGAAATAGAATAGAAAATAGCAACATTTGAAGAAATACAATTTGAGAAAATCCACACCTGAATAAAAACATGAAGCCAGATACTTCAGAATCTTCATGAACCCTAAACAGGATAAATTTTAAAAGCACCATTAGGCATACTGTTTTTTAATTTCTAATTAACAAAAAGGAATATAAAATCCTAAAATATCAAGAGAGAAAAAAGTCACCTTAATTTTAAGTGAACAATAACAAGATTGTCAGCTAAATTTTCAATATAAATGGAGACAGCATAATTACACATTTAACGTAATTTTTAAAGTGCTGAAGAAAAATGTCCAATAACGCAGAATTCTATATCCACTTAAAATATCATCTAAAAATTTAAAGTAACAAAGACAACATTTTAGGCAATCAAAATAAATTTGTGGCCAATAGCCTCATAATAAAAAAGAATAGTAAAAGTTGTTCTCCAGTTAAAAAGGAAATGATGCCATATGGAAGCTTTGTATCATAAAATAGAATGAACAGTACTGGTAAGGGTAATTATGTATGTAAACCTCCAATAAAAATTCTTATGGGATGCAGTGTATATAGAATTAAAATATAATACA
Source organism: Myotis daubentonii (assembly GCF_963259705.1). NCBI lineage: Eukaryota > Metazoa > Chordata > Mammalia > Chiroptera > Vespertilionidae > Myotis > Myotis daubentonii. The sequence continues at coordinate 86,824,168 of NC_081847.1, forward strand.
AAACAAAACCCACAAGGTTGGAATATGGTAAATGGAGTTAGTGTTTTAAGGATCTTGCAGTGTCTATTTAGGATTCTTATGTTTTTTATTAATAACTAGAGGCCCGGTGCACAAAAATTTGTGCACTCGGGTGGGTCCCTCAGCCCACCCTGTGCCCTCTCGCAATCTGGGGCCCCTTGGGGGCCCCTTCCCCTGACTGCTGGCACTAGTTTTCCTCCGGTGCCCGGAACCCAGGCCTTCGCTCTTCGCTGGGAGGGGCCCACACGGTGGGCGAGGGGCTTAGCTCTTTTAAAAATACTTCTGAATGTTTGGTAAATAACCCTGTAGGAATCTACTTTCTGAAACATGCTGGTTGTTAAGGGCTGATTTGGGTAATCAACAAAATGTATGTTAAAATCCTAATCCCCAGAACCTCAGAATGTACTTGTATATGGAGATAATATCTTTAAAGAGGGGATTACATTAAATTGTGGCAGTTCCAGTGGGACCCTTAGCCCATCTCACTGAAGTCCTTATAAGAAGAGGAATGTTGGGGTCCAGCCCCAGCAGGTCCAGGGGTTCCCAAAGAAGGAATGACACAGAGGCAGCATTCAGGTTATCATCATAGCCAGGTTCTCTTTTTATTGTCCTGTTACATCTATATTTATACTATTTGATCCTATAAACATGCCTCTATAAGCTTTTTTTTTTTTTTTTTTTTGCATCGGGTCCATTTATTGGGGGGTCAGTCAAAGGGGGAGCTGGCTAGGGTGGGGTAGGGCAGCAGCTTGTCTGGCCCCCGAGAAACCCAACTTAAGTCCAGAGCCTCGAGGGCTTAGAAGCTAAAGTCTTCCTCCACCTTTATCTGCACAGGGGCCAGCTCCGGAGTCAGCGGGACTCCTGCCCAGTGCCCTTCCTATGGCACTCGCCGCCTCTTCCAACTGCTGGGCCCCTCGCCAGGGGCCGGGCTGCTGGCTTCTGTGGGCGCTGGCGTCCTCCTGGGCGGGGACAGCCCCTCTTTCTCTGGAGGCTCATTCTCAGCGTTGCCTGGGTTGGGGGCGTCTCTGCCCTGGCTGCCCTCATCCTCCAGTAAGATGGTGAACTGGCTGGCCCGGTAGTTGTCACCGTAGGAGTCCAGCACCTTCATGAGGAACCTCCGCTCCTGCTGGAGTCTCCATGTTATCCTCTATATCTGATGGAGCCTGTTCAGGACCCGCTCCTTCGCCTGCTCAATCTCCCTCCAGCGCCGATCCAGCGCCTGGTACTTCCTGCGATTGAGTTCCTGTTGGCGCCACCCTTGCTGGCCTCAGGCTGCCTCCTCCTCTTCGTCTCGCTCCTGGAGGCTGGAGCTGCCCAGACCCCCAGACACGAACTCCACTTCGGGCTCAAGCTCGCTCTCCAGGATGTGACCACCTTCAGCGGAGGCAGCGCCAGCTCCCAGCCGGGAGGTGCTGAGAACTCCTCAAAGCCCACAGCTGCCATGGACCCCTCTCTCTGCTCCAGCTCCATTTCTCCCTGGCTCCCGACGCAGAACTTCCAACCTTGCAAGCCTCTAGTTTAAAGTGGCTTGCGAAACTACAGCCCATCCGATTTCACAGCCAGGCACCCAGGCCCTGGCCGCTAAGCCTCCTGGGAGTTGTAGTTCTCTATTTCCGGCTTGCCTCCCTCGCCCCACCCCCACCCCAGTCCCAACTGAAAGGCCCTGCTGGCTGGTCTAACCCTGTGGCCAGGCATCTGAGTCAGCTCGGGTCTTTATTTCTGTCCCGACACCACGCCATCTGACCATGGAGACTCTCCTCTTGCGAGGCCCCTGGGTCTCCTTCTGGGTCTCCTCAGCCCAGGTACTGGATCGCGTGCCCCAGCAGCGATACAGCCCTGGTGCCTGGGTCTCCTTCTGGGGCCTGGCTGTATCGCCCCCGGACCGGATGGCGTGCCCCAGCTGCGACGCAGCCCCGGGCCCTGCGTCTCCTCAGCCTGGGCACCGGATTGCGTGCCCCAGCGGCAAAAACAGCCCCGGCGCCTGGGTCTCCTTCTGGGTCTCCCAGCCCAGGCACTGGATTGCATACCACAGCTGCAACTCAGCCCCGGGCCCTGGGTCTCCTTCTGGGGCCTGGCTGCGTCGCCCCTGGGGTCCAGATGGTGTCCCCAGGCAGCTATGCAGCCTGGCCTCTGGCCCCGCCTCTGTTCTCCCATCACTGGTGATCAGTGATCTGAGAAGCCAGGCAGACATCCGCCTCTTCCCTGCCCCACCCAGCTTCTCCCATTACTGGCCCAGGGCCTGCAAAGGCGGCCAGGTTCTCTTATCACAGAAGCCGGCAAAGGAGGCCTGGCTTCTCCGAGCAAAGGCAGCTCGGTTCTCTGGCTCTTGGCTGCCGCCTGTGTTTCCGATTGCAGTCAGCGGCAGGCAGCTTCTTCCCTCCTTCCCCTTTCGCCTCCCAGCATTTCGCCTATGTTGGCAGTTAACTGCCAATCTTAGTTGGCAGTTAATTTGCATATAGCCCTGATTAGCCAATGAAAAGGGTATCCTTGTACGCCAATTACCATTTTTCTCTTTTATTAGATAGGATTTTATTATGAAAAGCTACTCATAACCCAGGCAATGTGGCCCTTGTATCATTATTATTAAATAACTTATTAAAAGTTGCTCTAAGTTAGAGTCTAATAAGTCAAAGAGGTATGTTTTAATCTTTAGTGTAACCACTGAAAGAATAATTAGGAGTGTTTAAATAGAAATAGAGGAAAAATTATAAGGAATAGATGAAATAATTTTTTAAAAAATAGATGTATAATAGATTTAAACTCACATATACCAATAATTGCATTAAATGTAAATAAATTACTCTATTTAAGAGAAAAATATCAAGCTGGATTTAATAAGCAACATAAACTGCTTACAAAAGGTACACATTACATAAAAGAAACCCCCCAAAATCCATAGTTAAAGGATAATAAAATAAAGGTATATTATGCAAATACCAACTAAATGAAAACTGATTATAGCTATATTTGTACTGGGGAAAGTAAATTTTAAGCATTATGATCAAGAGTGGCTTTTCATAATAAAATTATTGATAAAAAACATAAGAATCCTAAATTTGTACACACCTAATAACTCAAAATCTAAAGCAAAAAATGAAACTCAAACTGTCAATGGTGAAGGTATGATAAAGACATTTTAAACTCTACGGACTCAGAACATTTATTTGTTATAAGCCCTTGTTTTGGAAGATAGTATGTAGGGAACAAAACAAGGAAGTTATCTAAGCAAGAGGCTGGCCTGGGATTTAGGAAGAATTGTCTAATGATGAGAGCAGTGAGCAGGCCTGGTGATCAGCCACGCAGATTAGAGCAGGACAGCAGCTCTGTGAGAGACATCTCTCCAACAACGTGGGAACTGATCCGATGCGTTGGTGGAATATCTGTCTTGCCCGGCTGGCGTGGCTCAGTGGCTCAGAGCATCAACCTATGAACCAGGAGGTCACGATTTGATTCCCAGGCAGGGCATATACCCAGGTTGCAGGCTCAATCCCCAGTGTGGGGTGTGCAGGAGGCAGCAGATCAGTGATTCTCTCTCATCACTGACATTTCTATCTCTCTCTCCCTCTCTCTTCTTGTCTGAAATCAATAAAAAAATATATTTTAAAAATATGTCTTATATGAAAGACATTGTAAGAAGAGGATAAAAAAGGTAACAGAACTTGCAGTTACAAAAGAAAACATCAAGAATAGGAATGTAATATATTAATGTCTTATTTGACTCTGCAGTGAGTAAAAATTACTTATAATAATAGAAACATTTTTATAATATTAGCCGAAAATGATATGTTCATTATCAGGATAGAGCAGGAGAAGGTATATTGCATAAGAGATCTAAATTGACATTTGTCTTAGTAAGGAAAATAAAATATTAAAAATTCGTAAACAATAAATACTATGACATGAGTATTATTTAGCAATGTTGAAGTACGATGAGAAAGAAAAAGCCTAAGGACTGCGTAGAGATTGCTGCCTCTGAGGAACAGGATTGGGGAAAGGTGGGTTAATTTAGGGGACAGTTATTTTTCATTTATGCTTCACTATTAAGTTAAATATTAAATTAAAATATTTTTTAAACATATTTTATTGATTTTTTTACAGAGAGGAAGGGAGAGAGATAGAGAGTTAGAAACATCGATCAGCTGCCTCCTGCACATCCCCTACTGGGGATGTGCCTGCAACCCAGGTACATGCCCTTGACTGGAATCGAACCTGGGACCTTTCAGTCCGCAGGCCGACACTCTATCCACTGAGCCAAACCGGTTCCGGCTAAATTAAAATATTTTTAAGTGGGAAAAGTAACATGCAAGTTATAGAAAATCTGAGAAAACAAAGGATAAAATAAAAATTACCCTAATTCTACCACCTAGCCTCTACAGTGCTTGGTATATTTCCTCAAGTAATTTATAAAATACAGCTTTTAAAAACAAAATTAAAATTATATCACAGTGCAATTTCTGTTGTTAATCCTCACCCAAGGATATTTTTCCATTGATTTTTAGAGAGAGTAGAAGGAAGGGGGAGAGACAGAGAGAGAAACACCAATGTGAGAGAGACACATTGATTGGTTGCCTCTCACACGCACCCTGACCAAAGCCGGGGATCAAGCCTGCAACCCAGGTACATGCCTTGACCAAACTCAAACCCAGGACCCTTCAGTCTTTGGGGCTGTACGCACTGAGCCAAACTGGCTAGGGCCACATTGCAATTTTTAATGTCTAAAATTTTATTGACATTTCGCCTTTCTATCTTATACATCAAAAACTTACATCTTCTTTTCTGTATCTATTGAGATTTTAACCATTAACCGATGTTTGAATATTTAAAGTGTTTCTAAATTCAGGAGTATTATAAATGATGTTTCAATAAATATCCTCTTACATAAACATTGCATACCCTTTTACATAATCTGAGGTTATATAAATAATGTAACAATAATTGTCTATTCCTCATAAAGATACTGGTTATTTCCTTATGATGAATACTTAAAAATAGAACTACTTAAGTATATGAATCATTTTAAACTTCTTGATACATATCATTACAAAATTGTTTTCTATGAAAGTTGAATGAATAAGGGTACCAGCAGAGGACAAAGTTGAGTGATACAGAGAATCTGAGATACACAGGAAGGGTGGGTTGTAGTGGGCAGGAAAGACCCTCTGCATAGCCTTGGTGCCCACATCTTCAGGACTGTGTGCGTGCCACTGACCAGTGATACAAAATAGAAAGGAGACACGAGGAAGAAGAAGACACATCCTACAATTCCTGCTTTTTCACATCTCTTGTGAAGAGTGGTCCCTAAGAACTAAAGCAGCTTCGTTAAGATGCTAAGAAGGGTGGTGCAATCAGTATGCAGGTTAACATCACTCCAGACATCGGTGTAACAACTCGGGTTTATTCCTGCCTGAAAAGGGGGTGCGTATGCACCTGGCACAGAGACCAACAGGACTGGAGGGGAAAAATCAGGGATTGGTTCAGTTCACTGTGGCCTTGTCACCTGGTGCAGCCCAAAGGTTATGTGGGTGTGATGATTATTTTTTTAAATTTTTGTTTAAAATATATTTTATTCATTTTTTTACAGAGAGGAAGGGAGAGGGATAGAGAGTTAGAAACATCGATCAGCTGCCTCTACTGGGGATGTGCCTGCAACCAAGATACATGCCCTTGACCAGAATCGAACCTGGGACCCTTCAGTCTGCAGGCCAACGCTCTATTCACTGAGCCAAACTGGTCAGGACGAGTGTGATGATTATTTTTTTAAAAATATATTTTATTGATTTTTTACAGAGATGAAGGGAGAGAGATAGAGAGCTAGAAACATCAATGAGAGAGAAACATCGATCAGCTGCCTCCTGCACATCTCCTACTGGGGATGTGCCCGCAACCCAGGTACATGCCCTTGACCGGAATCGAACCTGGGACCTTTCAGTCCGCAGGCTGACGCTCTATCCACTGAGCCAAACCGGTTTCGGCAAGTGTGATGATTATTAATACAACTCTTTCCTATCACTTTACCAAAACTTTGAATTAAAAAAAAATTCTATTAACTACAAGTAGGATGCAAATTGGATAGTTTATAATGGAGAATAAGGGGTGTTTCTCAAACAGTGGTCCATACACAAGTGGCCTCAGAATTACCTTGGGAGCTTTTGAAAACTAGTGTATCTTAGATCCATCCCCAGAGATTCTGATGCCTTTGTATGGAGCAGGGCTGGAAATCTGCAGTTTTAATAAGCTCTCCAGAGCATTCATTTAGTCACGCAAGCAGGTGTGAAATCACAGCTCTTGATCGTGGAGTGGAGTACACCAGAGTGCCTATTTTACTTTACCTCAACCGATTCTGGAATACATATATATGCACACACTTTGAATAATTATAAATACAGTGTTTATTAAAATGCATTTCATGTTCAAAATTGAGTTATCAGCTGTTAGGAAATTTTGGGGGGAGATACCCTGTATGTATATATACACACATATACATATGCATTTTGTAGGACAAACCAAGATATTTTGACAAAATTAAAATTTGTATTTCTCTTGGTCCTAAAGAGAATAACTATTTTTATATAAATTCTTTTGTATATTTTTCTTTATGTTGTTGCTTCACATTTCTTTTTTATTTATTTTTATATTAGGACATTTAAAATTTTATTGTTTTTGAAAGAGCTCTTGAAATATTAAGATTTGTTTTCCATTTTCTAAGAGTTTGGAAATGGCAAAAATAAAATTGTTCTCTGAGAGGTCAATTTAGGAATTACAGAGTAGAGCAGAAATAGGAAAACAGCGTGAAGAGAAAATGGCTATCGGGCTGTCAAAAATTAATTGAATAATTGAACTTATTACCATATCTCAAAAGAGCTAATGGCATTTGTAAGATAACCTATGGAAGTGAATTAAAATGTGAGTTCAAGTGTCAGATATTAGGTGGGCCAGTCAACAGGGTCTTGAGAGAGGAATTACTCCTATCCACACATTATTTTAGGTCAATGTTATTTAACATTAAAATCATGCCACTAACTATTATTGATTTGATTTCATTCTCTCCAAAAAAGTTCTTCATTTGCTCCCTATATGCCTACAGGGAGTACATGTGCCAGGCAGAGGGCTAGAGGGTTTGATGTCTTGGGAGTTTTGATTTCCATTACAAACTAGTAAACCAGCATCAAAACTATGGTGATTCAATAACATCCAAGTTCATTTTTATTTCAGGAAATTCCTTTGGATAAGATCCCAGGAAAAGAACCTGAAGGGATTAAACCCTAATGGTGGGAGTGCAGATACTGGCAGCTTAGCAGAGAAGACATATTCGGGGGTGAGCAACATTCATCTCCACACTGAATGTCAAATTACTGCCACCTGGTCATTATTACCTTTCAGAAAGGGGCTCATGATCCAGGTTTCTGCCACTTTCTTTGCACACCTGTGGAAACACAGAATATTTGAGTAACTGATTTGAGCCTTTTGTCTAGTTTGAGTCTATTGGGGACACAGGATGAGTAATTCATAATTAACTGGGCAGACAAGAAAACTTGTTAATTCAGAATCCCAAGTGATTCTACACGGAAGAGTTCAATTTTACAGCTGAGACAAAATCCAACCCTTCCCCTTCAGGGTCCACTTCTGCTCTTGCAGCTCCGTTCATGTGCATGGTCCATGCCTTCTGTCCCATGCTCCCTTCTGCCAAATTCCTTTGCCAATCTTGATCAAGTCGTATGTGAGATCTGAAGGGACCTCACCTAGGCCTGTCATTAGCCTCGCACCCATAAGCCTGGCTTCCCTTCAGTGAGAAGCTGTCTGTCCAGTCTCAGTGTGCCGTGTGAACCGTGTGGGACAGTCTTCGGGATGAATTTCATCCTGTTATTACTGCTGAGTACTCTGGTTCCCCTGCTGGATTTGGAGGCTTGCCTTGAACTCCAGCCCAATTGACTAGGATCTTGTCAACATGCCTAGCACTTGACATTCCATGTAATTTGGCAGCTGGATGCTGTCTCCTTAGTTCCAGACACTGACAGGGGTCTTGTCCCAAATTAAATGGGCCATCCAAAACTCGGAGACTGCCCCCCATCTGACTTTGTGCCTTGCCTTTGCCTGGTGATTCCTGGTGTCCAGCAGATGGGATACTCACTAACATCAGGGAAGCTTGGAATGAACAACACCCCTTTGGACTATGATGCAAATTGTCTTCTGTTCCTGGGGGAAAGGCAATGCTGGTTGTGCCCATTACCAGCTCCCTGTCCCTACCCCTATCCAACACACATCAAGGTTTAGCACGCCCTTGTACTCACTATAGGAAACTAATATATTACATTTCTGGTTTGTCTAAACTAGCTTTATTGACACAAAATTTAACTTGAGCATGATTCAATGTTTCTGCTGGGTCTGAATTATGTTCAGCAAAGCAAGTAAACTTATAGAATAAAGATTTGGGGGTTTACAGTTCCGTGCAATATATTTGAAAGGCAGGTAGTTGACAAACCAATATTACACCGTCCTCTCTTCTCAAGTTCGTATTAGGGAATGTGGATACGATTGATGAACTCTGAAAGACAAGTTGAAAGAGAGGATATATAACGGCTCTTGGTAGGGAGTAAGGATGCAGAAAAGAGAGGCTCATTGCTTGATTTTTCAGGATTTGGAAGGGAAATAAATTCTTAGGGGACTTTTCTTGTGGAGTCATTTGTGTGGAAAACAGTGGTACATGGGAACTTTTTGAGAGTAGTGGAGGGAGAAGAGAGGAACTAATTGGCTAGTGTAAAGCACACTGCTAATCAGAGGAAGCCTTCAGTGAAGGTCTAATATGGAGCAGTCCATTAGAGTGTGGGCTCCCAATAGTCACAGGCCCTGGTTAACCCTACCGTATGCTTAATCGAGAATTAAATTATTTTCCATATCTGCATTTCTAATTTGAGACAGAAAAATGCATTTGATGCAAAAATAAAAAAAGACTAAAGAATATCTAGTCTCCCCTAATGAATCGAGTTTTTGCAGTGCTGTAAAGTGAGTCAACACTAAACTATAGAATATGCCAAGTTTATCTTCAAGCTGTGTTCTTTCTATTTAGGCTTTAATTATGTCAGTTCTTCCCTTTATTTCTCCACTTCCCCCATCTTTTTCTGCCCCATCTCTGATCCCAGTGTCCACATGATTTTCCCTTTTATCCCCATTTATTGATTGGACTAATGCTCTCTGAGTATTTTCTTGTCTGCTGTCTCCCTGCCATCTGAAAGACGGGCATGATACTCTCTTGGGGAGTACATCATCCAGCTGGGACCCTGCTGCAAAGAACTACCTGGATTTCAAACAAAAGCCAAAAAATTCAAAAGTGGAATTTAATCAAGGCAAATGGATTCAGCTCTAATGCTTTACTTGCAAGTGTGGAGCAGTGACTCAGGCTCCTTTGGTAGTCAGAGAAGCTCTGCTGACCACAGAAAATCACTTCATGCAGTTGGCAGCCAATTTCTCTTGCTGGGAAGATCTGTAGAGCTGTGGAGTAGGACTCCAGTATATGGGATGCTGGCCAGTCAGCTCTCACAATTCTGCATGACTGTGCAGTGAAGTGTGCTGGACCTGAACCCAGGCCATCCCATTGGAATTATAGTTAGTCCGAAGTTTTGGGTTAATAAAATTAGGTGGTGTGTGTTTCACAAATCAGTTGGATAGTAGTTGGATTATGGAGTGACAGTTGACTGATAGGGCTGCCGGCATTGGCTCTCTGGTGAAATAGTTGACTGATCTGGCTGAGGTATACAATACAGCAGTCCACCTATCCATGGGGGGTATATTCTAAGACTCCCAGTGGGTGCCTGAAACTGTGGATTGTACCAAACTCTTTCTATATACTATGCTTTTCCAATCCATACATTCCTCTGCACAGCTCATAAAAAGGAGTTATTTATTTACAAAAATTCTGAAGTATATATTCTTTTATATCTTAAAGTATATAAAAGGAAATAGAAAGAAAGGCTAGGCAATAGAGGTCAAATAGGTGTACATCAATGTCCTGGGAGAAAATATCTGGAGTTCGAACTCTAATACCTAGGATTTAAAAAACGATTAAAAGAGTAATCTGCTAAAAATGTTCAAAGATAATGCCTATGCATACCTTGATTATCTGTCTTTATAGCATAATATTATTTTGCTCCGTCGTTTATGCTATTTGGTTTCTTTTTAAATGCTAATCTATCAAATAGGAGAAAACAAACTTCTCAGTTGGGCAGCATCAAAGATAATACTTTTCAAAATTTGCTGAATCTAAATATATATTAGCAGTGATTTGAAAAAATATAGATAATATTGAGGGAAAAATGTCTACCATAACCACCCCACAATCAAGCTACATAAACAAAACTTCATCCCCCCAAATTCCCTTCTGCTCCCCTTTTATAATAAAACATGTCCCACAATCTGATCCTTAGCAACTGCTGCTCTGTTCTTCACCCCTATCAATTATACACACACTGATAGCATCACAATCCAGAAAACAACCAGTGAACTTAGTCTTAATACTTAAAAGAAAATATTTTCAAAATTTAATTTGACTTTAGATACATATGTTTCTTTTTCAGAGACATGTTATAGGATGAGAAAAACACACACACTTTCAAACGCACAACACCTTTAATTCTAAGGCAGAAGTTGAATAAAAAGTGTGAACTTGTGAAGAAAAAATAAAAACACATCTGACTGTGAAAGCTTGTTCATATGAACATAATGAAAAGCATCAGATGTCAACTTAAAAAATGGGATGGAGTGAATAGTGATTCAAAATTATTCTGTGGGAAAAGTGAACAGAATGTTGAAAACCAGTCAACTAAAATTCTCCTATGGAAAATTCTTTTCTGATATTTTTTTCTGTCCACTACCCCTTTGCTTTTTCAATTTCCCAAACCAAGGCAAATCTTCCTATTTTCTTTTCATATCCCCCAATATTTCTCCTTTTCAGCACTTTAATCACTTGTAATTATATATTTAAAAATAATTATTTAATATTTCTCTTCATCACTAAATTGAATGCCAGGCATAGGCATTCAAATATATTCCTTTAGTGATCAAATTTCTACATTTTATTTAGGACCAAACTTGAGATCCTTGAGGGCAAGGATCAAGTCTTTATATTTGCAGGACCTGATACTGTGCCTAAAACATAGAAATTTCCAAAAAGTGTTGCATAAATGATGAATGAAGTTTTGAGAGGAGAATGCTATGAATCATTTACGCAGTTGGGGAGAGTGTTTTAGGTATCACAGTAGAATGGGCTTAACTGTCCACAAGTCCCGTGCTTTTACTGACTAAGCAGTGATGCCGAACCTTTTGAGCTCGGTGTGTCAGCATTTTGAAAAACCCTAACTTAACTTTGGTGCCGTGTCACATATAGAAATTTTTTGATATTTGCAACCATAGTAAAACAAAGATTTATATTTTTGATATTTATTTTATATATTTAAATGCCATTTAACAAAGAAAAATCAACCAAAAAAATGAATTCGTGTGTCACCTCTGACACGCGTGTCATAGGTTCGCCATCACTGGCCTAAGGCAAAACCAGACCCATAGACCCATGTCTCTTTAAACCACACACACACCAAAAAACAAAAACCCACAAAGAAATCCCCACACAGCAACAACAATAAAAACAATAAGGGAGGATTCAGGTAGCTAAGTTCCCAATGATTAAATATATAAGAATTTAAACTTAAAAGTGTAACATTTCAACAGGAGGCTCTATCAAAAGAGTTGATTGAAGTAAAAACAAACCAACAAACCACACAACAAAACAACCAGCCTAGTCTAAACAGTGGGAACTCAAAAGATAGTGTTTCTGAGGGAGGAAGAAACATCAAGGCAGCCTTTACCTCTGTTTGAAGGGAGTAGGCAGTAGGCGTCAGTAAGGAATTTGTGGCACAGAGGTAGGAAACAAGGGCACCGACAAGATGATGTTGAAAGCCCGAATGAACATTTCTTAGGTATTGATTAAATAGTCCTGCCCGGCTGGCGTGGCTCAGTGGTTGAGCATTGATCTATGAACCAGGAGGTAAAGGTTCCATTCCCAGTCAGGGCACATGCCTGGTGTTTGGGCTTGATCCCCAGTGTGGGGTGTGCAGGAGCAGCGGATCAATGATTCTATCTCATCATTGGTGTTTCTATCTCTCCCTTCCTTTCTGAAATCAAGACATATATTTTTTTAAAAAATACTCTGAAGGTCACATCTTGCCTACTGAACACATTCTTGGAAAGCATTGCTAAGGGCAACTTTGGAAGTCTCCTTTCTTACTTCCTTCATTTAAAATTGGAATGGAGTAGAGACAAAATTGCAGTTGAGAAATTTAAAAGCTGAAAGCATCTTTCTGGCTCAGATGAGTAATGGTCCATTACATACTTTGAAAAACTGAGCCAGGGGAACGAAAATGATTTTCACACTGTTTCGTACTTCATCCAGTTGGTCAAGAAACCCAACAGGTGGGCAGAGAGGTGTAAAGAATGACAGTTTGTCCTTAGTAAGCTCACAATCATGTGTGTTGGGCGGGGTGGGGATGTGTAGCAGGGAAGACCAGCCTGAGTACAGAGAGCTAAGTGATGTAGCTGTCTAGCACTGCTCCGTGACTTTATGAAAAACTCAGCTTTAGGGGGACTGTTTGACCTGGGAAAGATGGTCAGGACAGAAGGGCTTCAAGGCAATTTACAAATGCCCCTGGAAGCTGGTATCTTGGCCATGTGGGATTGAAACAGCCAGTGAGATGGATTATCCTGCAGAAAAGCGACTGATTCTGAGAGCATGGCCGATAGAAAGAGTTCCTGAAGATCTGGGTTTGCTTAGTGTAGATGACAGTGTCACTCTGTGCCCCTGGAAAACTAAACTTGAGGATGTCACTGCCACGCTCTGTGAGGTGGCTTAGCTGATTTTCATGAACCACATTTCTGTAAATATTTTGAAGGCACAGCCTGGGTCAATAGTGACATGATTCATTGATGAGGTGGCTTTGCTCAGTGCTTTCCAATACTTGGAAACATATACTATATTTCACCAAAAACCAAACAAACACAAAATCAAAACACCATTGCACAGTTGGAACAGGGGCAAGTGGGAGGGAGAGGAGTTTGACTTTAGCAGAAGGAACTGCTCAGGATAATTATGTAAGATTGTTAGGTTGAGTGGTCAGCCAAAACCCAGATTTTAAACAAAGCTGACACGAGTCATCATATTTTTTCAATTTTCTCCATTTCATTGCTTCATTTAGAAAGGGTCTTTCTGTTTAATTACCTAATCCATGTCACATGTTATCATCATGCCTAAAACTCAAGGCATGTTAATTAAATGCCTGGAGAGAGAAAAGTCAGACTGAGACGTTATGGAAAAGATAGTAATTGATCTTGACTTTGAAAAATGAATAGGAACTTAAAAAAGAAAACTTCATGAGGTATAACATACATACAGAAACGTGCACATACCTTAAGTGTACAGGCGGATGAGTATTTTTTAAAATATATTTTTATTGATTTCAGAGAGGAAGGGAGAGAGAGAAAGAGAGAGAAACATCAATGATGAGAGAGAATCATTGATCAGCTGCCTTCTGCACACCCCCTACTGGGGACTGAGCCCTCTATCTGGGCATGTATCCTTGACCAGAATTGAACCCAGGGCTCTGCAGTCCGCAGGCCAACACTCTATCCATTGAGCCAAACTGGCTAGGACTGGATGAGTATTTTGAAGAAAACCTTCCTTGCACTTAGAAGTTATCATGCCTCCTCCCTATCACTGCCCCTTTTTCCTCCCTAAAAGTAACCAGTCTCCTGGCATTTAACACAACGGACTAGTTTTAGCTGCATGTGAACTTTATATAAATGGAATTACACAGTATGCATTACTTCACATTGAGTTCTTTTATTCAGCATTTTATTTCTAAGTGTGGTCAGTGTTGTTGCATATTGTAACTTTTCATTAATTTTCTTCGCTGTGGTATTCCATTTGCTGTATAGACTGTAATTTATCCACTCCACTACTGAGGAAAATTTGTTTCCACTAGCATTTGGCTCTTACGCATAATGGTGTTATGAACATTTTTACATGGTTTTTGGTGCATAGGTGTATGCATTTTTCTCAAGTACATATCTGAGAATGAAATTGGTGGGTCATTGGGAATGCATATAATTAACTTTACTTGGTAATGTCCAACTATTTTCCAAAGTGGTTGTTGGATAGGATTTGATAAAAGAAGCTGTGGAGACAGAAAAAAATTTCATAGTGAAGAGACAAGAGATATGAACTAGGCTATTATGCTCCTGGACCAAGAAGAGTTTTAGGATGGCCAGAGTTAGGAGTGTATGAGGGATGCGGTAATAGATAAATCAAGGTTAGGTAGGGACAAGGATATGGAAGACCTTAATGCCTTCCTTGGAAATTGGAACTTTGTAAGTAATGGGGGAAGGACTTGATCAACTCTGTGCTTTAGGACGAGGAACAAGTATGAAGGGTAAGGTAGAAGGTCAAATTCTGAATTGGGGTATTGAGAATGGATATTGAAAGCCATCTGAGACAAAGAGTAGCTGATGTTCTTATGGGTAAGTGCTTTCTCTTTTGCAACTCAGGGCCCTTTTCTGTTGACTTCTGGAACTCTGAAAGTGCTGGGGTTTGCTCTACCTCCCCCCCCCACATACACATTTTTCCCCCCTCTTTAATAACCAAGGCTATTGACTTCTTTTAGAATTCCTTAATTTATTTCCTCTTAGTAAGATTTTTATTCTCATAATAAGAACTTCTGTGTGGATTAAATTAGAGATCAGGTGGGGAAAGCAGTTAAGGTTAGACAATTTTATGTCTGTAATGAATGTTAGGTATAAGCAAGAGGTTACCCAGGAGCCTTTGAGTTTAAATAGTGCTCTGTAAAAAATGCTGTCTGTCAAAATGATGCCGAAAGACTTATGATTTCTAGTCCACACACCCAAATATTGGGAAAAGCCCTGTCAATATGTAGTATTCTGTTTATAGTTTTAATGGGAAAGGCTCCACAGTCTAAGAATAATTTGTATGAAACTATATTAACCATTGATCACCAGAAGACCAATTTAGTCTGATTGCTTTATGATGGTATTAGCCTGCCATTAAGGGGACCAGATGGGTCAACAAAGAAGTAGATAATTATGTGGCAAAGAAAGAATTCTGTCAGTCAGTTTTCTTCTAGCAGCACAAAAAAATACATTAACAATCCCCTCCTCCCAGTGTCAAAGGCGTGACATTACCCCTCTTTTTCAACATGAATCTGCCATTCTTTAATAGCTTTGGGGTTTGGGCTCAATTAGTTTCAATCTTCGTGGTATGAGCCTGAAACTTAGGCCGAGGCAATCACAATAAATATTTGGAGACTCCAGAAGAATAATTGTATTCCCTAGCTACAAGCAATTAAGCTCTAGATCTATTCCTTGTAAACCTTTGCAAATGCAATGAAAACATGTTTTAAAAGACAAATTATTAAATGGCTTCTTTCCTTTGGTGTCACTTAGGTAAGGGAAAATTAAAGCTTGTTGTTTACCTAGAAGGAAAAAATATTTCCTGCTATAAAAATTATGACGGTGTGTGTTTAACCTGCTGATTATCTTTCAGAAATTATGGAGAGTGGGATAGATGCCAAAAAACAGATGGGCAACGTTCCCAAAATTCAAAAGGAGAAAAAGAATGACTTTCATAAACTACTGGGGGAAGCTTAATTTCAGTTTCCTCTCATCTTCTAGAATACATTAATAACAAGAATTTTAGACTGGGAAGTATTCTCCCATCCTCTTGCATCACAATAACCTCTTCTACAACATCCAAAAATATATTTATCAGCCATATAAAAATATGACAACAAATAACACTTAAGTTGTGTGAAGTTATTGTAACCTTATAAAATGGGAAGGCATGGACCTTTACCTAATGAAAAAGTTTCTTTTTTTTTCACACTGTCTTTTTTTTCACATAAATAAAAAGAATTTTTATTTGTGGATTAAAAGTAGGAGAGGAAAGGGACATTTAAAGAATTCCTTTTATGTTTTAACTAGAGGCCCATTGCACAAAATTTGTACAAGGGGCTCGGTCCTGCCACTGCTGCGGCCACCTGTGCCTTGGTCCCTGCCCACGGTGGCTTCAGAAGGAAAGATGTCTAGTCTAATTAGCATATTATGCTTTTATTATTATAGATTTTTAGCACAGTGATGAAATGGGTACTTTATCGCATAAAGTGAAAAAAACTGAGGTTTTACAGATCATGTAATTTATCCAAAGTCACTTAAATAGGAGGTGGTGAAAAATAGATCCTTTTGGTTTTATTTTTTCTCCTATATCTCTGTATTGATATTTCCCCACTGCTCTGGACTCAGCCCTGTGCCTGGTGCAACAACTGCTCAAACATGACATTTTTCTTCTGCATGAATAGTTCCTAGAGTGGGGAGCTCATTACCTATGATTTTACCACTTTCTGTTTGCTCTGATTTTTCTTCTACTTCTCTGTTTACTCTTCCCGATCTCCTTGGATGGCCTTTGTCTTCAACCCGTTCTATAGATGTCTTCCTTCTGTACTACTCCTTTTTTCAATTAACATCAATTCCCTGGAGTATCTTGCTACATGCATGACTTCACCTAACACGTGTGCACCAGTAATCTCCATATTTAAACCTGGGGCCCAGATTGCTCATCTGAAATTTATGTACCAAATGACATAGAATCACCTGGGTATGATGTTGGCTTATAAAATTCAATTCAGTCATTTGGCAAATATTCTTCCTACAAGCAACTTCCTCAACCCCAAATCTGTTATGCTTTCTGTAATCCCCCTCTGCATCTCTGCCCACTGATGGACTCAAGGAAGTAACATTGGTTATTTGTCACTTCTGCCTGCTTTTTCTCCCCACATCTACTTAATCATTAATTCCCATCCCTTTTTTTTTAAAATGTATTTTATTGAGTTTTTACAGAGAGGAAGGGAGAGACATAGAGAGTTAGAAACATCGATGGGAGAGAAACATCGATCAGCCACCTCTTGCACATCTCCCACTGGGGATGTGCCCGCAACCCAGGTACATGCCCTTGACCGGAATCGAACCTGGGACCCCTCAGTCCGCAGGCCAACGCTCCATCCACTGAGCCAAACCGGTTTCGGCTCCCATCCCTTTTTGCTGAAGATGGTCACATCTCTTCTGTCCTCTTCACTTCCACACCCCTTAATCCAAGCCCATCTCACAATTTGCCAAAATTGCTGCCCAGCCTTAGAAATGATCTCTACTTCTAGAAGGGCACTTTCCCTTGGTTGTCAGGATGGTTTATGTAAAACATTAATCTTATTATGTCATTTCCCTCCCTAAACATTTTCACCATTTCTGCATCTTTAGAATAAAGCATCTTAGCATGAGATGAAAGAACGTTTATTCTTCAAGGGGGAACTTCTTTCTCCTCCTCTCTGTACTAGCCACTTGTTTGTAGGTGAAAGAGAGAATATCCTGGTAGGTGAATATCAGTGATTCCTCCAAATAAGTGAATATTTGAATCCTTTGGAAAACTTTAAAAAAAAAGCAGACTTCTGGGTCGCATCCTACACAGACAGAATTAAAGTACCTGAGTTTGGGTCTAATTTTAACAACTGTCCCCTGTGATTCTGGTACAAGTTTGCATTGGGAACCACGGCTGCAACAGGTAAGAGAGAGGTAGAAAGTCGAATCCATCTCTTAATGACTTTGTACCGTGTTAAAGAAAACACGAACATGTTGCAATAACTAGACCATAAGGTGAGGCAGATATTAAGAGGCATGAAATATGAGGAGTAGATTAGAATTTTGCTGTTAGAAATCAAAAGTGTTTGGACTTTGGCCTGTGGTTCTCAGTGGTTAGAGCATCACCCTGCACCCCAAAGAGTCAACAGTATAATTCCTCATCAAGGGGTCAAGGGCACCTACCTGGGGTTCAGGTTTCTTTCCCCATCCTGATCTGGGCACATGTGAGAGGCAGCCAATGGATGTGTCTGTCTCACATCGATGTTTCTTCCTCTTCCTCTTTCTCTCTTCACCTCTCCCTCTCTCTCCAACTCTCTCTCTCTCTAAAAAAAAAAAAAAAAGAATAGCCCTGGCTGGTTTGGCTCAGTGGATACAGCATTGGCCTGCAGACCAAAGGGTCCTAGGTTCGACTCCGGTCAAGGGCACATGCCCAGGTTGCGGGCTCGATCCCCAGTGGTGGGCATGCAGGAGGCAACCAATCAATGGTTCTCTCACCATTGATGTTTCTATCTCTCTCTCTGACTCCCTTCCTCTCTGAAATTAATAAAAATATATATATATATTATATATATCTATATATATATCTATATATATATATACATATATACATATATATATTCATATTCAATGGAAAAAATATCCCTGATTGAGAATTAACAACAACAAAAAAATGTTTGGAAAGTAACAGGAGCCATGTTTTGTCAAGGAAGTCTTTCTGAAAATTAGGTCTGGGCTCAGCCTCTCTGAATTCCATTCCCTGCTCTGACTTGAGTCAGAACTTGTATTTGCAAGCTGTAAGTAACATGTTACAAGGGTTGTCTTTTTTACATGTTTGTTAGAAAGGGTTGTCCTTTTAACATGTTACTTACAGTTTGCAAAACTACTGGGCTCCTCAAGGGAAAATACTATTAAGATGTTCACTTAGCAGAGAACTGCGAGCTGATGGCCACAAGATAAAGCGGACAGGAAGATGCTGGGTGACGGACATGTCAGGGTGTCTCTTTCCCGTAATGCCGGCCCTCAGTGATGGCATGGGTTAAGCAAGCCTCCGAACTCCATCAGTTCTCCTGTCACCCTCTGTTCTCAACTCCATGTCCCCAGCCAAGCATGCTTGTATTCCCCTGTCTACTTCCTGAAATCTTACCTCTCATTCAAGCTGCACTGAGAACACCTATCTATTCCAGCACATACCAACCTTTTTAGGATCTGAATTAGTGACCATGGCTCTTCATAGTCATTGTCATCCTCACCTCTTAACATTCTCTGAGCACTTTATAACAAGCATTGGGTTAAACATGTACACAAAATATCTTATTTAATTCCCATGGTGATTTCTTAAATTCAGTAGTATTTTTATCTTCATCTTACAGATGAAGTTTAGAGAAATATGAAAAATTGTCCATGGTCCCGTGGCCAGTCAGTGGCAGAGTAGGGATTGGAACTCAAGCCTCAATGATTTCCAAGTCCAGGTCAGCATGCTGCTACCTTTGTAGTTATTTCATGTATCAGTCTGTTCTCCCTTCCCCAGGTCACTGTAGACTCATCAGAGAACACTCTTGAATAGGAGACAGAGTGATGGAGACCCTTTTCTCACAGATTCATTCTCTATATGTCTCTGCCCACCTCTGTCCCAGGAAATTGGCTTCTGCATATCGTCTAAAATTCCCTTGACCTCTTCCTTCTGGATGGGTTTGGTCAATGGGAGTCAAGAAGATGGAAGTAGGAGAATGGAGGAGAGAGAGGCCAAGATATTTCTTCATCTCTGCTTTGGGTCAGCTTTGTCAATTGCCAAGCTGGTGCCCCTCCTGCCTGGTGTAAGGACCCAGTACTCTCTAGAATCACATTTCTTCCCCCTGTTCTCCTGGCCTTTACAATCACCAGGAGCTCCTCACTGTTGCCAGTTCCCAGGTGCCTCAGTCCCCTGGATTGTGCCCTTTCTCTATATTCCCATTATAAATCCCATCTGCATTTGAAACATCTGGGATTCATCCTGACTCCTCTGGGACACTTCCTGATAGGGTTAGCATATTTGATTCTACTCTCAGCTCTGCCATTAACAATCCTAGCTTTATGCTTGCAGCTTCAGGTATATAAATCTGATTACATAACTAGACCATTGTTGCCTGGATACCCCACAGATGTCTCAAACATTTGCAAACCTGAAGGAACATCTTTTCACAAATTCTGTTATTCATCCTATATACCCTATGATGGTAAACTGAGTTACCCCAGCTAGAAACCTGGAAGTCATTTTAATCTCCTCTTGCTGCTGCATTTCCTCACAGCCAATGTCTACATTCCAGTCTATATCCTTACTATTGCTCAGACCCACTTCCTTCTCTCTCTCCTTCAAGCCACTGCTTCTGCTTAGACTCTCATTGTCTATCATTTGCAAAATTAAATTGCAACAGCTTAATTGGTTTCTTCTTGCATATCAACATTGCTGCTAGAGTGAGATTTCTTTTCATTTAAAAAGTACAATCTTGTTGGGAAAATTCAAATCATTTGATAGTTACATAATTGAAAGTCCTCTCTCATCACCACAAAACCATTCCATGGTGGTAACTCCTGAATTTATTTTGAATATGTTCATTTTTATGCATACTAACCATATATAAAAACACATACGTTTGTTTATAACAATAGTATTATACTACACATACAATTTAACAATTTCAATACCATAGACAGGAGTTCAGCATATTGGTTAGACATTTATATAATACTAAAGGATCAGTGCATGAAATTTGTGCACTGGAAGGGGGTCCCTCAGCCTGGCCTGCAACCTCTCTCAGTCCGGGACTCCTCAGGGGATGTCCACCTGCTGGCTTAGGCCCATTTGTGGGGAATGGGCCTAAGCCAACAGTTGGAAATCCCTCTCACAGTCAGGGACCTCTCACTCCTTACCTCCCACCTGCTCGCTGCGTGTTACCACTCGCTACTCCTTAGCGCTGCCATGGAGGCAGCAGAAGCTCCCGCCACCACCACTGTGCTCGCCAGCCATGAGCCTGGCTTCTGGCTGAGCAGTGGTCCCTCTGTGGAAGAGCACTAACCACCAGGGAGCAGCTCCTACATTGAGCATCCGCCCCCTGGTGGTCAGTATGCATCATAGCAACCAGTCATTTTGGTTGTTTTGCTGTTAATGGTCGCTTAGGGTTTTTATTATATAGACTAGAGGCCCGATGCACAAAAATTTGTGCACTCAGGGAGGGGAGGGGGGGGGGTCCCTCAGCCTGGCCTGTGCGCTCTCGCAGTCTGGGATCCCTCAGGGGATGACCACCTGCTGGCTTAGGCCTGCTCCCCGGGGGATTGGGCCTAAGATGGCAATCAGACATCCCTCTGGCAGCCCAGCAGCCCTTGGGGGGATGTAAACTTGCCAGCGGGGAGCAGGCCTAAATTGCAGTCGGACATCCTTAGCGCTGCTGAGGAGGCAGGAGAGGCTTCCACCACCACCACTGTACTGGCAGCCATCAGCCTGGCTTGTGGCTGAGCAGAGCTCCTCCCATGTGAGAGCGCCCTGACCACCAGAGGGCAGCTCCTGCATTGAGCGTCTGCCCCCTGGTGGTCAGTGTGTGTCATAGTGACCAGTCATTCCCAGTCCTTCTGCTGTTTGGGTCAGTTTGCATATTACCCTTTTACTATATAGGATAGAGGCCTGGTGCACGGGTGGGGACCGGCTGGTTTGCCCTGAAGGGTGTCCCGGATCGGGGTGGGGGTCCCGCTTGGGTGCCTGGCCAGCCTGAGTGAGGGGATGATGGCTGTTTGCAGCTGGTCACACCCCCTTCAGGGTGGGCATCCCCACTGGGGTGCCTGGCCAGCCTGGATAAGGGGATGATGGCTGTTTGCAGCTGGTCACACCCCCTTCAGGGTGGAGGTCCCCACTGGGGTACCTGGCCAGTCTGGGTGAGGGGCTGAGCACCGTTTTCAGGCTGGTGGATGACTGAAGCTCCCAACCTCTCCTTTTTTTCTTCTTTTTTTTATTCTGGGATTTATTTACCTTCTATGGCTGTCACTGGAGCTGAGAGCCGGCTTTAGCTCTGAGGCTCGGCCCCAGCTCTGAGACCTCCACTGCTGAAAGCAGGTATCTGGGATTTATTTACCTTCTGTAATTGAAACTTTGTTGCAACTCCAGCTCTGAAGCCTGGCTGGTTGAAAGCAGGTTTCTGGGGGTTGTTTAGCTTCTATAATTGCAACATTGTTTCTTAGAGTGCAAGCTCAGAGCTGGGCTGCGGCAGGCGGGGAACCTTGGCTTCCTCCATCACTGGAGCAAGTAAACCTCCTGTTCACTTCAACTGCCTGGCTGCCAGCCGCCGTCTTGGTTGGCAGTTAATTTGCATATCGCCCTGATTAGCCAATGGGAAGCGTGTCAGAGGTATGGTTAATTACCATGTTTGCCTATTATTAGATAGGATATGAAATGATCTCCCTCATAGTCTAGTACCCACTTGACACTATACATAGTTATTGACTATACAATATTGATTGTACAGTATTATTGACTATATTTCTTATTCTGTACTTTATAAAGTCCAGGTACTTTTATATGACAGCCCAAGACTCTTCATGATGAAGCCCTTGTCAGATTCCCCACACTCATCTCTTTCCATGTTTTCCTTCTTACTCCATGGTCCGGCCATATGGAAGTGCTAAGTGTTCCCTGCAAACCTCCCAGTGCTTCATGCCTTCATTTTCCTTGTGCTCATTTCTCCATTTACACGAAATTGAGACTGTGTCTTTCTTTGCCTCGTAGATTTTAAGCTCCTAAAGGAAGGAGAGACATGGCATGGAGGCTGTTAACAATTCCTGGCTTTTGAAACCTCAAGAAAGGACAGAGAGTCTCTGAATACCAATTTGATTTTTATTGACATCATCTATTTTTTAGATTTCAAAGTTTTGAGTCATAAACTAGTTAGTGGCAGTAAGCTAAACAATCATTATATTTGGAAAGAGATGTTTCTGAATTGCATGCCCCATGCTCTCAATGTTTTCACTGCTATAGATTTGTTTTCAAATATTCCTGCATCACAAGTCTTAGACTACAATTTTCTATAACCTAGATGCCAGAAAGAAAATAAAACTAAGTAGGGTATCATACTTTACTTATTTCTTAAATTTATATAATATAAAATAGGTTTAAAAATTAGAAATCTTGGTTTTGACCTGTTTTATATCTTGAAAATTAAGGGGTACAGTAGAAAACAAAAGATAGGCAAGCACACATTGAAACCATTAGCCTTCATACATGACAAATACTATAAACTCAGGTGGCAAAAAGAAGAGTGGACACATATAAGCTGTTTCTCTTAAAACAGTTTTGGAAAAATTTGACTTGGAAGAAGGTATACATTTCTGCCTTCTTAAAATATGTATATATATATATAACACTCAGGGTAGGAATAATTGGGTAGCTGGTCTATTAAGTCTGAATCTTGCTTCTTGTATTGGAAGTGATAAGATGGCTGGAAGACCTCTTTGATAAAATTCTCTGGCACACAGACCTTACTAATTGTGGGAGTACATGTGTGGTGCTATGAAGGTGTTTTAAATTATTTCTATGTCTGATTTGGTTCTGAGAGTATGGGATATGAGAGGGATTAATAATAGAATAGAGGCTAATAGTAGTTCCTGCTGATACTTACAACTGAGTTCTCACAGTGAAGGCTGACCAACGGATATTTATTTGTAGAAAGCCTCACTCTCTAGGAATTTCTGGTTGAGAATAGGGGCAGTCTAAATGTCATCCCTAAATACTTAAGACAAGATCATTGGGAAGAATTTAGAATGCATACAGCCCGCTTTCTAGAATGTCTTATAACAATAATACTCTCAAAGCTATCTTACTGAGTGACACTTGGCTTAGTGAGAAGCACTGATTAGATCTTGGGTCACTGAAGGCATCTTTCTCTTGTTTGGCAGATGGACAGAGTTGATGAGACTACTGCTGCTGCACTGTTCAGCCCTGTGAGGGTCAGAGACTTTTTCCATGGCTCACAATGGTTATCAAATTGGGAGTGAAAATAGCCCTGAAAAATTAGCCATGGGGAAAACTGTATTATATCTACTCAGACTCTTGCAGAATTTTTCCCCTTTTATCTTGTATTGTTGTAATTCTTTATTATGCCAAGGGACATAGGGACAATAACATGAAGAATAAGTGATATTGGCCAGATAGCAGTTAATCTTTTCATAAAGGGCAGAAACAAGACCAATGTGAGAAAATTATAAGAGATATATAGGTTCGATATAACAAAGAATATTTCATCTATTTGAGCTATCTATATGTGGATAGAATTTTGAAATTGCAAGCTTAGGAATGATTGAAATAGTCATGCTATGGCCAAATGCCTGAGAATCAGGAATGCTAGATGACAAATTTCTCTGCTACATAAAATTTTGGAGTATAAAATTCTCCCAGTGTTAAGATTCTATCCTTTTTTTCATCAACAATGGTCAGAATATTAGAACATGTGCTTTGAGATAGGATAGGTTTTATTTACTCAGAGGAGACTTGGCTTGTAATATTTCATGCATTCCTTCGTGATGAGGGTGTGGATGCTGCCAGGTGACATAAAACAAAACTGCATCAGTGATAATGATCTCAGTTGGATAAGATCAGAGAACCAGAGGAGTAGACCCCCAAATTTGTCCAAAGATAGTGGTGGCTAGTACATAAATATCATCTAAGGGTTTTCATATACATACTGATCTTTAAGCCTCATATCTTGAAAGTTTAATTTATGGGTTGGGTGTAGAGGTCTGGGAACATGTATGTACATTCCCCAGGTTATTCCTATGGACCAGCATGATAAGGACCAGTACTCTACAGACCTTGCTGTTTCTCTACCCCTCTGAGTGTTTTCCTCTTCATTTCCTAGAAAAGACTCCATTTCAAATCTGCACGTGTATCTCAACCAAATAGAGGGAAAGGGGATTTCTCCATGCAATGGTCCATGTGTATACAGAGGGAAATATAAGCTCACAGGAGCTCTGAACAATGATGCCCAAAGCAACCCTACCAATTCCAGAACTTGGGTTGGGGCAGGAGTTGCAAAGGATGAGCCTTAGAACCTGCTGGGGCCACCTCATCTCCTCACCATTTCCTGAGCAAGCTGGGACAGGCAAAGGCACTCCCTTGGTTGCAACCAAAGGGGTATTTGAAGTCATGTCATCTAGCATCTTTTTCTAGCAAAAAATTTTTAGGAATCAATTTGAAGTGACCACAGTCAGGCAAATGAGTCTCGGGTTCACTGTCAGGTTGTCCTCAGTGGCTTCCTCAATTGTCTTTTAATCTTGGGGCTCTTGTGACATCTGGCTGTGGCTGAGTTGAGAGGTGCCCAAGGCAGCATTGCAGAGGATGAGCCTCTGGAAGGCCCGGCAAGGAGAAATGATGACCAGACATTCAGGTTCCTGCCAGAGAGCCCTTAGAAGAGCGAAGACTGGCTCTCCACCCAACCCTCTTCTCAAGCATCCTTCCTCAGGCTGCCCTCTCCGCAGGGATCGGCTGGGTTCGCTGTGCGCTCCGAGTCTCTCCATGATAGTGTCTTTTCCCCAGATGCTAATTATTTTGTAACAGATTGAGGTAACCACATAGTCATTTGTGTCTGGGGATAAGTGTCCTGGCCTATTTTCAGTACATCTCTCTTCCTATAATTGTCACATTCATTAATGAGGCTGAAACACTCAATTTCTTGACCTCTGTCTCAAAGACTTTGATGTTTGGTGCCTGACAAGACAGTGTGAACCCCTGAGAAAGAAAGGTAGAGTTCTGGTGACCTTTCCTTGCCCCTATATATTTTGTCTCTCGGCTCTTAGCACTGCTTTTACATTTCCTTCAGCAAATAATCTCTCCTTTGAAATCTTGCTGTAGCCTGTAGTCAATTCCAAACTTTTAGTTAACTGTTTGGGAAAATGAATCAAAGCCTTCAAATAACTCGAAAAAGTTAGAAATCTAAGGGCAGGAATCTGTTTATAAGTTGAAAACCAGCTACAGAAACACCTTGTTTATGTCTGGCAGCCTGGCTACTATGGTCTCTTTCCCTGTATGTGCTTTTTTCCATGTTCACATACTTTCAGTGCTTAGATCTAAGTTGTGCACATGGAAGGGGTCTAGCTAATACTCCTTTAGCTTAGAACGGAGGATAGATGAACAAATAAATTATCTAGAATATTCTCAAGAGCCAGACTGGAATTAAAATAAGAAACTTTATGGTACAAATATATATGCACGGTCATATATATAGTATAACCCTGTTACCCCATAGCAGAACTGGTTAGTACCTTTGGTATATTCATTGATAACACCTCCATTCACTTTCAAATATGTTGGATGTTAAATATATGGTCATCATATTCATATGCAATCTTTTCAGGTCCATTATTAAGAACTATTTACTCTTGTATTTAATTCAAAAGTTTTGGCTATCCCCTTTTTAAAAACTTTGTAGTATATTAGCATATTTTAAATGGCCGAAGAGGGTAGAGAGGTTTACCTGCCTACAAGAAGTCTCTTCAAGGAATCGCTATTTTATAGCACAAGTGAAGTCTGTTTTACAAGACAAGGAGTTGAGGGATGCATTTAAAATAATTTTAATGAAAATTATTGCAAGTTTAAAAATTGCAACAAAAGTTAGTGTTTAACTTTTATCTAAACTCTTTCTCCTATATATAAGATAAATGAAGTATTGCTATAATAAGTAAGATCCATTCCCAGCTACTGTGCCTGCCATATGTTGAGGGTAGATACATAGAAAATAAAGTGAAGGTCTTAACTTTTGAGGAGATTGTAAAATATAGTAAAGCCTTGATTAACCACTCTTCAGCTTCCAATTAACTCCTTTTTTTTCTTTTATTGCCTTTCAAGGGAGAGAGATATGTCACATGAAAATCAATTGGTATGGATTTAGTTTAAAAAAGAAAAGCAAGTCCCTCTTGATTTCTTGAGATTGCCATGGGCTCAGCTCTCAATCTGTCCAGTTTCCTGTAATTTCTCTTTCTCCATCTCTAGTGTGAGGTGATGAGACTTGATGCTCAAATGAATGATAAACCTAAGGACCCGTGGCTTCTCACACCAAGAGAGGGTCCAATCGCCTTGATAGCCTCTCCACTGAGATAGAAGAGTGCACTCAGTCATCACTTGAAAGGTTTTCAGTGTCAAGCAGTGAACTTGTTAACGCTGCGTTGAATAGAAAATTCGGTTATCAGAAGCCCTCCTTCCTAAATACCAACACAGGCCCCTGATTTGAAGTGTTTTAGCCCAATGTGATTGGCTGCCGTTGGGGTTGCAGATAATAGATAGCCGAGGGCCTGGCAGTGCCCAGCCTCCCTGGAGCAGGGAGGGGTTCAGTGGGGGATTGTGACAGTGTACAGCTTAAAGGGGCCTGTGGATACCACTTAGTAGAAGTCTGAATGGAGGGAAGACAAGGGGCTTTGTTGAGGAAGATGTTCTCACTTCTGCAAATGGGAAACATTTCATTTCAGCTTTTGTCCTCTGTACTGAAGTAACCATTGTAACCTGGAAAAAGGACACCTAGGAGTAACTTGTTTAATACACTTGCTGTGCCCTGAACGAGATAGATGTATGTTTCCTCACTCGGTGCACATGCAGAATGCACCTGTCCCTCCTCTCTCCTTCCCTGAATCTTACCCTTCCTTCAAGGTTAAGCTCAAGTTCAGCGTTCCCCTATCCTCCGCCTTCCTAGCCTGCACAGAAAGCAGTGTCATCACTGTCTTCATTGTCTTTCATTCATAATTGGAGCCGTGGCTGTGGCTTTTCTTTCTCATGACAGCTTTACAAATGGTACAGAGCCTCCCCTCTCTCAAGTGGTTTAAATGGGACCTTACCCAGAGGCAGCAAACACTGAGCACTTCCCTGGCCTCCTCTGGCCTAATGAGCCCTCGATTATTGTTTGGCATTATTAACTGTCAACAGTGGGATGGCTCCCCTCTGGGAACTCAATGAGAATGGTGAGAAATATAAGATTAGAATTGAGGGAACCACGCGAAATAGCGTTTACTTATTGGCAAAGGGGAGGAAAAAGCTACTAAACATCATCCCAATGTTCCTCTTCATCATCTGTTGCCTATGTCTCCTTTTTCCTCCTTGAGGGCTGCAGTTCTGTTTTTGTGCAATGTAACGCATTAATGGGACACGTTTTATTTCAATGATGATATTAATAATGGAGTTGGGGGACACTTATTTGCCAACCATTTAAAAGGAGATTTAAGCTGCATGGTTGCCTGCCCACCCTCATCTGTAAAGAACTTCTCTGACTTTGAGATTGGAGGTGATGAATCGAACCCTCTGGAGATTGATCTGGAGGAGGGGCTTGCATTTATTGAGTGATTCCTATGTGCCCAGCCCAGTGGTAAGCACTTACATTCCCCTTTTCACTTGGTTCTCACAGACACCGGTGAAATAGGTATCCTTGACTGCATTTCATAGATGAGAGAATGGAGATACAGGAGGTGAAGTAACTTACCCAAGGTCACAGGGCTAGGAGTAAGGGGTGGAGCTGGAATTCAAGCCCAGGGCAGCTCCCTGGCTCCAAAGCCCCCAGTTTTGCAGTGGAATGAGATGGGGTGGAGGGGGGGTGTGCAGGAAATGAGGCCAAAGGGCAGGAAGGGCAGGCAGTGTCTATCTGCATCTCTGCCTTGTTTTGGGAATCCTCTCCCAATTGTCAGAGGGGCCCTAGACATTTTCCTATGGTGGAGAGAGGATGGAGGCTCTCTATCTACTTGGAGATTTGAGAGAAGGCCCTGTACTGCCTCAGGGTACAGGAAACCTGACCTCCCACCCAGGCACAGCCTCTGGCTTTACTTGAGGCCTTGTTCCTTCACCTATGAAAGGAGTGCACCAGCCTGTGTCCTTCCCACCTCTCAGAGTTACCCTGACTCACATGCTGAGGTAGTCAAGGGCACTCAAGGCTTGGCAGCTGTTTGTGTGGGATGACTTGAGACAACTTCCAACCCTGAGATTCTATATTACACAGGCTTTTCAAAAAGGCTGAAAAGCATGAATCCCTTTATAAATGCGAGGGATTATTAAGAGCAGGAAGGTGTGATAACAGCAGGCATGTAGAGACTCCAGATATAACTCCATGATTTTCTGCTTCATCTGCCTCTTACAAAGATTGGGGAAACCCAGGAGAGGTTTCCCCCTTTGCCTTTCTATGGAGCATGTTGTCTTTCTCTCCAGGGTCCAGGAACTAATTGGTAGGGGAAGACCTGAGTAGTGCTTAGACATGGGACAGGGAACAATGCATCTGGATCCACCATCTCTTGGTGAAGATAAATTCCGTTTTATTTTCCTCTCTCCGTTTGGCACATAGCAGAATCATGCATTGCTAAAAACGAATTCTCTTAACTAGTTTGTAGCTTCTTCTAGAAATAATTTGCTACATTTCCTAGATATTGAGATTATGTGGGCACCTACTTTTTACAAGTTGATGTTGAGTGTATTGTGCTATGGTACATACAGTAATTCCAAGATGAAAAATTTGCATAAAGTGCCTTGTATATATAATTTCTTGTATAGAAGCAATGGCATTGAATAAATCTGTTGTGATTCCTAAGATAAATAATTTCTCCCTCTCTTTTTCTTATCTTCTTCCATGTACACTGACCAATCAGCATGACCAGGAAGGAGAAAGCAACATCCTCACTTCTGGAATGCCCAGTGGACCCAATGCTATTACAATGCCATCAATATGGACATTCAAACAGCCTTTTCTCAGCTCAAAAGGATAGAGCTGAGGAATATCTGACACCACATTTTTCTCGCCCTAACTTGTGCATTTGGCGCCCCAGCCTTAGGGATGGAAGAAGCCCAATGTCGAAGCGACAGCTTTGTTACCTGGGAGAGAGCAAAGCAAAGATGGCCCCTTTGTTTCAATACCTCCCTCAAATCTGGACCTCTTTCATCTTTGCACCCGATGGCCTGTCTCAAGGTTATGATAATGGAGACAGCACCTCTGGGCTCATGGAGGCTGATTATGCACATCTCAGTAATTGGCAGGTGCTGCAAATCATGGGTCCCCTATCCTCCCCGTAGAAAGCTGGTAGTTACACATTTACCAACACAGCACTGCCCTGAGCTTTAGAGTACTCAGTCTTCCCCTGGGTATGGAACCTGCCTTTGGAAGGTCATTCCTTTGATGTTCCCTCCAGGTGTGGTGTTTCTAGGTTGATGCTTCAATTTTTGTTCCTCTTATTACTTTGTAGAAGAAACAGGAGATTTTGGGATTCATATAGAGCTGTATTCCAAGTGCTACTCACTGTCTGCAGACGTATAAGATATTATTCACTCTTTGATGCTCTTAACAGTAAAATAGAGTAATAATTTGATAATATCTTTTGCAGGCTGTTTGAGAGGACTGCATACCCCTGTTCAACTAATAGGGAATGTTCATTCTCTTCTCCGTTCTGTGGAATGGTGATTTCCAAACCACTAGAGGAGGTAAGAAGGTAACATTAGAGTTACTTCCCATTTTTATTTATGCTTGAATAATTCATATTTAGTGTATATTTATAAGGTATAACATATAGAATTGTAAAATATATATGTATTAATATATATGTATACATATAAGTATGCAAGAAAAAATTATTGATGAGTTACATAATCAAAACAATTTGACCTATCTGAAAGATTGTTTTACTTAAGTATGATTGACATATTCATATTAAGGTATTAATTAACAATCATATCTATATAATAAAAGCCTAAGTGACCATTATGGCAGAACAACCAGAAGGACCAGTTGCTATGATGTGCACTGACTACCAGGGGCAGACGCTCAATGCAGGAGCTGCCCTTTGGTGGTCAGTGCACTGCCACAGGGGGAGCGGCCACTCAGCCAGAAGCCGAGCTCATGGCTG
Source organism: Myotis daubentonii (assembly GCF_963259705.1). NCBI lineage: Eukaryota > Metazoa > Chordata > Mammalia > Chiroptera > Vespertilionidae > Myotis > Myotis daubentonii. Next base: position 86,854,801 of record NC_081847.1, read on the forward strand.
AAGAGCGCAGTGGTGGTTGCAGGAGCCTCTCCTGCCTTCACAGCAGTGCTAAGGAGCAGTGAGCCGAGCAGTAAGGAGCAAGCAGGTGGGCGGTAAGGAGTGAGGGATCCTGGATTGTGAGAGGGATGTCCGACTGCCGGCTTAGGCCTGATCCCCCTAAGCCGACAGTTGGACATCCCCCAAGGGGCCCAGACTGTGAGAGGGTGCAGGCCTGGCTGAGGCCCCCCCCTCCAGTGTACAAATTTTGTGCACCAGGCCTCTAGTTTTATTATAGATCACTAAACTATGTTTGACATTTTAAGTAAAAAGATTTTACTATTTCAATGGCTTACAATAAAAATTAATCTCTATCAATGAAGAAAATTAATATTCTTGCCTGCTTAGTATATGCTTATTTTAGGCATTGGCTATGGCCCACATGGCCTAAAATACATACTACCTGGCCCAGGAAAGTCTTGCTGATCCCTGTCCTATTATTATTAACTATAAGTACACCATGAGAGCAATAAACACCTTATTCAGATGGAGAAGTGGAGGAAAATTTTTACATACAAGCATAAAGACAGGATTTAATACTAGATCTGGCAATGCTAAGGCCTTGTTCATTCTGCTAAACTGCAATTTCCTGTAGTACTCGCAATGTCTTGTCACATATAGAGCAAGTACAAACAGTGGAATGGAGGGAGAGCAGTAATCACGCCATTGGGATCTGGACTTTCTAAGGGAGAGTCAGACAGTACTTTACTGTATAACCTTGGTATATCTGCTACTATTCCCTGATCCTGTATTACACCCAGGGCAGGTATTGCTAATTGATTAAAGAACTACTTTTTTTGGGGGGGGGAGGGGCTGAGTTGTATGCAGCTATAGAATTCTTATGAACACAACTCTCCAGGCATTGTAAATGAAACATATTGACATTTTGTATGAACATAAATAGAGTGATGTGTAAGTATATGGGTCAATGAGAAGACTGAGGTAGAGATGAAGGGAATTATAAGAAAATGAGAGGCAACATGAAATTTTGTGTATTTTGTTAGCAAAATTTTCATTCAAGAGGTACCATATAATTTCACTCATATGTGGAATTTAATGAACAAACTGAACTACTAAGTAAAATAGAGAAAGACCCATAGGTAAAGAGCAGGCAGACAGCTCTGTGCAGGGGTTAGGAGTGGAGGGATTGTGCAAAAAAGAAAAAAAGAGAGAGAAAACTCATGGACATGGACAACAGTGTGGTGACTGCAGGCGTGGAGAGTGGGTGGAGGTGGAAGAGGGCAGAGAGGGGATAAATGGTGATGGAAAAAATAAAATAAAATGGGACAAAAAGAGGAACATATTCAAGAAGTCCTCTTTACCCAGCATATAGCTAGGAGCCATGGGGGCAATAGGAAAGCAGAAAACTGTCCAGTTTAGTGGTTAGGATCATGGACTCTGGACTCAGAACATCTGGGTCCAAATTCCAAATCTGCTACTTAACAGTGTGTGACCTTAGGCAAACTTACTCCCTCTTTTCTTGGTTTTCTCACTTGGCAAAATAAGAGAAACCACTTTATGAGGCAATTGTGAAAATTAACTGACTTAATTTACATGAAGCGCGTAGGGCCATGCCTAGTGCAGGATAAGTGCTAGTATAAATGTTGTACTACGATGGCCCACAATGTGCTTAAAATACAGTCGTGAACTAAAGACCAACATACAGAGAGGCTAAGAACCACACACACCACACACTAGATTACAGAGTACAAACCATGCCCAAGGTTTCTATTATCCTGTGTTGTCTACTTCTCAGCACTGTTTCTTCCATCCGTAAAAGTCACAGATAATGAACACTCTGCGTCACCATTTCTGGATTTATGCACGATGTTGTTCCGTCCCAGTGAATTTTATTCATCACCTCACGGATTTGTCAATAGCTCCCAAGACAGTACAGTCTCATGGAAGATCTTGCTGATGTATCATTTGTCTTTTCCCCCTCAGCTATAGCCAAATAGACATTCTTGTCACTGCAACAATTTGGAAAATAATTCATGTCACTCTAGTAATTTTCAGTACTATTGATTTACCAGTGCAGAGTTAAGGTCTATACTAGGGAGCTACCTTTAAATATTCAAAATAATTCATTCTAAGAAATGGGAACCATTTGTGTTATAATACTCAGCCACAATACCCCAGGGATATCTGAAAAGTCACTAAGGAGATAAACTACCTTTTTATCAATCATCTAAAGAAAAAAATCCTATGATATATAACTGTAAATATGCCTTACATATGCCCTTACAATCTACAGCTTTATATATGACATTTTTAGAAATGATGTTTTCTTAAGTAAGTTCATGGGGTGGAGGAGGGGAGAGTGGGAGGGAGGAAATTTTAGTTCTGGCCCTCACTGAACAATCAAAAATGAAAAGAAAAATTTTTTGGTTGAAATTTCAGAATTCTCTTCCACCTTCTTCTTCTTCTTTTTAAAAAATCAGTTATTTTAAGATGGCAGGTAGTGACTCAGCTAAGGGGTCATTAGAGTTGTCCTTTTCTGTGTGAAGAGAGGGATTCTCTCCTTGATAAATAAATGTAGCCTTTCCAGCTTTAGTTCTAGTAAAGGTATAAAAGTTGTAAGTTGGAAAATGTGGAATTCAGCAGTTAAATCTTTGGGAAAGCCTCCAGGCTAGGACACCTATGCTGCTGTTTCTGCAAGCTCAGGCCTCTGACTCCAAAGGTTTCAGCTCACCTGGAATGTATAAACCAGCCAGACTCTCAGGGGGAAGGTATTACTCCTCAAATGTCTCCTAACCGAAATTCTACCAGCATTGTGATATGTACCTTTCGAAATGTCAAAAGAACGAAGCAGTGGTGCTTATAAGGGAGTTGTCTCCTGTTCTTTGTCATGATCTAGTTAGCCCTGTTTTCATTAGCCAGGCTACTTTCTTTAATTATTGATAGATGAATTGTATCATTCCTGAAATGTAGTAACATGACTTTGAAGGACAATACTGGTCATTACATGTGGCAAATTAAATGATTACAACAAATATTTGCTCCTTCAGTTGACCTGTAGGGGAGGTATATACTCACTTCACTGATGTTGGGTTTGACATTTTGACTTGCTTTGGCCAACATAATTTAGGTAAAAGTGACAGTCAGTTTTGAGCCAAAGCTTTAAGAGACTTTATATGTCTTTGCTCAACCCTCTGGGGGCTTTGATTTTAGCCACCAGAGTACATTCTTCAGATGGCTGCTGCTCCTCTTGCCCAGGCCTGAAAAGGCAGCGTGCAGACCAACCTACTGCAGAGCCATCATGGCCAAGCTGTAGATGCCCAAGTATATATATAAAAAATGCTTGTTATTGGTTCTAAAAAAAATGCTTGCTGTTTTATTAAGACACTGAGTTTTGGGGATGGTAGTTAGGCAGCATTATTGATCATAGCAATCGGTGATTAATACAGGCCTTAACCTTAAAAGTTCCTGGTTAGAGGAGATTTCCTTAAAAAGCCTGGTTGTCTGATCTTCATATCTTAGTAGGGAACTGGGCTATATAAGGCATGGGAAGAGACTGGGTAGATACATCTGTCATTTTACTACTCTTTTTTTTCTTCTTTTCTTCTCTACTACTCTTTATCAAAATTCTCAATGCCTGATATATTTTCAAATTGAATTGTGATTTAGCTGTGACTGAGTGCTGCTATCAGATTAGAATTTTTGCTACAAAATGTAGTTTCTTACATTTCTAAGCTTGTTATGCTCTTTGGACACTTACGTCTTACATGGCCTAGCTGGCCTAGTTGGTCCCTAGCTGGCCCATTCATTGATGAGGAGACAGCAATATAGCAAAAAGTACACAGCAATAGGAAAAATCTATAAAGTGGCAATAATACTTCTTTGCAAATATGTGTGTGTGTGTGTGTGTGTGTGTGTGTGTGTGTGTGTGTGAGAGAGAGAGAGAGAGAGAGAGAGAGAGAGAGAGAGAGAGAGAGAGTTTTTAAAGACACAGCATGTAAATTATATAAACTGTCCAGTATAAGCCTGAAATAATCTTTAATGATTGAGTGCTTGCCATCTACTATGCACAAAATGCTTTTACATGTGTTTGCTCTTGTAATTCTTATTAAAACATGATATTTATACTATTATCAAGTTTATTTTTTGGAGGAGAAAACTGAGATAATGGAGTTTAAGTAACTTGTTCAAAGTTATTCATGCAGCTAAGGAATGGTGGAGCAGTATTTTGGACCACTTTAGAATGTAGAAAGTTTGCAAAAGAAAGAGACTATCACTTATTTCCTAACAAGAACAAACTGGATAAGTTAAACAATCATAATATTAAAACCCATAGCATACCTATGGATACCCATCAACTAGCTTAGAAAGGAATAGGCTAGAAGTAGGCGGGGAAAGAAGAGCTTCAAGCTGTTTTCCTCCCTAGGGACATAACAGAAAGAGGATTAACACCCTCCTTCCCCTATAGCTGTGGCTAAGGGGAAATCAGCCTGATTTTTGTCACCTTTTAATGCCCGCTTGTGGACAGACACGATGAATGAAAATCCCAAGGATCCACAGTTAAAGAGCAAATATATATCCAGTCTCTACATATTTCCCATGAGTGCATAGGACAACACACCAAAGGGGGGCATCTCTGAAGCAAAATGAGACCCCCGAATGTAAGTCTGCTGTTTTCCAAAAACAGGGCAGAGGAACTGAGCAAGATCCCACCTCCATCCTGAGGTGCATGTGGTTTTCTGAATATAAGAAATTGCCACCTCAAAGGCTGGGAGCAAGGCAGGAAAGATCCCACCTCCCTAGACGTGAAGGGCCTTACCAAATGAGCAGCAATAGCCTAATTAGGATTGGGATAATTAAGAGAGGACCTAGTTACACTGAACCAAACCTTCACTGAAAGATAGGGGTAGGGCAGTAGGGTGGAGAGATTTCCTGCAGCGCAGAAAGCAGAGATGGAGAGTGAGAGTGAGAATCTCCATTGATCCCAAAAGGTGGTTGCCTAGCTGTGAACCTGAACTTTCAAAGCTACAGCTCCTGTAGCTTAGAAGGGTGGTGACGACTGTAAAGCATAAAAAGTTCTCTGGAGTCTTGGTGGTGTTCAGATCCTAAGCTCTGATAAGGGAATATTCTCCTCCCACCATTAAAAATATTTGAAGCCAGTGCTAGACTGAATCTTTCTTTAAAATTTAAATTCTTTATTGTATAAAGTATTACATATGTCTCCTCCCCGCCCCCCCCCCCCCCGCCATTGATCGAATCTTTTCAAAGCTATGACAAAGCCCACACCCAGCTCAATTATAGATTAGATAGACTCAGCCTCACCAAAATGATGACCTGAGAAAGGCATAGAAAGGCATTTGTGTGATCATATCTAGGGATTAAACCTTACTTATTCAGTCTCTGCTATTGGTATTTTTATACACAATGTCTGGCTTACAAAAAATTATTAATCAGGACACAAGAAAATATGACCTATAGTCTAGAAGCAGAACTAAAAAAAGGTAAATTATCTACTATCTAGTCATTTGCACTAAAATTTACCAGCTCCTCATTTAGGGAAAGAAGAATGATATGTTTAGGGGAGCAATATTAAGAATGTCAGCAGATTTCCCAGCCTAGCTCTGAGACTTTCAGTTCTGCATTGACACTCATTTGCATTTATCTAATTTCTTGTTGTGGAGTGCATAGAAGGCAAACCCACACATCTTGATAATTAACCCTAAGAAGGTGAAGTTGAATAGTGTCAAGTATAGGATGCATGGTTGAATTAAACAATAAAAGAATATTGCTCACAAAGAAGTTAAGGGAGATACACTTTACAATAACATGTAAAAATGAGGCAGGGCTTTAATGGCCAGGACACTAATTTTGCTTTCTGCATTACATGGTGAATTCGACAGTAGTTGGAGGCAGAATCAAAACATATGTCTACCTCTGCGGTGTTTGTATGATAACTTCTCCCAGCTGTTGTTTCCTTCTATGTAAAAATGAGTTAATAACAGCCACACCTACTTTATGTGGTTGATTTTCAAATCATGAGACTGGAAATGAATGGTGTGACCAATTGAAAGATAATGCCGGACGTTGGGCGACATTTAAAGCCGGTGGGTCTTGATCTGGCATCTAGAAAGGTTCTGGAATCTGGAGAAGGCTGTGCATAGATTAAATAGGAGTCCAAAGATGAAATATAATTTTGAAAGGCATTTGGGGGTCAGAGGAGCCTAGTTTAAAGGAAACTAAGATCTCCTTGTCTCAGGACCCCATGCTTTTTATTAACACAAATTGTCCTGAGGAGAGGCAGAGATATACACTTCAAAGGGTCAGGGTTTGGTACAGAGTCCATTGTCAGAATAGGGAGAATTAGCCTACGGCTGTTCAGGTGTTTGGCCATTAGGAGGCAATAACATGTAGATTAAGATGCCCTGAGCTGTCTGGCAGCAAACAATCAATTTAATGTATCCTATTCAGGTTTGGGGAAATGCCATCAGCCATTCCCAGATTCAGCCCTGCTGTCATGCTGGAATTGGCTTCGGGAAAGATGCTTTGAATACTCCAAAGTTATAGGTTGAAATAGTAATAGTAAAACAACAAATCAACCAAACCTCCTACCATCAATAAAAATAAGTGCATTCTATGTGCCCTGGATACAATTATAGAAAGAGAGAGGTGATGATTTTACTCAACTCTGTCCTGATAAGATCACTCCAAGAGTGTTGAGTTCTGAATATCACACATCAAGAGAGAGATAGTCCTACAAGGAGCATGTTTAGAGGACAGAATAGAATTCTAAAAATCTTAAGTGCAGAATTGTTGAAAGAATGGAAGATTATTCCTAGATGAATATTATGAAGTAAAGAGACTCAGGGGTTCCAATAAACAAAATGGAAAAGCATGGATTTTTGTGCAAATAGTAATCTTTGGAATGTTGGTTAAACCACCCTACCCCCACCCCCTCCCCACCCCCCACCTGCAACAGGAGCCTGGGAAAAATGGCTAAGCTACTTGAGTCTCATTTTCAACATGTGTTAAATGAACACAGTGTTATCTAATTTATTATGCTTTTGTGAGGATTAAGTGAGATAATCTTAAGAAACATAAAATAATATGTAGGCCATTGGTATATATTACTCTAACATAATAGATTTGGAATAATTTTAATTATCCATAAAACATTTTAAATCAATTACTGCTGTATAGAAAGGAAATTGACTGCTTCTCCTTGGTTGAGGAATTTGAGTATAGTTTGTTGGAGGGTATTCAGATGTCATCAGTACATGGTGGGACTGTTTGAAATGTTAGGTCCTTTACAACTTCAGATTATCTTGGACAGTATCAGTAAACAGCACAATGCATCCATTGGCCAACTTTATTCTCATCATCGGGCAGAATTTGCATGTATCTATTATACAAGAAGAGGAGGTTTGAAGGGGTCAGGACAGATTTATGTACTAACTTGGTCAGAAGAGCAGAGCAAACTTAGAATGAGAGAGATCAAAATAGATTTTCTGACTGGATGTCAATAAAAATTATGATTCTTTGTCTTTGTTTCATAAATTTTTATAATAAGAACATGAGATTTTTATAATAAGAGCAGGAAAGCCCTGTAGACCTTTATGGAAAATTTAAAAATTTTTACTAAATATAAGATGAACTTTTGGAGTTTTCTAATAAACAAGAGGAGTTTTTCATTTTTCAAGCTAAGAGACAGGAAACATTATTCTTTGTAGTAACTCTGCAGACATTTTATTTATGAAAGAAACAAAACTAACAATGGCAGACTTATCTGCAAAAATGACGAGAAATTGTCAGACCTGTGGACATGTTCTTTGTCTCATGCTGTAATAACATACAGAAGTCTGGTTTAAAGAAAGGCCTCCTGTTAGCATTGTATGAGTAACAATGACTGAACTACAAAGAAATGCATAAAAGGAAATGCTCTTAATGGAATATTTGAGAGTTATTTGAGAGACCCACCTGGAGAAGGAAAATACATTCTGGCAAAAGAGATATTGTGATTGCCATGGGCCTGCCAGGAGATGTTTTCTTTTTCCTGAGATGTTATTGTTTTTCCCTGACTGAGAGGTCCTTGTTTTGCATATTGATTAAATTAGAATCTGCACTAAAAGAGTTTTTATCATGATTTATTTATACGCATCCTGATTTATTTATATTTCATCCCCCATTTACAGTTGTACATATGCAGGACAATGAGCCCTAAAATGTTAGAAGGATCAGTCTCACCCGTAGAGTCAAAATTAATGTGAGGTCCTCTGTAGGCAAAGTAGCTGATTATATACATGAAGTTTTTCCTTACCCTCTCTCTATTTGACTTTCATCATACTCAAAAGTGCACTTTCCCCAGCTCAGTCACCACACTTTTAATTTATTTTTGTTGTTGTTTAAAGTATTACAAATAGTAGTACCTATGTCTCCTTATTCCACCATTGACCTCCCCATGCCTTGCCCCCTAGTACCCCCCTTCCCCAGTGTCTTGTGTTCATTGATTATGCTTATATGCATGCCTACAAGTTCTTTGGTTGATCTCTTACTCCCACCCCCAAACCTCCCCTGCCTTCCCGCTAAAGTTTGACAGTCTGTTTGATGCTTCTTTGTCTTTGTATCTATTTTTGTTCATCAGTGTATGATGTTCTTTATATTCCATTAATTTATTTTTTAACAGCCTTATCCTATCTAATAATAGACAAACATGGTAATTAACCATACCTCCAACACACTTCCCATTGGCTAATCAGGGCGATATGCAAATTAACTGCCAAACAAGATGGCGGCCGGCAGCCAGGCTGCTGAAGTGAACAGGAGGCTTGCTTGCTCCAGTGATGGAGGAAGCCAAGGTTCCCCGCCTGCCACTGCCGGCCTCTGAGCTTGCAGTCTAAGAAACAATTTTGCAATTATAGAAGTTAAACAAAACCCAGAAACCTGTTTTCGGCCAGCCTGGCTTCAGCCAGCAGGATTGCAACAGTGTTTCAATTATAGAATCCAAACAAACCCAGATCCCTGCTTTCAGCAGCGGAGGTCTCAGAGCTAAAGCTGGCTCTCAGCTCCAGTGACAGCCATAGAAAATAAATAAATCCCAGAATAAAAAAAGAAAAGAAAAAAGGAGAAGTTGGGAGCTTTAGTCGCCTGCCAGCCTGAAAACGGCCCTCAGCCCCTCACCCAGACTGGCCAGGCACCCCAGTGGGGACCACCACCCTGAAGGGGGTTTGACCAGCTGCAAACAGCCATCATCCCCTCATCCAGGCTCGTCAGGCACCCCAGTGGGGATCCCCACCCTGAAGCAACAAGATGGCGGCTAATTTGCATACTGAAGGCGGGCGGCAGCAGGCAAGGCTGTCCCGGTCTGGGACCTGGATCCATGACCTGGCAGGCAGGGGGCAGCACTTGAGGCTGTCTGTGGTCTGGGACCCGGATCCATGACCTGGCGGGTGGGGGGCAGTGCTTGAGGCTGTCCGTGGTCGGGGACCCGGATCTGTGACCCTTCCCGGCAGGGCGGCAGCTCACACAGGGGCCGATCGGCCAGGGTTGGGCAGGGCAGGACGCCTGGCTTCCTCCCAGCCCCAGTCACTCTGGGCAGGTGAGCAGCGCAGAGAGCCTCTGGACAGGGGAGGCAGGCCAGCGGAGGGTGGCCTGTACTCCCCACATGGCGGTGGTGACAGCTGTGAGCGCACAAAGCGGAGCCTGCAGGCTGAGCTGAAGTAGCGCCTGCAGGCCATCAGTGCCCAGGAGTGGCTGCACAAGATCCACCTCCTGGCCCAGAAGGTGCAGGATCGCAGGGACAGCCATCGTGGCAGGCCAGACTGACGTCCTCCTGGCCGCACGACGGGGATTTGTGGATCTGCAAAGCCAGAGGCCTCCCGTGTGCACATCCCCGCCTGGCGTGTGAACATCCCCCAGCACACTGTCACCCTCCCACACCTCCAACAGTTGCAAACCAAGGCGTGCACAAGTTCCCCCCACCTCTCCATCGCACTTCCATCAACCCCGCATGCCTAACACCCCCACAGGATGTGCACACATCCCCTCTGATGCACTCACATCCTTTGGAGAGTGTCTGGGTGTTCTGGGTGCTGAGGGTGGGTGCCAGTGAGAGGGTGGCGTGGTGACGCCATGTTCCCACAGAGGCCAGTGCAGCTATGAGATCACCTCTAGGGGGTTAATGCAGGTGCTGAGGTGTGAGCAGATGCAGACAGACACACCTGGTGGGCGTGGGCTGCCCTTGCTGAGGTGCCTTTGGTCAGCATTCAAGATCAAGAACCCAGAGGTGGAGAGGAATTCTGTCCTCTCAGTGAAACAGTGGGATACTCGGGGCGACTGTTGAGGAGGAATGTGCACTTTGGGTTCCAGCACCCATGAGCGAAGGCTGCCCTGACTGAGCCTTGCTTGCTTGGGGCCTAGCGCACTCCTGCCGGGCAGCGGGTGACAGGACGTGCTTTTCCAAATTAATGAGAGAAAACGTTGATTCTCCTGCTGCCCATGAAGGTGGAAAGTGAAGTGGGGAGACATGAGGGGAGTGAGCGAGGCTCCCTGTCTGGAGGTTCCCTGTCTGGGGGTTCCAAATCTGCTGTTGGTTTCTTTCACCGCTGACTAGAGATATACAGGGTGTCCCCCCAAAATGTATACACACTTTGTATACCTACTAATTCCAATGGTTTTAAGCATAAGAAAGAAACAACAATGGAGCTGTTATCTGTTAAAAGTGTGGGCACAAACAGGTAGTGGGACATTCCCTGAGGGGTCTCAGATTGGGGAGGGTGAAGGCCAGACTGAGGGGCCCTTCCCGTCCCCCCCCCCCAGTGCACAAATTTCGTGCACCAGGCTACTAGTTGAGATATAATTCACAAACCATGCAACTCACTCATTTAAAGTGTGCAATTCAATGACTTTTAGTCTATTCACAGAGTTGTTCATCTGTTACCACAGTCAACTTAGAACATTTTCATTACCTCCAAAGAAGCCCATACCCCTTAGTCATTACTCTCAATCCCCTCAGCCTCCCAACCCTAGGCAAGCACTAATGGTTCAACTTTTTTTCTTTTTCTTTTTTTAATGTATCCTATTCTGGATACTCCATTTAAATGGAATCATGTAATAGGTGGTTATTTGGGTCTCTCTTCTTTCACTTAGGGCAGTGATTTTCAACCTTTTTCATCTCATGGCACACATAAACTAATTTACAAAATTCTGCAACACAGCAAAAATGTAATTTTTGCTGATCTGATAAAAAGATATATTTTTTATTGATTTACAAAAATTAATAATAGTAATTACCTACCCTTTTTGCTCCAAAGGGACTTTAAAAAATCAGGTGCTTATACTTGTATATAAGGTTTTCTGGTACCAAGAATTAGCCAATAAAATGCATTCTTGTTATGTCATGTGACCAATAAGATGCAACTCTATTATATGACCTATATATTTATGACTCAAGACAGGGTATTCACACTGAACAGCTATTGTGTTGACTGTTGTCAATTTTTCATTTGACAATCTAAGGGAAAAGAGGTCAGTGCCCCTGACTAAAAATATTCAGATATTGCATATTTTAAAAATTCGTGTGGCATACCAGTGTGCCCTGGCACACTGATTGCAAATCGCTGACTTAGTGTAATATTTTAAAGGTTCATCCACATTGTAGCATGTAGCATTTGACATTTTTTTTTTTAACTGTTTAAAACTTTTTTGTTGAAAGTATTACATATGTGTCCTTTTTCACCCCCAATAACCCCCTCTAGCCCGGCCTGGTCCCCCGCCCACCTAATTGTCCGTGTTCCAGGTTATGTACATATACATACAAGGTCTTTGGCTGATTACCTCCCACCCACCCACCCTCCCCCACCTCCCTCTGAGATTCCGTACTCTGTTCTATGCTTCCTTTTTTTTTTTTTTTTTTTTTAGGAATTAACTCAATTTTTTTTTTTAAATTAAATCTTTATTATTCAGATTATTACATTTGTTCCTCTTTTTCCCCCCCCCATAACTCCCCTCCTCCCAGTTCCCGCCCCACCCTCCGCCCTCACTCCCCACCCACTGTCCTCATCCATAGGTGCACGATTTTTGTCCAGTCTCTTCCCGCATCTCCCACACCCCTTTCCCCCCCAAGAATAGTCAGTCCATTCCCTTTCTATGTCCCTGATTCTATTATGATCACCAGATTATTTATTCACTTGATTCTTAGATTCACTTGTTGATAGATGCATGTTTGTTGTTCATAATTTGTATCTTTACCTTTTTCTTCTTCCTCCTCTTCTTAAAGGATATCTTTCAGCATTTCATATAATACTGGTTTGGTGGTGATGAACTCCTTTAGCTTTTCCTTATCTGTGAAGCTCTTTATCTGACCTTCAGTTCTGAATGATAGCTTTGCTGGATAAAGTAATCTTGGTTGTAGGTTCTTGGTATTCATCACTTTGAATATTTCTTGCCATTCCCTTCTGGCCTGTAAAGTTTCTGTTGAGAAATTAGCTGACAGTCGTATGGGTATTCCCTTGTAGGTAACTGAGTTTCTTTCTCTTGCTGCTTTTAAGATTCTCTCTTTGTCTTTTGCTCTTGGCATTTTAATTATGATGTGTCTTGGTGTGGTCCTCTTTGGATTCCTTTTGTTTGGGGTTCTCTGTGCTTCCTGGACCTGTAAGTCTATTTCTCTCACCAGGTGGGGGAAGTTTTCTGTCATTATTTCTTCAAATAGGTTTTCAATATCTTGCTCTCTCTCATCTTTTGGCACCCCTATAATTCTGATGTTGTTATGCTTGAAGCTGTCCCAGAGGCACCTTACACTATCTTCGTATTTTCGGATTCTTTTTTCATTTTGCTTTTCTGGTTGGGTGTTTTTTGCTTCTTCGCATTTCAAATCTTTGCCTTGATTCTTGCGCTCCTCTGGTCTGCTCTTGGGAGTCTGTATAGTATTCGTTATTTCAGTCTGTGTATGCTTAATTTCTAGTTGGTTCTTTATCATAACATCGAGGGTCTCATTAGTTTTCTTGAGGATCTCACTACATTTATCGGCGGCTTCTAGAGAGTTCTTAAGAGACCTTAAAAGTGTGGGTCTGAACTCAATATCCTCCATTGACAGTTTTGTCCTGTTTCTTTGTCTCCGCATTTTTTATGCTTTCTTGGTACACCCCCTAGTGGTCTTTGTGCGCAGTCTTGTTGTAGTTAAGCCTTGATTGTTGTCGGCAATAGTGGGGGTGATTTAACCTTCAGGCTAACTGGCTATGAGAGTCCGCTGTGTCTGCAGTGGGAGATCTTCTGTGCTGGATCTCTAGGGCGGTGCTAATCTAGCGTTTGCCTGAGGCTATCTGGCAAATGGCTCTGCGCAGGGCTTGGGCGGGGCAGGTCCCCGGGTATCTACAGGGCGGGCAGGAGCGAGCAGTTATGGCTGCTCTCAGTTCTGTCTCTAGGGGCTCTGCCTCACAGAGTCCCAGCAACCGCTGCAAACCTCGGAGAGAAAGCTGCCTTCGAGTTCCGACGGAAGCCAGACAGTCCCGCGTTCGGACCGAAGCCAGACAGTCCTGCTTCTCCCGTTTGAGTCTGGGTCCCTAGAGACTCGCCCGGATCTGGAGCTCAGAGTCTGAAACTCCCTCCCAATTGAAAACAACAACCGCGCCCTCCACCGCCAGCCCACTAGCGCGCACTCCGCACATGAGTATTTCACTTCAGCACTGCGCCTCCTCTGAGTCTGGGTATGATATTCTCTTTCCTCCTAGTTGTAGAATTTCCACTCAGCCAGCCTTCCTGTGGTTCTGGATGATGTCCGTTCCGTCTTTAGTTGTTTTTTGAAGTGGTTGTTCGAGGCAGCAATCTCCAGCGTTAACCTATGCCGCCATCTTGGTTTCTCCTGCCAAATAGTATTTTACTATATTGATATTCCACATTTCATTAATCCATTCATCAATTGATAGACATTTGGAGTTTGTCTACCTTTTGGCTATTATGAATAATTCTGCTATGAACATTTGTATACAAGTTTTTGTGAGGACATATGTTTTTCTCTTGGGTGTATACTTAGCAGTAGAATTACTGGGTCACATTTTGAAAGTGGAGACCCAGAGGCACTGCCCTAGGGAAAGCCTAGAGCACAAATCTATGGCACAGTGTAGACACAGTATTCTTGACACTAAGCCAAGTACTATGATGTTGCTTCATTTGGCAAAGAAGGCCAACATATCAGCAGCATAGAAGATGACAAAATATGTCAAAGTGCTTATTAAAATGCTTTTTAAGATGCCTGGATCAGTGTTTTGGGTTTCTTCAGTTATATTCCCCAAAGTGAAATCACTTTGTCATAAGGCAGTTCCATTTTTCATTTTTTGAGGTAACTCCATCATGTTTTCCACAGTGGCTGCACCAAACTACATTCCCACCAACAGTGCATGATGGTTTTCTTTTCTCGACGTCCTTGCCAACACTTGTTGTTTGTTGAGTTATTGATGACGGCCATTCTGAGGCAAGGAAACTTGACTTGGGGTGGCAAACACACAATAAATTATACAGAGGATGTATTAAAGAACTGTATACCTGAAATCCATATAACTTTATTAACCAGTATCACACCAATAAATTCAATAAAAAAGAAAATATATTCAAAATTAAAATCTGTGTCCTGAAAAAGAATTTGTTTTCAGCTGTGACATGTTAAGAAGTTGGAAGTTGCCATTTTCATCCTTGCAACAAGGAAAAACTGGACCAACTAAAAACTCAATGAGTCTTCTTGGACTCATTGGAGAAGTGAGGTCTTGGGGCAAACTGTCAGCCAGAAGTCTAGAGAGGCAGGTGAATCCAGAGAATTAGAGTTGAGCCAAGGCCATGGGAGCTATAAACTGGTAGCTACACTTAAGTAGTGATTTTGAGGAGTAGCTGGAGGCTAAATGTGGAGCAGCATGTGAGTGAGAAGCTCCTGTGTCCCTCCCACACTCATATACTATCATTCTCTCCAGGGGAAAGAATTTTGAGTCAGATGCATGCTTTATTATAAGGCAGGACCAAATCATTTTCTTAAAAAATATTTTTATTGATTTCAGGGAGGAATGGAGAGGTAGAGAGATAAAAACATTATTATTAAAGTGAATCATTGATTGGCAGCTTTCTACATGCCCCCCACTGGGTTGCAGACATGTGCCTGACCAGGAATTGAACCGGAACCTCCTGGTTCATAGGTCAATAACTCAATCACTGAGCTACACCAGCAGGCCAAATCCTCTTTTCAAATTCACCCCAGGTCTTAGGAAGGGAAGTTAGAATATCCCAGTGTAGTAATTCCTAGTAATTCCCTACTGCTCTGTGTTTACTTGCCCAGTGATGAGAAGACAGACCTTTGGCTAGATAGAGTTTAATTTAAGACTCAGGATCTGTTAACTCCAAACAGGAGAGGCAGTCAAAGGTCAAGGTTACAGTGCTAGAAGTGTATCAAAGCTTGTCCTCACACAGACTGCCTTTCTAAAATAGGTCTCTAATAAGCCTAGCTACAAAGAAAGGCGATTACAGTCATTGCTCCTACAATTCACAATGCAAATTGGATAGAATACAATCTATTAATTAGAGAACATGGTTTGGATTTGCATTTTGCAGGTAGCAATTGGTTATAATGTGATCAAGTTCAGGTACTAGTACCTAGGGGCAGGAAAAAAAAATTGACAAGATGCATAAACACACACCTTCCCATGTCTGCGGGGCCAGCTACTCAGTGCGTAAGTGCTGGGGGTCTGCTGAGGTAACAGAACTGCACTGGTGGGTAGGCTCCCTATTTGCAGATCACAGAAGAGAATTAAGTGGTGGGCTCAATTATGCTCTCTTAGTCACAGTTCTCTTCTACGTGTTCAGTCTTGGACTTAAGATCTGTTATGTTGTAGAACTAGCGCAACCAAACCAATGGACAAAGCCCCCAAAAGAAGAGCCCCACTCTACCTACAAAGCCTGAACCCTAGACCCCACGATCACGACAAGGCTGCACTCACACCAACCACCAAAATCCACCATCGAAATTCATTTTATTAGCAACAGGGTTCTACTGTGCCTGCCTCAGGCAGCCGAGAGTATGGATAAGGAAGGCCACTCGATCATGAGTGATCACACATACCAGTAGGACTGATCAAACACTTAAATCTCCATTACTATGTGCTGAGGTATGATTTTGCCTTGAGTCACTTATCAAGCTTGACCGTCACCAGAGAACATTAAGAATCATAAGCAGCACTGATCGCCTCACACCCTCCATGCTGTATTACAGGATCTTCATTCTGTATCTTCGCTCACAGACTTAACTGTCTCGGCATTCGGTAGCTTCTGCAGCAGCAGGCACATGAGCAATCACAGCAAGGGCATGGAAATATGGTACAGATTTCAAGGACATCAATATAAGAACTATGAAGATCTGTTTGCTCTGCTTAGAAATTATGACAATTATAGAAAAGCATATGTGAGTGCAAGAGATAGTCAAATGAGTGAGCTTTGCCCACACCAAAGATTTCTGTGGGATCAGACTTGGTGAGCTTGAGCTTAGCTTCATCTAGTCTTTAGTAGTTTGCTTGCCTTTGAGGAGACATTTAAATCTTGTATTAAACTTATGATTTACAGCTTTATAAGTGACACCACTCACAGGAGTCTAACTTATACATAGCCTATCGTATTGCAGATCTTAAAGTGGACAGATGCTGCAGCTATGGTATTATCAACTGATGAGTTTTCGATGGAAATAAATCTATCCACGCATTTTGCGGGGGCCAGGTCATGAAAGTCCACAACAGCCCATTTTTGCCATCTGATGTCAAGGATGTGACAAATGACGCTGTGGGTAAACTGTCCCAACAACTTACGCAGACCATCGAAATGTCAGCAACTAGCCCTACTGTTCACATATGACACATTTCACAGTGTTACCCTTAGTGAGGCACCCACCTCGTTAGATTTAAATCGAGACATCAATGAATTTGTGTCTGATAAATATATAATTGAAGGGAACTCTGGACTTATGACTTTAACATCACAGCATATAGAGAACAATACAAGCAGCAGGTCAGGCACCTGGCACCACGTGACCTTAAACAGCTTGTCAAGGCATTGGTAGATGGCTGCCTAGACAATGTACCTATCTTATTGGCCCCACTTTGTACAGGAAAACTCAACTCTGAGATGTGCGTTACTATTCCTGTCCCAAAGGTGAAAGGCAGGTACTTTAGTGCCTCTTCCAGAGAATTTGAAATAGCCTTAAGCACGGAGATTAAATGGAGACTTTATATTGTATTTTATGATTAGAAGAGAAACAATATTAAAAATATAAGCAAAAATAAAATACTATATACTATCATTTCCAAAGAAGAGAATTTGCTAAGAAAAAAAAAATCACACAGTAGAGTTTAAATGAAAACAAGGAGGGGAGAATATAATTTTAACCAATAAGTTCTATTTTGAATATTAAATAATTTAGTTGAATGTCTGGAGGAAAACTGAACCCATTTGATAATATCTACACTTATTGGTTTGTTTATCTACAAACAGTTAACTTTCAACCACTCAATATTTCAATCCTTTAACAAACTTCAACATTCCTTTACTTCCCTTTGTATAAAGAATAATGTCCAAAATACTAAAAAACGTACTGTGCAATGAATACAATAATTCTGAAAATGTTAGTATAAAAGTATTCTTACAATACACTTACTATTAGTTTAGAAAACTGAATTTTCACCATTCTATTCCAACCAGAACCCTGGTCTCTGCTCTCTAGCCAGAAGCACTGGAACTGTATTGTGGGCAATGCCTGCTCTAAACCCCTGCCACCTCCTGCTGTCATGCCATCTTATCAGCAGACTCAACAAAGTGTAGTAACCAAGGGAGGGGCACTCATGGAAACATCTAATAAGAGACCACAAGCAGGGAGTAGAGCACCCACACGCTCCCTCTCACTATATAGTAACTCCCCCTCAGCTGCTTTTCCCTAATTAAAGAAAAGCTCCTTCTGCTACTTTGCTCTGGTGAGGAGTGTGATTTCATCAAGATAGGCAACTTGTATTCCTTTTTCCGGTAGGCACATCGTAGTTTGAATCATTAACATTTCAAAGTTTCCCATTTTAGACAGAGCAGCATTGAGTTATTTTCGATCCATAAGCAGCCCAGGGCAAACCTTGGTTCATCCAAATCCATTCATTCAGCTTTTATTGAGTGCTGATTCTGCACAAGGCACCGGCAAGGATCCTTCAGGGATACAAAGGTGAATAAGACATGATTCCTATCCTCAATGAGTTTAGCATCTAGCTCAGGAGATGAACAATGTACCAAAAATGGAAGTGTTGAATAATGTAGATCAAAAGGGTAAAAATAAAATTCCATAAAGGAGAATAAAGAAATGCTATGTAAGGCCATAAAAGGCAACATTTAATTCTGTCACAGAGAACAGTAGAGGTTGGGAAGGACTCCTTTATATAGGTGGCATTCCATGCATTTGAGTTTTTGTAAAGATACGTGGTGTGTACCAATCATGTGCCAGGCATTGCACTTAGTGTTTGGGTTGGAACTTGAGAGAGGCTGTGAGTTTGGACCTATAGCCAATTGGATCAGGGGGTTGGGGGTATAGTAATCAGGAGTGTGCTGGACTACCAACACAAACCAATGCAATATCATTGATATCATAAGGATTCTGCTGGGGTAGCTCTTACTGGCTCATCTGAGCCAATTATTAAATGTTCAGGAATTTTGTAAGCAGTTGACTGAGCCTTGGTTGAAATCATCATTGTGGGAGTTTGCCATGAAATCAGCAAACACTACAACTCAGGGTTCACTCCTCCACCTCCCAACCCCTGACCTGAACAATTTGTTAAACTTTGCTGGCATGGATATGTTCCAGGAGGGAATACGAATGTTAATCCACTAATTATTCACATGCTTTCACCTTACTGGCCTACGGTTTTTCCCATCTGTAGGAAGTTGGATACTTAAGGTTTTCCTTACTCGAACATCCTCTTATCTGTAGAGGGGAAAGTGGAGTGAAACCCAACGATTGAAGGGTTAATAAGAATCAGGGCACTGGTCTGGCCCTGAAGGATCCTTGCCGGTGCCTGGTGCTTAGGGAGAAGTGCTAATAAGCATCGATCTCCGGGCTGTAATGAGCAGTTGCCCGGTCAAGCCTCTCCATAGGAGTGCCGTTTCCCCTGCTACGAGGCTGTTTGAAGTGGCAGAAAGGAGCCCTGAGCTGGAGAAATTGGGAGCCCTCTTTTCTCTCCTCCTTGCTGGGTCTCTGTGGGACCCCAGGGCAAGTCATTTAACCTCTCTGTGCCTCTGGGCTCCACCTGCGAATTAGGATGCTTCTCTTTTCCTCCTGCCCTTGCGTGGATAATGCTTGGAAGAGCCACAGACCAAGCTCAGGTTGTCTATAGGTGTCAGGAAGCAAAGTATCGTGAGGCTATAGAACACTGTTGTTTTATTTGCCCAGGTGGGAAAGAAGGCCTTGCAGATACAACCAACCTGTTTAGCGGCCTCAGGTAGCCCAGTCTTAATGGTCTCTGGATAGAGAGAGGATGGATGCTATTTTGGCCCCACTAACATTTTCGACTAGTCTTAGCAAAGGGCCTTGACTGCCTCTTTCTGAGCCTTTTTACCAACATTTTCCTTTTTCTTTTTAAATTAAATTTATTTATTTTTCCCCTTTATTGATTAAGATATTACAAATGTGTCCTTATCCCCCCAATGTCCTCCCATCCCCCAAATCCTACCCTCACCCCCTGTTGTCCACATCTATCACTTATGCTTATATGCATGCATACAAGTCCTTTGGTTGATCTCTCCCCCTCACTCCCACCCTTCCCTACCTTCCCTCTGAGTTTTGAGCATCTGATCGATGCTTCTCTGTCTCTACATCTGTTTTTCTTCATCGGTTTATGTTATTCATTATAATCCACAAATGAGTGAGAGCATGTGATATTTATCTTTCTCTGACTGACTTATTTCACTTAGCATAATGCTCTCCAGCTCCATCCATGCTGTTGCAAATGGTAGGAGTTCCTTCCTTTTTGCAGCAGCATAGTAGTCCATTGTGTAGATGTGCCAAAGATTTTTAATCCATTCATCTGCTGATGGGCACTTAGGCTGATTCCAAATCTTAGCTATTGTAAATTGTGCTGCTATGAACATAATAAAAGCCTAATATGCTAAGTGTTTGGTCAGCCGGTCAGCCATTCAACCAAAGTGTAATATGCTAATGATATGCTAAGGCTACTCAACCACTTGCTATGATGTGCACTGATCACCAGGGGGGCAGACAGTTGACCAGTCACTATGATGTGCACTGACCACCAGGGGGCAGATGCTCCAACCAGTAGGTTAGCTTGCTGCTGGGGTCTGGCTGATCGGGACTGAGTGAGATGAACCAGACATGCCCTGGTGCCCTTCTGTGGTCCCTCCCTGGCTGGCCAACCTCCCGCGTCCCTCCCTGGCCCTGATCATGCACAGGTGGGGTCCCTTGGCCTGGCCTGCTCCCTCTCTCAATCTGTGACCCCTCGGAGGATGTCAGAGAGCCTGTGTTCGGCCCATCCCGCTCAATGTAGGAGCTGCCCCCTGGTGGTCAGTGCGCTGCCACAGGGAGAGCCCCTCTCAGACAGAAGCTGGGCTCATGGCTTGTGAGTGCAGCAGTGGTGGCAGAGCCTCTCCTGCCTCTGTGGCAGTGCTAAGGATGTCCGACTGCCAGCTTAGGAGATCCCCCGAGGGCTCCCGGACTGTGCGAGGGCACAGGCCGGGCTGAGGGACCGTCCCCCCACCACCACCAAGTGTACAAATTTCATGTACCCCTCCTCTAGTTGATTAATATGATTATACAATTCTATAATGCAACATTTGTATATTGCATTATGTGCACACCACCCACAGTCAAGTCTTCTTCCATCACCTTATATTTGGCCCCCTTTCTTCTTTACTACCCTCCCTACCCCTCTTCCCTCTGGTAACCACCATGCTGTTGTCTGTGTCTATGAGTTTCTGTTTGTTTTTCTTGTTTGTTCATTTGCTGCTTTCAGTTTTATATCCCACATGTGACCATATGACCTAGATTTGCATTTATCTGCTCAGTGAGCCAAGGCAGAGTGGTATGTGAAGGGATGTGGTGAGCTGTGGAGAGGAATGTGTTTCCTTCTCTCTTCACTAACATGAACTAGGAGGTTTCAAGGGTACTATTTTCTTGTTAACCAAGCCATGTCTTCCATTCCTCCATGAAGTGCCCCAGAAAGACACATGGATTTTGATTCTTTGGAATTGCCTTTGGTTCCTTCACCGAAGCAACTCTGTCTGTCACAAATGAGTTCTCTGAGCATACATGCAACTGGCAACTGTGACACTCGAAAAAGATCAGACTTGGAATCAGCATTGGTCCAAATGTCACCTCTGCCATTTTACTGAGTGATAGGAGTTGGTCACCTCCATCTATTTATACTTACATTTCTCATCAGTACAGGGAGTTTGTGTCAGCCCTGGCCTGTGTTTCTTTGTCCTCAGATGCATTTCTGCCCTCCCCTACTCTGCTTTATATTGGGAGAGTTCACCCTGCCAATGGCAGATTCCCAAGTGGTCAGGTCAGCTGGCTTCTGACTGGGTTTGGCAGCAGGGAGGCAATGACAGGGGATAGGAGGGTGGGTGGGGGGGGGGTGTGTGGAAAGGAAAAGCAGAGGCTAACTCTGTCTCTCTGTTTCTCAGGTGCACTTCTACAGTGGCAGAGTCTGCTTTGTGATTCTAACTGCCCCAGAGAGTAGTTAGAATCTGGCCCCAGGCTCCTGTCACCCTCCCTTCCCTCTTTGTCCTTCACAGCTTTCCTGCTTTGGCCAATATTTGTGCTGCCTCTGCTTCCTGCTTCCTTGGTTATAAATATTGGGAGCCTTTTGTTTCTCTGGCAAAATCCTGACTGATAGAGAGTTGGTAATATATCACACCTGTTTCACAAGGATGTTATGAGATTGAAAGGAAATCCTATTCATTTCTTTATTAGGGTAAGTGCTCAATAAATGTCTATGGGTCCAACCAGTTAACAAATCTTTTTTTGCCCTTTGAACTTCTAAACATCCTTCAAAGCTGCATGCAGATGCTACTTACTTCCTGAAGTTTTGCCCATCAGATAGGATTTCTCTCATAGCATTTCATGCAACTCCAAGAGAATTTAACATTCTGCCAAAAAGTTAATTGTTGGTGAATTTGCCATCTTCTACTAATCTATTAAACTTCCTGCTTCTCCTATCTGTATTTCTCCCAAATCCCCTGAACAGAAAATGTGCTTACAAATATTTGTGGAACTGAGAGGAGTAGGAGTGCCCTTCTTGTTACTGTTCTTCAGGACTTGATTCCTATAATTTGAGGGGCTATGGCAGACACTGGGACTGACTCTAAATCAACTGTTAGATGAATTCTTGATCCAGTTCTGAAGAATAGACGCTTTTTGAGGCATGCAACTCTCTCATACCTGAGCTTATTTTCTATTTCAGAAACCCATCAGATATTTCATCAATCCTAAATTCAGTAACTATTCCAGACTAAGGACACTCATATCCAAATGCATAGGGTGTAAGCAAGTGTTTGTTTTTGTAAATGAATAATAGAAAATCAGAGGTTTGATTTGTGTTATCATGTGGGATCCATGAACATATATGTAACCATATAGCTAGTGTCTAGATTTGCGCCTGTCTTCATTATAGGTGCTCAATAAAATTTGTTGAATGCTTGAATATATATGTGTTTTGGATAAGATATTAGAAAAAATTACATGCTTATAATTACCCTCCAGAAACTATTCCCTTATGTGAATTTCAAATTGATTTTTTCTCTTTTTTTTTTTTACATAGTCTCATTTATTACTTTATTTTTAATTTTAAAGAAAACTCACCCTTAGGCTCTTTTTCCCCCTTACTCAAATGTGTTATCCATTATTTGGCCTCTGAAAAGCTTCTTTAAAATGTGACATAATTTGGATTGTTTCTGAGATGTTAGTGGTAGAAAAGAGGAAAGCAGAAGACACCCAGACCATGGAATGAAGACTATGTTTTTCTTTTTCTTTATGCGCCTTGCCCATCTCTCCTTCCTACCCCTTCTCTATTTCACTCTTCCCACCCATACTCCCTATCCCACCTCCCCCAGCATCTCCACCTCCAAACTATCCTGCAGTAGTGGTTGAGGTAGAGACAGCTGATGGTGATTGATTGTGAAACATTAAACATGAAAGGTCTCCTAGAGTTTAGTACAAATTTCTTTTTTTTTTGACGATTTTTAAACACTCTTTATTGTTTAAAGTATTACATATAGTATTACATATGTCTCCCTTTTCCCCCATTGACCTCTCTCTGGCCACTCCCACCCCCAGCACATGCCTTCACCCCCATGGTGTCCGTGTCCATTTGGTTATGAAGATGTTTTTGAATTATTTTAAAAATAGTATGGGCAAAGACTCTCTACTGAAGGCTAAATTAGTTGGAATGCCATGCAGCTAGAATATATACTTTTTTTTTTTTTTACTAGCAGCAAATATTTTATTTTATTTTATTTTTTATTTATTTATTTTTTTATTTTTTTATTGCTTAAAGTATTACAAAGGGTATTACATATGTGTCCATTTTTCCCCCCGCCCTAGACAGTCCCCTAGCCTCCCCTATTCCCCGGTGTCTTATGTCCATTGGTTATGCTTATATGCATGCATACAAGTCCTTTGGTTGATCTCTTACCCCCCTTTACAGATTACCAAAGGAGACCAAAGGTGAAGTGAACCCCTTGAGCTCACAAAAGTAGTTAGCAGAGAAGCCAGAATGTTGGGTTTCCCATCTCAGTGGGATAGCATGCAGGGACAGGAACTTAGTATTGGCCCTAGTAGGAGCCAACCTGTGCCTCTCCACTGCTGTCTTGCCCCAGCACACCAGCTCATGAACTATAAAAATTCTTTGTAATAGTCCAATATAGTGGCCACTCTAGTTTTCCCACTCTGACCCTCCAGCTTTCAAAACTTGTCTTATCCTTGTAGAGGAAATTCCCTCTACAAATAAAGGGTTCTAGTAACTTAGGCAGTATTTTTCTTCTCTAAGCCTTAGAGGGTTGAGCTAAATTTCCCTGGAGACAGGGGCCAGGCTTCTGTCAGCTCATTTCATCTTCCTTGGGGTCTCTGAGCCAGGGTTCCTTTCACGGACTGTTCCTTTTCATTGAGTGTCCTTGCCAAGATTTATGATACAGTAAAGCGAAAAAGAGCCACGTCAACTCTCCTGTGAAGGAAAATGAGATTCTGCTAAATTTAAGGAGACTTTAAATGAATAAAAAGATCAGCAGGTTAAATACTATGAAGTAGGATAATAGATTAATTTTAGAAAATACAGAAGTCATCTTAATTACAGGTACAATAGAGTGAAAGCTGGGTAAATCCCATATAGTCTTTTTATAGGCCATGACATAATTAAATGACTGTTCATTTTATAGATAAGTCTATATCTTTGACATAGACACTGGATACTGGAAAATCATCCACCCTGTGCTCTCAACCTGACACACTCATTTTTACCTAAAAGGAGCCAAGAATATTCACTGACGCTAAATCTCTGAGAAAAGTTATGAGCCTGGGGATGAGATTTCTCCATTTAAAAACAAAGCTTACCGATGCTGGGGTGTATCACTGACAGTACAGAGTAACTCACCCCCAATACCATGGTGGTGGAGTCAAGCAACAAATTGGAAAGGTTTAGCCCTCCCTTGTAATATCCATCTGGTCCACCCCACGCCCTATTCTGTGATATGGCCAGTTGATGACATTTTTCTCAGTTTAGTGAAGTATAGCTTCAGAAAATTTTTCCTTATTCTCCCCTTCATTCCATGTTGCCAAGAAAATCCAGGTAACATTACACAAGTTTTTTTGCCCAATTTAAGTCAGTGCACTTGAAATAAAGCATTGTTCGTTGGACATGTTATACTTCCATTTGGATAGCTTCTGCTTGGACATCTTTCCCTAGCTGTTCCACAGACCTCTCTTAACAGTTGCCCTCCTCTGCTTCACTCTTCTCAGTCACTCAGCTCCTAACACTGGTGTCATCATTGATTTCTCTTTCCTTGATTTTTGTATCCAATATATTACCAAGTCCTGTGGCTTCTTCCTTGGCACCATTTTCTCATACTAGTAAGCGTTTTTCCTCCCTGTTTCCATCAGCACCACTCAGTACTTATCCTCAGTTTCTTGATGGTACCATTGACTTTTAAAGAATGTTTTCTTCTCCTCCAGCATTTTCTTCCCATCCCACCCTACATATTTCTTCCCTTCCACACATTCAACCCACGTTTATCAAACCTGTAGTAGATTTTCAGTCCTAAGTGAACAAAGATGAAAAATTAATGGACAGTCACATGAAGCAACTCAGGCTAGAGTGAGACAGAGACATGGGGACAGTGAAATGTAATGGTAAAGAGTGTAGTTAAAGGGTCTTCATTCCAGTCCTGGCTCTGACCCTGCCCAGCTATGTGGCTCTGTGTAATCTTAAGTGTTTCTTGCCTGCAAAATGGGTATAATAATGGTACCGGCCTCATAACTTTGCACGAGGGTGGAATGAGATAATGCATGTGAACTCTCCCAATAGTTCTTGACACATACTAAACAATAAATAATAGTAGCCATTATTATAAAGCAATGCTTCTAAAACTTTCTGTGGTAAAGGACTATTTTGTGTGCGTTTGATTTCCAATACAGCACCAGCCTATTTGTGGCTTTTCTGTGCATGACTGGTATGAAGCTTGCACAACATACAACTCAATACTTGGTTTTGACAACATGCAAATTGGTCTATAATCTGTTCAATGAGATAAATCCATTGCTTCAATGTCTAGATTTCAGGGCAGTATTGCATCTTGAACCCATAACACAGTTCGTGGGCCAGAATCAATCTTTAGGCCACAGGGACTGAGTAGTAAGGTAAAAAAGTACAGCTTTGATTATTTTCACGTTCTTGTTCATAAGTGGTTCCCCATGAGTTAATCAAAATAATAAGTTTGACATTTAAGAACCTTCACATTCAGCCTACATCCTTCTATTCAAGCTCCATGTCTCTTTACTCCCTTTTATAAATTTGAGGCTCTAGTCCAGGGTTTTTTTTTTTTTTTTAACATGGCTTTGGGGCAAGGTCCATGGAATAAGGTGCAAAAAATTCACTCTATTTAATCTTCTTTAAAGACTTCTGACTATTTTATATTGTTTTTGTTTTTCAATATCTCTATTTCCTCAGGAACTTAATCTGGTCTTATTGGTTACTATGTTCCTGATGCCTAAAACAGCACCTGGGATATAATGAGTGTCCAATGGATATCCATTGGATAAATAAGTCACAAAGATTCGCTAAACACATTTAAAATTCAACCCACTAGACACATTACTCATCTGTTAATGTTGTAAAATTTGGAAACCCCTGCTTTTATCAAGAAGCAGTTCTCTTTTCACCTAGTATGACATTTTTTCCCATCCATCTTTCTTGTCATTGCATTTTTAGTTACTATTAATCCATTAACTCAACTGAATGACTTCCTCCAACATAGACTCCATAAAACCTTTTTCTGACTTTCCATTTTACTGGATGTTATCACCATTTCAGTACTTTCTAACATGTTTTATTATTTATGCTGTATGCCTTGTTCTAAATTAGAAGGTCACAGGGGACAAGAGTCGGGCATAATTCATATTTTCACTTCCGAAAGGGTTTAACACAGTATCTAATAGGTAGTGGGAACCTAGGGTGAATTACATGGATTACTGCTGAATTCCTTAGACTCTAATTATGTCTCAAGAACCAGTTCAAGTTTTTCCTCCTTCATGAATATTCCCACTGGCAACAGCATATCTGTTCTGTAAATCCTTATAGCCTTTTTGATGTTTACCCTTCAATTAGCATTTAACAATTTTATTCATGACTTTATTTCTTTAACAAGTGTTTACGTTTTGATAGTGTGCTTAGGGAGCTGTTACAGAGATCAGGGTAGATAATGAATAAAAAATTCCTGTCTTCAATAAATGTACAATAGAATTTTCACTATGCACTTCTAGTAGTGTATGTGTTATTGTTGTTTTCCACAACTTGAGTATATTTATACATGTACACATTCTGAGCTCTTGTTATGCGGGGATCATTGTGAGCCATCTACACAATGTAGCTTAGCCTATAGGGTCTAGCAAATATTCAACATAAATGGGATTGGTTGGTGTTCCACACACATAGACTCATATATAACATGGCACGAGATTATTTTCTCTTATTAGAAGGCAATTAATTATATATCTTTTGTAGTGAAATGTGTTAACTATGTGACACTAATCCTATGCACTACTAATGCAGGTGAGGTCTGGCAATGCTGGTGTCTTCACCTGTAGAGGAAGCCTGTAATAACCCATGCTCCATAGACCACTTAAATCTGCTGCCTCGAGAAATAATTAGATGCAAATAGAATGTGATAGGAAACATTTACCAGTCAGGTAGAGTAAAAACTTTCTTAATTTGAAATGCAAGGGACCAGAAAAATGAGTTCTGAATTAATTGGGTTTGGACTATCTGATATTTTTATTAAGGGCATTTAGTCATTTAGGCAATAACAGCTGCGTTTGAATTTTTCAGTGCTGTTTGAGATTTTACTGTAAAGGCATGACTTATGACAGTAATGTTATGAATGTGTTTAACTATTAACCTTTGCAGTTGGACATACATATCTAGCCATTTGACTAGATTTTCACCAGCCACCCAAGTTTCCATCTATCAGGTTTTGTTTGATTTCATTCTGATCTTTACTGACTGACACTATCTATGACTCTTTTCAACTTAATTCTTCCCTCTCAGAAAGCAGAGAAAATTGATGGGAACCTTTCAAGCAGCCAGAGGAAAAGGACATCACTTGTCTGCTGCTACACATCAAGTTTTCTTAATATGTTTAATTGCATGGCTGATCTATCTCTCTAATTACATAATAAACATTGAACAAATATACCCATTAGAAAGTATGGAAGAATAAGTTCTTGACCAAGGTGGAAAGTTCTTTCAGACTATTCTAAATCTTTTTTTTAAAAAAAATATGTTTTTATTGATTTCAGAAAAGGGAAGGGAGAGGGAGAGAGCGAGCTACCTTCGGCATACCCCCTACTAGGGATCAAGCCTGCAACCCAGGGACATGCCCTGACCAGGAACCAAACAAGTGACCTTTTGGTTGATGGGACAATGCTCCACCAACTGAACCACACTGGCCGTGCCTAAATCATTTTTGAAAGGTGATATTCATAACACAAAAATCAAGGTTACCTATGATGTTTTCTAAGTAGACAAAACAAAACAAAACCAAACCATTAGGATATATTCATGAGTCATTCTAAATTTGAAAACTTTGCTGTGATGGTTTTGTTAGGCAAAGAGAAGTGACAGCTCACTGGCAGGAACTAAGGTTTGCTTATTCTGCTTAGCTAAATCTATCAACAGCCTTCAATTTAGTAAGAAAGACAAGCTAACTATACATTAAAGAGAACAACACATAAATCAACCTAGAGTAATATACTACAAGCATCAAGTTAATGGTAGAGACAATGCTTGTCAGAATTTTGGAGGTGATCCCAATTACATGTGATGACAGATCTCACACGATTGAACCAAAGTTCAAATAATGTTGCAAGCTAACTGCATAACTGATAGGATCTCCTAATATGGCAAGGCTGATTTAATTATTAAGGGCATCTGTGCACTTTTACTTATTGACATGCATATTCTTGTCATGCTGGCAACTTTCCCCTGTTCTCTGTGGAGCCTTGTAGTCTTTTAAAGCTGGGAGGGATTCTCTGGTACAGTCCTTGTACAAATGTGCCAGGGCTGAGCAGCAGATCCTGAGTGACCGATGAATGGAGTACTCCAACACAGTGTTTGCTGTGAAAGAGAGGGCTAAGGTACTGCCTGGCTAAAGGAACCAGACAGCCTCTATTGCCTGCCTCATTAGGCTTTTATTGTAGCAGCAGTTTGAGATAAAGTTTAGATACAATCAGCAGGGTAAGTAATCTTGGGAGGACACGTGTATTTGTAATGTCCTTTAAGCAAGGACACCCAAAAGATTAAGCATAAGGATTCCAGTAAATACCTGGGGTTCTGCATGTGCACAGACTTGTTTGGAAAGGTCAAGGGATAATTAGGGGCTCTGCCTCTGGCACTCCCCTAAGTTGGAATTTCAATAAACAGAGTGGGCGGCCTTCCACACACTTCCCTTTTCTCGGAATGTACTCCTTACAAACTTTCCAACCAAGTCTCATGCTTCCCCACACATATGTAGAGATGAGTGACCTGGGCTGCGTCCCAGAGCCAGGGGTATGGTCTAGCAGATCAGATCCTGGTCCCTTAATACCCTCCAGTGATAACTTCTAGGGTCTCCTTTATCTTCCTCCACCACCATTCTCCCACTCAACTTTAGAGAAGGGACATCTCTACTTGTTCTGGATGGAGCTGAATAAAAGTATCATCCTTTCCCTTTTTAGACAATGCTTTTTGCTTTTGTATTTTTTTAAATATCTCTCTCTCTCTCTCTCTCTCTCTCTCTCTCTCTCTCTCTCTCTCGCCTATATTTTTTAGAGCAGTTTTAGATTCACAGCACAATTGAGGAGGAGGTACAGAGATTTCCAATATACCCCTTGTCCCTACATATGTACAGCCTCTCTCATTATCAACACCCCCCACCAGAGTGTCACTTTTGTCACAACTGAAGAACCTACACTGATATATCATTACCACCCAAAGCCCATACTTTAATTAGGGTTCACTCTTGGTGTGCTGTACATTCTGTGGGTTTGGACAAATGTATAATGGCTTGTATCCAGCATTGTAGTTTCACTGCCCTAAAAATTCTCTGTGTTTCATCTACTCATTCCTTTCTTCCTTTCTCTCCCTAATCTTTTTAAATTGTTCCTATAGTTTTGATTTCTCTTTATTTTCTATTTTCTTCTTTCTCATAGAAGCTCTATTTGTGGAATAAATAAACATGGACACTCAGGCTAATTTGCATTAGCCTTGTGTTCAATGAGTAATTGAATGGGTATATTTTTACTATCCTTTATATATGTACCACAGCTTTTTAAAACCCACTCATCTCTCTTAAGTACTAATGATCAAAAATACATATTTGGCTCAAAGGAAGGCTAGATTTACAGGCTTCCATTTAAAGTGGGCTGACTTCAGACTAACGACCTTGAGATGAAGGTCTCTTTAACTCAGACCCACTGAGCCATCTAATACTTGGTCCTTTTTTAAATAGGTACAGATTATATTATTCATGGGATATAGAGAGGTCATTCAACTGACCTGGCTCTATCCACTGAATAAGTTAGAATTTACTTCCTTTTTGAAAAGCTAGTTCAAGTTTGTTTTTTTTAATCAAATGTTCGAAGGCACTGGTTAAAAAAATAGTTTCAGAGGCCATAGTTTTGGGGTTGGAAGTGTCTTTAGCTAAACAAGGACAAATGCAGTCTTCTGTTATCATCAATGGCTAACCCTAAGGGCTTCTCTGGGTCTTGTCTCTGAACAGCTTTCCTAAAGCAGTATTTTTAAGCCCTTACTCTAATATGCTCAGGGTGCTAGGAGAGAATGTTCTCTTAACCAGGGCTCAGAATTCCAGGGAGAAAGTGCTTGAATAAGATTATTGAAGATTTCCCAGAACTGAAAATTTCAGAAAAAGGGCTTGAGTTGTAACTGACGTGTGTAGTCGATGATCATGAAATGGGAAGACTAAAAAATGAGAATGAAAGTCCAGGATAAGAGAAAGGCAGGTGTCTTGTTCTGTTTGGGCTGCTACAACAAATATACCATAGACTGGGTGACTTATAAACAACAGTAATTTATTTCTAACAATTCTGGAGGCTGCGAAGTCTATGATCAAGATGCTAGCAGATTCGGTGTATGGTCAGAACCTGTTTCTTAGTTCTTAGTCACTGCTCTGTGTCTCCACATGGCAATGGGATAAGGGAGTTCTTTGGAATCTCTTTTGTGAGGGAACTAAACTCATTCATGATGGCTCTACCCTCATGACCTCATCACCTCCCAAAGGCCCTACCTCCAAATATTGGGGAATGATTTTCATCATATGAGTTTGGGGAACACAAACATTCATTCTGTAGCATTAGGGTAGGGGGTCAATGTCAGGGAAAGGATTCGAATGGGCTTATTATTGACATATTGTTTGCCATGTGCTGTCACTGTAAACCTTTTATAGATACTGACCACCTTATCTTCATCATAACACTGTATGATAGGTTATGACATTAGCCCACTTTACAGATGAGGAAACTGAGACACAGAGTGGTTATCTAACCTGCCCAGGGTTTCCCAGCAGGGAAGTGGCAGAGCTGGGTTTGAACCCTGGTGGGTAGGCTTCAGCATTCAGGCAATATCAGCACTGCTCCTCTGCTCCCAGGGAGCCACATTACATAGCCCGGAGACAGGTCAGATAAAAAGAATATTTGGTGACTTGATTAGAGAATTCTTCAAAACTACAGAGCTGTCCCAGTCAGCAGTGGAGGGAGGGGGCAGACTGGGAGGGAGTCATAACCAGGGAGCCAATGAGCTGAATAGCTGGGCAGGCATCTCAGAAGCATAAATGCAGGCACTCAGGACAGGCAGTCTTGCTGCAGAAGCCATCAGAAGACCAAGCATCCCAATGAACAGTCCGGGCTTCGCTGGGAGCCTGGAAGGCAGGCTTGAGCACCTTGCTGCAGAGATATTTTTATCCTGAGAACAAGTGCCCTCACTGTCAGGGAAGCTCCTTGCTATTCCCTGCTGATACAGAATGAACTCGCAGGACTGAGCAGCTCAGACCCCAGAGAGCGGAGGAGATAATTGGGTGCTTGATGGGTAGAAGTAGGGGACTGCAAGGTCCTGACAATTAATTTAGAAAGGCAGGACAATGACATAATTACCTCTCTGTTTTTCCCAGTGGGAATTTCAGATCTCTCTCTCTCTCTCTCTCTCTCTCTCTCTCTCTCTCTCTCTCTCTCTCTCTCTCTCTCTCTCTCTCTCTCTCTCACACACACACACACACACACACTTTAGGAAAAGTCACAGTCAGAAAATGGATTTCTGGAGTACTTTTTTCTAGAATGAAAGGCCACTAAAGTTATGATGCTCTGGTTCTTAGGGTTGCCTCTTCCTCCAGAGCATATTCTGTGCCATATCTTAAGGGTTTCTATCATCTGCTCCAAATGAGTGCGACAGCGTGGCAGACTGTCCCTCGGGGATGCCAGCCCGCCTAGGGATTACTTTCTTAACACTCCTGTGCCCCACACAGACATCCCATACTCTCCGACTCCGCTTCTGCCAAGCCTGTCCGCTGCGGGGAATTGGTGTGTGTCTGACCAAGCAACTCTTTTACTTCCATCCTGACCTCCCAGCTGCTCACCTGCTGTGCCTGGAGCGGTGAGGTATAGCAGTCGCTGCAGAGAGAGCCGGCTCTTCTCTGATGCTATCTGCACCTCTCAGCCCTGGCCTTGCCCAGCTCAGGGCAGCTGCAATCAGCAGGACCAAGCCAGCATTCTGTCCCTTGGATTCCTTTAGTCATGCTACATGGCATTTAGACACACTACATGACTCCTGGACAGAGACGCTGGTGTGGATTCAGGTGCATAGCAGACAGCTACCAGCAATCAGCTCGCCAACCATCAGCCAGGAGAGCACTCGTCCCTGGCCTGATTTTTTTCTTGCTTTGCTTGGGTTGGACCTTATTGCTGTGTAGCGAATGTAGCCGAGCTGGTTTCATCTCCAAATGTGTGGACCTGGTAAGCAGAGTTCCTGAGTGATCATGTGACACATCTGTGTGAAATACAGGATTAAACCCTTGCAGCCACTTCGTTTTCCTATCTGTAAAATCACATTAGTTCATGCTAAGCAGGAGTAGGTTGTCCTGAAACTGTGTTGCTGCGTTTCTTTGAAACTTTGCTAAAAATGAGAGAACACTTATTTCCCAGACAATTCATGCTACTACAGATCTCTAAGAGTCAAGTTCCAAAGAAATATTCACAAGGCTTGTTAGAGGCCGAATGGGGCAGAATGATACATGAAGAGGCACGCCCGAAAAGTCACTTATTTGCTTGATGCCAAAATGCAGCCTTGCTTTAGGCAATTTGTTGCAAGTCCTTTGTGCAATGCAACTGGGAGCTCCAGCCACGTGGCCCCGTCAGAGTTCCACACCATCCACAGCAGGAAGGAGTGGGTCTGTATCCAGGGATATGCAGCCACAAGACATGCGGGGACTGTTCTTCAACTGGACAAAGTTTAACTTTTCAGAAATTTGTGGAAACAATTAAGCTTCAGTCATGTTAGCAGTGTCAGCTCAGAAAATGAGACCATTTAGTCGTAGGTACACTGAGTAGCCCGATTATTATGACCACCCCATCAGTACTTCATTGACACTTCCACAAATAATGAACATTGAAAAATTCCTAAGCAAATACTCTCAAGGTTTTATTATTATTATTTGCATAACTAATTCACTTCATTGTACTGATGGGGTGGTCATAATAATCTGGCCACCCAGTGTATATTGTACACACAGGAACTTGTTCGATGCATTTGTGCTCAACATGCTGTGAGTTTCCTTTTTTCTCTCTCATGGTGTCCCCTTTAAAAATACTACTGTAAGTGCATCTAGCGCACCTGACTGGAGGGAACCCTAACTTCAAAAGCTTACCACCGCTGACCCTGTCACCAGTTACCCCACTGAACCGCGTCACTAATGTTAACCCACACTCATCAGGTTCAAGTGAACGCTTGCCCTTCAGAACAGCAGTTCTCAAAGTGAGTTCTGGGACCAACAGCGTGAGCATCGCTGGGCTCCACACACTAGATCTGCAGACTCTGAAACTCTGAGGTTAGGGTTCGGGAATCTGTTTAACCAGTGCTTCTGTCGCAGCTCAGCTCTGATAACTCTGTCAGTTAGCTTTAGCGGCAGAGCGGAGTCACCTGGTAAGGTTTTGTTTTGTTTTGTGTTTTTTAAGTATGTGGCGTTTTCACTCCCATGAATTTTGAAGTAATTGATCTGTAGAGCAGCCTCCAGGGAGACTTTAGGTAAAGAGCTGAGAACAGGTCTGAAGTCTTGCTGCTAAAAGGGTGAGAACATGAAACTGACGTGGGGATTCTGCTACAGTGCAGGTGCACTCTGGCAGGGCTGGGATGGCGTCCCAGACCCTGCATTTTTAATAAGCTCCCCGTGATACTGCCCATTCTGCTGCTGAGGGACCACAGTCTGAGCCCCAGACCCAAAGGCAAACTGACCATTGGCCACTCCCCTGTAGATGCTGGATGATGGTGGAGGCCCACTCCTGGCTGTTCTCCAATTGAGAGTCAGCTGTGTTAATTCCCACGTAGGGCATCCCCTTGGCAATAGGCGTAGCTCCCTGTAATTTAGTTAAACATTTCAACATCAATGAAATAGCACTGTGAGAAGAAAGTTTACCCCCCCACCCCCATGTTACTCTGAAAAATAACTTGAGAACTTTTGAAAATGTCAATAAAGGCAAACTGTCCTGGAGTGGGGGGGGGGGGGGGGGGGGTCCACTTAACTATGGGCAGGTCGCCCAGTGTCATTAAAATCTAGATAGATTCTGCACTCAGGATGCGTTGTCGGTGATTCTTAAATTCTTACCTTAAAGAAACTGAACTGGAAATATTGAGGGTGTGGTTTATGCAACACAGGTGGCAGAGAATTCTAACATTCAAAAGCATCCTTATATCAAAAGTTTAAGAAAGACTCCTTCCATCACCATGTATCGCCTCTATACCCTTCTACCTTCCTCCCTCCCCCTCCCCTCTGGTAATTATCATGCTGTTGTTTGTGTCTATGAGGGCTTTTTTCTTAATCCCTTCACCTTTTCCACCCAGCCCTGCAACCTGCTTCCCCTCTCACAGCTGTCAGTCTATGTACACTGTATCTATGAGTCTGTTTTTATTTTGTTTGTTAATTTTGTGTATTTGATTTCCCAATAAAGTCAATAAAAAAGGGAACAATTTGCAGAGGAATCAACAATTTATCTGTTTCAGTTAAAAAAATATTTGACACCTATATGTATCATTTGGACGATTTCTTGCTTTCATGGACTTTATTGATTGACTACTAGTTTTGATTGTGACAGGTAATGCAGCTGCACTGTAATTTTGTTTTATAAGAGCATGATTAATAACTACCTTGAATGGCCCATTAGCCACACAGCAGGCGCTCTGAAAGGGGTGAGAATTTATTTTAGCCAATCCTCACTAGCATTCTAGGAAATAGTGTTAATATTCTCATTTTGGAACTGAGGAATGCAATAGGGTCTTCTGTTCTCCTGTTTAGCTGGCATCCTAACATCCGCACAGACTAAGAAACATGAGATTCCTTATAGCCTAGTACATTTGTTTAAGAAAAAGTTTACAAACATTCCAGGGAAAGTGACTAACAAATGCATAATTATTACTTGACTAGAGGCCCAATGCATGAAATTCATGCAAGGGGCTCGGCCCTCGCAGCCCTGGCTTCGTCAGGAAGGTCATCCAGAAGGATGTCTGGAAGGCTGTTCGGCTGTCTGGTCTAATTGGCATATTACACTTTTATTATTATAGATATGAGAGTTAATCTGCTTATAGTAATACATTGTTGTGTTCTCAACCAACAGAATGGTTGTATAGTTACAAAAGGTGAGAGGCAAAAGTAACAACTCCTAATAATCTGGCACTAACCGAGTTTTCAAGTTTCATCACCACCTCCAACTCCAATACACACACGCACACACACACACACAATTCACATGTACACACATACGCACATGCATGGACACACACAGACACACACACAGACACACACAAGCACAGCGATAGTGGACTTCTTGACCTTCCCCATGTACTTTTCTCATGTCACCCCCTTTGCCTGAAATGCTCTCTGAACTCTTTTCTCACTTAGTAAATGTCAATTTATCTTTAAGATGAAGTAGTTCCTCCTCTAAGAACACTTAACAAAGTCACTCTGTCTCTGGTCAGAGCGTGTGTGGACGACTAGGTAATAGAAGCTCCAGGTGAGAAGGATGGATTTGGCAGAATGAGTTCATTCAACACGTTCTTGCTAAGAGCCTACACTGCACTGGCCGTGACCGTGGGTGACACTGCCCTGCCTTTATGGGACTTTCATGCATTTGTTCCCATGTTCCACTCTTTTGCTACCTTGCCTGCACTTCCTGAGTTTTTCATACTTAGCTCAGGCCTTCAGTTTAGTTGCCGTCTTTGTGGACTCTCAGGGTCTCTGTGTAACTCCCCAAGATACGTATGGTCACCCATACACCAGCCTGCCCTTTAGGGAATGATTGCACTCCACATATTGTTTGATTGTAAGAAAACACCCAAGTCTCCTGAGTTTTATGTCTTCTCAGCCCTAAATTATTCCAGAGAAGAGCAATTCCCTCCTTTGTTTCTCCTAAGACAGTTTATCATGCTTCTCTCAGACTTTTATGGTTGTTTATACAATAGCTTCTCTTTATTGTGCACTTTCAAAGAAAAAACTGTCTTATATATCTTTTTTTCATATTTTGTTTTTCTATTTTTTATTATTATAAAATATACCTAATATAAAATTTACTATGTTGACCATTTTAAAATATACAGTTCGGTGGCACTAAGCACATTCACCACCTCTGAATGCATCTTGAGAGCTTTTTCATCATCTCAAACTGAATCCCACCCAATCACTAGACAGTGATTCTTCACTCTCCCCTCCCCCCAACCTCTGGTAAGCTTTATTCCACTTTCTGTCTCTGTGAACTTGAGTATTCTGGGTATCTCATACGGAACCATAGGACATTTGTCCTTTTGTGTCTGGCTTATTTCAAGGTTTATCCATGTGTCAGCATTTCTTTTATTTTGAAGGCTGAATAATGTTCCATTGTTCATTAAATCGAAGTAGAGATGGTTAGGGGCCAAGAGGGGAGGGCAGTTGTGGATGATTAGGCCAGGATAGGATGGTATTTGTGGGTGATCAGGCCAGTGTGGGGGGACAGTTGGGGGCAAGCAGGCCATCAGTGGGGGTCAGTTGGGGGTGATCAAGCTGGCAGGCAGGGAGGAAGTTGGGGGCTAGCAGGCCGGAAGGCAGAGTGGTTATGGGCAATCAGGCAGGCAGGCAGGTGAGCAGTTAGAAGCCAACAGTCCCAGATTGGAGAGGGTGCAAGCCGGGCTGAGGGACAACACCCCCCAACCCCCTGCACAAATTTCGTGCACCAGGCCACTAGTGCTGCTATAAACATTGATGTGCAAATTTTTTGAGTCCCTGATTTCAATTCCATTGGGTAGCTTTTTTTAAAAAAAATAGTGCCTCACATAATTTTTTGTTAAATTGCTAAATAATCAAAGGAATAAATTATTGAATAAGTGATAAAACCTTTTACAATCTCATATTATTTTTTCCAAATTCCCATTACTTTTGATATTTCCCCTCTCCTTATCTCAAGCCATCAACAAAAAGGAATAAAAACATTAAAATTAACATTTATTTTTAATATAAATGTTATATTCTTCTGGCCTGAAATTTTCTAGAAATTTAAAATTTCTACTGGTTGAGACAGGAGATTCCTGGGACCAACTGCTCTTCTGGAAGATAATTGCCCAGAGAGACTCACAATGAGGAATCAGAGGTCAATGGAAGCTGCATCTCAACCAGAGGTTCACCTTTCCAGAAACCAAGTCAGTTGTTAGGTTCCACTTGCTTAGGCCACACCAATAAAGCCAAGAAGAGTGAGAGCCAGGCATTTGTAACATCAGCTTATTGAGTAGAGACAACCATGAGGAGAGCAGGAGAGTCCAAGTCTTGGGTGTTGGCTCTGGACAAGTGCAGCTCTATGGTATTGTAGTGAGTTCTGTTGGGGCCATATACTTGCTTCTCTGATCACATCCTCTCATTGTGCAATCTGACCACCTGAGACAGAAAGATAAGATGATAGGACAGGCAGGGATGTGAGATAGTGGTTCTCTTTACAAAGACCATTTCTTCCCTCCTTGACCTGAGGAGATATTTGGCAGCGTCTGGAGACCTGGAGATATTTTTGGTTGTTACAACTGCGTGGGGAGCTACTCATAGCAGCCTATGAATGGACACCAGAGATGCTACTGAATATCCTCTAATGCACAGGGAAGAATTATCCAGCTCAAAATGTATCCGTGGAGTTGAGAAACCTGTTCTGGAACAACTCTCTCCTTCCCCCTCCACTTTTCAGATAGATAAAGTGCCTAATGCATGGCACCACTGCCCATCAGTCAGAGCTACAGCTGGAATATCTTGACCCAAAATCTATTACTTTTGTTACTAGTATTCCCACTGTGGGTTCTGTAGCTTAATAATTATTTCCAAAGTGCTTGCATGAACTCAAATAAAATGTGCTATTTTAAAAAAGAAAAGAAACTCTGCATATAGCATTTTCTCTGCTGAATCTATCAACTATACAACCCAATAATTGCTTTCTCTTCAACTTCCCCTGGAAGTATTCTTAGGAATAATAAGTTGATATTTGCTAAGTGCTTTGGGCTCCTTTTGAAAGAGGTGGTAAAAACTTCTCTAAATTATTTTTATCACCCCTATAAAATGTAAAAGCAAAGTATCATTCCTTGTCAAAAACAGGCTTTACCCTGATTTTCTTAAATTATAACCTCTGATAGCTATTGAAACTCTCTTATTATGGCCAACATTGTGTTATCCTCAGATTCATACCTGCTAAATCTATGAAATAATGGGCTGTAGTCTGATAATACTGTGAACTATTGTAGTTTGGGACATAGCTTCAAACACTGTGAAAGATTGGCCTCTTAAGCTCCCCCTTGTTTCCAATATGAGGTCAATGCTGTGGCCTGATATATTGATTAATACTGCCAATTTGATTTATTAACTTACTAATTACTAAGAGGGTTTTCTAAGGATTTACTGTTCTTCATGAAAAACCATTATACTGGAAGGAACCTTGAGGAATCTCTACAATTTCTATGCCTACCTTCAGGGACAACCACAACCTGATGAATTCCATCTACCACTACCGCCCCCTCCTATGAAATGTCAACCACCTCCCTTGGATGATCAAATTTACTTTTTAAGTGACCCCCATCATAAGCATTCATTAGTCTCTCTAGATGGAGCAAGTGAGGAGCAAAAAGAAGAACTGACTTATTTGGGAAGTTGTACGCATGGTCCACAGATGACCTGTGTCCTAACCCCTTGTCCAAGAGAGACTATGTAACGAATAGGGATCCACTTGAAAGACATGTGCAGCGCAGGCAAGTTGATCTTAGGGGTCTTGGAGGAAAATGGTCAATAAAGCCCTGTTACCTCTGTCAACTGGAAATGCACAGGTCATTACCAGAGAGGGATTGCTCTGCTTCTAAAAGTCGCAGGGCCTGCTTCGCTGAGGTTGCACCACAGTGTGCTCCAGTGGCCACTCGATTTTCCAGCAGAAGCAGCAATTGGGTGGGAAGGTTGGTATCCAGGGGCTTTTTCTTTGGAAGTTGCATTTACACAGCAAGTGTGAGGTTTTATTTACGGGGAATGGCTCAGGAAGGCGGAGGGTGATGATGAAGGGGCTAAGCACCTCAAACTCCTCTTACTTCAGCTCTTGTGTTTCATACATGAGAACTTGCGATTCAGATCCCCTAAAATGTGAGTGGGAGCAGAGAGCAGGCCGCGGGGCCAGAGGGGTGTGACTTCTTTTCTCATCTAACTTACCTGACAGTCACAAAAAAATTCCTAAAATGCCACTTTGGAGGATGTTTTCCCCCCAGTAAATATTTAAGTAATGTTTATTTTGTCCCCAACATGCTTTGTGCTTGTCATGAGTGATTGTTGTGGAAAGATAACAGAAAAAAGAGCCATTGTCTCTACCCTCATGAATTTCAGTGTAAGAAAGAGGCAGACAATGAAAAGTAAATTTATCATTAAAATTTGAATTCAGTTGATGCCATGAAAAACAGAAAACAAAACACAGTAGAATAATAAAAAATAACTAGGCCCTAGCTGGTTTTGCTCAGAGGATAGAGTATCGGCCTACAGACTGAAGGATCCTGGGTTCAATTCTGGTCAAGGACATGTAATTCAATTGCAGACTCTTCCCTGGAATGAGCCCTGGCAACCAATCTTTGTGTTTCTCTCACATCAGTATTTTTCTCTGTCTTTCCCTCTCTCTTCCACTCTCTATAATAATCAATGGAAAAATATCCTCAGGTTAGGATTAAACAACATAATTAGGACAAAAGGTGGTGACATCTAAGAAGAAACCTAAAGGTTGAGAAGTGCCCAACAATGATTTGTGTCCATTTGTTTATATTGAATTGAGAGACAAAGCATACCTACTTCATGAGGCATTCATCATTCTTCTTAGGTGGAAACCATCTATTCATTCTTTGGACTGCCACTGAATAATAATAATAACAATAATAATAGTATTTGCATCTCCCACCAACCACTTATACTCTAGGACACAGTAATTAAGTCCATGGTCTGCACTCAATCAAACAAGTTCATGCTTTTTGTCCCCTGAGACTGTCCAACATAGTTGCTTGATCTACATAAGCAATAATTATTTGTTAAAATAAATAAATAAGTTATCTTTAAAAAGGGTACCAAACAGAATCATATCCAGTGACTGGCAGAGGGAAGGCCTTCTCTATATTTCTAGCACTTTGCATGTGTCTAGCACAGAAGAGGTGTTCAGTAAGTGTTTGTTGAATTAAAGGTCCAAGAACACACAATGTCAGCAGCAAGGAAGATATTGCAGCTCATATCTGCTAAGCCTTGCGTTCTCTAAGAGTTTGCTGGCCATACAACATCGTGATTCCAAAAATACCATTTCCTTTTGGCCCGGTGATTTCCATAGTTCAGCATCAACTCCATCATTGCAATTAAACAATTGGATATCACAAGTTTGTACTGACTCCCTTGTCATTTGGCAATGACTTTGTCTCCTGAATATTATAAAATATTTGGGAGAATTTTTCTTCCTTTCCTGAAAATCACACATAGAAACTTCATTTTCAGTGCTTCGGAGTTCAGGTTCTCTCAGTGGCACCGCCAGTCCCTCTAGCTGCCACAGCTGTGTTGTTTCCTTTCTGCAAAGCCAAGGCAGACAAAAATACACCCCACAGACGCTGTTCTGAGTGTGTGTTCCAGATAGTATATGGAAGGAAGATGAGAAAAGAGGCAGCATCACAACAACCTGTTATACTCTGACCTACAAGCATTTCCAGTTTTTGTTGGAGGTACTAATAACAACCAGAGGAGGTATCGCAGTAGGGCTGACATGTGAGACCTTAAGACATGGGAAAGTTTAGCAAAGATATTTCAGCAGGCGGAGAGTGGCAGAAGGCAAAATACACTTTTCCTATGGAGGAAATACCTAACTTCCAAAGCAGAAGCAACAATGGGAGAAAATAAGGGAGGGGAGAAAGGAAGGGTAGGAGGGAGAGAGCCTTTTATTTGATTCTCATGTATAGTAACTCAAGCATGAAAGACACTCCCCAGTCAAATTAGCCAAGCTCAGAGTCCTCATTATTATGAGAAGAAATTTAGCTATTAAAATAATTATCCTAAAATGCATATGTTGATAATAAGATATGTCTTATTGCTTCTCTCTTTCAGGTTATTGAAATCTCTTAAGAACCATTATCTCAATAAGACTTGTTATATGGTTATAAGGTTGGGGATGGGAAAATTATTCTTCCTTTGCCATCCAAGAGATAAGAATAGAAGGGTTGTGTGAATTGTTGTGGGTTACCCTGCAACTATAATTAACAGCAGAAATTATACTGGATTTCAAAGCTGTCTCTTCTTGAACTAATACATTTCCCCGTTGTATTCGATCTTGATTCTTATTAATCTACTAGAGGCCTGGTGCACAAAAATTCATGCACTGGGGGTTGGGGTCCCTCATCCTGGCCTGCCCCCTCTCACAGTCCAGGAGCCATTAGGGGATGTTCTACTGATGGCTTAGGCCCAGTGGGGAGTGGGCCTAAGCTGCAGTCTGGCCTCCCTCTGTGGGAGGTGACCAGGCTGATCAGGGGAAGGTGCCACCGCCCCTCGGCCATCACAGCCACCCCGGCTGTGTCCAGAAGGACATCCAGCTGTCAGTCTAATTAGCATATTATGCTTTTATTATTATAGATAGACTGACATATCTGAATAAATCTAAAACACCTCATTTAGAGTTCTTATAGCTCTGTTTATTTCCTAATTTCTTGGAATTTAAAAAAGTAAGAACAGTAATAGCAAAAATATTTTCCCTCAAATAAACCAGAATCTGGCAAAGAAAAGTATACACCAGGTAGATATATCCTTTTCCTTGGAAAATCTTTAGTTTATATTAAGAAGAACAATTATCTTCCCACAAGAAGAACATCTCCCTTAAATCTTGAAAGAGATTATATTCTGACTGACAAGCATTTCCATCATACCTTGTTTACCATCATACCTTTATTTTTTCCCAGTGGGAGTAGAGATGCTGAAAGAATTTGGTAACTTGGACTATTGGCCTGTCCTATGTCTTAATTTCCTTATCATTATATTCTAATATAAACATATCATTATGCTCTTCATGGCTCCTTATTTCTCTTTGCCTTATTAGAAAAGCTCTTTTAGGGGTGTGTGTCCCTTGAAGTGGTTGACTTAATCAATCATACTCTAGTTCTACTTTTTCAGGGTAAAAGAGATGTTGGTTTGACATCTGAAACTCTGAAAAGCCTTTGAGTTCAGATCAGAATCTTTTCTATACCAAGTAAATTTTTGTTTTTTTGCCCATGATTCTCTTTGCTGTTTTCTTCTCTTGAGGCTATTAGCATAGAGATAGTGTCTTTTATAGATAAAATCTCCCCTAGCTATCACTGCCTCTTTCCTACCTGAAATCCTAATTTTTCATTTTTGATATCACAATCATTTTCAAAGTAACAACCTGACATATTATAACAACTTGACGTGCTTTAAAAAGATGTAAAATATTTTTAGCTGCCTAATATCATGCAGCATTTGGAAAAATAGGATTGCTATGTAGACAGTTTATTTCTACTCTAAATTGACTATAGAAGGGTCAGGAAAAGAAGATCTTTTTGCAAGAATTTTTTCTTTTGTTACTAGACAATTTCAAAACTTCAACTTACAAAGTATTTATGAAACTTCACAAATTGTTTATGAAAATTCACAATATTGCTATTTGTGAATGCCAATGAAATATAAGAAGGGGTGCTAAAAAGGAATGTCGGTGAGAGTGACAATGGGAGATAAAGGATTTGAGGTTGTTGGATGAAGAAGAGACTGTGCTTTCAGAGAATCTCAGTTCCTAGGAGCCCTCTTGCCCTCTTCAAAATTTAACTCTATTTGTCTGTTGTCCATGACCTGCTGATACCAGTTCCACACCCATATTTCTAACCAAACTATTTTTTGTTGTTCTATTCCTTTGTGGGCTTCACTGTTTCCTCCTTCGTTGGTGGTTTTCTCAAAGTTTTGTTCAGAGTCACTGTCAAGAGACCTGTAAATTCCCTACCACTTGGAGACAGTCCCTTTGAGACTCACTGGAGAGCCTCAGGGTGCCAGCTCTAATAGTCACCTACGTGATGTGACTGGACTTCCCTGGGTTTCTCAGTCACTTGTCACAGCCCCTGCTTCTTCTCCCTGGTTACCAGCACATCTTTTACCTAAAATGTTAGTAGAAATAGAAACATTGTGAGCCCTAAATTATATCTATCTCAGATATTTTCTTTATCCTTAAAATAGTTCAGTAACAGGATTCTCTCTTTTTCTCTTCTCCTCTTCTTTTTTTTTTCCCCATTGGTGATTTAAGAGAGTACATTAAAACATCTGTGATTCACCTCAGATATAACTGTCCCCATGGAGTCATGGAGAGTCACACTGGGGATATGGGCCCCTGGATCACTAGGCTACTAGTGTATCTTCAGCAAATGCGTACAATATAGCTCTTCTGAGGTCACGTGATCCAATTGAAGACAAGAGTCCAACATGGAGCCAAGATAACATCTACAGTTCAAGTGGTCCATGAGTGTGGCCTGAGAAGGTACCAGACGAAGCATGGAAAACAGTACTAGATAAAATAGAACATGGGGGTGTCAATAAAGAGAGACCTTTCATTCTACTCTTACTTAATGACTTACTGATGTGCAAGTAACTTAACTTGATGTCTGTGAATTCTAACCATCTGAGGGAAACCAGCCGGGCTAACCTTGCATTTTAGATATGCAAATTTGGGATGTCCCCACACAAGCATTTGGGA
Source organism: Myotis daubentonii (assembly GCF_963259705.1). NCBI lineage: Eukaryota > Metazoa > Chordata > Mammalia > Chiroptera > Vespertilionidae > Myotis > Myotis daubentonii. The sequence goes on from NC_081847.1 coordinate 86,899,055, forward strand.
ATCACTCATTTCACCTCTCTAAGCTTTATCTATAAAATGTTCATAATAATATTTACTATACTATGGGGCTATAATACATGCAAAGTATGCCTGGCTGGTGTGGCTCAATGCCTGAGTATCAACCTATGATCCAGGAGGTCACAGTTCAATTGTCGGTCAGGGCATATGCCTGGGTTGTGGGCTCAATCTCCTGTGGGCATGCAGGGGGCAGACCCAATGATTCTCTCTCATTATTAATGTTTCTCTCTCTCTCTCTCTCTCTCTCTCTCTCTCTCTCTCTCTCTCTCTCAAATAAAGGGGTCCTAAAATAAAGGCTGATAGACTTAATAGTCCAAGCCCTGCAACAATTCTACGTTAGCAACTGATGATGACTGTCTCTTGAATTTAGGCAAATCATCCTGGTTTAGGCAAATAAAGCCAAATCACTTAGTGCTATAACGTCTTCATGTTCTCTGGTTAATTCTTACCTTTATTTTCCTCAAATGCCTATACCCTTTTCTTTTTGTTTTTAATTTAAGATATGAGAAGTATAAGTAACATCATTCCTAGCCATGGCATCCAAGGAGACTTTAGGTCTTAGTATCCCCTATGTCTAAAGAAATGGAAGTTTACTGCATTCTGCTTGGACCTTCATCTTTTGCCCCGCCCCCCCTGCTTATTCCACCTTTTTTCTCAAAATCAGACCCACACATTTGACAAGATATGTGAAACCTGGAAGCATATCCCGTCACCAAAAAATGATCTGATGTTCACCAAATTCTTATAAAAGTGTCCCAGCTATTATTCTGTTCTCCTGTGTGTCTATATGTGCTATATCCAGTTCACTGTACTTTAGCCATTTCTTAAGAGCTTCTCATGAATGAAAAGATTGTCTAGAACAGTGATTCTCAACCTTCCTAATGCCGCGACCCTTTAATACAGTTCCTCATGTTATGGTGACCCCCAACCATAAAATTATTTTTGTTGCTACTTCATAACTGTAATTTTGCTGCTGTTATGAATCATAATGTAAATATCTGATATGCAGGATGTCTTTTCATTGTTACAAATTGAACATAATTAAAGCATAGTGATTAATCACAAAAACAATATGTAATTATATATGTGTTTTCCGATGGTCTTAGGCGACCCCTGTGAAAGGGTCGTTCGACCCCCAAAGGGGTCGCGACCCACTGGTTGGCAACCCACAGGTTGAGAACCGCTGGTCTAGAAACTTCTTGGGCCCTCCCAACACAGGGGACCATCTGGCTAGTAGAGGATAATCTTTGAGTCAGGGTGGTATCAGTTTCCCCCTTGCTATGAGCTAGGCACTGGCTGTATATTTTGACACTGGCAATATATTTTATGTGCATTGTTCATTAGTCAGTTAATTCTCACGTGATCTCAGTTCCCTTAGATCCAATTTCAACGTTAATCTTCTATAGAAAAAAGTTTAAGCAAAACCAAACCAAACAAAACCCCTCATAGACACAGACAACATGGTGATTACCAAAAAGGGGGTGAGGAGAGGAAGAAGAGGGTAATGTGGGGGATAAATGATGATGAAAGAAAACTTGACTTGGGGTGGCGAACACACAATATAATATGCAGATGATGTATTATAGCATCGTACACCTGAAACATGTTATTTTATTAACCAATGTCACCCCAATAGATTTTTAAAAAGTCATTATTCATGGATCTTCACCCAGGATAGCTGGATGCCTGGATACAGTTTTTGAAGTCGTAAAATAACTTTGTTTTGAGTTACTTGATCTATAAAATTAAAAAAAAAATTATGACAGCAAAGAATTTTCCAAAGGATTGGTATCTCAGTCCCCTTATTTTTAGATGATAAAATATAAAATTTGTGGACAGACCCATTTGGTTGTACACAAATGAATTTAATCTAAAATTAGAATTGAATATGGAGGTTGAGAATTCCACAAAGTGATAACTATGGCTTACTTAGTAACTCTAACTTTTTTGGATTATTTAGAGTCATCGCAGCAGGGGAGGAATCTTAATATATGAAAACTAGAGGCCCAGTGCACGAAATACATGCACTCGGGGTGGTCCCTCAGTCCAGCCTGTGCCCTTTCACGGTCCGGTCCGGGAGCCCTCAAGGGATTTCCAGGGTGCTCGCCAGCGGTGAGCCCTGCTCAGGGCTTCTGGCTGATCAATGCTCCCCTGTGAAAGCTCCCTGACTACCAGGGGGCAGCTCCTGCATTGAGTGTCTGATCCCTGGTGGTTAGTGCTTGTCATAGTGACCAGTCTTCTGCTGTTCAGTCAATTTGCATATTAGATTTTTATTATATAAGGATTACAATAGATCATTAGGACATAGACTGCAATTGTATTATTTTTCTAGTTGGCCTCTGACCATGCCCTGAACACACTATGGCCTTTCTTTCCTCTGGAACTTTGCTAGCCTATTTCTTCCCATTTTGTGGGATTCCTTCCCAAATTAGGTCAAACCCATTGTGATTTCTCCATTTATGGGGGAAAGGTAATTATTACTTTTTTATTACTTCTCTATTACACTTGCATTTGTTACCTAGGACTGCTAGTTACATGTTGTAAGGTCTCAGAAGACAAAGACTAGTTCTTTTCATCTCTCCATCCCCAATAACACCTAATACATAATGTGATTCTCTACAAATACTTGTTTGATTACTAGACTCCTCTACTGACATAAAAGAGAAGACCGCCTGTGCTTATGTATATTAACCTCAGGTCATATTACTAGGGGCCAAGTTTCCCAATATTAGACATTATGGCGTGGTTTCTAAGAGCATTTCTCTGTGTTCCTGCAGTTATTTTGCAAAGCTACATTATCTCAACAGAGAGCTGATCCAGTGGTTCAGGCTATTATTTAAACAGTTATTAATTGAGCAGTGAAGTGTTCTGCTCACCTATGATTGTATAGGGAACTATAAATATATGTGCAGTTGTGTAATTATCTCCACCAACGCTACCCTTCAAAATGGCTAATTATCACAAACATATGAAATGTAAATGCTATCTCTACATGCTATTCAAAAGGACTCATGCAGGTCCTGTAATTCTATAAGAAATATGAACTGTGATTTCATCCCCTCAAATGTGTACTGTCTGGCATGTTACTTTCCCAGCAATTTGTATTCTGGCTTGCCCTCTGAGACTCCAAGGATTTGAGCTATAATTTCAATAACTAATTCCTGCTTTGGACACTAATTTCCAATAGTTAAGTTTCCTGAGCTGGAACCCTAGTCTTCCCATGACTGAATTCCTGTACCCATTATATTCATTGCTTCAGAGTATTGGATCCAACTTCTAGTTGTATGACTTAGGCAAAATTACTTAACCATTTTTATTCTTTAAAATTAAGGTAATAGCAAATTTACATGGTTATTGTGCTAATTAAATAATGTGACATATATAATGCATGTCACATATGTTCAATATGTTTTCTTTCTACTTTCTGTTCTGATCCTGCCTATAATTTAACCTATTAGTCTTGATATGTCAGACCCCAACTTAATTCTCCTTTGTTGTTCCTTTGCTCTTATACCAAGTAGACGGGATGGATGAGGCCACTGAAACATGGCAAATGATATAAAATAGTATGTATAATGTACTAGTATATTTTGACAATGCTTATTATGTCATAGGTGTTTTATTTTTGGTAAAGAAAGGGTACTATTGTGGCTGTAACATAGAAATCAGGCAGAAGAAAGATGTAAGGTGAGACTGGAAGGCTAAACAAAAACTAGATCATTTGGAGGTTGGGGAGCTCTAGTAAGAAGTTGTATTCCTCAAGATTCTTTCATTGATGTCTTTTCTCTGCTTCCTCCCTCATTTGGAGAATGTATCCTTTCTTGATATGTCAAATGCTGTCTCTGTGGTATATGAGTTGACCAAAATTTGCTATAGGATTCCAGAAATGTGCTTGTACTCGCTTTATGTACTGTCAGCTCCTTCCCCATGCTTTTCTGTTTCCCTCCAAGTCAATGAGCCCCTACCCAGAAACTTCCTATTTTTGAGTTTGTATAGACGTTGTGCTATAAATCCACAAAGGGAAAGATAACAGTTCTTGCCATCATATAGCTTACACTTTTTAAAAAAAAACATAATTATAGAAAAATCACATTTTAAAGTTTTTGCCTTACAGATTTTTTTAACCATTCATTCTCATCTTCTTTGCTACTTCATCTCTCCAACCTTTAAGCTTTTGGCGTTTCCTAGGAGTTGCTACTTAGATCCCTTCTCTGGCTCTCAAATTTATATTATCAGCTTGGATCTCGGCTCTGAATTACAGGATGGTATGAATTACAATATGAGCCTTTCCTTGTCTTCTCTATTTGGATGTATAATGGGCATTTTGCTTATCACATATTTGGGGGCTTGAAAACTATGTCCACAAATGCTTTGACACTCCTCCCCCCTTTTTCTTGAAAGTGAACTGACCATAGTGACTCACTTCTAATGAAAATAATGCTGAGAAAGTGATGTGGCATAAGTTCTAAGACTAATTCAGAAACGCTAATAAGGTAAATAGGCAACTGCCTGGCCAGCTCTCTAAGACACACATCTTGGGAGTCCTGAGTTGACATGTAAGAAGAATGGGTAACCTGAAGCTGCCATACTATAGAGACTATGATGAGACTGCACAGAGATAGCGATGCATGAGGACATCCAATCCTTCTAGCCCCCAAAATGTTTGAGTTTTTTCAGCATCAACTGCTACACAGTGAGAGAGCAAGCGTTCAGATGATTCTAGCCTCTTCCTTCAAGATTCTTAGCTGATGCCAAATGGAGCAAAGATGAGTTATTTCACTTGATCCCTGCCCAGACTACAGATTTGTGAGTGGTATAATTGGGGTGGCTGTATTATAAGCCGCTAAAATTTGAAATGCTCTGTTTTGCAGTTATCTTAACTAAAATAGTGTCTGAAGTGAAGGTCTTGACATTCTCCTTCATGCCTGGTTATTGTTCAATCTTTCCACTTCAATTAATACCAAATCTGTCTTCCCACCAGCTGAGGCCAAACTTTTGTCAACCTCAACTTTTTTCTTTCTCTCATACCCTTTATCTGGTCAGTCAGAATATTGTATCATCTTGACCTCCATAACGATCCAAAATGTGACTATTTTTCACCACTCCCACTGCCACCAACACATCATTATTTTTTATATGGATTATGTGTGAATAGCCCCAGCTACTTACCCCTCCCTGGACCCCTGCCATTCACACATGGCTTTGCAGCTTCTCTCATCTAGAGGGGGAGAAGAGTTCCCTTCTCTTTGATTTTAAGTCCAGCATGCAATTTGCTTTTGTAAATGTGAGGCAAGTAGAGAAATCTTGCCTATTTCTCCTTGTTTTCTTGCTTGTCTTTGACTGGCTTAAGGTTAAGCCTGGGTTGCCTTGCTGGGAAATGAAAGACATGGGCACAGAGCCAAGTCACTCAAATTGAGTCCATTCCAGGTCAGCAAAGCTCCCTAGCCAGCCAACCTGCAGCTGACCACAGACATGAATGAACTCAGCTATGACCACAAGACTTCCCCAGCTGACTCACCGGTTCATGAGCAGTTACTTACCATCTAAGCCCTTGTGTTTTGTAGTTGATTTTATGTGGCATTTTTAGTGGCACACGATAGCTTATACAGAAATTGAGGCTAGGAGTAATATGTTAAAATCTAAAATATGTCATTGACTTCATCTCTGGATATGGGCCACAGGCTAGGAAAATGTCTATGAAATTGTTATCGCAAATGGAAAAAATGGGCGCTATTCCATATAACTGGGAGAGTTGGGAGAGAAGTATCCTAGAAGATGGAAAATGTGATTTTTTTTTCTTTTTTGCTTGGGACAGAGATCTCAAGGCAAAAGTGAGAGTGTCAGCTGGCTTTTATTGCCTGGGTAAGATATATTACTTTAAGGAAAAGATAAACTATACAAAGAATTGGCTAGTTTGAAAATCAAACTTAAGGGATCATATATATTGAGTGCTTGAAAGTAAGTGCTCACCTGGGCAGTGTACCTCCGTGTTTAAGTGTCGACCTATGAACCAGGAGGTCACGGTTTGATTCTAAGTCAAGGCATATGCCTAGGTTTGGGGCTTGATTCCCAAGCGGGGGAGGCATGCAGGAGGCAGCCTAACAATGACTCTCTTTTATCATTGATGTTTCTATCACTCCCTTTCTCTCTGAAATCAATAAAAATATGTTAAAAAAGGAAGTGCTCAATAAATATTTATAGAACTATTTATTTACAATTTCAATAAGTATTATTAACAAGAGGTATAGAGCTCCATGTGAGTCTAGCACAAAAACAATGATCTCCTTAATCCACTCCCAGAGATATTTGAATTAGAATGGATGCTTCTAGAAGGCTTAATTATCACCATGAAAACACAGAAGTTCCCTGGCAGGAACTTCTGTTGTAGACTTCTTAGTTACTGGGAGGATAAGACACCCTTTCTGAAGTCATTCACACAATACTTGTTAGATATCTATGTACATATTTCCTGCTCATATATTCCTTTCAGGTTGTATTTCTCAGCCATACCACTATATCTGATTTGTTAAAAATATCCTTCCAGGAAGACATTAAAATCCAGAAATAAAAAGAGACCTTAAAATGGCTCTAGGTAATAGAGAATGATTTTCTTCCATTGTCTGCGATTCACAGAACGAGTTTTCTGTCTAAATACTGACCAAGGTTTGTTATCTACGCTGACCTGTAGGTTCAATTGGAAGTAGTTATTCACCTAGATTTTGGCCATTACCTTTTCCACATGTTAACTACTTCTCATATTTTCCCTCCTCCTGTTTGTTTTTCTTTTTCAACTTTCCAATTTACTAGCATAATTTTAATTCTGTTCTTGTCTCCAAAATGCCGCTTCTCCTTGGCTGCTTGGTACAGTCTGCATCCTTGATGAGTCTGTGCAGGGAACAAGGCATCACTGGGCATTTCTGGGTCTAGGCCTGACCCCCGGCAGCATCAGCTAATATGTCCCTCAGGTTGGTCCTAATTCAACAGGAGACTTGTCCCTGGGGCCCAGCGATACCTATGAAATAATTATTTTCCCCCAGTTCTTCAAATACACATTTGTTAAGGAAAGAGCAATTTTAACAAGCATGGTCTCTAGGGAGGTAGTTTGAAAACTGCTTATTAGTGATTTTGCATTTGGCAGAAAGCTTTTTAAAGTGAACCTAAAGCTAGTGGAATCAATCCAACCTCCTGAGCAGACTCCCCAGTCTGCAGAAGAAGCCGTTTCAAAGCATACCTCCAATTTATAAACAGTACTCCTGCAGCTCCCATTGCTGGGATCTACTTTGAAGCTTGCCTCCCAATATCATATTTTTCTATTAAGTAAAACTAAATATAAGTTATGCCTGTCACCCTCTCAAATTGGGAAAGGTTCCCTCGAGAACTGAAGAGTCAGAGGTCAGTAAAGAGTCCCTGCATGGAGGGTGTGAGGACACATTATCTGTCTAACTAGCACAGGCAGAGCTTCAACGTTGTAAGAAGTGAGGGTCCTTGAACAGCCATTGTGGGGGCCTGGACTCCTGCCTCAAGGGCTGGTTTTGTTTGCAATCTTACCACTTCTGTCTCTAGCATTTTCTTTTTTAAATCTCAGCAGTAAATCTTGCACAGGGCAAAAACGTCACTGCATAATGAAAAGTAAATGTCTCTCTCACCTTAGACCTTCAGGTCTTTCTCCAGAGACAAATAATGTTAAGAGTTTCTTACCTACGCTCCAAGAAACTTCCCAGGCATATGCAAGCACGTTGCCTGACTTTAACAAGATGAATGAGAGAAGACCATTTCCATAATGCTGCACCTTGTTTTAATCCTTTTAAAATCTTAAAAATCTTTTAAAATCTTAAAAATCTTTCCATAATCAGTACATAGGGATGGACTGCCTACTAATAATGGCTATCAAGTATTTCATTGTCAGCATGTAATATACTTTAACTGATGGGCAGTTAAACTGTTTTAGTCTTTTGCAACTAGAAAAAATACAATAATAAAAATCATCGTATTTTCATATTTGAACACAATTGGTACTGTATATTTATGAGAAATTCCTATTAGAAATTCCCATAGTTTAAAAGTCATATATGTATTTTAACAAATTGCTAGATGCTCCTAAGAGGTTACAGCAATTATATTCTCCCCAAAATGCATGAGACTACCAGGGTCCTCATCCTTTCAGCAACACTATTATTGTTTTTGAATACGATTAATGAAAATGGTCTTTCCGCTTCAACATGATTAATCCATTTGCATATTTACCCTTCTTTATAATAATCTTATTTTATCTGTATTCATTAGTTTATTTATTGGTAAAATCAGATGACAGTAAACCAAGCTTAAAATGTTTCTGTGAGGCTTAAATACATACAAATAAAGCACTCAGGACAGGGTCTGACATAGCACTTGGAAATTAATTGCCACTTATCATTGCCATTACTCATTATTATTATAATGGTTACCTTATATGCTTATGCACAGCTTATGTTTCTTTACATGTGAATAGTCTATTCTGCGCTTTGCTCATTTTCTTGTTGGATTATTGATATATTGTTATATTGATTTGTTCAGATCCTCTGCCCACTTTTTAATAGGATTTCTTTTTTTTGCTATTGAGTTATATGAGTTCTTTATATTCTTTAGATATTAAGCCCTTATCAAAAAATGCAGGCTTACCTCAAAGATATTGTAGGTTCGGTTCCAGACCAATGCAATACAGTGAGCATCACAATAAAGTGAATCATAATCTTATTACTGGTGGAGGGTCTTGCTTTCAATTTATAAAAAAGGCAACACCAACATTCAACACTGAAGCACAATAAAGCAAAGCACAATAAAGTAAGGGATACCTGTATATGATTTACAGTATTTTTCCCCTATTTGATAGGCTGCCTTTCCTGTTGTTGATGGCTTCCTTTGCTGTGCAGAAGCTTTTTAGTTTAATGTAGTCCCACTTGTTTATTTTCACACTTGCTGCCTTTGCTTTCGGTGCCAAACTTAAAAAATTCATTGCCAAACTTTCTGCCTATATGTTATTCTAGGAGGTTTATGGTTTTTGGTCTTGCATTCAAGTTTTCAATCCATATTGAGTTATTTTGGTGCATGGTGTGAGTGGTCCAGTTTCATTTTTTTGCATATGGCTGTCTGGTCTTCCCAGCAACATCTGTTAAAGAGACTGTTCTTTTCCCATAGTATTTTCTTGGCTCTTTTGTTGTATGTTAATTGACCATAAAGGTGTTGGTGTATTTTTAGGCTCTTTATTTTGTTTCATTAATCTATGTGTATTTTTTCATGTCAGTACCGTACTGTTTTGATTATTATTTTGTAATATAGTTTGAAATCAAGGAATGTGATGTCTCCAGCTTTGTTCTTTGTCATGATTGCTCTGGCTATTCAGAGTCATGTGTTTCTATACAAATTTTAGAATTTTTTGTTCTATCTGTGTACATTTGTCATTGGGATTTTTTTCCTTTATTTGCCATTAGAATTTTGATAAGAATTTCATTGAATCTATAGACTACTTTGGATACTATAAACAATTTATCAATATTAATTTCTTTCAATCAATGAGCATGGGATATCTCTCCACTTTTTTTTGTCTTCACTTTCCTTCATCAATGTCTTATAGTTTTTAGGGTACAAGTCTTTTACCTCCTTTGTTAATTTTTTTCTGGGTACTTAATTATTTTGATACAATTATAAATGGGAATGTTTTCTTCATTTATCTTTTAGATAGTTTGCTATTAGTGTATAGAAATCTTAAGTTCACTCAGTGGGTTTATTTTTAACAGCAATGTTAATGGTTATATTTTAGTAACATTAATAATAGTACTTTTAGTAGTAGGCTATATTATTGTAGGATGAAGCAAATGAGTACATATTCTATGTAATTATAAACCAAGATTTTCAGGGTGAAAAATGTTATAATGAAATAAATGTAGTTAAAAATCCTTTTAGTGGTAAGTATAGTTAGAAAAATAAATGCAAACTCATAATTTTTAAAATATGTTTTTCCTCACTTTTTCCACTGAAAAGGCTTGAAAGCAAAAGTATCCAGCAGCAATGAGTGAATCAGTACCCAAATCTTATTTCTAACACCATTTCCAACTAAAAGAAAACAGAACTCCTTGAAAAATTGACTGATTTTAGGTTGTTCTAGTTATCTACTGCTGTGCAATAAATCACCCCAAAACTTAGTGATTTACAAAACAACAGCATCAATATTTCTCATGAATCTGCAATTTGGGTAGGACTCAGCAAGGACAACTTATCTCTGTTCCTTTCAGTGTTGGCTGGGGAAACTCACTACCTGGAAGCTAGAATCACTTGAAGGCCCACTCTCATGTTGGGCAAGGTATGCTGGGAAGACTCAAACAGTTGGGGCTAGAAGAGCTGGGGGCTAGACTAGCTGGAGCTCCTTGCACATTTTTTTTTTTTTACCTGCCTGTGGTTTCTGTAGCTTGGTGGCTTCAAGATAATTAGATTTCTTATATGTTAGCTTAGGACTCCTAAGGAATATGTATCAAAAAAGAAAAAGCCATACATAAACTCCTTTCATGACCCAGGCTTGAAAGCATTATTTCTGTTTGATTTTATTTGTTGGAAGTGAGTCGTTAAGACTAGCTCATTCCCAAGGGGAAGGCAGCTAGAATCCATCTTTTGATGGCAGTATGTCAAAGAAGTTGTGGGTATGTTGTAAAAGCACCACGCCGGTCTATGAAAAAACATAATGCTTATGCTGAAAATCAAGGTAGTGCTCAAAGACTAATGAAAAGATGTCAACAAGACACAAGAGCTAGCTTAAGGATGCTCTTACTGACCAACTTTGGGACAATTTATGCTTCATGTGAATAACAAGTGTAATTAGTTATAACATTTGATTAAATAATAACCTCTGAGTCTATAATGATATTCAAAAGATAGAGGAGGGTTAGCAAAAGTTCTTTTTTATATGAATGCTGGCCAAGCCACATAGAAAGAAATGATAGAATTTGAATATCACTATTTTGGAAACTCCAGTGCAAGAAATGGTTTAGGCAAGGAACAAATGTGTATGTTAGACCCATTAGGTGAATGTTTATTGGGAAACTGTATTTTCACATTGTGCCAAAGAATGAATCCAAGGTTACTTACAAATTATAAAGGGGGAAGTATATCTTAACATGGAAAGATTTGGTCATTGCTGTTTTCACCAAGTGATCAAATTTGGCATCAGCAATGGTGAGACTCCTTGACCTTCTATAACCTTTTAATGCCCATGTTGTTGTGCCATATAAGGTATCAAGCATCTTCTGTTTGAGATATTTTTGTTTCTAATGATTAACCCAAATTCAACCATGCCTCTTGTTCTGATGTTGAGTTTACAGAAATAAGAAAACAGTAGAGAAACAAATTAAAAGAAATCAAGAAAAAAAATCAGACATCCCAAATGTGAGATACCGCTAACAAATTTTGCCTGGATTCTTCAAAAATATTAGTAGTAGGGGAAAAAAGGTGAGAACCTCTAATGTAATATAAGTGATTAAAGGTCCATAAAAATAAGCGGACTGCAGTAACCTTGATAGGATCTTGGTATAGTAACAGCACAAAAGAGGGAGAGAAGGAAAGAAAGAAGGGGAAGGAGGGAAAAACATATCCATATCAGACATTCTTGGGGACAACTAGAGACATTTGCATATGGGCTGATTATTAAATTATACATGCCGAAACCGATGTTTGAAAAGCAATATACTAGACTGAACAAATTTATAGGCCTAATGAATTTCAATTAGACTCTAAAGCCCATCCTCAAAGAGAAATTTTAAAAAATTTATGAGTAATACTTGCATTATTGAAATAAGTGCAGTAGACAACAGGGTGACTCTTTGGAATTTAACTATATATAACCATATAACTAAAAGTAGTTGTATACATATAAAATAGCCAGAGTAATTTTAAAAATATTTTCCTGATATTCATTAGTTACACTATCTCCTTATAGAGATTAATAGGAAAGGGGATGGAAAATGATTGCTGGGAGGATGAGGGAAGGTAATGGGGCTCTGGTGATATGAGATCACCTGCCCCTCCATTTCCTGCATTTATTTCCTTATAGAAACCCTGTCCCTTATAGAATTGGATCTGTCCCAATAACAACAAAAATAAATTACAAATGATACAAGATCAAGAGTTGAAATTCATCCCAGGTGTCCATGGCAGGTCTCTGAGCACTACAGTGAGCTCAGACATAGAGTGAAACCTAACTGACAGCTTCATCAGCTCAGATTCCAGGAACTGGATCTTCTTGAGAGGAAGTCAAATTTTGTTTTTAGAAGCCATCTTTCTTTTAATACACATTGCATGAATTCAAAATTAGCATTACAGCAAAAGATAATGATAACCAATACCATAAAAAAGAAAAGATTGTTTTTAGTGCAAGAAGAAGAAAGCCATATTGTTCAGAATAAAAAGCTTCATTGGGCCAACACTTATGGATAGAATTCTCTTTCTGAATGGTGGAATGAATGTACTTAAAAATCTCCGGAAATGGACATGAAGAACACATTTGAAAATTAACTGGTTCAACAATTGTCCTACTTCCTACCCTTACCTAACAGTACTGTAGATTGAAAAAACATACACCTGACACAAATCTGTTTTGATCTTTTTTCCCATGTGATCCATTTCCTCTCAGTATTATGCCATCCCTATAGGCTCCCTCTACTGAAGTTCTGAGAATTTCTCCAACTCCAGGCTACTTGGTAATCTGGCCGAAATTAGTCATAGTCTCTGTCTATTCTGCTCTTCTAGGAGATTTCCTGGTTGAGGTCAGCATTAGCTATCACATATATAGTGCTGCCAGCTGATACAGTGTTTTTCTATATATCATCTTATCTAATCCTTACATTTAACTTATGGGTCATTATCTTTCCTACTCTATACATAAGAAGAGAGGCACTGTTGAAACAATATTCTCTTCTCTACTTCAACAACCATAAAACATCCCATGATCTAAAGGAATTTTCTTCTTGCAAAGCATTTGGAACAGTGGCTGGCACATAGTACACTCCATAAATTATTATTGTTAATAAATCCATGCTTCTCCAATTGGAGGACACACATTCTCGAAGGGTGCCCAGGGCACCAAACTTAATGCATGTTCTTGGACCATTAATCTCACTTTATGGTAAGTGATTTCAAGCATTATTTTTATTACAATAAATATCATGAAGTAAAATGAAAAGTTTGCATGAATTTAAAGATAAAATATGAAATGTGAAAAGACTTTCAGCCTTGCAGCATGCTAATCTGCTTTACATTCCAGACCCTCTGAAGTACATGATCTTGTTGATGTTATTTCAGCAGGAAAATTGGAAAAATTCCTGTTGTAGGTGTTCTTCCCACTTGTCCCAGGCTCTGGGGAACACTGTTAGGCAGTGACGGATGATCTGACTCAGCCAGCCTTACGAAGCATCTCTCTCTCCCACATAAATCATGGTTTGTATTTTGATAAAGTTCTTAAGATATGCTGATGGGATGATGAAAGGATTTCAGGAACTTCTCCTGTCCCCATATACCTACTCACTAAATTTTCACCATGATTATAAAATTTCAAAGCAAATTTCCAGAGAAATTATTCCAATGGGCTAATATTACAGATTAAGGTGCTGAGGACCTATGAAGTAGAATAGGACACATAGCAATGTAAAAACAGAACTAGAATGGTTTTCAGTTTCTTGTCCCTGATTCGGTGCTATTTCCTCTTTCTTTATTTGACAAAAGCCTATTCCAAGCAAGCAATTATACTACCTAAGAGGGAGATGCCAAATGCACACACTAACAGTCAAAACTCAGGGGCCAGGAGCAGAGGCATAACCGAATGGGCATATTACATAAGGTTAATTTGTGGGTGCAGGACATGGGACATGGGTAAATGTCCGAGCAGACGGACCTCGCCCTACCCCTGCCAACCTCCCCCAGCAGCCCGGAGGTCTGGGATTCATAGACAGTGGGTATTCCAGGGTCTGGGTATCAGTATCTGGAGATAAAGAACAGTAATGCTGAGAGGGAGAGGGCCGTTCAGAAAGGCAGAGGGAGAGAAAGCAAACTCTCTACAACTTTAATAGGCGGTGCAAACCCCCACCCCTGCCTTTGTCTATGAAGCTCCCCAATGCCTCAGACCCAATTCCTCCCGGCTTCTTTGCGGAACTAAAGCAAACACACTGAGAGCACTGTTTACCGGAAGCAGCCAACGATACCCCAAGGAGCAGTTATCCCTGAACTTGTCATTCTGTCACAGAGGAAATGCTGATGTGAAATTTAAAACCGAAATCAGGGGAGAGAGCAACTGGCCCAGAAAAAGAATGAATAGCCATAGCCGCGTTTCAATGTGGGTCCCTTTCAATGTCCCCCAGCAAGGGCAGCATGTCCCGGCCTCACCCTGAGGTCAGTAACTAGAACTGACATCTAAGAATCACAATCTCCAAATCTCCTTAAAGTGATAAAATAGCCCCAGGTGACCATGTAGTCTGATCTCTGTTTCCAACTATTTGGATTGAGTTGCTAGGTTTTCATTGAAAACCGAATATTACTAACAATAATAGCTATATGCAGCTCACTCTGTGCCAGGCACCATTCTTAAGCTCTTATTTTCATTTGATCCTCACCATAAATGTATGAGATAGGTACTGTTATTATGCTCATTATCTAAATATTATGCTCAGAGAATATAAATAACTTGCCCAAGGTTTGTTGGCTAGTGAGTGAGTGGGACCAAGATTGCATCTCGAAGGTCTGTGTTCTTAACCTGTACCCCTCTGCAGGAGACCAGGCTCCAGGGAATTTGTGGGAGCTATATAGTGTGTCATGAAAACAAGAGGCAAAGCCCCAGATCTGGGCAAGGGAGTCAGGGAAGAGTTCCTGTGCAAAGATGCCCAATCAGTCATCTGAAGGAGGAGCAGGATTAGCATGGCAATGGGGGAGGAAGTGGGGGCTGCAGAGGGAGGAGGAGCCGGTACCACAACCTGCAGAAGAAGGAACCTGGAGCATTTTTTGGCAAATGAGTCCTTTTCCATATGATTGGAACATAGAATTTGAAAGAGAGAAATGGGAGACTGAAAAGTAAGCAGGGAGCAGTCCTCAAGGGGCTTTGCATTGCCTTTAATAAATGAGCTGTGGGTGGAGGTCTGGACAGGGCAGTCTCTTTCCAGTCTTCCTTTTAGAAGAAATGGGCAATGTTAGATGATTTTGCTTTCTTTCATATGGAGATGCAATTGTTGACATCTTTGTTCAGCATGGTAAGCAATTTAGCAGCATACTGGCTTTCTAGACTTTTATTCTCATTCCAGTGTAGTCTTTAGAAGAACATTCAAGGGTAAAATAGTGTCCTCTGGCCACCATGGGTTTCTCTTCAAGATTATTTCTGCACTGTCAGAAGGATCACTATCTTCTCCAGATCCTGCCTCAACCATAGGAGCCCACAAACTAACTCTCATAATGGCAATGGATTGATTCTAAATGTGTAGACATAGTTAAAAGAATAGATTACAGAAACCAACTCTGTGTTCAGACCTTGACTATACCACTTCCCTGCTTGAGAAGGTTGGGCAAAGACCTTAGCTGCTCTGTGTTTTAGTCTTACCATCTGTAAATGGGGAACAATGATAGCACCTACTAGTTAGATTTATAGAGATGATTAAGTAGTTTATTACATGTCAAGCACTTTAAACAATGCCTTCCACATAAGTACTTAATAAACATTAGCTGTTATTGATATTTGTCATAGATAGATAGAGATTGTGGCATGAGCAAAGCACTATGGGAATACAGAGAAAGGAGCAATTTATTAGGGTAGAGAAGTATTTAGGAAAGATATCACATTGGCATTTTTCTGTGTTTTTTTTGTTTTGTTTTTTAGAAAAGACAGACATAATACCATCCTTTCCCCCACCCCTCAGCATTCCAGCAAGTAATTCTTGTCTCTGAAGGCATGTTTATTGCAACCTATTTGAAGAGGGTCCTTGTAGACATGCAGGTCAAGTTGTCCATGATATAGAAAGGCTCAAGACATCATTTGTCCAAATCATGTCCTAGAAAGATGATTCGTGCACTTATTTTTAAAAAATCTCATTTATAAAATGATGTGCATCAGGGTTATTTTTAAAAAAATAACAGACTGTTCTTGAGTACTAACTTATAAACATCTTGATCTGTGCTTTTCGGTGAGCTGAAAAGACGTTAGCTGTGGAGTTTCAATTGCTCTGCGGTGGTGGCAGTGAGCAACTGAGGAACCCTATATTAATTCTTACAACAACTGTAAGATCTGACATAGTTATTACTACCCATGTTCAACAGTTAAAGAAACCAAGAATCATAAGTTTAGTTGTCTTAGTTGACCAGTCCAGGTCATGAAAGAGCCTGAATTAAAGGCATGTGCTCCTCTCTGCAGGATGCCAGTGCCACATGGGTTTAAACATTCTCCAAAAGGAACCGTTGTTTCTCTGTTATTATAACCTCTCCCTAGGAAAACTACAGGTCTTTAAGTCAGAAGAGGTTTTCAGGTTCTATTTGTTTTTGCCAGCGCTGCCTGATACTTTGGGTCCTCTTTGTAGCTTTGGTGGCAACACGAAACCATCAGCTTAGCCTCCAGCTTCTACCTAATTCGGCTTTCCACCTCATTTAACAAACTGCCAGCTCCATGATGGAATTCTCTGTGTCCCCAAACATACGATGGTGAGCGGAAATTCTACTCAACACCCCAATCCTTTGAACTCTAATTAAGCCTATTTCAAGCCTCTGTCTACATTTGGAGCTGACACTTTAACTGGCTGTTCAAGGACAGGAGGAGAGAGAATGCTCTGCCTGCCTTGGACTGTACTCATTTTTCACATTGGCGAGAAATAAAAATCTCCAAAGTAAACTGCTGCTGCTCTAGTGAAAATGATCCGTGATGCTGTTTTCCAGGGTCACTTCTGGAGATCATATTTTAGCCACTGGTTAATACCCATCCTATTCTGTGTGGTTGATGTTGCTCCGCCCTTTGCCTTGCATCCATTCAAGAAAGGATTACCTTCCCTGCGATCCCAAAGGAAATAAATTACCCAACATTTGTCCAGCCACATCTCTTCTTGACCAAGCTATTCTCTATCTGCCCAACTAAAATGGAGTTGCTTCCATACCGCCTAACAGATTACCCAGAGTTGGATGCTGTTTGGCAAAACTTAGCTATCAGACTGTGTTTTCTTAAGGCAGCACACTACGGAAAATCTGTGTGTCTGTACACATATCTGTTACTTATTTAGCCTCACCCCAGGGGCTTACGAGGTCTACTTGAGCCCCAGCAACACAAGGTCACTAAGAAGAGAAGAAAAAACCCATAAAAAAGTAAGATTTGCCTTGACCGGTTTGGCTCAGTGGATAGAGCATCAGTCTGCGGACTGAGGGGTCCCAGGTTTGATTCCCATCAAGGGCGTGTACCTGGGTTGCGGGCACATCCCCAGTGGGCGGTGTGCAGGAGGCAGCTGATCGATGTTTCTCTCTCATCGATGTTTCTAGCTCTCTGTCCCTCTCCCTTCCTCTCTGTAAAAAAAAATCAATAAAATATTTTTTTTTTAAAAAGTAAGATTCAAAACCAGTACAAAGTGCTCAATCCTGGCAGTGTGTAAAACGACATCTCTTGCCTCCTCTTTTGAATAGTCTTCGTAATAATGAGGCTCAAGTAGTGGGAACACTGACAAAGGTGAACAAAAATGCCTAAACCGAAAGGGACTCAGAGATGACCTAACCCACCTCCCTCCCCTTATTGGTGATTTTCTGAACTCCAGAATGATGAATTGCCCAGGGTTATGGAGGTAGTCAGAACACCAGGGCTTTGTTATGTAGCCCATTGCTCTCTTCATCAGGAGCTGGGTCACTTGCTCATTTTCTGTGGCCTAGAACTGCCATCATGTAGTTTGGGGTCCATCACTTTTTACAGCCCCAGAAGCTGGAAAATACACGGAAGTGCAGAGCTAGTGAGAAGCTTGGGTTCTGCAGTTCAATAGAAAAACAAGACGCTCTACTAAGAGATGGTATTCTGGAGGTGGATGCTTCCTTGTCTTTTAAACATCCAATATACTTAGATTTAGGAGCTTTTAACATGTATGAGCATATTTTTTGTTTGAATGGATAATGGTACCTAGAAATGAAAAAACCAGCAAAGCTCCTGCTCCCTTCATCCAGTGACCTGCATGGTTCCCAGGTTCCCTGGTAGCACCAAGATTTTTTCCTTTGCTTTGTGCTTGACTCTGCCTTGCCATCCATTTGTCACACCGCATGCATAAGAAATCTATAGATCACAAGTGGCTTCTAACTTCCACAGTCTCCCTCACCCCACTCAGATCCACGTTTCTTGCAGGGAAGGGATAACAGTGGCACAGATATTGGACAAGCAGCCAGGGGACCGAGGCCCAGGCGTCAGAGTTGATTTTTGGCTCTTCTGCCGGCTGCTCTGTGTGCTGAGTAGCTTGCTCCTGTCAGTGCTGGGATCTTTGTATTTGTTTTGTGCTGCCCCTGGTCAATTAAAACATTGATCCAATATTCTAATTCTCCTTGGCTCTGCTTCAGCCTGTCAGAGCTTTTAGCATTTGTATTTTTCTAAATTGCTCTGGGCAGGGCTGGTTTTTAACAGAACGGTAAGGTTGGAAAGGTTGTCTTTACCTGTATCTCCCCCTTCCGTGCCATTTCTTCACTCCTGACTTTCCCCTGTGACAGTTCTGCGGAACAAGACCTCCAGTGAGCTCTGAGTTTATGGTAGTTGATAATCCAGCAACGTTTTGTCATTTTAACTTGTGTTCATTTTGTTATTTGTCTAACACATTTATAATTTCTGTCCCAGGCTCACAATTTTTGCCATATCACGTCACAAATAACTTATCTAATATTTTTCATGGAAAGTAATTGTTTACTCAAATTTATATCCAAAGTAGATTTGGGAGTTTGTGTTTCTTATCAAGAAGGCAAACTAAGTACTGGCTGCTGACTGTGTCTCCCACATCAAACCTAACAGATGTTAGAGAAGGTATATCTACTTCTTGTGAGTGTATGTGCAGCTTCTATCAAGTGGTGCAAAACAGTGGAAATACCTCAGGAGGCTTACAGTCTCTGGGTTTTTGTTTTTGTTTTGAAATGAAAGGAGTGGCAACCTGTGGCAACATGGGAAGGGTTGGGTGAGGGCCTCTGTACGCCATTACTTCCCTCTCTCAGATGGCCCAGGCTGCAAGTCCTGACCTGCCAGGGCATCCCTTGGCAGTAGCTTAGTGTACCTCCCATATCGCAATGCAAAATTTGACTGGCACCAAGTTTCCAGGGCCCTATAAAGAAAGGAATGAGAGTAAACAACTACACACTGCCTAGAAGGCCTAGTGTGGATTACTAGATTTGCCCATTGTAGTGTAGTGTGATTAAGAAGGCTGTAATACAATCTAGACATGAATGAGTCATAGCAAGTCAGCCCAGAGCCCTGATGGGATAGGTAGCTGGCGTGCTATGTTTGTCTATCCAACAGATATTTATTTAATGGTTGCTCTACATTAGCCATTGTTTTAAGTGCCGAAGGTGGTGGTAAACAATACAAAGTTCCTATCACAAGGAATTTCCAGTCTAAAGGGATAAAATAGAGAATACTTTACCATGAGCATTATCCATCATATTCTGTCTCCGGCCTGGGCCAGAAAACTGCCACAAAGCGTGAATGTCTCTGGATGAAAGAGAGGGGGGTGATGTGTAACTGATTTCCTGGGGGCAGCATAGCTCCCAGAAAAGAGTGGAAGCAGTTAAGCCGACTACAGCTGTCCCTTGGTATCTGTGGGATATTGGTTTTAGGAACCCTTGTGGGAACCAAAATCTGCTGATGCTCTGAAATACTCTTTTCAGTCCATTGTTGGTTGAATCCACTGATACAGACTCTTGGATAGTGAGGGCCAACTGTATGTCAATAGACAATCTACCTAGAGTATAGCTCCCTTCCCCCTGAATCACAGCTAGAGGAACAAGGGTAGGATTAGGCTTCACTCTTCACAGATGTTGAGAGTGTAATTTGAGGGAGCTGACCCAGTAAAAGGAATACAATAAGATAAGAAAAATTTTTAAAATCACAGTTTTTAATGGATGTTACAACAATACAAGTTAACAAAAACAATAAATAATATACATAGTAGAAAAAGAGAACTAATGGAGCAGAAACAAACTTTGAGTACGCATAATACATATCCTCAGGGAAGTAAGGACATTTATTCCAAACATAAAAAAGGGCAGATGTTTCTAAAGAAAAACCAGTTAGAGGTCTTGGATGTGAAAGAATGTAATTATTTAAATAAAGGATTCAATAGAAAATTTAAATAGCAGAATAGCTACAAAGACAATTAATGGGCTGGAAAATCATATTGAGAAGATTATCCAGATTAAAGGGAGGCATAAATAGGCAGAGCCTATTTGAAAAACTTTCAGAGACAAAGAAGATCAAATTAGAATGCAAATATTTATTTAAAAGGGATTCCAGAAAAACTAAGAAAACCATGTAGTAAGGTAATCTTTGAAGAAAAAGTATTTTCCAGAACTAAAGGAAGGCACATGACCTCAGATTAAAAATGCTTTCAGAGGGTGAGCAGCACACAGTAAAGAAAGAAAGAAAACTACACATCCAGACACAGCAAAGTGGGATTTAACAAAAAGCTTCTGAAGTGAAAAACAAATCATCTATAAAGCCACAGGCATAGATAGGATATCATAGTTCTCAAAAACAAGACAATGGGATCATGTGTTATTGGGAGTAAGAAGTAACTGATGCTAGACGATCAAGAAAGTCATTAGTTTAAATGATAGGATAAAATAAAAGTGTTTTCCCCTTAACACTCTCAGAATTCATCTAAAGATGTTTTTTTTTAAAAATATATTTTATTGACTTTTTTTACAGAGAGGAAGGGAGAGGGATAGAGAGTTAGAAACATTGATGAGAGAGAAACACCTATCAGCTGCCTCCTGCACACTCCCCACTGGGGATGTCCCGCAACCAAGATACATGCCCTTGACCGGAATCGAACCTGGGACCCTTGAGTCCACAGGCCGACGCTCTATCCACTGAGCCAAACCGGTTAGGGCTAAAGATGTTTTTGAGCATATTCTTTAACAAGAATATTTATTTGTTCACGAGGAAGCATAATTATGGAAAGCAAGAATAAATAAGGGCATTAAAATATTATTTGTTTTAATAAACAGTGATTAAAAGGAAGTATGTATCCACAACAGGTAATCTACAATTTAAAGTCTCATCAAAACCTGTGAAGTGAATTGCAATTGAGAACAAAGGGAGGTAAAGTTGGCCAAGGGTCTTGTCATTCAAGAAAGGGAGACATGAGCATTAAAGAAATTGAGATATTGGCCATGAAAACAGAACTGTATGCTTTAATAAGAGAGTTGTAACCATCAGAAAAATACAATGAAATACATATGTTTAAACAAGCAATGGGAAATAAAAGAATGGAAGGAAGAAAGAAAAACACAAAGACCAATCTAAGCAAT
Source organism: Myotis daubentonii (assembly GCF_963259705.1). NCBI lineage: Eukaryota > Metazoa > Chordata > Mammalia > Chiroptera > Vespertilionidae > Myotis > Myotis daubentonii. The sequence continues at coordinate 86,920,589 of NC_081847.1, forward strand.
AAATACTGTTTTTAGAAATAAACCAAAAAGATAATGGAAACAAACTTTAATTCTTTGGTATTATAATAAATAAAAATTGATTAAGGCACACATTTAGAAATATAGAATCAGAAAAGATAAAAAAAATCCAGTAATTGTTTTTTTAATTTAAAACTAAAGATAGAGAAATATTGAAAATAAAGATATAGGAAAAGAGCTGGTAGGCAAACATGAAATAAAACAAAGCTAAGATAGTTGTGCTTTTAATATAAAACAAAATGGAATAAAAAGTATATACAGCCCTAGCTGGTTTGGCTCAGTGGATAGAGCGTCGGCCTGCGGACTCAAGGGTCACAGGTTCGATTCCGGTCAAGGGCATGTACCTTGGTTGCGGGCACATTCCCAGTGGGGAATGTGCAAGAGGCAGCTGATTGATGTTTCTGTCTCATCGATGTTTCTAACTCTCCATCCCTCTCTCTTCCTCTCTGTAAAAAATCAATAAAATATATTTTTTAAAGTATATACAAATATATATGTATACACACATATATGTAAAGAAAACAGCATAGAAAAGACTGGCACAACTCAAGTTCTATAAAAGTGCGGCCTATAATCATCATTAATATTTTAAAATATTTTTATTGATTTTTATAGAGAGAGGAAGGGAGAGGAATAGAGAGAGATAAACATGGATGAGAGAGAAACATCCTGCATACCACCTACTGGGGATCGAGCTCAAAACCCAGGTATATACCCTGGCGGGGAATTGAACCTAGACCTCTTGGTTCATGGGTTGATGCTCAACCACTGAGATACACCAGCCAGGCATTAATATTTTTATTGCAAGACAAATTATAGATAAATCTCCTGTGCAGAAGAATTCCAAATAACTTGTGTAAATATTCTGCCATTGAGGCAACAGAACATAACCCCCTCTTGTAAGTGTGAGAGCTCATTGTGTCTTCCTTCCTAAGAGTACAATATGTAAAAGGGGGAAAAACTGTAGTCACTGTAGAGAAACCTGATAAATACTACAGTAACCCCTTCAACCATATGATCAAGATTCATATCGACAGGTGAACATGGCCTTTTACCTCTGTGGACTTCCTCCCAAAATCTATAATCCTACTCTAATCATCAAAAAATATCAGAAATTCCCAACTGAGAAATGTTCTACAAACTACCTGAATAGTAGAAGGTCTCAGACACTGTCACAGCCCGGTGAAGCTTGGGGGAACTTGATGGTGAAAGCAATATGGTATTCTGGATAGGATCTTAGAATAGAGAAAAATACTGCGAAAAACTAAGAAAATCTGAATAGTGGATGAACGTTAGTTAGTAGTAATGTATCAATATTGGTTTATTAATTATAACAAGTGTACTATGTAAATGTAGATTGTTGATATTAGGGATACTGGTTGTGGGAATTCTGAAATTCTCTGTATTATTGCCATACCTTTTCTGTAAACCTTAAACTGTTTTAAAAAACGTTTATTTTAAAAATGTAAGCTAACAGGCTTTTGTTTTTTTAGGGATCATAGTCTTAAACGTAAGAGCTAAGTCTGTAAAACTTTTATAAGAAAACATAGGAGTAATTTTTGAATTAGATAATAGCCCCCAAAAGAAACCATGGATTAACAACACCAAAATTAAATATTTTTGTACTGCAAGCAATATATTAAGTGAAAAACCAACCCACTGTATAGGAGAAAATATTAGCAAATTGTTTATTTGATAAGGGAATTACATCCAGAATATGTAAATAACTCATACAGCTCAATAATAAAAAAGACAACCCAATTGAAAAATGGGCCAAGGACCTAAGTAGACATTTCTTTAAAGAAAATATACACGTGGTCACCATTTGTATCATTAGTCATTAGAGAAATGCAAATCAAAATCACAATGATATACCAGTTCACACCCAATGAAGGGCTAAAATAAAATGTTGTCTTGGATGGGGAGAAACTGGAAACCCTTGTATTGTTGGTGGAATTGTAAAATGCTACAACCGCTTTGGAAGTTCCTCAGTTTGTCAGTTCCTAAAATTTTAACCACAGAGTTCCCATATGATCCATCTGTTCCACTCTTATGTATATACCCAAGAGAAATAAAAACACCTGCCTACACAAAAAGCATGCCTTAATGATCATAGCGGCATTATTTGTAAGAGCTAAAATAAAGAAACAACAAGTCCGGCCAGCATGGCTCAGTGGTGGAGCATTGACCCATGAACCAGGAGGTCAGGGTTTGATTTCCAGAACCTGGGCTCGATCCCCAGTGTGGAGCGTGCAGGAGGCAGTCAATTGATAATTCTCTCTCATCATTGATGTTTCTCTCTCCCTTCCTCTCTGAAATCAATAAAATATATATAAAAAAAGAAACAACACCAATGTCTACCAACTCTTGAATGTGGCATATCCATACAATGGAATGTGGAATATTATTTGGCAGGAAAAAGAAATGAAATACTGATGGGTGCTGCAATATGTATAAATCTGGAAATAATTTTCTTAAGTGAAAAAAGCCAAAAAGAAAAGACCAAACAGAAATCACATTGCACGATCCCATTTATATCAAACTAGAGGCCCGGTACATGAAATTTGTTCATGGATGGGGTGGTGTCCCTCAGCCTGGCCTGCACCCTCTCATAATCCGGGACCGCTGGCTCCTAACCACTGGCCTGCCTGCCTGCCTGATCACCCCTAACCACTTGCCTGCCTGATCACCCCCTAACCACTCGCCTGCCTGCCTGATTGTCCCTAGCCACCTCTTCCTCAGTCTCCACCACCGAGGATTTGTCGGGAAGAATGTCCAAAATGACATCCGGAAGGTCATTTGGCTAGCTGGTCTAATTAGCATATTACACTTTTATTTTTATAGATTATTATTATAGATATTCAGAATAGGAAAATTCGTAGATACTGAAAGTAGATTAGTGGTTGTCAGAGGCTGGATGTGGAAGGGAATGAGGAGTGGCTACTAATGGGAATGGGCTTCTTTTGGAGGTAAGGAGAATGTTCTAATTTAGGGAGTGATTACATTTGTACAAATCTGTGAATAAACTAAAATCCATAGAATTCTGAACTTTAAATGAGTATATTTTATGGAAGGAATTCTATCTCAACAAAACTGTATTCTATATCTGTCTACCTATCTACCTACCTATCTACCTACCTACCTACCTACCTATCTTCTATCTATCTATCTATCATCTATCTATCTATCTATCTATCTATCTATCTATCTATCTATCTATCTATCTATTTATCTATCTGTCATTTATCTATAGATATATATCCCTATATATATGATATAGTTTTTATATATTGATAGCTGTTTCTATCTATCTATTTACCTATCTATCTATCTATCTATCATCTATCTAATCTATCTGTATCTATTAAAGAAAGCATTTAGAAAATTTGAAGACCACAAATATCACGCTTGATTGTGTAATCAGAGAACCCATTTCTTCCTTGGCACACATGCATTCTTCAAAACCAATCATGCCTCAGGCCATAGAGGAATTTCAATAAATTCAAAGAATCAGCACTATATACACTATGGTCTTTGACTACCATGCCATAAAATTAGAAATGACTAACAAAACAAGTTTAATATACTTGTGTGAGTGGGAAATATAATAATCATGCCTCTGAATAACTCCTGGGCTAAAAAAGAAATCAAAAGTAGAATTGTAAACTATAATAGCCAAATAAAATGAAAGCAGTATATTTCAAAATGTGTGCTATGCTCCTAGAGAGTACCAAGAAAGAACTATATATCCTTGACTGTAATTATCAGAAAATAAGAAAGGCTGGAGATGCATGCGATTCAATTCAATAGGCCAGAAAAAGAGAAGAAGAGCACATTTAAAGGAACAAAAAGAAGTAAAATAATAAAAATGAGGCCAGAAATCGATGAAGTAGAGTACAGGAAAACAGGATAATTTTTTAAATGTCTGTTCTTTGAAAAACCAATTATAACAGATATAATTGTAACTAAACACATGAAGATGGAAAGAAGAAACATATAATAAGCAAATTCAAAGAAAAATGTGAAAATCTGTAAAATATAGCAGATTCCCTAAAGTTACAAATAAAATGAACAATTATTATATGCTAACAGATTGGAAAACTTAGGTAAGGAATACATTGCTAAAAACTGTGTCAAAATATGAGAAGATTGAGAAAAACATGAAAGAACAATAGCCCCAAAACTGAAATGGTCATAAAGAACAAATGCACACAGGACTTACACTTCCCTTCCCCTCCATCACAGTTTCTGGCTCAATTATTGGGCTGGTAGTTCTTCCCCCTCCAGTCCTCATGCCAGACTGCTGCTGGACTGAAATTTTAAATAGAAAATGTGATTACGACACACCCTACTTTTGGGTCATCTAACTCTGTATTGCCTTTCTACAGACTTAGGGTCAAGTTCATAATCTTTGGCTTACTATTTGCCCCAATAGTTTTAAGCTATATTTCCCAAATAGGTTATGTTTTCCTACATTTTGATGCCTTTGCCCATGCTTTTCCCATTCTCTGAAATACCACTTTCAACCATTTCATTGGCTCACTATTTCTGATCCCTTAGAATTTAGCTCCAGAATTAACTTTTCCTGAAATAGACAGCTCACCATTAGTCTAATTCAGCTTTACTCACTTTTCATTCAATGCAATCTACATATAAGTAACATTTGCTCTCATAAATGTAAAACCAGAATCACTGGGCATAAAGAGAAGGCAGGTGGAAAAACTAAATAATTTTTAACAAATTTTTAAGTGGGTACTGTGGCTTGCTTTTGACTGTTTACCTGGGGTCTATTCTCAGCTTATTGAAAAGGATACTGCCATATGTTGAACAAGTAGTAAAAACAGGTGCTCAAACAAGATTTTTAGCTTTGATGTTATAGAAGGATTGATAGGGAGAGAATTGTAAATGGAATGATTTCCTGAATTTCACTGGATATAATTTTATGTCCCATACAAAGCAGTACAGAGCTTTGCCTCAGATATTATTTCTTCCCTCAGGGAGTTCATGTAAGGTGCCAGCTTTACCTGGTATTTGCATTCACATATGGGCTCCTAAAGACAAAACACAACAGCCACCAAAACAAGACGGACTGCTCAAATTCCTGAGCAAATGTCAAGCTAGAGGGAGCTAGTTGAGGGGAAATGGTGCACTCTAACTTATACCTTGTAAGTATGTAGTTGGCTGCCTGCTCCTGCATTTGGTGGTGGCTATTGATTCATGATTGTGGAGTGTGAAGCACTCTCCAAAGGCACATGTGAGAGTGAACTTGCATTGGCAAGTTTAATCCTGAACACAGAGGAAAGTCACTGATCTGCACAGCCAGGCATTCTCCTTATTTTCCTTCAGGACCATGCAAGTCTCTTGTAAAGTTTAATACCTGCTGAACAGGGCTACCGTTTCCAATAAAGTGTGTGTGTGTGTGTGTGTGTGTGTGTGTGTGTGTGTGTGTGTGCGCGCGCGCGCACGCGCGCGCGTGCGCCTCTCTATCTGTCTACCTACCTACTTATTGACATATAAGAATACATAAAATTTAAACTTACCTGTGCTCTGATTTTTGAGTTTCTTAAATTTCTTTTGATGGTGAAATTAATTCCAAAGGCATTGTTAAAGTGCACTTGGTTTTTACATCAAAAGCACCTCTGAATGTTATCATCTTTCAGATGTGATTTCTCCCATTTTAAGTTAGGGGAATTTCTTGTTACTATATGGAACATTGGTTTTTATAGAAGCTCCAAACCTTAATAAAATGAAAATTTTGGCAAAATATTTACTTTCAATTAAGTATCTCTGTGATCTGTAGAGAAATTTAATTAAACCACTATTTCTAAGCCACTAAGAAACGTAAGTAAGTAGGCAAACATTAAATCAGACTGCCTGTCTTGCAAATCATAAAGTCTCAAAATGAAAATAACCATGGAAGTTATCAACATGGGTGGTAGAAAGCAAAGGCAAATCACAATTGGAGAATAATTTCTAATGTCCATGCCCTTCATAAGCAGGATGAGGACATGGGAGCCCAGAAAGAATATTTAATATCCAAGGTCAAGCCAATAAAACTGGCAAAAAAACACAAAAAACACCAGGATGTAGAGCTGTCTGTCTCCAGATATGTTTTTTCAGTGCCTTGCTGTTGATTTCACCCAGATGGTAACTCCTAGTACCAGCTGTAGTTCTTGTTCTCCCTAACAAGCTGCATGCCTTTAAAAATTTTATCCCTACTCTCTTAAAAAAAAAAAAAACAACTCAGGTTTATTCAAGTATAATTTATGAGGTACATAAAATATAATGCACCTAATTTGCGTTCAATGAATTGTGACAAATATATTCCATCTTGTAACTACCACTACAAATCAGGATATATAATATTTCCATGTACTCAAAAAATTTATCCATACTACTTCATCTTTGACAAGAGGGTGCAGACCCATTTTCCCCACATCTCCCTGATAAACACAAGTATAAATCCTGTAAATGGCACAAGAAACCATCTAAGGGTGGTTAAATAAATCCCTGGGAGGAATAGCAAAATAATAGGACATCTTGCATCCTCCCACCCAATAGAGCAAGGACACCAGATTTGGGGTCTCCTAACCATGACCTCACCAGTGACTGAAGCCCAGGTAGGCTCATTTCTCCCAAGATTGAACAGGGACCCCTCTGACAGCAGAGGGTGAAAGGAATTTAACAAAGATTTAGTGATAACAAGCAGCCCCACATGGGAGCTATTTTGTGTTCATGGGTTTTGCAACTCAATTCTCTCACCCACAGACACCATGACAAGCAGGTGAAATGGGGGGAAAGGGACGAGGCCACAGCAAGCAGCCCAATCTGAGAAACCTCTTTATCTCCATCATCCAAGTCTGCCCTCCTCTGCTCAGAGACATTGGGGCATCTAGGGGCTAATGGTAGAGAGATCCCTCCATAGAACTCCCACACCTAGAGACACATGGAAGCCTTGCCTGGGGAAATTCATTTTACACTTCAGGCAGTCACTAGAAGCAACCCGGGTGAGCCCCAGAATACCAGATAACCCAAATAGACCAAACAAATATTAAAAAGGCTCTGAAAATTAAACTGCCATTGGAACCCCACCTACAAGGGTAAACCAAGGTTTACATGCTAAATCTCCATTGGGTGACTGCCATCCAAAATAAAATATTTAATAGAAGCCAGGATCTTCTACTATAGCATATATGTTCAGAATACAATAAATAATCACCAGTCATACCAAGAACCAAGAATATGACAGCTTATATGAGAAAAGTTCATCAACTGATGCCAACACCAAGGTGAGTCATGGATTAAAATCTTAAAAGGATTTTAAAGTAGCTGTCATAAGACTACTTCAGCAATCAATTACAAATTCTGTTGGAAAATATTTTTAAAAATAGAAAATATCAGCAAGAAAAGAAGTTATTAAAAAACAAGATGGAAATTATTGAGCTGAAAAATAAATAGAAAAAACTCAATAAGTGGATTCAATAGTAGAGTGGAGATGGCAGAGGATAGAATCAATGAACTTGAGGACAGAACAGAACAATAGAATTTGCTCATTATGAAGAACTGAGAGAAAGTAAACTGAAAAATAAAAGACCCAAACAGAAACTCAGGGACCTGTTTGGGAATAATAAAAGAGCCAACATTCATATCATTGAAGTCCCAGGAGAGGAGATAGAGGGGCTGAAAACTCCTCAAATTTGGTGAAAGACACAAACCTACTGTGACACATTGACTAATGAAATGTCACATGAAATTAGACACATGAAATGTCAAGGTTTTAGAAAGTAAAACACTGAGAAAACTTGGTGAGAAAAACCAAGCAGGATAAGTGCAAAGAAATCTATACTAAAACACGTCATAATTAAACTTTTGAATATTAATGTTAAAAAACTTCAACAACTAAAGGCAACCAGAGAGAAACTGACACTATATGTATGGGGAGTCACCAATTTAAATAATAAAATGTTTTTTATCTGAAATCAAAGAAGAAAGAAGGAAATGGCTAGATTGTATGTATGTCATGCTTGGCCATTAAAGTGTATGAGCTTTCCAGTTGCTGTATCCCTGTCAGCACTTTGTAGTGTCAGTATTTTCTTTCTTTCTCTCTCTCTTTCTTTCTTTCTTTCTTTCTTTCTTTCTTTCTTTCTTTCTTTCTTTCTTTCTTTCTTTCTTTCTTTCTTTCTTTCTTTCTTTCCTTCTTTCTTTCTTTCTTCCTCTCTCTCTCTCTCTCTCTCCCTCTCTCCCTCCCCCTCCCTCCCTCCCTCTTTCTTTCTTTCTTTCTTTCTTTCTTTCTTTCTTTCTTTCTTTCTTTCTTTCTTTCTTTCTTTCTTTCTTTCTTTCTTTCTACAATTTATAATTTTTTAATTGATTTCAGAGAGGAAGGGGAGAGAGAGAAAGAGAGAGCGAGAGAGCGAGAGAGAAACATCAATGATGAGAGAGAATCATTGATTGGTTGCCTCCTACATACCCCACATTGGGGATTAAGCCTGAAACTTGGGCATGTACCCTGACCAGGAATTGAACCATGACGTCCTGGTTCATAGGTCGACTCTCAAGCACTGAGCCACGCTGGCCAGGCAGTATTTTAATTTTTTACTTTTAGCATTTCTAGTAGTTGGTTAGTGTCCATCCCATCCTGCCCCCGACTTATCTAAGACCTTTTAGAACAGTGGAGTGATAAATGATATATAAAAATGTTGGCAAGATACCTAATGCTTGTTAGAGAAAACTCAGAGTCCTCTACATGATATTGAAAGCATTCTATCACTTACCCTCAGATAACTTTTCTGGCTCCCCCTGTGACTACCTTACTCAGCTATAACTATACCAGGTATTCTTTCTTCTTGCCCTCTGAACATTTTCTAAACTTCTCAGGAAATTTCATGCTTTTTTACAGCAGTATCTTTTTTTTTTTATAGTTATGCTGTAAAAAATTAAATTTATTGGAGTGACATTGGTTAATAAAATTATATAGGTCTCAAGTATACATTTCTATGATACATGATCTGTATATTGTTTGCCTACCACCCAAAGTCAAGTCTTCTTCCATCACCACATATTTGACTCCCTAGCCCTTTACTACCACTCACTCCCTTTCCATACTGTTTATTGATTGTGTATATGAGTTTTCATTTGTTTATTTTTCTTGTTTGTTCAATTGTTGCTTTCAAAGTCATATTCCACCTATGGACAGGTCTCAACTTTATATTTCAAGATCCAAATCAAATCAAATTTCAATATTTCTCTGTTACTTAGCATTGGTACCAATAGGGGTATTAGTCCCTTGTTTTGTTGTGAAAGTACTTCCTGTTTGATTTTACTGAGTAATTGGTAATTAGCTTGTTGCGTTACAGGCCTCTGTTTTGGGGGGAATGCTTTTCTGTTTGTCTATGGGCAGTTTCTAAAGAAATGGAAGCTGGCTCTTATTTTTCTTTGTATTCCCTAGGACCCAGTATCAACATTATTTGCTAAATTGAATCTAATAATGCTGCTTTTGTTGTTTTGCAATATCCAGAAATGTTCTCTGAAACCTTAAAATTATTTTTCCTGTGGTTTATCAAAGTTGCAGTTTTTATGATCTGAAAGCAGATGCTGAGGGGGCATCTTTGGGGTTTCTCCCTAACTGTTCTCCATGTGCTAGACTCCTCTACCTCCAAGCCAGTGTTTCTCAACCGAGTTGGTCTCAGGCCCCTAGTATGAATCTATGGTTCTTGTTTTGCTACAGTCCCACAGCCAAAATTACTTTATTGAGTCTGACTTTATGGAGTTTGTATTATGATATCAATAGGTATTTTGAATGTGCCTTTTCAAACTACATGTATCTCCTGGTCACAACCCCCACCCCAACCTATCTTGGAAATAACTTCTCAACATTGACAAATCACAGATCACATAGGAAATGTTCAGCAATTCTGTGGAGGATTTGAGGATCCAATTTGAGAAACCTCACATGAAATGTCAAACACGGTGGGTCTTCACTTGGTGCCACAGGGAACAGATGTACAAGGGCAGATGCTGTGATCCTGTGGCAATGGTGTTATATGAAATGGCACCCTGAACAAGTGTGTATAGCTTGATTTAGATTGTCAAGGAAAGTAAAACACAAAATTTAAAGTATCTATAATAATAAAAGCATAATATGCTAATTAGACCAGACAGCTGAATGACCTTCTGGATGTTTTTCTGGATGACCTTCCGGATGAAGCGCGGCTTTGAGGGCCAAGGCAAGGCTCCATGCCTGTGAGGGCCGAGCCCCTTGCACAAATTCTGTGCATCAGGCCTCTAGTTATCACAGAAAACTGGCAACTCCCTCTCCCAAGCATATGTCAGTGAAAGAAGCCAAATTTAAAAAACCCTGCCCTAAATGATTTCCTCCAACTTTTTCCTCACTCTTTGCAAATATAAGAATTCCTTACCATGAAGTTTGTCTGTTCTAGAATTGCAAGACTAAGTAAATTTCTTTCTGAAGTCCCTAGTGTGAATGGTTAATTTATCTTTTAATAAAGAAGTACCTTTCTATGATAAAAGAAAAGGAGTTTGGTGTGCAAGGTATGCATTAGGGATCAGTAACCTTGGGAGGGAGGGGATGTGGAACTGCGATGCAGTCTTAACTGGAGCCTTAGCTCACCTGAGAGGGTTCACTCCACAGGTGTCCCGTGTTGGGCTGAAACGGCGGGGTCTTTACACCCTCATCTCAAACAGTCATTCGAATGGGCTGATTCCAGAAAGGCATGGACTTGGGTGGAATGAGCCTGTCTCTGCGGCTGAAGGAAATCCACAGCAGTCGACAAGCAGAGGCTGTCTGCTATCGGGTAAGGTGACAAGCCTTTCCTTGAAGGGGGTCTGGGTAGCAAATATCCTGGTTTACACAATAGCAGTAGCTAATATTTACCATGTGCCAGCATATTGCAAAAAGCCTTTTATGCACATCACCTCATTAATTCTCACCTTCTGACCCTGAAGTAGGTATTATTTTTCTCTTTTTTTTTCAGATGAGATAACAGGCTAAGAGGGGGTAACTGGTTTGTGCAAGTCCTACAATGTGTCTAAGTAGTGGGGCTTGGATATAACCCAGGCAGTCTGACTCCAAAGCTGAAGCATTTAACCACACTGGTATCCTGTGCAATCTACACTGTACTTAACTGAAATGCCTTGAAACTAGATAACCCGCATATAATGAGTAGTTTGCCTCCCATGCTATTTTATTTAGCAGAGCCTTATTTTGTTTATTTGAGCCAAGTGTGGTATGGCCCGATATAAGGAGAATTTTCTTTGTGATTCCCTGCAAATTCATAGACCAACTAGAGGCCCAGTGCACGAAATTCGTGCGCGGGTAGGGTCCCTAGGCCTGGCCAGCAATCAGGGCCAGTCAGGTTTCCCGCCTCCCCTCTTCCCCACCTCCTCCTTCCCTCACTCCCTCAGCACCCTGCTGCTGCTGGTGGTCACCCGCCATGTTCTGTGCTGCCCCCTGATGGTCAGCACACGTTATAGTGAGTGACCAAACTCCCATTCTCCCAGTCAAACTCCCGAGGGGACACTTTGCAAATTAGCCTTTTATATACATATATAGATCTGTGACTGGACCAATATTTGAGGTGAGTCATGATTTAGCCCATCTTCCGTCCATGTTTGTGTTAATGGAACACACCGATTAAAGAGCTCAGAAGCTGAGGGGAGCCAGAGTATGGCCATCAGCATTTCTAGGCTGTCCAATTTATAACTTTCTAGGAACTCAGATGAAAGCACAGCAGTCACATCGTTGCTCTTAGCTGAAGAGCTTTTCAAGATAATAATTCACCTCTAGCTTTCCTTGCAGCTGTAGGTAACAGTGTCAATTAGCACTGACCTTTGGTGGTGGACCTCATTGTCCCTCAGTTATCTTTCGATTTATATTAAATAACCAAATGAACTTTGGGCAGGTGCGATTTGAAAAATGTTTCCTGAGCCTTCTTAATCTTACATATTTCTTGACAAGGTAATACTAAATATGTATATTTTTTATAGTGGAGGTTTCTAATGCATTATCTTTATTTTATGGATAACGCCAACAAAACAACGATAGATTGTCCCAGTTATGATTAGAGGTGATAATTTGCAGGCTAAGTGTGTTGCCATGGATACCCAAATCCTTGATCCCCCTCCCCTTGCCCCCGCCTCCTCATCCCCCACTCAGGCCTGAAGTCAGGGCTTAATCCTGAGGTGCTTTTTTTTTCAATAGCACCAGCTGTCCAGAGCCTGAAAGGCGTGGCAAATTACAGCATTATTAGAGTGAAATAGTATGGCTAAGCTAATGATTTGTGGGCTTTAGACACAGGTGTTCATAAAAGGCTGAACGTGCACTCCTAATCAAGTCTGATTGGGCCCGAACAACAGCCCAGCATGAGACTATCAAAGAGTTGTTTATGGTGTCGTTCATTTAAATAATAAAAGAGGCCACTGTAGGCCTTCTGCTCAGTCTGGGTTTAATGTTGCTCTCAGTTTGTCCTTACAGGTAATCATATGAGGTGCTTTCTTTTGGCTTAGTGCAGTCAGGAAGGTCTGTTTTCTAATACTATTTTACTTGATAGTCACCAAGCAGCTTGGTGTGTTTTGGCCATTCCATGACAATTTCCAGTTACCGCTGCTTTTAGTGAATATAACAACTTCACAGAACTGAAAATTAGAACTTCATTACAAGCATTATATTTTGTGGGGGTTTTTTTGTTTTGTTTTGTTTTTTACTAATTCAAAGAGTTGTTAATTCCCTAAGTATTTCCATTTCATTACCTATGACACTTCTCTGATAATTTTGTGCTCATAATGTAGTAGTGAGTTGATTCAAAAATATGATTTTAAGTTTTTCCTCATTTAATAGTACTTGACTCATCTAACACTTACGTATTGTTGGTTGTTGAAATGCATATTTGGTGGGAAATGTTACATGGATCCATCGTAGCTTGAAATACTGCGTGATAAATAAAGCAGACCTAAATTTACCTACATTTTTCCCTATTATTCTTTAAATTAATAAAAAGAATGTGTCTCTGAGGTCTATAGGCCATAAAGAAATTTACATTGAAGTTATGAAATAGCACTTACACATCTAATATTTAGCTTCCAATTAATAATGATGTAATAGATTTGTTACCCTGACACTACTTAATAAGAAATAGGTTTGTCTATTTTAGTTTTCTATGGCTAATATAGTGGGTGCATATTTTAGAAAGCGATACAATTAGCACTGCTATATAATAATGTTGAAATACCTAGTAGATACTTTGCTTTACACTTTTTTCACTCCACATACTCACAGATGCTTGTAAATTTATAAAATGTGAAAACATATTTCTTTAGAGAAACAGCTTAGGGTATCACCATTGGATTAAGATGAATTTACCTACTCTCTGGAGGCAGAGTGAACTATTAAGAGAGACAGATGATCTCATAAATGTGTCTATGTGCAGATCAATATGATGGAACCTTCTATGAGTGTGGATATGCTCTTGGATGATTAAAAGCACCTGTTGTGTCTCTGAGTCAATTCAATTAGGGCCGGCGTAGGCAAACTGAGGCTCGCAAGCCACATGCGGCTCTTTGGCCCCTTGAGTGTGGCTCTTCCTAAGCCTTAGGAGTACCCTAATTACGCTAATACCAATGTACCTACCTATATAGTTTAAGTTTAAAAAATTTGGCTCTCAAAAGAAATTTCAATCGTTGCACTATTGATATTTGGCTCTGTTGACGAATGAGTTTGCCGGCCACTGAGTTAGGGTATTCTTCCTCCCTGCTGTTCTATGCAGGGGAAGAGAGTGGGAGTCCTTAGTTTCAGGATATAATCATGTAGCCTTTAGAGAATAGTGAATAGTAGCTTTTTTAATAGGTTATCCAAAGATACAAGACTTCTATATACACAGGTATAAAGCAAATATATTATCTTCTACCCAGATCAATAAATACAGGCAACAGTGTTCTCAGAATTGATTAGAGGGATAACTTGGCAGTGGCCACCTTGAACTTGTAATGGTTGTATGAATTATCATTCACCTAAAATTCAATAGTTATCTACCAAACATCTACTATGCTTAGAGCTCTTCAAGAAGAGCTTAGACACAGATAACTGCCAGGGACTAGTTGCTTTTCTAATATATATATATATATATATATATATATATATATATATATATATATATTGCTTTCATCTTTCGCAGTCCTGATATATAACTACTCAACCATTTTTGAAGGACATAACTATATCTTCACTCTTCGTGGCCCTGTAGAGTAAAAAAATGCCTAAACTGTGTGTGTGTGTGTGTGTGTGTGTGTGTGTGTGAATAACATCTCTAGTAAAAGGGTTTTGAAGACCTCTGACAATGGCTCAGCTGGTATGGCTCAGTGGTTGAGCGTTGACTTATGAACCAGGAAGTCAGAGTTTGATTCCCATTCCATTCAGGGCATATGCCAGGGTTGTGGGCTCGACCCCAGTGTGGAGCATGCAGGAGGTAGCCTATCAATAATTCTCTTTCATCATTGATATTTCTATCTATCCCTCTCCCTTCCTTTCTGAAATCAATAAAAAATATATTAATGAAAAGGAGTTATCTGAGCACATATAACAATCAGGAGTGGATAGCCTGTATAATGTAGTAGCAAAGCCCCAAACTCTCAGAGGCTAAATACAAAAGTCTATTTCTGCCCATGTAATACATTTGTGTAAGTGAGCAGGTGATTCTGCTCATTTTAGGCTTTCAGGGCCCAGAGTGATGGATGCTGCATCTTGATTCCTGCTTCTATGATCACCATAATAGAGGGAAGGTGAATCATGAATGGTCTCTTAAAGTTTATGCACTAGTGACACAAGATACTTATGCTTACATTTTATTAGCCCAACAAATCATATGGCAAAGCTTAAATTCAAAGGGCAGTGTTCAGAAAGCAGAGAACAGAAATATTTAGTGAGCAGAAATAATGACCACTCCAGCACCCTCCAAATCACCTGTTGCAAGTGAATTCTTTACAGACTGGACCAGCTCAGAAACTACATAATTAACTAATGCTAATTAACATTGGAATTCATGGGAATATAAGAGATTGTATCAAGATAGCAGACATGCATCTACCCTTTCTTCTGTTTGAAATCACCCAAAATGACAGAAATAAAGCAAACAAACAAGTATTTTTATACTTCTTAATATTAAATATTTATATTACAAATAAAAAAGTTTAAAATTTAAATTAAATGAAATTAATTCAACCTTCAACTAAGGAGATAAGAAAAAAATTATAAAATAAACACAAAGAGAGAGCCTCAAAGAAAACATATTTATAATAGTAATAATGAAATTGAAAATATTAAATCAGTAAGTTTGAGCTGTTAAAAAATTGTTTTTGACACATCAGTAAAATAAAAAGCCTCTGATAAAAATGACCAAGTAATAAAAGAAAGAATAAATAATAAACAACATGAGATATGAGAATAAGTACACATGTAGATATAACTACACGGAGGAAAGTTAAAACAATTAGACTATAATTTTTTTCAACTCTATGCCTTAAAAATGTTAATTAAATTAACTCTTCAAAAGATAGAAAAACTAAAAAGGCAACTATAGAATAAATGAAAAGGCAGTCATATCTTCATCTATAAAAAAGGCACTAAACTCAAATAACTTTGTGAAAGAGTTCTAGCAAACACTCATAAAGAGAAACATATCTATATTTTATGTCCCATTCCAGAGCATAGGCAATGACTTAAAGCTTCCTAATTTCCCCCAAGCCAGATAAGGAGAGTTCACAGCCATAGAGCGAAGAGAAGCCCAGAACCAGATGTCACTTACATACAAAACCTTGGCTATCTAGGAGAAACTAACCCACTGCGAGGGCAAGCAGTTGGGCCAAAATGGACCATGAATGATAACAGGGACTAATCTAAAGGCGACTGTCAGTTTACCAAGCGAACAAATCTCTGTCCAGGTTGCAAGTAGTAATCCGTTGACTGAATAAACCACTGTGTTTGGAATTCTTGTAGCTAGAAATATTTTTAAATATATTTTTGTTGATTTCAGAGAGGGAGAGAGAGAGAGAAACATCAGTGATGAGAGAGAATCATTGACTGGCTGCCTCCTGCACATCCCCTGCTAGGGACTGAGCCCTTGACCCAGGCATGTGTTTTGACTGGAAATCAAAAGGTTCATAGGTCAATGCTCAACCATTGAGCCAAACCAGCTGAGTTGGAAATATTTTTAATTGATCCATATTCCAGTGGTAAACCAACACTGCATGTCATACTTAAGAGTGAAATATTCAATACATTCCTATAATATTCTAGGATAATTCAAGAATGACCACTGCCACTTCAAATGCTAATAATACAAATAACTAATATTTATTAATTCTTATTTATTAATTATTTATTATCTGTCAAGAACTGTACTTGTCATTTCACATAGTTAGTCACTTAATCTTCACATTGGATCTTTGAGGAAGATACTTATATCCCCATTAGAGGCCCGGTGCACAAAATTCATGCACTTGGGGGGAGGAGGAGGGTCCCTCAACCCAGCCTATACCCTCTCACAGTCCAGACCCCTTGGGGGATGTCCAACTGACAGCTCAGGCCCACTCCCTAAGCTGGCAGTAGGACATCCTTAGCGCCGCTGCGCAGGGAGGAAAGGCTTCTGCCTCTGCCACTGCGCTTGCCAGCTGTGAACCTGGCTCAGGGTGACGCTCCTCCTGGGGGAGCGCCCTGACCACCAGGGGGCAGCTCCTGCTTGAGTGTCTGCCCCCTGGTGGTCATTGTGTGTCATAGCCATGGATAGGTCTGCTGTTTGGTCGATTTGCATATTAGCCTTTTATTATATAGGACTAGGGGCCCGGTGCACGAAATTCGTGCACTGGGTGTGTTTGGGGGGGGGGGAGTGTCCCTCAGCCCAGCCTGCCCCCTCTCACATACTGGGAGCCCTTAGGCGTTGACCCCCATCACCCTCCGATCGCCTGATCGGCCCCTTGCCCAGGCCTGACACCTCCGCCAGAGGTGTCAGGCTTGGACAGGGGACCCCATCTCCCCCTGATCACTGGCTCTGGCCCCCGCCCAGGCCTGAGGCCTCTGGCCCAGGAATCATGTCTGGGCAGGGGACCCCCATCTCCCTCTGATCACTTGCTCCACCCCCCGCCCAAGCCTGACGCCTCTGACCCAGGCTTCAGGCCTGGGCAAGGGGACCATCATATCCCCCCAATCCCCGGCTCCACCCCCCACCCAGGCCTGATGCCTCGGCCAGAGGAGTTGACCCTCATCACCCTCCGATCACCAATCACCAGATCGGCCCCTTGACCAGGCCTGAGGCCTCTGGCAGAGGTGTCAGGCCTGGGCAGGGAACCCCCAGCTCCCCGTGGTTGCAGGCTCCGCCCCTGCCCAGGCCTAACACCTCTGGCCTAGGCGTCCGGCCCGGGCAGCGGGGACCCGCAGCTGCAGCGGCCCTGCGATCGGGGGCTTCGCTTTAGGCCCAGGCAAGGGACCCCTAGCTCCTGGGACTGCCAGCATCGACCGTGCCCAGCTCCCATCGCTGGCTCCACCCCTATTTCCTGCTATCACTGGCCAGGGCGGCAAAGGCACCTGATTCTCCGATCATGGCCCTGGGGCCGCCTTTGCCCTGCCCCCCACCTCTTAGCTCCCCCCTGGGTTTCTGATCACTGTCAGTGGCAGGGGGCTTCTTCCTGCTTTCCCTTTCGCCTCCCTGCATTGTGCCTACATATGCAAATTAACCGCCATCTTGTTGGCAGTTAACTGCCAATCTTAGTTGGCAGTTAATTTGCATATAGCCCTGATTAGCCAATGAAAAGGGTATCGTCGTACGCCAATTACCATTTTTCTCTATTATTAGATAGGATTTTAAAGATGGAGAAAGGGAGGCAGAAAGAGATTATGGTCATTCACTCTAGTTAGCAGTGAGCCAGGACTTGTACCAGAACCTGGCTCCAAAATGTTTTTCTCAGGCGCACAAGCCCATTTATTTGGTTTTGGCACACTCAGGCCTGCTTACCCGGTGCCTCCCGGCTGCAGCGCTGTGATGGCTGAGCGTGAGCTTGTCCCACCCATGGGTCTGCCATGTCTTTCCAAATCAGCTTCTTCCACTCACTCAAAGGCGACCCAGGCCGCAGAGGCCCACAGCTCAGCACCCCACGTGGCACTGCCCAGGTCCCAGGCTCAGTGGTGCTTGCTGCCCTGATGTGCCCCACGTGCTGCACTGGGCACAGTGGGCGGGGCAGGTGGGACTGTGCAGTGGCTGCCCAGGCTCAGGCAGGCTGGGGCGCACCTGCTTGCCCTGCTCCGTGGGCTGGGGCTCAGTGACAGGACATGGGAGCTGGGCTCTGCTTTGTTCCCACCCTTGGTCCTTGCTTGCAGGTCAGGCATCACCTGGGCGGGGGCCCGCAGCAGACATGGGCGTGGAGGCTTGCGGGGGGGCTCCCGGGGCCACCTGCTCCTCCAGGATGCCCAGCACCTTGTCCTGCGCCGCAGCCCTTGCCGCTCTTTCTGCGCCTCGCACCAGGCGCCCCGCCTCGCAGCTACATGCAGGACGGACTCCTTTTTATTTTATTTTATTTTTATTTGGTGCAAAATGTACTCCAGGATGGTCTCAGGCCCAAACAGGAAGCCATCTGGGGTGACCAAGGGCGTGTGGCCCGGCTGCCCAGAGAGGCAGCAGCAGCTGAAGCCCTTGACAGCATCCTGGCCAAGGGAATGTTCTGGGTTCTGTAGCCGTAGCCAGAAGCCACCGCGACCCCCTCCTTCTCATGGTAAGTGCGGCTGCAGCCCTCGCTAGCCTGTTACCCTCACAAACACACCTGGTTCCTTCGCGGCTTCTTCAGCTGTGCCCACTCCGCTAGGGAAACCAAGAGGGCGCTCCTGGATGGCGTTTTCATGCTACATCCCCCCTCATCCTTTTACTATTGAATTTATTACTTATATTGAAAGTTGGTTATTTGTATGACAAGTAATTTCTTGCCTTTTATCCTGTTTGACCATCGCTCTCTTTTACTTGCAGCATTTACATACTTTACATTTAATGTTTTATTTCTATAGTTGGATTTAAAGCTATCATCTTAGTCGTCGTTTTCTATGTGTTCTGGCTGTGCGTGGATCCTTTCCCCCTCTGTTCCTGCCTTCTTGGGGTTAATACAGGCTTGTTTTGTGTGTGTTTTCCTAATGTCATTGTTCTGATGAGCTCACCATAAGTACTTTTGTCCTATAAAAGAGTAATTTTCCCCAATGTGCAAACTATTTGCCTGGATAAAGCAAATTGCCATAATTTCTACAAGATCATAGTGAAGTTATTTATTAGGTCACAGTCCTGTCTTCCTGCATGTGACTCTGCTGGAGCAAACAGCTATGTTATGTTGACTGAGGTCAGCTCAGCTCTCAGCCCAAGCACTAAGTTTAATTTACCCACAGAGTAGGAGAATGGGTCAGGTATGGCATTGTTATATATTTGAATATTGTATAGCAGTGAAAATTAATGTAGCAATATGAATTAACATACAAATGACGAATTTCAGCTCAGCCAGTGTGGCTCAGTTGGTTGAGCGTCGGCCCATGCACTAAGAGGTCACCGGTTCGAGTCCAGGTCAGGGCACATGTCCTGGTTGCGGCTGATCCCCAGTAGGGGGTGTGTAGGAGGCAGCCGATCAATGACTCTCTCCCTCTCCCTTCCTCTTTCTGTAAAATCAACAGACATTTTTTTTAAATGACAAATTTCAAAAACAGTGGGAAAAAGGAAGTTGACAATAAATACATAGAGTATGAAATCATGTAAAGTCCAGAAAGCATAAGCAGTAAAACTATAAATTAAGATAGGAATGATGAAAACAATTCAGAATCATTCCTTGCCCCTTCTTCCACAAGATGAAAGAAGAGAAGGCATGAAGAGGGAGTGTCACAGTGAGTTTCTTTCAGTGGCAATGCCCTTTCTTATGGCGAGTGAACTTCTTCGTGGTTCTTCAACTTACAGTTGTTTAAATTCTGTACCCGTTATATGTTTTTTATTTTTAAATATTGATTTAGAAGGCAAAATGCCAATCTTGTATAGTACTGACTCCATACTCTCACCCTCGTCCCTTTTTCCAACCAAGTAGCACCTGGCATTCAATCTCCAGTAAATCTGAGCATTTCAAATGGCAACCCCACTCCAACCCTCAGTTTTCTCTCTGCAGGAAAAGGAGAAACTGTTTCTGTGGCCATGGAAGTTCCTCGCAGAAATAAGATACATTGGTTTTATAACTATATTTGAAAATGCCAAATGCAGATTTCTTAGTTTCGATTGATTATGTTTTAATTACTCATTTGTGAGTCTAAGACTTGAATTAGGTAGAATCTTAAACAGATTCAATAGATTTTTCAGGTTGGTGGTAGGCATAGAGATCAAGAAACACCCCTTCTTCTTACTGGGTGAGTAGAAATATAAGCATGCTAACCTTTTTCTCCCCATAAAAAGCTTTCCCTGGATTTCAAGATTTTTCATGTGTATAATTTTCATGTTTTTTATGGATGAGTTGCTTTCGTAAAGACTACAGCTTTCAAGACCCTGGAAACTGGATTAAGTCTCCTTTCTCCTTCAATGCAGGAATTAATTCGTCTTTGATTTCTCTCTATATAGTTAGCATTAATATCTGATACAGGAAAGATTTTCACAAATATCTTTTTAGAGAACCATGTTTTTCTGTGATTTTCCACAAGCCAGCATTTCCGCTCATGGAGCTGCTGTTACACCCATCCATCAAGGCCAGCATGTGTGATACATGAAATCACGTGCAGAGCCGTGGGGACCTGGGGATACTTGTTAATAAACTTCAGTTGCCCCGCTAGGGCACCAGCCTCTGACAGCCTGCCCTGCCCCACCCCCCTCGCGTCCCCCTTCACCTAAAACCCCACTGGACACGCCTCAGTCTTCCCCTATGTTTCCTGCCCTCAGAATGCTCAGACCACAGTTCCCAAGGCCAGGCAGTTCATTTCCTAAAGATTCCGATTTCCTGGCAAGAAAACGTAGAGGCAGGGCTATGGCCATCTGACTCTAGCAGTAGGTCCCCTAAGACTCCAGGGCCGCTGAAACCCTCTTCAGATGCTAATGTTCACACAGAGTGCCTCTGGCCCCAGCTGGCCTTCACCTGCAGCCCTGACAGGCAGGGGCCTCCAGAGTGAGGTCCTGGTTTCCATAAAAATAGGAGGCCACACATGGTACAGAGCAGCGATCTAGCGCAAGCTGTAAAATAACTTAAAGCCAGCTTCCAGCCACGAAAACTAATTGCTGTGAACACAGAGCCCAAGCAGGAGCCCTCTGTCTCCTTTTTTTTTTTTTTTTTGGTAATTCACTGGAGACAGGGTAACTCCTGCTAAAAGTAAATGATGCCACTGATTTAAGATGCAGCCATTGTTAATATTCAGGTATATTTTCAGCATAGGAGAAATGTGGCACATGGCAGTGTGAAAATATAAATGAGTCATTTAAAATTGCCCCAGGATTTCCTTAGTTTTATTGGGGTTCCTTGTTTAAACGTAGCTGTTATTATTGCTAGTCTTATGGCTGATTTTCTGTGATTTTGGGGTATAGGGTATAGTTTGCAGCCCATTCGTTCTGTTTGTAAAACGGATGTGTAAAGGAAACATTACTAAACTCACCAGCATATTCCAGGAAGTCAGCTTAGACTACATACAAGCCAGGGAGACTTGATGCCCTTCTTGGGAACTGGTTTAGAGGAGAGCTACACAGAAATCCGTTTCCTGTCCGTCCCTTCCTTCCATCTGTCTAATATGTAGGGTGTCCGTGAGGAGAGCAGGGCGCTCCCCTTCCCAGATCTCCCAATTCTGTTCTTTCCAAATTTGTAGCTAATTCATGAGATTCTTTGCTTAAAGCAAATCATGATTAAAAGCAGCAGTTCTCTTGCCCTTTAATGTATAGAGACCCTTTTTGACATTAAAGAAGGAAGCTTTCATTCAAGATTTCAGATGCCTTTTAGTTTCTATTGCTTTAGAATATACATGAATAATATGAATTCAGTAACTTATTGAAATTAACTTATATTTAGGTAATTGTAAAGGCATCTTTTTTAAGAATGGTTGCATATACGTACAAGACATTTATTAGGTCTATAGACAGTGATTATATATATAAATACATAGAGTATGAAATCATGTAAAGTCAAGAAAACATAAGCAGTAAAACTATAAATGAAAACAGGGATGATAAAAACAATTCAGAATAATAAATACCTGCTTCCCTATTTATAATGGTCTGGCCCTCTAGCAACTTCAGCACGAATTATAGCTAATTTGCCTACAAAAGTCAGGTGGTCATAATAATCTGGCCACTCAGTGTATATATATGGTTCCAGGATGCCTTTCAAATCCCACAGCCTTCTCAGAGTCCTCTATCTCTTCTCTCCATTGAAGAGCTGAGACTCTAGATCAACTTTTGTCATTTTGTCTATATTCAGGCATTTGTACTGCTCTTGGCATCTTAACCTCTCCTGTTTGTTTCCTCATTGTAAATTAAGGGTGGCTTACACCTGCCATATCATACCTCATAAGTTATAGTAAAAGTGACAACCGGTAATAATGGCTAAAAATAAGGTTTGCAAAGTATAAGCCCACTATTCTGGGTGCTATTACTTACTTAATTAAGGCTGCATATTTCGTACTTTGACAGAGGAAAGGATATATATATGTATATATATATATGGACACACGTAAGAAAAGCTTTGGGATTCTTTAAAAAAAAGTATAATGCTAAAATAAAGAATTGGATGAAATATCAAAATGCCTTAAAATGACATTGTTTTTCCCCCAAAACTCATAAGACCTAAAAAAAAAAAATAAGATAATTCAGAGAGAAGGAGCCAAAACTACCCGCCCCCATTTTGTCCATAATCAGAAAACATATTTTGAGCTCACGGTTCCTGCCAGGATAGTGCTTGGTTCTGAGGACTCAGATAGAAACAGTTGCCACTAAATCTGTGCCCTAGATCACTAATTCCTGCACCAGGTGTTTCCCTTTATGCTCCCTCTCTTTCCCTCCCTTCCTTTTTTGCCTCCACTTTTTCCAGTTTTTGGCTTATTTTCTACTCAGGGAACAACTTAACATTTATGAAATTATAAGTATTAAATTTGACTCCGTATTGTTTATAGATCCAGGTTTTATAAATTCCAGGGATAATAATGCTCTTATTAATGTAGTTTAGGCTTGACTTATTTATTCTTAGGGGTTTGATGTCATCATCCACTAGAAGAAAGAGTATGTTAAAATGAAGTTGTTTCCTTAACATCAACTTTGCTAATAGAGAAATAAATAAATGGGGAAAATCCTGTATCTTCCAGCAGATTCAGCTCAAGTGACTCTTTCTTAAATATCACCTAAAAAAACATTGGCACTAATATCTAAAACCCTAGCTGTTCCTCTTTTATATTTCCTTTCTGCTGTGTGTTTAACCTGTTAGTCTTCAATCCTGTGTGCTGTTGTTAATGAGACCTCACCTTATGAAAAAGTGAGAGATTCTGTAAAGTTGTAGGTACATTTTCTTGTTGGTTGATTGGCAAATTGAATGTTACTTTCCCATTGAAATTCTAAAGTTATTTTACTTCATTTAAGATTGAGCTTTATCAGCTTCTTGTTCCCCAAGTACTTGTAGTTCTGGGGTGGGCAGCTCTGTAGGAGGCAAGACCCTCGGGCTCTCTGTACGAGGTAAGTTGCCAATGTTTGGGGGAGAAATGGGAAGATATCAGAGGGGTAAGTAGGTGGTGACTTAGCACTGAACCAAGGAGTGAGTTATACCATAAACAAGTGTGAACAATTGGTAAATATGGACAAGAATATCATTTCCTTAGAGGGAGGAAGCAGCAGGGCTCGTCAAGATGCTCTGTGGCAGCCGTGGGCAAACTACGGCCCGCGGGCCGGATCTGGCCCCTTTGAAATGAATAAAACTAAAAAAAAAAAAAAAAAAAAAAAAGACCGTACCCTTTTATGTAATGATGTTTACTTTGAATTTATATTAGTTCACACAAACACTCCATCCATGCTTTTGTTCCGGCCCTCCGGTCCAGTTTAAGAACCCATTGTGGCCCTCGAGTCAAAAAGTTTGCCCACCCCTGCTCTGTGGCATCCATGCGCTGAGGGGAAACCTTCTTGAGCACATGTATGGTTAAATTATAAAGACCACTTCTGTTTCCAGGAAGATGACGTAAATGTTCTTTTTTTTTCCCTTCTATCTTCATGTGAAATATAACCCAAAATCCTGGACATGATTGTGGTATAAATCCAAAACTTAAGAATCAGTATAACCTGCCTTTACACCTGACACCCCCCCCCAGGGCCTCCCAAGACCTCCCCAGGAGCTCCCCTGTGCTCACCAGCAGCCCAGGCTCCCCACCCAGCTCATTCTCTGTCAAATGACCAGCTGCTTTCCACCTGGTCCTCAACCTAATGGATTTCACTTCCCTGCCAGCCTGCATAATTATTCAAAAAAGCCAAGCATATCGTCCCATGAGAACCAGGGGTCACCCCACTGTCTGACTATTACAAAGCCTTCCTCCTGTAGCCTCTACTGGTTCATTCTCTTCCCAGGCAGCTCCCCTGTAATTCTGCGTGGCCTGTGTCTAGGGACTTCGAGAGTCAGGGAATGGCATGGTGGTGAGTTCACTGGGTCTTCTTTCTATCGTATGTATCTCAGACTAGGGGCTGGAGGAGATAGCAACTTGGACACACGATGGGTACAGAAAAAAACAAAAAACCCCAACCAAACCTGTTCTCCATAGTCAAAAGGGTCAAAAAAGGGGGTGGACTAGTTAGAGAAAAATTGAAAGCATAGTAAGATATCAATACCCACTTATCAGAATGACTGTGCTAAAAAATAGTGACAACACCAATGCTAACAAAGACGTAGAGAAACTATATCACTCATACGTCTCTGGAGGGAATGTCAAATGGTATAGCCACTCCAGAGAACATTTGAAAATGTTTCTTTAAAAATTGAACATGCAATTAATATATAGCAGTTGCACTTCTGTATATTTATTCCAGAGAAATGAAAAACTGTGTTAGCAGAAAATAACTAATTAAAGAATTCATAAATTTTTTGTAATAGCCAGAAACTGGAAACAACTCCACTGTCCTTTGATGGGTAAATGGTTATACAAACTGTGGTACATCCATACATGAAAATAAAAAGCAACAGTGTCGATGTACACAGCCACTTGGATGAATCTGCAAAGAATTATGCTTGAGCAAAAAAATCAATCCCACAGGGATGATTCCCTCCATAGAACTTTCTTGAAATGAAAAAAATATTGAAATGGAGGTTAGATCTGTGGTTGCCCAGGATTAAGGACAGGGTGTGGGACAGTATAAGGTGGAGGGGAATGTGAGGGAAGTCGTTGTGGCTATAAAAGGGGGAAATGTGGATCATTTTTGTGATGGACATGTTCTGTATCTCATCTACATCAATGTCGAGATCCTGGTTGTGACCGTGTGCTGTGGGTTTGGGAGATGTTTTCATTGGGAGCACCAGGGCAGACAGAACATGGGATCTCTCTATAAAGTTTCTTTCTAAGTGCATAGGAATATGCAGTTATCTCAGAATTAAAAAGATACATAATTATAAATATCAGATTATATCCTCCTATAATTTTACATAAGCTACTCTATGATTCCGCAAAGATGCTTGTGAAACTGTAGAATGGTCTTCACTATGGAATTAATCTCCAGGCCTAGAACTTCATGACCTCCATTTGTAGTAGTCTTGGGTAAATTAAAAAAAAATTTTTTATTGATTTCAGAGAGAAAGGGAGAGGGAGAGAGAGAGAAACATTAATGATGAGAGAGAATCATTGATCAGCTGCCTCCTATATGGCCTCTACTGGGGATATATATATATATATAAAATTTGATTTCAGAGAGGGAGAGAGAGAGAAACATTGATGAGAGAGAATACACTGATTGGCTGCCTTTTGCAAGTCCTCCACCCAGGATTGAGCCTACAACCTGGCATGTGCCCTGACTGGGAATTTAACCTCGACCTCCTGGTTCATAGGTTGATGCTCAACCACTGAGCCATGCCAGGCTGGCTAGGTGTCTTCTCTTTAGCATCGTACCTTGTCTTACTCATATCAGAGCATTTTACCATTTTGTCTGGGAATGATCCTCACTAGGCTAACCATTTTCAAAAGAGCAGCTCTGGTTCATCCATCTCCCCATGCTCCTCCATCCCCTCTAGTACTTTACACAATGTGCTCAATACATGTTGATGGAATCAGGGCAATGGTGAAACTTCTGTGTGTAATAAAATATAGTCAGAAAAGTGGGAACAGATCACACAAGAAAGGTAAATGAGTTTATCAGAATTTTAGTAAAGAGAATCGGTTTGGATTTAGTGGATAGTGACAGATGTGATTTCCTGGGTGCTTTTCATGCCTGAGCCTTTGTAAATGAAGAGAGTGGCTTTCGTGTTTTTACTCTTACTACAAGATTACAAGTGTCATAAGGACAGGAAATCTGTTGTTCCTGTTTCCAGGATTGGCCTTCAAATAATGAGTCTTTGATCCCACCTTTCATTATTCCCCTAAAATAGATTACTGCAAGTAGCATTAATGAGTCAAAGAGAATGCACATTGAATTTTTAAAAGATGTACATAATATAAATGTCTTCTAAAATGACTTTAAAAATTGTACCTCCATTATATTTCATTCTTTCTTAAATTCTGGCATTGTAACTAAAAATATTGGTGGAAATTATAATACAATTTACATCCATATTTAAGTAATATGGTTTAGAGTTTAGTACATATCTTGGAACCAGACACCTGGATTTGTAGTCCGATTCCATGATTGTAAACTGTGTGAACTCAGGAAATTTAATATCTCTAAGCCTCATCTCTAAAGTCAGATAATAAATGGTACTCATTTGTAGGGAATGGGTAAACATTCTGATAATGTATATACATTGTAAGAACAATGCTTGAAATGATGTAATTGTTTAATAAGTATTAGATTTCATTTTTATAAATAGTAGTCTTTCATTACCAGTGAGGCTGAGCATTCCACTGTCTATTAAAATTGTATCTCTGCTTTTGAATATCCCTCCTCCCATGTTCTTCCTTTATTCATATGTTGTAGGTAACATTCTCTTCTTACTGAGTTCTAAGTTCATCACACATAAGAGATAGTAAATCTCTGTGACACATATATTTTGAGTATTTTAACCTAATTTGCCCTCTGTCATTTAATGTTACTTATAATATTTTGCTTTTCTACTCCTCTTCCCCAATTTTTAGCTCTCTGCACTTTTCTGCCCTTTTTGAAGTTGAACATGGTTATATGACTTGCTTTGGCCAATAACATGTGAGTGGTAGCGATTATGTCACTTCTGGGCAAGAGCTTCAACAACAAGTGCATCATTTTCTCTTCTGTGCTGATCTTGGCAGCATATGTAGAGGCGGAGACTGTGTCAGTGCATGCTCCCATGTGCTAAACATGAGTGGCAGCCCCCATCTACAAAATGTAATACAATAAGCCTTTGTTCTGTTGAAGAACAAAGATTTGAGGGATGTTTAATATTGCAGCATATTCTAGCCTATCCTTACCAATACAATACAGGGATATCTTTGGTTTATTATCATTATTATTTAAATTTATCTTTATTGTTGAAAGTATTATAAATGTCCCCTTTTACTCCCACTGACCTACCTCCTCCCATTCCCATCCCCTCCCCAGGCCTTCACCCCACTATTGTCTGTGTCCATGGGTTCTGCAT
The DNA here is from genome assembly GCF_963259705.1 of Myotis daubentonii. NCBI lineage: Eukaryota > Metazoa > Chordata > Mammalia > Chiroptera > Vespertilionidae > Myotis > Myotis daubentonii. The sequence continues at coordinate 86,948,372 of NC_081847.1, forward strand.
ATATGCATGTAAGTTCTTTGGTTGATCTCTTCCCTCCTCTTTCCTCTGAGAATCCTCAGAGTGTTGCATGCTTCCATGTCTCTGGATCTATTTTGTTTGTCAGTTTATTTCATTCATTAGATTCCACATATAAGTGAGGTCATGGGATACTTGTTTTTCTCTGACTGGCTTATTTCACTTAGCAAATGCTATTATTAGTATTTTTTCAAGGTAGTCACATTTAGCCATTTTTTTCCCTTGGAAGTACTGCTTCTGACATTATGCTGATAAAGTCCAGAGAGACTGTTCTAACTATTGGAGGGCCCAAATGTGGACCAAATGGCTTTCTGAGGAAGTAGGTTTCCTGTGCATGAATGGATTTAAGCAGGAGTTAGGGCTGTGTGTCAGGAGTGTTGTGTCAGGAGTGTTGTGTCAGGAGAGCTGTGTAGTTATTGTATGTCATCTAAGTACCAGAGTGGCTGACCTTTGTTTCCTTCCAGCTGTTTAGATATTAAATATGACACAGTTATTACTCTCAAAGGTCTTGCAGGGGACGTCTATATATGTAAAGACAAATAGAATCTGGGGAAAAGATTATTCCCTCTTCTTCCAAGTAACCGATGATAAACATGCCGATAAAATAATCCCCAATTTGTAGAAGTATGTAAATTTCCATGACTGCTCTTCAACACCTCCTCAGTGAGTCAATTTGACCCAAACAGTACAAAATAAAAAATAGCACCTTTGTATATAACTTGAACAGATTTCTGATTGAGAATATATTTTAAGCTTAATGCTAATCAAAGATAATTTGAAGAATTGTATAAAGATATTCTTACATACTATATATTTTAGTTCTTTGAAGAAAAGTACCAGAGGATGAGCTATTAAGAAAACCTCGTTAAACTTAAATTAGGAAATTTTGCTTCTGTCAGTCTCATGCATACTTTTTGAATTGAATTTTTTCCTTTCATCATAGTGACTTCCTTATTTCCACCTCTCTCAGCTTTACTACCTTTGTTTTTTGTTTTTGCTTTACTACCTTTGACGTCAAAGTGTTTGTGTGAGTATCTGGTGCACAGAGGATGCTGTAGTTAGCAGAAGAGAACAGCAATTGAATCTTTTGCTACCATTGAAGTTACAAATATCGGAATTTGTAGTTTTTATAAAATACCCTTAACATCTAATTTTTAACAGTGACATTGGGTGGCAAATTTTATGAACCAGTTTAAAAAAACTGAGGAGGAAACATTCTGAAATGGATAACTATTTCTTCAAAATCCCCCTGGATTCCTATTCTAAATACAGTTTTTGAAATTGAGGTGTGCATAAAATTGCTTAGTCTTTCCCCTCGCTCTTTTCTCCCATTTTCATTATAGTCTAATAACTGGACCTGTCCAGAGTCTCTCTGTTTATCTTCAGAAAGTAAACATCCTAGTCCTGTTGGTTTTGAGAGATATGATTCCCTGATGATGAAGGGATCGAGTGATGTAACTTCTCTGTAAACATCCTTTGACACCATGGTAACTTTTAGAGATAGCTGACGCCACCATTTCTGCACAGAATCAATCAGGTTGGTCATTGATTGGCTCTTTCCATTGCTGGCCTACAATTAGCTTTCTAGGGTTTATGCCTCAAATATGTATCTCTTTGCTATAGTTTTAGCAGTGTTTTAGGAGGAAGAAAGAGGATATATGTGGATCCAAGCAGCCTCCTCCTCAGAGAAGATCTCTGGATTCTGTTTTAAATACAGTGGTATATGGTTATATAATCTTTAATGTTGAGACTATACTGGCTTGCTTTTCTATTTATTGTAGGAAATATGTTTACGTATTGTATGAGTGTATGGGAAATCAAATTTGTATTTACATCCAACTTGTAATATTTAATTAGTGATTGTAACTTTAGATTTTTATTAACTCAACCAATATAAAAGCAATCAGAATCTCTTGAAGTGAGGAAATACCACCTGTTCTTCTTTCTTCAAATTCAGTGAAAGTTACTCTCTGTTGACATTAACATTTTAAAACACCATGAAAAATCTTGACTTCATCCTCCATGTAGTAATTTTTAAACTAACCTCCAATATAGTTTGTTCTTTGTTGGAAGATGAAAAGGAAGGAGAATATATAATTTTTATTTTTGTTAAGTTTGTATTCTGATTCAAAAGATGAGAATAATTATGGAATTTTGTATGTGATTGAAGATAAATTGGATAATGCAGAAAATAAGAATAAGGGCTTTTCATTTATCTGCAATATCCCTAGAACTAAGATTGCATATACTTAACTCGCTTGTAATTTTTGTGCTCATGTTCCCATGGTTTAATTACTTACATTTTCACAAATATAAGCCGTGTTTTTAAATTATTTTCTTCACATTATACATCTCTCTAGATAGGGATAGTATCTTTTGTGTTTCAAAGCCTTATCCTACACCTGTCTTAGCATGGTGCAAACAGTGGTACCAGCTCCTGCACGTTAATAAAGTTATGACTAAATTTTTATTACATTGGACCTACATAGAGACCAGGTAAACGCTTAATTATGCAAAGAAAGAAACCACATTTAAGAGAAATAGACAAAAATCAATAGGACAACTTTTTGTTTAAGCATTTTCTTTAAAAAGCAAAACCACCTGCTTTTACTTGGTTAGGAAGAGAACTTTCAAGTTCATGTGAATCCGTTCGAAAGTAAGGTATGCGTAACTATTGTGTCTTACAGGATCTGAGATACTATCTAATTACTAGTATATTTGCTTAAGCATAAAATGAACTTATAATTTATTTTCCAAGTGGGCCCACTTTTGCTGACTGTATGTGATGCATGGACCACAGGCACAAACTAGGACAGCCCCATGCAAACGGAGTCCCATGATCACCCTACTTGTGCCCCTCGCTCGCTCAGTGGAGGGACCCTCATGTTTTTAAGTTGGTCCTGGCTATGGTGACTGTGTGACCAGGGATGGCTACACCATGTCAGGCTGTGCAAAGTACAGAAGAGAAAAATGAGCTTTAGCCTTTACTCTCGGGGTTTGGCTCAATGTCTGCACCTCAGTGCAAGTATCTGTGACACCCTCATGGCATGGACTTTGTCTTCTTAGAGCTTTCATGTCTTCCTTCACTCCTTTTGCATTAATGAACTTCTATGGACCCACATTCCGGCCTGCTTGAACCGATATCGCCCACTTAATCTTATGGGTTATGTCAACAACTACGGAATCTCACCTACACACGCTTTGGCACAGGGAACTTGTCAGATTCTTCCTGCAGAGACAGAAAGCTGTCTTTTCTATTGTCTTAGCTACTCTTAGCTAGGTCTTCCTCTTTACCACCTACCAAAATGATGATTTTTTAAAAAATCTAGTGTCATTATGGGATGAAAGTTGAAAAGGGTCCTTAATGGAGTGAGCACATTTTCCTGTAGATGGTGAATGGGGCTTGGAAAGTGGGTTACTAATGGTTTTTGAGCAGAAAGATGACAAGATGGAAGTAAAATGGATCCGCTGGGATTTGTAGGGTAGATCACAATGGGAGACTGAGGACGGCAAACCAATCAGGCCGACGCATCATTGTCCACAAATAAAGTAATAGATGTTCATTCTAAGGTGGCAGCAATGTGAATCCAAGAAAAAGAGGCAGAGAAATATTACAGAAGGAGACTCTTTAGAACACAACGACTTTCCAAACTTAGCATGCGGCATGGAGCTCTGGGTGCAGTGAATCAGTGCATGCTCTCATTGATTTATTTAGTGTTAGATTAGATGAACGAAAAAGTGCTAGTGTTCCCTCTTTGTCCTCATGTTAGAACACATCTTTTTTCATGTCTGTCAACCACATTTAGCTCAGGGTCATCGCCTCCGGAGCCCCTGGGCCACTCAGCTTATCATCTTCCAGACAAAGCTCCCGGCTGAAATGGCTGGAACTGGCTGGCACAGGATTGTCAGCTTAGCTAAGAGGGAACTAATTGTGCTTCCATGAAATTTCTCCTATGTATGGTTCCTGGTTAGAAATAGGATACATTTACATGAAATTTGGAAGGTAGTACTGAAGCAGCAGCCATTTTTTATGCTCTTAGAGTTGGTGCATGAACTGTGGCAGCCAGCTCTAATCAGCTAGTTCATCTGGGTTAGCACCTGGGACTCTGTTCCGATCACAACATAATTGAATTGCCAAGGTCACAGAGTCTCTTCTGTTGAAGGTAGGACATTCGTTTGAAAGGAGTGTTCTCCCCAAAACTGGCTTGATATGTGCATATTCCAGTGAATCTGGGGATGTTGGACCCCTAAATTTTACTAAGCCTCTTTTGCCAGCAGCCTTTCTGTCTTTTATTCCCATCTGCAAAGGGTAGTCTCTTCTTGTCTGAAGAACCTGAAATGGGCCCCCAAAGGTATTTTCCTTTCAGGATACCACTTTTCCTCCTCAGGCCCAATACATAAACCTTCCATTGCTTCTAGATTTATCACCAACTCAAGTCCAGACAATGCCTGAGAAAATAACATACAAAGTATGATCTGTAACGAGGTGCAATATCAAAGAATTGCAAGATTTGCCAATTTTTCTAACAGTAACCTGGGGGGAAATATAGGAATGGATTCTAAGTGTGTTGGAAGAGTAGAAGGCATAAAATGTTGGGTTTGCATGATTTGTTGATAAGGCTTACTAAACAGTAATTCTGGATTAAATATGTACCTTGAGCAAACTGGGAGTCTCTCTAAAAATCCGCTGGGTTGTGTGCCTGAAATCTATACCCCAAAGTCTCCTATGAAGTTGACATGTCAAACTGAAAACAAAGTGATATAGAAATGTCCAAAAATTGCTTTGTATATTGTAGTGGAAAATATATAAAAGCTGTGGGTCGCGACCCTTTCACAGGGGTCACCTAAGTCCATCGGAAAACACATATATAATTACATATTGTTTTCGTGATTAATCACTATGCTTTAATTATGTTCAATTTGTAACAATGAAATTGGGGTCACCACAACATAAGGAACTGTATTAAAGGGTCGCAGCATTAGGAAGGTTGAGAACCACTGGCTTAGGGAGATATGAATGCTAGAATATATTCCTCAAGTAAAATCTGCTTATCTACCCTCTATGTTCCTCAAGAGGGTCCAGAAGAAAATTTATTTTTAAAAAATATGTTTTTATTGATTTCAGAGAGGAAGGTAGAGGATGAGAGAGATAGAAATATCAATGATAAGAGAGAATCATTGATTGGCTGCCTCCTGCCTGTGCCCTACTAGGGATTGAGCCTGCAACCCAGGAATGTACCCTTGACTGGAATCAAACCTGGGACCCTTCAGTCCACAGGCTGACACTATCCACTGAGCCAAACCAGCTAGGGCCAGAAGACAATTTCTTCACCAAAGCTGTGATAAAACATTTTTGAGGGGAGTGTCTTTAAGAGGTCTATAATATAATATGGTATGCCAACTATACTTAAATATTTTTAAAAGAAATAAAAACACAAAGTAAGCATTTTTAAAAAGTTTTCTTGCCTTGGCCAGTGTGGCTCAGTTGGTTGAAGAAACGTCCTGTGCACCAAAAGGTGGTGAGTACAATTTCTGGTTAGGGCATATGCCCAGGTTGCAGGTTTGATCTCCATCAGGGCTTCTATGGAGGAGGCAACTGGTTAATGTTTCACATGGATGTTTCTCTTCCTTTCTCTGAAATCAGTTTACAAAAGAGTTCTTTAATGGCTGTTCTCTGAATTCCTGCCAGTAACAGGAATCAGCTTGGAAGAGGACCTTGAACTCAAAATGAGAATGCAGCTGGTCAGCACCTTCATTTCAGCCTGAGCAGAGAAGCCAGCCACTCATGCCAGATTTTTGATTTGTAGAATTGCGCACTAATAGATGGGTGTTGTTTGAAGCCAATAAGTTTGTGGTAATTTGTTATGCAGCAATAGAAATCTAATATAGGTAGTAAAGGCCAAGCAGGGGCCACTAAAATTTCCCCTTCCTAAGAAAATAATTTTGTGCTGTCACATTGCTAAGGAAATTTCAAATTATCAACACCATCAACAACTTGAAAGGTGCGGGTGTGGTAGTTCCTGACACAACTCCATTCCCTCTAACTTTTAGGGCCTGTAGGAAAGCAGATGGTTCTTGAGCAATGACAGTAGATTATTGTAAATTTAATTAGATGGTAACTCCAATTGTGCCTGTTGGTGCAGATGTGGTTTCATTGCTATGGCAAATTGACACATCTCATGTCATCTGGTGTGCAGCTATTTATCTGGCAGGTGCTTTTCGTCCTGTGACTGCTAGTAAAGATTACCAGAAGTAATTTTTGTTCAGCTAGAAGGGGTCCTTTACTGTTTAAACTCAGGGTTAGATCACCTCTCTAATCTTATGTCATAATCTAGTCCACAGGGACTTCCCTCACCTCTCTAGTCCACAGGGTGCCATGTTCTTCCCTTGCATTGATTATATTATGACAAGTGGATCTGATGGACAGGGAGCACGGAATCTCTAGTTGTATCATTCAGACACAGGATAGAAAATAAATCCCCCAAATTCAATTGTCACATACTACTGGTCTCCCATTGCTGCTGTGCTAAATTACCACAAACCTAGGACTCAAAACAAACATATCATCTACTGAGGCAGTTAAATATTCTTCTTAAAGGGAAAGGCAAGTTGTTGCATTTGGTTCTTCCTGCCACTAAGAAATTGCATACTAACTGATGTGCATCTTTGTATTTTGGAAGAAGCATGTGTTTCATCTGGGCATGCTACTATCACTATTTACTGAAAAACCTCCCAGGTTTAAATTGGGTTCAGGCAAGAAAGACAGCATTGTGGTCCAGCCTTGCCTCCTGAACTCTATGATCCAGCAATATATATTTTTAAATATATTTTTGTTGATTTTAGAGAGGAAGAGAGAGAGATAGACAGAAACATCAATGATGAGAGAGAATCACTGACCAGCTGCCTCCTGCACGCCTCCCACTGGGGATCGAGCCCGCAACCCAGGCACGTGCCCTTGGCCAGAATCGAACCTGGGACCCCTCAGTCCGCAGGCCGACGCTCTATCCACTGAGCCAAACCAGCCAGGGTGATCCAGCAATATTTGAAGTCACAAACCGGGATGCCTTTGGAAGGCTGTCAGAGGCACATTGCAGACCCTTAGGATTTGGAATATCACTGTGCTCATGTCTGTAGATAAAGATTATCCCTTTGAGAAACTGCTTCTGGCTTGCCACTGGGCCTTAGGAGAAACAAGCACCTGACCATGGACCACCTAATTTCCATACAACCCAAATGCCTGGGTATCGTCTGTGACACCGTGCCTGAAATTGAGTATGGCCAAGATACCTCTGGCCCATAGTTATGACACTCTATTTCCTCCTTCCTCTCCACGTGCACTTACAGTCTCCAGGAGACTTCGCAATGATCAATTAGTTGAGGAAAAAAAAGAAAAAATTATTTCAGTGGCCATAACTTCAAGCAGGGCGCCTAGATTTTTGCTTGGGAGGAGACATTTTCTGAGGTATGGATCTATATTGATTCATATAAAATAATTAATGATCAGAAGTATAGGAGAAACATGGAAATTGGTGACAAGGAAGTCTGGATAAAATTTATGGTGATACATTTTCAAATGATCAGAGTTTGTGAAGATATTTGTGTCTTGCATAAATACTCACGAATGAACAACTTCAGCAGAGGAGGATGTTAATAACTGAGTAGACATCAGTAGGCCTCTCTCCCTCGCTCTCTCTGTCCTTACCTAATGGTCCCATGAACGAAGTGCCAGGATGGAAGGGATGAAGGTCATGCATGACCTCAGTAACATGGACTTTCTTACATCAAAGTTGATCTAGCTGCTGCCTTTGCTGAATGATCAAGCTGCCAACAGCAGAGGCTGATACTCATGAGACTGTGATATTCCTGGTAAGTCATGATAAGGTACCCTTTTCTCACATCCTCTTACAAAAGTCAATGAAAAATTAAAACACCACAATATGGGCAAGACTGCTAATAGCCCAAACCCGTCAGTAATTAAGCTTTGGATCGCTCTTCCAAGCAAGGAACCACAAGTGACTGAGGGGGTTGCTGGCAGAAAATGGGAATATGAAATGAGTAGAGGAAGTAGGAGATTCTAAAAACCATATTTATCTCTGTGACCAGTTATAGAAATGAGGACTATAATAGCTATGAGTATATCTTTCTTATTTTGATATGATTCTTATTTTCTATATTAACTAGTTCAGTTATTCCCTCCTTTCTCATTTCTCTACTATCTAACATCATATATGTGAATAGTATTTAATCTCATATGTCACTCTTTGATTATAGCATATTAAAAGTGAGTAGGGGGTGTGCCACAAGTGAATGAGAAATAAACATTTTCAAAGCTAAATAAAGGACCATGTATACTCTTTTGGGGAAATAGCATATTTTCAGTTTTATGAGGAATAATTACAAAAAGTTAGGTAAAGCCCTAGCTGGTTTGGCTCAGTGGATAGAGCACTGGCCTGTGGACCAAAGAGTCATGGGTTCGATTCTGGGCAAGGGCATGTACCTTGGTTTCAGGCTCCTCCCTGGTTCAAGCCCTGACATGTGCAGGAGGCAATCAATCTTTACATTTCTCTAACATTGATGTTTCTCTCTGTCTTCCCCTCTCTTCCTCTCTCTCTAAAAATCAATGGAAAATATCATTGGGTGAGGATTAACAACAACAACAAAGGTTAGGTAAAGCATGATTTTATTTTATGCTGTTAGGAACTTTCAAATATGCAATACAGTATTAACTATAGTTTCTGTGTTATATATTATATCCTCATGACTTATTTTATTCGGTGTGATCATGCTATTGTAGTCATGTTTAAAAAGGGGGAAAAAAGAACCTTAATCTTTTAGAGATGTATACTAAAAAATAAAATGAAAATGAAAAATTTGATTTCCAACCCTCGCTGATTTGGCTCAGTGGATAGAGCATCGGCCTGCAGACCGAAGGGTCCCAGGTTTGATTCTGGTCAAGGGCACATGTCTGTGTTGCAGGCTCACAACCCAGTAGGGGGTGTGCAGAAAGCAGCTGATCAATGATCAATGATTCTCTCATCATTGATGTTCCTATCTCTCTCTTTCCCTCTCCATTCCTCTCTGAAATTAATAAAAATATTTAAAAAAATAGTTTTATTTCCAAATTTAAGCTGTATACATTGTAACTGTATTTTGCAGGTCCAGAATATCATGGGGAGTGAGTGCCAGGTGGCATTGATCTTTAAGAAATTTCACTATGGAAGTTCCTTCTCTGGGCCTTAAAGGAAGACTTCGCAGGGTTCCTCTATTTATCTGCAATCACTCTATCACACCAGTAGGTGAAATGCAGCTCTCGCTGTGCTGGCTCAATTTTGATGTGAACTGTTATCTCTGTCTCGAGGCAGTATTCCCACATGTTAATGGAAAGATCTACAGTTAGTTCAGAAAAGTGTTTTTTAAAATAATACACACCTATCACCCCAAAGAGAGACATAGATCAAATACACAGTAGAGAAAATAAACTTAGGATTTAGAATCACCTTATTTCCTCTCCAAAGCATTTTTATAATTTGGGTAATTACATAAATTGCACAATTATTTCTTTGAATTTGTCTCAGATAAGGATGCAAAAATTTTAGAGGACATTTATTCCCTAGAAAGTTGAAAGATATTTTAATGTGTTGGTTGATGCATGATTGGAACTGCATAACTGTGAGTGAATTTATATCAAAGAAGTGATTTTATGATCATTGATAATGGTTGTAGCTATGCAGGCCAAGACAATGATATGGGTAATTGAATCTCATGCTTCGGAGCACAGAGTGATTGCCAGGAAGTCAGGGGACAATGTCTTGCCCGTATGTAGAGCATTACTCATTTGAATCCTTAGGCAGAGGGGGATGAAGAAAGATCACCTTTTTATGAGGCATGAGAGATTTTGTGCCGAGGAACATCTCATGGGATAAAAAAACAATGGCATTGGTTCTGCATTAAAATGCATCATACTTTTTAGTTTTTTGATCCCACTTCTAGGAATATATCCCAAGAAACTAGAAACACTAATTAGAAAGGATATGTGCACCCCTATGTTCATAGCAGCACAATTCACCATAGCTAAGATTTGGAAACAGCCTAAGTGCCCATCAGTAGATGAGTGGATTAAAAAACTGTGGTACATCTACACAATGGAATACTATGCTGCAGTAAAAAAGAAGGAGTTCTTACCATTTGCAACAGCATGGATGGAACAGGAGAGCATTATGCTAAGTGAAATAAGCCAGTCAAAGAAAGATAAATATCACACGATCTCACTCATTTGTGAAATATAATGAACAACATAAACCGATGAACAAAAACAGATCCAGAGACAGAGAAGCATCGATCAAACCATCAAATCTCAGAGGGAAGGTAGGGGAGGGTGGAGGTACGGGGGAGAGATCAACCAAAGGACTTATATGTAAGCATAAAGGCCTAACCAATGAACACAGACAAGAGGGGGATGAGGGCATGAGTGGGGGATGAGGGGTAATGTGGGGATAAGGACACATATGTAATAACTTAATCAATGAAGAAATTTAAAAAATGCATCATACTTTCAACTTCCACCTTACGTTAGACTTATGAGTCGGGTCGCGCCAAATCTGTGGTTGTGAGAGTGACAGCTCTGGTCTGGCATGTTGTGTAGGCAAAGAAATCAGTGCCCTGAAAGATACACAGAAAGAGAGAAAGGGAGGAGAGAGGGAGACAAACAGGATGGGAGACCACCCTTAAAGATACAGCACCAAAGATAAGTGAGAAATAGATTCTGAATCCGAAACTGTGGGCACTGCCCAGTAGAAGCAAGAGCAAGACACCTGTTCCTTTTAAAAGGGGCCATGGATAGCTAGAAATTCAGGTTTTTTCTTTGACTTGCGGCAGCTTCTATGGAACATCGTGTCTTTGATTCCTCACAGCAAGGGTTCTGCATCTCTGAAATGATGGAGTTGGAACTGGAGATTACTTAGGGCTTGTTTAAGATATAGAAAAGTAGGAGTGTAATTCTAAGATGCCTTTTTTAATGTATTCAGTTCACATGTCTCCCTTCTGTAAAGTCCTAAATCAGTAACTATTCTGCACCACACAATTTCTCAGTTGATTATACATCTTTTTTTGGTAGTGTTCACTAATTGTTTATATGGAAAAATCTTGTTTCGCTAAATAGATCGTGTATATTACCTCCATTTAGGAAACATGTCTTCTGCTTCTGAAGATTTCCCACACATAAGCTTTTTCTTTCTCTCTTTTTCTCTGACCCAGGTAACTTCCTAGTCCCTTGGTCCTCTCTTTCAATTCTAACATAGACACATGTAAACCTATTCATGGCTTATAGTGTTTTAGTATATTAGGTCAATAGGTTCTCATCTACATCCTGTGAATTAGGTATTAAAATTGTCATCATTTTATAGATAAGGAAGCTGAGTCTCAAAAGTTAAGAGATTGTCCCCTCAATGTCTGTTCTCCTAGTTAAGTGGTAAAACTGGAAGTGGACTCTTTCCTTTAAAAGTCATGTTTTAGCCATTTAGCTTGCCTTATGATAAAAGAAAATTGAAAAAAAGACAAGAAAGAGGAAGAAAATAAGATAGAGGGTAGCAAGGAACTTTTACTATATATTAAATTGTCGTGACCAAGTGGAAGTTGTACTATAACATATTTGCAGATAACTGTTTTTATTGAACTCTTAAAAGATTTCATAGGGATGTCTGAAGCACTTATTGAGTATTTAGTGAAATTTAGAAAGTATTCCTACCTTTGAGGTCACATCACGAGTACAGGACAATAGCATTTCAATCGATAGCCAACACATGTGGTTGTGGTGTTTCCTTTATCTCATGACCTCAGCCATCCATAGAAGAGATGAGCACCACACAAGAAGCAAAAAGATTTCTGAGAGGCAAGAAGAATGTATAAAAATTACATGCCCTAAAGAATCCATAATTTTTTATAAAGTTTTTTTCAAGTCTTATAGCCCATCACATGCACTTGACTTTACTAACTTTATCACAGTCTTTGATACCCTGAGGTTTCCTTTCTCACAGCAAAATATAAATAAACAGGATAGTGAGAGTGAGTGTAGAAAGCACTGGTAGGAATGAGCACAGTGGTCAGTGGCAAGAATTGATTACATGACAGTAAAAGATGAGAAAAAGCAGTACAAAGATAATTCATAACAGTAGTCAGGACCATTGACAAATGGCATCACTGTTAGAGCTCCATGAGCCTTCTACCAAAGCTAGTTATTCACCCACTCATCCTTTTACCTACTCATCCATCCATCCATCCATCCATCCATCCATCCATCCATCCATCCTTCTCCTAATTCAGCAAGCATTTATGTGCTAGGCACTGTTGCAAGTCTGCTCATATGAAGTTGGGTAACCTGTGGTCCCTGATGCTATGGTACTCAAATTCTGTTTGAGGGGAGAAATAATTAAAACAATAATTATAATAAATTTAGGGAAAATGGTAAAAGAAGAAGCATGTAGTATGATAAGTGCACCAGGTGCTTTGGGAGCACAGATACAGACATCTAATCCAGCTGGTAGAGAAGAAGAAAGAGAAGGAACTCGGGAAATTGATAGAAGTGTGTGTTTTTAGGTGAGGAAACAGATCATGCACCACATTGGGACAAGATGGCAAAGAGGACACTGAATCCAAGCCATAGAAGCAATGGCTTCTGATTGTTATAAATAGCTAAATAGGAACAAGAGCTTCTAGTATAATGGAGAAGATACAAGTCTTCTCAGTGTGTATCTGAATAATGTCTTCTAGAATTTGTCTTTGTATTTCAGACACAGGACATAGGTGTCTATGTTAATAAAAATTTGGACCTAGTTTAGGGCTCTTTCTGAACAGGATTTGCCACCTGGGAAGAAGGATTTGAATATGTCTCTAACAGTAGTTCTGCCTCCATATCTGAAATCCCAGTGGTAATGATTCCTTAAACTGTAGAAATCCTTTGTCCAGGTTCATTGTTTTCTAGTAGTTTTCACATATTAATATAGGAGTGGTAGTTAACACAACCACTAATTTAATTTATCAGAACCCTGAGGTAATGAAATAGCTAACAGGCATATTTTAGTATGAATGTGTGTATGTACATGTTAGTTGGGTGTGGGGTGAGGGGAGTTTACTCCAGATAAAAAGGTAGTGAGTCTTTATCAAGGACACTGCTAGCTTCTGGTAGGGCTTCTGAACAAATATAAAGACTTGGGGGTGACTGGTAGGGATTACTACAATAAAAAGAAAGACCCAGAAAGGAGGAACAAGATGAAATGTCAATATGAGCTAGGATGCCACGCATATATTAGGTGTGTGCCTATACTTCCCTGGCAGGAGTCCAGATTAAGTCAGTGCACTAGAACTGAGACCACAGCTGACACCTCTCCTGCCTTTTACCATCACCCTCAAGAATGAAGAGGGAGCCACACCAGCTCGCCTTGGTGGCCCCCTTCATAAATGCACTCCGTCTTGTTTTATATCAATTATCACAAGAAACCAGGCCTCCTGGTCATCCCTCATCTCAAAACTCAAATTCCCATAAGGCTCTGCATGTGGTCCATTGTGTTTCCTATTCCAGTCTTCCCCAACCCAAACTTCTCTCACCATGCCTTCAGGAATTCACAATCTAGGACTGGAAAAAGCCGTCTGTCTCCTCAACCCATTCTCAGAACTTCTTTCACCTTATTTTTCTAATGAAGGGTTTCTTAGCATCAACACTATTGACATTTGGGGTCACATAATTCTTTGTTGTAAGAGGCTGTCCTGTGAATTTTGGGACATTTCACAGTGTTTCTGGCCTTTATGCACTAGATGCAGGTAGTACCTCTGACCCAGGGGGAATGATGTGAAATTTTTCCCCATTGAGAAATCCTCACAAGGGAACTGGCTCACTTCAAGACACTGCTTCCCTTGAAAGCCTCTCAATGTATGGCTGCTGTTCCTGGGTTGTCCCGCCTTTATCCCTTCTATAATTGGGACTGTGATAGAGTAGGTAACCTCTTTGTTACCAATTGTCCCATCAGGCCATTCTCCTTCATTGCTCCCCCTCCACCCCCAAACATGTTGGCTTGGAACAGCATGTCATTAGATTACATCACCCTCTACCCTTCATTGTGCATTCATTGACTGGTCTGATATCATTCTTTCCTCATTTTCTGATTACTTTAGCTGTTGGCTCTCTGTATTAATTATTTGCAACTTCAGAACATGTAAACATGAATTGTACAATACCTTGGCCCTCCTCAATTTCTTAGATTATTTTTCCAACAATGATCTTGTCATTCACCCTACCTCAGTCTCTCTCTCTCCATGGACACACCCTAGACATTATAATTATTAATACTTGCCAACTCCTTCATGAACTCAATTATATGCATCTTGTTCTCTTCAATCACCACCTTCTTTCTGATCCATTCACTCTAATGTCCTGAGTTACTTCTGGTTCTCTGAGAAGCTTATAGCAAAATGGGATTAGAATGGCAGGAGTATTTTTGGGGGGAAATAATAATGAATGGGGAAAAAAGAGGAATCTGGAGGATATTGAGAGAACCTTTCAATTGAAATTCAGGCCCCTGTGGCAGAGAGAGGAAAGGAAGGTTGGCTAGGACAGATCTGAGATTATAATGCCATTCTAAAAAAGTTTTGGCAGAGCTGAATGGGAATCTTTGAGCCAAGGTTGCTTGTCAGAATAGCCCAAATCTTCCAGGAATTAGGACTTCTTTGGTTTTCCTGCTCTCCTCAGTCATTGAGTGACCACTAATCTCGAGATGCTTAGCCTCAGTTCATTGGGTAGTTGTACTCCCTGTACTTGGAGATCTGGCAGGTGCTTTCTCATGGCCACCAGAGATCCCTGTTACAACAATCCTCCCTTTCCTTATCCTTCTCCCCACCCCCAGCCTGGAATGCATCTCTCTCAATCAATACAACCCTGTCCTTCAAAACACCCTGAGCCATCCTTTATTCTCCCTTTCCTCTTACTCACTGTACCACTCTATCAGGAAACAATGTTTGCTCTCACTTCAAAACACACAGTTCAACCAATTCTCACCACCTTCTTTGAGACCATTCTGGTTTCAACACCTCCATATCTCATCTGGATTATTGCTATAACTACCTGAATTATCTACCTATTTCTATACTTGCTTATAGTCTATTATCAACATGGAAGTGTGATCTTTCTAAACAGATTTAAATTATATTATCCTCTGTGTGCAAACTATTGCACTGACTTTTTATTTCAGTGGGGGGGAAAAAGCCTTTACAGTGGCTCATAAGCCCTATGTGATCTGCCTACTTCAGTTCCCCAACCCCATTACCTCCCGGATCTCACATCTCCCCCTTTTATTCTGCTGTATCCACTTGGCCTCTTTGCTATTCCTTGAACATGACAAGAGCAATTTCATCCTTGACTACTGTACTGACTGTTCCCACTGCCTGGATCTATTACATATCCACTTCCTTGAAGTCATTGCTCAAATATTGCCTTTCAATTTAGCCTATCAGACCACTCCTTCTAAAATTGCAATTGCCCATCCAGCTACCCGATTCTTCCTCATCTTGATCTATATTTTCTTTTTTCCCTAGCAAATGTCACTAGTCAATATTCTATATTCTGTACAACTTTTTTATGTTTATCATTTGTTATCCATCTACTCATTGCTAACACATAAGCTCATGCTAGCAGATATTATTCACTGTTTTATTCACTGAGGCATCGCCAGGATCTTGGGCATTATCAGGCAAATAGGAGGTCTCAATAGATTTTGTTGATTTAATGATGAAGGAGAAATTAAATATGGTGGATTTATAAACCCTGTTTCATGCATCCCTGTGATGGTGGTGGCTGTAACGTAGGTGTCTTTTATAGTTTTCCTTAAGCCTTTGTGCGGGCTTCATTCATTCACATATTTATTGAATACCAATGAAATTTTTTTGATGAATGTAAATAATTGTGAAAATAGGAGTTTTGCTAAGAATAAGCAAAATGAGCACAAAAGAAAAGAAACTGCACTTTTGTCCAAAGGTAATTTGGGGAATGGCTTTGCTACCTTGGGCTCCTAAAGGAAAATGCTGTAACGCATCCTCTGGTAATGATGTGGGTAGACCACAGCAGGTCCAAACATTGTGAATTATTTTAAAGTATGCTGTTTTAAATTGTGGTATTTCTACACATGGTTAAAAAAGTCAAGTGTTTTGAGGCCAATTGATTATTAATCACATGTTCTTTTTAGATGTTATAAGAACTACACCTTACGCCTCATCCCACATGACAGAGGATTTCTTTGCCCCAAAGGAATGGGCCACAGCAGATCTGTCAACACAGGTTAACAATCCCAATGGATCCCTTAAGAAACAAACCTGCTGTCCTTGGTGCTGGGCCAACTGGACATCAAGCCTGACTGGACACTTAACTGCTGCCAAAGAGCATTTCCTACCAGGGGCTGTTTTCAGTTTTTAGGCTTGAATCTCAAACTGATGTGAGAACAAACAAGCATTGGCCTGAGTGCATTCCTGCATCACAAACAGTGATTTTCTGTGGTTAGTTTCTGGGCTGAGGGCTAAGGGGAGCCACACAAGATCTGCCAACAGTCTAAGCCCTGGCTTCCCAAGCAACTTTTCAAAAGGCAACGCACTGGTTAAGTGCAGCAACCAATGTTGTGTGATGTATGTTGGGTGCTAATGTTTGTTTCTTGCTTTGGAAAACGTTACAATTTTTTCTAAGGCTCTAATCCTGAAAATGGTGTTGTGAATGCATGCTAAGCCAAGGATGATGATTGGAGATTTCCTCATGGATATGCAGTGAGAGGTCGAGGGGTAATTACCAACCTCTGAAGTTGCCAAGTCATTTCCCATAATTAGGGTTAGTCAACGCCTCAAGAAGTAGGGAGTGAAGGAGGTAGTCAAGTTTTTCCCCCACTGCGTTTATTTTACAACCAGTTGTCGCCAACTACAACTTGGATGAGGAAGAGAAAGTGGAAATGAAAGAGTTGGACTTGTTTCTGGCATCGCAGTGCTCATCGTTGCTGCACTCGGAAACATTAGCTTCACTGACTCTGTGGTGGGTGGTCAGATAAAAGCCCAGTTGTTGTAGTGACAGAACCAGGATGATAGGGACAGAGCAAGGACGTTAAGGTTGGACTGACCTCGGTTCAGTCCTGTGGTTTTGACCAAGTTCTACTTTGCATCTCAATTCCTAGCTATAACATAGGTAATAATATGTCTATTCCATAAATATTTGGGAGAATTACCTTTTCCAAAAGCATTAAAAAACATGCAGAGCAATGATGAACTGGTCAAGCTTCCCATGACAGTAGTTTTTATTATTTTTAACACAGAGGCGGTGATACAGCCATGGCCAGTTTTTCTCAGTGGTTAGAGCGTTGGCCCTTGGAACAAAGAGTCATGAGTTCGATTCCCGGTCAAGGGCACTTACCTTTGTTGCAGGTTTGATCCCCAGCCCCAGCTGGGTCATGTGCAGGAGGCAACCAGTCTATGTGTCTCTTTCATATTGATGAGTTGTTGTTGTTGTTGTTGTTGTTGTTTCTCTTTCTCTCTCCCTCTCCTCCCTCCCTTCCACTCTCTCCCTAAAGATCAATGAAAATAATATCCATGGGTGAAGATTAAAAAAAAAAAAGAACAGAGGCAGTGAAACAAAAAAATTACAGTAAATAATGTAAAATTATTTGTATTGTTTTTATTTACCTTCTTAATTCAGACTTGGACGTTTCTGGATAGGCTAATGATATTTTAAGAATGTGCAGGGCACCTTTCTTCACCTATCCGTGTGATATTCCCAAACAGTATATTGTTAAACTTGTTCTCTAGAAAAACAAAAGGAGCCCTGACTTGTTTAATTTGTCAGCTTCTATGGTATAAAATTTTTCACTATCACTAACTTCAGACTACCATCTTTTTAACAACCATCTCATGAAAGTTCTGAATATTAACAGCAGGCTCTTGTGAGCCTGTACAAGTCAACACACCCTTGAGATATCCTAGCTACAGAGATAAGTTACCTGAGATTGTCATGTTTATTTTCTCGCCTCTGAACATGCAATTCCTGAGAAGCAGAAAGAGTAGGAATTCAAATCTGCTCACCTAGTGTTCTCACTCTTATTCTATTCTCTGTGCCTAAAATTGTCTGGGATCATAAAAGTGCATTGATAAATAGAAAGCAAGGGAATTATTTCCGCATGTGTTAGAAGTTTTATATTTAAGAGTGTAAAATTCTTCATTTCCCCACATACTAGCAATTGAAAGTATCAGACTTAAGTTTTGTTGTTTGTTAATATTCAGAAATAAAATCATACCTTATTGCTACAGTTTACATAACTTCAATAACTAATGTGAAATCAAAATTATATATCTTTTTCTGCAAGCATTAAGTGAAATAAAAAAAATATGTCTCTGTGTAAGCAGGGAATCAGTTTTAATAAAAAATGAAATCTGAAGTAAGTCATTTAGACCTAAAAATACTTTGTAAAGGATCTTTGTTGTAAACTATTTCTCTTTGTTGATAAGGAAAGCTAGGTTGCAGAATATTTATAACTCAGAGAGCTAAACAAAGAACATGCCTGATAAATAACCACATTGAGACAAAGACTGAGAACTTGGCTCTCCATAATTATTGTTGTCAGATTACTATTACATGTGTGAGGGTTTTTCCTTTCAAACAGTTAAAGAGATAAAGACATTTTACTATTCAGTTATTTCACTTCTCATGGATGCAGTAAAACTTTGTTTGTCTGAATCATGAAATATGCTTAAAATTATGAAACATCATAAAGCATAACTGGTGTAAAACATAGTAATATTTCATGAATGCAACTTAAATAATTATAGCTGAAATTCAAAACCTCAACTATACTCCAAAGCTTTGAAATATTAAAACATCTCCTGCCTTTTGAGATGACTTCTTTAATAAGTTCTCCTTCTTTTACAAAATTTATAACAAAATGCTTTCATTAATATCAAAATTTAATCATTTTATAGAACTTGCTTAACTTTGAAACTAATGAGATTGAGCATCTTTTCAAATGTTTATTGAATATCCTCCATGTGAAATTTCTGCTTATTGCTTAATCAAGGTGTTGGCCTTCCCATTGGAATTGCAAGAATTCTTCATATATTCCAGATATCAATTCTATTTTGATTATTTACATTTTAAATATCTATCCCTTTGAGCCTTTATTTATTTTTATGACAACTTTCCTTAAAATTATCCAAAAAAGAGCACTTATGAAATTTGATAGCTTAATTAATACACTTAATAGTAAAAGATAATGCTGTTCCCTTATGGTTGGGAATAAGGCAAGGCTAACTGCTCTCCCCACTTCTATTAAACATCATATTTGAAGTACTAGTAAATGTAGTGAAGCAAGAAAAATAGATAAAAGCACATGGTTAGAAATAAAATAAGTAAAACTGTGTTTATTCATATGCAACGTGATTGCCTATATAGGAAATACTGCAGAATTCACAAAAATGCTATGGAATAAGTGATTTTTAACAATTTAGGATACAAGATCAACATACAAGCATCAAGTGTATTTGTATACTGTAGCAATAAGAAATAACACAAATTTAAACAACTGTACCATTGTAATAGCTTTTAAAAAGTGAAATATTTAGTATTAATTTAACAAAATATGTGTAGGACTTACATACAGACAATAGCTAACTGCTGAATAAAAAAATCAAAGATGATCTACATAAAGAGAGAGAGATTTTGTTTTTATGCCCTGGTAGTTTTAATAGAACAAATATGTCCATTTTTCCCAATTTGATCTATAATTATAACATGAGGATACATAAAAATTCCAGGATAGTCTCTTAGACATGGAAAGCTGATTCCAAAATGTATATGGCCAAATAGATTGGTCTACTTTAAATGAGAAAAGGTTAGATTGTACTTGGTCCCTTGCAAAGAGAAGTCATTAAACCATTAATATAATTAATAGATTCATTTTCTTCAAGGGAAGAGGAAAAATACAGTTTCCCTTAAGTTTTGCTTTCTCCTTCAGACAGTGTTTCTAATAAAAAAGATTTACTGTCATCAAATTGATTTAATCAGTGGATTTAAATGGTGCTTGACATTCAACCTAGTGATTATGACTTTGCTATATTTATGTGTTTAGCTCATTTGCACTTGGTACGCTTATTAAACACAGCAAATACTTTGCAGCGAAGTCTGCTGAGCCCTTGCAAGCTGGTGAAAGTCTAGGGCATGTTTTCCTTCTGCTCTCTTGAGCACCTCGCATTCTTATTAACGCATAGAGTATACAGGTTTACACGTTTGTGAGTTGGAGATGAGCTTGCTTCCATTACTTCAAGAAAAACTTCCTATTTTGTTGTTTTTCCATCAAGAGTACTTCAGTTTGGGGAATTTTAATATATTCTGCAAGGGAGAGAAGAAAGATGCAAATTTATTTGTTGTTTCAGAAATGAACATAGCTCCGAGCTCACTAAGGCTTCCATTAGATAAGAAAGCACAATAGTGAGGCAGACAAGTGGCCAGAACATGAGGTGCTATTTTGTTTTTTGTTTGTTTTAAAATATATTTTATTGATTTTTTACAGAGAGGAAGGGAGAAGGATAGAGAGTTAGAAACATTGATGAGAAACATCAATCAGCTGCCTCTTGCACACCCCCTACTGGGGATGTGACCGCAACCAAGGTACATGACCTTGACCGGAATGGAACCTGGGACCCTTCAGTCAGCAGACCGACACTCTTTCCACTGAGCCAAACCGGTTAGGGCTGAGGTGCTGATTTTAACCAGTCCCTCTTAAGTCCCACTCTCACACAAAGCCTTTCCTGATGGCACCAGCTTACACTGGAATTGCACAGTACCCTGCAATTTAAAACTGTCTTATATGGATTTAGAGAAGCTATTTTAAAATTGTTTTTAATAACTTAAACTTGTCTTTATTGGGACTGGCGGTATGTTCCTCACTTTGTGTGTGTGTGTGTGTCTCCCACAGACCATGTTGTAGCGAAAGCACTCAGTGGGTACCCAGTAGATACTTCCATTGCTTCTTCCCTGAAGAAGAAAGCTTGTCTGTTCCCCACCATTGGCAGAAATATCAAAAGTAGTGGATCCTCAAAATGTTAATTTGTTGACATTTAGGAAAGAAATATACTTGGTCTAGCTTGACCAGAGGTGCTGTCCTTTTGACCTACAGCATCTTCACAGTTGTGTTAAAGAGAACATAGCTGTCACTTTTGACTCCATGAAATACTACACTTTCACTGGCCTTATTGGCTTTGCCTTGTTTTAATGGGAATATAAACAACTCTGAAAGATCCAATAATTTTGGCTCGTCCACAGAATCAATATATCCGACTGCTGCTTTCCTCAGCTAACCAGCATTCAATTCCCCCAGAACAATAAGGAGACTAGAGAAGATATGTCTGAGAGCCTCGCTAACAAGAAAACATCTGCAGAGGCCATCAACAGACCCCTGAAAAGCACAGCGCTTTCTGTACAGCCTGTCTCTTCCTCCCGCTCTACCTCCTTGCCCAGCACCCATGCAATTGTGGCTTCTGCCAGTCCCATTCTCATAACCCATTTTCAGTGTTGTTTTCTCTGGAAGTGTCATTGTCCTTCCTGAACTCTAGTCTCATAAGGCTGTGCAGCCCTGTAATCAGCCTGCATCTCTGTCTTACATCAGGGCTGCCTCTCCCTTTCTGTTGAGTTCCCTGAAGTCTTACATTGTTAACCTAGGGGGTAACAAAAAGGGTTTAGTCTTGGTTGGGAATTCTAATGGTGGCAGGAGGCCTGCTGTGGGCTGTGCTCTGAACTGAACATTTGTGCCTTTTCAAAACTCTAATGTTGAAGCTCCAGTCCCCAAAGTGATGGCACTGTGTGATCCCGATTGGAGCCAGCCCAGTGGCAACGCTGACACACACAGTGTGACAGTGTGAGTGATGCTCAAAGGATGGGAGTCCTTGATGCCAGCCCTGTGCAGCAGGCGGCCAGCCTGGAGCTTAGCCTACCTTTGAACGAACGAACTGCTTGCTGTGCGGGAAAGGAATTCCTATATTGTTTACACTGTTTTGAATTGGGGTTTTCTGTGACTCGAAGCTGAAACCATCACGGATACAGTAGGTTGAGCAAAGATGGGTTATTAGAGCTTCTGCTTTACCTACCTCCAAAGGTTCTAGTGAGAATGTGATGAAAGACACTCTTATACCAACAATTGATTGGTCACCTGTGTGCTAAGAACAGTTCTAGGCAGTGGAGATATAATGGAGATAAGTTTCCCTGCCCTCATGAAGCTTATCCCAGGGAAGAGACAATATGAAAAAAAATTATACGCATAATTTTTTTTTCAATAACAAGTGCTTTGACGGACGAGTCAAAGGAGCAATAAAACGGTATAAGTAGTAATAACTAATTTAGTGTATTTGCCTGGGAGGATTTCCCTGAAGGTCCAATTGTTCATCTGAGATCTGCAAAAGGGGGAAACGCTGGTTCTGAAAGCATTAGGGTGCTGCAGGTGGAGACCCGGTGGCTGTGTGGAGCCTCTAAAGATGGAAGGAGGAAGAGCGTTGGCCTGGCTGGCAGGCAGTGAGTGAGGGGCGGTGTGCGTCACGCACTTATGCAAATGGCCTGTTAAATAATTGGCACTTAGTGTGGGTTCAGTGACAGTAGTGCAGATGATTAAAACAAGATGATAGGAATTGTGGGTTTGCTTTACGAAGAATTACAGGAGAAAGCTGAAAATTGCTTCTAAGAGATTTAAATGATTAATATAGAACATCCATTGTAGGTTATTATGAAAGAGGAGACTGTGTTAGGGGAGCATTGCTAGTCTTTGAAACACATGCCATCCTAAACTGGACATGCTCAGGGCCACTGCCACAGCCATGGTCCTGGGCGTGATGGGCAAGGGGTCCGACAGAGATCTATGGTCCCACCGGCACCTCTTCATCCTGGATTTCTGGCCTTTTCTGCAGCATCGGCTCTAGCCTCACGTCCAGGTTGTGGAAGGATGTGACGGCATGTCACACAGAGCAGCCCCATCGCGTTGTAAACGTGCAATGTAGACTATTTATGATGATGACATTCATACTTTTCTGCCTCAAAAGGATACCCTGATTTCTAAGAGCTTGTGAGTCCCACACGTGATCTAAAAAATGATGTGTTGGGAAGCGGAGAGCAGCTGGAGACTCAGGGGGAGGGAGCAAAAGGGAGGCTTGAAGGTGGGGGAGCGGGAGGGTCATGTTTATTTTTAAGACACTTACATATTCAGAGCATACTTCTTTTAACTTTTGTGCCAAAATCCATCACTCTGTGTTTTTAGGTGCTGGCAGTTACAAAAACTGTAAAGTGATGGAGTGTTAATTTTTAATAAATCCTCAGGAATAAATGCAATAGCTCATCCATGAAGGATGACTGTGTTTCTTTCACTTATGAAGAGACCTTGATAATATATTAATGAGCAGCATAATGCTCACCCTTCAAGGGTGACATGCTCCATATATATGCAAAAGCCACATCACCCCGTGCTGAACTTTGGATACTGTCCAAATGTCCTCCCTCTCTCCTGGTTGGGAGCCTGTCATATCTGTTTGCGAGGTGCTTGCTCTGGCACGGCTTAGACATAAATAATAGTGTCTGGAGGTTAAAGCACCCAGGCATATTCTCCTGATTGATCAATTAATCAATTTCAATTGATTACCAGAATGTTCTATTAATTCCATTACGATGTCTATAAAGGGAAGCCATAGCAATTAAACAAAAAGACATTTGATAGTGTTTGGGATAATTGAATTGGTAAATTTATTAGCTTTCAGTTACTTACTTCCAATATACATAATTTATATTTCATGTTAGTCTTTTAAATGGGAAAATGCGTATGGGATCATTTTAATTAAGGAGTTGATTTTGGTCTGCAATGGAGCCCTGAAAGCCCCAAGTTTGTAACTGGGTAATTTCTGTTTTCAAAGATGATGCATTCTGATTTTATTTGTATTGCTCAGAAATCTCATTCACAGACCACGTAGGGATGTTAGTTGAGGAAGAACACAGTGTGGGGTGAAGAAATGATGCCAACTGTAGCAATATACGTACATGAAATATGCACAGTGGTGGGAAGATAGAGCTTCCCTAAGATAAAGACAGAAAAGTTAAGACCCGTCCTGGTGCTTGGCAGAGAAGGAGGAAGGGGATGTCGGAGAGGGACCAGGGCAGGGGTTCCAGGGGGCCCTGTGCTGGAAGTCTTGGAAGGCTCAGTTTGTATAGTGAACAGAGGCTCCGGTGACCCAACAGCACGGAGAGGCCTAGGCCTGGAGTTTAGAGGTCATCTAAGTGGACCTGGAAGACAAACTTTCACCCTGCTGTAATTCATGAGTGCTGGGGACCCCTAGGAATACCCTTCATCATGACTAGTCCCTGATAATATTATTTACATACTAGAGGCCCGATGCACAGATTTGTGCATGGGTGGGATCCCTCAGCCGGGCCTGTGGGGATCAGTGGACCTCCGAGCCACCACAGCCCAGCCTTACCTGCCAACTTGGGGGTGGGGGCGAGGAGGAGTGCATAGGGGGAGTATCCCTGGGAGAGCTCATGCCACCGCCTATGGGTCCACTGAGTGGCGCTCCCACTGTGCGAGCGCACTGACCACCAGGGGGAAGCTCCTGCGTTGAGCTTTTGCCCCCTGGTGGTCAGTGCGCATCATAGTGACCCGACAACTGGCTGGTCGCTTGGGTTTTATGTATATAGATAGTCAAAGTGTTAGTGGATGCAGGCTTTTATGATGGGAGTTCACAAACCTTTATAAGTATATCTCTTCATGCCTGTGTTCAGCCTGATTAGAAAATCTTCTTGTGACATGTTCAACTTTCTGAAGGAATTAAGTTACTAATTAGTGAGAGTTGTAGCTTCTGAACCCCGTGGTGCCCATCTTTCCATGCCTGGAGCCTGTCTCTGGCTCTTACTGTTACAGTGCCATGTCTATTTGGCTTTCCTGTAGCTTCCTCCAACTGTGTGACAGTATGATTCCCACCAGCTCTTGGGATCCCGTGGGGTTAGACATGCTTGAAATGCAGAGCTTACCTACCCCCCTCTGAGTGTGTGTGTTTTTTCCCTTCAAGTAGAGTATGTTTTATTTGCCACTAATTCTTCTGAGTCCCAGTGACATTCCGAATTTATATTGATTTCATTGGGTTAAATGTCCCAGGTTCATTTGTTTATTACTCATACTTTTTTCATTGCTACAGACACTCTGAAGTTATCATATTGATTCCTTGATTCTCTTCTCTGTTATTTCTGTTTATGGGTTACTTGGCATCTCCTCCATTGTTTCTTTCTTTTTCT
Source organism: Myotis daubentonii (assembly GCF_963259705.1). Lineage (NCBI taxonomy): Eukaryota > Metazoa > Chordata > Mammalia > Chiroptera > Vespertilionidae > Myotis > Myotis daubentonii. The sequence goes on from NC_081847.1 coordinate 86,973,708, forward strand.
ACTTCATGCCAGTAAATTGGAAGAGCAGCATTTTATAGTGCAAGCTGGTCATTGTCCCTTGTTTTCTCAAATTTCATTTGAAATCTCTCTTTCTTATTTTGTCATCTCCTAGAAAACATATTCTACTCAGGCCCCACGAGGTAAACTCTGTTCCTTGCCAGGAACTTTTCATTTGGTGTAATAAGTCATGATCTGACTTCCCCTCTCCCAATGCGCTCGCATGCGCGCGCGCGCGCGCGCACACACACACACACACACACACCAAAAAACATATGTTCTTTGACACCATCTCTGTAGCCCATTGTTTATTATTACCTCATGACCTCAAGTTGGTTTTGAAGTCATGACCTTTAATCAGATAAAAAAGATGAAAAACTCACCTCTAGCCTCCAGCCTTTTTGTTTCTTGGGGAAAAGACAGACACCTTTCCCATTTTTAGTAGAATAATTTGTTCTTATATCATTCATATGTGGACTTATCTGTGATAATGATAATTCAGTAAAAAAATTTAACATGATTGTATTTAAAGAAATTTACATAATTAATGAATACTAGATATAGGTTCCAGATGAGTAAGAATTGAGGCTAGACTATCCTCAATACATGGAGTTAGTCAAATCTAATCCTTGTTGAATCTATTCTAGCTGACTAATTTGTAAAGTCTTAGAAATCTCATTGAAAGATAACTTAAATCTTATTGATAATTATACTTAGATGTTAACAAATACATTTGGCAGACATGGGGGTGTAGGGATGATGAAAGCTAGAGTGTGGGTGGATGAAATGGACAAATTAACCTCAGTGGAGCAAAAAGCCACCCGAACCCAGGAAGTTGCTGGTTGGATTAAGCAACTAGGCTTGGATATGGGCAGAGAGCAGTGGGTGATCATAACGCACTAGGTAGAACAGCAATTGTTATTAGCTAAGTTCTGTTGGAGGAACTAATGTACTCAAGGAAGAATGGGACTCTAGGATAATGCTAAAATAACCCCATCATTATGGGGCATGGAAATTCTGTGGGAGTTTATGTAAGAGAATTTGTTTGCCTCTTAGATGGATTTGTCAGCACCAGAAATCCAGGCATAGCAGTGATGGAAAGAGCCATAATTAGGAACATGAAAAAATATACGCCAGTGCCATCATATGAACAGATAGTTCCTCTGCCATTAGAGCTATAAGCCAAGCAATGATGGACAATATCAGAGACGGATGGAAAAGAGAGCTCCCAGAGCAGAGGGAGAGCAGGGGCTGCAGTGTTTTAAAATGTACCCAGGATATGTTTTAATCAGATGGCAGAAACAAAGACAACTACCTTTCTAAGAAGAGTTTATTACAATTCCTATGAGGAGGCAGGACCCCATGTCCCACAGGGCCATCAGGGGAAGCACCTGAGTTGTTTAAGTGGTGGACGAAGCAAGTGAAAAGCATAGGCGTGGTTAGGTGCTGACATCCCCTATTAAGCAGGAAGTGAAACACAGATGCTGGGATCTGTGCAGGCTTGTAATATGATCTTCACTTTTGTATCTGCAAAAACCCATGGTGTAAACAAAAGAGGTAAAACCACTTGGTCCATTAATGTGACCCTGTGACACCAGATGCCAAATCATCAATGACAGAACCTCAAGAATGACTATTATATGCAATAACATGCGAATTAAGTGTCTGACAAACTTATGTGTCTTTGCAGATAAACCAGGAAAGGAAGGGGCTGAGAGGATTTCTATAAAAGTGGCCTTGAGAAAAACTAAGACCCTCCCCCTGTTGAGTAAGGGAGAATATTTTAGTTATGATTGCAAACATGTGAATTAACAATGTTGACAAGGTCTCTTAGTCACTTATTTAATAAATACTTTTTTTTTTAACCAACTGCGACTCCTCTTGGATCAGTACATACTTTTTAAAAGTAGAGCCATCCTGGCACTAACTTAGTAATATCAAAATTAAGGCATTTCTCCCCTGAAGACAAAGACAGAAAAAGACAAAGACAGACAAAGACAAATCTTCTATATATATAAAAGGCTAATATGCTAAGTATCCCTCCTACTGTCCGACTGGTCACCAGGGGGCAGATGCTCATTGCAGGAGCTGCCATGATGCGCACTGGCTGGCACCACTGACCTGGCACCCACAAACTAATACTCAGTTTCCCCCAAGTGGGACACAGACCCCGCCACCACCTCGGAGCAACAGCCCACCAAATCCCAGCCAATGCTGCCAAGACCCCATGGCACAAAATGACCCACAGCCCAGCCCGAAAACAGTCGCTGTGGGCACTGGGTAATGACTTCACGTAGCAATGCCTGGCTTCCATTCCTTAGTGACTAGCCTCCTTGGAGTTTCTTCAGCCCAAGAACACAGGTGAAAACATTTTACACTTTAACCAAATGTCTGTGAAGTGTTTTCCCATGCCTCATCTCATTTGATCCTCACAGAAGCCCTGGAGTAGGTAGATAGGAGACTCGGTGGAATCCTGTTTTCTTCTCATTAGCTGGAAAATGGAGATTTAGAAAGCTTAGAAACTTGACCTGGCTTAAAAGAAATAAGAAATGGTGGACTTTGCCCAGCCAGCATGGCTCAGTGGTTGAGCATCAACCTATGAACCAGGAGGTCATGGTTTGATTCCTGGTCAGGGCATATGCCCAGGTTGCCAGTTCGATCCCCAGTGTGGGGTGTGCTGGAGGCAGCCAATCAATGATTTTCTCTCATCATTGATGTTTCTATCTCTCTAGCCTTCTCCCTTCCTCTCTGAAATAAATAACAATATATTTAAAAAGAAAAGAAATGGTGGACTTTGAAAATGACTTCAGGTTTTCTCACTGTGCAGAATATAGTCAAACACTGCTGCAGTTAAATATTTTACCCTTTGTTCTCCCTGCGTGACCCGCAATAATAATCTACTTCATGTTGATATTTACTGCTGTGTTGCTGACAATTACCTGAAAGAGAAGTTGAGGTGCTTCACTGGACTGGAAAAAGTTTAGCTACATCAGAAAGCAGTTCCAATTAAGCAAGTTTATTCTATATACAAAAAAGGCTAAGTTGACTCGCACATGCGTGATACATATAAAGCTCTTGCTGGCACCAATCGCACACATGTGTTTCAATCTGTCATTGTCTATCGAGAATTTGGTTGACACTTCTATTATATAGAAAGGGCAAATAGCGATATTAAAATATTTTTTCCTAATTAATTTCCTTTCAGTGTGCACAGATTCATGCACCGGGCCACTAGTTTTTCTATAACTTGGTAAGCCTATCAGAACAGAATATGTCAACAAAAAAAGATTATGCTTTTTTTTTTTTTTTAATAACAGGGTTAGTCATTCTTGTAGGTAGTGGTATTATCTAAATCATCTTAGATAGTTTTAAGTAATTATAAATTGGTACACATGATGAATAAAATATGAATGAAAATGTTTTTAGATTATAGGAATAAATCATGATAATGTCTGTTATCTCTAAGGTAATGGAAAATTTTAACACAATCCCATTGAAAATGCCAGGTTTTCATGGATATAAACAAATTACTTATAATGCTAAAATTGAATAATAAATATCCAAGAATAGTTATAGAAACTCTGGTAAAGAAAACCAATATGGGGATGCTAAAGAATGAATGTGTCTCCCCAAAATTCATGTGCTGAGATTCTAACCCCCATTGTGATGGTATTAGAAGGTAGGGCCTTTGGGAGGTGATTGGATCATGAGGGTGGAGCCCTCATGAGTGGGATTAATGCCCTCAGACTCCAGAGAGCTCCCTTATCTCTCTGTCTTGTGAGGACAGCCATTATGGACAAGAAAGTGTGTTTAGAGCACTTTGATCTAGGATTACCCAGCCTCCGGAACTGTGAGGAACAAATTTATGCTGTTTATAAACCACCCAATGTATAACAAAATATAGCAGCCTGAATGGACTAGACAGAGTGATAGTCACATCAAATATCAAAACATACTATGAAACCTTTATCAATAAAATTGCATAGTTTCAGTTCCTGAACAGACAAAAAAAATTCTAGGATATATAATCAAAATTCCAGAAATAGAAAAAAAAATGCATTTGGAAGTTTTATATATAATAATGTAGCACATCAAATCAATTGCGAAAATAATAATTTTTAAAATGTGTGTTGGGACAATTAGATAATTCTTTTTCTCACATCACATATTCAGCTAAGTTCCAAATAGCATAGTTATTTAAATGTATACCAATCTGATAACAGAAAGAAGCCACCCCATCCACAGCAACACGTTTACATATTTCTTTTTTTTTTTTTTTCAGTTTGTTTCAGTTTTTTTTTCTTTTTTTTATTATTAGTTAAGGTAATACAAATTTGTCCTCATCCCCCCCATTAACCCCCAACCTCCCCCCCGCACACACAAACTCATGCTCCCCTCCCCCCGTTGTCCATGTCCGTTGGTTTGGCTTATATACATGTATACAAGTCCTTCTGTTGATCTCTTCCCCTTACCCCCACCCTCCCCTACTTTCCTTCTGGGGAATGATAGCCTGATCGCTGTTTCTCAGTCTTTGGGTCTGTCCCTTTTCATCAGTCTATGTTGTTCTCTATAATCCACAAATGAGTGAGATCATATGGTATTTATCTTTCTCTGACTGGCTTATTTCACTTAGCATAATGCTCTCCAGTTCCATCCATGCTGTTGCAAAAGGCAAGAGTTCCTTTACATATTTCTTTTACAACAAAAGCAAGCTGACTTTTTATATACCCAAATGTAGTGTCTTAATGACTTTTTGATAATGGACAGTTTTTGTGAATTTCAATTTCTTTCTATGTTTTTAGAAATATAGAAAAAGATGAAACCATTTGTGTTACCAAAAGGAAACATAAGCAAATGCCTCTATAATTTGGGAGTGGGGCGACCTGGAAAAGCCCTTCTACTATGATGGGCAGAGCTGATCCTTTCTGGGGGACCTAGAAAGGACTCTGTTCCTTATATTTTCCAGCTTCTGGAAGCTGCCTGCATTCCTTGGCTTGTGGCTGTGTCACTTTGACCTCCACTTCCATCTTCACATCATTTTCTCTGACTTTGACTTTCCTGCTTCCCTCTTGTAAGGAGCCTGGAACTTAAATTTGGCCACCTGGATTACCTTCCCATCTCAAGATCCTTAAATGAATGATATCTGCGAACATTTTTTCTTGCCATGTACAGTAACATATTCACAGCTTCTGAGAATTAGGACAAGGGCCTCTTTGGGAGGCCATCATTCTGCCTACCAGTCTTCCCTCTGCTTCTTAAAGAGTCACCACTCTTCCGTATGCCGGATACATTCACCGCATTCTCAGGTCACAGAAAATCTCAACTCATTGTAACACTAACTCAAAATCCATGCCTTCTTCAGAATCGTATCGCCTGAAAATCCCCAATCTTATAAAAACCATCTGGATAAGTAAAGGGCGATATTCTAGTTATGGTCCATAGTGTGTGTAGGGGGGGAAGGAGGGAACCCTATTTATGAACTTGTAAAACTGGAAAACAAGTTATCTACTTTCAAAATACAGTGATGGGGCATTTTTAGACTTTTTATTTTAAAAAGAGAGAAAATGGAAAGAAAAGGGATTCATCAATTTCAAACAATTTTGAAATTCAACTGAGCAAACTCCACTAGGTTTGAAGTCCTAGGAAATAATCCTCTGTATTTTAAGTCTCTAGCCTCTGGCCTCAATGCCTCATCCTTAGGTAATTCTTCCTTTTGCATGAAGGGTAGCACATTTTTTCAGCTGACTAGTTTTATCAGTCTGTGTCCTGCATTTAGGAATTGAACAGGCGATATAACAGCCTTCTTTTATTTTGTCCTCTCTCCCTTTTGATCCAAGCTGGTAATGTTCCTGTTGGGATAAAATTCTCCAGAACCTTGTAGGTCTCCTATCTATGTCATGGAGATTCACTTCAGAGGATGAACATCTGCTGTAGAGTATATCTTGGACAATCTCATCTCTCTCCTGGCTTCTGCTGGGATAATGACTGAGGGAATCTGAGTGACACATCGTAAGCACATACACATTCAGGAACATGGGTGGATCTCAAATGCATTATGGTAAGTGAAAGAAGCCAGATAACATTCTGAAAAACTATAGGGATGGAGAACAGATCAGTGGTTGGCCAAGACTGCTGGGCAAGAGAAGGTTTGACTGAAAAATATCACAAAGGAATTGGGGGGAGACTCTTCTGCATCTTGATTGGCTTAGTGCTTATACAACTCTATGTGTTAGTCAGCATCAGAGAACTGAAACCACAAGAGAGAAATTGACTGTATTTAAATGAAAAATAGTAACAGAAAAATAAATGGGAGGAGTAGAAGAAGGAGATGTTTGAGTTCATATTAGATGACTTCACTTTCTTATAAAAAGATCTAAACACAGTCCTAGCAGGTTTGGTTCAGTGGATAGAGCATTGGCCAGCAGACTAAGGGGTCCTGGGTTCAATTCTGGTCAAGAACACATACATCTGTTGCAGGCTCGATCCCCGGCCCTGGTCCAGGCGTGTGTGGGAGGCAGTCAATCGACGGGTCTCACTTACATAGGTATTTCTCTTTGTCTCTCCCCTTCTCTTCCACTTTCTCTAAAATTCAATGGAAAAATACTGTTGGGTGAGGATTTCCAACAACAAAAAGTTCCAAACTCAGAGAAAGTGAATATGAGGCAGAGAAAGAAGCATTTTTGTCTCAGGAAAACATAACTTGTAATGATATCTTCTCTCTCTGCCTGGATCATGTTTTTGGAGGAGGGCAGATACCGTAGAGAAAATTCAGCACTCTTGTTTGATGTTTCCTGCAAGAAGCTCAGCTTCAAAGCTGGACCTTCATGTCTGCAGCTTTAAAATAGAATTCAGCAAAGCTAGGGTTAAACTCCCTATTCAAACTGCAGGGCATTTGCTGACCTTTAATGAATGAATGAATGAATGAATGAATGAATGAATAATTTGGATATTACCTACAAGCTACTTGAGGATAAGGCCTGGGTCTGCTGCACTTTGATTTTCTCCAAGTTCCTATCACAGTCACCTGCTAATACCGTAGACCCTTGATATACCTACACTGACTGGATATATCTGTTAACATTCTCTCTTAGAAATGCAAGTAACCTACAGGCTTTGAGAATTTTTGTTTATTTCTTCATACGGTCTTATATTTTGTATATTTTTCTACAATAAGCATGCTTACTTTTATAATCAGAAAAAAAGCAATAAGATTTATTTTGCAAAGGCAAGTACATTTGGGACAGTTGTTTCAACCTTATTGTTTTTCCTGAAACAATTGAGTTCAGTTGCATGAAGGGAGTTTTGATTTGGAGAGAGCCCAACAAATTTGAGAATGAGGGTTTCTTTTGAGATGGGGCTTCCTGCAGTTAGAGAATACCGGAGGTTTGATGAGAGGTAGGGCAAGATTTAGATTTAGTGAGTTAGGTCAGTGGACCTAAGTGCAGACTATTGAACAACTTTGCCATGTTGGAAGTTCAGCATGGATTCAGAGCACTCCACACAGATGACCTTATGCTAAAATGGCCATTGACCTTTAGGAAAATTATTCCCTGCATTTATAAAATACTACTTTAAGAGCTGGTTGTAAAATTTACATTTTAGAATACATTTTCAAAACTCTACTTTTGCTTTTGCTTGAGTTTGAGGGAAGAAACAGATAACACCAAGACAAATGCCAGCATTGGGTGGCCAAATCACGTTATATATCGTCCAAAGAGAAAGCTCTCTTCTCTCTTTTCCCTTTTCTCTTCAGCTGAAATCTGTGCTGATCTGGTGCTGGTAGCTTTCATTCCATTGGGTGTGTATAATTCTGCCATAAACCATTTGTCTGCTCTCCATTTTCCTTTACTTGGGAGTAGGGTCTGTTAATGACAGAACAGCTAACTGGGATCCCCAGACAATGTGTAATCAAGATGGTTTCTTGAACTTCCAAAATTTTTGATGATCTGTAAAGACATGTAGTTTCTCTGACAAGTCAGCAGAAGCCCAAGGGAAGCATGTAAGTAATGCCTCACCAGACCACAGCATCAGACGTGGACAGAGAGTGACATTGCACAGTATAAGAATCCCATGATGCACCAGAGAAATGAGAAAAGGACCAGTTGCCATCTAAAAATATGTCTTCAGAACTACCCAAACACTGCGATGATTCGAGTGTGTTTCTTTTCAAAGGCTGCATAGAATCTGTGATGGGAAATGAACATTGTTAGAAGTTCCTAACCTTCTGTGTAGACAAAGGTTGCCAAGTTCCTATATAATGGCTTGATCATTTCCAGTCTCTTTTTATTTATCTTCAAATGAATTTCCTTATCTATGGAAAGTCTTCTGCCCTTGGCTCTTAGTAATTTTTTGGTTGCCATGAGATTGAGGTTTCCATGACTGTTATCTGATCCTGGTAGATTCTTTACCCTAGTGTGAGAGAAACTTTTAATCAGCAACTTTCTAGGTTGACTCAATCTTTTACTACCCTGAGAATCCATCATAGTGGACACTAGACAAGGGAATGTCATAAATACTAGGCTTGTACAGGGAAAAGAAGCAGTAAGGACCATACTGCTTCAAATACAAAGGAGGAAGCAGAATTGTGATGGCAGAATGCTGAGAAAAGCTTCATAAAATAAGAAAGCAAACGTGAAAAGAAATGGAGGCTTTCAAGTCTTTCTGAAAGTGTACCTTTTGAAAATATTGTATTTTTTTAATAAAGGGGATCAGAGAATGAGGCTATTATCAGAGGGGGCAATTAGGGTACTTTTTAAAAATTTTTATTGATTTTTAGAGAGAGAGGATGGGGGAGGGAAAGAGGGAGGAAGGGAAAGAGAGAGAGAGCATTAATGTGAGAAGGAAACATCCATTGGCTGCCTCCTGTAGGCCCCTACGAGGGATGGAGCTATAAACCTGGAATGTGCCCTGACTGGGAATCAAATGGCAACCTTGTGGTGCATGGGATGATGCCTAACCAACTAAGCCACACAGGCCAGGGCTGAAGAAATTCTTAATCAGCAATAGTTGGGGAGAGGGGATGACTGATGAAAAATGACAATAGAGTAAGCACAAGTTCTCTTTACAAGTAATTATACAGTAGTTGGAATGATGAGAGCAGGAAAGGATCTGAAATCACGATTACTTGTGTGGCTTGATCAGCCTCACCCCTCTAGTTCCCAGTTTCTTCCTCTGTAAAGTGAGTGCAGCAGGTGATGTCACTGGCATTTCTATTATCTATAGTTCTATGACAGCAATTTCCATTTTTTAATTAAATTTATTGGGGTGACATTGGTTCACAAAAACATATAGGTTTCAAGTGTATTATCTATACATTGCATTGTGTTCCCATCCCCCCAAGAAAAGTGTCTTTCCATCCTCAGTCCCCATATCCCCCCTTGCCCACTTCCACCTAGCACCCACCCCACTTCCCTATGGCTATCATCATACTCCTGTCTGTGCCTATGTGTTATGTATGTATGTATATGTGTGTGTGTGTGTAGGTATGTGTATATATATATATATATATGTATATATATATATATATATGCTAATCAATCTCTTCATCTTTTTCACCCAGTCCCCTCCCCGTCTCCTCTGACAGCTGTCCATCTGTTCCATGTATCCATGTCAATGTTTCTTTTTTTGGTGCGGGGAGGAGTTGGGGGAGGAAGGAAAAAGGGAAAGGCAGAGGAGTGTTCCCTGGAGGGAGCACACCAATGCCAATATTTCTATTTTGCTCTCATAACAGCAATTTTCAACCAGAGTGTCACGGCACACCAATGTGCTGCAAGAATTTTTAAAACATGACTATTTAGTCAGGGGCATTAATCTCTTTTCCCTTAGATTGTCAAATTTTAAAAAAAAGTCATTGGTCAATATAACCATAGCCATCCAGTGTGAATAAGTCAAAATTATACCTATTTTTTTGTCAGATCAGCAAAAATATATTTTTGGTGTGCCGCAGAATTTTAATAATTTATGTGTGCCATGAGATGAAAAGGGTTGATAATCGATGTTCTATGAGCATGCTAGATTTGCATATATGAATTTTCTTCCTTTTTCCTGCTTCATTTGCTAAAGAAAATGGAAGTTAACCTCCAGGGAAGACTGGTTGACTATTGTAGATCCTAGAGGACCATATGTTCAACTTGATTCAAAGAAATAAGCACTTATTGAATGTCTAATACCCACTGAACGAGTAATATGTTAAAGACTCTAATAGGATTCACAAGAAAAATATGGCCCAATCTTATTTTTTTAATAAAGAACTAATAATCTAATTTTTGTTTTGTGGGGAAAAAAAAGTTAATGAGGAATCTTGAGCTCTAATAAGATTCAGAACAAAATATATCCAAACTGTAAATTAGATCACCCACTAGAATTTTTAGGAGAGATTTATTGGGCATCCCTCAGGTTTATAGTAAACACGATTCTAACCTCTGTTTAGTGAGTCAGGGGCCCCAGAATTTGGAGTCCAAGCTGACAGGAAGTCAGGAGAGCAAGAATGGGTTTACCACTGTGCCTTGAAGTGCTTGTGAATATAACAGCTGAACTTATCTTATTGGTAAAACCCACTTTAATTTTCTCCATTGATTCATCCTCAATTCTGTGTCTGCCTCCCCCATCTCAGCTCCCAGTGAGGACATCTGTTAGAAATTCTGCGTTGAAGACATACAGTAGTGCCCTGGTAACAACATAAGTTCTGTCATTTGGCCTCAGATACATTCATCCAGTTAAGGGCTCAACTGTCTCACACTATTGCTTACATGTTATTTATAGGACTGACATTTTTTGCCATACACAGAGAAGATAGAATGAGGTTTAATATTTAGAATTGCTATTGAATTAGTTCTTTAATTTCAGATATACATAAGCATTTCCATGTTGGGAAAAAAGTGGGGATTTCTTTCAAAATGTAATTGGGAAAATCCTCAAGTCAGATGCTTAGATGAAAGCCTGGCTCTTTGAAAGTGAACCAAAGAGAGCATGAAATTCTCTTTCTTCCTAAGTCACAGAGAAAGTACCAGGTATGCAGTAGTGTGTGGTGGGGAGGTAGAGGTTACTGCTCATTCTGACCTACTTCTGGTACTGTCCTGCAAAATAAGATTGCCCTGTGTCATGCACTAAAAATACCACAGGGTGTGCAGAGCACTCACGAATTAAGAAAGGTTTTGGATGCTAGTTATTCTTCTACCCCTTGAGAGGTACACTATTCTGTGTTGAACTACAAGGAGTCATAGAGAAGGATTTTATAGATGAGTATTGTAGATAAAAGAGGAAGTGACTTAATAAAGAGCAAAGTAAAAGATATTGATATGGTTAAAATAAAATAAAATGGTTACCAGGGTTCAAAATCAGTCAAGCAGACAAAACCATTAAAGCCACATAAAACTAAAGCTAGCTTACTTTATGAACATAAGTGAAATTTAACTTAGGCTATTTCTGGTAAATGCCTCTGATAATCATGATAGAAAGTTAAGTCATCTTCCTAAATTGGGATAAGAGAGTCACTGTAACCAACCAACCAATGCCCCTCCCCCCACCCCCCATCTGGAAACCCCCATTGTAATAACCAATTATCATAAGGATTAAACAACTTCTTTATTTTCACTTTTTAAGCCACCCTATAATATCATGGTTCTGAGCTTCATGTCACTTTTGGTTGTGAAGACTCCCAGTTTATGAACTGTTATTTTTTTTTAACAATAAGCTTTTACTAAATACTGTTTTACTAATATGGTTTTAATGTTTACTACTTCTGGATTTTTACAACATTCACTTATATCCTCTTTGAATTTAGCTGCCCCTACTTGTCACCCTTTGGCAGGGCATCCCTATATGAATTTATTTTCCACAGGAAATCATTTATATATATATATATATATATATATATATATTCTTTAAATTTATATATATATATATATATTCCATATATATATTCCATATATATATATTCTTTAAATATATATATATATTCCATATATATATTCCATATATATATATATATATATATTCTTTAAATTTTTAACTGAGACAAAGGTGGTCAGTAATTCATTGAACTGAAAGAATAATTACAGTCAAGGCTTCAATGAGCACCAATTCATGTGAGAACCTAAATTGTAAGGAAGCAGGAAATGGAAGTAGATGATTTGTGGCTGCAGAGAGGAGGAGAGCCTAGCAGATATTGAGGGTGGCAAGAGCTGGTAAACAGATACTTCCATTCAGCTTGAAGGCACTTGAAAAAAAAGTTGATTCTCTTAAATATTCAGACTCCTTTTGCAATCAATTCTTATACCAAGCCTTTATAGCTTTTAGTCATGCCCCTATCTAAAATAGAATGATAATTGTTCTTTCTATTCTTTCTTGGATGAGAATTCTTGAGGTCTCCATAGTATTTCTGCTCATCTTTGCACTCCATGGTATTCATCACGATTTCTTACTTGAAATAAAATTAATTCAGAATTGATGTGTGTCAAAATCTGTGAACAATTTGAGATTTTGCCCTACTTACAAGCTAATAAGTTAGCATGCTACAGTTTCATGGATACTGGCAGAAGACACAAGATTTTTAGGTGAAAGACAAAGGATAAGTTACTACAGCAGTAGCCATCACCTCATTATCATCCATTTGCTTTGGTTTCCTGAGCCCCAGTTCCCACAGGGAAACACAATGAGGGCCAGGTGACTTTTGCATACACAGTATGCTGTTCTATGGAAGAGGAATCCCAACTTTAAAAAAACCCAAATCTTCTATAGTGGACAATAATCCTGCCTGAATTTTGCACCAGAGAGACACATTATATTTATTACTAGAGGCCCAGTGCACGGATTTGTGCACCAGAGGGGTTCCTCAGCCTGGCCTGAAAGGATCAGGCTGAAACTGGCTCTCTGACATCCCCCAGCGGTCCTGAATTGCAAGAGGGCAGTTCTCGGATGACGCACCCTGGAATCAGGCTCACCAGAGAACCGCAGCTGCCAAGTCACTGCAGCTTGGCAGCTCCTGCACTGAGCATCTTCCCCCTGGTGATCATGGCACATCATAGCTACTGGTTCGATGGTCAAATGGTTGGATGGTCACTTAGAAGACCAATGGAAAATTGTCTTCTGCCAGGATAAATCACTTAGGCTCAACATTTATTTTTCCCAGTAACAAACTAGTGAAGAAAGCAATACCTGATCATTAGAACCTCATTGGAACTGGAGTGTTTCATATGGATGACATTTCCATATACCTGAAGTTTATACTTACAAGTAACAAAATTTGAAATGATAAATCTTTGTGATGGAAACATTCCAAAAATCTATGACACCTTCTTGTATCGTATTAAACCCATTACCTACACCCAGTAAGTAAAAACCACTAATGTCACCAATGAAGACCCACTGCTACCATTTCGAAGAGCATTCTGAGTTAGGGAAAAAGACTTCCATTAGTGCATAGAGTGAAAGTCACCAGCCGAGATGTGCACACTCATTGTGCGCTGGCATACAGTACAGGTTACCGGCCTCAGGATAAGGGCTTCCTAGTAATTCTGGTTTTATAGATGAGGAAACAGAGGCACAAAGGAGTTACAGAACGTACTCAGGGCCACATAGGTAGGAAATGGCAGACCTGGTTCAGTCAGCATCTACTTCTGTTCTCTGCTATAATTCACTGCTGGGTTCTGCTGCACATGTAATCCCTCCCACACCCTCAGATTCTGTCTCTACCAAGTAGTTGATTTCCATTATGTACTTCTTTTATGGGTCTCCTTTTCCTGCTTCTACTAGTAAGCAAATTGAAATTCTCTAGGAGCTGAAAATTCAGATATATGAGTTCTTTGAGCTTTGTGCTTTTAAATAGTAGTCAGTAGGGCTGAATGAAAGAGTGGGGCATGGTGGTTCTGGGACCTTGTAAAAGCTGCCTCCAGCATTCTTATGGGCTGTGGAAATCTGTCCTCTCCATAAGTGGTTTGTGACTGTGTTTAATTTTAGGGTTAACAAAGGGGAGAATGGAAGCAGGTGATGGCTGGGTTGCGCTTGATGGCTCTGGCTCCATTCAGGAGCACGTTTCTGTGGTGACCGGCTGGTATTGTGTAGGGATGATTATTAATTCCGACTATCAGCAGGGCCCGAGTCAGATTAATCTCCATATGGCAGGGAGACGAAAGAGATCCCAGCGTAACCATCGATACACAGAGGTCCCAACCTTATCTACATGTTGGCATGGAGCGTGTCGGTTTCTAATTCTTCTCTGGGAACATATCATTTGATTCATGTGTGAAAGATCAGCGAGGGAGGAGTATAAATCCCACTTCTGTTCAGCTTTCTGGGTAGTTTGAGCCTGCTAATTTCTACAGTATGCATGATGGATAACAGAATGGCAACCTCTCAGATTTACAGTCTCTCCTTGGAGTAAAAAATTAGGCAGGCCACCATTTATTAACATTTCAAAGACATAGACCCATGTTCTGGTTAGCACTACAGGTTAAGAGAATTTTGATGAGTGAAAAGCCCTTCTAATTTTTTTTTTAAAACCAAAGCCATTCATTTAGGAACATACATAAGCATATGTGAGTGGTGGAAAGTGTGTTTTTAATCGATTCCCCTTGAATCCACATGGATTACTCTTTCACATCATTCAAGTCCATGGTCAAATGGTTCTTTCATTTCACAGGTCTTCCCCAACCACATTATATAAAACAGGACTCCTCCTCATCCCATGACACTCTCTCTTACTAGTACTTCCTCCTATCTTCTTCATGTACCTTCATAGCCGTTATCACCACCTAAAACACAATTATGTGGTGGATGTGTGACTCCCTCACACAGAATTTAAGCTCCATGAGAGCAAGGACTTTTTCTCAGTCTAGGTTACATCCTTAAAGCCTAGAACAATGCCTGGTGCACAGTAGGGATTCAATAAAGATTTGATAGGAAAATGAAATGTTTCCAAAGTTTCTTCTTCTCTTTTCAGTGGCAGTAGGGAAATTGTAGTTAATTCCATTCAACATTCAAAGAGAAGGATTTTAATTTGTACAGTTCTGTTGGCAAAGGGTATTTCATTTCACTGCTATTAGACCTTGTCCTGGAATGCCTCCATGCTGCTGAATTGCAAATGGTCCTGCTTTCACTTGGAAGAAGCAGCAAAATTGTGTGGTAGCAACTAAATTTTTCCTTTTAACATATAATTTATCTATTGAATAAGTAGATTATCCTTAATAGGAAGACACAAATACTAGGCATTTTGATTAAGACAAGTTGGAGAAAGGCCAAAAGATAATAAAAGCAAGGAAAAAAAATAACGTGTCCTCCTTAAATAAATTGAGTATATAATGAGAACGTTTAAACTAGTTACCAATGGCCCCCCAAATGAAGCATTAGTAATGTTTGTTATTGGAAGTCTGCAGCACCTAAAATAAATTATTCTATTTTTTTTTAGCTTGATTTAACCAATAGCCATCATGATAACAGAAAACCTTTCAGAAAGAAGGTTATTATGAGCAAAGCATGTAGGATTTGCCCAACAATTCTTAGATATTGCTAATGTCAATGTTACCAAACACTCATATTCCACAATATACTATTTTTCCAGAGCCACCATCCTTTAATTCCTTTTAAGTCTCTGGTAGAAATTGCAAAATTTTCACTTTGGCTGAATTCTAAAATTCAGCAAGGAAAAGGACTTTCAGCAGGTTCCAATGTCTTCATATTTTGCTTCCATGTGTGGTGGAGTCCAAAGTGGGGCAAGTATTTAGTGTCTGCTCGCCATTCAGAGTAAGGGTCACCCACATTTCAGGAGGTCATTGTCAAAGGCTATTTCTTCATAAGAGTCTCAGTTGGTCATATCTACCCAAACACCTTGCCTTTCCTCTTACTTGTAAAGCTCTTCTCTTTTTCCTCACTTAATCCTCAACCCACTGACTATTCCCACCCCATCCCTTAAAAAAATCAAACAAAATAAACCACAACTCAGTTCTGCTTCCCTTGGGAGAACCTGACTGTTTACTGTAGTTCATGAGTCTGAACACTCACTATCATATAAAACTATAATAAAGGTGATGGTGATGATAATGATGATCAATATTTAGGGACTCTTATAATGTGCTAGGAGTAAGCTTTATTTGTTATCTCATTTAATCCTTTCAATACCCTGTGAGGTAGACACTACCACTTCCAGGATTTGGTAGGTGAGGATTAGAAGGATTAGTTAATGCCTGAGGCTATTTGCTCTATAGAAGTGAAGGTCTTCAAACCTAAGAAGTTCCCACTACACAGAATTTATGTCCATGCTGCCTTGTAATTATTATTGTCTCATGTCTCATTTTTGCCTGCCTTCTAGAATATTTAAGCTCAAGGAAAATGAGATGAGTTGGCCAAAGCAGGGCCCGTGTTTCCTAACAATTGCTCCCTGGCTTTTTTCTCTACACCATTATTGAGCAACTGCAAAAGCCATGGAAGATACTGGTAAGAGCTTGTCCCCTGACCCCTGGATCTAGAGTCCAGTGCAAATGAAATGTCAACAAAGCAAGGTAAAAATAGGTAGCAATATTTTAAGAGTTCACAAAAGGCAGAGGAGTTCAGGACAAGCTTCTCAGACCAGGATAAACTCAGTTGGGAATTAAGGGTTGGGAAAGATTTTGACAAGAGGAAAAGATGGAAAAGGGTTCAAGACTCCAGCAGGATAGAAGTGGCAAAACCAAAGCCATGCTTGGGAGCCATGTGAATATGTGGCTGGAGGGAAGACCTCTTGGAATAGTGGGAAGAAAATCCCCTCTGCCAGAGATCCATGCACGGAGGGAACAAGCCTAAGAAATCTGGCAAATGCAAGTTACGAAGGTTTGGGCGCACGAAGATGATGTGATAGAGGTGACTCATGAACATTTGTCTGAGTGTGGTTGAGAAGTTGAACTTAGGCAGAAGCTGGAAGCGGGCCAACCCATTTAGAGAGTACTTGAGATGCTTTAGAGTCTGATTACCTCAGCGTTCCCACATGTTGATAATGAAATCAGGATCCTATGATTCAGAGAAATAAGATTTAATTTTTTATTCAAACCATTTCCTGGTAAATGGAAAGAGGGCATTTGTGAGGGGTGATGTATTAGACATGGAGCTGTTCTGCTTAGATTCCCCTTCAGGGAGAGACGTGGTCATCAGGCAGCTTCCAGCTCTCAGCGTGGTCCAGATCTGTGTCAGTGGATGGGAGGTACTCAGAACATGCCTTCTGGTGACTATGCAAAGCAGGGTAGATGGTCTGGCAATATCTATCTGATGCTGGTCATTCCCAGTTGGGTAGGTTTCAACTTTGTGGAATCTGCATTAGAGTTCAACTTTTCCTTCTCCTCAATTCTGTTTTCACCCCTCCCTTTTATGTGTTGATCCCTAAAAAATATCTTGCTATAAGGTTCCCTCATGACATCAATTTCCAGAGAACCCAACCTGTGACAAGGAGGCAGCAAGGACACAGATCAGGAGAAGGCAATCCATAGCTGTGTGTATGATACTGGAGCAGGTGACACTCACCTGCTTTTTACATGGGAGGCATGTAGAATTAAATATCTGATTGAAAAGAGGATCAGGGAATTGTTTAAATCTGCTTTTGCATAGGCCTTTTATAGAATTCATAGAATAATTTCCACATCAGAGACATGGTAGCGGGTGAAAGGTTGTGCTTATGACTCTATGGAAGTGTGGGAGTTGGTTCTGAAGCCTTTCCCAACCCCCACGCTACCTCTTGCTCCTGCCAAGAGCTTCTTTTCCATTCCTTTAAAGGAAGGCAGCTCTCTTGTTATTATTCCTTGTCAAATAAGGGTGGACTGAGTTATTATGGTCCATATCAAACAACTCCCAAACCTTAGCAACTAAGAAAAATGGAGATTTCGTTCTCTCATAGAAGCCATGTTCCTAGCAGGTGCCTGGGGACTCTGCTCTTACTCTGTCCAGGTTCTGTAATCCAGGACCTTGTTGGGCAAATTCACAGTAATATAGACCTCTTCACTCAACTATTCTCTTTGCTATAAACCAGGCTGGTAGCCATGGCAGAGGGAATGAAGGGGTTCTGGAACGTCTCACATTCAAATTAAATGCTTTCACCTGGAAATGGCACACATGATTTCCACTCACACTTACAGCCAGAAGTAGTCACCTGGACTCACACAGTGCAGTCCTATCATGAGCCCAGAAGAGGAGGAACCTAGTAATATTTGGTGGGAACCACAAATAGCTAAAACATTTTCATTTTCTCTTTCCTTTTCTTTAATATTCTACTTCTGTTATTCTCCACTTAGCTGCCTATACGTTAAACTTGCCGTCACACCCAGAGACTGCGGAGGGCTTTTAATTATTTGCAGTGATTGAGAATCATTGAGATGAGACTTCCCTCTCTGCCTAAAATAGGGCCTTGTGTGTGCATATGACATTTGCAATACAAAGTGGGGTTTAAAAAGACTATTTCTTTGTAGAATTAAGTTATGCATTTGTATTGCAACACAAAAGGAGGGAGGGAGAGAATTGGGTAGAGAGTAAAGATATAATGGAAATCCCATTTTGGTGTTCATTATAATGTCACTCCTACAGCAGAATTACCTTGTATCCCTGACAAAGATTAAAGGTTTTACTTCTCCTGGTTATCAGCAACAACTTCTCTCATTAACCACTCATCTCACCACTTACAGAACCATTTATCCAAATGTATACATAACATTAAAAATAAATAAATAAACTAATTTATAATTGCACACTGGCATAGACAGGTAAGCTGATAGTATGGGAGAAATGCTAGGAAAAATGAAAAATAATATTAAACCCATATTTCACAAGGCACAGGAGATTTCTCATTAGCTCATCCATCTCATTATCTTTCCAGAAGACATTTCAATATTCGCTTTCACAAAGACAGCTTTTATAGGTTTTGCTTTTTCTTGTTTACATGTGATCCAAGTTTCTAGAGAGAAAATATACATGTTTTCTAGAAATGTTCACCATACCTTTACCTATAATGTTGACTCAAAGTAGGGATTAGGAAAGTGTGTTCTGGAAAGACCAGCAATCTAATTCCTTCAAAATCACTAACGATAGGACAAAAGAGAAAATGCTTGAACTGTCATTAGAATGATTCAGGTTAGTGTATCAAAGGCATTTTTTGACTGATAAAAATTAATGTGCACTGGAGTAATTTATGATAACAATAAGCAATACCATATATTGTGAACCTGTGCTTACTATATTTCTGACAGTGTATTGAATACACACACACACACACACACACACACACGTTATTTCTAATCTTACTAATTCCATACTGTGGGCATACATTAATATCCCAGTGTCCAGTAAACAAAGGATGAGAAAGTTTGAATAACTTGCACAAGGCTACAAAGACAAGATGAAGTAGTGGAAACAAGATGAAAATCTAAGTCTAAGAAAATCTCAAGTGGGTATAATTTATTCTTTTAATTTTGATGAGGATGGTAGCAATAATGATGCCAGTAGATAAGTTATTGAGTGCCTACTTGACGCCAGCCTCTTCTATAAGCACTATAGAAGCATTAAGTCATTTAATCCTCAAAATATTTTCTATGGAGTGCTAATACACCATTGTGTAGATGAAGAAACTGATGCAAAACTAAGAGAAGTTAAGGTAGTAGAGGTCACTGTTAGGTAACCTGGGCTGACTTCAAATAATCTCACCTAAAGAGGACAGAGCATGGGGCAAACTTACAGAACTATAGTTCTCTCTGCCCACTTGTCGTCTTTGCCATTCACAGCCAATACCATGGACCACAGAATATTGTGAAAGACGCTGGTTAAGCATGTCAACTCTGGATTCAGACTGAGTTCTAATCATAGCTGAATGGATTTGGCAGCAAATCCTTGCAATATTTTCCTTGGGCTGCCATTACCACCAACTGGCTTAAAAGAACAGAAATAGCCGAAGCCGGTTTGGCTCAGTGGATAGAGCATTGGCTTGCGGACTGAAGGGTCCCGGGTTCGATTCCGGTCAAGGGCATGTGCCTGGGTTGCGGGCACATCCCCAGTAGGAGATGTGCAGGAGGCAGCCGATCGATGTTTCTCTCTCATCGATGTTTCTAACTCTCTATCTCTCTCCCTTCCTCTCTGTAAAAAATCAATAAAATATATTTAAAAAAAAAAAAAAGAACAGAAATATATTGTGTCCTAGTTCCGGAGGCCAGATGTCCAAAAGAGGGTGTAGGTGGGACAGTGCTCCTTCTGAAGGTGCTGGGGAAAGAGCTGTGTCAGGCCCCTCTCCTAGCTTCAGGTGGTTTCCCCAAATCCTTGACATTCCTTGGCCTGTCAACATATCTCTCCAAACTCCACCTCTGTCTTCACATGGAGTTCTGTGTGCCTCTGTTTTTCCATATTTTCTTCTTCTAATTAGGAAACCAGTCACTTTGGATTTGGAGTTCACCCTAATTAAGTATGACCTCATCTTAACTTGATTAAATCTTTAAAGATTCTATTTCCAAATAAGGTCACATTTGTGGGTTCTGGGTGGACATGAATTTTTCAGGGTACACTCTTCAACCCAGTACAGTCCCTAAAATGTTCAGTTATTTTCATGAGTAAAATGGGGATTAAAATTGCACTTATGCAACAGGCTTGTTGTGAGATTTAATATACAAAAATAAAATTAAGAATAGAGCTTAGCACAGAGCAAGTGTTATTCAAGTGATAACTATTTTAATTACAAGACTAACTTTTACTGGAAACTTGATAGAATCAAGAGTTACGTCAGGCCTAGTCTTGTTAAAAATTGCATCTCCCCTAGCCCTTGTATTTTTCTGTTAATTAATAGAGCTCATGGCTAAACTGGTACTTATAGAACTTGGTTTCATTTCAGCAAGGCAGGCTTTGATCTTGATCAATGCAACAACAGAGTAAGATCAATATACAAGTCATTCATTATATAGTGACGGAAAATGCTGCCTTTTGGAGGGAGAGTATTCTCCTTTCCTTCTCTTTTAGTTTATTATCTTTCCCATTTTCTCTGTCAGGATTTTGCATCTAGTGAGATATGTGCAGGATATCAAAGGGAACTTTTACTGTGGCCTGAGCATAAGAAATTATCAGACTGAGACAGCAAATAAGTGAATTCAGACAACAATTGCAGCTGCTGCTATGAGTAAAATGAGATTTCACTTTGGGGCTTGCTAGCCACCCGGCCCTGAAACAAATTAAAATAAGATTACTTGACAGTCTAGAGCAGTGATCCTCAACCTTGGCTGCACATTAGAATCACCTGAGAATCTTTTGAAAATCCTGATTTCTGGGCATCATCCTCCGGAAATTTTGTTTCTTTGTTATGAGGTGGGGCCACATCATTAGTAACAAAGAAACAGAATTTCCAGAGGATGGGGCTCAGAAATCAGGATTTTAAAAAGATTCCCAGGTGATTCTAATGTGCAGCCAAGGTTGAGAACCTCTGGTCTAGAGTTTTATATGTTTTTAAAATAAATCCTATAGTCTGCTGCTGACTCTGCTTAGGATTTCTTAATAAGCCCATTGGATGATATCACTTGATTGAGTCAATGTTTATTTTCAATCATAGTTCTTGGCACTAGAGGGTGACTTAGAGTATCCAGGATCACTTTCTCATTTTGTTGTTGAGGAATATTGATCTACTTGTGGTATTCACTTGGATTTGTAATAGGCTGTGACATATAAAATTCTTCCT
This sequence comes from Myotis daubentonii, assembly GCF_963259705.1. NCBI lineage: Eukaryota > Metazoa > Chordata > Mammalia > Chiroptera > Vespertilionidae > Myotis > Myotis daubentonii. Next base: position 86,995,360 of record NC_081847.1, read on the forward strand.
TTATCCCTTGGCCAACCCTCCCATACTTTGGTTTTTATTGTTATTGTTTTTTAATTTTTATTGAATTTACTAGGGGCCCGGTGCACGAAATTCGTGCACTGGGTGTGTGTGGGGGAGAGTGTCCCTCAGCCCAGCCTGCCCCCTCTCACATACTGGGAGCCCTCAGGCATTGACCCCCATCACCCTCCAATCGCAGGATCGGCCCCTTGCCCAGGCCTGACGCCTCTGGCTGAGGCGTCCGGCCCGGGCAGCAGGGACCCGCAGCTGCAGTGGCCCCACGATCGTGGGCTCCGCTTTAGGCCCAGGCAAGGGACCCCTAGCTCCCGGGACTGCCAGCTTCGACCGTACCCAGCTCCCTTCGCTGGCTCCACCCCTACTTCCTGCTATCACTGGCCAGGGCGGAAAAGGCACCTGATTCTCTGATCATGGCTGGTGGGCAGGGCAAAGACGGCTCCAGGGCCGCCTTTGCCCTGCCCCCCAGCTCTTAGCTCCCCCCTGGGTTTCCGATCACTGTCAGTGGCAGGGGGCTTCTTCCTGCTTTCCCTTTCGCCTCCCTGCATTGTACCTACATATGCAAATTAACCACCATCTTGTTGGCAGTTAACTGCCAATCTTAGTTGACAGTTAATTTGCATATAACCCTGATTAGCCAATGAAAAGGGTAGCTCATACGCCAATTACCATTTTTCTCTTTTATTAGTGTTGATTGGGGTGACAGTGGTTAATAAAATTATATCAGTTTCAAGTGTACACTTTTATAATGCATCATGTATATTGTATTGTGTATTCAGCATCCCAAGTCAAGTCTCCTTCAGTCACCATCTATCTGCGCTTTAACCTTTTCTACCTCCCCCATCCTCCTATTCCTCTGGTAACCACACTGTTGACTGTGTCTATGAGTCTTCTTTTTAGTTTTTTTGTTTGTTTAATCCCTTCACCTTTTTCACTCAGCCCCCTAATCTCCTTCCTTCTGACAACTGTATGTTCTCTGTATCTGTGATTCTATTTCTATTTTGTTTATTAGTTTATTTTATTCATTAGATTCCACATATAAGTGAAATCATATGTTATTTGTCTTCTCTGACTGGGTTATTTCATTTAGTGTAATACTACCCATTCATGTTGTTGCAAACTGTAAGATTTCCTTCTTTTTTTCAGCTGAAGAGTATTCCCTTGTGTAAATGCACAACAGCTTTTTTATTCGTTCATCTGTCGTCGATGGGTACCTGGGCTGCTTACAAATCTTGGCTATTGTAAATAATGCTGCAATGAACAGTGTTAGTGTTTTGATTTCTTTGATTCTCAGAAATGGAATGGTTAGGCCATAAGGCAGCTCCATTTTGTAATTTTTGAGGAATCTTCATATCATTTTCCACAGGCTGTACCAGTCTGCATCCCCAGCAGTATGCCATGGTCCCCTTTTCTCCACATCCTGGCCAGCACTTGTTGTTTGTTGATTCATTGGTGACAGCCATTGTGACAGGTGTGAGGTGTTATCTCATCGCGCATTTCCCTGGTGACTGGTGACACTGAGCATCTTTTCATGTGTCCACTGGCCGTCAGTGTTAAAGCTCCCAGGAATGAGGGAGCTGAAGAACTGTGCCGCGGCTCTGTGTGTCGATGGTCACCGCCCAGAATACCTGAGGCTCTCTGAGTCTGCTTTAACCTGAATATGCAGAATGATTCCTGAAAACAAAAGTCTGGTTCAACAGAAAAAGGAAGAGTCACAGAAAATGAAAACAAATTAAAAAACTGCTGCCCATTGATTACTGTCTGTGGGGGCTGGAGAGAGTTAAAGGAATTCCAGCTCAGTGCAGTTTTCGAGTGTTTAAGTTACAGCTAAACCTTGCTGAGCTACAGTTCTTTGGGGTTCACATCAATTAAAACTTTCAAGTTTAGAAAATTGGTTGTGCAAGCTTTCATTTTGTTCGAGGTGACTTTATTTTCAGTATTAGTTTTGCATAAAGAGATAAAATTATTCTGCAAATAATTTTAAAGATTCATTTTTCTTTGGTGCATTTGAATTTTTAGTGACCATATTTGGTTAGGACTCCCCTTAGCATGCTTGGTGAAGGCTTGGATTTTCTCATGAGGTTCTCACTAAGAGTTTGCATTGTCACTAGTCATTCCCAGGGTAAGGGAATGAGGCGTGCCACTTAGGCTCTGTCTAAAGGGAGTTTATGACGTGGCTATGACAAGTCAGACTGACAGTAATAAAAAAAAATAACAGAAGATAATAAGAAAGAAACCAAATGAAATGCTCTATCTTGTTTCCCTCCTGAGAGCCTGTGCTGTTTGCTCTGAGATTAGAAAACTGTGATGGGCTGTGGAAGGAACACTAGCTTTGATTTGGTTGCCATTTGAGTTGACCTCTGAGGTTAGTACTAGTTTTACCTTTGGTTGTCTGGGCTCCTTGGGCCATCATTACCTCACCTGTACAATGAGCTGCCTGGACCCAGAGAACTTTAAGTTTTTTCTTCCTCTGAAATTCAGAGTCTTCATAGTTCTGTGACGTAGGTGGCCATTACCCAAAGAGCTTGAGGCATTTTGTAAGTCCGCCCTCTTTAACTCATCTAAAAACACTTCGAACAAAAGAAAACAAATCACAAACAAGCAAGTCCACTTTCAGCGGTTCTCAACCTGTGGGTCGCGAACAATGAAAATACATCCTGCATATCAGATATTTACATTATGATTCATAACAGTAGCAAAATTACAGTTATGAAGTAGCAATGAAAATAATTTTATGGTTGGGGGTCACCACCACATGAGGAACTGTATGAAAGGGTCATGGCATTAGGAAGGTTGAGAACCACTGATAGATGAAGTGGCTCAGGCTGGTGAGCCAGGGGCTGTATATCTCCCATTAGGGTGTATTGTAAGAGTTTACACTGAACTTAGTATCAAGGGATCTGGATTGAATACCTCACTTTGCTGTTTCCTGGGAAGAGTCTGGTATTCTCTTTAGTTTTTACTGTCCTTACCTATAAGATGAAAATAGCTATACCTTCTCTACTTGCCCAGGAGATTTGTACTTGAAAGTCATTTGCAAGCTGTAGCTCTAGAGATTTCTAGATCATGATGAACATGTGTCTTTTTCAGAGAGAACATCAAATTTCTCTTTGCTCCTTCACACAAATCCTAGATGCCTTTGCACTCTACACAGCATTGCATAGCCTACAAAGCATCTTAGAAAACATTTTAAAGAATAAAAACATCAAGCACCTACATATTTGAAGTGCTTATGTTTGTTTGTTTTTCTGATCAAGAATTCATGAGTACCGTTCTCAACGCCAGACAGTCCCTAGAAAGAAAGTCTGGATCTTTCTCTTCCTGGTCTTGGCCACAAAGTTTCTGGCACTTCCCTCTTCAAATGTCCTTAGCTATGAGTTCTCCTCAGGCTTAAGAACTCTCTCTTAGCTCGTCACATGTCTTTTAGGGCATCTCAAAGTTATTCCATTTTAATCCTTCATTTAATAAGAATATTATTAAGTATGACTATGTACTTGGTACTCTTAATTCTGAGAGTAAAGCTTTGAATTTGACAAATCCTGGGTCCCCATGAAGCTCATAAATGCTAAAAGGCATCATCTGAACTATCTCAGCTCTAGAGGACCTCATGGTCAATTCCTAGAGTACAGAGGGAAAGCTCCTTCTTTCCCATCTCTTAAATACACTCCTGCCATCGTCCTTTCTCCTGAGGAAATGGGGGAAATTTTCTGCACACGGATTATTTCTCCTTGTCTTTATTGTGTTCTCTGGAAGGAACCGTCTTATAAAAACTCATGAAATAGCCATTTTTTAGAATTGTGCAGTTGGCATTGTAGAGACCCACTTTGCATTTATTTTCTTTAGAAATTATAAATTCTGATGGCCCTAGAAGTGGTTTTAAAAATCAGAGGGGACCCTCAGAAGCAGATTTTCACACATGTACCAGATCACATCTCATAGCCCCTGATAGGAAACATTTACCTTTTTTCAATTTATGAGCATCGATTCCCTCTCTGTACACTTATCTTGTTCAGGAATCCTTTCTGGTGACCTTGTCCTGTCATTGATGTTCAGGTGGCATTGACAGATCTTCTCTGAAAGTCAAGAGTGATACCTATGGGCCCTAGCTCCTTTGGCTAATTGGATAGAGGGTCCCAGGTTTGATTCCGGTCAAGGGCACATGCCTGGGTTGCAGGCTCGATCCCCTGTAGGAGGCGTGCAAAGGCAGCTGATCAATGATTCTCTCTCTCTCTCATTATTGATGTTTCTATCTCTATTTCTCTCTCCCTTCCTCTCTGAAATCAATAAAAATATATTTTAAAAAATATTTAAAGAGTGATACCTGTGATTGTACCCCACCTCACAGCTGCAAATGTAATGAGAGCTACTGCAGCTTTGAAGATAAAAGTTGGGAGCCTAAATGCAATTTAATTGCTAATTATCATCAATGTTGATTAGTCATTTGAAGGAGAGAGAATGAATAAGCATCTGTCACCCATTGCTGTCCAGCAGGTGAGAGGACTGTGTGGATCTCATGTATCTGGAGGGAGTGGAAGTGACTCAGAGCTCGAATTAAGAAAGTATTATAGTTTCAGCCTGCACCAGGATACTCAGTGTCAACATCTGATGAATCTCTCTTTTGCTCTCTTGCTCTCTCACACTCTTGTTCTCTCACACTCTCATTAGCTTTATTGAAATACAATTTCCCTGCCATAAAATTTTAAGTGTGCAATTCAATGATTCTTAGTAAATTTATAGACTTGAGCAAGCATCAACTCACACTAGTTTAGAACATTTCCATTTTCCCAAAAATATTCCTCATGTTTGTTCACAGTCAATAACCATTTTCACCCCTATTCTTTAATAACCATTAATGAACTTTCTGTCTCTATGAGTTTGCCTTTTCTGGACATTTCATATAAATGGAACCATCCATTCTTTATTTTGTGTGTGTGTTTGGCTTCTTTCACTTTAGTATAATTGTTTTTCAGGTTCACCCATGATGTAGCATGTATTAGTAGTGTGGTCCTTTTTATAAAATGAGTAGTATTCCATTGTATGAATATATCACATTTTGTGTATTCATTCACCCACTGATAGACATTTAAATTGTTTCTACATTTTGACTATTAGGCATAATGTTTCCATGAATATTTGCACACATTTTGGCCTCCCACCACCAATTAGAGTCTTCCATAGTTGAGATTACTTATGTACCAGGCATCTTTAGCTTTTTATGTTTAGAAGTTTGCAAATATGTGTGCATATAGGTGTTATATATACATACATGAATCTACATAGATACTTATATACTTCAAATATTTTTGTGTTTCTCTGTTCTCTGAACTCATGAGACACCATTCCAGGGTGCCTCTCACTTCCCTGGTGAAGAAACAGAAAAATAAGTGGTCAAACATCCTAGTGATATTGAACCACTGAGGACAAATAAGTGGGGGAGAGCCCCAGGTAAGCAGTACTCTGGGTTATTCTACCTGCTCATTCTCACGTGTCAAATTGTATATGGAGGTGACTATGGATGCACTAGTGGTGAGGAGAGGGAAACAGGAGTGGGGTCAGTCACTTCCCCTAAGGTTATGTAAAAGGAAGGAACAGGAGAAAGTATGTAGTATTGATTATATGTACAAATTATATGTACACTAATTGTAGTTGCTTTACATTCCTCATTGCATTTAATCTTCACAGCTGCACTGGAGATACCTAGAATTACACCTACCTAATATGTGAGGAAAGTAGGGCATTGATGAATGCCCTAATCTCATGAATATGAGATTACAAACACATTCAAGGATATACTACTCATAATAAAGACCAAATTCAAGCCTAAATATTTGTGATTATAAATGGGAGGCCTTGGATAGAAGCCTTTATTTGTCTGAACATACTACAAGTTAAGGAAACACAACAGGTCATCAAGATCTCAGCCATTCTACTCTTAGATATAGTTTTAGAATACTGGGTAATAAACTCCCTGGTTGCCTTTCCCCTCTGGAACCAAGGAGAACACAAAATTAACCTTCATACTGGTGCTGAACTTTCCATATTCTGAGTGAAACCAAGGATGTTATGATAAACAAGATGTGGTATCTGGCCCTGAAATGGTGTGTGTGTATATGTGTGTGTTTATATGGTCTGTGTGTATGTATACATGTATGTATATACACAAAATTAAATCTATCAAGTCAGGAGAAGAGTAGGGAATATAAACCACAGACTAGTTTGCTGAAGGTGTTGGCATTTTGTCTTTGGGTGGCTGTAACAATTATAATAATGACTACAATTAATACAATGCTAGATGCCAGTTTGTGTGTTAGATCTTTTATGTTTATGTCAGGTTCCATTTTCCCAGCAAACATATGAGGTGGGTGTTGATAGCAACAAAAAAGAGCCCCATACCCTCAGAGACTTAACCAATAAAAAGTTTATTTTTTTATCATGTTAGACGACCAGAGTAGAGAGGCAGGAGTGTTTGCAAATCACTGTCTCTCAGGAACCCAGGCTGACAGAGACTCCTTTGACACATGCTGGCAAGAAAAGGTGAATGCAGTGAATGGGTGCCTGCCCTCAGAGTTTCTGCCTTGACACATTTGCTACATGTCACATCCATTCATATGTTATCGGCCAAAGAAAGTTATATTGTCCATACCTAGTGTAACTTAACGTATGGGTCATGGAAATGCAATTCTGTCATTTGACCAGAAGTGGAGAAAGAAGTAGGAATATTTGATAAATAACTTTAATGACTATCATAGCCCATCTTTATCATCACGAAATATTTGTCTCACTCGCCTTTCTCTATGGAAAATATTCTACTTTCTGTATGGAAAAGCTCACAATGAAGGAGACAGCTTAAAAGTCTCACCCAGTTATGCCATCAAGTGTGGAGTCTCTAACTTCTGGACAATGTGCAGGGGTCTCTTCACTGAGAATCATGGATGCGCAGTAGTCTCTCCATTGGGTTCCAATATGGCTCAGTTTGAAGGATAGATTATCTTCCCTTGTATGTAAGTGGCATGCTGGAAGGTGGACAAAATAGAACAATGATCACTTCTGTCTGGGAAAAGGGCAGAAAGGAATACACACAACCATCAGTTGTCTATAGCAAGTTTAAACCTTACTGGACAGGTACCAGAGAGTCCTACTGTCCTGGCACTGCAGAATATTTTTTATCAGCTACTGGCTGTGCCCTCTGAGGGCTGTCAGTCCTTTGTTCTCCCATGGCTCAAGTCTGCAGGAAGTTCTTTTGCATCATCCACTGGGACACAACTGAATTGGACATTAAAGAATGTGCCTACTTTGGGCTCAGCTTACTTATTGCCTTTAAAATATTGGGAACAAAGAGTAATTTCCTGTCTTGTATAGCCACAGTGATTTGGGGGGCATACCTGCTCTCTTAAAACTCATGATGGAAGAAAGGCAAGACTGTGGTGGCAGCACCGAAGTTTGAAAATTTCCCTAAATCCAGTCACAGGAAACAGGAGAACAATTAATTGTTAACAAAGCGCAGTAACACCCCCCCTCCCCACACACACACACACACCTCAAATTTTTTGAAGCAAATAGAACAAGATGTCAGTATTTTTTAAAAATAGCTATTCTATACACAAACTGTTTGTTTATAATGTTAAAATTCTTAAGAGCCCTGACCGGTTTGGCTTAGTAGATGAAGCGTCGGCCTGCGGACTCAAGGGTCCCAGTTTCGATTCCGGTCAAGGGCATGTACCTTGGTTGTGGGCGCATCCCCAGTGGGAGGTGTGCAGAAGGCAGCTGATCGATGTTTCTCTCTCATTGATGTTTCTGACACTCTATCCCTCTCCCTTCCTCTCTGTAAAAAATCAATAAAATATATTTTAAAAATCCTTAAGAATATTTATAATAGAACATACCTCATTCCTCATACCACAGAATGATTCTCATTTCTTTTTTTCAAAGTTAAACTTTGAAACAAATTTCTCATTTATTCAAAAACTCAGAAAACCTCATGAAATAACTTGAATCACTCAGATCTGTGACCCAAGAGAAAGTTAGTGAGAGGGATATGTCCCTGCAGAGCCAGGGACAATTTTGCAGTGTTCTGAGCACAGTGAGATTATTATTAAACATTCTAGGCATGGAAGTAACCAGGAGGTTTACTGAAAAGAACAGTGGCATTATAAATCTATTTTACTCTTTGAAATTTAATTTATAAATTTAGGAATTTTATGTTTGCAGTACCCAACACAAAGGTAGATTCTGGCTTACTTTTAGAGATATCAACCATCTTTAGAAAATTATTCAGAGCAAAAGATGACTGACTCTGTGAAGTTCCTGGATGGGCCGAGCAGAGTTTAGACCATCCACCATCATTGCTAACTAATAGAGGCCATGCTTGCCCACCTTCATACCATCAGGCCTTAAGCAGCATGTATTCTGCCATCAGTCAAAGTGAGACGTAGATGGAGGAAGATGAGCATCATCGCTCCTCCCGGTCGTGGCCATCCATCACTGCCTGCGGGAATTCTGTAGAGCACACGGAGGAATTGTAAGTAGTGTAGAAATGAACCCAGGGGAAGAACTTAGGTGAAGTGTGTGCTTGCCCCAACTGTGCTATAAAAATAATAGAATGTTAGTCTTAAAGGGACCTCATCGATCATCTCCCCCATTGTCTTCATCTTAAAGATAAGATTCAGTGTGAGGAAGTGAGTTGGCCACTGCCATATACAACCCATCGTAAATTATTTTTTGAAAAACAGGTGAACCGAAGTGAGAGGTGTACTCACGTACAAATACTGGACTCAGAATCGCAGATACATTTCAGAGCGGTGTGATTGTGGCTTGGGCTGATTAATAACCTCATAGTCTTCTTAACTTTCAGCACATTAAGTGGGGATACTATGAGCCCCTGGCAGGCCCTTCGATTTACTATGAGAATTAGAAGAAAATGGAGGTATTTTCCCACATTTATCTTCTTTGCTTTTGGTCACACTTTCTGTCACTTTGTCTTTTGTCCTGATGTTCTATTCCAACTCAAAATAACTGTTGTCATGAATATCTCCTTAGTAGATGATAAGAGGCATTAAATCCAAATGTAGATATCACCTAGTCCCCAGAAATTAATGTGTTATGCAAACACAAAAGGTAATTAGGATCTTTTCCCCATTGTTTGATAGTCTGCTGCTTCCCCTCCTCAGCCATTGTATCAGAAGTGTGTGTGTGTGTGTGTGTGTGTGTGTGTGTGTGTGTGTGTGTGTTTTGAGGGTGGACAAAGCAGAGGCAGGTAGGGCAGGGGAAGATGCAGGAAGCCCCCAGGGAGAGGCAATAGGCTGCTTGGGAAACAGCCTACAAGGGCTCAATGGGGGAGGCTGGAGTTGGAAAACAGACTTCCAGTTTCATAACTCAGCAGAAGCTAATTCTGACCAAATTCCTCTTTCAGAAATTTTTTAAAAAAGCAGTACATAGATCATGATGTGCAAGGCTACCTCTTTTAATCAAATCCAACTCCATTTAATGTCTTCATATGTGATCCATAAACAACTCACAGGCATTCTTCCTGTGTCATAATAGAATGTTGTGGTTCTTGAAAACATGGCTGATGCAAGCCTTGAAGGATGCTAAAGACCCGTGTCACTCAGCACTAACAGAAGAACTGAGCTCCAAATCAGCCTCTTCCACCTGACCCAGTTACCGGCCCTTCTCAAAATGCTGGAATTTCACTGGAGCCAGAAAGCTGCAGAATGGGTATTTGTGGAATGTTCATTTTAGTTGGCAATTTGGGGAAGGAAGATAATTTAAAATGGACATATCCTAGTTTATAATGCAAAACCTGCATGCTTTTAGGAAAAACAGTGATGAAAAGGAATGCCCTATAAGCCTGTGCTTCAGGTGACCACATAGGCCCTTGGGATTTGCCTTTGGTACCCGTGCAGTAAAGGAAAAGTGTCCTAATCCCCTCACCTTACCATGTGCCAGGCATTGGAGGAAAGCTGTCTTCTGGGAGAAGCTGTGACCCTGGGTGAAAGAGAGATAGTTTTCTAGGCTGATCTCAAATGCTGCCATAGAGAAACCCAACCATCAGCTGTCAGCCATCAGCTACCTAGAGCTACAGTGATGAGTGACTCAGTCCTGAATGAGGATCTGGGTGGATACCATGAGACCCACTGCACCTTAACTGCTTGCTGCTCCCCATACAGGTACTTGCCCTTCCCCATCTCACGCCAAACTACTGATGAGAATTACAGGACTCGCCATGTCTGTTATGCAAACACATGCAGCCTGAGGGAGAGGGCCGTTTCCAATGAGAACCATCTATGGTCTTCAGGGCTGGTGAGTAAATTACATTCACTAGCAAGTACAGACAAGAAAAGCCTTTTCACAGACCACCAAATAAGCTCATTTTCCAAAATTACCATTCTCTTGGACTTCCTTCCTGTCCCCCTCAAACAAATTATTTCCATTTCAGAGTACCAAGATTTGCACTTAGTGACGGAGATATTTGGGTGAGAAAAGCCTTTTCTCTCTTTATATGTATTCACCTATGTCATATAATGGTCATAAAATTGATCCCGGTAGTTAGAATTCATAATACTATTCTCTAGGGATAAAAATTTTCCAACCAAATAGTCTTATTTCCTTGTTGTTGTTCTTTTTTTGTTGTTGTTGTTTTTTTTAAAGAAAGGCTTGCTCGTCCATTGGTTTCTTTCAGGAAAAAGAAAGAAGGAAAATGTACTTTAAGATGCCTAAACCTGTTTTCTTTGTATAAAAGCCTAGTGTTTCAAAGTTAAAAGAATTTGAGGACATGTCTTTATATTTTAAGTTTGGAAACTTTAAAAATTTAACATTAAAAAACCATAAAAGATGGCTTAGGTGTGTGCTCAGGTATAACTCAAACACGAGATGCTAAATGCTGATGTAAATGCTCTCTTCAGGCAACGCTTTTCATTTTACTCAGGCTCATTCTCACTGTGAGATTAATCCTTTCTCTTTACTCATCTTAGAGAAATAAGATACAGTAAGGAAGGAAAAGCTTGGAGATATGTGACAAAGCAAACCTAAATATTAAGAAAAATAATGAGGGATTGAGATTAAAAAGAAAGATAATATAACATGAATAAGGGCAGCGATAATTAACTTACACCTAAAGTCCAGAGGAGAAATACGGAGATGAGGGAGAGAAAAAAAGAATGAATCTTATAATAAAACACAAAGAAACAAAAATTACTGTGTTTATTTGCACTTGGTGTTATTTATGGTTTTAAGCAGATACCGAAAGTAATTTTTAGAGTGGCAATAGGAAGGAACAAATTTTGAGGAAACATGCATAAAAAAAAGTTATTGAAAGTAAGCTATCGCATGGGTCTTGATTTACTTTTAGCTAACTTCTTAATTTTCAGTTTTATAATTACTAGTTCTTTATGTATATTTAAATATTAAAGTCATCTTTATGAACTAAAAACCATTAAGTTTATTCAGTAACCTCAGCTCTTTGTTTCTGACTTCCAGAGATAATTAAAATTACAGCTGGAATCTCCTTATTTATTGTTCTTTGAGGCCCAAGCAGCGATTGACCTTTTAAGATCTTGCATCAGTTAGCAAGTGAGGGAAAATGAAACAAAACTTGGGCTGTGCGATGGTGGATTTACAGTGTGTGACTTCAGGGAAGCTGGAACTGTTTCCCAGATTTCCCTTCCTTGAATAGTTCTAGTTGGTGTGGCTCATGAGAGACATTTGGGGAAGTTTTTTAAAACATTAGAAGTTGTGCAAATTTTAGTTGTGCGTGATTTTTCTCAGATAGGATTGTTATGCATCTGTGATCAGCTTGCAATTTGGCTTGAACACTAGGCTCTGCTCCATGTGGCCATCCATCCTTCAGCAAAGGGAAAAGGGAAGGGCCATATTATGATGTCAGCCAGCCCAGAAAGAGCAGATAGGGACTACCTGCTTCATGACAAAAGGTGTGGCTACAAGGAAGCCCTTCATTGTGGCTATTAATGCATATTGTCTTCCCATATAACTTCTGAAGTTTACTAGGGATAAATGTGTTACTCTAGCAGGAAGTCTGAAAAAACGATTAAAGCCGTAACATCTGACCCTATGATCCACCTACTTATAACTGGCTTCGTTTTTCTCACTTCATTACTAAGAATTCAAATTTTTTTCACTCTCACCTTTGTATTTTTAGTTTTAATACTTTATAGTATCTGATCTTTGGCTGCATTTTCCTGTTTACCCTCCTCAAAGCTACCTTATACATATATTATCTAAATAAAGTTGTGCAGATTACATCCAAATGTAGATTCAAAGATGAATCCCCTTTTCTCATTTACCTAATTTGAGCCATATGAACTTTCTAACTTCCAATCCTATTTAACATCAAAAATAGAAAATTCAGATAAAGTAATCGATTACTGAAAAATTTGATTTTCCCATTTTGGTACAGTGTCCTCGAGATGTCTCCTGGCATTTAACACCGCCTGGTACCTTCCATCTTTACATACTTTTTTCAGATATAGCTCTCTGTATACCTGGACTACTTAGAGGGTCAGCTCAGACACTTAAGAGATTAAAACATGTCCATTAACTGCAGAATCAAAACGCATTAAGAGGAAGCTAGCAAATAAAGAAAGCACTAACGTCTCTTTCTCCTGTGAAAATGTTAGTGTCCCCTGGAAGTATACATTCATTCTATCCTTTCATTGTGTTTTAGCTCTTTTAGGGTAATAAGAGTCTGATATTTAGGGCAGTTTAAGATGAAAATATTCCTGTTGCGTGGTTTCCATATGTTTTTAAAATTTCAGTTATAATTTGCCTAGCATTTGGGAAGTGAAATAGGCGAATGGAGATATGTGTGGAGGTAAATCTCAGGAATGAGGTTGGAAATAATAGAAATAAGCTGGGACTAATAGGAATAGAGTGGAGGTATAATAAGAATGGGGAAATTTGTATTATCTATTTTTGCCTCTCATTAAAAAAAATTGCTTATGTTTTTCAGATAAGATCTGGTTTGTTACATTTCTGTTAATATATACAAACTAATAGTTTATAATACAAACTAACAGTTTATAACATCATTATAAAAATTGACATTGAATCATAATGTGTTTGATTGGGGAAGAATCTTGAGAGTGCACCAGGTTGACTACTCAAGTCTACCGAAGTCTCCTTCCAACATCTTTTCCAAGGGTACAATCATTTAGCTGATACTTGATCCTTTCAGGTGAACCCACAATGTGAAGCAGCCTATTCTATTTGAGGCATTTCTAACAATTAATAGTTTTCCTAAATGAGCCAAAATATGCTTCCCTGCAATTTCATCCATTGATCCTATTTTTCCCCATTAGAATGCTATTTAAAAAAATCAATTTTAGTTGCATAGCAGAGTTAGAATTGTGGTTTTGTGGGAGTGCTGTAAATTGGAAAGGACTATATACAAACTAAAGGCCTGGTGCACAAAATTTGTGCACAGGACGGGGGGTGGGGGGAGGTTCCCTCAGCCCGGCCTACACCCTCTCACAATACGGAACCCATAGGGGGATGTCGCACCTAAAGTGGCAGTCAGACATCCCTCTCGCAATTCAGGACATTGCATGTACCAGTGACCATACTTTTCATACAGGTGAAAGGCATCTTGCTGTTGTATGGGCAGCTACATTTTTTTTGCCCTGATTATAAAAAGTAGTACATAACATGATCCTTCTGAGGCAGTAGTACCATTTCCCCCATCTTATGGGTGGAAAAACTGAAGCAGAGAGAAGTAAGTAATTGGTTTTGTCACACAGTTATAAGTATCAGAATCAGGGCTGACCACAAAATGTGCAAGCCAGCATCCATGTATATCATTGCTGCATCATCCTGTTTTTTTTCTGTGTTAGAGTAGCCTTGCCAGGTTTTAATTTTTAAATCTAAGAGACTATTCCTAATGTATAGGGTAGGGCCCCTAGGCCTGGCTGGTGGATCAGGGCCATCTGCAGGGTGACTGGCGGGCAGGGAGATCAGACCTCTCCAACCCCCTGTCCCCCCCGCTGGCACCCATCTTGGCTGGTAGCCTGGCCCAGCCTGCTGGCCCTGCCCCCCATCACCACCACTGGGAGCAGCTCCTGCATTGAGCGTTTGCCTCCTGGTGGTCAGTGCGCATCATAGCCATCAGTCATTCCTCTGGTCTTTCAGCTGTTTGGTCGATTTGCATATTAGGGTTTTACTATATAAGATATGTGCTCTTATTATTGTTTCATATGAAAAATAAAGTCTTTGAAATCAATTATTTAGTCAATGAATTCAATGATTTATTTGAAAATGACCTAAGCCCAGCTGGTGTTGCTCAGTGGTTGAGCATCGACCTATGAACCAGAAGGTCACAGTTCAATCCCCAATGGGGAACATGCAAGAGGTTGCCAATCAGTGATTCTCTCTCATCATTGATGTTTCTATCTCTCTCTTCCTCTCTGAAATCAAGAAAAGAAATATATTTTTAAAAATGACCTAAGCTTTTTCCCATAATTAAATTCTTAAATTAGAAAAATGTTATCCAAACGCTAATAATTCATACTTAATTAAAAGTAGTATTTTAGAAGCTTTTTCTAGAAGTGTAAGTTGTATTTTATTTTTCCAAAGATTAAATCAAGGCATTAATGTGTTTTACAAGTAGACCTCTATGTTCAGTTGACTTTTAATTAACTTTTGTATATTTTTGTGATTTAACTTACAAAATATGATTTTTCATATAACTATTTAGAAATATTTTTCTTAGTAAAACTGGGTATATCTAACTAATTAATTCTTTAAACACTTTGTTTCCTCAAAGCCCTTGAATGCAAAGTATTGCACTGAGTAGCTGACTCATAAGTGAAAGTAAATGTTTCCTCTTCTGTTCTTTGCAAATAAGCCTCACTCCTCTGTCTGAACCATGAAGGCTGTCTAGAGCTTGGCATAATTGTGAAGTGGGCTGGTCTGTTCACGGAATACTTGGAGGTTCCAAGTGGCTTTGGTTGCTTCTGGCTGCTCATTGTCCCCACCCCCAATCCTACCCACCACTGCCTTGCATCAGAAGTTTATTTCTCTCTCCACACTCCTCTTGAGAAAAATGCCTTGTGTGAATTAAGTCCTTCTGGTTCTTTTGCTCAAGTTTCTATTAGTTCTCACCCAATCTGCTGCAGTAATTTCCCAGAGGACACCTTGCCTGCCCCATCCTATCCATGCTCCAGAATGCCGCCAGAGTCAGTTTTAACATAATTTAATAAGGTTATTTCCTCCACTTACCGCTCCTTTGCCTATCCCAAGGAATCAGCTGTCAGTAATTTATGATAGTAAATGTATTTAGTACCATAAGGTGTTGATAGTATGGTTCTAGTCTGCCTTCTCAGAACCATCTTCTCTATAAAAGTCTTCCAGTGTGTCCTTTACACCATGCATATTAAATCTGCCCAACCTCCTGCATTGGTTATTGTATTAGTTTCCCTGTGCTGCTGTAACAGATTGCTACAGATGAGGTGATTTAAAACAATATCTGATCCCAAATGGCATTTCTACAAAGAAGTATGTCCAAACAGTATTTGGAATCCTATAGCATTTTATTTATACCTTTGTATATTACCTACGACTGCTCATACATTTGAATGTGCTATTAAGCTGGGGGTTCTTGAGGTCAGGGACTCTTTTCTTCTCCTTTGATGTTCTTAATGCTTTCCTGGCTCAGCGTTCAGCATAGAGTAAAGCACTCAATAAATATTGTTTTGATTATTACTTATTTTCACAATTGAATAATTCGGTGCTTAGCTGATTGAAATGTGATCGTTGAACTTCATTATTCATAGTTTTCTTCGAGGAATTTGAGTCTATTGTGATATAGCCATGTTCTTTCAACTTTATTGTACAAATGCATTCCTTGGGAATTCTGTTAAAATGCAAATTCTTATTCTTCAAGCCTGGGATGGAATTTGAGACTCTGAATTTCTAACGTGTTCCAGCTGATGTCCATGCTGCTTGTTCAAGGCTCACATTGTGAACAGTAAGACATAGAGAAGTGATGGAGAGAAAAATGTAAGAGAAGTTATAGTGAGGGATATTTGAGTTAAAAATAAGGGAATAGTTATAATATCAGTGTAACTATAAGATGAATGTGTGTGGGGTGTGATGTATATGAAATAATGAGTTCCTTTTCCCTAGAGTCAATCAGATAGTGACTTGAAATCCAATTGCTGAGAACAGTATAGGCTCAGGTAACAACTAGAATAAGCTGGGATTTTCTCAAAGTAGTCCATAAGGTGCTATGTTTCTAGTTAGGTCCTTAAGGACATTGATGCAAGGGAAACCTGCTAAAGCATCTCTAATTTTATACATTTAACCTATTGACATCCTGCATGAGATTTAATTTTTTAAAAGTCAATTCAGCTTCTTAACACACACACTTACACACTGAAGACGCTCACGGCATCAGAAGAGTTTCTCTGATTCTCTGAGTCATGATCAAGGAACCATGGTCAACCATTAAAGGAAAGATTCCCCAATGCATAGCTTTTCACTTTGATGAATAGAGTTTATTCTTCAATCTCCACATCCTAGATTAAGCTGCAGTGGAAACTCATGGCCTGCCAACAGTGTCCAGTTGCAGAATAGCTGAAAACCCCATAGAGTAAGCAAACTGAATCACAAAATCCTAGGAGACCCCTCAGGCCTTACTTCATTTTCAGGCCTTTTTGTTCTTATTTTAAAGACACCATAAAGCAGAGGTCCTCAAACTTTTTAAACAGGGGGCCAGTTCACTGTCCCTCAGACATTCCACACATGCGCACTGCGGGCCCGGGACGAGTCGGCTGCTAAGCAGGACAGGCAGCAGCGGCAAAAACACCTGGTGGGCCGGATAAATGTTTTCGACGGGCCGCATGTGGCCAGCAGGCCGTAGTTTGAGGACCACTGCCATAAAGAGACAATATGACATAATGGGAGGAACCCTAAGGTGAGAGTCCAGGGATATGGTTCAGCTCTGCCAGGAATAGCTCCCGTAGTTTTGCTCATGTTCCTTGCCCTCTCTGGGCCTCAGTGTCCTCATGAGGGTATTGCTCTACATCAAAGTTGGGCAAACTTTTTCAGTAAAGTGGCAGATAGTAAATATTTTAGTTTCCTCTGGGCCATACAACTTCTACCAATATACCAACTCTTCAACTCTGGCACGGATCATATATTAAAAAAAAAGGGGTGTAGCTGTGTCAATATCAAACATTCTTTACAAGAACAGGTGCTTGCCTAACTGGTTTGGCTCAGTGGATAGAGCGTCGGCCCGCAGACTGAAGGGTCCCAGGTTCAATTCCAGTCAAGGGCATGTACCTTGGTTGTGGGCACCTCCCCAGTAGGGAGTATGCAGGAAGCAGCTGAATCGATGTTTCTCTCTCATCGATGTTTCTAACTCTCTCTCCTCTTCCCTTCCTCTCTGTAAAAAATCAATAAAATATATTTTTTTAAAAAAGAACAGGTGCTGTGCTAGATTGGGTCCATGAGCCATGCTTTGCTAAGGGATCCCTATGTCCCTGCCCAACTCAAAATGTGTGATTTAAAATTTGATAGGGACTGGTGAATTTTCACTAAGAAATTAGATTATACTGGCCTTAAGTGCATTTGCTTTTGAGCAGGGAATGGCTTCTTATTGGAAGGGGATGCGACTCTACAGAAGATTTTAGGCATTGGGACAGGCAGCAGGCAGTAGCAGAGATATTTTTAATCCAAGGTTCTTTGAAGGGCCCTGAAATTATGCCATATTGGAAGTTGCTTGCCTGGTCTATATGTGAGGTCAGTCTGGATGCTCAGAGGGAGTCATTAGCATTTGGAGGTCCCCTCTGATGCCTTTCTGGGACTGCTTACTTGCCAGGATGCTGAGAATCCACAAGGGGAACAATGAGCCCTGTTGTTGGAACTGTACATAATGAACTGGCTGCCTTAGCTCTGCTCCATAGGGCCCCATACTGACTGCTATTCAATTGTAAATATCTGCTTTCTGTTGATGTACTGGAGGGCAGAGAGTCATTGCTATATATTATGCTAAATATTCCCTTGGATCCAACGGCAGGAAGAGAGGACAATGCAGGCAGCGAAACCAAGCCATTAGCTAGCTGCACATCTGCTTCTGTCTCTCCATAACTCCAGGTGCTAAGACAGCCCACTCCTTCCCTTGGAGACACATGGATGTTTTTTAGAGTTATGGAATGCACATATGTGTATATGAATGAATGTATTGCTGTTTGATTCCTTCAGTGGCACCTTCCTTGGGATGAAAGCGATGGACTTGTGCCATTTCTCCCTGCGGTGTTTTTCTTCATTTATTTGGTTTTGTTCTGCACTGGCTGAGGCAGAGCCTTTACCTTAAAAAGCCATTCAATAGCTGGGGCGATATTTCAGAGATTCTTAAATTAATCTCCGTTCACTCTTTTTCTGGAGGGCACCTTTCATTTGCCAGTTCCGTAGATTGATTGCTGACTCACTCCTAATTTTTTGAACTTGGAAATCCTTAACTCTGAACTGTGGTTCGGCCCCCTGGACCCTGTCTGTTTCCGTCTCATTCTCTGAACTTGATCTTCAGGCTCTTTTGATTCCCAGGTTTGGGGGATGTTTCCTTGCTGGCCATCTATAGAGCAGGACAGTTGTTCAAAACAAAACTCATGCAGTTTCAGAGCTTAAAAGGACGCTGGAAGTCATTAATGGTAAGCCTTCTACTGGGATATGAAGGCCTGAAGGCCATGAGCCCCAGGGATGTTGCCTAATTGTTTAATGTCTCTAGACTTCACCCAGATGTCAGCCTCCCTCCTGCTCCCATCGTCTTCCTCTCTGGGCGGGCATTGTGTTTCTAGCAGATCTGGGGAGAAGGTGCGTTTCTTCACAGCCGCTCATGCCCTGGAGGATTTGGATCCACCTTCGGTTATGGAGTGAGTGGCTCTCAGAAATGCTGTGGCCTTCAGCGGCTTTGGTAACATCCGCCCACCACTCTTCAGGGTGCCATCAGTTTAAGGATGTGTTTGTAGCACACCTCTCCCAAACTGCCAGAAAAGACACAGGGGCAATTTGTCAGCACAGCGCGATATCACTTACTGGTAAACGTGGAGCACAGCATGGACATCCCTGCTTTTAAAAAGTCTTTCGTCCTTCCATCCTCGAAGATGTTTCCACTGTCTTCGTTTTCAGTAAGCCCAGCCTGCAGACATGTTGCTCAGGTGACTTCTAGTTTGACTGCCAAGAGTCCCTTCAAAACACCCCTTCTTCTGCTTCTTTCAAATTCCCTTAATTCTCATGCAGAGCAGTTTAGCTCTCAGTAATGTTTTAAATCAATTCCTCATTGACCAAAGCCCAGATTTCACCCAGACGTCAGCCTTTCTCCTGCCCCCACCATCCTCATCTCTGGGCAGTTCACTTTCTTTCTAATACATGTGGGGAAAGGGTTTATGTTTCCTCAGATCCTGAATGTTTGTGCTGGAAGTAGGCTTATCAAACCATTCTGATAAACTTAGACCATTTCCTCAGCAAGTGAGAGAACTCCTGAGTTTAATTAGGGTTGTTCTCTTTCTCACTCTCATACCTAGAAAACAGGCAGAGAATTTAGACTAGACTCAAATTTCAAACTCCCTCCATTTTTAACAATGTTTTGAACATTTTAAATACATACAGGTATTGGCTTTGGGGGATAAGAAGGAAAATAATCTTTATCTTAGTTCCCCATAGTGAGAGTGTAGATTATGTTATATGATGTGTTTTTATGTTTTCTTCTCCTTAAGTGCTTCTCCAACTTTTTCTGACCAAAAACCAAGATAGGCAGAGGGCTCATGAATCAGCTTAACCCATTTTCACTTGCAGTTGCAGAAAAGTGCCCTTTCCTGAGGAGTTGTTTGTGGAGAGAGAGTGTAGTTGGCAGTCTCTATTCTTGGCTTCCAACCCTTGCTCTGAAATAACTTAGCTGCATGACTTTAGTTAAATCATTTAACCTGTTTGGAATTCAATTTCCTGATGGAATAATTCGGCTACAAGAAACAGAAAAATGGAGCAACAGTAGTTTTATCAGATAGAAGGATATTCTCTCATATAACAAGGTATCTGACCATTGGCAGCCCAATAGAGGTAGGGCCATTCTTCTGGCCTCACCTTATTGTTTCAATATGCAAGTTGCATATTGAAAGGCCAATATGCATTAGGCCTGCATTTATGGCAGGAAGAAGGGGAGGGAAGCAGCCCTCTTTGTCTGTCCTCATCAGCAAAAGGAAAGTGACCTCAGAAGTTCTGAGCAGACTTACACTCATTTGACAGAATCACATGAAGATCCCCGCTGCAAGGGAGGCTGGGAAGTTAAGTACTGAACTGCGCCAGTCTCTGGCAGAGGCAGGCAGGGGAAAGGGACTATGATTGTATGTTGAGTTAGCCAACCTGCAATGTCTGCCACACCTTCCATGTATATAAAAGTCAGAAGTTGAGTTGGAAATGATCTCTCAGACATGCCATAGCTCCACCCATTTGTGAATTTCTGAATAGGGAAAAAGGATTCAGTGTGTAGCATCACTTTTGTGTGTATAGCGACTCTTCATTTCTATGGAAGTCCTCCTCCAGAAGGTATCTTCTAATATTCTGTGTACAGGTTGGGGGAGGAGTTAGAGAAAAAGTTTGGAGGGAAAATTGACACTGTTCCTCTCTGAGTTTCTCTGTGCAGTAACTTATTTCTCACATGGTAGCACAGTGTTACCCCCAAAAGGAAAGAGAGGAGGCCAGTATTCACAGATAATGTGAATTTTATTTATTTAGTTAGTTTTGATTTAAGTATAGTTAGTATGCAATCTTATATTGGTCATATTAGGGTTAGGCATACCTTATAATCTGTCACCATGTACACATATCCAACATTATTGACTATATTACCCTACCTGTTTCCACTCATCTCCCTACCCCCTTCCCTTCTGGTAACCAAACCTTTCATCTGTTTCTATGAGTCTTTTTTTGTTTTGTTTGTTTATTTTGTTTTTAGATTCCATATATAAATGAAACCTTACTGCATTTGTCTTTCTTTGCCTGACATTTCATTTAACATAACACCCTCAAGATCCATCCATGTTGTCACAAATGGCAAGATTTTATTCTTTGTTATTGCTGTGTAATATTGCTATGTATGTGAGTGTGTGTATGTCACATCTTTTTTTTTTATCCATTCATCTGTCGATTGACACCTAGATATTCAACCTCACAGGAAAATGCAAATCAAAACCACAATGAGATAGTACCTCACACCAGTCAGAATGGCGATTATCAAAAAGTCAACAAATAACCCATGTTAGTAAGGATATGGAGAAAAGGAAATCTTCATGCAGTGCTGGTGCAGCTTCCAACAAGCAAAGCCCCTATGGAAAACAATATGGAGATTCCTCATAAAAGAAAAAAGAGATATACGATACGACCCAGAATTTCCACTTCTGGGTATATATCTTAAGAAAATGAGAAGACTAACTTGAGAAGATATATGTACCCCTATGTTCATTGCAGCATTATTTACGATAATCAAGATATGGTAGATAATACTAGGAAAGGAAAAAAAAACAAGACATCTTTTCCGATGGAAATATGCCTTAGAGGTAACATACATATTGGTATTACATAATGATTTTTTCAATTATATTTGTATCAATGATTGTAGATTTTAAAAAATTTAGAAAACCAAGAGAAAAGCATTTTCAGTTAAAATTTTTCATTTTATTCTTCACTCATTTGTCTAATTTTGCATGGTTAATAGTTTTACAAACATACCATCATGTGCCCTGACTTTTCTACTCACAATGACCAGATTATTATTATTTTACAGAAAATGAGGTAAGAGGAAATAGATGGACTGGGGATGGCCGAAGGATGTTGTCATAGAAGGGTAGAGTGAGAGAGACAGGAAAATTCTGGAGTACTGATGAGAAATTTGGCTCCTTTTCCAACATGTTTGAATTCTTTGTGTGGTTACAAAAATGGGGACTTAAAAAGGCAAAATGGGCTGTGGCTACTTGGACAATGGGATTCTCTTCAGGAATCCAAGATAGGTACTTAAGGTCTAACTACCTCTTGGCTTTTCTTAACCACTTGAAGTAGGACATAACTTTGACCCACTGAGCTTACTTCACTTTGGAGTCAATAGTTGCTTTTATGAAGAAAGCGGCTTCATAGCATGTCCTTAGAAGGTCATGTTTGCTTATTGCATGCTTTGAGGGCATCCCAAGAGGAAAAGCCCGCTCTAATAAGCAATGGGTCTTCTCCTACCATTAACACACACACACGCATACACACACACACACACACACACACGCCAAAGGGAGGCACAAATAATATGTGTGATTTCCTCAGTGAGTGGTAACAGAGAATGGTAGACCAGCGTCAACTGGAGAGTACCTCGACCTTCCCCTCAAATCTTTATTTGTTGGATATTGTATGAATTCCTGGGTATTCGGGGTTCTCTTCTGGTACAGACAGGTTGGGATCTTCAATTTGGAGTGTATGGGTTGCTCACAAACCACTGTGGTGTGTCCTATTTGATATATATTCCATTGACAACTCTGGTCTTTTTTCTGCGTCTGGACATAGAATTGTGGGACATGGAGAAATGGCAAGTTAAGTATTTTAGGAAACATTAATGCAGTTTGCCAGCAACATTCAGTTTTATACACCTTTGAGCACATAGTTGAATTGCATTTCTTGGTTTCTTTATGGTTTTAACTTTTTTTTTTCCAAGTGAATTATAAGCCCAAGTGATGAGTTTACTTCCATGTTAAAGCATTTTGTTATATATTGCATATCTGAGACTTTTAATTTTCATTTCCTCTGGCACAAACAACTAACAAGATTCAAGGCTGTTGTTTCTTCCTTCATCTGTTTATGAGTAACTACAAAGAACAGAACCCTTGGGGAAATTCTGATTGATTATAGTCATGAGAAATACACCTTTGTTATTAAGCCATTCAGGATTTGAGGATATTTACTGCCATTCCAAAACTTGGTCTATTCTGACTGCAAAACCTTTTTCTGACATGGAAAGAATTTGAGATCCTTTACCTAAGACCATAAAGAAAAGTGAACCCTAGCTGGTTTGGCTCTGTGGTTAGAGTGTTGGCCCAAGGACTGAAGGGTTTTAGGTGCAAATCTGGTCAAGGGCATGTACCTTGGTTGTAGGCTTGATTCCCGGTCCTGGTCCTGGTTGCCTGAGGGAGGCAACCAATCAATGTGACAATTTGTAGAGAAGTTTGAATAGAATGAGGATGATGTGTTCTGATGGGCTATACCAGTGGTTCTCAACCTTGGCTGCCCATTAGAATCATCTGGGAATCTTTTTAAAATCCTGATTTCTGGGCCTCATCCTCCGGCAATTCTGTTTCTTTGTTATGGGACGGGGCCACAACATTAGTAACAAAGAAACAGAATTTCCGGAGGATGAGGCCCAGAAATCAGGATTTTTAAAAAGATTCCCAGGTGATTCTAATGTGCAGCCAAGGTTGAGAACCACTGGGCTATACCAATGCAGGAAGACCTGAGGCCAGACTCACACACACCTGTTGTCCCTTGCTTCCCATTCCTAGAAATTCTGAACTGAACCCACAGGCTTCTAGGAACCATGCAAATTAACTAAAGACCTTATATATTTTTATACTTAACTAGCAATGCCGTGATTTCAATAATACAGGGTCCAATCACATAAAACACCCACTGGGAAGAGTCTGCAATTACTGCCTTCCACTTCACACGACTGTATCATCCTTATTTTATATCACACACCAAAGTTCCTTAAAGGAGCTAATTGAGATGGACAGTGCCTGGGCTGCAGCTCTTTCCTCTGAGGCAAACAAGCCAGCACCCACTTCTTTATACCTAGGCAGTACGACATGCACCCAAATCCTGTGCTAAAAGCCCAAAGCTCGAAATTCTCATGGCCTGGTTGCAGCCCTCCCTCCCCTGCGAACAGGAAGGAAAGTGTTCCCTAATGGCCTGAGGAAGGGCAACTGGCACTCGCAAACTCTCCAAGTTATGCAGAAGTATCAATTTTAGGCAGAGCCTTCCTATGTTCCATGGTTTTCTTCGATCTTCGAGTGCTGGTGAAATTTGCATGTGAACAGACTCTTTGCCTCTTATGGGCCCATCTGTTCCTGCTGTTAATTTTTTCACCTGGAGCCCTAATTATAATTGGCTCCAAGCAGAAATGCCGGTGACGTCAGTGTCAGGAGAGCAGGGCTTCAGGTGGGAAATAAGGTGCTGGAGCAGATGGACATCATCATCTGAGCAAAGATCTTGATGTTCTGTAAATATCCGCTACATAAGAACGAGAGTGAAAGGAAATATTGCGAATGGAAGCAAGGAAAATAACTCCTAACTATTGATTCTTATTTTTCTAATTTACCACATGGCAGCAGTAATATAGTGAAATGACTTGCAGGTATTAGACTTACATTTTTAGTAAGCCTGGCTTCCCAGGGGTCCAGCATAATTAAGTAGATACCCACTTGGCTTATAAGT
This sequence comes from Myotis daubentonii, assembly GCF_963259705.1. Lineage (NCBI taxonomy): Eukaryota > Metazoa > Chordata > Mammalia > Chiroptera > Vespertilionidae > Myotis > Myotis daubentonii. The sequence continues at coordinate 87,019,840 of NC_081847.1, forward strand.
TAATAGGAGACACTGGATCCCATGACATCAACATCCCACGATTAGCCACGGCAACATTTGGGAGACCACTCTTAGGATAAGGCCATCAAAAAGTTCATATAGCCCCAATCTCTCTAGATATTATAAGCAGATTCATAATTCTTCTAGATTCAGCCCTATGTCTGTCTCATAACTAAAGGGACCATTGTTACAGGAGGCAGGAGGGGAAGATTTTCTCTTTCTCTCATGGGTCTAGGCGATAGGGAGCATCAGCCAATCAGCTGTCTAGGAAATTACCTGAACTATGCACTCTTGACACATGTGTACTAAGAATATACAAAGCTCTTCACCAAAGAGGAAACACGTATCTACCAAATATAGAGAAAATGAAAAGGGTATAGGATGAAACAAAATTATAATGCAGGAGGGATATATAATCAGTAGAGAGAGTAAGAATTCTAAGCTATTATCCAAACATAAAGTACCCAACTCCTAGTTAAATTCCTCCCCTCCCCTTTTAAAAAAAAAACTGTTTCTCCAACAAAATCTTTCTTGTATGACTGTTCCATTGGCTTCATTAGCCCATAAGCCTTTACTTGGTAGAGTAGGCCAGTTTAGTCCAGAAAAGCTACCATAGACATTGATTAATTGAAGGGGCCTGGTTTTAGTCTGAGTAAGGATCACATTTTTATTTTCCAAGGATACGTTTATAAGCAGGTTTTGGTGTTTTGTTTTGTTTATTTGTTTGGACCTCCACAGGCAATGTACTTGTGCTCTAGGCTGCTCTTTAGTTAGTTCCGCCTGCTGTTTCTCCTCCAGCTCTATTTGTCAGGCTCTGTTACAGAACACCAGTGTTCCTCACATGGCACAAAAGCGTCAATAGTCCTAATCAGTTGCCTGGAACAAATGGACAAGATGCAGCTCGTGAACAAGCATTCACTGATCATGGTATGGTTGCTGGGAGTCAGTTGGATTGAGAGGGAACCAGAGTAGAAGGAAAAGATAGCGCTTCACAAAACAGGGGGAGCAGACTAGAGTGAGAAAAAATATTAAAAGCAAACATGGGTACCATATTGTGCACAGAACTGTTCTAAGCTCCTTATACACACACACAGTTAATTCTTGTGCTAACCCTTTTATTGATGTAGGTACACACATGGTACTCAGCAGCTTCACTGCCCGGAAAATATTGTTCCAACAGTTTCCAGGGTCTCCTTTGTAATTTGCCTCTATCAGCTGTACTTGCAGCGAGTTGCTCTGAACTAACTAGCCCCATAACTCAACCTTTGATAAAACACTGTGTCTTTTGATATATTATCTGTTTCCTTAGCAGAGGAGAGTCAAGGCTGGGTATCTTTGATTTTGAGAGATTATCATTTCATTCATCCTAGAAGTATGAACATGGGTTGTCTTTCATCCTGTCTCCAAGTCAATTTATTACCTCACCTGTCACCTGTTACCACAATCTTTTCATTAACTGTGTGGCTACCCTGTCGTGGTATGAAGCTGCCCATGCTTGCTTCTGATTGCTCTTCCCACATCTCGGAATTTCCCTTGCATGAATCCATATCATATGTTTTTATGTCTGTCCTCACATCTCAGCCTCCTCAACTCCCACCCATGGGAAATAGTATAGAAACATGTCTGTGACACGTGGAGCAGATTTGGCACTTCCAGGCTTCTTGCTTTCCTAGAGTACATCATGTCCACCCAGCACAGCTCTGTGTGGGCAGCTGTGTGGAGTGTTACTGTTTCCAGGAGTGTCCCCTCCTACAGTTGCTAAATCATCAGTGTGCTTGCGAGTTCCTCCTCCTCCTCCTTCCTGTCCTAACAGTTGCCTGGAACAATTGGACAAGATGCAGCTCGTGAACAAGCATTCACTGATCATGGTATGGTTGCTGGGAGTCAGTTGGATTGAGAGGGAACCAGCGTAGAAGGAAAAGATAGCACTTCACAAAACAGGGGGAGCAGACTAGAGTGAGAAAAAATATTAAAAGCAAACATGGGTACCATATTGTGCACAGAACTGTTCTAAGCTCCTTACACACACACACACACAGACACACACAATTCTTACGCTAACCCTTTTAATGACATAGGCACACACATGAGAATACTGTAGCGTATTTATAAGGAGTGTGGACTTTGGAGGCTGATTGCTGGGATCCCAGTCCTAGCTCCTCTATTATCTTCTCTGGGCCTTCAATTCCTCATTTACAAAAATGAAGCTAATAATGCCTCCTTCGTACACGTTTCCTAAGAATTAATGTGTTGGTACATATAAACTATGCAAAAACAGATCCCAGTACATAATAAGCATTCATTAAGAATTACTATGATTATAATTATTTAAGCATTAAGAACTGTATCCTTCCCTGCAGAGCCTGGCCATGGCTGTAGTATATTTCCACCAGGGACAGTGCAGCCTGACTGTGGACAGTCATGGACCTTGTTCTGTCAGAGACACCTGAAGGTCACTGCCAGCTGCCCTCTGAGTGACTTTAGGGGAGCAGACATTCTCCTTGTACTCCCCTTGTGAGTCAGCAACACCAGCAACTTCTCACACTGTTCAGTGGCAGATTTTGGCTTATGTTTCAAGAGCATTTCAACCTTTTGCATATTATTACCATAAACTGTTAAATCCCTTCTGTTACTAGAAGCAAATTGGGAGCTAATTAAACATAATCTTTCTGGGGGAAAAAATCTATTTGGGCTTTTCAGAGTGGGACAGGCTCTACTTTATAATACCTTCCTGGGAATCTCCTGCTCTCCACTTAGAACTCTTTATTTATTAGCTCAAGAAACATACCCATGAAAGATCCTATGGGCGGAAGAACATACAGTGAAATAAAGTACATTTATTTATTAGAAGCCATATCCATTCTGATGCTCACTAGACTAAGGGATTCAGCACATCTCTGAGTTCCTGTGGCTCCTGGAATTGTTAACAGATTTTTCAGCTATTACTTGATATCTGTGTCTTCATGGGTGAAGATACTTAATTCTTCACTGTAAGCTCATTGAAGTTACAGGCCATGCCATATATATTCTCTCTTATCATATATGAGTATTATTAGACTCATCCTTTCCCTCATCCAGGCCTTCCTACCTTATTTCCACTGACACCGCTCAATTTCCTGAGGAGAGTCAGTTTCCAACAGTGTCTTTGACGTTGCCATTTTATGCCCTCAAGTCAGAGTCTTGGAGTGGAAAAAAAATAGAGCCTTGGAGTTCAACTCTTTTTGTATGTCCTTCATTGCTTTTCCTCACCTCATCATTTGAGACATAGAGGCGACCTTCTCACTTCCTTGTACCCATGGGAAAAGGGACGCAGTTACCAGTAAATGGCTCATCATCTAGAGTTGTGATTCCCAAGATTTGATGTGTTCCAGATTCCCATGTGTCCTTGAGAGGTACAAGGACCTTGAATCCATAGGCTCAGCAAGGGTGGCAAGGGTATGAATGAAGACATGTATCAGCACAACTGTTCTGCAGAGGTATGATTATGTTGTCATTGATAGAATTCAAAGCTGTTTAAAAATGCTTGTGAATGAAGAGTGAGTCTAACATGTATTTTTTCCTCTGTGTGAATGGAAACAGTAAATCTCCAGCTTTGCAATTTGAGAGAAACAGATGCATCTTGATCTGTGTAACCTTAGCAAAAATTACTGAACCTCCCTGAACACTCACTTTCTTAGTTTGTAAAATGGGGATTAAAGCACTTTCATCACAAGGCTGTTTAAAGGCGAAAGTGTATATTAAGTGCTTCTTATAGCGCTTGGTACACAGTAAGGATACACGATTATTCCTGTAGAAGTAAATGATTATTCCTGTAGAAGTCAAACTCCTGTCAGGTGAGCATCCAAATATTTTCAACATTTGAAATTCACACACCAAGAGGAGGTGTATTGATCTCTAGGACGTTTCAGGCCACGCCATCCATCCTATGTACCCTTTGTTCAATGCCTGCAGGGTGAGGCTAATGCCTTTAACTCATCTGTGCTAATGATTTAATTTGTTTCCTTTCCCAAGCAACCTTTGCATTGTCGCAGGGAGATTTTCAGTGCTTAATGAAAATAAAGGACTGATGTGAAAATTTCAGGCACCTAGCAGGGTCTGAGAAAGCGATGCCTCTGGGCAGTCCCCTTAACACTGTTTGTGGAATTGCGCGTGTCTGTGCATTTTCCTTGGCTAAGTCAAATTTTCAGATTTTCTAAGGGTATATTTTATTTATAAAATGTTTCTTTTAAATCTCTGAATTAGATGATAACTGAGGGCTGTTTCAATGGACATATCTAGAAATCTTTTCATAACGCTGTATTTTTTAATTTTATAGTCAAGTGTTTTATCAGCAGAGTGTCAGTCACTGTAAATTAGCAATGCTCACTGACATAAAATGCCTTAGTTTTTCTCTGGACGGCTTGGGTCAGTGGATAGAGCATCGGTCTGTGAACTGAAGGGTCCCAGGTTCCATTCTGGTCAAGGGCACATGCCTGGGTTGCGGGCTCAATCCCAGTGGGGGGAGTGTAGGAGGCAGCCAGTCAATGATTCTCTTTCATCATTGATGTTCCTATTTCTCTCTCCCTCTCCCTCCCTCAATGAAATCAAATCTTTAAAATGCCTTAGTTTTTACTATGGACTGGTGAGCTTAATTGGAGTTATTGTGCTCTTTGTCCTAGACTAAGAAAAAGAAAAGGTGAAAATGAGCAAGATAATGATAAAATGAAAGATAATGAAAGGAAATCAAGTTGAATAAACTGCCTGCTCATCTTGGAGCTAAGTGATCTTCCCCAGACATTTTGACCTCTTGATATGAGCCTCTCAGTCCCCACCCCCACCTTAGGTCTCACTTCCTCTTCAATCTCTGCGTCCAACGAATAGCTATACTGAATGTCCATTATGTGTCTGTATCCTAAAGACGGAGTAAAACTCAAAGACAACAGGAAATGGTATGAATTTTGCAGAAGCTTATTCTTGTGTAGACAAGGCCAGCCTTACCCAGAGGCAGGCTGAATGGCATCTCACATTTCAAACTTTGTTTCTCCTCCATTATCTGTGTGCATCTGATGTTGGGACCTGTAAGTCACCATAAGTCTGGCCCTGCACCTTGGTGTCTTGACGCCATAGAGGTTAGGACTCCTCCTAGAAGCCATTTTCAGACTGTGACAGCAAATGTTTAATTTTATATAGAAGGGACTGTGAGTCATCTTTATACATCCAGTACATTTGAATGAAATATATCCCCGATCCTCCTTCTCCTAGAGATTTCAAAACATGGATCCTCTGTCCCCACGAAAGCCCAATGCAAGGGAGAGAGGGTGCAGTGGAGACAGTGGTCTTAATGGAAATGGGATCAAAACATCTCTTGCAAGTTTTAGAGAAACGTGGATCTATCTGAACTGATCACTGGGCTTTGTGAGGGCTCTGGAGCCCAAGCCTCTTCAGTTTCATGACTCAGCAGAATTTCTAAATACCTGATCTTTCAGTTTCCCTGTCCCTGGGCTCAGACCTTAATCCTTTTTTTTCCTTTCTTTATTCTGTTCACTGTTTATTTCCTCCCTCGATAATCTCAATAGGCTTCCAGGCTTTAAATACAGTCTATATTCAGATAATGACTAGTTTCTTTTCTCCCCTTCCTGGAGCTTCAGAATCATGTATCTGTCTTCTCAGTATCTCTACTCAGGTGTCCAAGAGACCATTCAAACTTCGCATCACTACCACTGAACTCAGGGTCTTGCTCACTAAACCTTCTCCCCCCATAGGCTTTCTGGTTAATGACTACTTTATCCTCTTAATTTGTCACAGCAAACATATGAGAGTCATCTGGGCTATTAGGAAATCCCGTGCTTTCAAAATAACTACAGAACCTGGTTCCTTCCTTCACACTCCGGAGCTCCTAACTTGGACATAGTCCTCACCGTCCTTCCCCTGGATGAAGCACCTCCGGAAAGGCCTCTCTGCTTTTTCTTTCACTCCTGAGGTGGTTTGAAATGCAGCAGCCTCCAAAATGCAAACCAGATCTTGTCATTCCTCTGTTCAAACCCATTTCACGCCAAGAAGCCAAAGGCCATGCCTGGCCAAGAAGGCGCTAGTGATCTGGCCCCCCATGGTCAAACCTCTCACACCCTGTCCCTTTCCGGTGCTGCAGCCGCACTGGCTTCTGCAGGCCGGCTGAACCAGGTCAGGGCCTCACGGCCTTCATCCCAGGTGTTCACTCGGATAACTGTCTTCCCTCCATCAACTATTTCCTCACATCTTTCCTCCTCAATGAGGCTGCCCTGGCCACCTTCCTCATTAATGCTACATTTGCCACCCTTCTTACCCAGCATTCTCCATCCCTTCTACCCTGCTCTGCTTCTTTTGCATTATCACAATTTACTAACAACACTAAGTTTACAAATTAATTATAGTGATTGTTTATTGTCTTACCTCCCTACTAGAATGTATGTTTTTCAATGGTGTGGCCTGTGAACCTAGATAGAAATTCATCTAATTCCCCCCAAAACAAGTGAGCTAGCAAACCTATGAGAGAGATGCTACCATTTTTATAGATTAAACAACAACAACAGCAACACAAAACACTGAAATAGACCTTAAGTAGCTGCCATGATCACAAAAGTAGTAGAGATGGAATTCAAACTCAGCCTCCCGATGCTGCACCCTTAACCAGTATGCAATATCGCCTCCTGGTGTATGGAGGGAAAAGACCAACAGTGGAGTGGGGAACTGATGGTGGGGGCCCAGGAGACAGGCTGTTGCTGGCTGCTTCTGCATGCTCAGGAGGCTGTCACGTAGCTAAAAGTTTCAGGATAAAAACTAATTAAAAAAAATGAGCCACTTACTCGTATGGAGTATAGTTAAACTTAATAATCCCCCTTTGTTGAGTCAGTGTATATTCTATGTGGCCCCATTGTGTGGCTCAAGTACCTTCACCAGAAGAAGAAACATGTGTAATACCCTAGGCTATCATTCTGTACTAATGAGAGACATAAAAACAACAACAATATTCCCGAGCACATTATTCTAACAACACATTGTTTTGGAGGTCAAAGTGATTTGCATAATGTAAGAATCACCTGAACTCAGGTGGGAAAACCATTGGTGAGGGAGGGCAGTACTAGTAGAGAGATGGTTTATACCAGGGGTGGGCAAACTTTTTGACTTGAGGGCCACAATGGGTTCTTAAACTGGACCGGAGGGCTGGAACAAAAGCATGGATGGAGTGTTTGTGTGAACTAATATAAATTCAAAGTAAACATCATTACATAAAAGGGTACGGTCTTTTTTTTCAATAGTTTTATTCATTTCAAATGGGCTGGATCTCGCCCGCGGGCCGTAGTTTGCCCACGGCTGGACAGTTTGAGCATTAGAAGCTATTTGTGGTTGTCATGTTTATTTGGGAAGTAAATTAAAACATATACAGAGTATAATGATTCTTCGTCATGCCTTCACCATTTCTGAATATAGATCAATGGGGAAGAATTTTACAGGTGTGCAGTGAGGCTGAGATGAGCCATTTTGAATTTATCTTTCTGGTAACCTGCATGCCATTACACATGAATACACACACACAAACACAAACATGGTATGTTTCTAGACTCTTGCAAAAGCCTTATATCTGGTCTCCTAGCTGTCCTTCACCCAGGCATCTAGCACACTGCCCCTAAAATTACCTTTTAAGAACCTAGACATGTCACTCTTCCCTTTAAAATGCTGCTATACACCCCTGACCTACCATAGGAAGCGCACACTTTTCTGTGTGGCAGCCAGTCATTCAGTCTGGGCACACTCACTGTTGACTCTGCGCCCCTCTCTTCTCCCTCCAGCACTCCAGGCCTTGCCACATCTCTGTGCTCTTGGCCCTTGCTCTTACAGGCGTGCAGTCTCCCCTGGCTCTGTCTAGTCCAATTATACCCAACTTTTGAGAACCACCTCAAACATTCCCATTTCTGGGAAGCCTTCTTGGCCAAATCTCAACCCCCTACCAACTTCTGCAAACAGAAAACTAGGATACTGTGGAGAAAAGTTTTGTTCTGGACTTGAGCAGGACTTCCTTCACACTTCACGGGCAGTGGTGCTGCTGGTATTTTTGTAATTCTGTGTGTTCTAGCATGAGGTGGACTGTCTCCAAAAGTCTCTAAGAGCTGAAAATCCCCTTCGGTGCTTGTGGAGGTAAGTGAGCAGTTAATCCATGTGGCATCTGTGTGTCTAAACTGTTCATGATGCAATAGTTATCGGAGAGTTGACTTGGGGGAGCCCAGACCTGATGATAGGAAGTGTGAGTGGAACATTTTCTAGAGTCATCTATCTACTCACTTCCTTATCATGTCGTTCAAGAAGCATTTATGGAGCCCCGTTTCTGCCAGGCACTGTGCTGGGCACTGGAGCCAGCACGGTGAGCACAACACTGGCCCTGCCTCTGGGAGCTTGGTGCACAGGGAGCGGTTTTGCTGCAGGGAAGTGTATGCTAATAATCACAGCAGTGCTGGGGCTCCGTGGCCAGCTCTTTAGCTACAAGAAGAAAGGGTTTGCTTTACTTCCTTCTGTATCTCCTATTGACTTTAGTCAATGTCACTAGCATTGCAAACTCTGCTGCACAGGGAGGTGTTCAGTAAGTGGGGAAGGAGGGAGGGACAGAGGGAAGTGTCTTGTTTACTAACCTCAGGTACAGTTTCTGACCCCACCATAGAAGTAAATCACAACGTTCTTCACGTCTTCTCTTCAAACAGACATTCCTGCAAACTGGGAACAAAGGCGCCAACACCAGAAGTCAGAAAAAATAAGTAAAAACTATACGAAATAAACTGAAACCCCTGGCCAGCAGCCTGGGTGTGCTTAGACCATTGCAGAGGAGTGTTCCCTGGTGATACAAACCCTCAGCCTGTCTCCTTTTACTTAAGTGACTTCCAAATCACATGCTTTTGAAGGCTCTGGGAAGTAGATGGAGAGAAGCAGAATGCATTTACAGGACCATAATGATCTCTCTTTTCATTTTTTTAATATTTTTATTCCCGTGAGGCTCTAGACATGTCTTTGCCCTTATTTAATGCAACAGTGCATGTGGGGTAAACTTGGACTGGCATTGTGACGATCCCTCAGCAGTTTGTAGCATTAAGGGGTGGAGGAGAGAAAGGGAGGCTAAAAGAAGCTGGCAGTATTGATTGAGATAACCACTGGGATAGCAAAATCCGAGTCTCTCCCCATAAGCAGAGGGCCCCTCAGGGGGGACTGGTTCAGAAGGATGTGATGGGCACCATGTAGGAAGCTGGGTGCTTGCTCTCCTTACAAACTGAATCCCCAGGCTTTCCTTGAGGGAGCTGAGCCCTCAGGCACCTGCATCCACTGCAGAGAATGCACAGGCATAATCCTTAACTTTGTGTTCCTTTACTGTCAGCTAAGAGGCAGGGAAAGGGGAAGATGATGGAAGATTGTGCCGTTCTGTCTCCATCATCTCAATATTCAAAAGGTAGATTCAGAGGAAAGCTAGCATAAAGAAAAGAACAGCCACGCTGCTGAGGGCTGTTGAATTTTTAATCCCCAAACACTTATCTCCCTTTCTCTAGTTATTATCTATTTTCAAAGCCCTGGAGTAGAGGGATTGTCTAAGTCCCAGTCATTGTCGGCCATTCAAAAGCGTCCTCATGTAGCATGACTAGGTGAAGCCAGGAGTGAGCTCTTAGAAAAATTTCCCAGGAGCCAGTGACATAGATGTTCTGCATTGAGGTGAGAAGTACAAGCAATAGAAATGATGGCTCAGTGATTACAGCAGAACAGCTCTCTGTCCACAGACCCTGAGGCTCTATCCCCATGACCCTATCTTTGCCCCCAAGGCAGGAGATCCCTAAAGACCTGGGACATATCCCTGCACTGCTGCAGGGGAGCGCTGTTTATCTGCCCCCCCCCCCAACCCACAACGGAGTGAACCTTCACCTGTGCACTGAAGTAACTGCATTTGCGCCCTTCCTCCAGTGGCTTCAGGTTTTCCTACTGTGAGGGTAGGGTCCAGGAGGGGCTGTGACTGCTCCTCCTGTCTGTCTGCCCCACCAGGGAGCCCTCTTCCATATGCACTGCTCTAGTCTTCCTCTTGAACACCCTACGGTAGGTGGAGAAGCCATCTGCGAGCAGGTCCACATTATCCGGGGTTCTGCTGACACCTGGGTGTTATATTCTCAGCCTAGCCCCCATTTGGGCCCTTAGCTATTCGTTTGAACTCTTAGCTGATTTCTAACCAGTGCATCGTGTCCCACCAAACATGTTCCAGGGAAGCATGTGTTCCAAGTAAGCAGGTGCTGGCATCCCTTCTCAGTGGTTTTCAACCTGTGGGTCGCAACCCCTTTGGGGGTCGAACAACTCTTTCACAGGGGTCACCTAAGACCATCGGAAAACACATATCTACACTAATAAAAGAGAAAAATGGTAATTGGCGTACGACGATACCCTTTTCATTGGCTAATCAGGGCTATATGCAAATTAACTGCCAACTAAGATTGGCAGTTAACTGCCAACAAGATGGCGGTTAATTTGCATATGTAGGCACAATGCAGAGAGGTGAAAGGGAAAGCAGGAAGAAGCCCCCTGCCACTGACAGTGATCAGAAACCCAGCGGGGAGCTAAGAGCTGGGGGGCAGGGCAAAGGCGGCCCAGGGGCTGCCTTTGCCCTGCCCCCCATCCATGATCGGAGAATCAGGCGCCTTTGCCGCCCTGGCCAGTGATAGCAGGAAGTAGGGGTGGAGCCAGCGATGGGAGCTGGACACGGTCGAAGCTGGCAGTCCTGGGAGCTAGGGGTCCCTTGCCTGGGCCTAAAGCGGAGCCCATGATCTCAGGGCCGCTGCAGCTGCGGGTCCCCGCTGCCCGAGCCAGATGCCTCAGCCAGAGGTGTTAGGCCTGGGCAGGGGCGGAGCCTGCAACCACGGGGAGCTGGGGGTCCCCTGCCCAGGCCTGACACCTCTGCTGGAGGCCTCAGGCCTGGTCAAGGGGCCGATCCGGTGATTGGTGATCTGAGGGTGATGAGGGTCAACTCCTCTGGCCGAGGCATCAGGCCTGGGCGGGGGGCTGAGCCGGGGATTGGGGGGATATAATGGTCCCCTTGCCCAGGCCTGAAGCCTGGGTCAGAGGCGTCAGGCTTGGGCGGGGGGTGGAGCAAGCGATCAGAGGGAGATGGGGGTCCCCTGCCCAGGCATGATTCCTGGGCCAGAGGCCTCAGGCCTGGGCGGGGGCCAGAGCCAGTGATCAGGGGGAGATGGGGGTCCCCTGTCCAAGCCTGACACCTCTGGCGGAGGCGTCAGGCCTGGGCAAGGGGCCGATCAGGCGATCGGAGGGTGATGGGGGTCAACGCCTGAGGGCTCCCAGTATGTGAGAGGGGGCAGGCTGGGCTGAGGGACACTCCCCCCCCACACACACCCAGTGCACGAATTTCGTGCACCGGGCCCCTAGTATAATTACATATTGTTTTTGTGATTAATCACTATGCTTTAATTATGTTCAATTTGTAACAATGAAATTGGGGGTCACCACAACATGGAACTATATTAAAGGGTCGCGGCATTAGGAAGGTTGAGAACCACTGTTTTAGAGGCTCTTGTCTTCCCTTACATTTTGGGTTAGTTGTTGCCTCTGCATGTTTAGCTCTCTGGTAGAATCAGGATGGTTGTCAATTTGCAGAGTGTCTGTCTGTGTGTGTGTTTTATTGTTTTCGGTGGATAGGGCTGTTGCTTTTTTCAGCTTTCTCCATTCTAAGTGGAAGAAAGAAATCAACTGAAAAGTTTATTGAACTCAGTTTCGAGGGTTATATTTTAAAGGGATGCTTCTAAATTGCAATTCTTCCAGAGGAGAGTGATTAGGGTGTTTCTTGGCATGGAAGCCACCATAAAGGAACTAGAAATATCTAAACAGAAGATAAAAGGCCTAAAGAGAGAACTCTTTAAATGCTCTCAGGATAGCAATCTGGGAGCAAGATTAGACTTAGTTGCTGTTACTCTAGAGGCCAGAAGTAATGGGTGGAGATTACAGGGAAGCAGATTTCTGCTCAATACCAGGGGGAAAGCATCCTATTAAAGAGAGCTATTAAAACTGGGTAGAGTGCTTTTTGAGGTCACGGTCTCCTCTTCTATCTATTTATTTAAAATATATTTTTATTGATTTCAGAGAGGAAGAGAGAGGGACCAAGAGATAGAAACATCAATGATAAGCGAGAATCATCTATTGGCTGCCTCCTGAATGCCCCCTACTGGGGATAGAGCCCGCAACCAGGGCATGTACCCTTGGCCGAAATTGAACCTGGGATCCTTCAGTCCACAGGCCGAAGCTCTATCCACTGAGCCAAACTGGCTAGGGCTGGTCTCCCTTTCTGACAGAGTAAATGGAAGAGTTGGACTTGCATGAAAATTTGTCAAGATATTTTTAAAGGTAGTTTTAGAATTCTAGAATTCCATTAGGAGTTTGGAGTAGGCAAACTCTGATATATATTCAATTCTTGTAATTACAATAAATAGACTCCTTTTATTCATTCTCTCTTTTAAATTCACTCTCAACTCTGGGGTAAGAATCCACTGATTTTCAGGTCCTTACTTATGTGGTGACATTAAGACAGGGGACATCCACCATAGTTTTGAGCACTGAGCTATTAAACAGGGTTCTTTTTGACTTGATTCAAAATGAGTGTCACAATTTATAGATAGTTAACGTTAGTGGTGTTTTCTGCTTGAACTGTAATCTTCACCAAAATGCTCTGAAGTGAATATTAAAACTGAAGACAAAATAATGATGATTTATCCCGGCAAAAGCAATGTAATTTTAGTGATATTTTTAGGGCTCAAATGAAGAGATCCCAAAATGTCAAAATCATTTGGTTTTGAGGAGAGAAAAAAGAATCAACTGTATTAGCTAGAGTCGTCCACATGTGAATGCATACATAATGTGAAGTGAAATACAGGTGTGACGTGTAGTTATTTAAAAAAGAAGGGAAGCATACTTTATTCCACAATGCCACCTTAAACCAGTGGCTCCAGTGAAACCAATAAGAACCTGGAAAACCCAGTTGGGGAAAAGGGGCTCATTGGAGACAGGCCCCCGGGGAGCAGAGCTCCAGGTGGTGACAGAGTGGAGGGGAGAGGCACACCTTTGATTGAAGTGCAGTGTTATGTCTGCCTGATGATTTCTTTGCAAAGACTCAAGCTGACTCGCTGATATCTCTGGTCTTTTATATGGAAATGGCAGTGCCAGAAGCATAAGTATTTTCTGTGACGTCTAGTCTTTGCCTCTTTTCTATATTGAAAGATGAAATAATAAAATTGCCTTTCTTTAACATGTCATAGAGAAGACACTTTGAACCAGGTCAGTATATGCATAAAGGAATCCCTGGTATGATTGTGAAGTAACACTTAGGTCCAGCCTCCTCTCATTTTCCATTTCGGAAACAGAGTGCTCTCTCCATCCCTTGCTTGTGTCTCCACCATGATCCACCTCTTCTTCAGAAAGGGCCAACCCCAGATTCTCCTGTGGCTCTTGGCTGACCATTGTTTAGCATTTGAGAGTAATGTTGGGCTTACAAAGACTGATTTGGCAGATATGTTAGACGTGAGAGGGGGTGAGTGATAGATATTTTTAGTGCATAAGATTGTTCCTCTTCTAAGCATAAGATTAAGTCTCGTTAAAACAATTTCTTAATCATGGCCTCAGTTCCAAAAACCAACAAAATAGAACCATGGTCCTGTCCCATTATTCCATGAATGCCTCCAGCCATCCCTCTTAATCATGTAAAACACTTTCTTGTGTTATTTTTTTCAAGGCATAAATGCCAGCCATGTGGTCAGCTGGTGTGTACACTGTTCAGGCCCTTTGTTTCTTCACCTACTCATTTCTTACATTTTGAGTATTCCTCTAGTCTTCACACTTCCTCAGGAAGGATCCCCAGAGAGTCCCCAAAATGAAGGTGAAGAAAGAAAACCAGGATTGATCTACATTTCTAATTTTAGATCCTCTGTTTAGAGTGTTTATAGGGAAAGAATTTGAAACTGCCAACCACAATTAGATTACTGAAGTATAAATAACTTATCAGTAGTTTTTGGTTTTCATTTCCAGAACTTTCTTGAAAATTGAAGTTGATCCCTATGCCTATATTTTAATAAAGAATAATATTTTAAAATTATTTTAACTTGTCCTGGCCAGTTTGCTTCAGTGGTTACAGCATTAGCCCCTGGACTAAAGGGTAACAGGTTCTATTCCTGGTCTACCTCAGTTGCAGATTCAACCCCCCTCCCTGGTCAAGGTGTGAGCAGGAGGCAACCAATCTATGTGTCTCTCTCATGTCGATGTTTCTCTCTCTCTCTCTCTCTCTCTCTCTCTCTCTCTCTCTCTCTCTCTCTATCTATCTATCTCTCTATTTTCCCATCTCTCCCCTCCCTTCCACTCTCTCTAAAAAAAACAATGGAAAAAGTATCCTCACTCCTCAGGTAAGGATTAAAATATATATATTTCAACCAATCTAGCTTTGGATTTTAATTGTTCATTTCATCATCAATTCATTTAAGAAACATTTTGTTGGTTTCCTCCTATATGCTAGATTCTGTGGCACATAGAAAAAGAATAAATTCAGTCTGTATTCTCATTGGTCTTCTCTGTGTAAAGCACTGTGGCCATATAGAGATGACTTAAGATATGGTTCCTGCTTTCAAGAGGATGTGTAGACTAGAAGAAGAAAGATAATATATTCATAAGGGAATATAAGGAAGCATTGGACAACTGCTGGTAATTATATAACGTATCAGGAGTCCAGGAGATTAAGAAGGAGACTGAGTTAAATCGTGTAGGGTAAAAGAATGTAGACAGGAAGAGAAGAGGGAGTGAAGGTTATTCATGTACAGTTAATGGGGCAGTGAATATGTTAGCATATTTCTATTAAATGCTGGGAACACACACAAATGGAGGAAAATAATCTGGTATTAGTGCCTATTATGTAATCAGTAAAAACCTAAAAAGGTAGGGCATACATAAGTGAGATAAGGTCTAGTCATTTTCATAATGAGGTTACAACTTTGTTGGGGTGCCAAGAATAATGTACATGTGACAATTAGAAAACAATTACATAATAGCAAGTGATTAGCTGCTAAATGGTGTGGCTAATGCTAATATGTTGTATGAGTTACTAAGAGAGGAGACCAAGAAGGCTGGAGAAATCATGGGTGGCTTCATAGAAGTGGTAGGACCTTATGAGACATAGAAGCTTTGGATGGGGATGGTGAAAGTGTGGATAAAATGACTTTTTTTTTTTTTTTTGTAAAGTCAGAGCACCAAAGATTTGCCACTGAAAAGCAGTGTATAATGATGCTGGGCCATTGGGCTGGATGGCTTTTTAAGCCTGAAAGAGATCTGATGATAGTGTAAACAGAATTTTTGAGAAGTATTTATGAATGTGATTAATAGGAAGTAAGTGGAAATTCTAGAATAATTCACTTATATTGGTAGGGGCCTCATATTCTGAATTATTATATATGCATGTGGAAGTTGGACAGTGAAGAAGACTCAGGAAAAAAGTTGAAATACAGTGTTGGAAGACTGCTCTTTGGATGCCATGAAACACTAAAAAATGAACAAGTAGGTCCTGGAGCAAATGAAGCCTGGAAAATCCCTGGAGGCAAAAGTAACAGAACTGAGGCTGTCCTATCGTGGGCGCACCATGGGAAGGCGGGGTTCTTTGGAAAGAACGACAGTACTGGGAAAAGGAGAAGGCAACAGGGACAGAGGAAGACCAAATATGCGATGGACTGAGTTAATAAAAAAGTTCAAAAGCCATTGACATGAGTCTTTAGGAGTTTAGCAAGGCTGTTGATGATAGGCCATTGTGGACATCAGTCATTCACAGAGTCACCGGGAGTTGGAGCCAACTCAGCCACATGTAACACACACAGTAGGACCGCAGGAGGGCCAGACTCATGGAGTTCATTTATCCAGGTCCTGGAGTCGGAGCTACAGGAATTACAGGGTAGAATTACAGGCAGAAGAGAAATATCTGTGGTCTAAAAGGAGGATAGGAGTTCTGCGGTATCATGATTGCAGTGTTATTCAGAGCTGTTTATGTCACTAGCCCTGTGACTCCATCGTTGCCTGGTTGCACTAATATCAAGTCTCCCCCCTTTCTTACTGACTCCATTTAACGGAGCCCCTTGCTGCATAGCTTCCAACTAGGTTCAGCCAATGCCAAGCATGAGAAGTGAACTAGCAGGGATGGGTGGGGGAGCAGCCAGGGTGTGTCTCCCTCCAAGCTCTTCCTTACAGGAATGAGATTGGACTTTTCAGCCCTTTCACTCTTTCCTTCAGGCTTCCAGCTCCTACGGGGAAGCCACACCATGGTTCTACATTCTTCCAGAAGACTGGCTTCTGGGTTCCAGAAACACCACTTCTTCCCCTGTCTCTCTAGCCTTTGGGCCATAGCAGCCTTTAGTTGTGGCTAATCTCTGGGTTAATTAATCATCCCCTGTTTGGCTTCTCAGTTTTGTTAATCATCAGTGCAATCAAATCTATATCTGAAAGTCTTGTTTAAAATGCATAGAAATATTCCTAGTTTCTGGATGAACCCTGACTATGTAATCATGGATAAACCTTTCTGGCTCTGGTTTTCATATCTTTAAACCTGAAAGTATGAACGAGTTACTTGTAATGCTTGTAAAAATGACTGATAATTTCAGATAGTCAGATATGTAACTCGTGTTCCAGGAGTTTATCATTGTGTAATTCTTTCATCTGTATAAAAACTTCCCATGTGATAGATATATGGTGCTCTTTGGGACATTTGCTTAAATGGAAGTTTTGAAAAAAAATTATTTAATGATTGTAGAACTTTAAAATGGTGGGAATTGACCCAACATAGGTCAGCCTAAAGGATCAAGACTGATAATCTGCATGGAGATGCATGGAGAATAGAGGAGAACATGGAAGGAAGATTTCTTGTGAGAAAATCCAGAAAGGATGGCAAGAATTGTAAGTGCATTTAGCCCCCGAGACTGAGCATTTGGAGCCAAAAGGTCAACAAGCACAGAAAAGAGAGGCGTCCTTTTTCTCAGCATTTGCTAACACCCACAGGGGCATCTCCTTCATCTGAATTTCCATCTCTTTAGTGGCCAAGACCACCCGGTTGCCTTATGAGTGTCTACTTCAATCACATGACAGGCAATTTAGAATTTTTGTAATTATCTAAGGATTAGCAGTGGAACAGGCTTTGTTCGCTCCCAATTGAATGCTCAATTTTACAGCCGTAATTGGAAAGATTTCCAGTAATCTGTGGTAGTTGAATTTAGTAAAAGGAACGGGGTGATTTTTGTTACTTTAAAATCCATTGTGAGGTCTTTATAATCCGTATTTGGCAGAGGCATGAGATAATCGCTGGCAATGTGGGTCTTGGACAAGATTTTTCTTTGTGACACGACCGGAGAGGAGGTTGAATGCATCCTATCCTGCTTCTCATTTATTCTCTCTGGGTCTCATCAGTCATCATCCCTCTTCACACTATAAGGCAGGGCCATTTTTGTGCCAATGAGGAATCCCTGAGAGTGAGTTTTGCCTAAAAATTAACCAGTATTATTTTTTAGTCTGTGATTGAATTATTAATAGTTGATGATTGATCCAGTGCAACATCATCGAAAATAATGTGTATTAGATGATTAATGATGTCAGTACTGTGGTGTGCCTTATACAGACACTTGCAAAGGCACAGATTTTGCTTTCCTGGGTTAACGATCAGAGCCAGACACCCTGACTCCCACATACAAAGCAAATAGGAATAGAATTTCAAACTCTTTGGGATGGTACTAACAAAGCATTGGTACTAAAACAAATGTGTGGATAGGTATCTATTTGCATAGATGTATGTGTGATACAAATGGCCATGGATAATCTATGTTAATCCAATGAAAAAATTCATTTAGTTTGACACATTTATAGATCAACTCTGATGGGACCAATATTCTAGCATCCTTGGGAGCTATAATGAAAAGAAGAAGTGATAACATATTTCTCAGGTTTCCACTACATTTGCAGACCAGTTGTAGATAAAATAATAACAAAAGTAAAACTGTTTGTTTAAACTGTATAGGCGTTTTAGTAGTAAATCATTGAATTTTGAACTGAATAAAAAAAAAAGGCAACATTTCCCTATAGAACACTGACTTTGTAAATCAATGGCACTAGACCAATGAAGGCTAACATTTACTCTTGATTCGGCTATTATATAATGCTGGCCTGCCTTCTATTGCACATCTATAAAACGTAGGAGTTGGACTCCAGTGGTGAGTCTCCCCGTCTATCAAATAAAGTCCTACAAAGCTGTGCTGCTCAATTTTGATGAAAATGTGCATTTTACTTTTATCCAAATTATGGAAATTTGAGTTTGACAGAGATTTTGCCATAGCACAAAGTGGAGAATGATTTACTGTGAATGAAAGACATGGCCCAATGTGAAGCCATAGTCCAAAGTAGAATTTGGGTTTACTGGAATGTGTGCTTACTTTGCCTCTTCAATATTTAAATTAAATGCTTAGGTGGTAAATTGTTTGATATTAATAGCCAATCAGTGCTAAAGAGTGACCAATAAATAGCATAATGACCATCAATAATTTATTTCATTTCGTTACTGTTTTCTAAGCTTGGTTTTTGAAATTTCTGTTTATTTCCTAATCCTTTAGAGCCGTTTTCACAAATTCTAACATTCCACCAACAAAAAATGCCTGACAACCACTGTCATAGAGGATTTTTAAGGTCCCATTAAAGCTCTTAAATTTTATGATATACATGTATCTAATACAGATGGAAAGTTCCACTTCTGTTCAAGTTATCATTCAACATTGTAAGTAAAAATAAAGACTTTCTCAGGTAATTAAAATCTAAGAGATTTTATTGCCAGTATACCTGCATTAAGAATATTTAAAAGGAAGTCCTTCAGGGAGAAATAGTATAATACCAGATAGAAATAGGAATTCACACAGAGAAATAAAGAGCCCCCAAAGGATAAAGATATACATACCTATATATATATAATATTTATATACCTATATTATACTTAGTCTTTAAAAAAGTTAAGTGAGTGTTTAATGAAAAACTGTAACTGTGTTTGTTGTGTGATTTACAATAGACATCAAAGTACAATGTAGGTATTCAGTGGCAGAAAATATGTAAGTATATTATTATAATATTTTAATACATCTGAAGTGATATAGTATTAATAAAAGGTAGACTTTTATAACTTAAAAATGAATTTTATAAGCCCTACAACAAGCACTAAAATATTAATAGTTCCAATAATTAAATTATAAAAAAAACTCAAAACAAACTAACTCAGGAAAAAGGAATGAGGAGGAAGATAAGACAAAGAGAAACAACTAGCAAGATAAAAAGTTGAAATTCAAACATATCAGTAATTATATTAACTGTAACTAGCCAAAATTCCAAATAAAAGGCAAAGACTGTTAGATAGAAGAGCAAGACTATAATATCAACACCCCCCACTTCAAATTAAACATATAGTAAGATAAAAGCAAAAGGGGGAAAAAGATAATACCTTGTAAATATTAAAGCAAGGGAAAGTGTCTATTAATATACAAAATAGACTTCAGAATATGGAACATTGTTAGAGATAGAGAGGAGCAATAGATAATGATAAAGTACTGATGCATCAAAAAGACTTAACTGTTCTAAATATATGTGCATCTAAGAAATGCTTTAGATTGGTTCAAAATATATAAGAAACAAACTAAAAGAATAAACAAGACTCTCTCTCTCTCTCTCTCTCTCTCTCTCTCTCTATATATATATATATATATATATATATATATATATATATATATATATATTTACTGTGAATGAAAGACATGGCCCAATGTGAAGCCATAGTCCAAAGTAGAATTTGGGTTTACTATATATATATATATATATATATATATATATATATATATATATATATATAGAGAGAGAGAGAGAGAGAGAGAGAGAGAGAGTTGGAGAAACTGTAACACTACTGTAACACTACTTTCTCATTAGATGATGGAACAAATAGAAAATCATCCTATATAATAAAAGACTAATATACAAATCGATCAAACAGCGGAACAACCAATCACTATGATGCACACTGACCCCTAGGGGGAAGATGCTCAATGCAGGAGCTGCCCTCTAGTGGTCAGTGCACTCCCACAGGGGGAGCGCTGCTCAGCCATAAGCTAGGCTCACAACTGGTGAGCGCAGCTGTGGTGGCAGAAGCCTCTCCCGCCTCTGTGGCAGTGCTGAGGATGTCTGACTGATGGTCAGTGGACATCCCCCAAGGGCTCCCAGACTGAGTGGGTGCCGGCCAGGCTGAGGGACACCCCCACCCGAGTGCACGAATTTTGTGCACCGCAGCTCTAGTCAAATATAAAAGATCTGAACAATACTGTCAGACAGCTTTGATGAATGAACTTTATATGACACTCCCCAAAATAACAGCAGAGTATATCTGATTTTAAAATGTACAGTGAATGTTCACCAAGATAGACCATATTCTGGGCCATAGCAAAAAACTCATTAATGAAAATAATTAAAATTATAAAAATATGTTTTATGCTTACAACAGCATTAAAATCAGTAACAGGATTCTTGGAAAATTTCCAAATATTCGAAATTAAACATTACATTTCTGCCTAGCCCATGGGTCAGAATAAAAATAACAATATTTTGAATTGAATGCAAATGAAATACAGTGTAACAAATTTTGTGGACTATGGCTAAAACAATGCTTGCAGGAAGATTTTTATGCTTATTAAAAATCTAAGAAACTCTAAAATCATTCATCTTTAGTAAGCTGCAGAAGCTTCTAGCCTTTCAACTTTATAAAGTTTCACACTAAGAATTTATTTTCCAGACTTTTACCAACATTACTCCCAAATTACAAAGAATTCCTATGTTGTTTTGGTATTTATTACAGTTTTTAAAAAGGGTTTGAAATACAACTGTTCATTAAGCATAAAATACCAAGCTAGGACCATCATTGACAGAGAGAAAAATTTTACTGAATGGCCACTTTTCTACCTAAAAGATGTCTCAATCTGAATTTATTTGGCTACACAAAAGAATGTCATATATTTAGTTTTTCATTTGCACAACGTGTTTGTGCTATAGATGATACTTTACGTTGAAAATTTTGTTTTAAATTATTTTTACAGTGAAGATTGTTTGTAGTTCTTTTTATGTCCTACAGTCTTTTATGTAATGTACTAGTGTATGTTTTGGAGACTGTGTAATGACTGGATGTCTTCCTCCAACTTTTGAAATACAAAACCAGTGCTTTACACTTGTGCACTGTTTTAAAGTCTATTAAAATTGTCATTGACCTTTAAAAATAAAATCAATAAGATAATTAAAGTACTTAAGAGACTAGAAAGTATAGAGTAAATTAAATTCAAAGAGAGCAGAAAGAAGGAAATTGTTATATATATATATATACACACACACACACACACACACACATTGAGAAATCAATGAAATTTTAAACTGAATAACAATTATGAAATCAACAAAAGCTGATTCTGAAACCACTGATGAAACTCCAGCCAGGCCAGAGAAAAGACACAATTTATAACTATCTGTAATAGAAGGGGAGAGAGTTCAAATCCTACAGATAGTAAATATATATTAAGGAGATATTATGAATAACATTATGTAAATAAAAATAATAATATAGATGAAATGGTCAAACTACTTGAAAGACAAGAATTACCAAAGCTCACTAAAAAATATATCACTCTATATCTATTATAGAAATGTAGCTAAATTTTTTTTTCACAAATAAAACTCCAGGCCCAGATGGCTTTGGCTTCACTGGTGAATTAAACCAAACATTTTAAGGAGAAATAATACTAATAATGACTGGATGTCTTCCTCCAACTTTTGAAATACAAAACCAGTGCTTTACACTTATGAACTGTATTAAAGTCTATTAAAATTGCCATTGACCTTTATCCAACCTCTTCCAGAAAATAGAAGACAAGGAATATTTTAAAACTCTAAACCAATCAAACACAATTCAAGAAAAACTGTACATCCCAGTATCTCCCATGAACCTAGATGCCAAAATCCTTTGCAGAATATTATAAAATAAAATCCAGCAATATCTTAAGAGGAATATATTAATATATATGCAATATATTAATGCATCATAATCACATGGTATTTACACCAGGAATACAAAGTTGGTTCAATCTTTGAAAATCAATCATTTAATTAAACTTATACAACGAAATAAACACACAGAAACGTGGTCATCTCAACAGATGCATACAAAATTGAGTACCAATTTATGATGAGAACTCTTATCGATATCCAAATGCAAGAGAACTTTGTCATTCTTTCTAATGGCATTGTAAAAATCACCTATGGCTGACATCCTACTATACAGTGCAAGACTGAATGTTTTTCTGTTTAAGACTGAGAACAAAGTGAGGGTTTCTGCTCTCTTCACTTCTATGAAGGTGGAAATAAAAACAGGAGGATTGGTGGAAATTCTGTATAAGAAGTAGTAGTTCTTATCTCACACAGATGGGAAAATTGTTTATTCTAAAGTAGCTGAAGATTGGACATTTATTCCTGAGATAAAATAGAGGACTGATGAATATTAGAATTACATACTGAAAATAGTATGTACATAGCTCCCAGAATACAAACAGTTAAGGTCTTGCCTATTTGGCTCAGTAGCATCAGCAGTATTGGGTTAAGTTTGACACTTACACTCACAAAATGCAATAGACTGCACATGACATTAAGAAAACATGCAGAAAAAGGCAGCAGTATAGCACAAAAATTTACCAGCCACTGCATACTTCAGAAATGCATGGTCCCCAAAAGACAAACTTGTGTGAGGTCACACCATCTTAGCCCAGGAAAACCATCAACTCTTGGATCTCTTTAGCTATTCTATCTTGTTGAGGGGTAGCTCCTTATTGCTATATGACTTGCACCCAGTTTCTAGTGCAGCTGCATCTTGCTGTTACCAGTTACTCAGTACAGTTCCAATAATGAGGTACTTGTGTTTGGTTTCGTACATATATTTAACCTCAGCTAAATTCTAGCTTATCATGCATACAGTATATTGATAAATCCCTTGAGTTAGCGTTGCAGGGGGGTTTGAATTTAAGGTGAAATCCTCAAGCAATCCTGAGCCTAGAGAAAAGATCACAAACCAATACTGGAAGACAATTCCTCAAGGGTCTCATTCTTCTGTATGTCTTATCAACAGAGGTACTGACTGCCCTATGGTCCAGACTATTCTTTCAAGGATGTTTAATGATCAGCCTTTGAAGATATAGTGTCTCTCTGTTAAGCAAAGGGAGACATGCTTATTGTTCACTGTAACAAAGATAATGTTTGCTTCTGGAGAAAAAGTTAGACATGCTTAGTGCCCGTTTATAAAAGATTCTGGAATCCCTAAGCTCAGGGTCATTCTCCTATAACTCCAGCCACAATATATGCAGGTGATTATCTGATGTGACCACAGCAATACTCAGAACCTTATCTTGTTTATTCCTGGAACCTCAGAAACCATGCATCATAGTCCTTTTGTCCTGTCTGTTGGTGATAATACAAGATCATTAAGCCAAATATTAACTCTGCTGCTGTTCTGAAATTTCTCTCCTCTGATTTTTCCTGTCACGGCAGGAAGGCAGGCTTCATAGAAACAACGTTCAATTTTGAACAGATTTCCTCACTCTCTTCAAACTCCTTGTCTTAATCTACTCAAATCTTTCCCAAAGACTATCCTTCTTCCTTCTCAGTATTCTGCTAAGGAAGCACTTGTATTCTCACATCATGCATACATTGAAATCTGGTGATGATCTTGAATTTTTTCAGCTATTTCCAGATCATAAATTTTCTATAATCATGAAGTAATTTGCCCTCTGCAATGTGTGCCACCCAGCTATATCATTGATTATCTGACATACTCCTGGTCATTTGAAAATCCCCTAGTTATGGTGTTGAGAACTTTGGTTTGGGTTCAGGCTTTCTTTCCATCACCATTTTTGCCAGTATCTATGGCAACCTTAATACTCATATTACTCATGTAAATTTATCCAATAGCCTGACCTTACCCGTTTGAAGATCTCCACCTGTGCTGTAGGCCCATGGCCTCATCCTGGACTTTTATATATATATATATATATACCAGGAGAAATGCAACACACCTGGGAAATCCAAAAATGTAATACACAATGTCTGCTTTCAGGATTCTCCAGGATGTTTTCTATTTTTATGTATTTATTTTTTAAATCCTCACCCAAGGATATTTTTCCATTGATTTTTAGCAAGAGTGGAAGAGAGAAGGAAAGGCAGAGAGAAACATCAATGTGAGAGAAACTCATCGATTGGTTGCCTCCTGCACGATCGCCAACCAGGGTCCCAGGCTGGGGAGGAGCCTACAACCAAGGTACTTGCCCTTCGAACCCGGGGCCCTTTGGTCTGCAGGCTGATGCTCTAGCCACTGAGCCAAACCGACTAGGGCCCTATTTTATTTCTATTTCAGCAAAATTGGCTCACAGATCATGTTGAGACCTCTCGTCCTATCTTCTATTTTCTTATAGCTCATTATTGTACTTTACTTTCTTTCTCTTCCACTATAGCCTCATGATGCCTCTTGGAACATTGTTTGGATAGTATCTTCAAAGTCCTCTGGCTATTTATATCGAAGAGACTTCTCTCTTCTTTTGCATTATGACATGTTACTATTGTGATCATGGTTGCATGTAACAGTTTTATGTGTTTCACTTGTCTCTTTTATAGGCATATAAACACTACCAGGTCTATAGCATTGTCTAATTTTTTTAAAATGTATTTCCAGCACCTAGAAGAGTCCAGGGCCCATATTCATGGCTGAGGAAATACTTAGTAAATAGATTAATGAAGAAGATTGTAGAATGAAAGACCTTGGTTTATTCCAACAGTTTTTAGTATGTAGGTTGAGGTGCCAGAATGAAGCCAGTATGACTTGACTTGAAGGCCTTTTCCTTAGGGAAGTTACAGGAAAGTGATCAGCTCTGAATTTGACATATCAATCACAAGTTTGTGATTGTGTCTCCTTGGCTTACTCCTTGAGAAAACTGAAGCATTTAATTGAAAGTAGGCGACATGATGTATGTCACCCATTCCACCAACTATACAGTGCAAATAGAAACCTGAGTCTGGTTGCAAATTTGTTGCCTTGAGCCTCTAGTTAAACCATTGCCCCTGAAAATGTTCTCTCTTCCCAATAACATATTCCAAGTCTGGAAAAAATTAGACAAGTAAAACCCCATTCTAAAAATCAAATATAAATCCTTCTACAATTTTTGTAACCCCAAACAAATATATTTTTTTTACCAACAGATGAAGAATTAGAGAAGCGGAAGTAAGTAAGAGAACCAGATTTTGTCAGAGGTCATATTTCTTTACTTTTAAGTAAAATATAAGTATTTAAAGTATTACTTTGGGAAAATCTCATTTCTCTCACCTTCAGTTGCCCAACTTGTAAAGAATAGCATGGCTTTAATATGCATTCTAAAGATCAAAAGGACAGCATGAGGCGAGAAATTGGTACACTAAAAATGAGTTATACAAATATGAATTATATTTCTACATTTACCATTAACTTAGCATTTCATAAGGGTGAAAAACAATATATCATATCATTGTAGCACACTTGAATTACTTTGACATTACAGAAGACTAAGAAATATTGTCCTTTTATGTCACAGTTGCTCTGTGTGTATATATGTGTGTTATAATTCAGATGCGCTTCCAAGATATAGTTAAGAAAACAATTTTTTTCCCTGAAATTTCTCAATTTTCTTCTAAATTTTTGCAAAAGCTTCTGTTATTTCATGCTTGTGTTGGACATGTCTGTTTATTTCCTTTTTTGTGCCAATTAATGACTAAGTATTTAAAAATATGAACACTATGACAAAAGTAAAAATATATTAACACCTTCTTACTGTCCCTATATGTACATGACTCAAACTATAAAAACTTAAGATTTAAATCTTTTAAGTCTACAATTGACAAAATGGGATAGATTCTAGAGACAACATTCAGAAGAAGGAATTAGGATTTGAGGATGATGTGCCAGCAAGTGTTGAGTTGTGTTGCATCTAGAGCGATGGGCAGGAACCAGTTGGGATGTAAGCAACTGCGTGTCACATCTGGGACTCAGATTTGTTGTGTAAATTGGGCCATATAACTGATGACTCTTTTCAGCTTCAGAAAAATATGTGGATGTATTATCTGGGAGAAAAGAGAGAATAAGATAGGACATTCCTGTGACTTAAAGATTATAAGAAAAAAATTCAGAGATGGGGCGGGAGGATTTTACTTTATATAATGGGTCATATCTGGATATAATAACATGTTCTACGCAGGGATGGTACTATGTGTTTTGACTACTGAATATCTATGCTCCCTTCTTTTGCTCATGATGGCCATGTGCCAATTAAAAGATTCTTCGCCCCAGACTCCTTTAAAGCCAGAGGTGGTCAAATATCCTGTGGCTAATGAAATATAAATAGAAGTTGCTAGGTTAGGCTTCCCAGAAAATTATTTAGGAAAACAGACTGAGCAAGAATGTGCTTTCATCATTTTCCCCTGTGACATTTTTCTCTTCCATTTTCACAGAAAAAATGAATCAGTGCCTGAAGTGTAACATATAGACAAACAAGTCAGTGATGTTTCACAACAGAACACATGCATACAGTCAGCACCCAGAATAATAAACAATATTGCCAGCAGCCCAGGAACCCCCTCGCCTCCCTCCCAGTTACTACCACTCAAAGGGTAACCACTATCCTGAATTTTAAGAGCATAGAATAGTTTTGTCTGTTTTTAGAGATTATATGAATAGAATTAAACTTTGTGTATTCTGTTGTATCTGGCTTCTTTTGCTCAACATTATGTTTGTGAGATTTTAGTTGTGTGTACTGTATCTGTACATAGTTTATTCTCATGCTGTGTAATATTCCATTGCATGAATAAACCACATATTATCTATCTGCAAAAAAAAACGAACATTTTGATTTCGTGACACCAGAAGCCAACAACCAGAAGGTTCCAGGATGAGAGGTAACATGATTAACTGTCTTATCAGCCCAAACTGCCAAGTTCTATAGAAGAAAAATAAATGCCTATATATTAAACCACTGTAGAAGGGTTGTCTGTTGGTTGCACATCCAAGTTTGACTTTTCCATCACTTTAACAAGTGATTCCATATCACAGACTGAGGATAAACAAGTTATCAGCTCACCTGTACATACACACAAATGAAAATAATAAATTAAGAAATAAATTCATATGAGTTGTTTGGGACTTTAGGGACCTGCTTCGCAGAGCTACAGTGTACCAATCCAGGTTGAGAGTCACGGGTGTGGAACACATAATCCAGCCCGAGCAACCAGCATGGAGGTAGGAAAAAGGAGATGAGGGGCACAAGAATACCTTTGCTTTTTCATATGTGTTCCTTCAGCACAGTCTCCATAGCACATCCAAGTTTGACTTTTCCATAAACAATAAATATCTCGTAAACATGGAGGAAATTAATTGTGATAGATGCATGGATGAGTCTCCTAGGAGTGGATATTAAAGTTTGTGTGAGTAGTAAAGCTAAACAGGTATATAAATAGAGTGATTATATATATCCATAGTCCTGATATAATTATTAATAGCTATTCCTTTTACTCTCAAAAAGCCATACTTTGGACAATAAGGACTGTGATCACTTGTAAACGTACACAAAAATAAGATAATTTGGATCTCCTTTTTCAAAATTATGTGTGGCAGATGGGGTGGTACAGTTCACATTTCCTTTTGAAAGAGGGCACAGTGTCCTGCTGTGAGGAGTGTCACTGCTAACCTCTGCCTGTGAGATATCTTTAGATCCATCTCCTGTTTTGAGAAACCCTCAGCCAATGACTGAGCAAGGTGGTGGTAGCTGAAGTCACACTGTTACAGGGTGGTCTCCTCGGTAACTCAGCAAGATGATGTCACAGGGCTGTGACATTTCCCCTAGCACAGCACTCCTCTGCCCCAAAATTCTTTGCCCCAAGAGTTCCCTTGTGGTCTTTGTCTGGTTGCATCACAATCTGATGAATCTCCTCCTCGTCGTCCTGTCCTTTTCCATCCAAAAAAGTCTATTGTGTGCCTGTGTCAGGGAATGTTGTCAGACAACCGAACCCCATAATCTGTAACATTTTCTTTTGTATTCACTTATGGGTTGGCAAATGAGCTGCATCAAACTGTTTTAAAGAATCCCAGTTCAAATCAGATGTCAAGTGATTAAATGTGGTGCTTTTTGATGTTCAGGGTCCATGGGCATGAAGCCATAGACCAGCATAAAGGCCCATAGTAAAAGGAGCACTTTCTCAAAGAAAAATGGCCAATGAAAACTTGAAAACTCTTTGCTGAGGGAAAACTACCCTTGAAATCCAGGTTGCTCATGGTCAGACATGGATGTTATCTTTTTTCTCCTTTCCACTCTGCTTTTCTGCAAGAGAAAAGAAGCGGAGGCTTGAGCAGGGAATTTATAAGGGCAAATATAACCTTTGGTGTGATGCACAGTAAGCTGAAAGTTCAAGGTGTATCATGCTAGATAAATGTCAAAAGCCAAATAAAAGCCTTAATAATAAGTTGTCCAGAGGCTAAAGTCCATGACCCTGAAGCATGGGAAAAGGATTAATCTTTAAAAGCAAATTTTAGCCCAAACTGATACTGTCCAAAGTGGTTAAAATCTTGTGATAACCTTGGGGTTGGAGTGTGATGACTGTAAGGAAAAGAGAGGGAAGAGGAGACTAATCCAAGAGGTACCTAAGTTGTACTAAGAGGTTTGTTTTGATTTAGATCTTGCTCTGAAAAATTGTAGAGTGGAGTCAAATGCAATAAGTATTGTTGCTGCCCCCCATTCATATGTTGCAGTACTAACCCCTAGTCCCTCCGAATGTAACAGTGTTTGGAGATAGGGTCTTTAAAGAGGTGATTATGTTAAAATGAGGTCATTCTGGTGGGTCTTAATCCAATACCACTGGTGTCCTTGTAAGAGGAGATTAGGACACAGACACAGAGGGAAGTTCATGTTAGGTACAGGGAGAGACAGCCATTTCCAAGCTACATGGGGTCACGGGAACAGGGAGCCATCTACAGGGGAAAGTCTGGAGGCGAAAAGACCAATAGAGATGATTTCTTTCCAGCAAGAATATGTTCTCTGTCATAGTGGTGAAACAGAGCACAGGAAGTGGAGGGGCATTCATATGACCATGCCTCAAGCTAAAAGTGGGGCTCTGTGCTGTCTTCCATCCTCAGTTTGTTTCCCTCGTCACCTTTCCCTGCACCTGGCTTAGAAGGTGCTTGTATGGTCTGAATGCTCATGCTTGAAGTCTATAGGAAACATTGAACTGTGATGTAACTATTTACCACATAGGATAATTTTCTCCAAATTCTTATTTTGATTCCTACAGGATATAGTCTTCAGCTTATCCTTTTCTTAGTTAGAATTAAGT
Source organism: Myotis daubentonii (assembly GCF_963259705.1). NCBI lineage: Eukaryota > Metazoa > Chordata > Mammalia > Chiroptera > Vespertilionidae > Myotis > Myotis daubentonii. The sequence goes on from NC_081847.1 coordinate 87,049,342, forward strand.
CTTTACAAAGTAAAAACAACAACAACAACAAAAACATTTTTCCCATTTAGAAATGCTAGTGAGGGACTTGCCCATCAACCTAAGGATAATAACCTGCTTATAATTCCAAACTCACAGAATCTTTTAAGAAGAAAGGCTCTGTGGGTTTGTGTTTATCTCAAAGTAAGAAGAAAATGTGTGAAATGTGCGCTGAGTTGACTCATGGAGACTGTGGATTACTAATCCTCCCTGGAGGGAATTTGAGTCGGTGAACTTCCGAGGGCCAGGACTCATGGAGAGATGACTAGAGTTTAATAGTTCAGCTTTTGCCAAATTAATCTTCTCTGAGTGAGCACACTTGTTTTCATCCTATCAGGTCTGCTAGAGATGAGGCTTCATGCAGCCCATTATTCAGACTTGGAGACCAATCAATTTTTGTCTTTCCTCCTGCTGTCACCCACTGACTTTATGGGCAGCTCCAAAGCTAAGATGATTAAATCACCAAAGATGGCGCCTTCCTGTCTCTCAGTTTGGCCCAAAGGTACTATGCTGGCAGATTATTGTAGCAGCAAAGGCTTGGCCCAAAGTCCTGTAAATCATCCCTAATGCTTTCCCAGGGCTTAGCAGAGGACGAAAAAGAACATGGGTTAGGATGCTTTGGCCCGCTCCCATGGGCTTTGCTGGGCTTAGAGCGTAACTTTTCTTTTGCTTATGGCAAAAATGAATGAATGAATGAATGAATATAAAAAGTTTTTTAAAAATAGGTCAGAATTCAAAAGTACTTTTGCCTCTATCGATGACAGGAACCTATAGTCAAAAATAATCAGTTTCACTCTAGCCAGTTTGGCTTGGTGAGAGTGTTGGCCTGCGGACTGAAGGGTCCTGGGTTCGATTCCCATTAAGGGCACACGCCCAGATTACTGGCTCGATCCCCAGTGGGGGGCATGTGGGAGACAGCAGATCAGTGATTCTCTCTCATCATTGATGTTTCTCTCTCTTTCTCTTTCTTCCTCTCTAAAATCAATAAAAATACATATAAAATAATCAGTTTCATATGTCATAGAGCAAAAAGCCTGAGAAGTCCCCCCAGAGAATGGTTTGGACTTTTTATTGTTTTGGAGACCTAAAAAAATGAGGGTTTCCTTTTGCAATTGAAGCATTCTTCCATTGTTTTCTTTACTACCACAATAGTGAGTTTGGGCAGCTCCCCCCTTTTTGGTGAGCATGCTTCTTAGTCATCACTTTCTCTACCTCTTAGGTATGAGGCCTTGAAAAATAACTGACCTACATTACTATAGTTAAGTCAAGTTAACTATATTCAAAGCATGTTGCATACCTGTTTTAATATATGTGCTGTGCAATAGCACATTGAATAAAAACAGAGGCTAACTTGTTGCCCCAATATTTTATGCCCTAGCTTGGTGGTTTTGGACACTGGCTATGCATTAGCATTATTTGAGGAGCTTTCAAAATATTTTATTGATTTCAGAGAGGAAGGGAGAGGGAGAGAGAGAGAGATATAAACGTCAGTGATGAGAGAATCATTGATTGGCTGCCTCCTGTACACCCCCTACTGGGATTAAGCCCACAATCTGGGCATGTGCCCTGACCGGGAATCTAACTGTGAACTCCTGGTTCAGAGGACAATGCTCAACTACTGAGCCACACTGGCCAGGCATGGGGAGCTTTTCATACATACCATGCACAGGTCACTCTCTCAGAAAGCCTGAATAAATAAGTGATCTATAGTGGGGTTCAAGTATTGATATTTTCAGTTTTTTCTCTAGATTATTCTTATGTGCAACCAGAATAAGAAATGGCAGGTAGTTGGAACAATCAAGTATAAGCATGTGTGTGTGTGTGTGTATGTGTTTTTAAAAAATGTCATACTAGATAATAATGGAACTTGCATAAATTTAACTCAGGTAAGTAGTATGCTGACTAAAATAAAAGAGTTTATGCATAGAATTAGGTCATTCAGTCTTCCAGGAAATGGAAACTTAGATACACCTTTGCCGCATTGTGGGTTCCTGGCTTTTTGTTATTCTCAATTAGAGTTATTCTTCCAAGCAGGATCTAGATTATTTAAAAAGCATGGATCCTATCTTGAAGCTTCTCAGAGTTAGACTCCCCCGTATAATGTCTAAATATTTCAGAAGGTTTCTCCTAAAGGCGATTTCAAGCTGTGTTTTTAAATAAATGTTGAAACATAGATGAAATTGGATGGTTTGGGGAAGTATATGTGAACGGAATATTGGAAAATATGGGAAGTAATAAAAGAGGAGATTGGGGAAAGGAACAGGACAAACATGGCCCACAGCCCTGCGGACGAGCCTCCGCCCATGGCCAGGCACACTCCTCACCCCTCACCCCATGGGCCCTTACCTGCAGAATGGGTTTCAGATCATCTCCCTTAGAGCCGTCCGTTTTCCATCATTTCCGATGCTCCTTTGATTCTAACTTACTTGATGTATGAGTCACTTAATTATTAGTTTTATTGTAATTAAACCATAAGTTCACAAAAATTACTTCATTGAAAGAATTCTGAGATTACTGGTGTTTCCTTAAATAAAACTATTAAAAAGATAATTGTGTTCATTGTAATAAATTAGGAGAGCATATTAAGAAATGTAGTCACCTAAAAATTCTGCCCCTCAGAACTAATCAACATTGATATTTGGCCATTTTTATGAAAGGCAAAAACTCAGATATACTTTTCCATGTACCCCTCTTCTGATGGCACAGTGCGGCACCGGTTGAGGCTTTCTGTGTATGCATTGAATAAGGGCAGTTGTATTGACCTCAATAATGTCGGACCACTGACATACATTTGGTGACTTTCATCTCCATTTAGCTTTTAGCTTCTTGTTGTCTAAGTTTTGTATGTCTTTCATTAGTAGGTTGGTCTATGAGGCTTTGCTTACTTTCTTAGATCAAAGAAGAGAAAAAAAGAGTTGCACATGCTCAGTTTTTCTCAAACTACAAAAATAGCAAGGGCTTTTAAATCAGATAAAAGAAAAGATGCTAAATCCACTGCACCCATCACAATTCGAATCTCTAGAGCAGCCACCTGTGTGTGTGTGTGTGTGTGTGTTGATGGAAAGAAAGCTCACCTCTTTCCTGGCCCTAGCTGGTTTGGCTCAGTGGATAGAGCCTTAACCTGCAGACTGAAGGGTCCCAAGTTCAATTCCAGTCAAGGGCACATACCTTGATTGTGAGTTCGATCCCTGGCCGTGGTCGAGGCACTTGGGGGAGGCAGACAACTGATCAATGTGTCTCTCTTAGATTGATGTTTCTCTCTCTCTCTCTCTCTCTCTCTCTCTCTCTCTCCTGCCCTTCAACTCTCTCTAAAAATTCAATGAAGCCCAGCTGGTGTTGCTCAGTGGTTGAGCATTGACTTATGAACTAGGAGGTCACAGTTCAATTCCCAGTCAGGGCACATGCCTGGGTTGCCGGCTCCATCCTCAGTGTGTGGTGTGCAGGAGGCAGCCAATCAAAGATTCTCTCTCATTGATGTTTATATATTTCTCTCTCTCCCTCTCTCTCTGAAATCAATAAAAATATATTTTAAAATAATTTTTAAAAATTAATGGAAAAATACCCTAAGGTGAAAATCTACTTTTATGGGAAACTATAACTTTTCAAAGCAGTTATTATTAGCTTGATATAATTAATTTTCTTCAGCTTAACAATTTAGAATTTCTGGATTTATGTGTGAATTGAACTTCATAATGCAATTACTATAAATGTATTTATTGATGATTTGCCTCTGTTGCCTTGATAATTGGTTGAGAAACAAGCAACCATTACCTAGATCTGGGTGTCTCCTATTACCTCCAGTGACCATAGGTAAAGTTTTCAACTCCCCACTTGTTTCCTTCTCTGATCTATCTTAACAAATCTGCAACACTTCATGCTGCCTATTAGCTTGCAAGGGCTCCCAGCACCCAACATCCAGGGAAGACATTCATACTCCTTAGTTTCTATCTTTTGAACCTAATGTTTTATTTTGGCTTAGGCACTCTTTCTCAATTTTAACACCATGAAATTTTGAGTGGATCATTCTCTGCTGTGTAGGGTAAACCTTTATATTTTAGGACATTTAGCAGCGTCACTGGCCTCTATTTGCTTGATCCAGTAGCACCCCCCAGGTTGTGGCAACCAAAAATGTATCTAGAAATTGCCAGATGTCCCCAAGGGGACCAAAATTGCTCCTAGTTAAAAAACAACTAGCGTGGTATTATTCGAACACACGGGCTTTCTGCACTAACCACCCTGTGACACATTTGCATTTGAACTGTTGATTTGAATTCAAGTCCTTAAGACTAGGCTGATGGTTCTCATGAGTACACACTAGGACCAGTAACCATCTAAAACTTATTAAGGTCAGGACTCATCTCTAGGAATTGGGTCTGGAATTGGGCCCAAGCCATTTCCCCCCTGAGGTAATTTTAATGTGCAGGGAGGGTTGAGTGTTCTCCTTGAGTGTATGCGTGTGGGCCAAGAGTTGTGGTGACCCCGCTCCCACTCACATCACTTCATGAAGAAAGCAGTCTATTTGGAAAGCATCCTTAAGCAGGTTCACAGATCTGGCAAGCCCTTCCCTGGTGCTTTCATAAAGGGACTATAATGGTATTTAGGGGTCAGCCTTGAGGTCTATGTTTATTTATTTTCTGGTTACTAACAAATGTCATCAGGAATATGATTGGCTCAGGTTTTATAAAAATAGATAATGTGTTCTTCTAGGTAATTATATTCCTACTTGACAAGGAAAAACAGTTTAAGACTTAAAAATAAAAGTTTAAAACAATTAAAATTAGCTCTCAATTACTGCCTTACGTGGAAGGGAGAAACATAGCTTAAATTAAATAAAATTAAAATTACACTGGTGTGTTTGTTGTGTCTGCATGTGTGCTTGTCACGTATGTCATAGATCATAGACATCAGTGACCAGCAAATTTGTATATTAAGCTAGAGATGATAATTTCACTATGTAGAGCTCATAAAAGAGGATTAGAATTTGGGAAAGTCTAAACATGACCAATTTCTATTCTATGTATCACAATAAATATTTTTATATACCAGGGCACCTAATTAATATAGGATTGTTGTCTGTGCAGCATATTTTTCTTTCTTCCTCCCAGAAATGGCATTTGCTTTCCTTTTCAACCCATACTCTATCTCCCATGTCACTGTGGATTATCAAACAAGGTGTTATATCCTCACCTCTAGTCATAGGCATGGGTTTGTAATACAAGCTGGACTAGTCATAATATGGAATTATTTCCAATAAGATGTGTATACAAATTGTGCTAATTATAATACTCCCCTGCAATTTTCAGCATTGGAGGTTGAAATATAGCACTCAATTCCTCCTGCAGCTTCACACACAAACACACACACACACACACACACACACACACACACACACACACACGTCAGCAACCATCCTTGATGGTACATGGAAATGCCTATGTGCATTAGAGAAAGTGAGATAAGCAGACGTAGGATGCAGGAGTTAGTAATGGCATCTTTTTAGACATTAGATAACCAAGAATGTTCTTCAAGAAGGGAAATTGCTTGACTCTAACATTGCAGATTTCATGTATACAGCTAGTGTATCTGAATGTCAATCATAAGAACTGCAAGTGAAGAATTGTTTTTGCTTTCTTTTTTGTTGTTACTGTCTGTATGAAAGAAAAGTAATTCAGACCAACCACCTGGAATAAAATGAAAGTTTATTTTCATTGTTAGCGGGAAGGTAGGTGATAGCAGTCTGTTTTTTGCTATGATTTTGAATATACCTTTATGGTGTATCTATTTGAATGGAAATGGAATCAGAGATGTTTTAGATGTCAACACTAACAATAACAAAAATGAGAAGGGACATGCTTTGTGTCACACCAGATTTTAAATAATTAGAATCACAATGGCATAAGAAAGTGCTACTTGAAGGGACCTTAGAGGTCATCTGGTACTTTGAATCTCAACCTTATGGGTGGTTGAGGAGGAGGCACACACCTGTGTAGAGAAAAGCTAAGGTGAATGACATATGACATATCATTTACTTGTGTAATAGTTTAAATACTGAAGTTTTCAATGATTGGATTAATTTCTTATAGACCAGAATAGATTCAATTCAATTCAACTTTCAAATGTTGACTTAAAAGTTCAACATTTCCATTACTGGTTGCCTGTTGGTCCCATATTCCTCACAGCTGGAGCATTTATCTGTGTACAAATCAAACAGAAGTGTTTATCCCATCAAAAGGACCCAGAAGAAACATAATATTTTCTTGTAAACAGGGGATCGTAGATAGCTACATCCCAGACCTGAGTCTTCATAACGCACACTATCAGAGCATAAGACAGCCCAGGTCCTGCTCCTTGCTTGGAACACAGCTTCAGCCCACTTTGAGTTCCTTTTGAGGTCTCCTGCTTCAGGTGATATTTCTCCCAGAGTAACCATCTCCCTGATCAGTGAAATATATCTAAAGAGAAAGTTTCTGCTTTCTCCATAACCCACTAGCTTCTTTCCCATCTCTTATGCAATCTCCTCATTAGAAAAATCACATCTTCTTTTGTATATGCCATGTGACTGTGAATCAGAGTTTCCAAATAGTAAGTACTGATTATTCTGCTCATTAATTAGAGGAACTTTATGTCCTAACCATGCTAACAATTATAAAGAAAAAGATCATGGAGAAGAAGAATTTTTAAATGTAACCAAACTCAGATAAGTAGTAAGGCAGAGTGAAGAGTCTCAGTGTTGTTGCTTAAAATCTTTTGAATCTCAACAATTACGTGTGCTGGAATGAAATGAAAGTCTCATATTAGGAAGAACAATGTTTACAGTGGATATTTAGCTTGTTAAAACTCGTAGGAATGTGGTAAAACCAGTAAACTTTGGCTTTTAGGTGTAAAATTTTGCATTAATAGCTGTTTCAAATGTCACCGAAACAAATGATTTGTGTAAGTATGATAACACTTTTAAAAATGGGCACCTCATTAAAATTAGCCCAGCACCTCCTCAGCCAGTTTGCCGCCTATTTTATAGGTTTGTTCAAATGATTTTCACTGGAAATTGTTATGCATCAGAAAAAGAACATGCCTGAAAATATTTAAATGAATCATTAGCAATAGCATTCTTGGTTCAAAGTATCAGACCCATTCCCTATAAATAAAATACGTTCATTGACAATTTGTATGTGTAAATATATGTAATTTTAATTAGATTTAAGTTAAAATAAAGCAATCATACTTGACTAATTTTGCTTTATATAGAAGTGCTCTTGAATCAGTGTTGTTTTAAACAGAATTAAATAGCTTTTCAAGGTTCAAAGACATCATGTTATCCAAATAGGATAATCCTTTTTCCTCCCAACAAAATGGTCTATACTCTATATATTAGACATTTCATTCTTATTAGGATCCTGTTTGTCTCCTTTTCCATATTGTGAGTAAATGTCAACCAGATACTTGGTAGATTTCCATGTAGGGAGGAAGTGGAAATTCACTACCTCCACCCCCCCCCCCCATTCCAAACACATAGGTGCTCTCCTGGTGCAGAGACATGATTTGAAGAAAGAGCAGTCCCAAGCTTGAACAGGTGAGGATGGGGAAGAAATAATCAGCTGGGCTGCTCCTTAGGCACTTAGTGAAATTGAGACCAAGACATATTTTTCTTCACTCTATGCCTGGCTGAATGCATCAGGGGCCACTCCAATGTCTGAAAAGAGGACAGACCAATTGCCGCAAGCCACACCTGGCTTTTAGATCTCAGTACACAGATCTCCCCTGGTCATCTGTGTTAGAGACCATGATCTCTGATGGTTCATATGATTAATTGAAAATATCTGAATTTACTAAAATGCTAGGATAGTTTATAGATGGAATCTCAAATTATTTAATCACATACAATATGTTTATTTTTGCTTATATTGTCTTTTTTTTTATTTTTTTTTATTGCTTAAAGTATTACAAAGGGTATTACATATGTATCCATTTTATCCCCCCGCCCTAGACAGTCCCCTAGCCTCCCCTATCACCCAGTGTCTTATGTCCATTGGTTATGCTTATATGCATGCATACAAGTCCTTTAGTTGATCTCTTACCCCCCTACCTCCTGCCCCGCAACCCTCCCCGGCCTTCCCGCTGCAGTTTGACAATCTGTTTGAGGCAGCTCTGCCTCTGTATCTATTATTGTTCAAAAGTTTATAATGGTCTCTATTGTCCATGAATGAGTGAGATCATGTGGTATTTTTCCTTTATTGACTGGCTTATTTCACTTAGCATAATGCTCTCCAGTTCCATCCATGACGTTGCAAATGGTAAGAGTTCCTTCCTTTTTACAGCAGCATAGTATTCCATCGTGTAGATGTACCACAGTTTTCTAATCCATTCATCTACTGATGGGCACTTAGGCTGTTTCCAGATCTTAGCTATGGTGAATTGTGCTGCTATGAACATAGGGGTGCATATGTCCTTACTGATTGGTGTTTCTGGTTTCTTGGGATATATTCCTAGAAGTGGGATCACAGGGTCAAATGGGAGTTCCATTTTCAGTTTTTTAAGGAAACTCCATACTGTCTTCCATAGTGGCTGCACCAGTCTGCATTCCCACCAGCAGTGCACAAGTGTTCCTTTTTCTCCACATCCTCTCCAGCACTTGTCGTTTGTTGATTTGTTGATGATAGCCAGTCTGACAGGTGTGAGATGGTACCTCATTGCTGTTTTGATTTGCATCTCTCGGATGATTAGTGACTTTGAGCATGTTTTCATATGTCTCTTGGCTTTCTGAATGTCCTCTTTTGAAAGGTGTCTATTTAGGTCCTTTGCCCATTTTTTGATTGGATTGTTTATCTTCCTTTTGTTAAGTTGTATGAGTTCCCTATAAATTTTGGAGATTAGGCCCTTATCAGATATGTCATTGGCAAATATGTTTTCCCACACAGTGGGTTTTCTCGTTGTTTTGTTGATGGTTTCTTTTGCTGTGCAGAAGCTTTTTATTTTGATGTAGTCCCATTTGTTCATTTTTTCTTTAGTTTCAAGTGCCCTAGGAGCTGTATCAGTGAAGAAATTGCTTCGGCATATGTCTGAGATTTTCTTGCCTTTGGATTCTTCTAGAATTTTTATGGTTTCCTGTCGTACATTTAAGTCCTTTATCCATTTTGAGTTTATTTTTGTGTATGGTGTAAGTTGGTGGTCTAGTTTCATTTTCTTGCATATATCTGTCCAATTTTCCCAGCACCATCTATTGAAGAGACTATCTTGGCTCCATTGTATGTTCTTGCCTCCTTTGTCAAATATTAATTGAGCATATTGGTTCGGGCCGATTTCTGGGCTCTCTATTCTATTCCATTGATCTATATGCCTATTCTTGTGCCAGTACCAGGCAGTTTTGAGAACAGTGGCTTTGTAATACAACTTGATATCTGGTATTGAGATCCCACCTACTTTGTTCTTTTTCAGGATTGCTGCAGCTATTCGGGGTCTTTTTTTATTCCAGATGAATTTTTGGAAAGTTCGTTCTAGATCTCTGAAGTATGCTGTTGGTACTTTAATGGGAAGTGCGTTGAATTTATAGATTGCTTTGGGTAGTATGGACATTTTAATGATGTTGATTCTACCAATCCATGAACACGGTATGTTCTTCCATCTGTTTATGTCTTCCTCTGTGTCTTTTTTCAACGTCCTGTAGTTTTCTGAGTAGAGGTCTTTTACCTCTTTAGTTAAGTTTATTCCTAGGTAGCTTAGTTTTTTCGGTGCAATGGTAAACGGGATTGTTTTTATAATCTCTCTTTCTGAAAGTTCACTATTGGTATATAGAAATGCCTCAGATTTCTTGGGGTTAATTTTGTATCCTGCTACATTGCCAAATTCATGTATTAAGTCTAGTAGCTTTTTGATGGAATCTCTAGGGTTTTGTATGTATAATATCATGTCGTCTGCAAATAAGGACAGTTTTACTTCCTCTTTTCCAATTTGGATGCCTTTTATTTCTTCTTCTTGCCGAATTGCAATGGCTAACACTTCCAGTACTATGTTGAACAGGAGTGGTGAGAGGGGTCATCCCTGTCTTGTTCCTGTTCTTAGGGGAAATGGTGTTAGTTTTTGTCCGTTGAGTATGATGTTGGCTGTGGGCCTGTCATATATGGCTTTTATTATGTTGAGGTATGATCCTTCTACTCCCACCTTGCTGAGAGTTTTTATCAAAAATGGGTGTTGAATTTTGTCAAATGCTTTTTCTGCATCAATTGATATGACCATGTGGGTTTTTTCTTTCAATTTGTTTATGTGATGTATCACGTTTATTGATTTGCGGATATTGTACCATCCTTGCATCCCTGGGATAAATCCTACTTGGTCATGGTGTATGATCTTTCTGATGTACTGCTGGATCCGATTTGCTAAGATTTTGTTGAGGATTTTGGCATCTATGTTCATGAGGGATATTGGCCTGTAGTTCTCTTTCATTGTGTTGTCTTTACCTGGTTTTGGTATTAGGGTGATGCTGGCTTCATAGAATGAGCTTGGAAGTGTTCCTTCCTCTTGAATTTTTTGTAGTAGTCTGAGGAGGATAGGTTTTAGTTCTTCCTTGAATGTTTGGTAAAACTCCCCTGTGAAGCTGTCTGGTCCTGGGCTTTTGTTTGATGGAAGCTTTTTGATGACTGCTTCAATTTCTTCCATAGTTATTGGCCTGTTGAGATTTTTAGATTCTTCCTGATTGAGTTTTGGAATGCTGTATTTTTCTAGGAATTTGTCCATTTCCTCCAGGTTGTCTAGTTTGTTGGAGTCAAGCTGTCCATAGTATTTTTTAACAATCATTTGTATTTCTGTGGGGTCTGTTGTTATTTCGCCTCTATCGTTTCTGATTTTATTTATTTGGGTCCTCTCTCTCTGCTTCTTGGTGAGTCTGGCTAGAGGTTTATTAATCTTGTTTATCCTTTCAAAGAACCAGCTCTTGGTTTCATTGATTTTCTGTATTGTTTTTTTGGTCTCTATGTCATTTATTTCTGCTCTAAGCTTTATTATCTCCTTCCTTCTGCTCACTCTGGGGTTTTCTTGTTGCTCTCTTTCTAATTCTTTGAGTTGTAGAGTTAGATGATTTACTACCATTTTTTCTTGTTTTTTGAGATAGGCCTGTAGAGCTATAAACTTCCCTCTCAGGACTGCTTTCAATGTGTCCCATAGGTTTTGGATTGTTGTGTTTTCATTGTCATTAGTTTCCAGGATGTTTTTAATTTCTTCTTTGATCTCATTGGTAACCCAATCAATATTTAATAGCATGCTATTCAGCTTCCAGGTGTTTGAGTATTTTGGGTTGTTTTTATTGTAGTTTATTTCTAATATTATGCCATCGTGGTCTGCGAAGACGCTTTTTATGATTTCAATCTTCTTGAATTTGGGGATACTTTGCTTGTGACCCAATATGTGGTCTATTTTTGAATATGTCCCATGAGCACCTGAGAAGAACGTATATTCTCTGGCTTTGGGGTGAAGTGTTCTGAAGATGTCTATTAAGTCCATCTGATCTAGTGAGTCATTTAGGATTGCTGTATCTTTGCTGATTGTTTGTCTATAGGACTTATCCAGTGCTGTCAATGGTGTATTAAAGTCCCCTACTATGATTGTATTGTTGTCGATCTCTCCTTTGATATTTTCCAGGAGTTTTTTTATGAATTTGGGTGCTCCTACATTGGGTGCATATATGTTTACCAGGGTTATATCTTCTTGTTGTATTGATCCCTTTAGTATTATGAAGTGGCCTTCCTTATCTCTTGTTAAGGCCTTCACTTTGAGGTCTATTTTGTCCGGTATAAGTATTGCTACCCCAGCTTTCTTTTCCTTTCCATTTGCCTGAAAGATATTTTTCCATCCTTTCACTTTCAGTCTGTGTGAGTCCCTTCTAATGAGGTGGGTTTCTTGTAGACAGCAGATGTATGGGTCATGTTTTTTTATCCATTCAGCCACTCGATGTCTTTTGGTTGGAGCATTTAGTCCGTTTACGTTTAAAGTTATTATTGAAAGGTACTTGTTTGTAGCCATTTCTTTTTGTGTGTGTGTGTGGCTGTTTTCTTTCTGAGCTTTTTATTTCTTCTTTTTATACCAGTCCCTTTAGCATTCCTTGCATTGCTGGCTTGGTGGTGACAAACTCCCTTAGCCTTTTTTTGTCTGTGAAGCTTCTTATTTCCCCTTCAAGTTTGAATGATAGCCTTGCTGGATAGAGTATTCTTGGATTCAGTCCTTTGCTTTGCATCACTTTGTAAATTTCAGTCCATTCTTTTCTGGCCTGATGTGTTTCTGTTGAGAAATCATTTGACAGTCTAATGGGAGATCCCTTGTATGTAACTTTCCGTCTCTCTCTTGCAGCCTGTAAGATTCTCTCTTTGTCCTGAACATTTGCCATGGTGATTATGATGTGTCTTGGTGTGGGTCTTTTCGGGTTCACCTTGTTTGGGACTCTCTGGGCTTGTGTGACTTTTTTCTTCCCCACCTCAGGAAAGTTTTCTGATATTATTTCTTCGAGTAGGTTTTCTAATCCTTGTTCATCTTTCTGTTGTTCTGGTACTCCTATTATTCGTATGTTGTTTCGTTTCATGTTGTCCCAAAGCTCCCTTAGGCTCTCCTCCTGTCTTTTAATTTTTTTCTCCAATTGCAGTACATTTTGGGTGTGTTTTGCTTCCTTGTCTTCTAATTCACTTATTCGGTCCTCCGCTTCTCCTAGTCTACTGTTGATACTTTCAATGGAGTTTTTCATTGCAGCTATATCACTCTTCATTTCTTCTTGGGTCTTACTTAGGTTGTTGATTTTTTCATCTGTTTCTTCTAGCTTCTTCCATATGTTATCGATTTTTTCATCTGTTTCTTCTTGCTTCTTGCAGAGGTTGTCGATTTTTTCCTCCATCCGGTTTATGCACTCTAGGATCCTTATTCTGAATTCTTTATCTGTCATGTTGCATGCCTCTGTATTACTTAGCTGCTTTTCTGGAGAGTCCTCCTTCTCTTTCCTTTGGGGGTTTCTTTGTCTACCCATGTTTGATCTCACTGACATATCTAGACGTTGAGTTGTTCAGTGGTTGCTCCCTTGGTGGCAGTGACTCCTTGGTCTGTGGTTGCTCTTCGGGCGGTTGCGGTAGCAGCTGCTCTTCAGTTGTCAGCAGCTCCTCTGGTGGGTGCTGTTCACAGCTGTGGTGGCTCTTCCGGCTGGTGGGGTGAGGTTTCACGTACAGCTGCTGTTCCTCAGCAGAGGATGAGGTGCTCAGGAGGTTGCTGTTGCTTGGATCTGCTGCGTTGATTTAAAGGCACAAAATACAACACAACAAGGCACCACGTACCAGGCACTATACACAAATATATTCACGATATTAATAACCCCAATTAAAGGTGACCACCTGAATTAAGAGAATTAGGGGATAAGGAAGAAGGAAGAGAAAAAGATAAAAGAGAAAAAGGGAAAGAAAAGTAGGGACCAAAAAAAGGGAGTGCAAAAATGAAATTGGAAAAAGGAAGGGGGAAAATAAAAGCGAGAAAAGAAAAGAAAAAAAAAAAAGAGCAAAAAGAGAGAATGAAGTGGAAGAGGGAAGAGACTTTTTATATGAGGAGAATACTCCTATAGAACAGCCATTAATCCCAACAAATTCCAGCAACAGCTCCCTGGATATGAATGCAAACTAGAAACAACCAATAATATAACAATGAAAATAGAATGGTGAACACTAATCCCAAAATAAAATAAAGAAAAAATAAAATGGCACTTTAAAAAATGGTAAAATGGTAGCAGTAATAATACTGGTTAAAAATAAGAAGGTAGTAATTAAAAGGGTAAAATCAGGTGATGGAAAAAGAAGAAAAGAAAGAAAAAAAAAAGAAAAAAAAAGAACAGAAAAAAAAGAATGAAAAAAAAATTGGTTTCTTAGTTAAAAAGTGAAAAAAGAAAAAAAATTGCAGTAGTGAAGGTCCTTCGTTTCTTCTATTCTTCAGTGTGGCTCGCCTTAGACCTTCCAGGTATTCAGGAGAGTGTTGAGTTTCCCTGCGATATACTGTTCCTCTGTGTTGTAAACCACAGTCCTTATTTTAAAGCATGCCGCATTTATTTCCCAGACTGCCTTATTTTGTGTTTAGCAAAGAGTCAGTTTGTGGGTCAGCCTCTGGGTGGCAGTGTTCTGGGGTTGGCCTCTGAGGCTATAGGGCCTCTCTGTCCAGTGGAAGTTCACTGCCCAGAGCTGACTGCGTAATAGTTAGTTACCGGCGCTATGTTGTTGCTGGGATTGAAAATCCCCCTATAGGCCAGGCCCTGTTAACTCCCAGGGACTGATCAGGTTATCTTAATCCTTGATCTCGTACCGGGTGGAATCTGGGTGTGGCTGTGCTCCTTGCCTGGGGGCTGGGGGGAGGAGACTCACTCTCAGGAGCGGGTGGCTGCCCCAGTCCCGGGCTCTGGGGTGTCTCAGCACTCAATTCACTACCACCTCTCCCGGCTCCCCCTCTTTCCCCAGTCTCTCCCCAGATTCCACTCCTCAGCACACTCTCCCTCTCTTCAGCACAGGTGAGTGTCTGTATCCGAAATGTCCCATGAACAGGGTTCAGTGAAAACAAACAAACAAATGCCGGCCGCGGAAACGGGGAAGGCTTGGTTTCTGTAAGCTTCTTCTCTTACCGGGACTGCATGGTCAGGTCAGCTCTTCAGGCTGCCCCCTTTAGGCTCAGTCCTCCGCGGTCACAGAACCCAGCTCTCAATTTCCCTGGCGGCGCCAGGAATCCCGCGGTTCTCCTTTCCCCCCCCCCCCCCCCCCCCCCCCCCCCCCGTCAGGGGCTGTGCCTGTCCCAAGGGACGCGGCTGTCTGCCACGCGGTCTCCCTCCGACTCTCTGGGCTCAGGGGTCTGGCAAACTTTCCTGCCCAAATCCCTGGTTTTTTTTACCTTACCAGGGGAGTTCTGCTCTTCCCGGCTGTAAACCCTCTCACCAGCTGAGCAATTTCGCCAATTCGGTGTGAGTGTTACTAGCTTCAGCTGCTCGCTCCATTTGCTCCGGGACACGACCTGGGACACATCTGCCTATATCGCCGCCATCTTGGTTCTCCTCTATTGTCTTTTTTAAACACACACACACACACACACACACACACACACACACACACACACAAAACAAAAAACCTAGAGGTTTAAAGAGGAGGGAATGCCAGTTTCACATTGTATGTGCTGACACTCTTGGCAGAATCCGTGGCTTTGACTTTCAGATTCTAGGATATGAGCTCCAGAGCCACCCTGCCTGGTGCTCAGTGTGGCCCTGCCATGCCCTGGCCTGGGAGCTTACCTCTCCTAGTTCCAGTTTCCTCCTCCATAAAATGAAGATGGTACTGGTAACAATCTCAGGACTGAGACAAACATTAAAGTCGGTGACGCAGGTTAAGAAGGTGGTGACGTAGGCAAAGCGCTAAGAACTGTTCCTGGTAGATACTGAGCACTCAAAGTCCTCACAAGCATTACTGTACATGGCTATTGCAGTGCTACTTCCTGGCAGCTGTGTGTAAACACCTCTGTCCACCTCAAGACCCATGATTGGCATTCTGTTCATTATTTGTAAGAAAAAGTAAAGGACAGCAGCCTTGAAAAACAGTATTAATTGCTTGAAAACATGATGGTTAGTCCACTAACGAAGGAATTCTTGAAGATTTCCCACTTTTCTGTAACTATAATAACTGTAGTTATGACTCAGTAATAGCTTCTGTATGGAATTACTCATTCTATACCAGCCATGGGCAAACTACAGACCGCGGGCCAGATCCAGCCCGTTTGAAATGAATAAAACTAAAAAAAAAATAAAAAAAAAGACCGTACCCTTTTATGTAATGATGTTTACTTTGAATTTATATTAGTTCACACAAACACTCCATCCATGCTTTTGTTCCGGCCCTCCAGTCCAGTTTAAGAACCCATTGTGGCCCTCGAGTCAAAAAGTTTGCCCACCCCTGTATACCATTTTGGCTTGTAATTTAAGCTGTTTGTGTCAGCAACATGCCTGACATAGTGTGAGAACTTGGACATCCCAGTGTTGGTTTTCTTCCCTAAATCTATTAGGTTGGAAGTGTGGCAGAAACCCCTACCCTACCACCAATAA
Organism: Myotis daubentonii; assembly: GCF_963259705.1. Lineage (NCBI taxonomy): Eukaryota > Metazoa > Chordata > Mammalia > Chiroptera > Vespertilionidae > Myotis > Myotis daubentonii. The sequence continues at coordinate 87,065,441 of NC_081847.1, forward strand.
TGCAGAGCTGGCTCTCTAGAAATTCCCCAGACTCCTTCACTTCTCAATCAAGCAAAGTAACAAGTTCCTACAAATGGAGTGCGAGTGCATGAATGTGTCAGTTCCAGGATGAGCTGAGGACACTTGCTACTTCTCCCATCTCTTCCCCTGGCAACAGGTACAGGGGACTCAGGCTCAGAGGATGCAGTGCTACCAGTTCAAGATAGAAGAGGTTGTGTCCCTGAATCATTGCCTGGAGAGCTACCCACTGATAAGGAATGCCTGCGCTGGCGGGTTGTGTAGCAATTAATAATCTTCTATTGTTTTGGACCACTGAGATTTTGCAGTTTTGTAATATTGGTTCATGCTCCAGTAACTGATATAAAAAGCAACAGAGTTATCCCTATGATTTGCTATTGCTTCAAATATTTGCAAACTCTCTTTTGAGATTGCTATTAGGGCTTCTCACTACTGGCAAATTTTTATAGTTTTAATTTAGAGTTAAGTTTTTAGACATGGCCAAAAGCCATCCAAAGTCTTGGTATAAAAAGTTTAGGTATTGAAATTCTCAATGTATTATTAGAAATCAGTTTCAGTAATTCCAGAAAATGAACCTCTTAATAAAATAACTTCTTAATATAACATGAAGGACTTCATATCATGTTCTAAAGTCTTAGCATGTTGAACCACACTATTGGTCAGCAGACCTGATTTCTGGCTCCTGATCTGCTGCTTACCTTTAAACCACAGTCTAAATTTTTTTTTTATTTTTATTTTTTATTGCTTAAAGTATTACAAAGGGTATTACATATGTATCCATTTTATCCCCCCGCCCTAGACAGTCCCCTAGCCTCCCCTATCACCCAGTGTCTTATGTCCATTGGTTATGCTTATATGCATGCATACAAGTCCTTTAGTTGATCTCTTACCCCCCTACCTCCTGCCCCCCAACCCTCCCCAGCCTTCCCGCTGCAGTTTGACAATCTGTTTGAGGCAACACAGTCTAAATTTTAACTTCAAAAAGCAAGAAGATGACAAATTATGGGCCTTGTATTGAAACATTTTTATAAAAAACTTAAACATTTAAAAAATAAATGCCAGGTTTAGCTTTGAATGGTAAGTAAAATATCCATATGGCAGTGTAATCAAACATTCCTACTTGCTGCAATGAACGATGGTATTATTTCCTAGATATATTCAAATTGTTCTTTGTAAAAATAGTTCTATTTAAAATTCTAATGTCACCTTTCAGTGAGCTATATCACATAATCAGATGAATAATATTGGAATATAGAATTGTGTAATATTTATATTAGCCTGCGGGTTATCAGCAAGCCCAAAACAGCTGGAAAGCAAAAGTTTAAAGGATTTTTGATGTGAACAAATTGGTCTGTGGAGAAGGACCTGTTGGCAGAAAGAGTTTATAGCTATCTGGCTCCTCCCTTCTAATTTCTGCTTTGCCACTACCTTCCCCATGACTCTACTCAGTTTCAGGGTCCATAGTTGGGCCTTGAGAGTGTGGGGACCCATGCAGATATTTCTTAGAGACCCCTATCTAAATATATATTACAATCATATATATATATATGATTAACTGACAACATTTGTAGTGCCAGAAAGTAAGGAAATGCTCAAAAAATAGTGATGGGAATTATATCAAAGGAACACATGTGACAACTGAAAGAGTTTCCAATGGCCAAAAATGGAACATCTTTAGAAACAATATAAAGTAATGTTGGATTATAACCACAAAATACATATATATTTACGTATAGAATAAATATTCATGAGTCCATGCTGAAATAAATGATTAAAGAATAAGTAAATGGAGACTATGCCAACCTCACATCCAGAAGAGATGCAAAGAATTTACACAGAGAGTCTACCCTCAGAAAAGTGGAGGTCAGTCTCCCACTTTTTAATGATGGGCTGGTTATAGTGACTTCCTTCCACAGTGTACAGAATGGCAATGGGGGGAAAAGAGTAAGTTTATAGTGCAGAATCCTGAGAAACACCACTTCAGCCAGGTGATTGAGGTCAACATCAACAGTGCTAAGTAATATTAACATGATCTGATGAGCATAGCACTTTACCTTTGTCGTCTTCTTTCCCAAGAGCCATAACCATGACACATATGTGAGACAAATCCAAAATGAGGGGCATTCTACAAAATCACTGGCTAATACTCCTCACAACTGTCAAGGTCATGAAAACAAAGGAAGTCTGAGAAACTTACAGCCAAGAGAAGAGTAAAGGAATGTGATGACTGAATATAATATGGTATCTGGGGTGGATCCTAGATCATAAAAAATGGATTTTAGATAAAATTTAAAAAATCTGAATAAAGTATGACATTAGTTAATTATGAATCATTCAATAACAGTTCATTAATTTTAATAAATGTATCATATAAATGTAAGATGTTAATAGGGAAAGTGGGTGTGGAGTATGTGGGAACTCACTGTATTATCTCCATAATTTTTCTGCAAATCTAAAACTGTTCTAATAGAAAACACTTATTTTTTAAAAAAATTATTACAAATTTCAAGAGCCCATGTAAGGAAGTGTGATTTACTGACAATTTAAAACTGAGCTTGGCGAACTTTTTTTTATAAAGGGTTGGATAGTAAATGATTTAGTCTTTGCGAGCTACCTATGGTCTCTGTCACTTATTCTTCTTTGTTTATTACCCTTTAGAAAAACATAAATCACTCTTGCAAAAACAAGCAGAACAAACTATCAAATATCATAGTTGCAGAATCCCTGAGGTAAAATAATGTATAGAAAAGAGAAACTTACACATTTGTTTGTCCCACCAGCACACATGCAAGTTTTTCTTAGTTTACAGGTACCATTTCTTCTTCTTCAGGTTCAAGAACTATCGCTTCTTTTTCAACAGTATCCAATACACCATTCCATTCCTGGTTAATTTCATCTTTTCCTGTGAGATAAAGTTAGAAATGGTGTTATTACCCACAAGGCCATGGCCCTTTAAACCTGTTTTATTGAAACAATATAGATCGTCTTGCCTTTGTGGTTCCCTACTATCATTTACTCAGGACACTGCATCATCTATCCAGCCACCAATGAATACTGCCTTCTAATGATTCTCTTAGAGGTTGTTAATATGCATCGTTGATGACAACCTCAAATAAGTCTTACTGAGAGTCACATGCTAATATTACTATTCATAATTTTATAGTATAAAGGTTGAACAAAACACCTAATCGTGGTTGACCTTGGACTAAGCTGTCATCACTGCATCCCTAGAACAATTTCTTTCAGTGCTGACTGCACCGTGGCCTTCACCACACTGCACCAATGAGGAGGAGAGGCACTGGCCCCTTGCACAGAGCAGGAAACGCATTCCCATCTGCACAAGGAATGTCCTTTCTCCAGCCAGCATGGTTTCAGACCAGTTTAGGAAAGCACAATGTCACCATATTGGTTAGAGGTGAAAGAGGATGTGGGTTAAAAGGGCCAGTTAGTGTTGGGAAGTCATAATCTCAGAGCTTTTGAAGGAGAAAAGTGTGGACATTCCCAGGAGTCTTCCTAAATCATGGCACAAAGTCTATCCTTATTGCCCTCAGATGCTAAAGAGGCAGCCTGTAGTTGGAATATGGATGATCAAAAGCAGTACTAAGGATCTGCGGTAAGTGATCAGTATCCCAGAGTCCTTGTCCAGGATCCAAAGCGAGTAACAGACATTCCAAATTAGTGTGTCAGCACCATTCTGGAAACTCAATCTTGTACAGTCCCCCAAAAGAAATTTCATATCAGCCAACTAGAATGACCTGCTTACCCTCCTCTAACTGGCATTCAACCTCAGGGCTCTGATATGACCACATAAGCATAAATCAATCTTGGGGCATTTAGCTGACCCAATGCATAACAAAATTGGAGATAGAGGATCAGAGAGATTTCTGAATGAGAAAAATAGGGACTTGGGAGCCTGGCATGGCCAGCTGTAGCTGGATCCAAGTCATCATAAGGAGAAAGACAATTTCAACAAAGACTCTCCAAAATGTAGGGGCCTCTGAGATGGGGGACCCAGTGCAGAGACCTTTGCTTGTCTGGTCTAAAATGGCACTTCCTCTCTTCAGTTCATCAGATAGGCCGTGCCTACACTGACTCTAGACCTCCAACCTCCATCTAAAACTCTCTGGACAATCATGCAGAAGCATATTGCAGATCTGCATTCAAACTCAGTTTTTGCCACTGTTGTAGGCATTGGCGATAGAGATGAAAAACCTTTCTGGCATTTTGTTTTAAAAAGTGTATGTATCCTGGCAAATCTATCTTCAGGCCCCTGCTGGCTAATGACTAATCTGCAGAGCTAACTCAGACTAAGATGTTAATCCTGATAATATTTTAATTCCAGATAATGCACTTTCATTTCACAAGATGTCTTTAATGCCCAACATAAAGTTGTAACCTCTGACTCTGCTTGTTGAAACATGTAGATTCACAATTAACTGGCCACAGAGCATTACGGAGCTCCAGCTACTTATCAGGGATTATCATTTAAATTTACCCTCCTGAATACATTTAAAAAAAAAAAACCTCAAGTATGAGAGGAAATATTTATTTCAGAGTTGGGATATGGATAATAACTGTCTCTATTCTTCTGGATACTCCAAAACTTAGCCCTGAATTCGGCCAGATAATTAAGAAAAGCCGTGCTTGGATTCAATATTGTTTCTGCACCAGGCCCTTCCCAGTGTCCACAATGCTGTGCTAAGAGTTGCTTCCATTGGCTTGTGTTTCCATGTGGCCCCATTGATCTAACTTTAGGGGAAAAGGGCCTCGACATCATGTTTCCTGAAAGGTCCGGGTTGGGGATGTTGCTCATTAATGTACACATTCGCATGAGAACTTGGAGCAGGAAAAAACATTCATCTGATTTTTCTGGTTGCTTTTTATAAACAACACTAGAGGCCCGATGTACAAAAATTGTGCAAGAATAGGCCTTCCTTCCCCCGGCTGCCGGCACCGGCTTCCCTCTGGCACCCAGGACCCGGGCTTCCCTCACAGCCCCGGCTTCATTTGGAAGGTCACCCTGAAGGCGTCCTGTCTAATTAGCATATTATGCTTTTATTATTATAGAATAGAGGCCTGGTGCACAAAAATTTGTGCACTCAGTGGGGAGGGGGTGGCCCTTAGCCTGGCCTGTGCCCTCTCACAGTCTGGGGCTCCTCAGGGGATGACCACCTGCTGGCTTAGGCCCACTCCCTGGGGGATTGGGCCTAAGATGGCAATCAGACATCCCTCTTGCAGCCCGGCAGCCCTCAGGGGGATGTCCACTTGCCAGCGGGTAGCAGACCTAAGCTGCAGTCGGACATCCTTAGCACTGCTGAGGAGGCAGGAGAGGCTCCCACCACCACTGCTGTACTGGCAGCCATCAGCCTGGCTTGTGGCTGAGCAGAGCTCCTCCCATGTGAGAGCACCCTGACCACCAGAGGGCAGCTCCTGCATTGAGCGTCTGCCCCCTGGTGGTCAGTGTGTGTCATAGTGACCAGTCATTCCCAGTCCTTCTGCTGTTAGGGTCAGTTTGCATATTACCCTTTTACTATATAGGATAGAGGCCTGGTGCACGGGTGGGGGCCGCCTGGTTTGCCCTGAAGGGTGTCCTGGATCAGGTTGGGGGTCCCGCTTGGGTGCCTGGCCAGCCTGGATGAGGGGATGATGGCTGTTTGCAGCTGGTCACATCCCCTTCAGGGTTGGGGTCCCCACTGTGGTGCATGGCCAGTCTGGGTGAGGGGCTGAGGGCCGTTTTCAGGCTGGCGGGTGACTGAAGCTCCCAACCTCTCCTTTTTTTCTTTTTCTTTTTTTATTCTGGGATTTATTTACCTTCTATGGCTGTCACTGGAACTGAGATCCGGCTTTAGCTCTGAGGCTCGGCTCCAGCTCTGAGACCTCGGCTGCTGAAAGCAGGTATCTGGGTTTGTTTGGCTTCTATAATTTAAACACTGTTGCAGCTCCAGCTCTGAGACCTGGATGGCTGAAAGCAGGTTTCTGGGGTTTGTTTAGCTTCTATAATTGCAACATTGTTTCTTAGAGTGCAGCTCAGAGGCCGGCAGCGGCAGGCGGGGAACCTTTGCTTCCTCCATCACTGGAGCAAGCAAGCCTCCTGTTCGCTTCAGCTGCCTGGCTGCCGGCCGCCATCTCGGTTGGCAATTAATTTGCATATTGGCCTGATTAGCCAATGGGAAGTGTGTCAGAAGTACAGTTAATTACCATGTTTGTCTATTATTAGATAGGATGTGGTGGCCTGCATGTTTTTACTGCTGGAAAACTCATAGCCACGTTTGAGGCTCAAATCAAAGAGCATCATTGGCACCGTGGTGTGCCCTAGGCCGACTTCACGCTCTAACTTATTTCCTGTCCTTATTTTCCTATCTCATTTTCTTTTTTCATATAAATGTTCATTCTCCTGTGTTGTTGGCATATCTGTAAGTTAACCTTCTATTCTTTTTGATACAAGGTTGGTTATAAATAATTCAGAAGTCCTGACCCAAGTGCTTTGAGGCTTTATGTTGTTGCACTTTAAAGAGTGTGGGCTTTGGAATGACACAGGTTTGGCTTGACTATTAGATTTGCTTATGAACTCTGTGACTTTTGGCCAGTTTCTTTACTTGATATGGCATGTTCCAGAAGCACTGTAACTGCTGGTTAATCCCATTCTCTTTGTTCCCAATGCCATCTTCCCTCCAGCATTTCTATGCATGCGATGTTTTCCAACATGTATCACTTTATAAAGCAGGCAAATGAGCTAAGGCAGTCCTAAGTAATTATCCCCTGGAGATGAATACCAACATGAGGAAAGATCTGGAGACCCAGATAAGAGCTCTATTCTCTACAAAAATTAGGAATGGGCATAAGATCCCTTATTTATATGATGGTAAAGTACACATCTGTACACCTTTAATTTTCTATTCCACCCCTGAATTCATGCTCTGCCCGGCTACTGAATTTGCACTGCTGATTTTAGCCCTTCATTTTCTGGCTGTCATCAATATTTCCCCCCATTAATACAAACAGGACTACATCTCAGCCTTATATCCATACCTCAAAGAGATAGTGTCAATCCTTGCCACAAGCAACCAAAACAGTATGTCCCATCTTAACAAGTCTCTTCTATCTAATGAATGAATTTACAGTTTCAAAGCATAGTAAACCCATCAGGAGGAATTAAATGATATGTTGCACCAGGAATAACATCTGTATCTGGCATTTGGGTTAGGTTGTTAAGTAAGAGGAACATGGAGCGCGTGAACCCTGATAATAAATAAACCTGTCTTGGATATTGTTGTTAAGCCCGCCTTTTCCGGAGATTAATGTAGCAGGTAGTAAAACATATCATACACACATAAATGTGATATTTTTGTTCTATTTGAAGTTTCTCATGGAAAATGGTTTTGTGATTGGCCTTTGGGCAGCACTTTATTTATAATCCTATTTGCAACTTGGAGAGATTTCACCTAAGAAGGCGAGTGAGCATCCTGCTCCACGTTTTGTGATTCTGAAAATGTCACTGCTGTCATTTGTCAAGTATGCCTGAAATCTGCCTTTTCAATAAATGACATCTCCCACTCCTTTTGGGTGAAACCTTTCACTCCTTTTTCCTTTCAGAAAGAGATCTAAACTGAGAGAGAGAGAGAGAGAGAGAGAGAGAGAGAGAGAGAGAGAGAGAGAGAGATGGATTTGGATTCTTAGTTTTAGAACAGGAATGAAATTGATTTCTTATATATCAGAACTACTCATTTTTGGTGTCACACAATTAGACAGTCTTGGTTTTCTTTTGTTTTTTACCTTGGGATGGAATACCATTTTATTGTGTTCATAAAATGGATTATATTTGTTTTTACTTGGAAAAAAAAAATCTATGGAGCAAGAGTTGCCTTCCCAATTCAAGCAGACTTTTATCTGCTCCTCTATGGTTAATTTCTTGCTTTTCCTTCTGTAAGCCTCAGGACATGCTTCCCTTTTCCTCGGGCTTACCTGCTAAAGTCACATAATTGCACTTCCTTCCCTGGGGCTCAGGGTCCGGCATCCCAGCAGTGATGTCTTCTGGCTGACCTGTCTGTCCTCTGGCCACTGGCTTACTTCTCTGCTTCTAGGTTACATCATCTGTGAGATGTGGGCTGTGCCTCCTCACATTCTGGGGGATGCTGGGAGGATTAATTAGTGTTTGCGGTACACATTGAGGCTCAGGCCTGCAAGATGCTTTATGAATTTAGAATACCTCTCTGTTCACAGCAGGCTCAGTTATGAGGAAGCTGCTAAACACAACCCTCACCCTCATTGAAGCTCGGTGACCTTTCTATCTATCCCACTAATTCCATGGTGTCTCCCAGGGAAGTATTCTGTGCCTCTCCAACCTGGACTCTACTTTAACAGTAAGTGCAGCAAACCTGGGAAGCATGTACTGAAAACAAAGAAGGGACTTACTTATTTGAGTCATGCTTGTTCACATGGAACATGATAGAAGCTGGATTTCTGCTGAATCAAAAATCTGTTTGTTCCAGCAGATCACCCAATGTTGTATATCAATTTTCATTCCCACTAATGGAATTAGGCTCCCAAACCATTTCTAATCAGTTTTTTCCCCTTCATTTTGGATTTCAAGTGAAGGGACACATTTAATGCTGTCATACTTATCAGAGGAATGGTGGCTTCTCCTGGGAGACATAGAGTGGGTGATATATTTTGTCTATTTTTCTCCTCATGCATTTAAGACAGAGGTGTCATTTAGAGCCCCATTAAGTATGGAAAGGAGAGATGAAATGGAGCCCAAAAGTCTGGGGTATAAATTTCATTCCTGCCACTAAGTATGATCTTGGGAACATCATTTTCTTCCATTAAATGGAAGTAATTCAATTTGTCTTTTGGGGTTGGTGTGAGATATAAGGAGATAAGATCGTTTCTGGTGATACTCAATGATGTTTACTCAACGAATATTAGTTTTGTTCTCTTTTTTTCCTCCTATCTTCTCTATTATTTTGACAAGTGTCCTTTTCCAGCTGAGAATCCTTCTGACCTTGAATGACAGATCTGGCTTACCTGAATCTAGTGCATTTCTTTAATCACTGATTCATCAGTAATCTGTGTAGTATTTGGTCTCATGGAAAATGGGTTAGTGTGGTAGAAACTTCTACTGGGACAGTGGGTTTGAGCAGAAGTGAATTTTTTTGGAGGCAGAGCTAATAGGAATAGCTTTTGGGACTTGATTGATATAGTGACATAGAAGGAGGAGAACCAAGGACTAAGCACATTGTTTTTGGACTGAATTACTAAGTGGGTATTTCCCACTTAGTAAGATGGGAAAACAGAAGGAATAAGAGTATTGGGAGGGAACCAAACCAAGTGTTATATCTTACACATACCAATTGTGAGAAGCCCATTATAGAATCAAGGCAAGATGCCTTTAGGTAGTAGGATATATGCATCTTAGGTTCAAGAGGAGAGATTAGGAGTAGACAGGTGAATTTGGCCTTTGTAGACAGACTATATACAAAATTATGAGACTGAATAAGTTCATACTGCAGAGAGCATCTCGATAGAGAAAAAAATAGCCTATTACCAAATTTTGGTTGTTTATACATTTGGCAGCCAAGTAACAGAAAAAAAAGGAATTAGGATAGAAGATTGGTAAGTCCGGCCCAGAGAGGCAGGGGGTGAGGGGGTTGCGGGGAGAGTGGATATCAGGAAGTCACAAAAATAAAGGTATGCAGTATCTAGTTAGCCTGCAGTATCATCATCTGTCTGATAACTTTGAGAAAAGTTGTAAATTTGCCATTTTCCAGTGAGTTTTATTGTAAAAATAGGAGTGATGTTCTTGTCCAGATTTTTATACAGTAAGCAGAAGTCAGAAGTCTCACCATCATTCTTGAAAGATAGCTTTGTTGTACATAGACTTCTAGGATGACAGTTCATTTATCTTAGTTCTTTGGAGATACAATTCTATTGCTTATAGTTTCTAAGATTATTGCTGAGAAATTAGCTGTCAGTATAACTGTTATTTAAGGTGATCTTTCTTTCCCCATTGGTTCTTTAAGATTACCTCATTGCCTTTCACATTCTGCAATTACATTTTTATATGCCTGATTATAAATTTTATTTTATTTATTTGCTTACACGATATGTTGGGATTCCAGAATGGTGTGTTTTGCATCAACTCTGAAAAATTCCCATGTAATATCTTTACCTCTGATTACTGAATCTTTTGCAATATTGAATATTGTCAAAAGACAATATTAAAAATAATGCCTATTGTCTTTGCCTTTAACTTTTCTTTCATGATTGCTTTTCACAAATTTTGAGGGATTTTGTCATGCATTTATCTAGTTTAATTTATTCAACTAACTAGATAGACTTCTAGATATAGATGCATACATATATTAATGGGTTGAAATTTTATTGCTCCAGATTGAGTTTGCATACGGGTCAGTCAGTCACCTGGGAGTCCATTTACCCAGAATTATTTAAAAATAAATATTCAGCTTATAGTTTTGGAGGCTATAAAGGAAGTGTGAATTTCAGCTCCCAGCCTGCTTGAAGGTTTGTTAATTGAGAATTCTCATTACAGTGTTTCTCCCTTTCTTCTACTATACTTAAAATAAAATCCAAAACACAAATACACCAATGTCCTTTATGGCACACCTTCCCCGCCCCCTCTTGTTTATATGCTGAATTTGTTGTCCTTTAGGAAACTGAGTTTATGATTTTTTGTTGTTGTTGTTTTGTTAATCCTTACCCAAGGATAGAACCTGCAACTCAGGTTCTTGCTCTTGACTGAGAATCGAACACACAACCCTTCAGTGTGCGGGCTGATCCTCTAACCACTTAGTTACACCATCCAGGGTGGATTTTTTAGTTTCTTTTAATGTCAAATTTGTATTTCATAAGGCTTCCAAACTTGTGAACTCTCCATGCTCCATTATTCAAGCCCTCCTTAGACCTCATGATTCCAGAACATCATTGATCAGTAGATAATATCTACTTCAACTTCACTCTTTTCATGGATTTATTCTTGTCTTTTTTTCTTTGCTATCATGGTATTCTCTTACTTTATCCCTAGTGCAGCCAGATGTCAAAAATATATTTTTAAAATAATTTTTGATGCTGAACTGAGAGTGGTTTCTCTAAACCTCTAATATCCATAGTACCAGAAAAGGAAGCCTCCTTCTCTTTGCTTACTGAAAATCTAGTCACTTTAAGGCCCAGTTCTAATACCACTTTTATGAATTTCATTCTGCTGCCCCTCGTTTGCGTTACTTTTTCTCTATCTTTTAACTCGTATATTTTTCTCAATGTATCATTTGCAGTGTTCCACCTTACAGTAAAATTTGTCACTTACATGTGATTATCCCCTTCCATGTAGGCTGACTCTTGAAGGCAGGAAGATATGTTTTAAGTCATCTTTCTCTTGGCCAAGAGAATGGCACACATATCTATTTAATGTATGTTGAATAAGTAAATGGATTGATGAATGAACAAATAACAACATTTTTATAGGTTTGGAATTAACAAGAGTTACATTAGGCACCTAATATATGTCATGCATGTTGCTAAAAGCAAAGTAAATTGAAATAAATGAAACAGATCCTTAAAGAGGAGGGATTGCCCTTTAATTCTCCAAAATGAAGTTTCTGGGGGAGGGAAGAATTTCTTGGATGATTTCCTTGGATGGGAAGCTAGTATATAAAAATAGGGCCATAATCAGTGATGCATTCATAATGAATTATAGGAGAAACAAGGATTCTGGAGGGCCGACTCTTCATGGTTGAGATTTATATCATGTATGTCAGCCATGCTTCTTCACAGCTCATTGTTGGTATATGGCGAGGCTAGATGGGCCAAGGGTCAATTGAGATGATACATTTGAGGAAAATATACTAGTTAGAAGATAGAGAAAAAGTAACGCAAACTAGGGGCAGCAGAATGAAATCCAATGTGTGTGTGGGGGGGGGGGGGCGGGTATGTGTGTATGTATGTGTGTGAATTTACAGGCCAAGAAGAGTTGTTACATTACCTTTATCCCAGCATTCAGAAAAAATAAATAAAAAATACCTGTGAGCACAGAATAGATTATTTTGACTTATAAGAGCTATGCAATAAATAGCCTATTTTTGTACATAACACATTCTCAATAATGTGCATCAAAGTTGATTGTATAAAGGCTAAATAATGAACTTACATATTATAAAAGTAGGGGGAGATGGACCCAGCCACAAAGAGCTAAAATGTCCTCAATTGCATTTTGTCTTTTACACAAATCTCTTTGATTTACTTCTAGAATTTCAAATATGTTCCTGTTTGTTATCTTTTATTCACAACTGAGCAAACAGTTGACTGGCGTAAGCCCAATGAGTGTCTTGTTGATTTACCACTCTTGGCATTCAGACCGATTTCCATCTTTGTTTCGACTATATTAGATTTATGCAATCCACACTTCTTGTATCAGCATTTTTGTCTTCCATTTGTTTTTATAAAATGTTAAAGACAGAAGGCAATGAAATATTCAAAATACACAAACACTGTTGTGTAAATACACTGCCAAAAGTGTACCGCTGGTTGGCAGTCAGAAAAATCTATGTACCACCTGAACATTTTAGCTTATCAGCTGTGTAGAGAAAACCAAATTTAGCATATAAAACCTAGTTTTGACTGTTGATGTATAATGTGCAAACCAATAGGTTGTATAAATTCAGAATGAACATAAGTCAAATAAAATGTCTAGCTAGACTTATGCCCCTAACGTCTCTTTGTTTACGTGTGCATGAGCTTCATATTTTTGGAGCCACGACTCTCTCTTCAGGAATAAACTACAGTTGCTAACTCTGAGCATCTAGAAAGGAAAGTGCTCAAGACTGTATGTCAAGATTGGCAAAATAATACTAACAGTAATAAAGTAATACTAATAGTAATGTTTTAGCAATGCTGACATATAGGTGTTCATTTAATTAATCTTTTTTTGTTTGAAATATTTCATTTAAAAAGGTTAAAGAAATAGCAGAGGTAATATTCTCCCCCTCAATGACAAGAAATTTCCTTCCCATCTTCATTCAAAGACTTTTACCTAAGTTACTGTTTCAATTCGCATATGCATGCTCCTGCATAATATCCTTCCTTTGTGAGACCCTATGCAATATTAAGCTTCCAATAAGATTTGTCTTTTGAGTTCTTAGATTCTTTTTTCTTTTTTTCTTTGTGATTTTGAGCTTTCTTATCCCCCTTTTTAATATTCTGCTCTTGGAAAAGGATGTACAATTCACTATTGACACTTCAGTTGAGCCCAAGTCAGTATGATACTTCTGCGAGGCAATTTTCCAGTTATCAAGTAAAAGTATTAGAGGGAGTTTCGTTGTTAACAAGCAAGAGAGCCAATATTTGGAAAAATTGCAAATAAGTGTATTTGTGTGGGAGAAGAGACTCCTTGTCCCTTAACTTTATCCAAATACGTAGTTGCTGAGAACCAGCACCTATAGGGACAAGGTGGTCCTGGTCAGCTTTCTTCTCCTTCCTTGCCTGGGCCTCAGACTGTGACAGTGTAAGGAACTTGTGACATGGTCTTTTGTTGACTTATGAAGAATTTATTCAGCCACCACTCCACCTAAATACTGCTGTGGAAACAATTGGTTTCATAAAGTGACCACGGGACTTTTTTTAAAAAAGTACTTGAGTTGTCGCTCCTGTTCTGTCATTCAATTAGTATGAGATTTGGGGCAACTTCTAATCCATCCTTGATCCTTCCATTCCTTGTGAGTAAATATGTAAAAAGGACTAAATGAGTGGCTTTCAACCCTGGGGGCACATTACAATCCAGGGAGTGTTTTAAGGATACGAATACCTGAACTTTATTCCTGGGTATTTTTATTTAATCTGTGCCAGGTGGAGTGTGAACATCAGTGCTTTGAAAAAGCACCTCAGGTGATTGTAAGGTACAGCCAGGGCTAAGAACTTCTGGTCAAGATGATCCCTAAAGTCTGGTCCAGGGAGATAGTGTATCGTAGGTGTTTAAGAGAATGAGCATTGCATTAGATGGAGCTGGGTTTGAATCTTAGCTCTCCCGCTTGCTGGCTTTATAAACTTGTTCAAATTTGTACTTCTTTTAAGTCCTAATTTTCTCATTGCTATAGTAAAGATATACTTGCCTCCTTGAGTTGTTGTAAAGATTGAATATAAGAATGATTTATGTATATGAAGTAGCTCAGGACTTTGCACATAGAAAACTTTTAACAAATGCTGATGATAAAGAGGATAGTTACTGTGATAAGACTTATCACCCCACCTTCACCCCCAGAAACATAAATTCTTGCCTGAGTGTAGTGCTGGCCCAAGTATAGAATGTAGAGTAACAGAAAATAAAGTACCAGAAACAGCCCCATTGCATATCTTCAAACTTGGTATATCACACAAGTGCATTTTGTATTACCAGGGACTATGCAATAAATGGTGCCTAGAGCAGTTGGCTACAAAAAAAAAAAAGGAAAATAATAACAACATAAAAAAAAATTAATGCCCTACCCTTACTGTAGATTCCAGATAGATGAAAGGCCTAAATATGACAGAGCAAACTTGAAATATTTAGACAAAAATAGGAGAATGTTATGATATTAGAATAGAAAGGCTCATTAAACAAAAGGACAAATCACAAGGGATAGAATAAAAATGCTACTTGCTTTTAAATTTAACACATTTATATTCCAAAAATACTATAAAGTTAAAAATATTTGCAATACATATAAGTAACAATCCTATAATAATCAGAATAGGTTAAAAAATCTCTACAAATCAAAAAGACAAAATAAATCAAGACTAAAAAACAAATGGACAAAGTTTAGGAATTGGCAGCCCATAGAAGTAAGCAAATGAAAGTATGTACAACTTTACTATGTGAGAATTAAAACAAATGAGATGCAAATACACATTCATCAAAATTTAAGTCCTGATGGAAATGCAAATTTCTGTGACAATCTTACAAGAAAACCCCAGCTTATGTGTCTAGGGGAACACAATCATGAATGATTCCAGCAGTGTTTGAATATATAGAAATTTAATCAACTTCAATGCCATCAATAGGAGAAGTGATAAATGAATTGTTCAAGAATGAAAATTAATGGGTTTAAACTATTTTATAAATGTGGATGAATTTCTCAAATACTGTGATTTTTTTTTTGAGAGCATTGCAGAAAGACCTACATAACATATTGCCAATCTGTTACTAATATATACATTGTAGTCAAAAGTATACACTGTCACATGAGGTTAGTAGATAGCTGGGGTGACAGGGAGAGAGAGAGATAGAGAGAGAAGGGATGAAAATACACAGAAGGAATTTCAACTTTTTTCTACTTCTCTGTTTCTTTTTTAAAGACTTGAAGAAAATATGGTAAAATGTATTATACAGGGTGTTCCCCCAAGTGTATATGTATATTGAATAGTTATTAATTTCAATGGGTTAAATCTGAAAAGAAAGAAACACCAATTGAGCTATCAGCTGTTAAAGTGTGTATACATTTTTGAGACATCCTGTAAATATCATCCTTGCCTGCCTTTTCACCCTGGTGTCCCTCTATGCCATTTCCTAAAATAATCGTCCTGCTGTTAATTCTTTTCAATTTTGCGTGTGTGCGCACACTGCCCCAGGCCCCATGCTGTGACCTTTGTGTGCATTTCCTCATTTAGTGGTCATGAGGGAGTTTCTATCACTCTCCCTTTCGATGGATGAGGACAGTGAGGTCCAGGGAAGTGAAATATGCCCCCATGACCACAGCACTGTGACGGGAAGGTTGGCAGTGGGACTCCAGAGCCCACCTTATTGACACCACACTTTGGAAAAGATCAAAACTACTTGAGTGTGCAAATAAAATGTTTATTGTGTCAGGTCACCTGGCTTTGCCTTTGGCGAGAAAAGGAAATGGAATGAGTAGCGTATGGTGGGGCTCTGATAGGAAGACTTTAGACACATGTTCACGTAGAGAGAAAAACTGAGAGGCACAGTCTTGAGGCTCCCCAGGTAAGTGCCTGTGTTATTTCTCTGAGCCCCTTATATCCCACGAATCCTACACATGTCCTACACTCAGTTCCAACCCTTAGCCTCCTTTCTCTCCACCAGAGGCCTTCATGCATCCTGAAGACCAGGGTTTGGAGCAGGGCAAGGGAATTATTGTTGACTCAGTCACACAGTTCCATTCCTCTTCTAAATGAATTTGCACCTTTAACGCTTAAATCCATAAATCTGAGAAATGTTATCTTTCTCGCCATCCTAGAGTGAAGACACACAGGGTCTCCTCGTGTTTTAGAGGACAATAGTCATCCAGGGCTGTCTGTGACTACAGGGCCATGTCTGTCTAATTCACGGAGGGACTATTACCAGCCGGGAGCTGCTCTCTATAATCAGCTTTATCAGTAGTAAAGGCTGACATTTTTATTTTTTGTTGATTCTAGAGAGAGAGAGGAAGGGAGAAAGAAAGAGAGAAACATCCATGTGAAAGAGAAACATCCATTGGCTGCCTCCTGCATGTCCCCTACTGGGGATTGAGCCCACAACCAGGGTACATACCCTGTCCGGGAATTGAACTGGTGACCTTTTGGTGCATGGGACCATGCTCAACCAAGTGAGCCACAATGGCCAGGTCAAGGCTGACATTTTGATTTCCATTTAGGGCTCATTACCTCCCCCCCCCTCCACAATTGGTACTAAACTCACGAGGAGGAGAAAGAGGGTAATTTATTTGCCCGTCTCCCCAAATCTCCACACACAGTATCATGGGGGAAAATAAACAAGAGAAGGCAAAGAGAAAGAGGCACAGTGCCAAACGGCAGCACACTCTGACACTCAGCTCTGGGGAAGGCTGAGGATAGCAGCAGAGCCAAAAAAAATAAAAAATAAATAAAAAAAAGCAAAAGGAAAATCTATGTTGTTTTAAAATGGTTTATTGAAGGAAATAATAGTAACAGGAAAATCAATAAAGCACACGATGCAGAATAAAAAAGTAATGAAGTCTCAGGTAAAGACAAGCGCTCTTGGATTCAACAGAGGAAATCATGGGACTAATAACAATTATGTACTTTCTATTATAACAACAAATAAAATGTTTCCAATTGTAGCCACTGATCCCAATAACCTGGAGTGCTCGAGAATCCTCATAAGTGTTCGGTCTTTCCTACTAAGGTCAGCTCAATGCTTATGGTGTGTTATCAATACAAGTAAAGTGATGTCGCTGGGAAAGGAAGTCGCCTCGGTGTTATAATGCCAATATGTCTTCAAAACATGGAAGTGGTGATCTGTCGGGAGCATTTCTGAATTTTATTTTATTTTATTTTTTTTATTGCTGGAGAGTCAAATGTAGACATTGGACAGAGCTCTTTCTGCCACTCCCCCCCCCCTCCCCCGGGGTTAAAAAAGGAGGAACATACTTAAGAACTCCACTAACAATATCAGCACGGTAGGAAACTATAAAACAATTGCATTTATACAGAACAAGTCTTAGCTCATTCCTCCTACCAAACTTGTAGTCCCGAAAGACCGGATTCTGGGAAAGCCCTAAGACAGCTATAATTAGGTTGCCCTGTTACCTGCCACTCCTGGCTAAGATAACACTCCTCCTCCTCCTCCTCCTCCTCCTCCTCCTCCTCCTCCTCCTCCTCCTCCTCCTCCTCCTCCTCCTCCTCCTTCTTCTTCTTCTTCTTCTTCTTCTTCTTCTTCTTCTTCTTCTTCTTCTTCTTCTTTTTCTAGTGTCCTGGGAAAACTGTACGTTCCTGGGATACAACACTGCCCCCACTGTATTTTTCCCCCTCAACTCTGTCCATCTACATCTCTTAATTGTCCTGACTCCTCATATGACATTGAACACAATAAGCCTGACTTCCTCTTTGGCTGTGTGACAACACTTCATGCTTTGGGGATCTTTCTTCATGCAAGCTGAATGCTGTCCTGCCTCGGCTTTCCTGGTTAAAAGGTTGCACGCCCATTTGATCTGGCCCCATTACAAAACTCTGTGATGAAAGCGTTCTATACCCTTTGTCATTTGTCAAGGAGCAGGAATCAAGGTCTTGAAGGGGGAATTGGTCTGTAGAATGGGTGCCCTTTTGTGCAGATTACGGTTAAAGATTTGGCATTGAGGGCCAGGCAGCTCAGCACCATCACCAAGGTGTCAGGAGGGAGTGGTGAGTCACTAAGAGGGGAAGGGGCACTCTTTGGCATTTTCTGCCTCTTGTACCCTTTGTCTGAAATCTTCCTTTCACTTTTCTTCCTGGTGGCCTCTTAGTCATTCTTCAAGGCTCAGCTTAAACACCAGATCTTCTACAGAGTCATTTGTATTGCCGCCTCCTCTGTCTTTCTCCCCTCTTCTCACTTTCTCTTTCCCGGCCTCAGTAGAGGTACCACTCCCATCCAATGGGTTGCTGGCTAATCATGGGTACATATGCCTCAAAATGAACTAAAGGATTCTAGGCACCTGCCTGTCACCTCCCCAGAGGATGAGAGCCTTGAGAGCAGAGAGCATGCCTTGCAGATTTCTTCATATTTGCAGAGATTACTAGGAGCCCAATAGATAATACAATACAGGTAGGAACAAATGAACTGATGAACACATGAGTGAATAAAATGCATTTTGCCTCCGGTCATCTGTGCAAGCACTGCTATCTAATGAAATGATAGTGAGTAATTACACTGAATGGATTCCAGAAACTAGCTCTGATAACTTTCACACCTGCCTAACCAAAACCTTCGGGAATCATCTTCTTCCTGTCTCCCACCCTGTTGATCCCAAAGCCCATCCCCTTATACCAGTGTCTTCCGTACCCACTGCTCCACCCTCCTGCTGGTATTCTGCTTTGCGGTATGGTTGTGCTTGTTCACGTTATTCCAGCCCCTTCCCATCACCCATGTCCAAACAGCTGTTTCATGCCAAGGGTAAAATGGATGTGTTTACGGAGATAACTTGAGAATGCACTTGCTAACTATTAGAGGCACATGAGCTATGACAAAAAGCTAAAATGATCCGAGATGTTAGGGATGTTAATATAATACGTTGGAAAGAGATGTGCATGGGGGCCCCTTATCGTTCATGACAAGAGCAGAAACTCAAAAGCAGACTCCCCTGTGGAACTGAGAACCTTTTACAAGATTAAAATCGTTCCAGGCACTGTCAGCTGTGACAATGGCATTAAACAGTTTCCCACAAGGAATGGAAATAAAACCAGATCGAATAACAGGGACCCATACGTGGCTGCGCGATGAGAAGCGAAAGACGCAACCATGGCAGGAAGGATGGCCCTGCCATGTGGGGGTGCCAGGCGATTCACAACATCCTGCCTGGGTGCAACGTTCTGCCTGACACTTTAATAACACAAATAGCTCATTTTAACCGGTTTTAGCTTATGCTTCCCTGGCCTTTCTGTTTCTGCTTCTCACTGGAAGCATATAACCTGTTACCAACTCCTGATAATATGCGACAGCTTTAACTTGAGCTCCCCAAGCTGAGTCCTGGGACCTGGTAAATAAGACATTTCTCTTCACTTTCTACTGTGAAGCCATTCTTGGTATTTCTCCCGTTTCCTATGCCTGAGAGGGCTCAGTAGGGTGCTGACTTTCAGTAGAGATACAAATGCAGTTGCAAACTTGGCATTGATTAATCCTGATCTTTCCTGCAAGGGGGAAATAGAGGTTGTTTTTATAGTACGGATGTCTCTGGAGGAGTTGGACTTCTAACATCTCTGATGGGTAATCTAACTGGGTTTAGAGGGTTGTAGGGAGCTCACTTGGGAAGAATGAAAGGCACACGGTGGTCTGAAGGCAGCTGCTATTCATTTACTTATAACATATTTTAATTCCAAAGGATCTTAAGCCAATGTCAGCTCCTGAGACTGATACCATCGTGATTAACCCAGTTATCAATTAATTAACAGGAAAGAAGCAAAGGGAAGTTGCAATTAAGACATATGCCCAGTAAGGTCTGAATAATGTAGGGCAGGTGACTGACTACTTGTCAACCACACTAGGAACAGGGCATTGGCTGTAGTTGGCGGGTAGGCATGGCCGCTGCACACAGGAAGATGTGCTATTTAAACTCCTACACAAGGGCAGCTCTCTCTCCTGGCCCTCTTGCTCTCTTAGCACTCTTGTTGCCCGGGGTGTGCTCTCGCGCTCCATACTCATCCACATGGCACATTTGCTATCACTGAACTTGAGGAATAGTATTACTTCGTCTGAGCCACCTGAGTCGCCAGGAAGTTCAGAGGCCACGTGTGGGCATGCCTGATTTGAGATTACTCTGCTTGGGTGAATTTAATCAATATCCATTTCCTTCTACCCAAAGGCACCCATATACAAAAATGTTGGGGGCCAAGGGGACAGAACAATTGAATACAACGTTGTGTGGGGCCATGTGGACCACACACACAATGGACTGAGGGATGACAGCTAGCCTGCCTGAAACTCTGGGACGGAAACTCTGGACACTGGCTTTGCTTGTAGCTCTGCTTGGCCCCCCGCTGCACATTTCCCAGGACTGCTTTAAGGGAAATGAGACTTTTGAAACCAAGTGATATAACTTTATGCAAGTAAAAATCACTCGTTCTCCCGTGTAAGTCCTAGAAAATTCTTTTTCTCAAAATATGGTAAAAACCCCACTCTCACTAGCAATGGAGAAATTCCACTCATGCAATTCTCCGATAACAGGGCTACATCAATGTTTTTGACATATACATAGATACACTATCAACCACTAATTATATACATCCTCAATACGTGTTCCTCACAAAAGTTTCAGTGGTCTCACACTGTCTTCCAAATGAAATAATTCCAGTTTAGTCTCTTCTCTTTTCATATTTGTTAATCCTCCTTGCCAGTATATGGTCTTTTAAACATTAATTTGTATTTTTCAAGAAATGGAGGACTTTGGGTAGCCATCAGGAACCAACTGGCAGTTTGGATGGAGATCATGCTGTCCACACCTCTCATAATTACTCCTCACAAAGAAATCCCCAGTGTCAAAGCATAGAAAGAATGAGAACCTTCTTCAGTCTGGCTTCTTTAAAAATGGGTCTTATGGAACGCACTGAGAGGACACGTGGATACCACACTGGAAAATGAAGAATTTGAATGGTGTGGAGTAGATGACAGCAGAGCATCTTTTTATTAAAATTTATTGGAGTAACTAAAATTAGTGCAGTATTGATAGCCCACTACTGAGAAACAATTACAATCATAAACTATTGTATCCTCAGGAATTATTCTAAAAGCCAAGTTTAGGGAAAGTCTGAGTATGAATATGCATATGTAATGCATGGAGAGAATGACAAAATTTGAATTTTCTTCTTGAAGTTGGTCTAGTAACCATATTCATCAAAATGTTCCCTTTGCTCAAAGGAATGGGAACTGTGATTTCAGGAGGAAACATCTCAGCTGGTACATCATATACATAATCAGAAGAAAGAAAAAAATATACTACTGCTCTCTCAGTAACCAGGCACCTCCGTTACCCTTGCAGTTGGAAGATAGAGCTTGAATCCAGAGGACAATTTGCTGTTACTGAACTTCAGTAATATTATTACCTCATTCTGAGATGCGAGGAAGATCAGAGGCCACGTGTGGGCATACCTGATTTGACCCTACTCTGCACCAGTGAGTTTGATCAATATCCTCTCCTTCTACCCAAAGGCACCAATCGGCTGAAATGGTGGGGGCCAGGGGGCCACGACTCTGGATGTACACAAATCATTTGGAAAACCTTGAGTTTTCTAAAACTGAAGGAAATGTTTCCTACTTCCAGTCTCACCAGAAGACATGGGCATCTGCATTTGCTAACTAGTTTATATAATTAGGTGAGGACTCAGGGAGAAGCCCAGGAGACTTTTATTTTAAATTGGTTCAAATCCCTTTGCCATAGAGGGTGATACCAGAACCCAAACCCAAGAGTGAGAGCTGCCTTATGACACCCTCCCCCAAACCAGGACACTTGAATCCAGGGACCATGACCCCAGAGGCAGTCTGCTGCCCCTGCTGATAAACCCAGATATCACATCAAGAAAGATCACTTCTCTGTGTGACAACAAAGACCTGGGTGGCACCCTCGTGCAGAAGTTGGTAAGGGCAGGTGTTCCCAGCCTATCTCCTCCTCCATAAACAATGCGGGATGTTTTATGCCAGCGGCAGAGTAATGACGCTAAGAGACTAAATGATTAAATGCCAGTCTGCCAGCCAGAGTACATTTGTTTCCTGCTTGAAAAAGCCACTTTCATTTTGTATGACAGCTTTCTTAACTGCAACATAGCTCAGAAAATGACAGAGAGCGAATGAGAATAAGTGATTGTAAACTGGCAAACAACTATTTGCTACTATTTGAACTACCATTAAACTGTTCATTCAATTTCTAGTCAGAAGCCATCACTCAGCTGTGGAACCAGAATGTGAGCATTATTTATGCGGTGGTTTTACAAGGCCATCTAATCTTGGGGAAAATCTTCTAGACAAAAGTCAGAATACCTAAAAATTGCTTTGACATTCAGTGGCAAAATACAGTGCTTACCCATGGCTCCTAACGTCTCTGTTCTTCATCCTATTATTACTGAAATGCTTGGATTCAATTCCCATTTCAATGTTACACCCTTAATAATATGAATTTTTCCACTAACCATCTATCCTGGAGAGGTATTATTAGCACTGAGCAAAGCTGACGTGTTATAAGACATACATAGGCTAGACTCAGCTTCCATATAGTACCATTAATTTTCTTTGGGCATGTTTCTTTCACAGCTTGCATATTTCCTAAAGCAGATGGAGAGCTGAGAATTATAAAAATAATGAGGTCTGCTGGTAGATGCTCTGTATCTTATTTAAACTACTTAACAGTCTTAATGAGATAGGTAGTTTTGCCTCTGTTACAGGCAAAGAAATTGAGCTATTCTCTACGTTACAAGATTCACCAGTTAGAATTTGACTCCACCTCTGACTGACCCTAAGATCTTCCCACCACATTGCTTCTCAAAGGAAGCTCCTAGTGGTATGGCCCATTCCACCAAAAGGAAAGAAATTTTAATATTTAAAGGGAGCCTGTTAGCACCTACTGTGTATAAAGGTGTGAATGGTGAAGTCATGGGGCAAATATTAGAGAGTTAGAGTTTCACATGGGAGTTAATTTTCCACGTGTGAATACTGGAGGACTGTGTCCTTAATCTAAGGATGGCTACCACATTGACAGCATCTTTTTGACAGTGGTTCTCAACCTTCTGGCCCTTTAAATACAGTTCCTCATGTTGTGACCCAACCATAACATTATTTTCGTTGCTACTTCATAACTGTAATGTTGCTACTGTTACGAATCGTAATGTAAATATCTGATATGCAGGATGGTCTTAGGCGACCCCTGTGAAAGGGTCGTTCGACCGCCAAAGGGGTCATGACCCACAGGTTGAGAACCGCTGTTTTAGAACATCTTCTAAGACCTCCTTCAGATATAGAGTCAGCTTTTATTTTGTTTTGTTTTTGGTTGTTTGCTTGTTTTTAATGTTAGCTATTAACTATTTTTTTCAGCTTCTTAGCCTTTAAAAACGATTTGGTGCTTGATAACAAGCCAAATTAATTTGGACTCAAAGCTTAGTGTCAGTGAATATATCAAGGTGTTTAATATAACTTTGTGTCTAAAAAGAAATGATCTCACAGTGAGTGGACGTGAGTTAGTACAACTCATAAAGTGAAATGTTTGGGTGTTTATAACACTGTCATGATGGTTTCCAAGAGTGTTAATTAGAAGAAAAAGCTTTCTGGAGGGTTTTTTGGCAATATGTATCAAGCGCCCTAAAATTTTCTATATGCTTTGGTAAACAATTCCACTTCTAGAAACTTATGCTAAAGAAATATTCAAAGACGTATGTTAAGATTTTTCCAGAATACTCATTTATATATTATTAAAAGATGAAATATAAGAAAAAATAAGCCAACATGGTAATTAGTCAAATTACTGTACAACTCAGATAGAATGCTATGCTTTCATTTAAAACAATGTTTTATAACAGTGATTTTCAACCTTTTTCATCTCATGGCACACATTTCAATTACGAAAATTCTGTGGCACACAAAAATGTATATTTTTTGCTGATATAACACAAAATAGGTATAATTTTGATTCACTGACATCAAACAGCTATGGTTGTGTTAACTGTTGTCATTTTTTTATTTGACAATCTAATGGAAAAGAGATCAATGCCCCTGACTAAATCACCAGGTATTGCCTGTTTTAAAAATTCTTGCAGCACAGCAGTTGAAAATCACAGTTATAGCTAATGTGTAAATAACTACATGTTGATAATTCTTTAAAAATATAACATACATTATTTTTATGATATACATGTTTCATAACATATATGATGTGCATGTATTATATGCACACTGAATAGTAACAGTGATTTTAAAATTTTATGTGCATTCTCTCTCTAAATTTTCTACAGTACAGAGTATTAATTTTGTAATAATAATTTTAAAGTATTTGATTTAGTCTATTCTCATACTTTATAAATTATGCCAGTTTAATCATTTGGTTTTAATATGGAAAGTAACATAGGACCTTTCAAATATAGAGCCTTTATTAACTGGAAGAAAATATTTGCAAAAGACATTTAATAAAAGACTATTATCCAAAATGTTCAAAGAACTTTTAAAACTCAACAGAAAAATAAAGTGTAGTGAACAGAAGAAACAATATTATAATTGTCAAACTTTCTAAGATACTAAAACTTACTTATTCCAACTACCAAAAAAATTAATAATTATGTGACATTATTAAGGTGTTAATTATTACTATTATAATATGTAAATATATCAAATTAACATTTCGTGCACCTTAAATCTACACAATATTATATTTCAAATATATTTCAATTAAATATATATATATATGTATATATATATATATATATATATATATATATATATACCTTCTTATTAAAAGATAGGCAAAATACCTGAACTGATACCTCACCAAAGAATATATATAGCATATAAAAAATGTTTAGCATCATATGTCACCTAGAAATTGCAAATTAAAACAACAGTAAAATTGCACTGCACACATATTAGAATGGTTAAAATCTAGAACACTGACAATAGAAAATGCTGGTGAGGATGTGGAACAATAGGAACCCTCATTCACTGCTGGTGGGAATACAAAATGGTACAGCTGTTTTGGTAACTACTATGGCGGTTTCTTACAAAACTAAACATACTTATATTATACAGCCCATCAATCACTCTGCTTGGTAGTTACCCAAATAAGCTGAAACTTGTTTCCACACACATACCTGCATATAGATGTCTATACATATCAGTTCATAATTGTCCAAACTTGGAAGCAACTGTGATAACCTTCAGTAGGTGAGTGGAAAACTCACTGTAGTATATACATCCAGGCAATGGAATAGCATTCAGAGCTGGAAAGAAACGATCTAACCAGGCCATGAAAAGACATGGAGGAACCTTAAATGCACATGGCTAAGTGAAATAAGCCGATCTGAAAGCCTACATACTGTGTGATTTCATCTCTCTCACATTCTGGAAAAGGCAAAACTGGAGGAAAGGTTAGTGGTTTCCAGGGATTAGAAAGTAAGAAGGGATGAATAGGCAGAGCACGGGGGATTTTGAAGACAATGAGACTATTCTGTATGATACTATCATGTTGGATACATGTCATCATATGTTTATCAAAACCCATAGAATGTATACCACCAAGAGTGAACTCTAATGTATGCTATGACTTTGGGTGATAATAATGAGTCATTGCATCGTAGGTTCAACTGTAACAAATGTACTCTGTGGAGTTGATAATAGAGGGGTGTTGTGCCTGTGTGGGAGCAGGGAGTGAATGGGCACTTTCTGTGCTTTCCGCTCAACTTTCCTGTGAGCCTAAAAATTCTCTAAATATAAATGTTATTAATTTTAAAAATACATCCTTAAACTATTTACCTGGAGGGACTTACAGTCACAAGTGTGAAGGAAATAGTGCTAATACTCCAGAGTTAACTGAAAGAATCTCCGAAAATCTCCACATGGGCTTGTGGAAGTCTTTAAAGCAGAAGCCGATGAGCATAAGGGCTGCATACTAACTATTCCTGGCTTTGCCATATGGGCTCTGACCCCACTGCTCAGCTCTGTGGTGTAAAAGCAGCCATGGACAACATATACATAAACAGGTGTGACTGAAATTTATTTTGAAAATTTTATTTTGAAAATTTTATTTTCCAGAAGAGAGATTTGCTTACCTTTGACTTAAAGCAAGGACAGGGGTGTGCTTTGGCAAGTATGAGATAAGTGTGCACAAAGGCTTTTAAGAATGAGAGAGGAGCTTTGCTCCCTGTGACGTACAGGGGGGAGCAGTGGCGGGGGGGAGGGGGAGGGATGATGGGAAGGCAATTCTGTCCTCCTTCTCAAGTGCCTTTGCATCTCAAAAAAGTTCTGCCTGTTCTGGGAAATTGCAGAGAAGTGTTCGTTCTTCATCATAGCACCAGCAGAAGTACTGTTTGTTTTCTGGGAACTAGCTAATCTCTCTCTCAAAAAACAACAACAACAAAAAACGATAGTTAAAATGGTAAAAAGTAAGAAAACTATTCCTTCTCTCTCTCAGAATCTTTTCAGGAGGCAGCCAAAGAAAATACCAACCGAATCACTAACTTCCCAAAATTCAGCTCCCTTAATTTCCTTTTCAGGAAGAAAGTTTGTAAGAGGACTCTTCTCTGTCTTGATAAATCATTACCTAAATCAAAGCATTTCTTTTGTCCATGGAGTTAGAGGAGATGGGCCAGAGTCATGCTTAAGTAAAAGAAGAACATACTGTGACTGAAAACTAAGATGTATTATGTGGCAGAATTATTTAAGCTTTGCTGTTATTGATTTGAAATTTACATAAGGGTACCTTTCCAGTTTGTATTTCCCCAACTCCTTACAATTCTTTGAAGATGACCTGATAGAAAATTTCTCTTAGTATTGTCACATTGGATGAGATATGAGTTGTCTTGTTAAAGCTCCAAAATCTGCAACTAAACATCCTTGGGCAGAATTCAGGGACATAAGCATCTCACCTTTGCACCCTCTAGATGCACACATGAAAATGAAACGCGTTCTCAGATATGTGTTTGGAGTTTCCTTTCCCCCCCTAGTTTTCTTAGAAAACCAAAATATGAGCCTAAAAAGATAAACATTGGAACAAAAGAAATGCAAAAGAAAAAAAGAACTTATGCATGCTACACTATACACAAATGGCCAAATCAAAAGCCAGAACCCAGTCATTAAATAGAATTCTAAATATCCAAACTTGTCTACTGAAGCAAAACGGAAGTGACGATCAGAGATAAAGATTTATCAAAGCGTTCTGCTATGAAGTATTTCCACCTTGCTGTGTAAGATGGCTCTCCCATATTAATAAGAAATCAAAGGAAAGTGGAACTCAATTATTACAGCCTGACCCGGCCACCAGTCCCTGATCAAGGACATCGCCATGGCAGCGAAGGCGTGAGAAGCTTCGTTCTGCTCCTGGGCTGGCACAGCTTTTATTTAAGGATCAGGGACTATAGTCACGCAGTTCTATTCTCAGAGCACACCTGCCTTGCTAGGTAACTGACTTGTAGAATGAAGAGAGGAAAATCTCTGTGTATGGGAATTCACTTGCCTTCCTGGATGTCAAGAACTGGAGAGATATGAGAGATTTAGTTAGTTCTTTGAAAAGATTGTCAACACCCTACCTCCTAAGTAATGCAGATCCGTGGCCTCCCTGTGGGGCTTTGCTCAGCTTTCTCATGTCCTCAACTTACTGAGCATCTACGCAGGGTCAGAGGCTCAGGCATTGTACTGGGTTCTCTGGTGATAAGACATGGTTTCCACTTTAAGTGAGACCCTTAATGAGTCCTATGAGAAGAGTAGTTCTGCTTGTTAGGTTTATAATGTTGCCCTGCACAGCAAGAAGCAAGGGGAAGATGATCCTTCCTAAAGTACTGACTCCTGAGAATCTGAACTATGGTGTGAGGCAGTACCGTTTCCATGAGCAGGTGGCATGTAACTGGTCAATGAAGATGTGTACTTTCATGAAAATGTTTCATTACTACTATCTGTTTGACTATATACATATATATATATATATATATATATATATATATATATATAATGAGAATAGAGTAGGATAAAAAATAAAATGACAGATAAAACTCCATTACTGTAAAATATATATATATGCACATAGTACATATATACATAATATATATACACAGATATAAATATATATGGAAAATTAATGCTTTATAAAATAGAGAAGATCATAACATGTATATGAAAATATAAATTATGTGCTTTGATAGAGAGAAATTAATAAAAGGATGATAATCAAAAAGTTAATGATTACTCTCAAGATCATGGGACTTCACGTGACATTTTCTTTCATGTATTTTTCCTGTGTCCTTGGAATGCTTTATTATAGCCACGTGCCATTTATACAAGCAAATAAAAGCAAAGCTGTTTGCCTTGTGAGAAAGAAGATCTGCGGAGCATTAAATACCTGCATGCCAGATTGTCGCCGTAGCATCCCAACTCCAGTTGACCGCTGCTGGACTCCCTCAAGCTTGCATGCGAGAGAAGCAGCACGAACGCATCATCATTTGAAAACCATGCAGCTCAGTCCCACCTGAGGTCTTGTTTGCAGCCCTGCATTCAGGCAGACACCCCAGAACCCACACTTGGATTGTCTGGCCTCGTGTTCATGTCTCCCCACCACACACCTCCAGGATTGGCATTTTGACATTGAATTAAGTGAAGCAAACAAAGAAAATCTGCGGAGACACCAGCTCACCCAGAATCTGCTAAATAAAGGCACATAAAAGAACCTTCTGTCATGCAAAATTAGAAAAGAGCTTGCTTTCTCCCAGAATTTAGTTGCTTCGTGAGCGATGCGAATTTTGACGTTTATTAGATTTCCTAGTTTTCTTTGCCTTACAGGAATCTTTTGTACAGATTTTGCAACCCAATGTTAATCACATTCACCAATTTTTTTTTCAACATTTTCCCTGCTCTTTATTGCCTCTGGAAAAGCCTTTTAAGGTATATATTTTTCCTAATCACCCACTTTATGCCCCTTCCCATGAAATTTCAGTACCACAGATATATTGTGTATCTGTTTATGCACCAGGCATATTTCTGTGGAAAAGAGTAAGATTTTAATTTTACCCCTGAGAATTATCAATGCCCTATAGAGATGGTGGGCTCTGTAGTAACTGCTGGCTTGCATATCCTCATAATAACATTTCTCTCTTAACTTGCCCTTCTATTTAACTTTCCCTGGTTCTCTACATGTGTATCTAACTGTAAAGAAACACACACACACACACACACACACACACACATATATATATATATATATAATCAAACATAAACAGGCTCAAATCCAGATAAATTTGATGTCATTAGTGTACAATGAGAGGCTGTAATCAATTCGTTTCCTTCCCATCAGCACACCTTGCACTGGGCATAAAGAGGTTCTTTGGGGGCTAAGCTTTGATCATGCTTATCAAGGGAAAACTCTAGTGGAATGTGTTGACGTGACCTAGGAAGAAAACATAAAAAGAGTCCACCTTGAGTGTGGTTGTGCATTAGAAAAGATCTAGCATCGATGAATGCAGAATGCAAGAAAATATTACAAACCAGAATATGGTAGGCAGATTGTTCTGTCACAACTGATTCGTTTAAAAATATACCTACTTCCTCTAGTATATGCTCCTATTTCACCAAGGTCTGTGCATTTTTTTTTTTTTAGGTTTCGTTCATTGCCCATCTCTAACATTCCTTATTACTCTTTCCTGGACCCTATTGATCTCATCTGTCTTGGAGGGACACAAGCTAGAGGACAGAGAGTCTCACAAATAAAAAAAGAAGGCCACCTCACCGAGCATAGTTTCTATTGGGATGCACCTGAACACGCAGAGCACTAAACAGCCTTCAGGATTGATGTGCACATTCATCTCCAGGCACCGTGTGCACTGGGGGCCTTGCTGAGATTATTTAAAACCCGAGTTTCTGACATGGGTTGCTGTTGGAGCTACCTCTCCAAAGCAGAGTAATAAAAGCGCTTCAGAAACATGGGCTGGTCCAGATGGCTCTCCAAAGCAGGACAGTGTTGCCTTATTCTGGCAAATGAAGCCACAAAACTACAACCATTGCCTAGTAATTGTTTCAGAAGCGCCTTCACGTTTGAGATTTTTTGTTTGTAAAAAGATAAAATTTGTGAGGATGGACCTAATTCATGATTTTCAAATTTCAAGAAATATACACAAGTGCTTTTTCTTATAGACTTTTAATAGCTCCCTTTTGTCTAGACTTTGCAAGCTCTTTACAGTCTTGCTTCTCATGACATTCTACCCTAATGCCTCAGTTGTACCATTAGTTTGAACTGTGTCTTTCTACACAAACCGTTTTCATAATGGAATGATGCATTAATTTAATAAACTAGCAATTTTACTACGAATAATTTAATAATTATTCAATGATCTGGAATAGACAGTCCAATTCTGTCAAAACCATGGGCTCAGCCTCCATGAGCAGACAAAAAATGAGACAACAGTGATTTTTTTTTCTGAAATATTTTAGGAAAAAATTACATAAAATACTTATGTTATGAAATGACAGCATCTATTTTGCAAGTTAGTATCTTTGGAGTTATTCCTTTATTTTCATGCCAAAATAAAATATAAAGTAATTGCTATTTAAAAACATCTCCATAGTGCTGGCATGCCCATCTATTAATATAATCATATTTATTTTGTTATGTATTATGAGCCTAGAAGTATTTATTCAGACTCTTAAAGATTTAACAACAACGAAAATAAAAACAAACATTGTCTCCATTGGACCCAAGAGCTGCAGAGGGAAATGGGGTGTAAAATAATATCTCTGTGTGGCCAGCAGGATTATTGATTGTTCCACTAAGTGGGCAATCAAAAATGAAAACCAAAGAGGTAAATATCCAGATACAAACAGTTGCTTATTTGAAACGCTACAAGGACATTAAAGCCCCTTCTATGCGCCAGCGTTTCCTTGAAGGTAGGATGGAATTCTGAAACTTGCTGCATTCTGCTCACAGAATTTATGGGCAGATACTCGCCGCCCCTGGAGAGGAAGGGAAGGGGCAGGAGGAAATAAGACAAATGTGTTCCAATCTAAATCATGGGGCCGGTGGCTCGCATCCCAGACTTTTTAAGAGACTGGCGTGTTATTTTGTTGCAACTATCACAGTGAAAGCATTTATGCTGCAACTGTGCAGAGTCACTAAAGGATGAAAAAAATTAAGAGTTTCTTAATTAAACAATAGGTGTGCAGGTGGGAACTAATAAATTGAGAACCGCAAATGGTAGCCAAGGGAGAGATAGATTGAAAATATAGCCGGGGAAGCAGTTGGGAGGGCCACACAGAATCTTCTCAATGTCTAAAAGGAGCGTGTGTACCTGGGATTAACCCACACTGTTTGTAAAGAACAGATGCTTCAAGAGAATCCGTGACAAGCTGGGCAAAACAGCAGATTTGGGAGAGCTCGCATCCTGTTTTAAATGAGAAGCCATCAGAAGCAGCCTTTTGTGGAAAGGGTGGTGCCGCGATTTGGGTGGGTGTGTAGCTCCGTGTCAGGACACATCCAGGGGGCAGCTCTTCCTGACAGTGACCTTGGCTGTGGAGAGATCTGCCTCAAAAATGTCACCAGTTACATTGCTTCTGTCCTACCTGAATCACCAAGGCTTTCCATACGGCGTTTTTATGTTTATTTTTTAGCAGTGGCTAAGTTATTTAGATGACAATGAGTCACCTGTTTCGGACAAGTACTTTTTAAAATATATTTTTATAGATTTCAGAGAGGAAACAGAGGGAGAGAGAGAAACATCCATGATGAGAGAGAATCATTGATCCGGGTGCCTCCTGCACGCCCCCGCACTGGGGATCAAGCCCGCAACCCGGACATGGGCCATGACAGGGAATCAAACCATGACCTCCTGGTTCACAACTTGATGCTCAACCACTGAGCAACACCAGCCAGGCTGGAACAAGTATTTATTGAACACCTTCTCTATGGAAAGTTCTGTGATGAATGCTCGGGGAGAGTAGAAGAAAGAGATAAGCATTGCTTACATAGGTGTGAAGCTCTTTCTGTGAGCAAGGCTCCATGCTAGATGCTGGGAAGAGGAGGGAGTGGGAATTATAGGAAAGGCGTGTTTCTTGCCCTCAAGGGACATAGAGTTTAGAACCTAAAATAGCCAAGTTCTTCTCTTTCATACATGTTTTTGAGCGTCTGCCATGTGTTCCAAAGGGTTCATGATCTGGCAATTTGGTTTCTAATTATGGACCAAGAAATGACCAGAAGATTTGGGGGGAAATAATGAAGGATAAGATAGCAATTCAGTGCCTCATTAAAGGAGAGTACCCCAGACAGCAGGGAATAATGAGCAATGACATGAAAATGCTGATGCATGGGTTAAGTTCAGACACTAAGCTATGGATTTGGGCCAAATAGTAAGGTAGCATGTGGATAAAAATAAAATCAGATAACAAGGAAAGTGGAGGTTAGATCCTAAATAATTTGAGTTAAATTCTGTTGACAGTAAGATATTAAAATATTTTACAAAAAAGAGGTATAATCATAGATGAACATTTGAAATACCAACCTGATTGCTATGTGTACAGTCAATTAAAAAGGAGGGTATTTTTGCCCTGGGTGATGTGGCTCAGTCGGTTGGAGCACCATCCTGTATACCAAAAGGTGTCAGGTTTAATTCCCAGTCAGGGCACATACCCATTTGTGGGTTTGATCCTAGGTCAGAGTGTGTACAGGAGGCAACCAATGGATGTTTCTCTGTCACACTGATGATTCTGTCTCTCTCTCTTCCTTTCTCTCTAAAATAAATAAAAAATAAAAATAAAAAGGAGGGTATTTTAAAAGCAAGGAGATGAGTTCTAGTAAGTCATTGGTTCATGTTGGAGCTAAGCAAAGGCTTTTGGTGGTGCCTGTGGAAACAGAGATGGCTATGAGAGATCTGTGCAAGTTACAATCAACAAAGAACTGACTGTTAAAGTATTTGATATTTTTAGTGCAGTAAGATTTCATAAAATGAAGAAATCAATAAGACTGCTGCTATATTTTTTAATACATTGATCTACTGCAATTACACATCTTAGAGCTAGAGTTTGGCGCTATAACATTAATGTAATGATAGTTTGCTTTCTCCATGGACTCATCCCCATCCACCCAGCTCAGTTCCCTGCATTCACAGTTGGTCTCTCCTCTGTATGTTTTCCAGATGGCTAGGATTTCCTTTGGTCTTACCAGTGTGTCATGGGACTCTAAGGTCAGGGATCTCAGTGTTGCCAGACAAGAAAAGAATGAAGGCCTGTCAGGTTCTTGGCATTTCTCCCACCAGACACAGCTAACAATGTAAAGATCTTCTCATTTAAAGAGTAGTTGGTTGGTACAGGTTTTGGTTACAGCCCATCAGCAGTTTCTAATATAGGAAGTCAGTTGGTGAGATCTATACTACCACATACACTCCAGGTCCTGACCCACTCCCAGATCACCTTTTTTATTTTATATGTTTTTATTTTATTTATTTTTTATGTTTATTTTTTAATATATTTTTATTGATTTCAGAGAGGAAGGGAGAGGGGAAAAAGAGAGATAGAAACATCAGTGATGAGAGTCATTGATTGTCTACCTCCTGCACGCTGCACGCCCCATACTGGGGATTGAGCCCTCAACCTGGGCATGTGCCCTTGATTGGAATTGAACCTGGGACCCTTCAGTCAGAAGGCTGACGCTCTATCCAATGAGCCAAACCAGCTAGGGCTGTTTTTATTGATTTCAGAGAGGAAGGGAGAAGGAGAGAAAGATAGAAACATCCATGAGAAACATCAATTGGCTGCCTCCTGCATGCCCCCTACTGGGCATTGAGCCCACAACCTCAGGCATGTGCCCTGACCTCTTGGTGCATGGAATGATGCTCAACCAACTGAACTACAACAGCCTCTGAAATCCACAGCCCTACCTCCTCCTCTGCTGCCAGCCTCACCATTCTGCTTTCATGTCTTCTATTCCTGGCATCAAAAGTCCAGTTCTCCCTGTCTCTCAAAATCACCCTCCTCTTCCCCTCAGCACGAGAGCACAATTCTCAGCTGCCTATTGGAAGCAAAATAAGTAGCAATAAGAAATATAGTACCCCTCAAAGGTGAAGAAGACTCGGTTTATAAAACTTAATAGCTTTTATTCTGGTCTTGTTGTGGGGGTAGTTCACCCTCTGCCACAGGATGTATTGAATGACTATAATGCAAACATTTTGAAATTCATGTTAAAATAGATTAAACACTTTTAACCAGCTACATTAGTGAAACATTTTTCATAGGGACTTAGAAATTAGGAAATGTTTTCTTACTTGATATCAAGCCCAGAGTTCATTTGAGGGTTTTTGTTTGTTTGTTGGAAATGTGAAGCCGTGGGAAGCATGGGTGGCAGGGGGGTGCGGGGAAGGGCAACATACTAGGTACCTCATAACTGGAAGTGACAAAGTTGCCATGGGAATTTAAGGCTGATTCTTCAACTCTGCCTGTTTAATATGCTGACTATTGACCAAAGCACTGAAAAAAATTGACATGTGCCATAGCTTCCCTTTCATTTTTATTTTATTAGAATAATATAATTATTCTATTGTTCTCATTATCCAATAAAGGGAACTGGGAAAATTTCAGGGGACAGTATTTTTGAAGCAATTGCCTCAGAATATGATTTCCCTCTGTTTTTGATTTAACATTCATTTAGCAATCTATTGTGTATTTAGGGAGTTGCAGGTACTGCTCTTGGTTCTAGGCATGCAGTGATTAAAAAGTCATGATTACTTTCCGGATGGCATTCACTATACAGAGAGGGCAACACTTTTTCATATCCCCCAGGAAGACTTGGTGCACTTGGGTATTTCCCGTCTCCAGTCTACTGCTCTCAAAATAGTGGTTTTCATTATTTGAGTCATTCCAACTCATTTCTACAAAATGGTGATTGCCCCAGTCTTCACCCCTTTACACAGCTACATCTAAAGGAAATAGGGGAGAATTTTTTCCCCAAACCTTTTGCAGACCTCTCTTGATGGATGAGGTGTTTCTCCTGTTCTCTGGCAGCAATACCATTTGGGGAAGCAAATACACTGCTTTACCGGCCCTTGTAGTAGAAGCAGGCCTGCCA
This sequence comes from Myotis daubentonii, assembly GCF_963259705.1. Classification (NCBI taxonomy): domain Eukaryota; kingdom Metazoa; phylum Chordata; class Mammalia; order Chiroptera; family Vespertilionidae; genus Myotis; species Myotis daubentonii. The sequence continues at coordinate 87,100,663 of NC_081847.1, forward strand.
GCTGGGAAGCAAGGGTGTGACGAGGAAGCGAGGTGACTGAGTAAATAACCAGCAGTCTGCCACAGTAAATAGCCATAAAATTATGATACTTAATTTTTGAATACATTAATGTGATCATTTCTCAGTAATAGTGAGATCTTGATATGATGTGGTGGAAATTGAAAAGGGATACACCATTTATAATACTCAGTTACCATGATGGTGGCTGAGTATCTATCTATTCTATATAATAAAAGGGTAATATGCAAATTGACCCTACAGCAGAATGACTTGGAATGACTGGTCACTATTGACACACACTGACCACCAGGGTGCAGATGCTCAATGCAGGAGCTGCCCCCTGGTAATCTGTGTGCTCCCACAGAGGGAGCTCTGCTCAGCCACAAGCCAGGCTGATGGCTGCCAGTGCAGCGGTGGTGGCAGGAGCCTCTCCCACCTCCTCAGCAGTGCTAAGGATGTCTGACTGCAGCTTAGACCTGCTCCCCACTGGAAAGCAGACATCCCCCAAAGGCTCCCGGGCTGCTAGAGGGATGTCTGACTGCCAGCTTAGGCCCGGTCCCCCAGGGAGCGGGCCTAAGCCAGCAGATGGACATCCCCCGAGGGATCCCAGATGGTGAGAGGGCACAGGCCGGGCTGGGACCCCCGAGTGCACAAATTTTTGTGCACCGGGCCTCTAGTATTTATATAAAAGCCTTCAGTGACCTTTCGACTATTCAACCAGTAGCTATGATGTGCACTGACCACCAGGGGGCAGACGCTCCAACTGGTAGGTTACTTTGCTGCTAGGGTCCAGCAGATTCGGACTGGGCAAGACAGGCCAGACACGCCCTGGAGCCCTCCCTCCTGCAGTCCCTCCCCAGCCCCGATGGTGCACCAGTGGGGTCCCTTGGCCTGGCCTGCGCCCTCTTGCAATCTGGGAGCCCTCGGGGGATGTCAGAGAGCCACAGGCCAGGCCAAGGGACCCCTAATAATAAATAAGATCACTTGTCTCCACATAGAAGTTGTTGCCTCTAATTCTCAGACCATGGACAGTTCTCACTTACCATTGTCATTGTGATCCTCATCATTAAGGTGGATCCGTCTCCTCAGGTAGCATTCATTCAGTTCTCTGCTCACACAGGATGCTGTATCATGCTTCTGTTTCTCTCAAACATGTGGGAAAGAATGCTTTAGGAGAAATTAGAGACAAATGAGCTCCTGCAGTTGTATTCCATTGTATTCATTAGATGAGTTCCTAGAAAGGCTAGTATACATTGAATTTTTGTAAATGGAATCAATGTTGAATGCACCAGGGGAGCTTTGTGTTTAAAGGAACTTTGTATGAATCTGTATTGCCAGGACTCCATTTGAAACATAGATACTGAGCCCCAAGTTCTATAGCTTCATAAACTTGTAACTTGTACTTTTCCCATGTTGGGTTAGTCATAAGTTGGTTATGTGGTTTATCGTTTTTTCAGAGAAAAGTCATTATAAATCAAGATTGTCTTTGTCACTATTTTTTATTTAAATTCTTTATTGTTTAATGTATTACATAAGTCTCCCGTTTCCTCCATTGATCTCTCCCTAGCTACCCCCAACCCCCAGCACATGTTCTCATCCCACCCCTCGCTTGTGTCCATTGGTTATGCTCACATGCATGCATACAAGTCCTTTGGTTGAGCTCTTATCCTCTCACCCCCTGCCTTCCCTCATAGGTTAAGACAGTCAGTTCCATGCTTCTATGACTCTGGTTCTATTTTTGTTCATCAGTTTATGTTGTTCATTATATTCCATAAATGAGTGGGATCATGTGATATTTATCTTTCCCTGACTAGCTTATTTCACTTTGGAATAATGCTCTCCAGTTCCATCCAGGCTGTTGCAAATGATAAGAATTCCTTCTTTATTTACAGCAGTGGAGTATTCCATTGTGTAGATGTACCACAGTTTTTTAATCCACTCATCTGCTGATGGGCACTTAGGCTGTTTCCAAATCTTATCTATGGTGAATTGTGCTGCTATGAACATAGGGATTGGTGTTTCTGTTTTCTGATTGGTGTTTATGTTTTCTTGGGATATATTCCTAGAAGTGGGATCACTGGGTCAAATGTCTTATCACTATTAATATATAACATCTAGTTATTTTCATTGCTATCTTAGAAGCATCATTATTTTCATTATTATTAATATTTTTAGATGTTTTATTTTGGGTGATTCAAATATCAAAATTACAAAAATGGAAAGAAAGCTCAGGAATCACACATATCTAGTTGTTTTTAAAAATATATAGTTCAATAAATGATTTGTGCTAATCAATTCCCCTCCTTCTCTCCCTCCTTCCTTCTCTCATATTTCTCTCCCTCCCTTTGGAAATCTGAGTAAAAATAAAGCAATGCTTCTGGGATGAAGCAGAGGTGAGGGGAACTTCTTCTAGCTTGATCCCTCCTGGGTCCCCTCTCTCATGGGAGGGCATACTCATGCCAGCTCCTTGTACAGGCTCTGGTATCTGGCTGCTGGGTTCAAATCCTGCCTCTGTCACCTCTGAGGAGGCAAACTTGGGCAACTGGGTATCTTCTCTGTGTCTCAATTTATAAATGGTGGTCAATAATAGTCACTACAAGGTGATGTATAGCTGGAATGAGTTACTACCTGTAAAGTGCTTGGAACACTACCTGCCCTATAGCAGGCATTTGGGAAAGTTGGCTTTTAGCAGTATCCCCTATAGAGACACCTTCACGAAATACCATGACATGGAAGGACACGTTTTAAAATTTACCCATTTAATCCCAAGCCCTCATTTTGCCAATGAGTGAGCAGGGGCCCTAAGGAATGAACTAATTTTCCCCCTGTCCAGCCAGGAGGTGGTGGCACAAGATACTTATCTTTGGAGACCCACTCAAGAGTTTCCCCACGGAGGCTTGACTTGACTCTAGAGGTTATTGGCACTTTATTCCAGGGTCACAAAGGCAAGACATACCAAAGCTCCATTAGACAGATTGCTGAAACTGGGCACTGCTGACAGGATTCTTTGTTGTGGGGAGCTGGCCTGGGCAGCATAGGATGTTTTTAGCAGCAGCCCTGGCCTCTACACACTACAGGGCAGTAGCACAAAAATCTCTTCAGACATTGCAGAATGTCTTTGGCAGAGGGGGAGGGGGCGGGGGGCGGAGAAAATTACATGTATTCCAGAACCACTGCATTAGATCTAGAGACACTGCCAGGAACATTTATGAAGAATAATCCCGCTCCACATGAGGCTGCCACCCTACCAGTGACCCTCAGGGAACTTACCTGAGGCACACCTTGCTCCTGTTATAGGCACGTGCAGTAATCTTTCTAGAAGTCTCTGGATCCTTCATAGAGGTTAAGATGACCCCATTAGTAACAAGAAGGCCATCACTCTAACCACAGTAGTATCCACGCCCCTTAGCTGTGGTTTCACTTCTCATGATTTCAGTTACCTGTGGTGAACTATGATACAAATATGTCAAGTGGAAATCCCCAAAATAAACAATTCGTACGTTTTTACATTTTGCACCATTCTGAGTAATGTGAGCAAATCTCGTACTGTCCTGCTTTGTCCCTCCTGCCTGAAACATGGATCATCCCTTTTTCCAGCACATCTGCACTGTATATGCCACCCTGCCTGTTAATCCCTTAGTAGCCACGTCGGTTATCAGACCTACCCTTGCCATATCACATGCTTGTGTTCAGGTAACCCTCGCTTTACTGAATAAGGCCCCAAAGCCATTCACATAATTTTTATTATAGTGCATTATTGTAATTGTTCTATTTTATCATTTGTTATTGTTGTTAATGTTTTACTGTGGCTAATTTATGAGTTAAACTTTACCATAAGTATGTCTGCATAGGAGGTAACATAGTATATATAGGGTTTGGCACTATCTGTGGTTTCAGGCACCCACTGGTGGTCTTGGGACAACCTTCCATCGCCCCCGTGGGTAAGGGTTGGCTAGATCCTCTGAAACAAAACCCATGTACTTCCCCATTGCATTTTCTTTAATAATAATGCAAGTCAAGGGTTTTATTTCAACTCTATCGCTCTTGTTTAGAACTATTTGGGAAGTGAATTTGGAAACTGCCTTTAGAGCCTGTGGCAACCTGGGAGCTACGTCAGGGAACAAGAACATTCCTGTCTCAAGGCATTTATTCATCAGTTGGGAGAGTCCATGTCAGTTTTAGGTAGAATCTGGCTTCACTGTCTCAGAAATAAATTAGGATAGATTTACCAATTTAGGTGTTTTGAACAACCAGTAAACCAGTCCTTATTAAGCCTCCTTTTGGCATGCTTATAAAAGATCATGTTTGAGTCCAGACCAGAAAAAAATTAGAATCAAAATGAGCTCTAAAGATCATCTAATTCAGTGATTTCCAAATATTGGTCAGTGGCCCAGTACTGGGGTTTCTGCATAAAATTTCCTAGAAAATTCTATAAAAGTGTGGAAATCCAGACATCACCCCGTGGAGATAGTGACTCAGCACATGTTGGACAGAGCTCATGAACCTGTAGTTTTAACAAACATCTCTGACAATTCTGATGTGCAACCGATGTCATCTCCCTAATTTTATCAGTGACCTTGCCCAGGATCAGAAGTGGGCTGACTCCTAGGTCTGCAGACTCCTGGGCCAACTTCCCTTCTCCTACCTTACACACATTTCCTTCAGGGAAATCATTCACCCATCAGGGTGGCTTTGAAATTTCTGGTTGGCTTTGTATGCCTACAACACTCCAGCCTTGAGAGTTGAAATCAGTTAACAAAAACTTGAAGGTGTGGTCTACCCTAGACCTTGCGGTCAATTCTTTTCTAAGGCCGAGAAAATATGCAGAACTCCAAGCCAGGAGCTCTGTCTCCAGTCAGTTCAATGGCTGACATGTTCTACATTTTACACTTTTTAAAAAACCAATTTGATACATCAAAGTCAAAAAAAATTAATGGTTATTACACTATAATTGATGGGGGTTCCTCTATTTTTGCATATTTCTAATGTTTTTTAAAATATATTTTTGTTGATTTCAGAAAGGAAGGGAAAGGGCCAGAGAGATAGAAACATGAGATGAGAGAGAATCATTGATCAGCCACCTCCTGAATGCCCTCTACTAGGGGTTGAGCCTGCAACCTGGGCATGTGCCCTGACTGGGAATCAAACCGTGACCTCCTGCTTCATAGGTTCATGCTCAACCATTGAGCCACCCCAGCTGGGCGCTAATGTTTTTTAAAACGTTTATATACCTTGATATAATGTTAAAGTCTCATGGCTATGAGAAACAATTAGAAAATGATTCAACAGAACACATAATGATCCACTGTATATGTGTGTCTGATTCGTCATAGAACAGTGCCTTTCCCCTCACGTTGTAAACTCATGACCAGCAGGAATTTGATAATCCATCCACTCTTGTGTCCTGCATACCACTTCACCCCATTCCTTACACACAGTTAAAGCTCATAATATATTTTTGAATGAAGGTACCAGATTAGGAAGCATGTCTCAGCTCCGATTAAAGCAGATGTGTCCTGAGCCGTTAGTGTGGCAGACCTGTGGGCAGAGCCAGGGTCTGGGCGGCATCTCCAGGCCAAGCGGTTGTCCCTACAAGGAGGTGAGCTTGGCTCACATGGCTCTTTGAAATAATTTAACATCTTGGAATTGCGTGCACTTTTAGAGTGATCGCAAATATGGCCTGTGATGCTAATGCTGCTATTTCTAGCGTGTCCCCATCTGGCAAGAAAATGTCATATTGTCCTGGAATATCCTAGCGCTTTGAGAAAGCGGGGCTCTGTTTTTCCAACAGTGTCCACACTAGCTCTCAACATAGTGAAATATTTAAACAACAACAACAACAAGCAAGCCATCCAACCAGCCCCCACTTGATTTTTTAGGAGGAGGATGGAGCTTTTACCATAAAATATGCAGTATTTCTTTCACCTGTGCTTTTGCAAATGCTAGTCTCTGTGCGTGGAACATTCTGCCCTTGTCCTGCCATCTGCAATCCACGTTTCACTCCTCTTCTCTCTCTCTCTCTCTCTCTCTCTCTCTCTCTCTCTCTCTCTCTCTCTCTCTCTCTCTCTCACACACACACACACACACACACACACACACACACACACATTGTATTTGTTCATTTCTATGCATTATTTAGGGGCTGCCTAACTGTTCTATTTTTAAGGCAGTGTTTCTGACTTTCTGGAGGCCAGATAGGACATCCCTCTTTTATGTCCCCTCAGTACAGGACACTTCCCATCTGGGAGTACCTGTCACACTGAACTGCACTTGTCTACTTGGATGTTTGTTCACTTTTCAGATGCTAAGCTCTGTAAGGACCTAGAACATGCTTAAGCTGTTCATAATCATACCCCAAAATATCACGCATGCCCCTAGCTAACACGATTGTTTTCCTAAGAAAGTTCTCTCTTACCCTCATTTGAAGATATTAAGGAGCACTTCCTCTATTATTTTATTATGAATAATGGAGCACCTCTCAGAAAATCATATTAGTTCTGAGCTGATCTCAATCAATAACAGTTTTGTTTGTTTGAACAGTTTGCTGACATAATTAGCTTTTTAAAAAAGGTGTTAGTAATTATTCCTGAGGATATGACCTTAAAATTGTATTGGAGGCAATCTTAAGCCTTTTAATGATCATTTTACAAAAGCAATGCTGAAAGCAGGTATGTTTTGAAGACACCGTTTCTACAGCTATGTAATGAATGGAGAAATAAATTGCTCCAATGCCCTGGGAATGGCCACTTGTGGTTTGGGGTATCCATCTATAGATTCAACCGCCTGCATCTCTACTTAGCAGGGTGAGAACATGATTGCTCTGAAAATAGTCATAAACGTGATGGAGAGACAACTCCTGTGAGCACACAGACACTGATGTTAAGAATGCATGCGAAGATTATGTGATTGCTAAAATGTGAGAGTGCAAAAGAATATTTCTAAGCGGATATATTATTTATCCTTTATGTCATTTCAAATATGCATGTGAGTCCTTATTAACAAATTACATATTATAACAAGAATTTAACTATTTTATCCACAAAAGTGATTTTTATGTTCACATTAGCTTTAAAATGTCATGGGGATTTTGTTATTATAAATATGAAAGATGACATGATTTGGGGGAATACCGTACATTTGAAGAAAACACCGAGGCTTGCTTGTCAATTCAGTGAGTACTATTGAGTGATACTGATACAGGATATGGGACTGTAACAATTGCACTTTGTGCTGTTTAGACTGGCTCACTCACAATCTCTCAGACTCCTCAGAAGACACAAACCCTGTGGTAGTCAGAGCCTTGGCATTGGGAAGGCTTGCCTCCTCCTCTGCGTGTCCCACCACTGATCTCATCACCCAAGCACATGGGAAAAGGCCATTTTCCCTGGTCACTCATGACTTCGTTGGTTGCAAGAAGACCCAAACCAAACTGAACAAACAAAAAGGAGGTGATAGTTCTAGTACTGAAAAGTCTGGGGATATGACCACTTTCTACCCAATTTGATCAGGGTTCTGAGGGTGCTACTAGTACTTTCTCCTGGCTGTGTTCTCCCTCCATGGGTGGCCCATCCCCAGGCAGGCTCTCCCTCACAGTGAAAGAAAGGGCGTGGGTCCAGTCCTGGAATCCTTTCAGCTCAGATCCAATAGGAACACCCTGCTATGCCCAGTACAGTCTCTGTGCATGTTCTCTGTTCTGGGTGGATCATCGTCACGTTGCTAACACATCACCATGACTGGGCAACAGCCAAAGAACATCCTCAGGTGAGGATGAGGAAGGTTCTGTTCTTCATAGGGAGAGGGATGGTCAGCAATCTGAAGATGCAGGGATGTATGCAACAAAAACAGCAGATAGCTGCTCCATTTTCAAGTGTTCCCAATTTTAACAGTAGCCCATGTTAATTTCATATTACTCAGAACAATGAAAAGAAGAAAAAGCATCATAGCCTCATCACTCAGGGAGATCTATAAATAACATTTTGTCATGCTTCATGCTAATTTTTTCTATTCGGGTAATTTTAATACAATGGCAATCAGATGTAGGTATAGATGCTGTGTTTCTACTTACATTAAATAATGAAAATTGTACCACAGCATGAATAACCTTTCATAAACAACTTTGATGGCCAAATGAAAAAGCATCATGTTTTATATAACCATTTCCATCTCTCTTGTGTGTATCCTCCCACCTGTACTTGATCTCTGAGGTTGGTTTCTGTCTTGCTGTCCTCTATACAATCTTTAGTGATGAGTTTGGTGATCAGATATTTGCCGGGGCTGTGCTCTGGCTCAGTTCAGCTGCCCAGTCTTTTTATTTTTTTATTGATTTCAGAGAGGAAGGGAGAGGGAGAGAGAGATAGAAATATCAATGATGAGAAAGCATCATATATCAGCCGCCTCCTTCACTTGTCCTACTGGGGATCAAGCTCACAACCCAGGCATGTGCCCTGACTGGGAATGGAACCATGACCTCTTGGTTCATAGGTCAACGCCCAACCACTAAGCCACACTGGCCAGGCCAGCGTCCCAGTCTTGATGCCAGGACACAACCTCAGCAAAGTCTGCTACCCTAGGACTGTTCTTTCTGACTTGGGCTGTCCCTGGAATATCTGCTGTCTGCTGAGACAAGATTAAAAGATGGCTGGGCCCCTGGATCCCAGAACATCAGACCCTCTCATTCCACAGGCCCTGTGTGCCATTGCAATGTGTTTGCTTCTTCAAGCACCTGTTATGTGCCAGTCATTATATCACCACTGGGAATATAATGACGAGCAAAACCTGTATCTTAATCTTGCCCACAGTCTAGTGTGAAAGATAATTAATCAACATTAACTATAAAATCACCACTGCAATAAGTGCAGTGAAGGAGAGGGACATGGATATGAGTGGTTGCAATAGGGGAATCTGATCTTCTCAGTTATGGTTTTCCTGAGAAAATAATGATTAAATTGAGATCTGAGGGATGAGTGAGCAGTAACAAGCAAAAGTGATGGGGTGGAGAAAATAACTCCAGAATGCAAACAAATCTCCTGATTCCTTGACTATCTGACTTAAAATTGTATTCCTTCTCTGGTACCTTCTATAAGATTGGTAGCCAGCAAAGGCTTTCCTGAGAAAGTGAATTGTGAGAAAAGACCGAAAGAGGTTGGAGAGAAATCCTCCAGATATATGGGAAGGAATGTGCAAAGGCCCCGAGGTGGGAGGGTGCCCCGTGTGTCAGGAACAGCAGGAGGACAGTGGTGAGAGTAGTGGAGTAACTGAATGGACTTCCTGGAGGCAAGGTCAGGCAGTGAGGGAGAAGAGAGCACAGGTCTTTGGGTCTGTATAGTCATTATACGGCATTGTAAAGAATTTCAGTATTGAGCAAGATGAAATGGAATTTGTGTGAGATGAATCAGATGTAGAATACTGAGAAGGTTTTGAATAGAGTGACTTGTCCTGATTTATATTGAAAAGTAAAAGTCCGTCTGTGTTAGGAAGAGATTGGATAGAATAAAAGCGCGTAGCTCAGCGATGCTCAGAGCGTATTTCTCTCTCTTTTACAAAGAAGAAATGGAGGCTCAGACATTTTAACCCAAGAAAAGTCATGTGATACCTAGAGTTGACTAGAACTGAAGTTTCGCTGATCCTTAAGTCCATGTTCTTTCTACCAGGACTACATATGCTATAGCATATGTTTATGTGTGTGTGATGGGGGGGTGGGCATAGTAATTAGAAAAGTAGGATCGTACAATCCTGGAAATTTGGATTTTTTTTTTCACTGAAAATGTCATAGTCTCAGGATTTAATAGTCTTTTCTGCAGCATCATTGTAAGGCCTCTGCCTTAGTTCATTGTACAGATGTACTGTCTTCAGATAACCCATCTCCTATTGTTATTTTTTTTTTAATTGTAAACTGCCCAACTGGCATGGCTCAGTCATTGAGTATTGACCTATGAACCAGGAGGTCAGGGGTTCGATTCCAGTCAGGGCACATGCCTGGGTTGCTGGCTTGTTTGATCCCCAGTGTGGGATGTGTAGGAGCCAGCTGATCAATGATTCTTTCTTATCATTGATGTTTCTATCTCTCTCTCCTTCTCCATTCATCTCTGAAATCAATAAAAAGTTGTAAAGCTAAGAAAATATTTGCATCATGGAATTTTTCCATCCCCTTTAGGGAGGAGGCCAAATATTCCAAGGAAAATATCGTAAACCCTGCTTCCTGCTGACGAGAGTTGATGTGTGGAGACATCAATTTAACCTCCAATGTTGCATTGGCCTTTGAGTTGTAAATTACTTAAGATAATGTCTAAAAAGTTATATTCTTTGTGAAATAAGCATGAAACTACCCAAACTACTAATTAGGCAGATTTGGAGATGCCTTCAGTGTGTTCATGATGAAAGGCAGTGTATGTAGAAGTTGATGTGCCTGAATTTTCACATGTTAAAGAAAAAAAATCAGGAAGCAAATATTTGTCCTTCGCCCTGTAGAACACTGGGTCTTTTCATTGATTTGATGATGATGATGATTTTGTAATGTTCTCAATTTGCCTTTCTCCTGTAGGAGTCTGTGAGTATAATTTCTCTCCCGTTTTCTTACCTGTTACTTTCCACGGCTAGTACAGAGCTCAGTCTTTCTTGGTAGGCTTTTCGAGTTTCCCTTTCCTCCTTTACCACTGTGCCTTAAAAAATGAACTTTTCTTTTTTCTCACGAGTTCTCAGAGCTGTGGACTTCAGAGAGCCCACATTACATAAAGGGGGAAAAACACACCACAAGCTTTCTGCTGGATGAAGGCCAGCAATCGGGCCTTCTGCAATACTTCACATGGTGGAGCCAGAGACAGGAAATTATTCAATTGAACCTCAGTTCACCACTGGAGCAGCAGCCAGGCTATTTCTGCAGCAGTCTGACTGGCCTAGAAGGAGAATAGAGTTATACCAAAGTACCGATTTTCAAGAGTATTCAACTGCAAAAATGATACTTTTCTACTTGCAAAAGAACTTGCTTTTGCTATTTCCTCAGATAGAAGGAAAGCTTCTTAACCATTTTGGAAACCAATAAGGCTTTTTCCTGCATTGCCATAGGTTATTATAGAACAAATGACTCACGTTCCTGAAGCTAACTAGCAACGGCGATTATTGAGAGGGAGCCAGCTCTGCCCTCCCTGTGCTCATCTGGAGGCTGGGACTATTGGTTGAAAGAAGGTGAGGAACATCCATCCCGGTTCCTAGTGCTCAGATGTTGTAGCATTTTGAGCCAGCATCTCCCAGAGCCCAGGGTCATTTCCCACACCATTATCAGGACTTATTCAGGGCGCTCCTCTTGAGTTCTGTGGCTAGCATCTTAGTTTTCTCTAGCACAAGAGGTAACTAAAAATACAGCCCACACCCGAGGAAGGTTTGCTTTCTACAGAGAAGAGGTGGTGCCTCTCTGAGGAGCTGGTTCTTAAGGCGCCCTTATTTCCTTGTATGGAGCTGGAGGCGGCACACACAGCGAGGGGGACCCGGCACCCATGAAGCTGGGCCTTCTTGGGTTTGTACTCTTGTACTTCTTCCCTGTGCGACATTGAGTGGGCAGCTTTGACTCTCTTAGTTTCAGGATCCTCATCTGTGAATGGCAAGAACAATACTTCACAAGGTTCTTAGGAGGATTAAATGAAGTTACATATCTAAAGTGGCACCGTGTAGGCATATAAGTGGGGGCTGTATGCTCCCCTTCTACTCCACATGAAATTCAGCATCTCCCGGAGTGGTAACGAGGCTCACATTCTCATTCCTTCTTGGTCCACAGACATGACCACAGAAAGCCGCTTTCTTGGTGTGTCTATTCAGTTCATTTGGACCATTTGTAATTGTTTCCAAAGTATTAAATATGTATTAAATATTATATTATTTAGTGTGATCTATAATACTAATGTAAAATTAAGATAAAATGTTAATACAATACTAAATATATAAAGGGCATGTGCTAGGAGGTGAGAGCGGCCGGGGAGAGGTCAATGGGGGGAAATGAGACCATTGTAATACTTTAAACAATAAGGAATTTAAACTAAATAAATAATATCCATAAAGTATATATATTTACTGGGACTCATACTAACTTAAAATTCTAAACTCAGTGGGAGACACCCACATTTCTAGGATTATAAAGGAAGAAGGAGTATTTAAGGAGGGAGTCATGTGATTTTGGATTAAAGTCTCTGAAGAGGGAACACCAGGGGGTGCTGCTGGGCGCAGAGCCCAGTGGTGTTTACCAACCTGGCTTGGGTACACCTTCCTGTCTAAGATGCCGTAATATGATGGGGTTTTTCAGTGGAGGAATCCACGGTCTTCTCCTATGAAGCTTAAAGTCAATTAAAATGCTCATTTTTTTTTCATTCTCAGTTGAAGTAAAAATCCTTCGTTCCAATTATTTATTTGTAGAATTAGTTTTTTTGGAGTGAAGGGGTGGAGAGTTCATAAATGCAGTCCTTTACAAGTAATCTGGTTCATTTTTAGTTTTTAGATTAATTTCATGGTCACATCCTGCTGAGATCTTTTGAATTTTGAGTTTGTCCACAGATATATTAATTATTCCTTCTAGTTTTATGTTATCAGCTAATTTGTTAAGCCTGTTAATATCTCTGTGCTATATATCAATTAAAATACAACAACATTTGCTTTGGGGGCAAAGGGAAGCAGAGCCCTCTGGTAAGTCACAGGAGAACAGTTTTCAAAGTGGCATTAATTGGCACTGACCAATTAATACAATACCATAGTAATAATTACTATGGAATTACCACACCATATCATTGTTTAGGTCATATTTTAACTGAGGTATTTACAACAATATCATGAGTTCTTCGCAAAATGCTTCCTTCACTAAAATCCGGACATGATCTATCTGATATTTAGCAGCTGTTTCTTCAATCTGCACTAATTTCTTCTAAGTGAACCCTTGCTGGCTCCCACTGATTTTACACCTTTGCCTAAGTATTTATAAATCACATATTTAATTATTAATTTTCATATACTGCCTGGAAGTGATTTCATGCTCACTTGCCTAAAATTAGAAATAACTGTAACCCTTCCATCTTTTTTCATGTAAAACAAAGACACGCCTATTTTTTGAAGCATAAATATCTCTCCTATTCTTTAAAAATTAAAAAGTAAAGTGATTCAGCCATCTTTTTGCAAGTAACTTTGCACTTGGGAAATACTTGGGTGTTTTTACAGCATAAGCCCTCTAGGACTTTCTCATGATTGGGGTTTTTTCTTGTTCAGATAACCCCCTCTTATCAGGCACTGTGCCATAAAAGATGTCTGTCCTCTTTGTCTGGACTGGAGTCTCCCCAAAGTAAGAACTCTTTCTTGTCCTTCCTTGGAACCGCTAAGTTATCTTACACATACAGTAAGCACTGGGAAAGGTTCGCTGACTAATCATAAGAGCAAAGCCGTTCCTTCATTGTCATATCATCACACACCCAGAGTTAGACTTCTGATGGCCTCTGCCATTCAAACACTCAACATGCAAAGCTGGGACTAGATAAAAGCCATAGATCTCATGGTGGGAAAGTATACTTAATGGTGATCAACTTTGTTTTCAATTCGTCTGCTTAGGATCCTATATGTTGTAAAAGGCAGACACCCTCCTTAACCTGGATGAAATACTGAAGGAACTAGCTGACTCCTATAACTGAAAAATCCAAAAGGTAGAGCAGGCAGGCTTCAAGCAAAGTGACTGTTCCACTGTCACTATGAACTTAGTTTCTTTCCTTCTATTCACTATCATTCTACAGTTTGTTCTATGTTGTTTTCTATTGTTGCTGTAACAAATCACCACAAAGTTCGTGTCTTAAAAGAGCACAGATCTATTATCTTACAGCTCTGGGTGTCAGAATTCTGAAAACAGGCCTTACTGTTTCATCAAAGTGCCCAGAGGGGTGCGTCCTTCTGGAGGCTCTAGGCGAGAATCTACCTCTTGCCTTTCCAAGTTTCTGGAGGCAGCCTGCATTCCACGCCCTGTAGACTCCTTGTAGCTATGGCATCACGTGGACTTCTGTTTTTATCCTCACACCTTCTCCAACTCTGACTCTTCTTTTCCTTCATATTTTTTAAGGACCCTTGTTATTATAATGGGTCCACCCTAAGGACCCAGGATAATGTCTTCATCTTAAAACCCTTAACTTTATAACATCAAAATCCCCTTTGCCATTTAAAATAATACATTCACAGGTTCCAAGATCTAGGGTGTGGACATCTTTCAAGGGCTGTGATTTTATTTACTACAGTTCTCTCTCTCTGGGCCCAGAAGACTCACATCCACCCATATGCAAACTACATTCACCCCTTCCCAACATTCACCCAAATTTTAATCCATTACATCATAAACTCAGAGCCCCAAATCTCATCTAAGTATCAGCTCAAAGGTCAACATTTCTGTGTACCTATGAAACTAGAAAACAGATCATCTGATTTCAAGATACAATGGCGCAATAGGCAGAACAAACTAACTATAGACATTCTTGTTTCAAAGGGAGGAGTTGGAAGAAAAGAATTATTCATCCTAAGCAACTTGGGAATTCAACTAGATAGATAACATTAGTGTTAAAGGCCTGGGCATAATTCTCTGCGGTTTGTGGCTCCATCCTCTGGGCCCATGGCTATGCTCTCCAGCTTCACACCTCCTGCTCTTGACCTTAGCCTTCCTTTCTTCTTTTCCACAATGGGTAGCATATATGTGCAGCTGAGTACTCCTACTGGCCTGGTGTTCTGCCTATAGGATTGTAGGAGTCCAACAACCTCCTGTATTTTATCCTGTCTCTTTCAGTCTAAGCTGGCAGCTCCCACTCTTATAACATTCTCAAGAACCTTGTTGGTCTCCCATATATGTGTTGGTATCACTCCATTAGATAACATTTCCCTCTGCAGATCTTTCCTGGATGATTCCTTCTCCACTCCAGGCTTCTGCTGAAATAGCTAAGAGGAGATACATCTAATCACCTGCCTGAGTGCTCTGACCTTCTGACCTTTCTGGGGCATGAGGAAAAGGTTGTCCAGCCACCCCCTTAGCTTTCTCTCCAGAGCACACTTCCTTGACTATGATTCTCTTAATTTCAGTATCTTTTGTAATCCTGATAGGCTTTTAATTTCCAAAATCATCAAGTCCTGGTTTTTCTTTTCCTCCACCTCTCTCGTTTAATTTATCAGGTCATATCTTTAACATTTGGGAAATCTACTCAGTTGCTAACCAAATTCATCGCTTATAAGTTCTGCTTTCCATATAACTGTAGGACACACCTGTGCGAAGTTTCCTGCCACTGTATCACAAGGATCCTCTTCCTTCTAGTCTCCAATAACATGTTCCTCATTTCCTCATAAGCTTTCCCAAACACCACCTTTAGGTTCCATCTTTCTACCAACAGATTATCCAAGGCAACTTTTTCCTATTAGGTTATTTAACATTCTCCCAGCCTCTGCCCTTTGCTCAATTCCTATGCCAACTGTACATTTTAAAGTTTTATTTTTATTTTTTGTAACAGCAGCACCTCTATCCATGGTACCAAAATCTGTGCTAGCTTCCTAGGACTCCTATTTTTAAAACTACCATAAATTTAGTATTTTAAAATAGTACAAGTTTACCATCTTACAGTTGTGTTTTATATATTTTTTTAATGGTTTTACAGAGTTAGAATTGTTAGGGCTATACTCCTTCTCTAGGCTCCTGGGGGGAATCTCTTTTTCCCCTTCTCTAGCTTTCAGAGGCCACCTCCACTACTTGGCCCATGATCCCCTCCAAGTGGTGGCATTACTCTGCCCTGACTCCTGCTTTCATCACCGTATCTCCTTTTCTGACCCTGACTTTCTGCCTCCTTCTTCCATTTTTCTAAGAAACCTTGTAATGACATTGGGATGATCCAAGATAATCTCTTATTGATTACTAGAGGCCCAGTACACAAATTCGTGCACGGGTGGAGTCCCTCTGGGTGGCCTGCAGGGATCGGGCGAAACCCACAGTCCAACACCACCTGCAGCTCCTACCTGCTGCTCCCACTCATCTCAGCCCCACTGTGCCTGCTGCGGGCTCACGCCCAATCAGTCCAGGTCGGAAGAGGCTTGTGCTGCTAGAGAAGCACTTGCCAGCCATGAGCCCTGAGTCTGGCTCCCTCTCAAGGGGAGTGGCCTGTGGGGTGGGGCTGGCTCTCCAACATCCCGTGAGGGGTCCTGGATTGCGAGAGGGTGCACGCCAGGCTGAGGGACCCCACTGGTGTATGATTGGGCTGGGGAGGGACCATGGGAGGGCTCCAGGGGTGTCTGGCCCATCTTGCTCAGTCCTGATTGGGCTGGACCCTAGCAGCAAGCTAACCTACTGGTTGGAGCATCTGCCCCCTGGTGGTCAGTGCACATCATAGTGAGTGGTTGAGCAGCCTTAGCATATTATTAGCATATTATGATTTGATTGGTTGTTCGGTTGTTCTGCCATTCGGTCTACTTGCATATTACCCTTTTATTATATAGAATTATTAATTTTATCGCATCTGCAAATCCATTTTTCCATATGAGGTAAACATATCCACAGTTCTAGGGATTATGATGTGCACATTTTTGGAGGGGCGAGGAGGAAGGTTATTCTGCCTACCAGGGGTTCTTCATAGGGACCTGATGAATCCTTCATAGGGAGGTGATGAAAGCTCCAAGATTTCTTCTAAATTAGTACCTTCATTGAAGCTCAAGTGCATCCACAACCCAGAGGGAAAAGAGATTTCTCCTAGAAGTAGTCCCATGGGAGACAGAAAGCTTCTCATTTCTAGAAGTCTCAGAAAATGTCTCCTTTGCTCTGATTAGATCTGAATTTATCACCATGATCAGAAAGATAGGCTACTCTGCATGATTAGAAGGACTCGGAGTCTACTTCTAGAGGCGTAGTACCCTCGGAGCAGAATGTGAGACCTGTTGCCAAAACAAGGGAGAGTGGAATCTGTGCAAACAAACAAACAAAAAAACTAACAGATAAAAGTCAACTAAAATATACCCCTTTAACCCATGACTGCAAATTAGCCAAGGGCAGTGACCATATCTTATTTATAGTTGTGTATTCTGTATTGATATCACATTGCCCAGATGTCTAATATAATAATTGGCTTTCTTAAATAAATGACTGAATGGTGAATTATTCATTGCCACGTTTATATTACTTGAGTTCAGTGTAGTCAAATTCATAGTCTAACTTACACCATTTGACTGGATGTTAGTGTTTTTGCAAATAAATTTCTAAAATTGTTATAGAAAATATCTTTTAAAGTCAGATCATGATATTGGGAGAGAAATAGAAATAGACTAAGATAATCAATTTTCTGAATTAAGATAGGATAAGAAGAGCAGTTCTATAATGGGGATCCTCAAAGGAATTACATGCTTTTAATTTGACTTATACTCTTAGGCTAATCTTAGAAAATCAATATTCCTGTTGACACCCTCCCCAAACACACACAGGCACACATAACAGGATGCATGTAGTTTGAAGAAATAATAAGCATTGATTAATTTGCTTTCAGAAATCAAAAGTGTGTCTGAGTATTGGTATATTTTATTATCAGATTTAACCCCACAAGGGGACTCTAAGCACCAAATGTCATAAAGACTATGTGATGAGCATTAATTATAATAAACTACTTCCTATGGCTCCCATTACTCTCCTCTTTGTATTTGAACTTTTGGTTTCCTTCTATCCTGATAAGGAGGTTAGGTGGTAGGTGGACCTGACACTTCTGAGAAGAGCGATGAGGAGGAGCTGTGTCTCTCAAATACAAATTGCCATTCTGTGGATGAGAATATTGAAGCTGTTTCCAAGAGAAGGCTCCCGAATCCATCTGGAGCCACCTCCCCCAGCAGAAGGAGAGGGCACTGGGGAAGTGAGTACAGAGAACTGTCAGAAGCAAGCTGTGGGAACAAATGAGTCTCTGAGAGGAAGAGAAGTTGATGATCTTTTGTAGAAGCTCATCATTCAGGGGTCAGATGGGCCTGAACTATTCAGGAGTCAAGGACTATAGTCAAGAGTAACTTAATCATTACTGCGTTAGACTGAGTGGTGTCCATTAAAAGGGACTCAAACAGCATGGACCATTTTTGTTCCTACCTTCCCACTCTTTGTGGACATCTTTTGATGAGAGGAACAGAGGATTCAATGACTCTCTTGGGAAGAGATTGCAGCTCTTCCCTCATATTATACCTTCTAAACCAGTGGTTCTTTCCCTCATGTGGTAGGGGAATGCATGAACTCATTTTGCACATGGAATGAAAGCTGAAGATTCCCTCCCCAGCAAAAACAGCATTGCACAGAGGTCAGTCATTTTCATAACATCTCAGCTTATTCATGAACTTCCTGAAGTTTGTCAGCGGGACCTCCCAGAAAGATCTCTAGGTCCAGTTAAGAACCCTTCCTCTAGACCACCAGCCTGCACCTCCAGGGACCTCATCCTCAGCTGAGGGACACTCTGAGAGTGTGAGAAATTTGGGGGTCACCAAAGAGTTCCATTCCATACTAAAGGGCCCCTCCAGCTGAACTACTTCAAGAAGGTTGTGATTTGAGGATCACAGGTGCTTCTTATTTTTAACTTTTCCAAGACAGAAAGGGACACACATGGCTGAGAATATAGAAACAACTGTCCAGTTCTAACATCATGGGACGTTTCCTGATGATGATTCCATCCTACATTTTTCATGCTACTTCCCCCCCCCCCCGCACCTGATTTTGAGACAGCTAGTTGCATTTTCTTCTTTCAGAAACGGATCGATTTGAGAGAGTGGCAAGAACATGTGGGGAAGAGAGAGAAAGAAATGGACAATGTAATGCAGTGAGGAATGGGGAGAGCCTGCAATGAACAGCTCCTTAAAAGACAGACCCTTTTCCCGGGGTGACGCTTCTATTCATCATCCTTCCTGGCCAAATTTATTTGTTTGTAAGTTCACTTATTCAGCAAAAACGTATTGGCATGTGCGGTATTTTATTCCAAACCCTAAGCTAGATCTGTGAGGGTGCAAGGAAGAATGGCATACAACCTCTCCTTTCCGAGGAGCTTGAGGTCCTGCAATGGAGATAAAATATTCCAAGGAAGTCCGCTTAAAACTGTTTTCTGAAAGGGCTTCACTGTTCACCCTTCCTAAATTGCCTGCTGTGTGTGTGCATGTGTGTGTGTGTGTGTGTGTGAGAGAGAGAGAGAGAGAGAGAGAGAGAGAGAGAGAGAGAGAGAGAGAGATCTCATGTTCCAGGGACTGCAGAAGTGCCTCTTTTTCTCCCACAGCACCTCCTCCTCATTCCATGAACCATCATATTTATCATTATATTTGATAATGGTTCATTTATGCCTTTCTCCCAACAGATCACAAACCCCTTGAGGAGAGAGGCCAAGTCTTATTAAACCTCATATCTCTATTTCCTGGGAGCTAGCAGGGTACCTGGAACAGATAAGTGCTTTAAAAATTGTTGAAGAGCCCTAACCGGTTTAGCTCAGTGGATAGAGTGTCGGCCTGTGGACTGAAGGGTCCCAGGTTCAATTCAGGTCAAGGGCATGTACCTGGGTTGTGGGCACATCCCCAGTGGGGAGTGTGCAGGAGGCAGCTGATCCATGTTTCTCTCTCATCGATGTTTCTAACTCTCTATCCCTCTCCCTTCCTCTCTGTAAAAGATCAATAAAATATATTTTTTAAAAAATTGTTGGATAGAGCACTGAATCACGTCCAGAAAAGAGAGGACCCAAATAAAGGTCTTGCAAAAAGCAGATCCTCGCTATTAGGTCAGGAAACAATCGCCTGGCTTTGGTCCCTGAGTTTTTGAAGCTCAGTTTCCCCACCTGTCCTAGAAGGGAGCGGGGATTAGGCGATTCTTTCCAGCTGAAAAGTCCTACCTTAAATAATGCTGAGGGCACCAAGGAGGGGGAGCCCTGGCCGCCTGATTCTGCTTAAGCGCCCACCTCGGCTCACCCTCAAACACAGCTGCTGAGTGTCCAGAGAGAGAGTTGCAAACCCCTGAGCTGCTCGGGATATTCAGCGGCTCCATTGACAAAAGTGACTTCCCACGCTTTGCCCACAGAGGGCATCCCTGCTCATTGATATGTAGACCAGGCGCAGGCAGCTGCTGGAAGGACCGCTCTTTTTTCTCCTTCTCCGCCCTCATCTCTCTGCCCCCACCCCCCCTGGCGTGGAATCTGTGCCGGATCCACTCGGTTTCCCTCCGGTCTCCACATTTTCCCTTCCAGCCCTCCACTCCTCCGGATCAATGGAGAGTACGGCTCCAACTCCCGGCTCGCTCCGCTGGCGGACACCCCGGTAACAAGTGAGAGCGCTTCCCCCCGCCGCTCCTTCCGCGGGCCCCTTGGCTCCTGGAGGAAAAAGCGAACCGCATCCCCGGCTCCGGGAGGATTTTTCTCTCCAACTTTCCCAGCGGAGGACAGGGACCCAGCCTGCACCCTTTCCCCCCGCGGTCGGCCACGGGCTCTCTTCTGTCTCCCGGGGTCCCTCCTGGAGAGTCTGCGTGTTGATGCCTCGGAAGCCGCGCGGAGCGCTGTCCTCCGTCCTGCGGCTCCCGCGGGCGCCCTGAGTTACTTTGCTGGGGTGTTGCCGGGCCTCGGGCTCCCTTGGACTTTTTGCTGGATGGAACTTTTCGCTGCCTCTTTTCGCCGCTGACCTGTCAGGGGTCCAGGAGAAAGGCTTCGGAAGCAGAAGAGGCGCCGGGGAGGTGGGGAGAGAGGTGGAGGAAGAGGACGGGGAGGAGGAGGAGGAGGAGGAAGAGGAGGAGGAGGCCAGAGGGGCTCTGCGGGCAGGAGTGCGTGCATGAGTGCATGCGTGTGTGAGTGCATGTGTGTGCGAGCCGCCGCTGCCCAGGACCCCCGGCCCCGAAGGTGTTGGCTGAAATATGGAGAATAGCCTTGGCTGTGCCCGGGTACCCCAGCTGGCTTTTGTACTCCTCGGAGCTACCCTGCTCGGCGCGCATCTCCAAGTCACCGGTAAGGGCTGCTTTCCTTTCTTCTCCTCGCCGCCCTCCCCCGTGTCCCTCCGTGTCCCCCCGTGTCCCCGGTGTCGCCCCTTTCCCTTTGCCTTCTCCTTTGCGTTTGGCCGGTAGCAGAATTGGGGCAGAAGGAGAAAGCAAGATGTTCGGTTGTTCGGTGGTTGCCCTGTGCCTGGTCTCCTCCCCCCCTCCCCAAAAGACTGACGGGGGAGACTTTTGTTGTTGTTTTTGTTTCGTTTGGGGGCGGGGTGGTTGGGGGCTGGGGAGAGGGGCGCCCCATCGCTGTTTTTAAATCTGATCTTCTGGCTTCTGGGCTTTTGCCAATACTTGCCTTGGTTTGGAGCTGGCCAGCGGGGCAGGGAAGAGGCGGGTGATGGGGACGTGGCTGAAAAGCTCCGGTTGGAGTGGTAAAGCCTGGAAGACCCGTGGAAACCCACGGAGGAGGGGAACTGGGGCAGCGGGGCCCAGCGGAGCGGGTCGCCCGGGGCGCTGAGGGGGGCTGCGCGGATTGTTGGTGGTGGGCTGAGCCGCCTGTGGTTCTATGCGCCTCCGTTTGGTGACTGAGAATCAGGAAAGGGACGGCTGGCTCCCGTGTCTGGTCCCTCCAAGGAGGGGACCGCGGTGCCTAAAAGAGGCACAGAGTTGTAGGAGGAAGGAGGCGTGTTTCATGTGTTTGAAGGTGGGTTTCATTTCCCAGCTAAGCCCCCGATGTCTCCAGGACACTTCCAAACTCGGATGACTGCTCCTCCCTGATTCTCTGGGGCACCAGCCCCTTGGCGCTGGCGCTTGGCAAGCGCAGTTTCTAATTAAAAATGGTAAAACTGTTTGGGGACTGGATGGGAGAGAGTGGGAGAAAGAGGGGTCTGAGGGATGCTCGGGCTGCTGCAGACTCCCAGTCCGGAGCCGGGCTTCAAGGCCACAGAGAATTTGTAAAAGAGCAGAAGAACGCATGTTGATGTCCACTGGTTTAGCTGGGCCTCACCGCCCCGTAGATGGGCACTGAGGTACAGGGGGCGGGCCTGGCGGGGAAGGAGTGGGGAAGAGCCGGCTGAGTATTCCAATCCCCTGGAAACGACCTCTCCCCAAATAGGGGGTGGGGGAGAGGGGCTGGCAGGAGCCAGGCATTGGGGTAGGAGCGTCCCAACCGGCTCCCGGGAAATCAAAGGGGATGGCCAAGCACCCAGCTGCCCTGAGCCTGAGCTGCGCTTTCTTGTTCCTGCTCAAGGCGGCTCGGCCCAGGGTTTCGGATGCGAGCGGAGAAGGAGCCTCTCTGGAGGCCGGGGGCTCAGACCGGGAAGCGGAGCCCCTTGGAGCCTCCCTAACCCTGGGGCGGCCACACAGGAGCAGCGGGGGCTGACCGTCCACACCTCCCCTCACTCCTCTCCGTCCTGTGATCAGAGCGAGAGCAGAGCTTGCCTGTGCGTGTGCTAGTGTGTGTGTGTGTGTGTGTGTGTGTGTGTGTGTGTGCTCACGCTCAGTGCGCCTACTGAATCCCAGCTCCCAGCAGCCTGCCAGGCTCCATCTCTCCCTCTGGGCTGCTCCCTCCCCCCGGCTCCTCTCTCCCAGAGCTTTGTTCTCAGCAATTACTCCTTTGGAAGGTGGGGGGGGGTCATCCCCGAAGTAATGAGTAGGTGTCCTTTTAAAACCCCCTCCTCAGCACCAGCAGACCCTCGCTGCTGCGGAGAATAGGGCCCTCCTCCAGCCAGGAGACTGGCTTGGCGTTCTTGGGCAGTTTGGGAGCCGGCCAAGGAGGGGAGGGGAAGCTCAGAGGGGGCATCCCTGGCTCCGTGGAAAGTCTGCCAGGCTTGGCCGGAAAGGATTGGCTGAAAATATTGCACTAGGCAAGGTGTGCAAGAACAGACAATGATGTGGTGTCATTTACACTAAAATATTTTAAAGCAATTTCCCAAGTGACTGTCTGGGGAAGGGTGGAGTTAAATGAGACATTTATATACGATTTACTAATATCTAAATTAGTTAAACACCCCTCTTCTCATGGAAGTTCCTAGTCTAGAGAGTGAAGGCTATATATAACTGCTTTATTTTCATTTCTTCTTCAGCAGGCATGCCTGTATTTGAAAAAGCTGACAAAACTCTACATACCTGCCTGTGGAAAGGCTTGTGGATCTAAATCGTTAAGCTTGCCTATACTTCTAACTTCCTTCCTGTTATTTGCAAATGAATTATGACGTCGTAGTTTGCACAGGTCCCAGGAGAGTGAAGGGTGCAGCTTTGAGATATTGTTCATTCAAATCGCTCCAGTCTTTTGCTCATTTATCTGCTTCCCCTCTTTTTCTTAGTAACTGCTTCTGCGTTTCAAGTCCATGGCAGGGAATTGGTGCTGGAGAAAGCAGAGTTCCCTCTCAAAGGGCCAGTAGGAGGTGCCCTTACTAAGGCCCAGTGTCTACTGGCAGGGGAATTCCCATTCAGCGAGGTGTTTTAAAGACTTTGCTGATGCTTAACAAAGGATTGTGGAGATGAGCAGTCACTCTGGGTAGTTTTGCATTTCCCGGGTCAGTCTGAAGCTGCTGTCCATGGTTATGAAACTGTAATGGCCTCACAAATGGCACCCCTGAACTGTGTCAGACCTGATGCTGGAAGGGGGCAGGGGATGGTGGCTTTTTAGTTGGCTTTTGTAAGATGCTATCTCCTCATGTATTTCACTTGAGCAACAAACAAAGACACCGAGTCCCAGGATCTCAGATGAAATGAAAGTTTTAGATACGAGATGTTACTGAATGAAACAGCAGGTATACGTGTGAGTTAATTAATTCTTCATACATACGTTTGCGTTACATTCTATTGGGAAAAAAATGCTATGAGAGTGTATGTAGCCCAGACATGCTGACATGAGGCTTGCTGCCTTCCCTGTCCCCTTCTCACTCCCCCAAACACGCTGGATCATGCCCCCACCCGGTCTTGCTGTTGAGGGGAGCATGGCAGGACCCGGGGCTCCCAGGCAGGCTGCCTGGCCACTCCTTTGTGAGTGCTGCTGCATAAATCACCAGTTGCCTGTCCAGCATCCATTTCCCACACAGCGGCAGTTGCCCTCTGAGTTATGAAGCATGGGATACAGTCACCACATGTGTGATATGTGAATGTATTAGGCTTAGCGTTTGCTTTAATGCTCTTAAAAGCTGGGCTGGCTTGAGCCGCCCATAGGCATTTTTTTTCCGGGGAGAGATTTACAACTTCTCAGCATGTGTGACTTACATTTATTCCCTGGCAAGTGAACCTCTCAGCAAACTTTCTTCTTGTTTCTGCTGAAGAGGAAGAGCTTTGCCCTGGTCTGCATTCCCCAGGGAAGCCCTACTGGAAGCTTCTCCCAGAGCACAGGGTATTTGTAGGCTAGAGGATGCTTTTCTCAGCCAATGGGAAGCTTGGCAAGAGGCTGGGGAAGTGATTTAGGGGTAGAAGGGGTTATTTTTACTTGTTTCTGGAGAGGGAAGGGATCCCTAGTACTCCAAGGGAATTCCAACACTCTAGTTACCCTCAAAAACATGCTTAAGGAGAGGAAACATTTCTCTCTGTCTGGCTTTCCTTTCTTCTTTGGTGATCCCAGTAGTCTGAGAGTCTTCAAAGGCATGTGATTTGCTCCTGGAGTATTTCTGCTGCACGAGTTGGGGTCATCTGGTACCGTCTCCATCTCCCTCCTTTGGAAACAAGCACTGATTTAAATCTTGACTCTCCCCCCCACCACCCCACCACCACTACCACACACACACACACACACACACACACCCCCACACACACACTTATCCTTAGGTGGAGTTGCATGTTCACAGGCAGTGCTGAAGTTTCTGAACAGAGTATTTCTTTCCATAAAAGACTGGGCCCTAAGGTTACATTTTAAAGCAAAGACTCCGTTTGCAGAATTTGCTATCCTAAACTTTACAGAGAGAGAATCATTGATCAGCTGCCTCCTGCACACCCCACACTGGGGATCGAGCCTGCAACTTGTGCATGTGCCTTGACTGGGCTTGACCGGTAATCAAACCACGACCTCCTGGTTCATAGGTGGGTGCTCAGTCACTGAGCCACACCAGCCTGGCCAGGTGATACCAGATAGAATAACTTTATGAGAATAGACTGCCATTGTTTCTGGTTCTTTATTAAGAGAGGATTTCCACCACCACCACCACCACCACCACCCCCATGCCAGCTCCCAAATGTGTGACTTTGGTGTGAGTTAAGATAGTGCTATTCACACAGAGACTCCTGGAAACCACTGAGATTTCACCAGTGAGGGAGTTCTTCTTGGCTGGTGATAGGTCTCCCCACTTTACGTGGCCATGGCCTGTACGCTCTCAGAACCTGGCACCCCATTAGGAATGCATTGCTCTGTTTTGGATTTGATACACAGCTACCAGCTCCAATGATAAATTTTTGATTATCTACCTCAGATGATAATCTCTTAGATGAACTGTATTATGTAAATTTTGGGAAGTCTTCCTTTTGCCTGAGTAAAAAGAATAATGACATGAGCCCACTGAGGATTACTTGATTAATTAACTAAAGATAAAAAGTCACTTGGTGCTGGAAACGTGCTGCAATCCCTAAAGAGGAGTGATGAACACTATGCACATTTCCAATTCATACAATGGAAACGTGGAGTTGTCCTTTCTTTTTCCTTCATGGTTTTATTTTTCATTTTTTTCATTATGATGATCCAGAGGAGGATTGGAGAGCTCCCTGAATGGTCACAGCAGTTATATACCTTCATGAATCATAGCCTGGGATCTTAGTAACTCCTGATTAAAATGCACTGAATTAAACACGATGCCCAGTGAAATGTTCTGCAGGCTGCCACGGGCTCCTTGCTTCTCTCCAGCACGCTCTACAGCATCGCAGCTCTCATCTCTAACTGTATGGCATCAACACTGCCCCCTTGCAACAAACTAGGGAAGCCTTCCTCTCTGTGACTCCAGGGCCCTGACCCACAGGCACGGTGTTGAACTTGCTGTATGATGCTTTGTCACTTCATGGAGATTTGCCTTAAAAACAAATTTTCATATTATCACGAATGCCTCTTTTAGAGGAGGGTTAAGCTGGACTCTCAAGACAGCCCATTCATGCTCTTACCATAGGAGATGCTAGCTGGCGGCCTTGGGGCCAGTGTTGAAGTTCTGGAGCTCACGGGCATTATGAAGAGATGTGAGCACGAGAGGTCAGTAGGTTGCGCCAACGAGGCACACTGGTTCTTCAAGCGGCTGTTACCGGGTTGGAACTTCCATTTTCGTCAAAGGGACTACTTTTCAGAGATCAGAGCTTTTCTTAGTGGTATTATAAATGCATGGCACTGATCCAAAGCATTTAGGATATTTTCCTCCCAAACAAGATCTCAAATAAAACAAATAATAAACTAGTCAATAAGTATGGAGGAACACTCCAGCTTCTTTTTCCTGTAGGCCAATTTAAAAAAAAATGTGCAAGAAAAAAGTCACATGTTACTTCTACCAAGTAGGTCATAGCAAAAAATAAAATGCAAATCACTATGCACCTTTATAAATTGCAGCACCCGGGTATATTAAAGCACAGCTTGGTACCACACTTGATTCCTTATCTTATATTTCTCTGCCATAGCACTGCACTAACAAGTGCAAATATAGGACAGCTGATTGATGACCAAAATTACTCTAGTGCTCTAAATTTCTTTGACAAATTTTAGCCAGAGATTTAAAAAAAACCCAATGATCAACAGGTCCCTTTAACTCAACTGTTAAGTAAATATGTTTTCCTTGGTGGCTTAAAAATGGCGGAACTCTCTCTAATGGTATGGTTTTGAAATACATGATAACATGTATGATTTAATATCCCCCTCTTCTATTGAGGGTCATTTGCCAATGGCAATACTAATACATGCTGCTTTTTATAAATGGTTCCAAACAATGGTATTATTCACAGCTTACATTTCTTCAGGGATGAAGGGGGTTGAGTTCAATCTGAAAACACACAGACCGTTCCATATTTATTGATCATATTTTTAAAAATCTATTCTTATAAAATGACATGGGGTGGGAAAGTTTCTCTTCTCTGCTAAATTTTGTGAGCCCAGTGCCTGTAACCTCCTTCTGATTCCGCAATGTACGTTAGCTTAGTGTTACACAATTGAATTCTGTGGCTTCTGGCTTGCTCAGTCATTTCACAGTTGCAAGGGAAGAAGGCCCTTGATACCACTTGTGATTATTATGATGGGACTAAACAGGAGGATGTATTGCAATTTGGGACTTTACCCTTGTACTTGGCTCATCCTTTAAAGATTGGTCCTTGCCAGAAATCTACTCTTGTGAGTATCTAGGACAAACGTGTTCCACTGAATTAATTTAATCTTTACGGTGGATCTAATGGACACAGCGACTCAATAGTGTAGTATTGTGATTTGGCAAGAGGGCATATCAGTGCCAACATTATTCTGGTATCTAAAATGTTCTTAAATTTTACATTTTTATAAGAGAAAAAAAAGAGTTGAGCAGTTAATATAACTATTATTTACCCAAGTCAATATTTTAGTAACTAACGTTTCTTCTTAAACACCAGCAGTTTTAGATTTTACTAATTTTCCATAGTCTTTAAAAATATTTATCCAAAAATAAAAAAGTAAAACAAATTATTCAGCCTGGCCTGTGTGGCTCAGTGGTTGAGTGTTGACTTATGAACCAGGAGGTCACAGTTTGATTCCAGGTCAGGACACAGGCCTGGGTTTCAGGCTAGATCCCCAGGGGGCGTGCAGGAGGCAGCCAATCAGTGATTCTCTCTCACAGTTGATGTTTCTATCTCCCTCTCCCTTCCTCTCTGAAATCAATAAAATATATTTAAAAAATATTTATCCACTCACTTAGCTGCCTTTTAATTGCATAAACCTGAGTTAACCTACACTTAATAGACCAAAGGTATAGCTGTAGCTCAGTTATTTATTATATCATCTGATATTATAGGATAATTTCTGAAGCTATTACATTAAAAAGGGCTGTTTATTTTTTTGCACTATGGCCATGAGCTGCTTCTTTTGTTTTCTTAAGATTTTTATTCCTGATGTATAAATGGTCTGTTACCTACTCGCCTGTGTCCCATTCGAGCTTCTCCTATTGTGCGACTTGGACAAAGCAGTCCTTCCCTTTTCTAATTTTGATTTTCTGAGAACTAAGAGGCTGGACTTTGCTGAAATTGTGTCTAAAGTAAAAGAGGAAATTCTAAATCAGGACCCATGTTCCTCACTAGAGGAAATATTGGTTTTAAATAATTGGTTTGTAGCATTTCTGAAATCTGATACTACTTTGTATGCCATTTTTTAATGCGCAAAATATTTTTATTTGTTAAATGACAGCGTGGACCAAATGACTTTACTTATATTACTAGTTTCAACACTACATGATTTATTTAAATTATGAACTATATACTAGACCTACAGTGTTTGGCATACTTAATAATGATAACATTGGGATCACAATAATAACAACTGTAATGAAACAAATATCCATGTACCCACCAGCAAATTTATTAATTTTGTGTTAATTCTTTGCCTTTTTTCTAGTTTTGCCATAGACATATGCATCTTTAGCATATTATTTGCTTTGTTTATACTTAACCATTATAAAATGAATATATATTTTTCTCTGCTTTGCATTTTTGCCAAAAATGAAATATTTGATATTTATCTATGAGGATGCACATTGCTGCATTCAGTACTTTTCTCTGCTGTATAATATTTCATGATATTACTTAGTCATACTTTACCCAATCAACCATTGATGGAGTTTTGGGACCTCAGTATTTTGCTATTGTCAGCCATGCTACTATAAATACTCTTGAACCTGTCCTCCAGAACAAGTTCACCACCTTGTCTAGGGTACATATATGGGAGTGGAGTTGCTGAGTCATAGAAACCATATCTCTACCTTTAGGAGGCAGCAACAAATACTCCTACCAGGAGAAAGTTCCCTTTGTGCCCTGTCTTCCCCAATACTTGGTGTTGTCTTATATTTAACTTTCTCATTTGGTGAATATAAATTAGTACTTCACTGTGGTTTTAATTTGCTTTTCCCTGATTGCTAATAAGGTTGAGCATTTTCCCTCCATAACTTTAATGGCCTTTTTGTGATTTCAGCAAGCTAATTCTATGATTCTTTTTCTCCAACTGAGCAGCCATTTATTTTGAGGCATCAATGTTATGAGTAGTTGTTCAGTTTTTCCTACTTAGCAACCTTCTGCCTTTAGGCATGGATGTAATTAGTACCTTACTTTTAGGAAGCTGTCTCCTGATACTGTATCATGCTTATTTTAGGCCAGACTTTCCTTAAGCATATTTCCAGAATGTACACTTATTTTAAACTGGAAAAGAGCTCCTTAGTTACTGTAAGGTTATCGAATACCTAGAGCAACCCTTATCTTGTCAGTATCTTGCCCAATTAGGTTTACTATGTCTTTGTAGCATATTACCTACAGGGAAGCAAGATGCTGGTGTGCCAGGCTTAATTTGAGGAACATTAAAAATCCCCTTAATGTCATGGTACTGGAAGATAACTCAATCATAGAGTTAGAATGGTAGATGCTAAGTCTGAGTTAAAAATCCTAATCTGACCTTTTGAACTTGGCTATGTTTCCAATATGGTAAAACACATATTGGATCATAGTTGCATATGTGACTGTGGCTTTCAAGCAAGCAGTCATGCTTGCACACCTCCCAGTTTTTGTTTGGGTTCAGAATTGTTTCACCTCTTCCTATGTGACATCCTTCCTAATGAAGGGCCCTGGATGAGACAAAGCCCCAGATATGCTCAAAGTGGCTTCTGTCATGTGTCGACTCATCATTAGAGTTGTGAGCCGAGGGTGAGGCATCTAGGCAAAGCCCCTTCACCAGAGCCAGTCCTCAATCCATTGTTCCACGTCTTTTCTCAGCCTCCTGGCATCCCAGAAGAATAGACATTACAGAGAAAATCTGCAAAGCTGTCCCTTTCATGTCTAATGTCTGGGCAGAGATGTTCCCTGCAGGATCATTTTTAGTTATTTTCTCTCTCTGGTTTGACACATCTCCAGGGATGGTTTGTTCACCATTTCCCTTGGGAACTTTTCGGCAGCATATCAGTTCTGGTTGTTAAAAATTTATTTTACAATTCACCTTAGATCGTCCTGGGCTAAATGTTCTTCCTGTTGCTCCTGTCAACCAACTCTTGGTTCCTGTTTTCCCTCCTCATTGACACTTTGCCTTTCTGCACTGAACTATGTTAGAAAATTCAACCATAAGTCATTCTTGCTTCCCCTCTTAGTCTTTACTTAACAAGATTATAAATATTTAATTTATTCTTTCCTCAGGCTCCTCCAGGAGCTTGCTTAATCATGTTTATTTTTTCCTACCTGATCTCCTTCTAGTTTGTTTATATCTTTCTGGTAATCAAGGATCCCGAATTGAATGTGCTCTTCTCACTGAGCTTTTCCAAATCATTTAAAGGAAATGTAGATTTGGTATAGTCTTTAGCTTTTGTACAGTCATTCATGGGTACCCATTTTGCCTCTCTTAAAATGTGTGTTCTTGCCCGGCTGGGCTGGTGTGGCTCAGTGGTTGAGTGTTGACTCACAAACCAGAAGTTCATGGTTCGATTTCTGGGTTGTGGGCTCGATTCCCAGTAGGGGTTGTGCAGGAGGCAGCCAACCAATGATTCTGTCTCATCATTGATGTTTCTATATCTCTCACTTCCTCTCTCTGAAATCAATAAAGACTTTTTTAAAAAAATTGTGTACTCTTTTAGCTGGTAGGACTATCAATGCCTAACAAAATCATTGAGGTATTATAAGGATCAAATAAGATTAATAATTTGATTCAAGATAATAGTTACTGAACATTTGCTGTGGGTTACAAAGAATTAAATGAAAGGTCTAAATGTGTTTCTGTTCTCCAATAGCTTACTGGCAAGTCAAGGTGACAGACACAGTCATAGCTAAACAGGATACAAGACAGAACAAAGTACTCATTAAATAAAAAGAAGCAATTACAAAGTGGGGCCGACTTTGAAAAATATCAACTACAATGTTTATGCATTAGATCATTAATATATTAATGTTAGCCAGATGTGCTGACAGAGCCAATTCATTCATCCTTGTATCCTTAGATTGGCCAAAACAAAACAATAACAAAAAGAAGAGAGTGTAAAGAGTTGTCAATCATGTTGACCCTAAGCTATGGGTATGGTACAAATGAGGATTCAGGGTTTTTCCAGGCAAATCTGGCAGCTTGTTGCTATAAATACATCCCTAGCCTTTCATGACCCTGTGCTCAGATGATGATGGATCTTTGAGCCTAGTGGGATGGAAATGCTAATAAATGAATATATTATTAAATCCATAATTTCAAATGAGATGAGCTTTGAAGACAAAAAAGTATTGTAGGAGAATAACACAGCAGATGAAAGAGGCTTCCCTGAGAAAGTTGTGATGCTTGGGTGGAACAGGAAGAGAATGCTGGGTAAGAAAAGTGATAGCAAAGGCTCTGGAGTGGAGGAAGCACAGTGAATTCAAAGAGGATCAGCATATACAAGGCTAGGAGTATTACTAAGCATGATAACAGCGCAGCTGAGGCCTGAGAAGACCTTAGGTTCCTCTCTTACAGACAGTAGCTACTCGTACTCAGTACAAAGTCCTCCTTTATCTGTAGTTTTCTTTCTGTGGTTTCAGTTACCTGATGTCAGTTGTGGCCCAGAAATATTAATTGGAAAATTCTGGAAATAAACAAGTCATAAATTTGAAATTGCATGCCTGATGGAATCTCATCCTGTTCTGCTTCATCCCACCTGGGACATGACTCATTTATTTGTCCTTTGTGTCCAGGCTATGGGTGCTCCCTGCTCCTTAGCCACATAGCAGCTGTCTTGGCTGTCAAATTGATTGTCCTGGTATCACAGTGCTGTGTTCAAGTAACCCTTACTTTACTTAATAGTCCCAACGCACCAGCGTAGTGATGCTGGCTATTCATACATGCCAAGGAGAAGCTATAAAGTGCTTCCCTTAACTGGAAAGGAATGTATGTATGGGGGAAAAAAACATAGCATGTATAGGATTTGATACTATCCAGGATTTCAGGTGTCCACTGGGGGGTCTTGGATCATATCCCTTGGAGATAAGGGAGACATACTCTAAATATTGTTTGAATGAATTAAAATGAGTTCAAGACAAAGTCTTTTTTCTGATCTCAGCAGAATCATTTAAATATTTAAGAAAATTGTGCCTGGTCAGGTAGCTCAATTGGTTAGAGCATCATTCCTATGTGCCAAGATTGTGAGTTCAATCCCTGGTCAGGGTACATATAGGAATCAACCAATGACTGTACACTGAGTGGCCAGATTATTATGACCACCCCATTAGTACAATGTAGTGAATTAGTTATGCAAATAATAATAATAATAATAATAAAACCTTGAGAGTATTTACTTAGGAAGTTTTCAATATTCAGTATTTTTGGAAGTGTCAATGAAGTACTGATGGGGTGGTCATAATAATCTGGCTGGTCATAATAATCTGGCCACTCAGTTTACAAACAAGTGGAACAATAAACCGATGTCTCTCTCTCTCTCTCTCTCTCTCTCTCTCTCTCTCTCTCTGTCTTCCCTCTTTCCCTTTCTCACTCTCTCTCTCCCCCCTTCCTCTCTCTCTCTAAAATCAATCAATAAATTTAAAACAAAAATTTAAGCAAATTATATAGGCAATCTTTGTCGTGATTCTTATTAACTATTTGATGTTAATTTATGAACTTATCTATCCTATATGTGTAGAAATACCTCATAGGGTTGTGTGGACATAACAAATGTAACCCAGGCAAAGGGATTTTGAAAAGTGTAAAGAGCTAGACAAATGAAAATGATTATTAGTAAACTTGTGTACCAGGCAAATTCTTTGGGAGCTATCCCTGAGCAGAGAAAATAGGGCTTTACCTTTTCTATATACGGTTTGGCATGAGATTTTTCTTTTTCCTGTGGCCTCCTTTAAAATGTGTACCTGAGCACTCTTATTGAATGAAAAAGGAAAAATGAACCTAAGATTTAAAAAGAGATTTTTTCCGATTGTTTTCCTAATATGCTTCTTTCTTTCACATTTTCTCTCCATTACTATTTCTTAAAATCATGGATGAATGTTCTCTTAGGTTTAAGATACAGTTCATTTAGAAGTCACTGAGCTTGCAACTCTTGGTCTACCACTATAAGTTGCCAAGGAGTCTGTTGCATGGTCCTATGGTCTTTGGTCATGATAAGACAGGTGGCACAGGCCAGGGAGAAAAGCCTGCCAGCTAGTGGCTTTGACGCTGAGTTATCCATCTGCAAAATAGAGACAAAATAACCTCTTTTTTCCTATCTGTAAATTGAAGATAAACTCAGTCCAACAATGAGATATATAAAATACCTATTCCAATGCCTGGCATCTAATAAATGTTTCATGAATCCTAGCTATTTTCAGTATTATCTTTATATGGGCTAGATTTATACTGAGACAATATTTTCAAATAGAAAATTTCACAGGCACAGGGAGGCCACTCTAGAACCCTGCTCAATTTCATTGTTGTAGTGGATGATTTTAAAGACTTAGAAATAAATAAGATAGTCAGACTCCAACAGCAATTTTGAAATCAAGTCCATGCTTAGTTTCATTGCTGTGGTTTAGCAGGCCATGGTCAATGCCTTTCCTGGACTTAGAAGCTAACAGGTTTAGCTAAGTAAGACCTGACACAGTGCAATACTGATCAAACTTGGCACCATATAACACAGCCCCTGCAGATTCCTCATCCAAACTGACCTCCCCCATTAACTTCTCTCTGGTCAACGGCATCCATTTCCTACAGACCCACTCAGCACAAACACCTAGAAGCAAGTACTTGCTTGGTTAATGGATAGTGTCAGGTACAATTCATCTCATGGCTCTTATTTCTGGAGGAGGGGCTGTCACCTTGATTGTGTATCAATGCCCAGCCCTACTTCATACAGATTAATTTAGAATCTCGAAGATGACGCTCAGCACGAGTATTTTTTAAACCTTTACAGGTGATTCCAATGTGCAGTCAAGTTTGAGAACCTGTATCTGAGGGTCTGTGGACCAGCAGTTTTGCATCACTTGCAAAATTTTTAGAAATGCAGACTCATGCCACACCCAGACATACTCAATTAGAATCCCAGACAACCGAGAGACATTGCCCTAGGGCACTGAAAACCCACTGAGGGAAGTGACCCAGTTTCTGTTTTCTTCTAGAAATCTAGTTAATGGGAAAATGCTCTTTCCATACTAGTCTAGTCTTAGCTTGAACCTCTCTGAAGTGCGTTGGCTTGAGGAGCTGATCTTGATGGGAAACTATGCCAACATCAAAGTCTTCTGGTTTGTGGTTTAGTATATTTCTTGGAGGCCATGTCATGTTTAATTTCCTTGAGATTTAAAGCCCTTGAAAATGCTCTGAAAATGCTCTTTGAGTGTTTCATCTGCCTTTTCCCTCCTTTTCTCATC
Source organism: Myotis daubentonii (assembly GCF_963259705.1). Classification (NCBI taxonomy): domain Eukaryota; kingdom Metazoa; phylum Chordata; class Mammalia; order Chiroptera; family Vespertilionidae; genus Myotis; species Myotis daubentonii. The sequence continues at coordinate 87,135,095 of NC_081847.1, forward strand.
AATGTTCAAGAAAAGCAGTCACATTTTTAAAAGGCCAGCTGGTTTTCATTCCAGATTTCTCCCTCCCTTTATCTCTTTTCATCCTTAAAAATACTCAGACCTAGGGAAAAAGATAGTCACTTGAATGGACCACAGGGGCCCTGGGACCTTCTCTACCCTCCCTCCTCTTCCTCTCAGGTATGATGCTAAAATCACACACCGGCTCAAAGTGAAACCCTGATAGGCCACCAGGGGACCCCATGCTGAGCCTCACCTGTTGATTGGGAATGGTCTTCAGAGCATGAAACAGACCAGGTGCTCATTTGTCTGGGTGTCTGTGGCAGGGGAGAAGGGGTGTCCCTGAGGCAACTGAAGACTAGTAAAGGTTTACAGACAGAGGCTCACTGCGAGGAGTTGGAGCTTTGGCTCTGCACTGCCTGAGGGAGGAAGGAGCTTAACCACGTGCTCAGATCAGACTGTACAAGAAGACAACGTGGGGGCTCAGCTGTGCAGATTGGATCAATCTGAATGAAAATCACTAGCGTTCTTCCTGGTGAGAGAAGTTTCTGCTTAGCTCATGAACTGTAGGCCCTTTTCTGGTCCCAGAAGAAAGTGAGGAGGGCTTTGGTGAAAGGTTATGTAAAGCTGCTGTTTTTTTCTCCCTAGAGTAAAATTCTATTTATAGAAGGGCGAAACTGCCTTTCAGGGAGAAAATGCATTTTATCCCCTGTAGCCTAGGAAAGATAATGTGATCAACCCTCAAGAAAGAATCAAAGGAAAAGAGGAAGAACAAAGTCGCAGGCAGCGAGAATGGGACATGCAAGAAGAAGCAGGAGTGCAGAGAGCTTCAGTACTTGCCTGGCCCTTGTTTCTGCAGCTTTTACAGGGTGCCTCACAGTTCCTGTTTGCTGGGGACCAAGACCTTTCCCAGGAAGCAGGACTATCAGGGTTAATGATAGCACCGCCCCAGGTATGCTGGAATGGTTGGTCTCCCCCAGTTAGGTACCATGGTAGGGATGGGAGTGGGAGAAATACTGACGTGTGTTCAGCAGGGCAGGGGTATTACAAGACAAATGCTGTTAGTCTGAAGGAAGAATGATGAGGGGTGGCAGCAAGGGCTATTAAGTCCAGAGAAGATGAGTACCCATTTGGAGGTTTAGAAACAACGTGTACCTTGGCCATATATCTGTCTGAGTCATGGAGTCCTTACCTCTAAACCTGTGTAAAAGTAAAACTTGATGTCTACAACTAACTTTTTTTTTGCCAATTACGTGGCCAAAAAACTGTTAGAGATGGCTGATTTTCAAGATTGGGACATCTTTTAGAGATGGTAGGATTATTTATTTGTTTGTTTGTTTGTTTGTTTAAAGTATTACATATGTCTCCTTTTTCCCCCATCAACCCCTCCCTGGCCACTCTCACCCCCCGCCCCCCCCAGGACAAGCCCCCATCACCCCAGTGTCCCTGTCCTTTGGTTATGCTAATATGCATGCCTACAAGACCTTAGGTTGGTCTCTTACCTCCCCTATTCCCACCCCCATCCCCATCCCCCCTCGCCCCCCCCTTCCCCCCATCTTCCCTGAGGTTTGATGGTCCATTCCGTGTTTCTCTGTCTCTGGATCTATTTTTGTTCATCAGTTTATGTTCATTATATTCCACAAATGAGTGAGATCATGTGATATTTACCTTTCCTCCGACTGGTTTATTTCGCTTAACATAATGCTCTCCAGGTCCATCCATGCTGTTGCAAATGGTAAAAGTTCCTTTTTTTATTTTTATAGCAGTGAGGACAATATATTTATTGAAAAAGTCATGTCTAAAAGTCACATGTTTCCTTGTGCCTAGTATAATGCTGGATGAATATTAATTATTCAATAAATCAATTGATTTTCATATAATTGTTATTCTCAAGTTTTAACAGAATCTCAAATTGCTCTTATGCATAAGACATACAAAGTTTAGTTAAGGATATGTTAAATTTGAGAGTACTCAGCTTTTAACCACAGAGAAGTTTATTTTATTCTCCTTCCTCATCTTCTTTTTATTACTAATTTTACTGACAATATTCCAGAGTTTCTATGAAAAAATCAAGGGAACCCTGAAAAAAGTAAAATGCAAATTTGTAAAGTCTATAGAATTTGCTATCTCTCTGAATTTTGTTACTAATGTATCTAGGGCATTTATCACCTCACATATATGAAAATGGAACAAGATAAAATAGGTCAATAATTAGTTTCTATATAATAATCCCAGAGATAGACTAGTTTGTTTGGTTTTTTGTTTGTTTGTTTGCTTTTTAGGAGAGCCATTCCTGAATGGGGTAGAAAAACATACATTACACTAAAAGATCATCACAGTCCTTGGCACCTAGGAAGGAGTAAACTATTTCCATTTCTATTCGTTATGTAGATAATCTGCTCTCAAGGAGGTGGAGTATAACCCCCACTCTTTTCAGTGTGGGCTGAGCACAGTGACTTCCTTCCCAAGAGCATAGTATGCAGGGTGGGGGAGGGTAACTTTAAGGAGGAGAAACTGATGAACACTCCCTCAGCCAGAGGTCAAGGCCATCATCAGCAATGATAAGCCATGTTACAGCACGGAACCCTGGCATTATGTGATGAAATTGGCCCTTCATGGCTGTGACCTTCCTTTCCCAAGCTCATGACCTCAGTCTAATCATGAGGAAAAAAGCAGACAACACCATTTCATAACGTTCTGCAAAATACCTGACCAATACTCCTCCAATTATCAAGATTATAAAAAATGAGGCTAGTCTAAGGAACTATCAGTGCCAAGAGAAGCCTAAGGAAGCATGATGATAAAATGTAATATGCTATCTTATATGGAGTTCTGGAATGGGAAAAAAAAAACCTGTAGGTAAGAAACAAAGAAATTATATAAAATATTGATGCATTATTAAACAAGTAATAATGCATCAGTATTGACTCAATTTTAATACACGTTCTATATTAATGTTATTAATAATTGGGGAAACTTGGTGTAGGGTAGATAGGAACTCTTTGTACTATCTTCACAATTTTTCTGTAAGTCCAAAACTGTTCTAAAATTCAACTTTATTTTAAAAAGTGCTGTCTTATTTCAAAAGAATGGGACAAGAAACAGAGTACTTAATCCAACTAAACTTGTTTCTTCGTGTCTAAAATAAGGGTGACCATTTTTCTTTTGTAGGGCTATTCTGAGAATTGTAGATGATGTCTCAATAGCTCTTAATTTTTTTTCTCTCTCAAAGTGTATTTGCATGGGCACCCACTTGTGCGCTTTTTAAAATGCAAAAGTCCAGGCTCCGTCCACCTCACACCCAAATTACAGCCTGTTGGAAGACCAGGAGGGACTAGGAAACAGCACTTTAGCATGCTTCCTAGGTGATTCTTGTGCACACTTAACTTTGAAATCCCCTGTACTTTTCTATACGATAAATATAATAATGACCAATATTTATGAGACCCTGTGTGGTTTAAAGTGATATGGCAGATATTACATATAAAATATTGATTACCCATCCCTGGCCAAGTAGCTCATTTGGTTAGAACATTGTTCCAATATGCCAAGGTTGTGGGTTCAATGCCTGGTCAGGTTACATATAAGGATCAACCAATGAATGCATAAATAAGTGGAAAAACAAATCCTTTTTTTTCTCTCTCCCCCTATTCCTCTCTTTCTCTATGATCAATAAAATTTTTAAAAAATATTTATTACCCACTAGTTCCTTATTTATCAAAAGGATATTTTTCTTTTTACTCAGCAGTGCCAACTAAAGGACTCTATTTCCCAAGACGCCGAGTGGCCATGTGAAAGTTCTGGCTAATGTTATGGAATCGAAAGACGCCCTAGGGTTTTGGAGAAGGTTTACTGTGTGATCTGAGAACCACTTCCATCCTCCTTTGTTGCTTCTTCCTTTCTGTCTGGAGAGCAGACATGAGGCCAGAAGTAGGAGTAGCCACGCTGCATTGCGTTGCCTCTTAAGGACAATGAGAAGGAAATAGGGAGAAACTTAGTCCAGGATCACTTCCTGGAGCAGCAATGCCATCCTGGGTCTGCTCCCTTCTGGGCTTCTTGTGTATGTGAGGAATGAAGCCTCTGTTTAGTTTTCCGCCACTGTAATGGGGTTCCTGTCATGTGTAGCCACACTCAGGCCCAACTCCTGTGTGCTCCCATATTAAGTTATTTACTCCTCACAGTACAACAGGGAGGAACTAATATTATGCCCTTTTCCAGGCGGTGAAAGTGAGGCACGAGGAAGCGAGCTAATTCTTCCATGGCGTTGTGCTAGTAAATTGTAGACCTAAATGCTGGCTTTAAAACACACATTCTGGAATGCATGCTGTAATTTGTAGATAAAGAGTAGATATTATTATGATATTATTGTTGCTATTTTTATAATATTCCCCTTTCCTTTACAAATAGGTGATATTTTCCTAGGAGCCATTTATGATTTAGACATTCCTAGATTATTGAGTATCTACCTACATAAAAACTCAATTTTCTGTTAATCGTTTTCAAATGTCACAGTTTTCACTAACAAGTTATAAGACAGCTTCATGCACTTCAATTTCCTCTGAAAAGAACTCACTGCCACCTTATAAAAGCCTACCATTCTAACTACGGCTTTGGAATGTTAATTCCCTACCTGAACAACAAGGCACAGCTCTGTAAGTCACATATGTGTTCGTGATTTCTCTCCTCTTCTAGAATAAGGGAATTTCACATAGTTTTGATATATTGTGTAAATTAGGCCAACAAAGTGTGCTGTGCTGTGTCTTCATTAAAATCGGAGACGGTAACCATGCGACCGTGTAGTGTGGTCTTGCAGCCTTTGAGTTACAAACATTCAATAGTGTCTCCTTACTTGTGCTTAAGTTGGCATTTGTGAAGCAGCATATAATCAATTAATCAATAACCTGATTTTCTATTAAAGAGATGCTCTATCGTTTTTTATAAAAACCAAGGGCCATTGTATGCTTTTATTAAAAAAAAAAAAAAAAAGAGCTGTGCCAGCAAGGAAACTCATTCGAAAAACATTTAAGCCTTTAGTCAGGAATGATGATTTTGCTTAAGTAAGCCAAAGGTGAAGTTGAATAAAAATCTTCAGTTCCTGAACCATTTTATTATTTTGCAGCTACTAGAATGGAAAGCACTAATTTGGGATTGCTGGTAGGAATGCATTGCTTTTACTCATGATTAGATATGGGTAAGTGGATTCATCTATGACAGTGATGGCAAACCTTTTGAGCTCAGCGTGTCAGCATTTTGAAAAACCCTAACTTAACTCTGGTGCTTTGCCACATATAGAAATTTTTTGATATTTGCAACCATAGTAAAACAAAGACTTATATTTTTGATATTTATTTTATATATTTAAATGCCACTTAACAAAGAAAAATCAACCAAAAAAGTGAGTTCACGTGTCACCTCTAACACGCGTGTCATAGGTTCGCCATCACTGATCTATGACATGCATAATGAAGAGAAAGTGATCCTAAATCTTAAGAGTTTAAAACTGATTCTTTCCTCTTTCTTACAAATTTTGAAGGGTATACACAATAGCCTAATTTGTGTCCCATAAGGCCCCAGCAACTCAAAGTGGTGCTGCTAGGATGACCGAGCTGACAGCCATGTACAGGTGGAACTCTGGCCCTGCCAAAGTCTGTTGTATAATTATATTCTTATCTTTATTATAATGCTGCCCAAAAAGATATATATGCTTATTGTAAAAATTCAAATACAGTATTATGAAAATGTGTGAGTTGGAGAAGGAAACTGCTCCATAATTCTATCCCTCCGGAGTAAATCAGTGTGCATTGGTTTTGTTCAGTCTTTTGTCTCTTTTCCTATCAGCCACACAATTACTGTGAAACTTGAGGGAAGTTATGTTTATTTTTGTGTCACATTGAAACAATGAGTCTTGTGTTCTTTTTACCAAGTAAGTAAGTTATCTTAAAACAACAGCGACAACAAGGCAAAACAAAGCAAAAAATTCTAACATTTGTATATCATTTAGAGAACATGATAGGATGAAAATGATCTCCACAAAGCAGATCACCTTCAATGACAGACAAGTGCTCGGCATGCCTGTCTTTTATTTCCACGTGGAGGTGAAGAAGTCATCTCCGAGGCCTGGGAAATGCCCAACTATTCCCGAAGGCCTTGCTTCTCAACGTGTGGACCCACCATATCAGCCTCACATGGGTGCTCGTTAGACATGCAGAACCTTGGGCTTCATCCCAGGTCTGCTGCTTCAGAATCTACATTTTAACAAGATCCCTTCCTGTGATACATGCAAGCCACAGTTTGAGAAGTAGCGTCCCAGCACTAGCATACTTCCTATTAGAACCTTTACCATATTCTAAGAGGTGCAATTGCTCATGAATTAGCAATATTGTCAGAGAAACTTTAACATTTGTCATCATAGCTCTTTCATGAGACTTTCAAATGTGCTCCAGAGGACTGCGTTAAACAGTGTCAAGATCAGAGTAACTGTCCCAAGGCTGCCTGCATCCGGCCTCCTCAGTCAGCTCACTCCACAAATGCCCTACCTATACCTGTGATGGCCCTAGACACTCAACTCCATAGTGCTTTGAAGAATTATGCTTTCTATTCCAATAATTTGTTACTAATCATGTACCTGGTATTACTTTGCTAATGCAGTATGTCTTTTGCTAATGAAACCATTGGGTGAGTGAAAGAAATGACTAAGAATATATTTTCTTTACCTCTGTCCCTTAGTTAGTTCTTGATGATGATAATGATGATGCAATAGAAATTATTGATGTTTTTCCCTTGGAATTTAGGTGGAAATAAATATAGGTTGGCATTTGTGCTATGATAACTTCTTCATAAAACAGTGTATTAAGCCTAAGATTCTATCAGCTCTCTGCAGGCAGGAAAACAAAGGTATTGCTGGTTTCCTCTCTTATTTCTCTCATGGCCATGGCATCATTATGCTTTCATTTCTCTACAATTTTTATCAAATAGATTTTCAAATCACAGAGATTTCTCCCATTAACACATAGGAGTTAATTGTCTTCCTCCTTGGCATTTTAACTTTGTCCTGTTGGAAAATAGCATCCAAGGGACCAATCAGAATTAATCTGAAGACATCAAATCTAAATATTATTAGAGAGTGAAGAGGTGATGAGAAATTAGTTGAGAGGTGTTAAAAGGAAATCTTACTTCATTATATTGAACTTCAACATATTCTCCTTATTCAAACCACTTTTCTTTTTTGTTCACTAAGATACAACTGCTAGTCAAGCATTTTAATGGATTGGGTGATTAGAAATGTCATCTGGGGCATTACAAATGCAGTAACTTTGAATGATGGATCATCCACTGCCTGAGGAATGTGGTTTCCATTGGAACTTGGATCTCCACTTTTGAAGCAACCTTGAGGCTTTTTATTGTGCTGAAATCTATGGGAAACATCAGGTCAAGAACATTTTGTTTCTGGTGTGTTGCAGAAATATTGGGAAGAAGGGGAAATCATATCTCACCTTTTGTCATACCACTGACTTGACCTATAAAGATGATGAATATTGAGGAGTAAAACTAGAAGGCATTGAATTTTCTTTTTAATGAGTCAAAGCTGAACTTCCCATAAATGATGCATTTGGGGGTATTTTTCATAGACTTGTCCACCCTCTGTATGTTTTGGGCCTTGAATTACTCTAAGCTTGAGATGTGTGGTTTGACGATTATTCTGTGACAACATTGCTTTCTTTCCAGGAACAATGTAATTAAACTCTTGATGGAATGAAGAAACATGCCCGTGGCTGTGTATGGCATTTTGATTGTGAAAGGCTTTTCCTTGCAGAAGCTAAGCTGTTTCAGGATGGAAAGGTCAAGCGACATCTCAAAAGCTGGAACTGCTAGATCCAGCCTCTGTGTGCCTGTCTTCCAGGGATGGCAGGCCCTATTTGCAGAAGCCTGGCCATTCCTACAGATGGGCAATTGATGGTCATTAGCCATGTTAGTTCCATTTACCCCAGCCTGTCTGCTTCCCACAGATCCACATCTGATGATTATGTTTCCTACCGGGAGCCGAGAAGTGATTGACCTTGGTAGCAGTTGATTTCTTCCTTGAAGTTCTGTCAAGAGATCACCTATCACATCTCTCTGTACCCTAATTCCAAACATTGGCTTGTCATCTGGTTGAAAACAAGATATTGGGCAATGGGGGACACAGTCCAATTTCCATTTAGTGAACTTTCATAAATTCCTCAGGGGAGGCCAGGAAGAGGATATTTGCTTTCCATAATGTTTTTTATATTTTACCCCAAAGTTTTATTTATTTTTTCTCTTAGCATCTACAATCTATGATTGAGTTTCTGTTTGGGGCGTGTATTAACCCTTCAAACTAAGAACATCAAAGGAACCTAAAAGGAAGATGCAATGTTTTATTGTTATCAAATGCTCAAGAAGAAAATCTGTATCTTTCCTAATGACCGTTGGTATGACCAAGTTGAGGAGTGAGGACAGAATAAAACAAAACTTCTCTTTGTTATTTGAGCCCCTTACATTAAATAAAAGAACATTTTCTTAACTGGTCTATAGATGCATTTTTAGGGATTTATTTTGCTGGTTTATTCTCATAGGAGACTCAGAGATCATCATGAAGTCTGTATTCAGACCATGTTCAGCTTGGACTAATTAATGGAATTATGTAATCAATTGGTTCTGTTTCTATTTCTAGAACTCTTATCTTTTGAAATGAGAGCATATAAGTGGCAATCAGATTCACAAGGGCACCCTTCGAAGGCCCTCATTTCTCCTTTCTCTTATATTGCACAACCAATGAAGACTACAACGTCTTTGAAAGATTCTTGGCAGTTATTGTGTATAGAAAACCTCCTTGCCCATTACTTCAGCCTGTCTTCTTTGATTCAGAGGACTCTACCACCAGAGATATTTTTCAGGCAAAGATACAATTCCCAGTAATTTCTAGATCCCGGACATGTGATAGAACTTAAGGAGGGGCACGGGTCAAAAGCAAGAGATTTCGTCTCTATTGGTGAACTACACAAATTATTTAAATCATTTTTAGTCAATCATCAAGTACCAGTATGTATGCTCAGATTTCTAAAACAATTAAAATATATCTTCACTGGTTGCTAAATATTTGCTGCCCAGGATCTTCCAATGTGCCCTGCTCCCTTCATTCTGATTGGCCAGTGCCTATGCCAACCATCTCCCCAAAGTCTCTCTTCTAAGATATCAATATTGACTTTCCCCAGTAACTTTGGAAGGCCAGGTATCCCCTCACCTGATTCTGCGAGACCTTGGCACCCCACCCCCCCAGTCTGCCAGCTAGACTGCCCACACAATTCCTCCATATGCTGGCCATTCCCCAAGGACCCTGGGTTCCTCCTGTGCTTCACTGGCTCCCTGAAACTGTGACACCTGAGCAGGTTGGTGTTCCCTGTGCCAGTCTTCCGTGGCTGTCAATGGGGATTTCAGATCTGAGAGAAGATGAGGCCAGCTGCGTCTCCAATCTCTCTCTATGGATGGCTAATGTCATAGATTTAGTCATGTATGCTTTTTGCCTCTGTTCTGTGGAGTAAACACTAACTGCCCTTATGACCCCCAAGGGGTCTTCCTAGAACAAATCACATAGCATGCAATGACTGGATCTATGATTTGTTGAATGATTTGTAAAATGTTCATTGCTTTGTGTTATTTACTAAAGTAATTGTGTTCAATGAAGAAAACTTTAGAAAAGATAAATAGAAAAAAACACATATAGATTATTACCTGACCCAGAAACTTACTGTTAAAACTTGAATATTTTGTATACTAAATACTAGTATACACACACACACACACACACACACACACACAGTAAATGAGTTACATATGTATACTTGTCTAACTTTTAAAAATTTTAACTCTCTATTGTTATAAAATTTTAAGATATGTAAGAGTTGAGTTGAGGAAATTGGAAGTCAATTAGTTTATCCTTTTGGCCAAGGGAAAACATCTTTTATATAATTCTCTTAAAGATCCTACAGCCTCCTCTTTGACATCTCCAGTGACAGGGCCCCACAGCCTCATTATACCTTTTTCTTCACTTTTGGATCATTAGTTATTTTAGCAAGGTATGCTTTAGTCTTGATCTAAGTTTTTTTCCGTCTGCCTTTTATCCGCTGAGCCTGGTTTTGCCCTTCTTAACATGCACAAATGGGTGGAAGTGTAACCTAAAGGGCAGGCTGTAGGGTATTGGAGCTGGCTGAGCATGGCAGAGACCAGAGGCTTTGCTGAGCCATAATATGTGATCATGAGACTGCATGAGTCTCTTGGGGTGAGCCTTTTAACCTATTGTCCCCATTTTCTCTTTTCTCCAAAGACTTATATCAAACTGGAAAGTCTTTGAGGTGTTGAATGTTCTGAAGAAATAAATAGTTTACCAATTCCATGCTCTTTTGGTGGAGACCATACATTTTAGGGAAAAAGTATAGGATGTGTTTGAAAATAGATTGAATTGGAAAATATCTAGAGGTTAATTCACTATCATCTATAATGATAAAAGCATAATATGCTAATTAGACCGGACAGCTGAACGACCTTCCAGATGTCATTCCAGACATCCTTCCAGATGAAGCCGCAACAGCGAGGTAGAGGCAGAGGTGGTTAGGGGCTATCAGGCAGGCAGGCGAGCAGTTAGGGGCAATCAGGCAGGCAGGCAGAGTAGTTACAGGGGTGATCAGGCAGGTAGGCAAATGGTTAGGGGCGATCAGGCAGGCAGGCGAGTGGTTAGGGGCAATCAGGCAGGCAGGTGAGTAGTTAGGGGTGATCAGGCAGGCAGGCAGGTGAGCAGTTAGGATCCAGTGGTCCCAGATTGCCAGAGGGATGTCCAACTGCCGGTTTGGGCCTAAACCCACAGTCAGACATCCCTCAAGGGGTCCCAGATTTGGAGAGGGTACAGACTGGGCTGAGGAACTCCCCCTGTTCCCCTCCCCACTTAACCCCTCTTCTCCATGCACGACTTTTGTTCCCCGGGCCTCTAGTAATATATGTTTAACTTTACTCCTCAATACCTTCCTTGCTATCTGGTCTTGAGAAGATTAATGATATGGTAATGCCCAATGCTTGAATGTTTGGAAGAGGAGTGCTATGCAAATGTCAAGTGTTAGTGCTATCCAGAGCAGCAGAGATTGCCCATAAGGTGGTTCCCATTATTGTATTCCATTAACTAATTCATTCATTTATCAAGTATTGAGGCAGTAGGGATGTATGTAGTTGCCAGCAATAGACAAGTTCTTTGATTACTGTTTAGTGAAAAATATGAGCCAGTAACACATGACTACTCATCAAATTATGTAAAATTTAATTAAAAATGTGCTAATATCTTTGAAAGGAAAGAATTCTCATCTCTGTCTTAAAACATCCAGAAATGGGGATATGAGGAGCAGTAAGGACCAGTGAGATTACAGAATGTTGCTGTGAATCACAATTGCTAGGGGTGGGAGTTATGGTCTGAATATCAGGGGAGACTATAGCAGTGAAGGAAAGAGCACTGGAAATAAAATGGGAGGAGTGATTCATTGGCTGATTCTGAATTGGGTTGCAACTAAATCCTCTTTCTCCACTCTGATCAGATATTACTCAGTGAGAAAGCGTAAATTTTTCAATGCTTTATAGCACTGTTCTAGTTGGGGGGTCAGCAAACTCATTCTATGAAGGGCCAGAAAGCTAATATGTTAGGCTTTGAAGGCCAAAGAGCCTCTGTAGCAACCATTCAACTCTGCCTTAGTAGTATAAGAACAACCACAGCCAATAACTAAACAAATGAGTGTGACTGTTCCAATAAAACATTATTTAAAAAGTAGTCCTGATTTAGCCTGTGGGCCATAGTTGGCCAACTCCTGTTCCAGGCTCTCATTTCTTGATCACAAACCTAAGGATGGAACTTACGGTGTTACTTTATCAAGTTGCTCTGCTCAGAATATATCTTCTTACAAATCTATGTATTCCTGAAACTTCCTTGGTTGTCACAGCCTTTGCAGTGTCTATCATTTGTGGCTCTATGGAGTGGAAGGGAGAGATGTTGGCCTGTGATTAATCTGCCATTTTGACTTGTGATTTTCCTCCTCTACGTTTCTGTGTTTAAAATATTAATAGTAATTATACAATCATGGATCTCCTCCTTGGGGTCCTGGGAGTCGTAGCACAATCTCATCCTCTCTGGATGCCCACCCTGCATCCCTGTCTTCATGTCATCTTGTTATTTGCGTGGCTCTTCTGAGCAGAGACAGTCTTCTTTTTTTGGTGGTTTAATACCGACCATAGCTCCAGTTCAGTGGTTAGAGCCTCAGTCAAGGGCATGTGACTGTTGTAGGCTCCTCCTGGCCTGGGCCCAGGTTGGGTCGGGTACAGGAGGCAACTAATCAATGTGTTTCTTTCATATCGATATTTTTCTCCGCCTTTCCCTCTCTCTTCCACTCTCTCTGAAAATCAATGGAAAAATATCCTCGGGTGAGGATTAAAACAAAATACTGGCTGTGGTGGTCCTTTTCTGTCTCGGGCTGGCCTAGCAAATCCAGTGGCTAAACCTCGCTCCTTGTCCCAGGTGACACAGACCACCTCTAATGAACAACAATCGGGGACAGAGACTCCGAAGAGGTCCTTCGAATCCCACCAGTGGGAAGTTTGCACTGAGGGACAGAATCCAAATTGGCTGCACATGGAAAAGCCCTGTCCCGTGAAGGTGGGAATAGGTGCTCCTTCTGGAAGGGAGGTCCTGTGCTGCTCAGAGTCACAGAGGTATTGATGGGCAGGATTTGCTCCTGCCTCCCTCTTCTTTGGAGGGATTGCTCCAGGCCAGAGGGTGGGCATCTGTGAACTCACTAATAAGCAGACAGCTGAGGTGGTGACGGGAACATTGCACTTCCAGAGCTTCTTCTCCGAAGGCCCCCGCTATTTGAGACTGGGTTCCATCTGTTCTTGACTGGGGGCAGAAGGAAGAATGTATGGCCGTTCATACGGCTGCGCACCTTGCGGCTAGACTTACAATATGTATGTATTTACCTTGAAGGAGTACGGTGTGTTTTACTTCTAAAATTACTTTTTGAGTGTTTTTAATTATTTATCCCGTAGTTCTGTTCTCTGTGGACAAGCCCTCGATACTGTAGGGTCCATGTTCCTTTACATTTCCTTTAGAATCGGTAAGTAGTTACAAATGGCTGGAGGCCATTTGGCATCTATGGATGGGGCAAGAAGATGGATTAATTTTTAATCTCAGTGCATCACCTTCAGTGCTCTGAATGGTTGCTTTCTCCACCCTGGGAAAAACTGGCAGATTTCCGTCTGTTGTGTGTTTTTTGTTTTTGTTTTTTTTTTTAAACCTGTGTGGAGTTCTGCAGGAAAAAAAATGGTCCTGTCACACCTAAGTGCCTGACAAAGCAAGTGCTGAGTCCAAGTCAGCAGTCCCCGAGACTTACAATCCGTCTCTGGCCGGAGTTGGCAAGTGACTTATTTCCATGCTTTTGGATATGGTGACTGGGTTGCTTAAGAACTAGATCATTTGCAAAGAGGGGAGGATCTCTCTCCATAGCTTCCAACTGTTCACTCTTTGAAAGGTAGAGTAGAAGGTAGAACAAAGCACTAGTCTTGACTCAGAATTCAGTGCCTGCCCAAGCTTGGACTCTGCATTGCCCAGACATTCTAACTTGCAGAATGAAGATAATACTGTTAGTCCTGCCTACATTGAAAGGTTGGCATGAGGGACAAATAGGTAATGTATGGAAAGTTCCCTGAATAGTACACATGATCATGCAATACAAGTTTAATAGCTACTGTTGGTGATGGTCTCTGACATGGTGGGAAGGATCTAGTTCAGGGAGGGCTGGTTCTGAGTACATTGCCAGCTTTTGGAGGTTGAGAATAACATGTCTTTCTTTTGAGGTTACAGAGGAAGGTTGTGCAATTTCTTTACATGAAGAACAGATATGCAAGTTCCTTGCCCTTCCCAGGATGAATTTTCTAGTATTAGTGTGTGACGGGGAGGTCTTCCTTCCCACAAAAGCATGACAACACCATAAGAAAGTATGTCAGGTGCTTTCCAATTCTGTTCAAATTCTACTTCTGTCATTCTTTTGTGTGTTTTTTTCTTTTCTTTTCTTTTTTGCTTTGCAAATCTGCTATTTCTCCTCAACATAGGTCCTCCTAAGTATTGTTCTGTAGTTGGATTTTTCTCTTTGAAAAGTGACCTTTGATCTGGAAATGGCTGAATAGAATGAAAAAAAGAAGTGCAGGTTACCTTTCATGTCGAGTGTGTGAATGAAGGAGCGGGCAGAAGAGAGTGGATGAGAAGGGGGTTCAGGTGCTGCAATGGAACCCACCACTTTGCAAATAGAGGAGGTCATCAGGGCATGGGCGGGAGACCTTCCTGCCCAGCTGGTTACATTTATTTTATTTTATTTTATTTTTATTATTATTTTTTTTTTGGTCAGGGCTGAAAAAAAAGATGAAAACCAGATCTGTGTTGAGATACCAGCATGTCATTTATAACTCAAAGGTGATGCTAGTTTTGAAGTTGATCTTCATGCATGAGGCTGCAGATACTTGATTCATTATGACTATGAATCCAAAGATAATTGCTGGGAAGAAACCACATTCACATAATGTTTACTACAGATATTTTTAGAACATTTCTACTTTATTGTTAGTTGTTGTTGTTAATCTCTTATCATGCCTAATTTATAAATAAACTTTATCATAGGTATGCATAGATAGGAAACAACATAGTGGATCTAGGGATCGATACTATTTGCAGTTTCAGGCATCCACTGGGAGTCTTGGAATGTATCCACCATGGATAACGAGGAACTACTGTATTACCCTTGAAACTGGTACTTTAATTAATTTATTTTTATGTCCTCAGCAATTAGAACAAGGCCTAGGTGCTTTGCATATATGAATGACTAGGATGGGGGCCATTCTAAAGTAAGAACAACACATCTGTCTCTAGAGCAGAGGTATTCAAAGTGATACTTAAACGGTGTGACTCCTATTAAATATCCCAGAGGTAATTTGTATTTTTTTAAGTTTGTTTAAGTGAGGAACAATCCCAGATATCTCCTAAAATATATATTAATTTGAAAAAAAACACCACAAGAAGTTTAATTAATTAAGGTTGCTAAGAGCTTTGAAAAGGAAAAGTGCTCCTCAGTTGCTAACGATGTTAAATTGTTTGCTCTTTTTCACTTTCTTAAATTGTTGACTTTTAGCATCCACAAGAAGCTGGCTTCTCATTGCTCACTGGCTGTGCACAAACATATATGGAGTCCATTAATCTCAGAATTATGGGAAAGTAGGATTGATCTGAAAAACACTGTTTGAATGAATCTACCTGCTTTGTACTAGTTTCCTCATCCTATATAATAAAACCCTAATATGCAAATCGACTGAACGGAGGGGAGGAATGACTGGTGGTACGACCAGTCGCTATGATGCACACTGACCACCAGGGGGAAGATACTCAATGCAGGAGCTGCCCCCTGGTGGTTAGTGTGCTCCCACAGGGGGAACACTGCTAAACCAGAAGCCAGGCTCACAGCTCAGCTGGTGAGCTCAGTGGTGATGGCGGGAGCCTCTCCTGCCTCCACTGCAGGTGGGCAGTAAGGCACGAGGGGTTCCAAACTGTGAGAGCCCCGGACTGTGAGCAGGTTGTCTGACTGCCAGCTTAGGCCCGATCCCCCTAGGGATCGAGGGATCGGGCCTAAGCCGGCAGGTTGATATCCCCCCAAGGGGTCCCAGACTGTGAGGGTACAGGATGGGCTGAGGGACACCCCCCCACCCCAGTGCATGAATTTCATGCACCGGGCCTCTGGTAGTGTTATATTTGGGACCTGGTGGAGTTTTAGATCCCAGGGAATGAAAGTCTGCATCAATTTTTCACTGTCTTCACCTCAGCCTAGTCCAGGGTTGGGCAAATTTTTTGACTCGAGGGCCACAATGGGTTCTTAAACTGGACCGGAGGGCTGGAACAAAAGCATGGATGGAGTGTTTGTGTGAACTAATATAAATTCAAAGTAAACATCATTACATAAAAGGGTACGGTCTTTTTTTTTTAGTTTTATTCATTTCAAACGGGCCGGATCCAGCCCACAGGCCGTAGTTTGCCCATGGCTGGCCTAGTCCCACCTTGGTTGTGAGCCAGACAAGACTTTGATGATAATGCAGACCAGGCTGAGGAATAAGGAGGCTACTTGCCTGAAAGGCCCTCAATTAGACTGCCTTACGCCTGGATCGTGCCCCTTTTTCTACTTATCTTAGTGGGTTTTTTTTTTTTCCATTTTACTAAATTCTGCACCCAGACATGGAAAACTTAAGAAATATGTGAGACAATTTCCTATGCTCTGAGCCAATAAGTACTGAGGTGATAACTACTTCAGTTAGACTCATTTATTTTGCCTCCAACCACCAAAAGGGCTCACTATTTAGCAGATAACAATGGCCAGGTTTCTAATTAAGCCTTCTTCTTGTCTCATAAAAGTAAGGGCTGCATAGTCCTAGACTCTGTTTACCCCGAATGCTGAAGGAGCCTTCTGGGGTTTGGGTGTGTCATTGGGTCGTTCCAGTTCAGATGGTACAGTTCATTCTCTCTTTGAGAGTCTATTCATCGGCTGAGCTATTAGGGCCGAGTTCTAGTCTAACCCATTCCACAAGGCTCTCCTTATACACTGAGGGGTAGGTGGGTGTCCTCTGAACCTTTGGAGTTAGTAGCAGCCATTTAATGTGGAGATTAGAACAATTTTATAGTGTTATATTTATTATACAGGGGTATGCAATAAGTCCTCACTTAACATTGTCCACAGGTTCTGCAACTTTAAGTGAAATGGCATATCATGAAAACAATTTTACTGTAGGCTAATTGATACATAAAAGAGTTACATTTCTATAGCATCTTATCAACATTATTATGACACAATGTTGAATAAAATGGAAGTTATTTGGGGACCTGCTGGATACCGTTAATTACATGGCAGTGAGCCTGAATATATGTCTCTGTATTAGTGGTGTGTATGCAACAACATGTTTTGATATTTATTAGCACAAGTGTCAGACATGAAACGTTTGCGAGATTTTGTTTTGAGTAAATGTGTGCATGGGTATGAGGGTGCTTGTTTTATCTACCCCCCTCCCGTCCCAGTTCTCAGCCCCGGGTTCAGACATCAAAGTGGTTAGACAATACACAACTAAAACAGCAACACGGCTGCAGCACACGCACTGCATTCAATTTGCATAGCTCAGGGCAGCTTCTGGGTCACTGAAGGGATGGAATGACAAAGGCTGAGATGATGAAAGAAGAGGCAGCCGTTGGAAACAATTTGTTGTTCATGTGGGAAATGCAGTGCATTTTGCTAAAAACCTGTAGTTAACACCATTATCTTGTTAGAGATGCAGGCACCGCTACTCCCACACCAGTTTTGCTTGTGTTGTCAACACACCTGTGGTTTATAATCAATGACCTCAGCTGTCCAGCATTGGAGGTTTGCTTTTCAGAGAGAGAGAGACAGAATTTTTAAAAAATGTAAACACAGGCAGAGAAAGAGTTTCATGAGAGAAAATACGTGTATTCAGTATCAGCAACACTTTGGCTCAGAAAGTGGATTGAGGCAGCTTAGTGACCTTTTGTTTTTTCTCCAGTAATTGTGCATGTCTCCTCCAACAATACAAACCTTAACCAAAGTCAACTGCTAGAGCAGCGGTTCTCAACCTGTGGGTCGCGCCCCCTTTGGTGGTCGAATGACCCTTTCACAGGGGTCGCCTAAGACCATCCTGCATATCAGATATTTACATTATGATTCATAACAGTAGCAACATTACAGTTATGAAGTAGCAATGAAAATAATTTTATGGTTGGGTCCCAACATGAGGAACTGTATTTAAAGGGCCAGAAGGTTGAGAACCACCATGCTAGAGTGAGCTCACAGTTTTGCACAGTCCTGAACACCTGTGAGAGCTTGTGATGTGGGTCTCAGTTCCCTGTGTTCTGTGCTGTTCTCCTTGGGAGGGGCTTTCACAAATAAATAGAGCCCGCAAATCAGCAATTGTTCAGCTGCACGTTATGAACAGTAGTGTGGCTGGCAAATGAGATGACTCTACATAGTCACCTGTAGACTTTGGTGGAACAGTTTGGCTGTGTTTTTGAAATTGTGAATTTCTTCTATGATATGATTTTTTTTTATTATTCATAACACAAAACTTCTATTTCTCTATTTGTTCAGTGCTTTTTAGGGAATTGGACCATACTGTATTTTATCCTCTGAATAAGGCTCTCAATCTCCTTCCATGATCTTAGCTTTTGCAGGTTGAATGATGCTAATACTGTAGTCATTCTTTTTCTCAAACATTCTTCTCTCTCCCCCCAAATAGGTGGCAGACTTTGCAATAAGGAACCATTCACCTGGGATTGTTTGTGGTACACTTGGTGATATCACATTTCCAAATTTAGACTATCCTTTAGAGACTTGGAGAGTTTATTGAACAGAACTGAGGGATGGGTTTTAGTTTCTAGTGAGGATATTTGTCATTGGGACTTGCTTCCTACTTCATGTTACAAGAGAATGGTTATTGAACTCTTTGCTTTAAACCTTGGGAGCTCCTCATGGACAGATACCAGGTTCAGTTCATTTCTGATTGTTGTTAGTACCTAAGAGTGTTGGGAATGAACTGGGTACTCATGAAATATTTACTTCAATAAGTATAAATGCTGTATATAGTTCTGCAACTTCAACATTATTGATAGGGGCAAGACACAAGAGAAGAATCCAAGAATATGGATAGGGCCAGCATTAGAAAGCCTGGAGATGGTCTTTTGGGGCCATAGAAATTAAATGATTAGCCTGCAGTGTGAAGAAACAGAAAATAGACAATAATAACACAGCAACTCTGAGCTAACCCTAATCAATTGCCTCAAGTGAACAGCCTGAGACTCCTTGGACTGCGGAGTCTCAACTTGGAACTGGTACTTTCATGTGTTCTAGAAAGATGGGCAACAAAATGTCTTTTTACCAAAAACACTAATTTCATACAGCCTGAGGGCAGGTTTGTATGAGAGAAGGAAAGTTGAAAGGCAGAAATAAATGTTTTATACACTTTTAAAAATCCTCTCCATATTGACTTATCGGCCACTTGGGACACTGACATTGTCTACATGTCATGCCATGCCTAGAATTAACAATCTGATAAAAGGCTTAAAGTTGTTGAAAGAGAACCTTGGGGCTTTTGAGCTCTTCCTGATCCCTTTTGAGGTATGTGGCTGCCTTTTGACAGAAGCGTGGGATAGGACCTTGATTAAAAATAAATCCAGATGTTTAACTCTATCTAGCCCAGTGATGGCAAACCTTTTGAGCTCAGCGTGTCAGCATTTTGAAAAACCCTAACTTAACTCTGGTGCCGTGTCACATATAGAAATTTTTTGATATTTGCAACCATAGTAAAACAAAGATTTATATTTTTGATATTTATTTTATATATTTAAATGCCATTTAACAAAGAAAAATCAACCAAAAAAATGAGGTCGCGTATCACCTCTGACACGCGTGTCATAGGTTCGCCATCACTGATCTAGCCCTTAGTTCTACATAGACTAAGAATTACATGTCAGTGGCAGTAGGTGTGTGATCCACTTTGCTATGAGATATCACAGCCAATGAAGAGTAGGGCAAAAATATGAGCAGACGTGGAAAAGTCTTAAGAGTGACACTATAACACTTCTGTTAAAGATTTGTTCCAAATCAAAGGAATTAGCAAACAAATCCGCTCTATAATTTTTCATTAGTAATATAGGAAAATAATGAAATATTAGCCCTGATTTTGCTCTTTTGAGACATTACCAAACATATAATATAATTAATCTTAGCATTCATTATGAAATTTCAAATAATGCTTCAGAACAGGACTGTAAGAACCAATCTCCGCTTGCTCCTAATTGCTTAACACAAAAGTGTCATTTTTCAGTACATCAGCTGCTGAAGTCCTGTACTTTCATTGGCATTCTCTTCCTGCTTCAAATGTAACTTTGAGAGGTTTGTGTATAGAAGTCTTGTCTCTCCATTTTAAATGTCATTGTGTGGTCAGAAGTCTATTAACCTCGCCTTTATTGGATAATTCAGGGCAATGCAAAAAGATCTAATGGCTAAAAACAACGGACTTAGAAGCAATGGAGGCGTTCTGGGGTTGGGGGGCGGGGGGGTGTATCTGAAGTGTCCCTGGGGATACCTGGTCCAAATCCCAAACTGGAGAAAAATTTACGAGGTCAGTGCCGCTGTAGCAGTGTTAAATCAGAGCTATAGAAACTTAGGGAAAAGTTTATATTTCCTCATCATTCATACACTGTGAAAATAGCACTGTATTTTATTCTGGAAGTCCTAGATCCTGGAGCCTATTAGGCTCCTAGCTATGATTTGGGGCAAGTAATTCCCCATCTCAAGTTCTCTTTTTTTCATCAGTAAGAAGATAGCTTGGACACAATCTGTTAATTGACGTAATACACGTAAAATAACTCTGGATTGTAAGTCACAATCTAATGCCTTATCCCAGATTCATCATTGACTCAGAAAGAACATTCTATTCCTCAATTGGAAGAACATTCTGCGATGGTGTGTCATACAAACACCAATTAAAAGGTGCCGAAATTCACGCTGCGGTGTTAAGCTCTGAATAAATGACACCATTCCGACTCATCCTGAGCGTTGAGCTGCCCAATAAGCTGACAAGTTCTCTAACATTATAGTGGAGAAGGAGTAGATAGGATAGACTTGAATTTGTACAGTCAGGAATAGATAGGATTGACTTCAATTTCTCAAAAATAATAGGATGGTTTCTTGTGTGAGTAGGTGCACACAGTGTGCTTGGTGCACCCTGGCCACATGGAGAAAATTCCAGGCTCAAAAACTGATTTTACTCCCCAGACATTCTCGACAGTTTGTTGATTGCTCTGTGCTTTTGTCTGTGTGATTGTTCCCCAAGGGATACTCCACTCATTTATTCATGCATTGACGTTCTCAGCAACCATTTAGTGAGTATTTACCATATAGCATCTCAATTATTTATGAATCTTGCTGTCACCTTCAGTACTTAGCACATACCTTAGATAGCTATATCCCCAGTTCATATTTATTAGCGGAAATGAAATGATAAGCAAAGCATTTACACAGGGTGCAGATATGTAATAGTTGAGGAAAGAGAATGAATAGTATGGGGAACACTAAGAACATAATGTCAATGTAGAACCATTATCACAGTGCCTGGAGTATCCATGTGGTTAGACAACTGTATCTTGCCCTGACTAGCCGATCTCCTATTGTTCGCCTGTGCACGTGTCCTTAAAGAAGACACTCTCTTTCAGCATCAAATTCTTTTGGGAAAAGAACGGATTATTATGGCAATGCTCTTTGAGTGAGCAATTTTACTTAAGGACATTTTATAAACAAGTGTTTAACTTCATCTTTTTCCCCTCGGCAATTGATCTACATGGAAGTTAAATTGGCTGTTGATGAATAGTTCCTGTGCTGTTAAAATTATGACTTTTCCAGGAGAGAGGAGCCAGCATCCATAACTGTCCTGAGTATTTTTCCATTCAAAACTTTAATGGATCACTTAGAGATGTGCCCAGTTTGTCTTTTCTTCATGGTGACAAGTAAAATGCACATCAGCTTGTGATCAGAGAGGTTTATTTATAAAGCTTCTGCAGGGTAACATTCCCGTAAGTAATTTTTCTCATGAATCTTCAGTAATGACCATGAGCTGCCATATTACTATTTTGTTCATTATTGGTAAACTCTTAAAAAAGCAAGAGCAGCAATGTTGTTTCAACAGCAGCTTAGAAAGGTGGTGTTTTGTCTTGGAGTTCCACCAGAGCATCTGCATCTCTCCCCAGTGTCCCTGGACTTGAGACTATCTTAGATCTTCAAATTTGGTCATTATATAATGTCCTATATCAGTCAAGTTTCTACCTCTGAGATCAATGAGGGTTGTTCAAAACCATCCAGCAAATTAGCAGGAGAAGATACAATTAAGTTTCAAGTTTGACGATCTCCATGACATCATTTGCCAAATGAACCAAGTGGCCTCTTTACATTGTAGCGTATGGTAACCAAGTACATAGGAAATTAGCAAAGAAAAAAATCAGTGGTCATTCCAGATGGACAATTAGAGTCAGCGGGAGAACATAGACTTTTGAGTTATAACCACAGACTTTGCATGTCTCTTTGAGTGTCTGAGATTAATTTAGAAACTATGCAGACTGTCCTCGAGCCTCAGCTCCCACCCCTATAAAATGAGAACGTTGAGATATATGAAATGAAAACAACTTAGGAGCTTCATTCCAGATCTAAAATTGTGTGAGTCTATGCTGTGCGTCGCTTCTTACATGCGATGTGTGAAATGGTGCTACCTGTGTTTTCTCACCTGGCTATCGGGCTGTAGCACAGGGACTCTGCTGCCGAGGAGAAATGGAAGATTTTCCTTGAGTCTCTTTCAGCTTTGATGAAATAATCTCGGTGCTTGCCAGACATTAAAGGAGTTGTTCTAAGGCTATATACCTGCCCTTAGGGAATGTATTCAGATCAATTTTTTTATAAACAAAGAACAATTAAGCATTGTAACCTTTGCTAGTAGCTTGAATATAGGTATTAATTAGACAAGGAAGCAGGGGGTACTAATTGTTTCTTAAGTGGAATAATTAGAGTTGCTGAATTCATAAGTTAAAGGGCGTCGTTAGGAAAAATAAGCAAATCATATTTAAACAGTAGTGATATCACTGTGAAACTGTCAAAGGCTTCTGGAAGACTACACTTTGATCCTACAGTAAATGAGACATTTCTGGCTTAAACATTTAGGATATACAGTGGGGCCTTGACTTACGAGTTTAATTCGTTCCGTGACAGAGCTCGTAACTCAGATTACTTGTATGTCAAATCTTAAAGTGAACGAGTGAGAAACGGATGCTGGGCTGATGTTGTGGCGTTCACTGTGACGTTCGCTGCGCCAACTAGCGGTGGGGTATCTGAAGCTGGCTCGTAACCCGAATTTTAGCTCGCAACTCAGCAAAAAATCAGCCGAGAGAGAGGGCTCCTATCTCGAAAAACTCGTTAGTCGGGACACTCGTAAGTCAAGGCCCCACTGTACTAGTATGGAAGGGGCAGGTGATGAAGGGAGTTGGTGAAGCCTTGTAGAAAGGATGGTTTTTCAGGATCTAAGGGTAGAATCTTACTATGCCAAAATAAAACCATATCAAGTAAATGCACTGTTTCTGAGCCTAAAGTCTTCGGGCAGCCAAGTTGGATACATGCCACTGGGCACAGGCTCTAAGTTTAACACTGACGTAGTTCACATTGCAGAGCAGGAGCAGAAGCAACTTGAAGAACCCGACAAGGCAAGAGCTGGGCTCCGATGCCGACTGTATAAGCGGTGACACGATTGAACTGTGATCACAGCTGGTGCAGGAGCACAGTTGAGCTGTTTGCACTGAATGAAGTTTCCTTCTTCACTGCACCCCAGATTAGGATCCCTGTTGGTGCTGAATTGATGCCAATGGCCATCGTTTGATGGAATAAAACGGTTTCTTTAGTCCATGCTTTGGGATCAACTTTTAAAAGATACAAATAAATGCTGTCTTTTAAGAGGTCCTTCTGGAGTATGTGCCTTTGGATGGGATTTGAGATTGACTCACTAGTAGCTAAACCAACAAAACTCCATGCTGCGTATGTGTATACTTTCACTGGACACCTATTGAGTGGCACTCTGTGCTAAGGATGTTTTCATATATATCCATATATTCAGTGACATATAAATGAATAGGAAGTCTTTTTTTGCTCTCTTCAGCAACACAGTTAGTAAAGAAAGAGATAGTCAACAGACACAATGATCTACATGCTATAATAAAAGTTTTACAAAATGTTGAGGGACTTCGAATAGAGCAGTGGCTTCCAACTTCTGTGGCCTGTGATGCACATATAATTGAAACAGTTTTAAAAAGTAGTATTTACCCTAACAACATGTAATGACCACTGGTTTCTGATTTACACTTAAAGAGTGTGATGTGAACCAATGAATTGATTTAATGAAGCTTCAAAGGATTTTTTCTCTTTTTTTTTCCTTTATTGATTAAGGTATTACATATGTATCCTTATCCTCCCATTGCCACCCCCCGCCCCCAATCATGCCCTCACCCCGCCCCTGGTGTCTGTGTCTATTGGTTAGGCTTATATATGCATGCATATAAGTCCTTTGGTTGATCTCTCCCCCTTACCCCCACCCTCCCCTACCTTCCCCCTGAGGTTTGACGGTCTGATTGATGCTCCTCTCTTTTTTTTGTTCATTAGTTTCTATTGTTCATTATGTTCCACAAATGAGTAAGATCATGTGATATTTATATTTCTCTGACTGGCTTATTTCGCTTAGCATAATGCTCTCCAGGCCCATCCATGCTATTACAAATGGTAAGAATTCTTCTTCTTTATATAAGCGTAGTATTCCATTGTGTACATGAACCACAGTTTTTAATCCGCTCATCTGTTGATGGGCACTTAGGCTGTTTTCAAATCTTAGCTATGGTAAATTGTGCTGCTATGAATATAGGGGTGCATATATCCTTTCTGATTGGTGTTTCTAGGATTTTAATCTACAGATTGAAACATCTGGGAGGATAGAATGCTGGATTTTTGAACCTGTCCTAGGAAGCAGGTAGGGGTATGTGTGTGTGTGTGGGGGGGGGAGTTAGTAAAGGAGGTTAATTTCTTCTTTCCACTTAAAATAATAAACCTCATAACTTAAATGATTTATATACAAATCAAAAATAGAGAAAAGCATATTAGCTTTGAAGGGATGAGCCTGACAGGGTTGGTATGAGCCAAAATATCAAAAGCATTATTTGCCAAGCTACACCTTTTGAACTTAGTCTTATAAATGGCAGAGAGCCTTTAAAATGCCTTAAGCAGGGAAGTGGCTGCTATAATCAGATTTCCATTTCAGAGAAAACATTCTGGTAAAATTTATAAGACAGATTTTACTGAGATAAAACTGGAGACAGAGAGACAGATTGAGGACTATTTCAAGTATTTAGGTTAGAAATTTTGGGGAAGTGAACCAATATTCTTGTGTTGGAATGATATTGGTGAACAAATTAGAGAGATATTTTGGGCACAACCAATGATGACCAGTTTGACCTGGTAGATGATAGAAATTAAGAAATTCAGGATGACATCTAGGGTTCTGTCTTGGGTCTGTGGGTAGATTAATGATGACTTTAATGGAGATGAGGAACCCAAGAGGTAGAGTGAATTGAATGAGACACAGATACTACATTCTGTTTTTATACAACATGTGATATTTAGGTATCTGTGTAGGAGGCAAATTCAGAGTTGAAAATTAGGCACTTTGACTTCTAAGCCTTTATTCTTCACTCAGCATGTTTGTCACTCATCATTATATCAAAACATTATTCTCACATCAGTTTTCTCATAAAATATTCTCCACAAATAGAATTTAATATTTTCCATGATATACTGCCATTATGTAGGCATTGCATGAAGTATTTAATCACGTCCTTAATTTTGCCTAGTTTATTCACAGATCTTCATTATTAAACATGACACTGTGATGAACATCATTGTGCCAGATCCTGTTTTACCTAATTCATTCTTTAGGATAGATTCCCAAAGATAAAATTCTTAAGTTAAAAAATGAACATCTTAAAGGCTCATGATACATACCAGTGTATGGTTCTCCAGAAATGTTGTACCAGTTGAATAATTATTCCGAGTTTATAGGAGTACCCATTTAGTAGGTATCATGTGAAACAGTCTGAAAATGCCTGGCTGGTGTCGCTCAGTGGTTAAGCACTGATATTTAAACCAGGAGGTCACAATTCAATTCCAGGTTAGGGCACATGCTGGGGTTGCAGACTTGTTCCTTCATATCTCTCTCTCTCTCTCTCTCTCTCTCTCTCTCTCTCTCCCCCTCTCTCTCCCTCCCTCCCTCCCTCCCTCCCTCCCTTCCTCTTTCTGAAATCAATAAACCATTAAAAAAAAAAAACCATCCTGCAAGAAATGCTATTATGTTTTAAATTGCATGTCTTTTATTATTAAGGGGTTAAAGTTTTTATGTTCATTATATTTTTCATATGTTTGTTAGACAACTTTACTTCTTCAGTGAACTATATATTATATACTTTGCCAAATTTTTTCTATTTGTATCTCATTGTATTTTACATGTTTATTATATAGCATTTATTTTTATACATTAAGGATATTATTTTTGCTACTTTGGTGTCAAATGGTTTTTTTAACTTTTCTGGCTAGTCTTTTATTTTCATTTATGGCAGTTTTATATATTGGAGTTTTAAATTTTCATGGGGCAAAAATCTATTTGTTTATGATTTCTTTCATTAATTTTATATGTAGAAAATATTACTTCATTAAAGTGTTGCTTTTTCTTCTCTAATCCCTTTGTTTTCCTAGTTACTTTGTATTCATATGGTTACTGAAATTTTTCATAGTTAGCTCTTCAATATGGAGTTTATGCTGGTGTATGATACAACAAAATTTCAAACCGCATCACCCAGTCTTGCCTAATCTTACTCCATCATCATCTAGTCATCCTCCAGGGTTCTCTACGTTTAGCACAGAATATTTTATCCCAGGATTTTTTTTTCTTGGTTTCCCTTCAGCCAAAAATGGCACCAACTCATTCTTCCATGTGTGTCTAGGCAAATCCTATCTGTTTGTCACCTAGCACTCTATAAAGAATTATTTTCTGATCAGTAAAAATTTCCCCACCCTCAATCACTTCTTTTATTATTTACAAGCTTTCCTGCATTATTATTTTTTAAATAATGATGATGTCTAAAAATATTATTTTATTTATTACATATTTGTTTAAATTAGATATAAAGTTCTTGTAACTAAACTGCATAATGCACATGTTTTTAAAACTCTCAATTCCATCCCAGCACTAAGAGTCATTGATGCCACATGACTTCAATCATCAGAAACCTCTGCACACTAAGGAGTTATAGTTGACAATGAACTTCATTTTGGAGGAGGGTTGGAATTCTGGCATGTCTTGGCTGAAGCTCTTTGTGTGAATCATTTTTCCTTTGTCTCAGGCATACTTTAAGTTTGTAATAACCTCAGAAAGCATGCTCCCTAGCGAGTGAGTGGATGTCAAACGTGAATGCCTGGTCTCGTGCGGAGTCCATTGTTTGTGGTGTGAAGGAAGCGTCCTCAGGCTCTCCCAGGGCAGTTAAAAGTTACAAAAATCCAGAATTTGAGTGAAGGCCCTAAAAGCTTTTGGTAAAGTCAGTGAAGACGAGAGAGAGTGAGGGTTGTGGGGGTTGAGGTGGGGGAGTTGAGTGTTCAGAAAACACTACATAGACCTTTTATTAGAGTTGCCAGCTCCGTTTTTGTGCTTAATTCAGAAATTGACTCACTGAAGTTCATTTGGAAAACCAGCAGAAGTGAAAGGCAATTATAAAACAAACTAAAAGCTTATGCTCAGATTGTCGATGGGACTTCAGAATTACTTTACTGCATTCACCTTTGACTAAAACTTTTCTCAATACTTAAGGGAAGGAGTCCACTTTCCTTATAATAGAGACAAGCAATGGTAATGAAAAGAGAGGCACATACCAGTGTTTACAGTAACAGGAAGAACTAATTTAATTAATGGGTTCTCTAAATAATTACTTTGTGGCTCAGCTCTCAACACAGTGGTAAAACACACAACTGAAGGTTAGAGCTCTTGAGAACAAGAGGGTTTTTATAGAAGCTCAGCTGCCCTTCTAGGATGTTAAATAGTGTGTAGAACAAAGGAAAATTAAATGTAAATGATGAAGAACCTTTGCTTAAATTTCCCTGAAAAAGCAAATGTAAAGGTTAAAGGAGAATGCACTTGGCTGGCTGCTCTGTTGTCTTGTCCAAAGAGAGTGGAGGCGTTGCATGAAATAACCGGAGTCTTCATTCGGCAATTATGCATCTCAGAGCAGCTAGTTCATTCTCAGCTTCCAAAGAAACCTGCATCCCAGGAAAATAGTTCCATAGTTTAAAAACACTCAGTGGATAAAGGATTTTAGATAATTCCTTAGTAGTAGCAGTAGTAGTAGTAGCAGCAGCAATAGTAGTAGTATTTTCCTAGAATGGAAATTCCTTGAACTCAGAAACTTTACTCTGAAGTGTAAGTTGGCTACTCACCAAACAAGTGTGTTTTCTTCCCTGTAATTCTGCCCACCCATAAGATTTTAATATATAAATATTATTCTGTGGTACTTGATTTAGCTGACACTTTCCCTTTTTCCTATTACCTATTCACATATTATTACTGCTCTAATAGCCACTTTATAGTTGGAAAATAGCATTTATTTGGTGTATACTATGTGTCAGAGATCATGCTAAGCATGTATATAGATATAGATATATACACATTTATATACACATGTAGCACATATAGATTTGTTTAATGCTCACCGCAAACATTGAGGTGGTTTCTGGGTACCTGGCATATGGTCAGAACTCAATATTAGCCAACACGAATAATACTGTTTTCCCATTTCACAGATGAGGAAATAGGCTGTGGGGGGGCTGAAGTAGCTTTCTCAGAATAGCACACAAACCCGAGTCAGTTTGAACAACTATTTTGGCTTACCTCCCATGTGACATTACTAAACAATAGTGACAGTTTTAGGGTGCTTTCCATGGTAAAGACCTGTATTTAATTACAGTTCTAAAATCTGAGCATAGGCATAGCTTTCATTTTAGCCTTCAGAAAGGCTTTTAAATTTAGACCCTGTGATGGAAAGTCATTAGGGGATTCTAGTAATCCTCATATTAGTTTTTCAGTCAGTAAATGATGTTTTTTCTTGAGTAATAGTTCCCTAGTCACTTGTTTTCATCTGTCTTCTGTTAGTCCAACAGGCCTTTTGTGAACATAATGAATTTTGAAAGAAATGGAGTGATATATTAATTAACCAAGCTAATTAGCTTGAAGAGCCGTGATTTTTCAAACCCCAAGGTGCATACACCATTTCTGGAAATAGGTATTGGGAGATCTTGGTTGAGATGGTTTAGGGGCAGAGGGAAAGGTAGCCAAATAGTACTCAGCAGGAGAAACAACACTTGATTTTGGAAACTATAGGAGGAAATTGTGGGGAATTAAATGTTCAGTGCTTGTTTTGTGTCTCATGTACAATTTCTGATACAGAAAGAATGCATGTATAGTTTGTGTTGTGCACATTGTACATCAGATAGCAAAACACACCATTCATTATATGTGCAACACCCTTGTCAAAACTATCTCTTCAGTCTAGCACCTATCACACACACCACTTTGGGAGTGGCTCTCATGCCCTAAATTATAGCAATTACAGCTAATTAAAACCCAGTAGTATAACTCCATTATGAAGAACAGAATGAATCAGAAAATGAAGGGTAACTAATGTTAGATTTGTGATGTTTTATTTCATTAGTAACAAATTATATCACATTCAGCTGAAACTCACTTTTCCAAATTTTTAATAGTCCTTCTAATTGGAATAGATGCATGAAGGGAGATTCTTAAACTGCAAGGACTATTGCTCATGTTGTCTGCTCTTTGTTTAATGTATTAAACACTGATTTAGTGTTTTACAAGAGACGCGCCCCTGTCCACCAGCAGGCTGCTTTCTATGATAAGACTTCTTGAAGTTGTGCAAGTGCTGAGAACATAATGAATATCAGGATCGGGGAGGGGGCATTGTGGGGAGGAAGATTAAGGGAAACCACAGAGGGTTCTGGGTAGTTTCGATTCCCAGTGTCATGTGAGCTAAAGCAGCGGGTCTCCTCCTTCAGAGCCTTGCTGTGAGTTTGGGCACAGCCATCACGGGCAGTGCAAACACCAAGGGGCAGAAGTTCCTTTAAATTTTCCCAACACAGGGGAACGCAGAGCCCTTTTGTTATGACTTCATTCTCATACCCCTTGCATACCCTCCTCTCCCAAGCATTCTCTAGCAATAGGCAAGATTCTAAGCCGTGGGCAAACTACGGCCCGCGGGCCGGATCCGGCCCATTTGAAATGAATAAAACTATTGAAAAAAAAGACCGTACCCTTTTATGTAATGATGTTTACTTTGAATTTATATTAGTTCACACAAACACTCCATCCAAGCTTTTGTTCCGGCCCCTCCGGTCCAGTTTAAGAACCCATTGTGGCCCTCGAGTCAAAAAGTTTGCCCACCCCTGTCAGGTTATATCCAAAAGGATTCTTTTTTTTCTTTCCATTCGAAAGTAGTGTGTGCTTGTAAAATTCCAACCAGTATTTCGGAGGGAGAAGTGAATGCCTTTATTGACTCCCTAATACTGATCTATCGATCTATCGTGCTCCGCTGCCCCATTGGCAATCCCGGAAGATATTCCTCAGGGGATATTTGTGGGTGCCTCACCACAGGGTATGCACCCGAAGGAGCGCTGCTCACTGTGTGGTCTATGCCAGAGGCGCTCCCTGGTGCTGCATAGAGCTCAGCCTGTGCCGTGCTCCCCTACATGGCCGCGTGTAGAAACCTACACCAGTGGTCGGCAAACTCATTAGTCAACAGAACCAAATATCAACAGTACAACGATTGAAATTTCTTTTGAGAGCCAAATTTTTTAAACTTAAACTATATAGGTAGGTACATTGTTATTAGCGTAATTAGGGTATTCCTAAGGCTTAGGAAGAGCCATACTCAACGGGCCAAAGAGCCGCATGTGGCTCGTGAGCCGCAGTTTGCCGACCGCGGACCTACACTAATACCCATCTCTGTGGACTAGGAGGCGGCTGAGAGGCCCTGTCCTGGGCTGCCGCCAGCTTGCTCCATGACTTGGGGTGGATACTTGTTCAGCTAATCGAGGCGTCTGGAGAAGACAGCTTTTCATGTGCTGGCAGTGGACATGGGAAAAGGGACTTTCTAAAGTCCCTTCCAGCTCTAAAATTCTATCAATGCTCCATGCATCTTCCTGGCATTTGGTTGCTACGTGTTCACGGTTTATAAACCAAGGTCTTAGCACACAGTTCCCAAGATTCAGCGATCTGACAAGAAAATTGATTTTTGACTTCTTATTTAGGGTCTGCCAAATTATTGTTTCCTGGTTGCGAATTAAACTCTCACCACAGAAGCATTTTCTTGTCCAAGGGCGGCCCTTGCTCTCACTGCCATGCACCCGGCTGTCCCCAGTCCCTTGGGCCTGGCTGAAAACGGCCCCTTTGGGCAGTGTCTCCCTCAGCAGCGCTTTCACTGGGGCTGCCGAGCTTGTGTGGGCTTCCTGCAGTTGACCTGGAGAAATAAGGGAGGGTGTACTCTCCGGGCTTTTCTCCTTCAAGGACCTCTTGTTCTACTCCCAGCTGCCTTTCTCGTCTCAACACGAAAAGGGTCAGCATTCTTTAGTTTCCCAAGCATTTTCAGCTTTACGTTCCTACTAAATGTGTGATCCAAGGGGAAAGAAGAAATGGCATTTTGGGATATAAACCCAAGTAAGTGCATTTGGGTGTCTTTTGGGCAAGACTGTCTAGCCAGCCGTGGGCAAACTACAGCCTGCGGGCCGGATCCGGCCCATTTGAAATGAATAAAACTAAGAAGAAAAAAAAAGACCGTACCCTTTTATGTAATGATGTTTACTTTGAATTTATATTAGTTCACACAAACACTCCATCCATGCTTTTGTTCTGGCCCTCCGGTCCAGTTTAAGAACCCATTGTGGCCCTCAAGTCAAAAAGTTTGCCCATCCCTGGCTAGACAATGAACATTCACAATGGATGACTAGTGATTGTTCTCGGCCAGGGTATTTCAGGAGTGAGGACAGCCATGTCACACATGGGGTCCTGTCCTGGTGTTACTCGTGTGCTCTCTGCTCTAAGTGGCAGGGGAGAAAGCTCTCAGAGAAGCGCTTGGCCTCTGTGCACACATGGGGCTGGCCCACCTGAAGGGTCCCTCTGTGTTTCCATTTTCATCTTGTTGATGAATCTGTTTACGTAGTGGGCGATAATCAGAGGGCGATTCCGCATCCCCCCGGGACATTTGGTAATGTCCAGAGATATTTTTGGTTGTAACAACAGGGAAGGTTCTGATGTGAGGGTTGCCAGATAAAACACAGGATGCCTCATTAAATTTGCATTTTTAATAAACAGTGAGTAAGTTTTAGAATAAGTACACTCAAATGTTGCATGGGACCCACTTATACTAATAAATTATTCATTGCTTACCTGAAATTTAAATTTTACCAGATATTCTGTATTTTTATTTGCTCAATCTGTCAACCTTATGCTTTTGAGGACTAATGACTAGAGTGGAGGGATGTTGCCAAACATCCTACAGAGCACAGGGCAAGAAAGACTTATCATAATACCTTTATGCTAACATGGTGAATAGCCACTCCAAACACAGCATGACTTTCCATAAGACGTTGGGTGCCTTATAAAGGAAAATGCTGCTCTTGTGAAAGTTACTTTGCAGCAGAGAAATTTTGGTAGAAACTAATAATAAGTCAAAAATTAATTCTCTGATCAAGTCACCAAATCTTGAGAACTGTGTGTACCTCCCTGGGTTCTCCACCATTTGGTCTATTTCACAAAAACAGGGAGCCTCTTGCCTTTACAAAAGTCGAATACACAGTCTATATCTAATTGATGCTGATTATGGGTTGATTCAATGAATAAAGCAAGACTTTCTTGTATTGAGGAATTAATCCATGCTAAGCACTTCACACATATGGCTTCCACGCTAAACAAAAAGATTATTATCCCAAATTTTTTCATAAGGAGAGGCAGAAGCTCAAGCTTCAGTGTGCCTTACTTAAGTCACAGTCTTAGTAAAGGCAGAGGTGGGACTTGGGCCCCAGGTGTTAAAAGTCCAGGCAGTGAAGAATCCCCGACAGGGCAAATGTTCTCTCTGTGAGGCCTCCATGTCTGATTTTCAAGCTGTTGGCTCCACAACAGACTTTTCTTCCGTGAATTTATTTCTGTTCGTTCCAGGTTTCTCAGTAGTGAACAGTGACCATAGATCACTCTGGAGGTAGAAGGATCTATTTCCGAAGCTCTCTCTGCTGGGCAACACCCCCAACTTCTCAAGCTGCTCTCTCACTCTTCTGATGAGCACCTTGGGGTACGCAAGGGAGGCACAGCTGTGCTTGTGCTGAGCCCCTGGGAGGCTGGCCCAACCTGCAGGTACCCCAGTTTGGTAGAAGTCTTAGATTTCTATTTTCCCCCTAAGATATTTTGAAAAGAAGTTTGCAAATAGTTGACTTTAAATTGGGGTGTAAGATGTCACACTGACTGCTTTTGCTGATGAGTGAGTGGCTCTGTCCTTCCTGCCCTGCAGGGCCAGGCTGGATCTGCTCCTCGGCACAGGGAGGGAGAGTGGGGAGCTCCAGGGACACCCCACTTAGGACCACGGGAGAAGAAAAGCCGCCTCCTGAGACCTGGCAACTGCCTACCTGGGGAAGAATCATAGTCCTCATCACATTAGGCACAACATTTGTTATTCTTCTATCCCTTTATTTCCTCGCTTGCCGAAGTCAGGAATTGTCAAATTGTTCTCATTATTATATTTTCCCCATCAGAGTGCAGGGGCTCTCACTCAATGAACACTTAGCATCTTAACAATCAGAATTGACAGCCTATTATGTGGATTTTTGTTCCCTTTTATGACAAAAAAGTTTTACCATCTTCTTGGGTTTTGGCTTAGACTAAAAATAGAACAACAAATCACAGAAAGTATGCATGTGTGTGTGTGTGTGTGTGTGTGTGTGTGTGTACATGTATGTTAGTACCTTCAGTCTTTCATGTACACAAATGCTGTTACTTGATTCCCTAAACAATATTATAAAGTAATATTTTCATTTTGCAGATGCAGGAACAGAAGCTTGGAGATATTAACCTACAAATCCCAAGCCTCAGTGGTTTGTGAGTGGTATTGTCAACTTGGAACTGGACTTTTTTGGGATTTTTTTTCTCTGCCACATAGCTAATGGGCAGTCATAAGAACCTGCAAGGTTGCTTCATTGCTATGGATCTCAGGATCTAAAATCAGATGGTATTTATTGTTAAGGAAAGCCAGCAAGCACACACACAGTAAAGACAGATTCAAATCTCTTTCCCTCCCTTTGGTGACTCTGTGTCCTGTAACATAAATATGTGGATTGAACACATTGAAAAATACTGAAGCAATTGTGTGACTAGAGGCAGGAGGTTTTAGCATGAGAATAAGGGCCTGGGCAAGGATGAGGAATTCAGACTTGCTTTTTTATTTTTATTTATTTATTTATTTATTTATTTATTTATTTATTTATTTATTTATTGAGATGTGAAGACAAGAACCTACCAGGGCCTTTGGCCTGCTTTGACCATTGGTTGTCAATGGCTGTTAACATCTTGCCATATTTAGAGTGACTTGCAGATTCAAATACTGTCCCAATTTGAGGGGATTAGAGGAGAGTAAAATACTTGGCTTATTTACAGAGGACACTGCTCAAACTTTAATGGGCACCATATTGTAATTGAGCACAACATCATCATTAAGCAACCTGCTCCATTCGGGCTTCTCTCTGGATCCAGTGGGGGCAGGGTGACTGGCAATACACTTGGTCTGCTTGTGCTGCCACATGGTCGGCCGTGCTGCTTTTTCACTGTGTCTTTGCAACGTGACTTACAGATGCATGGCGGGCAAAGTGTTGGGTACTGCTCCACAGGGACAGCTGATGTCAGACACAAATCTGTGTATCAGCTTCAAAGCTGCCAACATGGCACTA
This sequence comes from Myotis daubentonii, assembly GCF_963259705.1. Classification (NCBI taxonomy): domain Eukaryota; kingdom Metazoa; phylum Chordata; class Mammalia; order Chiroptera; family Vespertilionidae; genus Myotis; species Myotis daubentonii. The sequence goes on from NC_081847.1 coordinate 87,169,849, forward strand.
TGTGTCAACTATCGAACCCTGCATTCTTGGCATAGACACCAATAAGTCAAAATCAAATCTGCTTTATGAGGCATACAGATTGCCTCTCTGTTAGAGCACACATGCTCATTCAGTTATGTGTGAATAAGGACCTTCTTGGCCTATTAATTATGCTTCAGAATGAACCTGGAGCTCTAAGTAAGTGCCTGGTAGAAGATGGATGGATGGTTAAGAGAATGGAGTAGGGTTGTTGTCCTGGAGATGCAATTGAGTAAACTGAAATATGGCCCTGACAGCCTAATAACAGAAACTCCTACATCTGTGCTGTAAGGGTGGCAGTTGCATGAGTCACTATCATCATCATCAAAAAAATAAAATGACAACCAATTAGGAAGCTTGGATGCTACATCTCTACATGTTGATGCTTTAATTGACAGGACAACTGCCTGTGAGTTTTGTCACGTCTAATGATTTATTGTCACAGAAATTGACTATAGGTAGTATATGGGTAGCATATGTATAAGCCCAGTTCATATTCACTGCACACACAGTGCAAGTCAATGAGACAAGAAGAAAAACGTAGTTCTAACGGAAATGGGTTCTAGATAGCATGCCATTGATCCTCAATAATATCAGGGGTTTGAGAATTTTGTTTGTGTGTGTTTTGGTGGGCAGCTTGTTACAATACTGCTGCTGATACCTCTGTCTGTGATACCATGTTGCACTTGGTGGTGTACATTATTTAACTTGGTATGTCCTATGTGCTCAAAAAAACCCCACTATAATGATGTTTGTTTTTATAAATAGAGAAAGACCAAAATCCTAAAATCATAAGATGGAAAGATAGTAAAGTTGACTTCTATTTTCCAATCTTCAGGATTGGAGTTAAATTATGCAATATCAATAGCATCCGCTTCAGACATGAAGATCTAGAAGGAATCATCTCTCTTTAGTATTGTCTTACATTTTTTACACAGCTGTTATAATTATACCTTTCCTTGGGTTCTCCGTGATGAAGTCAGGGCTGCTAGCAAAACTGGGAAGTACTGAAACTAGACTTCCACCCAGTGTCTTCCTTTTTCTTTTGTCTTGGGAGCTCTTGTAAGGGTTTTTGCTCTGAGATGGGATGTGTGGCAGGTGCTGATCATAGGTCTACCCCCAATATCTGCATGGTCGTGATTGAGTCACTTCCAGTCTGAGCCCCAATATCCTTATCTATTAAAAAAGGAGGAATAACCCAGACAGTGTGGATCAGTAGTTGAGCACTGACCCATGAACCAGGAGATCACAGTTTGATTCCCAGTCAGGGCACATGCCCAGGTTGCAGGCTCAATCCCCAGTAGAGGGTGTACAGGAGTCAGCCGATCAGTGGTTCTCTTTCAACACTGATGTTTCTACTCTTCTTGCCCTCTCCCGTCCACTCTCAGAAATCAACAAAAACATTTTTTAAAGGAGGAAGATATGCCCATTTATAACAGAGATTCACTATATCAAGGAGTTTAAACCTAGACCTTATGGGATCACACAGAAAGCTGAGTGCAGGTGTAGTTCGAAAAAGCACTTTAGATAGTTATAAAGTGTACTTGCCCATCCTTGAATTATCCAACTCAGTGGTTCTTAGAATGTTGGCCCACCTGGGAGCTTATCAGAATGCAAATTCTTGAAACAGAAACGGGAGGCGGGGCCCAGCCATCCATTCGTTAACTACATATTATTTTTATTTCCATCCACAGTGAAGTTTGAATACTACTGGGCCAGATACCGACCAGGAGTGTGGTCCTCTGTCCTTCTAGGTCAGCATCACCAATAAGCATCTTATAAATATGAATTCACAAACCTTGGCCAAGATCTACTAATCAGAATCTTTGTAGCCAAGGTATAGAAATGGATGTTTTGACAACTTCCAAGGAAGTTCTAAAACATGTTGATGTTAAAGAAAACCCCTGTTCTAGAAAAATGGTTCTCAAAATTGAGTATACATTAAAATCTTTGGAGACGTTTTAAAATATTACTGATGGTTGAACCCTGACCACAGTCCAGTCACCTGGATTCTAATGTGCTTAAGGATTGAGAATTAGTGGACCATATTAACCTAAGGAATCTTCTAGATTCAGGTTACATGATTTCACATACCTGCGCTATTTCCCTAAATGTGTATGTTAGCTCTCAATTCAGAGGGTACTTCTCAATGCACATCAGACTTATTCTGTGGCCCACAGAACTCTGCCTACTGTTCTGTTCCTGGCAGCCATCTAATATTCCTCATTGGCTAAATCTAGTACCTTTCAGAAGACAGTGAGTTAGAAACAAAGGATGCAGGCTGAGAACTTTATCTCTAAGCCCTCCCATTAGAGAGAGTTGGTCCTGGTAGATCTCCACCCTATATTCAAGGCACATGGACCTCATCTTCCTATTGCTCCATGAAATAACACTAACCTTCTGGTTTCACTTATTTGGTTATTGTATGAAATAGAGTTGGGATTATTCTCTTTACTGCCTCTAAGTTTTAAGAAAGCTAGAGTCAGAGGGCCATACACTTTGGAGGCCAGGCCCTTAGGGCTTATTTCCTATAGCTTCTCAGGCCCTCATCCTAATGATCATAACACTGTGTTAGGCTATGTCAAACTGGCACTGGCCCTAGCTTGTTTTGCTCAGTGGAGAGAGCAGTGGCCTGGGGACTGAAGGGTCCTGGGTTCAATTCTGGTTGGGGGCACATGCCTGAGTTGCGGGCTCCATCTCCAATAGGGGGCATGCAGGAGGCAGCAGATCGATGTTTCTCTCTCATCATTGATGTTTCTATCTCTCTCTCCCTCTCCCTTCCTCTCTGAAATCAATAACAATATAAAAAAGGCAGTTTCCCAGTGAACACTGGTTTCCAGGTAAATTAAGGATTCCTAATAATACAAACTCTTTACCTAAGGTATGGATCAGACACAGTGGCATTAAACAGAAGGCAGCCAAAATGAGCTGTTGCAAGTGAAGTTTTGTCTGAAAAATAGTTCACGGGAAACTTTGAGAGCTGCAAGGATGTCTGACAGATTGCCAACTCACTTTGAGAAAGAGACTGTCCTCCCTTCCAATTCCCAGACACATAGCCTGTGGCTAAGTCATCAGAAATAAAATAAACCGGGAAACAGGAGAGGGAAAAGCAACACCCTCTAACATTCATCAACAGTGTGAGCCGAAGCTACCACTGCATTTAAATCACAACAATCCTCTGTGTTTGTTTTCTCTTCACTGAGGTTGCCAACTTGCGCTTCCAGAGGACTAACACTGCAATTGAAGGCAGGCAGGCTCTGCAGGAGCACAGGAAAATCCAGACCAAAACAGAATATTTTGATGTTTAGATTGAAATATTCTATTGGCGAAGGAAGGGGCTTTTATTGTCTAAGAGACAATGATGCTATGAGTCCCCCAGCAATTATGGTCACAATTCTCCTTAGACAAGCAAAGGACCCAGACTGTGCCTGCAGCCCTGCTGGGTAGGTGGCCTTTGGTTTTGCCTGGTGGAGTGGGCTTTGAGCTTTTGCTGCTCTCATCAAAGGGATGCAGGGACTTTTATGTTGCTTCAGGGTTGAGGACATGCAGCCATAGTGCCTTCAGGAAAGCCACAGATACTCAGGCCAGAACTGTAATCAGAAGAGGACTTTGCAAATGGAGTCGCCCAATCACCAGGACACAAACTCTCTGGGTAACTCTAAGCAGGGAGAGGAGACATGAAGTCCAGTTGGGAAATCAGTCAGACAGACTTTGGGGGAGTTCTCTGTCCAGCTATCTAAGCCAAGCCTATTCTGGGTCCAAGGTCCTGTCATTCTGGCAAATCAGAACCAAAGTGGTTCTTTCAGATTTTGGGCATCAATTCTGTTAGTGGCCACAGCTCCCCCTGAACTCCAAGGCATTTTATTTTCATCATCTACACTGGTTCTTACTTTTCTCTTTATGCAGCCTATTCCACAGTCCAGAACACTTTGGCCTCACACGTAGAACAGTTAATATTTCCATTTCCTCAAATTCACACAAGACAGGACATATCTCTAGGTGGACCATTATCCCTAATGCAGTTAATTGATTACTGAGCATGAAGAAGCCAACATCCAGTGTGTTCTGAGGAAGGGACAAGATGTCCCCCATGGGCCCATGAATTAGACCCCCTCAAATGCAAGCACCGGCATTGAGACTGGTGGATTGTACAATTCCAGGCAAACTGAGAACTTTCCTGGGTTTCCCTATTTAATACCCTTTACTACAGGAAGGAAAGTAAATGTTGCCATCAAATGCATGTTACTTTACTTAGCCATGTTTTTCTGTTTGGGGGCAATAAGTGCTACAGATGTGTCAACTTCAATGATTGAAAATATGATGATGGAAGGAGACTTGACTTGGGGTGAGGAACACACAATACAATATTCAGGTGATGTGTTATAGAATTGTACCCCTGAAACCTATATAATTTATTAACCATTCTCACCCCAATAAATTCAATTATCACCTGAAAATACACGGAAGAACATGTTCATGTACCAAGGGCAGAAAATCCAGGCTGTTGGAGAAGCAAGGGTTTCTAGCAAGTCAGGAAAATTCAACATTTGGAGCAACCCCTACTATTTCTGACAATCAGGCTGTCACAGGATGCTGTCTCAGCATTGGGATCTGCCAGCTAGTTTCTTCAAACCTCTTTGGTGACCTTTATACAGGGAAAATCTAGAGGTTAATTAAAAAGGATTATTAGTTCCTGAAAGTTGACCGGAGCCAACTGAAAAAAAAGTCCTCCCATGGCCAGAGCAGCTTCATCCCTTGTTAGGAAAAAGCTCTGTGATTTAATATCAATTTCTATAGTTCTTACAACTCCCAGGGGGATTAATATTTAATCAACAGAGCAGTTGCCTTTTTATTATAGAGAAGTTTCAGTAAAATGGAATAGTGCATTTATTATATTGCAATGAAATGGCAAACAGCAGTGAAGTTTCATTTAAAATCAGTACGTTGAAGCAAGCAGTTGTTTCTTAACTGATGGGTCATCTCAGTTTAATGAACAGTAACTAAACACACATTAAATTAATGCCTGACATGCAGAAGGAAGTCAGAGCAAAAAGACTAATTATTGCCCCGCTAGGCTTTAAGATTCTCAAAGAGAGGACTGTGTTTTGTTCGTTTTTTCTTAGCCCATGTCCACAACAATACAAAGTATGGAGTTGGCACTCATTAATAAATTAATCAGGGAATAGAACAGTGTTTTCCTTTAGAGAAAAGGATATAGCAGGTTGCTCATTGTGGCCACCTCAGTTGTGCTGATTACTGGGGCTTATCTGCACCTATTCTTTTCCTTTCCTAAATGCTCAGAGTAGAGATTCCCAAACCTGAGCTTGCAGCAGAGTCACCTGCAGAGTTCATAAAGCACAGACTCTAATCCATGAATGCAGAATGTTTTGCCATTTCTTTATGTCTTCTAATAATGTCTTACAGTTTTCAGTGTATATAGATCCTTCACAGTCTTTGTTAAATTTGTTGCTAGGTGTTTTATCCTTTTTGTTGCAATTGCAAAAGAGATATTTTTTTTTCTCCTCGTTTCTTTTTCTGAAATTTCATTCTTAGTATATAGGAATACAAGGGATTTTTGTACATTTATTTTATATCCTGTAACTTTATTGTATTTGTTTTATTATTTCTAATAGTTTTTGGCGGAGTCTTTAGAATCATGTCATCTACAAAAAGTGTCTTTTCTAATGGCTGAATAGTATTCATATATATAATAGTATTCATATATATTCAGGGTGTCCCAAAAAATGTATACACACTTTGAATAATTATTAATTCCAATCGGTTACATCTGAAAAGAAAGAAATATCAATTGAGCTATCAGCTGTTAAAGTATGTATACAGTTTTGGGGACACCCTGTATATATCACATCTTCTTTTTCCAATCCTCTATTGAGGAGCCCTTCTGTTGTTGCCTTGTCTTGGCTACTGTGACTAATGCTGCAATGAACAGAGGGGCACATATGTCTTTGCTCAGGGGATCTGATGCTGCTATCCTGGGTACTACATGTGGAAAATCGCTGGCCTATAGCCTCTACTGAACTTCCCCTGTGACAGTTTCCATTTATTCATCTACAGGTGAATTCTTCCCTAGAGCACAGGTCCTTGCCCATAGAAAGCACCGTGGGGAGCTTTTGCTGACTACATAAGTGATTCCAGATGGTGTGAGCGAATATAAATCCCTCACTACAGTGCTCCTTATGGCTTTGGTTCATTGGGACCCTTCACCTATGAAGGGCAGCATACCAGTTTTTCTGTTGACCTCTTCTTTTTCCTGCTTACTTCATGTGATGAAAAGTGGCCATTAGAGGCCGACCCAGACATCAATTAATTTCTCTGGGAACCTAACATTGGCTGTTGCTGCCCACAGTCACCATAGCTGTTTGTCTGATTCATTGGCCCTTCACACAGGATGGCTGTCAGAATTACAGGACCTATTGCATGAGAGCCTGCAATGGTATGACTAGTTCACCACCTTTATTTACATTTGTGTAATGTTTTCCTTCCAATTTAGCCACTCTGTCTGTATTAGCTTCTAGTTACAAACTGTCTGTTCATTCTAGATGGATCTGGATACAAATGATTATGCTGGGCATGGAACTTCTGTCTTATAAAAATGTGAAAAAAGTATTTCATTATGAAAAGAGAGAATAAAGAGTCCTGTATTTCGAATGGATGATTGGTTTGCTTGTCAGTAATAAGATTGGCCTATAAAGCCTCATCAATAGCTCCTCATCTGGTTTCCTTTCTGCACAACAGTACACCTTTGAGTACATTCATTTAATAGAAGGCAGAGCTAACGGATTGATCGAGTTTCATAGGAGGTAGATTTTACAGCCTTGGTCCCATTACCCACATTCTCCAAACGAAGTTTTTAAGTTATATTAAATGAGTGTGGCATTTCAACATTGTCATACAGACATCCTAGAGCTACTTACACCTGCTAATTTTTTCTCTACTTTCCAAATTTGATTTATTCTTCAAGGAAAAGTTCATTTCTATTTTCTCGGTTTTTTTTCCTCCTATGACAAATTCTTAGGTATTACTACCTCAATCATTCATTAGGCACTTCCTTGCATACTGCTATGTGACATCCTGTGTAATGTTATTTAACTTTCTACATGTATTAATACTGTATCCTCAATTAAGTTGCAAACATATTTATTCTCTTCTTTTGGTACATAATTATTCACTATCTACTATGTATAAAAAAAGGCACCACAATTCATGCTGAAAGAATACAAAGAAGCAGAATATATGGTCTTATATCCAGAGTCCAAGAATTTTCAATACAGTGGTAGAGCCAAGATACACACACACACACACACACACACACACACACACACACACACGTGCTTCTTCCACAATTCCACAAAACAACAACTTTCATTCACAACAGTGCATCCATTATGAGCAATATAGATAGGAATCATAAGTCTTCATTTTGCCACTGGAATTACACATTGTTTTATAAATAGGTACTGAATGCACATTTATTATCTTCATGTCTACATAAAATATGCATTTTCTTATTTAAACATGTTCATGTAACTTTCTAATGGGAGATTGGGAGGGTAAGACCTATCATCATGCAGCCTGACATAATTATCTAACTCCTTTGCCTGTTTCATCATATCACATCCCATATGCTCCAAGTTGCTGATCCCCGGAAGCCAATTCCAGCATGTCATAACTGCAAGAGTTTCATCGAAAGGTTGATGGAACTTGGGGACTCAACAAGGGCTGAGCCACATATGTTGTCACCTGTTGGGAATGGCTGAGGGCATTTCCCCAAACCTGAAAAGGGGTGATTGCTTGCTGCCAGGCAGCTCAGGGCATCTTAATCTACATGTTATTGCCTCCTCCTGGTCAAACACCTGAACAGCCATAGGCAAATTCCCCCATTCTGACAATGCTTGTGTATAGGAAACCTTACCCTTTGAAGTGTATATCTCCACCTCGCCTTAGGACAAATTGTGTTAATAAAAAGCAAGGGGCCCTGAGACCAGGAGATCTTAGTTTCTTTAGCTAGGCTCCTCTGACCTTACAAAATTATTCTTCATCTCTAGACTCTTTAGTAAGTTACACACAGCCCTTCTCCAGATTGCTGAACCCTTCTTAATGCCAGAACAAGAACCCCAGCAGCTGATCTACTCATAATTCTCCCAGCATTCTGTTTCCTAAGTCACTGGCACTTCTTGCCTAGTGAAGGTCTACCTCAAAGGTAAAACCCTGTGAGACCTCCTTAACTTCTAGAAACAGAGATATTTGTTATATCTTTCTGTACCTTCATAATGACTTTAGATGGTTACTTTAATTATACTGTATCTTTTTTTCACTTATTTACATGTCATTATGCTCAATGTACTCTGAGTTCCTCGAGGTTGAGGAACTTGTCTTATCCATATTAATATCTTTAGTAATTTCTAAGGCAGTATTAATTGGCTGTATCACTATACATTTGTGAAATTAAAGCATGAATTAATATATTAAAGAAATGAATAAATGAACACCTAGCCCAAAAGCAGATCACTAAATATTTGTTGGACAAATGAATGGATAATAAGTATCCCAAATACCATGATATGTACTTTCTTTTGATCATATGTTCATGTTGTGATGGGAATATATTTGAAGGTTGCACATCCCGTTATTAGCAGTTCAGAACTCAACCGAAATGTGTGAAATTAATTTTAAAGCCAAAGATACCTTCATTTGTTTTGACGCCTTTCAACCTAAATATAGAACAAGTAATGTCAACCCTGATTCCAGCTCAAAAGGGTGAGGAATATAAAATCGAAAACTCCATTGTGCTAAAAATGGTGATCCTGAAATTAATAGTTTTGGCAGACACTAAAAAATGTACATGATTTCTTGAGTGCATTATAATTTCTTAAACAAAACTCCTTGTAATCAAAGTTATGTTTTATTTTATTTGCTTTTTGTTAATCCTCACCCAAGGATATTTTTTTCCATTGATATTTTTTAGAGAGAGAATGGAAGAGAGGGAAGGAGGGGAAGGAAAGAGAAAGAGAGAAACATTGACGAAAGAGAGATACATCGATCGGTTGCCTCCCTCATGTGGCCCGACCATGGCTGGGATCAAATCTGCAATCTAGGTTTGTTGACCCAATTGAACCTGGACCTTTTAGTGCATGGGCTGATGCTTTAATCACTAAGCCACACCAGCCAGGGCAACAAAATTGTATTTTAGGGAGAAAATAGAATCTGATCAGTCAAAGCATAATATTGATTATTAAACAGTGGATAAAGCGGATAAATTCTGATAACCTCTGGAGCTCAGAAAGAAGGGTTATTAATATAATTGGGAAAGTTCAGCAGAATGTCATTGATATACCTTCACAAAGAGTATAACTCTGACCACATTCATATGATGATTGCTATCTGAATTTGAATGGCTTAGGACAGTGATTTGAACTGGTGTGCCTCAATAAATTAAAGACATGCAACACCTGGCTATTTAATCTGAGGTACTATCCACTTTTACCTTAGATTGTCAAATTAAAAAGTGACAATAGCCAACACAATAGCCATCTGATGTGAATAAAACAAATTATGCCTATTTTCTTTGTCAGACCAGCAACAAATATATTTCTTGGTGAGCTGCAGAATTTTAGTAATCAGTTTATGTGTGCCATGAGATGAAAAAGGTTGAAAATTACTGGTGTAGGATGCGGCAGAATCAAACTTTCCTATTTTTCCACCTCTACTAAGCATTTTCACATCCCAAACAATTACATCTTAACCTGGAACCTTTCACAATGTTCAGATGAAGATGAGATAAAATACACCATCTGACTCCTTAAGGACTCTGAACAAAGCTGAGCTTCACTGAGTCAACTGGTGATGCAGATCCAAACTTCTTAAGTACATCCAACCAAGCTATAACTTAAAATATCCTGGAAATTTTGGACTTAGTTGACTCCATCTACAGCTACCTTTAGAGCAAACAAATAGTGAAAAGAGCTCCTACCTCTGCATTTGTCTTTTTAAAAAAAAATATATATATATATTATTGATTTTTTTTTACAGTGAGGAAGGGAGAGGGATAGAGAGTTAGAAACATCAATGAGAGAGAAGCATCGATCAGCTGCCTCCTGCACACCCCCTACTGGGCATGTGCCCGCAACCAAGGTACATGCCCTTGACCGGAATTGAACCTGGGACCCTTGAGTCCGCAGGCCAACACTCTATCCACTGAGCCAAACCAGTTAGGGCTCTGCATTTGTCTTTCAGAGATTTTTTTCCTAGGTACATTCATGCATGTAGACTCAGCAGTGATAATTTGGGGCTCTAATTTGGAATGCCACTCCAAGTCCTAAAGCCATGAATTATGTCTATTTATCAGAAAAAGAACAAGAGTTCTCCAATTAAACTTCATTACCTTCCATTTTAAGGCTTAACAAAACTGGTGCATGCTGAAGAGCTTCCAAAAGGGAAAGTTTACGACCTAGCTTTTCTGTCATAAATTATTTTGCCTATTCTATAAAATTATAGAATCGTGTTTCCTTTTCAATTATTTTCATGATCAATCCTGTTACATTTGTAAAATGGAGTATCTTTTCAGAAAGGAAATTCCAAGTTATAACAGAATAATTATGGGACATAAAATGTGACTTAAAGTGATTCACTTGAGTGGTCTTCTAGGAAGCAGGTGTGTTACTTGCCAGGGGTTCCCTGTACAGTTCAGGGCATGTGGGCATGTCCAACTGGATACTTCACAAATCCATTTAGCTTGGGCCTTATTCTTCCATACTAATGGAAAGTAAATACCTGATATTAATGATATACATGGCAGAGTTTATCTTGGAGGTAGAAAAGGGTGATGGCGCACCCTCTGGATATTTTGAACATATTTGGAACTATACATCTGTCCTGGTATGTGTTGGGTGATCAGAACATTGCATTCAGATGCCTTTGAGTAAGTGATGTGCACATTTGAGTCTCTGTGGCCCAATTTCAACTCCCTGAAGTCCTTTCTACCAATTGCTTTTACCCCTTGTCTATGTCCTCTTTGTCTTCCTTTCTGTTCTCTCTATCCTTTAAGCATCCAGAGAAGTACACATGAAGCAGTGACTTGAAACTTTCAAGGAATCATTATTCCACCTCCTTTTTTAAGTGTTGGCTGCAGTCCAGAATCTTCCCACTGAAAGGTTTTTCTTTTTTACTTCTGCCTTTCTTTCTTTTATAAAATAAGCTGCTTTTTTCCTATTGCATTTTAAATTTTGAAATGTGTGACTAATGAGAATAATGTCCTACTCTTCTTTTTGTACAGCACTCCTTTATATACTGTACTTATCACCTAGAAGCATCATTAATTAGTTAGTGTTTGTAAAGAGTTTGCAAGAAAGAATTTAGTGATATCTGGGGGAGCAGAGAAAACTTGGGCTGCTAGGAGGAGGAGGAATACTAATGAGTTTTAATCCTGAATGCTCACATAGTGCCTTTTGTCTTCAAAGTGGTTGGAAGAAGCACTAATTCATTATCACCCTATAGGATTATGATTGAACAGTATAGTCAGTGTCCAAGTGAGACTGGAGCAAACACAGAAGCTCAGTTACTGAGTAATAGGCTAAACTGATGACGTATGTGCTTCTCATGCAGAGGGAGTGACGTAAGGCCATATCATCAACTGGAAGGGCTTGGTTAAGGAAACAGACACCATTAATCGTATGAGACCATTGCTTTGGATACTGCTCAGAATTTGGGGTGTCACATAAGTAAAAGGGAAAGTTGACTGGGGATCAGAAATTAGATTCTGAAGAATGAGACACTGGGAAAGGTTTTGAAGATAGAGAAGACACAATTGACTATTTTCTAATTCTTTTAAAGCCCCCACAAGAACGCTATTGTGAAAATGTCTGCAGGTGGGCCAATTGGGCTGGCACATCCCAGGATTGTCTTCCGTCCTTGTCTGTTGTGCATTGTCTCCCTGTAAAGGAGGCAGATCCAAGGGGAGGCTGACCAGTCCTTGATGCTCTTATTTCTATTCCAGTGGTTCCAAGTTCTTCACTATTCCTGCCATTCGGAAGGCAGCCCACTCTGGGGCTTCTTGAAAGTCTATCATATTTTTTTTAAAGCTGGTTATCATCTCAATTATGTTCTAATTTATGGTTAGAGTCTATTTTAACATCTCTCCTTAAGAGCCATAGATCAGTACGCACGGGGCCCATTTTCCAGAGGAAACCGTATAACAGAAAAATGCTGTTTATTTTCCCCGATTCTTCTAATTTCCCCTATATTCCTTACATTGTTTGCTAAATTCTACGAAAGATGTATAAGAAGAAAATGAAACAGAAAATTCTTCATAAAAGACCAACTAAAGAAGGAGGAAGCAATGTCTTTGTGCTTTTTCCAATGTTCAAAACATAACCCTTCCCTAAATAATGCATTTGCTGCTAATTCAGTAACACAGTTCACACTTGAGAAAAGCCTCCTGGGCAGCACTTGATGCCAATCCTGATGGTCTTTCAAAGCGGCCTCCTTTAATGTATATTTGATTATTGTGTTGTGCACCGAGACACGGCGCATTATGTGGAATTCCCGGTGTCACTAGACATTACGTGGGGCTTTAGTCATGGACAATTAGCAAGCATTGATTCTCACTGTGATTTACAGTGTATTTCACGGGCTCCAAATGGTCATTTTTTTCTGAAAGAACAAAAGTATTTTTGAACAGGGCAGGTCCTCTAGGTAGACAGAAGTCTTAAGAGGGGTGGGAGGTGGGAACCTTGCAGGCAGAGGTGCAATGATGCATGAGCTTATCAGGCAAAATGTAAAGTCAGTTCATTATTTCTCTGCAACCTGGGGACATCATTTATCATGCAGTAAGGAGGGCAATGATGATGTTCCTAATGTACAGGTTTAATAAATTGAAAATACGCAGACCTCATTAGGCAACTCATCCTTCCATGGGTCAGGCTGACTGCTTTTGTTGGAGAAGATGGGTTAGGACTGTGAAGATCCATCATCCCCTGGGATGGAAAACCTCTGACACTCACCCCGGAAGGTAACTTAAGAGTATAAGTGATGTATTTTGACTATATCCCTCTCTCCTCTCACAGAGTGAACACTTCTGTAATGCCACAAATGTTAAGATCATATTTGTGTAACTGTGCAATTGGTAGAAGAAATAATCTTTCCTAGAGCATACATAGAAAATGCGTGCCATTCTATTACTCTCACCACACTGTAGAGATAAGAAGAAAAAAGTGACTGACCCCTTTCCTTCGATTAGTTAAAATGGATAGATTTCTACTTTAAAGTCTGTAGTCAAGATTGGACTTTACCTGAGTTTCCCTCTAAGACTGTAACAGGATGACTGCTTACTTAGGCTGTAGCTGACAGACTGCAAATTCTCATGCATTCCTGATTGATCCTCTTCACTCTGTGTCCTTAGGAGGAAAGCAAATATTCAGACTTGATAAAGGTGTTAGAGAGTCCTGTCACTTTTCACTCTCTCCTTTATAACTTGTATGTTTATATACATCATCCATCATATGGGATTGTGAAAAATTAAACCAAAACAAAAAAAATGTTTTACAGTTTTGGGATCACCCTACAGGTTTATTCCTGGAAACCCCAGAGACCATTAATGGCATTTCCTGGGGTAGAAATCAACTTGGGTAGGTTCATTGTGATTTAAAAAATACTAAACTTATGATCATTTATTTTTCTGTTCATGAACCCCTTTTGAGTTTGTGTGTGTTTGCATGTGGTTCTGTTATATGCAAGGTATTCATGTTTTCAAATGGACAACCTCATTTATAATTGTCTCAGCTATTGGGAAAAAATCACCATTTTGTATCTTTTCTATTTAAAAAAAAATATTTTTAATTGATTTCAGAGAAAGGGAGGTAGAGGGAGAGAGAGATAGAAACATCAATGATAAGAGAGACATCTATCGGCTGCCTCCTACATGCCTCCTACTGAGGATTGAGCCAGCAACCTGGGCATGTGCCCTGACCAGGAATCAACTACTGAACATGCCAGCCAGACTATATCTTTTATTGATTTCTCTACTGGATTGCTAAGCTTGATACCATGGCCTTTTTCAAATATCACTCTCCATAGTTTTTCCTTTAGGAACATTTGCTGACATAATTGTCACTCCTGCAGCCAGGAGGTTGATTAGTAGCAACCAATTATTATTTTTGCAGCAGAATTACTGTCATTTAAATTCCTAGAAATTAGGACTGACGAATCCTGATTCTATCCTACAGTGAATGGTGTTTATAAACAAGAGTAAAGAGAAGCTCTTGAAGATGCAGAGTTTTCCTGAGATAAATATGGGGTAGTTTTACTAGAAACATAGTAAAATAAAGAGTGAGAGTGACATGGAGTAATATGAATCTGTTATGAGATAAATGTGTGTGATATATATTTTCAGGTGTGCAGGGGGAAAAGGATTTTTACTTTAAGATTCAACTCAAATTATACTAAGAACCTGGTCACACTTCAGTTACTTCCTTGATGATTTTCTGAGTATATCCAAACATTCTAGAAGACCTTAAAGTAAAAATGGTCTTTACTTGTTTCAATTGTGTATGTTCTCTTTCCATTAGATTGGGGGGGGGGGGGGGCGCGATGGTAAAATAATTTAGGACAGAAACTATTTTTTTTCTTGTGTTCTCTTATCATCTCTATGTATACAATACATGTTCAATATGCAGCTTATTGAAGGAATGTCTCTATATAAAGGGCTAATATGCAAAGTGTCCCCTCAGGAGTTCAACTGGGAGACCGGGAGTTTGATCGCTCACTATGATGTGTGGTGACCACCAGGGTGTGGCATGGAATGAAGGAAGGGAGGCCCCAGCTGGCAGCCAGAAGGCCCTGATAGGCCCTGATCGCAGGCAGGCCCCTACCCATGCATGAATTTCATGCACCTGGCCTCTAGTGGATGAATAAATGAATGCATGAATGGTTAGGTTTGAAAACAGACATTCCAAATATTTTTTCTAAAGTGAAAACAGTAAATTTCTTTAAAATAATGTTTGTTTTATTTAGTAGTGTATTCTGTATGCAGCTTTCCTTTTCAGATCTTTTGTGCCACATTTACTTGGTGCCTATATTTCGGTGGAGGCTATATTGGTAAAACAATGAGGCAAATTAAAAGAAGATTATTTATTTTGTTTAGTTTGCTTCTTGCCTTATTCTGTTCAACCTTAGCCTCTCTATTTGCACTCTGATTTTAATGTAGCTAAGATTTAAATCTAACCAATACTTTTAGGTAAATTTTGTATCGATGGGTAAATCTTTGCTGCTTTTTGTTTTTTGGGTGTGTTTTTTTTTTTTTTTAGAAATAAATGTTAATAAGTATTCTGTCTTACAAAAAATATTGTTCACTCAGTAAGTTTATGAAAAATACATAAGCCACCTAGGATTTATTATAAATCACATATAATAAATGATATTCTAAATAACAAAATTTTATGCATACAGTTTAGAAGGTATGTGTCAACAATTCAGAGTTTGTTTGTTTTTTACATCTTAAATGAGATTAGAGTCAATGCCAGTTTTTTATATTGAAAAGTAGTTAGAAGATATCTTAGTTATCTTTTTATTTTTTTTCCTGGGGAAAGGTCTTTAAAAGAGAAATTGTTCATTGAATTTTCTTAGGGAACATCAACAACAAATGTAGAATGCAGATGCATGCAGAATTAGAACTGAAATTATAAATTTTGAATTCCATTTTAGACCTCTGAGATATATTTTTATGAGCCCCTGTTGGCAATAGACATCCTAGTGTGAGCCATAAAGCAACTGGGGCTTGCAAATTAATTTATATCTAATTACACCCCAGGATCTCCAACTGTCAGTTCAGATGAAAAAGTCGACTGCACACTGATGTTGTTTGAATGTGTAGCTTTTTATTTAATATTCCCTGTGAAACATCAGGCATGTAGCACTTCTAGACAACTTTGAATTTTCTATTTCATATGACTCTAGCAAAAGTATAATTTTATACCCCAAGCATCCCTCATCCTAACTTATCATTTTATCAAGTATTGGATTTCCCTTTATTTCCCAAATGCGTATGCATTTTGTAATGGGTTTGTAAAAGCTTCTGTAAAAACCTTTTCCATTCCAAACTTTCAAGTTCTCTTTAAAGGGCAGATAAAGTGACTTGGGGGAGTTGGGGGACTGGTATTGTTTTTATTAGGTTGAATCATAAGGCTCATGTCATTCTAATGAGGTAGATCTCAAATCAGCCTGCCTTTGTTTATGCAGGTCAAATGCATGTCTTAGGATATAACCTCCAAGACAATTCTGAATGCTCATCAGCACAAAGTACTTCTTGTAAAAGAGAGATATTTTGGTTCATTATTTCAGGAAATGGTGGCAAAATCAGTCTACTTATAAGACATTGCCTAGACCTTTGGAATGTATCATGTGTTTCCTTTGCCTTGCACCTGCCTCAGATATAGAATCCTATCTAATAAAAGAGAAAAATGGTAATTGGCGTATGATGATACCCTTTTCATTGGCTAATCAGGGCTATATGCAAATTAACTGCCAACTAAGATTGGCAGTTAACTGCCAACTAAGATTGGCAGTTAACTGCCAACAAGATGGCGGCTAATTTGCATATGTAGGCACAATGCAGGGAGGCGAAAGGGAAAGCAGGAAGAAGCCCCCTGCCACTGACAGTGATCAGAAACCCAGGGGGGAGCTAAGAGCTGGGGGGCAGGGCAAAGGCGGCCCTGGGGCCGCCTTTGCCCTGCCCCCCAGCCATGATCGGAGAATCAGGCGCCTTTGCCGCCCTGGCCAGTGACAGCAGGAAGTAGGGGTGGAGCCAGCGATGGGAGCTGGGCACGGTCGAAGCTGGCAGTCCCAGGAGCTAGGGGTCCCTTGCCTGGGCCTAAAGCGGAGCCCACGATTGCGGGGCCGCTGCAGCTGTGGGTCCCCGCTGCCCGGGCCGGAAGCCTCAGCCAGAGGCGTTAGGCCTGGGCAGGGGCGGAGCCTGCAACCACGGGGAGCTGGGGGTCCCCTGCCCAGGCCTGACACCTCTGCAGGAGGCCTCAGGCCTGGTCAAGGGGCCGATCCGGTGATTGGTGATCGGAGGGTGATGAGGGTCAACTCCTCTGGCCAAGGCATCAGGCCTGGGTGGGGGGCGGAGCCTGGGATTGGGGGGATATGATGGTCCCCTTGCCCAGGCCTGAAGCCTGGGTCAGAGGCGTCAGGCTTGGGCGGGGGGTGGAGCCAGCGATCAGAGGGAGATGGGGGTCCCCTGCCCAGGCATGATTCCTGGGCCAGAGGCCTCAGGCCTGGGCGGGGGCCAGAGCCAGTGATCGGGGGGAGATGGGGGTCCCCTGTCCAAGCCTGACACCTCTGGCGGAGGCGTCAGGCCTGAGCAAGGGGCCGATCCTGCGCTTGGAGGGTGATGGTGGTCAACGCCTGAGGGCTCCCAGTATGTGAGAGGGGGAAGGCTGGGCTGAGGGACACTCCCCTCACACACACACACACACACACACACCCCACACACACACACACCCAGTGCACGAATTTTGTGCACCGAGCCCCTAGTATAACTACATAAGAGCAAACACTCAGGTGGGCAAGTAACAACATGGTACATGGCCTTGTAAGTGGAGATGCTATTCAAAAGCAATTGATTCCATTGTGAACAAGAGTGGTCTATAGATGATGCTAACCAGCCACAATTTATCACATTAACTTGTATGTGTGCACATCTTTATACATTTGTAAAGTAGCAAATTGAATCCTATAAAATAGTTGATAATCAACTGTATTTTTTAACTTACAAAACCGAAATTTCATGTCAGTCTAATACTCTCACGTTTACTACTCACCGTGAGAGGCCACCCATCATGGTTGAAAGCACATTGGATTTAGGACAGAGGCCGGGGTCTATGTCCCAACAAGGCTACTTGCCTGCCGAGTGACCTTTACAGACCAATTAAAGGTTGGACAGTGGCATGTGGGAACAAAGGAAAATCTAAGTCATGAGATATTTATCAGTTTTTTGACTGATAGTTACTAGGTAGCCTTCTTCACAGGTAATATGAAGGTGCAGCACTAGAACATATACAAAAAGGCTAAAAAACAATTGAACTGTGAGTAATAGTTAATACCATTACTGATCATCAATAGGACGTTGCCACGAGATCATAGAGTCTAAATCTCTAGGCACCATTTCTCTTTTAAAAGTACCCTCTGATGACTTCTCTAACTGAGCATAGCAGTGTTACCAGGACATCCCAGTCAGTCAGAAGGCCAGCTCTGTAACGCTACATCATTGCCTTGTAAAGTCATGAGGATATAGAATACCTAAAAAATACTCCTTTCAACATATATGTTTCCCCTCAAAAATGTATTCGTTGCAAAACTCTGGGAGAAACCACTGGGAAAAAATAGTTGGATAGAGGATACAGTAAAATTTTGGTGCAGACAGCTTTTAGAAAAAGTCTCATCCCTAATCTTCCTATAATTAAAGCCCCCTGCAGCTATTTAAATTATATTATGACTGGTCCTAGGCTATTTTCTGGAAAGGTAGAGTAAGTTACTAAGCAAGCCAATTTTCTTTGGAGTTTGTACATGGCACTCTCCAACACCCCCTCCACCTTATATATTATAATTTTTCCTTTACATTCTGAGCATTAAATTTATTTTCTAAGGTTTTGGAGTTACTGTGGCTTACAGGCAATGTTCAGGGATTTCACAGAGGGATTGATTTAAGAGAATTCCCATGGATGACTTCCCGCTTCAATTAGACATTATTGTCTCTCTGCGCACAACATGGCGTCAGTCAGGAGGTCTCTGCACTGTGCCCGTCTTTGTTTCTGAGTTGGTGGTCCTGGATGAAGATGGCTTGGTCATCTTCAGATACAGGAGGTTGGACCCTGCATGATATGAAAGCAAGTTACCCTGAAACTGTCATTACCTGGGGCAACCAGTGCTCTCTGGACCCAAAAATAGAGCCTTGACTAGTTTCCATTCTTGTTCATGGGGAGATGTTCCCAGGTGCTTTCTCTCACATAAGAGTTAATCCAAGATGGGGTCTGCCTTGCTGGTCTGAGGCTACCTCTGACTATGGCCAGTACCTGTGGGAACTTTCCTTCTTTCATTTATTCGTGATGAAGAGCCAAGTACGTAACATTGTGGATGCAGCATCAGACTACTTAGTTGGGAATCCAGGTCTTCCACATGTTAGTTAAATGATTACAGACAACTTCCTAAGCACCCGCATGTTCATCTGTCAAGTGGGGACAGTAGCCCACCTACCTGACAGGAATTTCATGAAACTAAGATTAATAGATGAAAAAAATGCTTATAACTTTGGGCTTACCTGTCATCTGCACAAATGAGCACTTACTATTTTTAAAAATTACATGTATTTGGCCCTAGCCGGTTTGGCTCAGTGGATATAGTGTCAGCCTGTGAGCTGAAGGATCCCAGGTTCAATTCCGGTCAAGGACACATGCCCAGGTTGCAGGTTCCATCCCTAGTAAGGGGTGTGCAGGAGGCAGCCGATCAATAGATCAATGATTCTCTCTCATCATTGATGTTCCTCGCTCTCTCTCTCTCCCCCTCTCCCTTCCTCTCTGAAATCAATAAAAAATATATTTTAAAAATTAAATGTATTGGGGTGACGTTGGTCAATATGATAATATAGGTTTGAGGTGTGAGTTTCTATGTTATAAGATCTATGTATTGCACTGTATGCCCACTACCCAAAGTCAAATCTCCTGTCACCATTTATTAGGACCCCTTACTTCCCCTACCTCCTTCCCTCTGGAAACCACCACACTGCTGTTTGTGACTCTTATTCTGTAGCCATACCAGACCCTAAATAAATAGTCATGCATTCAGTCCATGCGCAGTGTCCTATTACCTTCGAAGTCCCTCCTGCACCCTCCGCCTGTTAAAGTTAGACTCTTATTTCAGGATTCAACTCAAATACCACTTCTCCCTTGGAGTACTTCCTCTTTTGTACACCTCAAGCTTTTGCATAATAGCACTTATATTGTAATGTATAATGGCACTTATATATACCTAAATAAGTATATAATCATACTTATATATGGCTAAATAAGTATATACATGGATATATGTATTTTTATGATTGTGTGTTTGTATATGTATTTATTTATATACTAATTTATTTAATCATTCATTACAGCTTATCATGTGTAATGTACCTTGTTATATGGGGATAAGGTGAATAATATTTCCTGATCTCAAAAACTGAACATTATAGAATGAAGATTTTTTTAAGTAAAAACATACTATGGTAAATGCTGAAATCATCATTTGGATGAGATCTAATACTATTGTATACACCCATAGATACATAGTTATACAGAGATGTATTTACAAACATACAAATGCAATTTGATGAAAAGCAAAATTTCTAAGGTAATTTCCAAAAACTTATTTTATTTCAAAACCAATAACTGCTATAGTTATTAAATAATGAGCTCATTGTTGGATATTCTAACAGAACCACCACTGTGCCCTGAGGTATTTATCCCTGTACTGCATGGTTCTAAATTTAAATTGGCTGCCGAAACCGGTTTGGCTCAGTGGATAGAGTGTCGGCCTGTGGACTGAAGGGTCCCGGGTTCGATTCCGGTCAAGGGCATGTACCTGGGTTGCAGGCACATCCCCAGTGGGAGATGTGCGGGAGGCAGCTAATCGATGTTTCTCTCTCATCGATGTTTCTAACTCTCTATCTCTCTCCCTTCCTCTCTGTAAAAAATCAATAAAATATATTTAAAAAAAAATAAAAAAAAAATTGGCTAGCTTTCTCCTTCTGATGGCAGCCTCAGCTTTCAGCCTCACTCTTAAACTTTTCACACCCCTTTGATAGACTTTATTGACTGAAAATATTTTCTATAACCTTTGCCTTTGTGTTTCTTCAGCAGAATCTTTTTTCCCCTGCATTTAATAGATAACTTCATGTTCATATTTTTCTGGGAACAAGGTATCCTGGAGTACAACTCGTCTCACATAATTTTATTTTTTAAAAACTATATTTCTTTATTGGTTTCAGAGAGGAAGGGAGAAGGAGAGATAGAAACATCAATGATGAGAGAGAATCATTGATCGGCTGCCTCTAGCATGCCCCCCACTGGGGACCGAGCCTGCAACCCTGGCATGTGCTCTTGGCCGGAATCGAACTTGGGACCCTTCAGTTTGCAGGCCGACGCTCTATCCACTGAGCCAAGCAGGCAAGGGCATTGTCTCACATAATTTTAGAGAACCTGATTTATCTAGGTTTAACTAAGTAAAAGAGAATTGCTACAATGCATTTATGCAGAGTCAGTTAACTTATTTAACTTAAGTAGTTCGGTAATAGGTTGACTTTACCTAGATGGCATTTTTTTAAAATATATTTTATTGATTTTTTACAGAGAGGAAGGGAGAGAGATAGAGAGTTAGAAACATCGATGAGAGAGAAACATCGATCAGCTGCCTCCTGCACATCTCCTACTGGGGATATGCCCGCAACCCAGGTGCATGCCCTTGACCGGAATCGAACCTGGGACCTTTCAGTCCGCATGCCGACGCTCTATCCACTGAGCCAAACCAGTTTCAGCAGATGGCATTTTTTTTTACATTTACCATCTCTATTGCTTTCTGTAGGTATTGGCAGGAAACT
This sequence comes from Myotis daubentonii, assembly GCF_963259705.1. Lineage (NCBI taxonomy): Eukaryota > Metazoa > Chordata > Mammalia > Chiroptera > Vespertilionidae > Myotis > Myotis daubentonii. Next base: position 87,191,513 of record NC_081847.1, read on the forward strand.
TGAGTTTGTTTAGAGGTTTATAATTTCCTTTTTCCCCCTGAAAGATCATTCCCTTGGTTTCTCTGTTTTACAATGGTATCCACACTACCCAGATGACTAGTAAAGTCACTGCACAGAGAACTCAAAAATGTTCTTTAAATAGTTTACCCCAAGAAATATGCAAATCTCATAGCTTTTACGATGTTATTTCTAGCCTAACTCTATATACTGAAAAGAAAAAGAAACGAACCAGTAATTATACGAGTATAAGCTGTATCTATTTTGTTTCCTGTAGCCATGTCAAATGATTAAGACATTAATTAATATAAAGAGCATGTATGAGATGATCATATTTTTGTAAAAGTACTTGATTTTTCTTTTTGTCTAGTTACCATTTCTTTTTCTGATGTATAGAGAGAATTATTTTCATCAAATTTTAATAAAATTTGTTTTTTGATAGTAGCACTTGGGTAATTATATTACCTTTCTATTAACTCTCTGTTCTGATAGTTTTGTTTATTTTGTGTATATTAATTCTAAAAAATCAGTATATTTAGCTCTTTTGGAGATTTTTTACTTAGTCTGTCTCAAGGGGAAAAAAGAACCCTGGTCCTTTATCACATACTAGTGTAGATTACAGGCACGCTTTTGGGCTTGAACATTTTTTCGCAGCTGGTTCTGGTGAGGTTCTGCGAGAAATATGTGCAGGTTTCAATATCTTTTCTCTGCAGCCACTATTCCTTTACATCCTAATCATACAGGAGACACTGGATATTTAGGCACAGAGACACATACTGCTTGGTGGGAACGTGCTCCGCAAATGGAAGGATTAGTCATTGCACCCACATGCATGTCAATGCTTAAAAACACCCATTTGTGTTTATCATGCACCTTTCCTCTATTAAATACTTGAAGATACTGGCAGTATCCTTGATTTTGTGCCCTTTCTTCTGCCTTGAAATAGATTTGAAAAGAGACTTTAACATGACTCCTCTTTTCCTTGACTCAGAGCTTTCATCCCTTTTAGCTCTTCTTACTTCCCATCCCCTTGACTTGCTATCCTTGAGCACAGAATTCCCTCTGCTTTCCTGACCCTGACATGGCCAGAGCAGGTGGGCCAGCTCCCTCTTTCTCTTAGGAAGCCAGCGGGAGTCTCCTCTCATGATGCTTAGTGGGAGGACAGAGCAGTGGATTAACTGCATGGGTGGCTGTGGTAAGCAAGGAGTGACCTCGTCTGGATGACATTTCCAATGAAGCCATGAACCTCCTGCGAAGTGGAGAATATCTGTATGTCATGGTCATAGGAACCTGTGTGACTTATAGGTCTTTGGGGAATTCTATATTCATTTTTATTCACTTTAATTATAGGAATGCTATAAAATTCCTCATTCTGTGTTGCGTGAAAAATGCAGAAATTAATTGCTCCTGACAGCTAATTGGTTTATGCTTCTCTCTTCCACAATCTTGGGCTGCAACAGACAGGGGAACTAGTTGGCATCTTTCTGCGATTGCTGAGGATTCCGTACTAAGAAATTGGCCTTTTCGTTAGCTCTAGCAGTGAATTACAAATGCAATTACAGCCATGTGGGGAGAGAAACAAAATCTGCGAGTCTACATTCCACATATGCTGAAAGACTGAGGAGAGCTTTCATGAAGGCGTTGTCTGGCTGCCAGAGTTGCTGAGGTTTTCTCCACGATCAGTGTCCAGGTTTTAAAAAGGACATTGTTGTACCTCTGCAGACAGGTCAGGTTATTTTCAGCCCTGCTACAAGCCATCAGAAACTGTCAGATGTATTTTTTCAAATATCTCATCTGGCATAAGAAGCAGCAGGTGTCTGGCTGTTGCCAGTGATCATAGGTGATGGCTTGAGGAAGCCGGACTTCAGAGGTGTAGCGCCTCTGATTTCAGGATTGGTGAGAATCTTTGGGAAGCATCCGTCTCCTGTGATGAGTCCTGAGCTTCAAGGGAGAAAATGATAAGCAACATACAAGAAGCCAGTGCTGACTTCCATTTGACACACAGTTATGGAGCACGTGCCATAAGCATGACACTGTGCCTGCAACTTGAGGTGTGCCGAGATGAGAGAGGCGGGCACCTTGCCCTCAAGGAGTTTGTCATTTTGAGGCAGGAATGTCCTTGTACATGGTAACGACATGCAAGGCAGGCTGGTAAGTGCGCACATGTGAGGGAGCACAAAGGAGAGAAGAATGAGAACATCCAGAGAGAGGTGATTAGGGAGCAGGCGTGGCCCTGCCACACTGGGAAATAGGACTGAGCTGGCAGTGTGGGAATGGCTCTTTCAAATGTAAAGCCTGGCTTGAGAGGTAGCAACCTGTCTGCATTTTCTACTTTCAGTTCTCCCCTGCTAGGTTCTGCAAGACCCCAGGAAATAGATTAAGAAAATACAAACAAAACCAAAAGGTCAGCAGCTGTCAGATGCTATTCTTTAATTTGCTTGTCCCAGAATCTAAAAAAACGTTTAAAAATAAATAATGAAACAGATTGTCAGAGGCTGAGCACACTTGTCCAAGTCTGTTTCCTTTATTTTATTCATTAAATACGCCATAGGCTAGCAGTTACAACACAGCAAGATTAAGGAAGAAGGGAAAAAATCCCAAATTCATCTGCCATTAGCTTCTTTAAAAACACGAGGATTCCACTGATGTCGTTCTTCTCCACCTTTACCTAGTGGACGTCATTGGGAAAAATAATACAAATGAATGAAATGATGAGGGAATGCTTGCTTCAGGGAGGCCCAGTGGAGATCATTACACTAGCACAAGTCCTGTCTTTGTGGTTAGAGTGAGTTAGGGCTGCATAGGGGCAAAAGGCATGTTAAGCTGAGCAGAACAAGAGGAAATGTAAGGATGACTATCTGGGAGGGCGTTTCCAAACGGAGTCAAGAAGCTGAAGCAGAAGGCTGGGTTGATGAGGACAGACTGCTGATTTAAGCACCAAAGTGAAGATGTCACAAGGGTTAGGTCAGCGGTTCTCAACCTGTGGGTCGTGACCCCTTTGGAAATCGAACAGCCCTTTCACAGGGGTCGCCTAAGACCATCCTGCATATCAGATATTTACATTACGATTCATAACAGTAGCAACATTACAGTTATGAAGTAGCAACAAAAATAATTTTATGGTTGGGTCACAACATGAGAAACTGTATTTAAAGGGCCAGAAGGTTGAGAACCACTGGGTTAGGGAATGCAGTCTAGAGGCAGAAGTCATTAGAAGCAGAGTATAGAGCAGTGATGGTGAACCTATGACGTGTGTCAGAGGTGACACGCGAACTCATTTTTTTGGTTGATTTTTCTTTGTTAAATGGCATTTAAATATATAAAATAAATATCAAAAATGTAAGTCTTTGTTTTACTATGGTTGCAAAGATCAAAACATTTCTATATGTGACACGGCACCAGAGTTAAGTTAGGGTTTTTCAAAATGCTGACACACCGAGCTCAAAAGGTTCGCCATCACTGGTCTAGAACAAGGCCCCGACCTGTCCCCACAAGTGAGAACATTTCGTCTCCAAGCAGGAGATGAGTCCCGTGATGTCACTGTTCAGAATGCCCAGACTGCTCGCCAGGGTGTGCGGGCTCCTTCCAGGCTCAGCACGAGTAAGGCCAGATGGTCCTCATTCTTGAACAGCTTAGGCTCTCAGTGAGCATTTCTTAAAGAGTGGTCCCTGGTCCCCCTGCATCAGAACACCAAGATGCTTATTGAAAATGCCCATCTCCATTACTGACTGTGTAACCTTGGAATGCAATTTTGGACAACCTCTCTTGGTGAATCTTGAGGATACTAAAGTATCAATCTCTCATTAGGTCACCAGATGAAAAGAACACATGAAAATCAATGACTCATACAAGGCCAGAAATACTATATGAGAAAGACTGGACCAGATATAATGCACTAGGAATTCAGGAGAGAGAAAGATGAATTTGAGCTGAAGAGCTCAGAGTACATTTTATAAGATGTGAAGAATTTTATTCAGTGAAGAAGTGAGAGCATTCTTGAAAAAAGGCCTAAAATGAAAACCCTTAGGGAAAACTCATTGTGGCTTTAATGGAAAAGGCCATGAACTTGGAAGTTTGAATCCTACTCTAGCCATTTCCTATTTATATAACCTTTGACAAGCTAACCATTCTGAATCTTCATTTTCTCATTTGGAAAATGGGACTGATAAGAGCCATTTCCTCAGGTTATTGTAGTAAATGTATTGGATTAAATGTAACATGAAATACAACGTAAAGACCATCTAGTTCTTAGTAAGTACTCAGTATTTGTAATTTCCCCCATACCCAGGACTAATATTTTATGAATATCTATTTCAACAAGGTTTTATTTAGTCCTGCCTATATTTGGAAAGCAAAATATCAATGATTCCCTCAAGGTGAGGCTCTGAGTGCCAGGACAGATGGGATGAAAATTAGGTTTAAAGAGGATTGAGTTTAAGAGAGAGAGTGTTGGGATCTGGTATGGGCAAGACAATGTGATGTAGATGATTAAAAGTAAGTCAGGAAAAAAAATAAATAAGTAAATCAGAAATTAAAGACTGACTCAGTGCCGTAGTTCTGCAAGCCCAGAAGACAGAGAATGCTGGGCCTATTGAATAGTGACTCTCTTCAGGGGGTGGGGTGATCATACAATAGTTATTGAACCTGTACTGTTTCTGTATTGAGAATTCCATATTCTGTGAACTACCATAGCTTTTCAATTCAAATGCTGGAGCAGATAACCTGTAATAGAAAGAAGGGGAGAAAGCAGACATTCCCCTCAGGAACAATGCAGTTGAGTGTACCAATAGGCTGGACACACAATCAAGATGGGAAATTGGGCTGATGGTGGGTGAATGCCCTATTGCTGGTAGGGAGAGGGGATTGGAGGGCAGGTTACACTCCCAAAGACAGCTGTCCCTAGCTCACTATGAGCAGTGGCTCTTGCGCTCCCTTCCTTTAGAAGCCCCTCTGTTAAATATGAGAACAGTGGAGGTCCCAGCATCCAGGTACCCAAAGTCCCTTTGATGTAATCCCTGCCCCAAGCTGGCCTCACCGCTGCTGTGCCCACACCCAGCCCTTTTGAGGCCTGGCACTGAGCACTGTATGTACTGCATTTCCTTGGAGCCCACCTTGTCAGAAGAAAGGGAATCAGCTGGTCTTGGCACGTGGGGCTTCATTGAATTTGTTGTGAAGAGTTACTGAGTGGTCCGGGCACAAGAAGCATTCTTGATTAATCCCTCAGACTGTTGGTCTCATGTGTTTGCCAATAACAGGAGCAGGAAATCAACAGAATGATTCAGTTTTTCACTTAACCTTGTAGTGCCTCTTTCTTTAGCTCTCAATTGCCTGATGGCCCCTGCCCTCCTTGTGATGCCCTTACTTCAGCCCCTGCTTGCCTACGGCCTTAATGGTGTCCCCGGGAGGCCCTGATACCTACGGTAGTGCCAAGGGTTCCAAACCATTCTGCATTATCTTATCTCATCAAAGGTTAAGAATTTTTCTTATCATATTTTTCAGGAAAAAATAAATAAGTAAATCAGAAATTAAAGACTGATTCAGTGCTGTAGTTTTACAGCAAACTTTGGAAAACATTAAAGCAAACTTTGGAAAACAGAAAAAAAATGGAAAATCTCCATTAATATGTATATGATACATTTTTTATTTTAATCTTAATTTTTTGTAAGGTTAGAAGGAAGTAAGAAATAAACAATAATAAAAGTGAATGAATGAATAGACACAAATTACAAATGAATATTTGATTTCTTCTCCAGAAGGTTTTGGTAATTAATTGGTTAATGTGAGAAAACAATATCATTAAGGCTGACAATATTCTAATGTATTTTCTCTAAAAGATGCAGAAATAATTCTGCATGGCTGGTATGGCTCAGTGGTTGAGCATCAACTTATGAACCAGGAGGTCAGGTTTGATTCCCCTTCAGGGCACATGCCCGGGTTGTGCGCACCATCTGCAGGGTGGGACCTGTAGGATGCAGCCTATCAATGATTCTTCCTCATCATTGATGTTTCTATCTCTCACCCTCTCCCTTCCTCTCTGAAATCAATAAAAAAATATATTTTAAAAGAATAAAATATGCAGAAATAATTCTGAGCCCTGAGATAATGTTATATGTGGAAATATTTTACATGTGGTTGGAACTAGTGGCCTTAAAAATCACATCAAAATTGTCCACTCTATTCCACTGGCTCATAGTCCAGAACGTGGCTAGAATGGTGGCTGTACCCTTTTCCCTCTGTCCTCCTCCTCACGCTTCATCAGCAGATGGTAGTTGGGAAAGCTGTAGATAGTCCCAGAGGAAGAAAGGGTGCACAACCTGAAATGAGAGTTCCTAGTAAGTTTTCTCACACTCATCACAGTTATTATCAGATGCACAGTCTACACAGTGCTGTGTGAAGCTGGAAGAGAACCTTGGGGAGAGGTAGAAGTGAGAAAGAGGCAACAGGGTGAGTTCATAACTGAAGCAGTTTGGATGTCCTGGAAGTGGACTATGTAAGAAGGTGTAGCTGAATCCAGGGAATTGAGGTAGGGAATTATGAATTAGGAAAGTCAGTCAACAGCTTATCCCAGGCTATTCTGCTTCCTAGTGCTTCTATTAACCATTGTTTGGAGTGCTTGTCCATGTGGTAGTAGGACCTCAAACTTGTAAACCTATGTTAGATAAGACAGAGTTGAGCCAAAAGATCAGTCTTCTAGTGACATTAATTTATTTAACAAGCTGAGTCAGAAAAGTGAAAGTTCATTTTGATCCTATAACCTTTTCTAGGACCCATGTATATAGAATTTAATATGTGCCAGACTTTGTAGTAGATCCTGTGGGAAAAGGGAAGATAAATGATGCAGTCCTGCCTGTGTGTGGCTAACAATCCTTGATGAGAAAAGCTGAAAACGTGCCCAAGCAATCTTTACAGGACTCTATAGGCTGTGCACACAAGCAGTGCCAAAATCCAATGCTGGATGAGTTCATCAGAAGAAGAGATGTTTCCACACTGGGCTACCTGGAAAGTCTTCATAGAATGGTGGGATTTAAGCCTTGATTCCAACAATTCCAACAGATAGGAAGGGATTCTGGGTGGATCTGACCACTGGGTCATAGAGCATTTGGATCACCCGCCCACTATCCTAGTATGGTGAGGATATCAGCTTGAGGCCTCTTGACCACACAGATCCTTAACCCCCCCCCCCACCCCCGGGACATGAACTCAGTGGGTGAGATGGCCGAGATGGAATCGGCAGGGCTCCTCCTGCTTTCTCCATCAGGAAAAAAATCCATTGTGTCAGTGAACAGGGTGGGGATGACAACAAATTCTGGTTAGAAAATGACAATTAGTTTCTGTTCATACATATGTGCCATGGACTGTTTTCACATCAAACTTCTGAAATCTGCCTTCAGCTGTTGTGGTTTATGACATTGATGAGTAAGAGCTGCTTTTAAAAGGAAAAAAAAAATAATTCACAGCAGGGAAGTTAAAGCAAAATGTATTTTTGGACTGAACACATTTCTTGAACAAGTTTAAATTGAGACCTTCTTTTTAATCTTTAAAAATAGATAACTTTTTGGAAGACAGTGATAGTTGTGTGTTAAAAAATAACCCTCTGGTAATGTTGTGAAGGGCAAGAATTTTTTCCTCAAACCCCTTTCCCTCCAAGACTTGTTTCTTTATTTCTTTTCTTAAAATATATTTTTATTGATTTCAGAGAGGAAGGGAGAGGGAGAGATAGAAGAGAGAATCATCGATTGGCTGCCTCCTACACCCCCCCACCCCCCCCACTGGGGATGCAGCCTGCAACCTGGTCATGTGCCCTGATCTAGAATCGGACAATGACCTCCTGGTTCATAGGTCGACGCTCAACCACTAAGTCATGCCGGCTGGGCTAAGACTTGTTTTTTCATCACTCTTTCTAGAAGGGGTATGGCTCAGTCAGTGGTGAGAGTTCAGTAGATTCTTGTCCTGGGCTCCTTTGTGTAGGATGGTGAATGTTTATGTGTATGTAAATTTGTTTACCATTTTTTTTAAGTTTCCGATGAATTTCATTGGAGCTACTTCTAGACAAATTGGCTTCACTTATAAGTATTTATTGAAGGCTACCATTTACTAAGCACTAACTGTATCAGATAGTGTGCTAAATATTATCTTTCCTAACCCTTTTGGTACTGATAGTGCTAGCTACTATCAGTACCAATTTATAGATAAGACAGTGGGATCAGGGTGGGGTGTAGGGGGTCAAGCTAGAAAAATGTTGGTTCTGGTCACTGCTATGTTACTAGCTCTGGGCACAGGCAAATGCCCAGCCACTAAATCATAATCCTTCCAATCCCTCTCCCCTGTCCCATAAGGGACAAGATTTGTAGGGGAAAAACTAGTGTCAGACAGGAAAAAATCCATGAATTATTTTAGGTATGTTTAGTGCATTTGTGAAGAATACTCATTCGGTGGAGTAGAGTATAGTTTATCTCTTGATGAGATAAGATATAGATGACTGAGTTAAGATACAAATGACTGGATTTGAGCCACATAGAGTGATAGTGGTGGTAGAGCCAATTGGGCCTTGATGACTTCTAATCCGACTAATTTATAGGATGTGTCTAGTTCCTTCTATTCGAGAAATGGCCACGCTGCTTCTAAACTGTGCAGAGCACTTACTACATTACATGTGCTCATTTATAATGTGAGCACAGATACGTGAGAAAATTGGAACTACTGGAATAGATCATCTAAATGGGATTTAGTATAGACCAGTAGGTGGAAAGCTTCCTTCTCTGCATCAAACCTAAGATCAATGCCAAAGTATCATATTTTTTCTATTTTTTCCCCATGCATCTCCCATTATCTCTCTTATTTCCTGTCTTATTCCTTTATTCCTGCATTTTGTTCCCCATTTCCCCATCACTTGTTGGGTAGTGCCATGTCTAGATTTTTTCTGTATCAGAAAGCTAATAGTCCACAGTAGCTTAAACTATGTTACAAAATAATATAATAGCAAAATGCATGTAGTTCTGATGTTAATTGTTAATATCTTCCCGATGAGGTTATGGATGGAATAAGTAGCCAGGTGTGGCTAAACTGAGGCCCCTCTTTTCTTTCAGCTTTCTTTCTCATCATCTTCAGATATTTGAATGTTACAGGGTTCTAAGCCCCATGGTGATTCATGCCTCCCTGCATTAGACTGGCCCTTTTCCTGAATTAGAGAAACATGAGAGTTCCAGTTGGTGTCTGTAGTGATTTCAACTTAGTGCTATAATGCAAATACTTTTGGCCTCATCTATACCAAGGACTATCAATAGGCAGTTCTATTTTTCCTTTGCTCATGCACTAAACATACCTAAAATAATTCATGGATAGTTCTGGGAATGCTATGACTATCCCAGAAAGAGAAGCAGAATCTTTGAAGGTAGGTAGACTGAGCTTGAATTCCAACTTCACTGGATAGCAATTAAGTGACTTTGGCATGTGATGCCCAAAGTATTCATACATGAAAATGGAGATAATACTTATCTCCCATGGTTGTTGGGAGAATTTAATAAAGTTTATTGTCTGTTCACATACAGTTTAGTCAATAAAGGTTAATGTCCTCAATCCTCATGGTGTCTTTCTATTTTTTATATCAAATGTTTATATCCTAAACATTTGACTAAAGATTTCACACTTGTTATCTAAGTGACATTGTCATTAACTGTTTTATATTCATACAGAAGCACTCAACAATTCCTATTTCTCAGATTCATCTTAGATGCCATCTATGACAAGATTTACATTTACAATATAGTTTTGAAACAGCTTTTCTTGAGCATCATACCAGCCTGATTATCACACTTAACACCCTGTGGTGTTGGTAAAGGCTGTATTCTCCAGCCAGTATTGTAAACACTCATTTCCCTCACAAGGAGAACAGAGCAGAAAGTAGCCAAGCTCCTTACAAAAGCATGTTCTACTACCATGTTTTTTTTCTCTATCCCTTACTTTAGCTTGACAGATTGAAGTAAAACTGTGTCCCAGTTGATTTGTTTGAGAATCTTCCTTTCCCCCTCTGAAGTGATGAATGCCAAACAAGGTCTATTTTATTTATCCCAAGTAAGAGACTATGTTTTTCAAGAAATAAATCCCAAAAGAAAAGTGAATAACTTTCCAAATGAATCAATAACCACACCAGCAACCAGCAACAAAAAATCCACACAGTGCCCTAGCCAGTTTGGCTAAGTGGATAGAGCATCAGCCTGTGGACTGAAGGGTCCAGGGTTCGATTCCAATCAAGGGCACAAACCCAGATTGCAGGCTCAATCCCCAGTAGGGGGTGTGCAGGAAGCAGCCAAATTAATGATTCCCTCTCATCATTGATGTTTCAATATCTTCCTCTCTGAAATCAATAAAAATATATATTTTTTAAAAATCCACACAGCAAATATTTGAGGACTTATAATATCTAACATCTACTGATAGTTCTGAGAAAGGAATTTTTTAAAATTTTATTTTTATTGATTGTAGAGAAAGGGGAAGGGGGAGAGAGAGAAAGAAACATCGATGTGAGAGAGAGAAACATCCATCTGTTGCCTCTTGCATCCACCCCAACCAGGGATCAAATCCCCAACCTGGGCATGTGCCCTGGCCAAGAATCAAACTGGCAGCCTTTTAGTGCATGAGACAACACTCAACCAACTGAACCACGCAATCCAAGGCTTATTATTATTATTATTATTATTATTATTATTAAAAAGTTATTTTGAGAAAGGAGCTTTTGTTCATATATTTTAGTCTTTTTAGACTTAGAGGATCCATGTTACCAACATATGAATAAATAGAGATCTGCAAATACCTTGGTTCTTGTGCTAATTATTATTATATTTTCAAATCCTTGAAGCAGGTTTGGTCCTGGCCAAAATATCCACTGAGACATTTGGTCGATACCAAAAGGTCACTGAAATTTGGTCCCAACTGAGACATTCACAAACATACTTGGTCCATGCCAAATGGTCTTTGAATTTGATCTCATCAAAAACATCCACACTTAGAAAATATTCCTGGGTTCACATAGCCTATACTATTTGGTTATATTTTTGGTTTACAGGATTAATACATAAAATAATATCATTTTTATTCGTCCAATATTTGTGCCATGGCTGTATTGCCAATAATAACCTTTCTTGCCATAGAATAACTGGAAATGGCACATGGGATCAGGTAGGTGGTTTGTGGCTCACAACTTGCAAAAGCGCAGGGTTTAAATATTGAGGACCTTTTGGCATGGACCAAATTTCTCCCTGGACATTTTGGACATCAAATTTCAAAAACCTTTTGGGTGGACCAGATAAATATGTGGATGTTTTGGATAGGTCCGGATGTCCACTACTCTTTCAAGCGGCTTTTGGAATATAGCATTACTCCCCTGCTATCAGAGAAATAGAATTTATAGATGAACGATCTCTCACCATAGTAACAAAAAATTATTGTTGTTGAAAATTATAACTAAGGTTTTCTGAGCACTTACTATGGGTCAGGCACCCTTCTAAATTCTTGACATGCTTCATCTCACTTTGACATGATTTATCTCACTTAATACTGACAATAATCCCATGATGTAGATGTTGTTTTATTTGCATTTTATAGATAGGGAAACTGAGGTTCAAAAATTGCATAACATGTTCAAGATCATACAGAAAATTATTAGTGAGGTTGGTAGCATGATCTAGATCTAGTTCCCAAATTTAAGTTTTTAGTCCTTTCGCTAAGTACTTAAAACTGGAAGAGATTAGAGACAACCGAATATCATTTCCCCATTGTGATGAAGAGGAAACTAAAACACGGAGAGCTGAAGTGATTTGTCCAAAGTCACACAGCTACCTACTGACAAGCCCAGGGTGAGAACTCATATCCATGATGCCCCTGAGGGTCAATATATCTCTTTCTCTTATTCTACATCCAGGGTTATTTATCCCTGTTGACTTTCTGTTTGTTGTTTAAGAACCCTTTAAATTTATTTTTTAAGCAAAAGAGAGGGAAGAAGGGAGGCAAGGAGGGAAGTGGGGGTGGGAGGAGAGACAGAGAGAGGGTGAAGGGGAAAGAGAAAGGGGGGAGAGGTAGAGGAGGGGCAAGGGAGGAAGGGAGGAAGGAAAAAGAATGAAAGAAAGATGGGGGGGGAAGGGAGGAAGAAAGGAAGGATGATAGATAACATTCAGATTCAAGTCAGTTCTAGCAAACAAAAGTTTGGGTTTACCTGATAGAGGTCGTGAGTTTGAGGCCTTTGACACAATTTCATGACAGACAAAGGATGTGACTGAAGTTATTGAAGAGAAATATACTCTTGTTCCAAGAGATTCCCTGCTTTAGATATGATTCCTCTAAGGGACAATATTTGCACTTACCAGTTAATTCCCATAGGTCACCTGCTTACTTAACAGTATGTTCATTCTGTCTTTCTTCATTTTCTCATAGCTCAGTACCTTTTTCCCTCCTAGAAATCAGAGAACATTTAAACTATTTTTTTTCATGACATGGGAGGCACTCAAAGAATTGTTTCTCACAGATGACATGGAACCAAGAGGAAAACGCTCTTGTTCACCCAGATGGCGTCTGTAGGACCCAATTGTCTTGGCTCCTTGGCTCATGTGTTCATTCCACTGGGCCTGGCATTTGGCATGCTGCTGTCCTTACCCCTCTCTTTTTAAAATTGACTTGCATTTTTATTTTGTCATCTTTTCTCCACACCCCCTTCCTCGTTACTTAGTTTTACTCCACCAAAATTGCCTCTGCATTTTTACCAGCTCTGTAGTTTCTTTCTCTGAGAATATCCATCGCTGCCTTGTTTCATGGCAAGTGGTAAGCAGAATTGTGTTTAATTCAAGTCATTTTCACAAACCTATTTTCTGACTCCTTTATATGAAGATTTCTGAGAATGTGTTAATGTTAGGGCAGGAAAAGTGTTAAAATACATTTTTGTGTTTGTGCTATAGTGAGATTAGCTGAGAATGTAACCAAGGCGCTTTCACAATTAGAAGGGGAATTGGACGTTTACAGCAGACATAGGAAGAATGGACTTGGGCAGAGCTCAAGGGAGCTGCACTTGTCACAGAGAATATTTGTGCTTTAATATGGAAGCTTGAGACCCAGCAACAATCAACTATACACCTGTTTTTGGAGCTTAATGATTTAATCAAACAGGCTTTTAATTGGACTACAACTGATGTAAATTATTATTGTTATCATTAGCCATATTGTTACCAAACTATTGGTGAGTATAAACTTGGTGCTAGGCATTTTGTGGGAGACAGATGAAGCCATGCTAATTAATTATATTTCTTTAAATCTTCACCAAGATAAAGCAAAATATTCTGGATCTTCAATTTTTAGGTGTGTTATTAGTTCAACTCTATTTGTTTTTTCTCCGTGGAAACTTTCATGGGATGCAAAAGCAGTGGTTTTCAACCTTCTGGCCCTTTAAATACAGTTCCTCATGTTGTGACTCAACCATAAAATTATTTTCGTTGCTACCTCATAACTGTAATGTTACTGTTATGAATCGTAATGTAAATATCTGATATGCAGGATGGTCTTAGGCGACCCCTGTGAAAGGGTCATTCAAACGCCAAAGGGGCTGCGGCCCACAGGTTGAGAACCACTGCTCTAATGAAATGATGGAGGATTAACACTGTGGCTGGTGAATCCACACATATGAACACAGAAGCAATAGACTGCCTTTGAAACACCCTTTAATTGAACTTTTCATGATTTAGAAGAGAAAATTATGCAGATAGATGAAAACCTTTGTCCAATCCCTTCCTGCCATCATCTCCAGCCCCTGCCATCTCTTTAGTGCTTTAATTCTATCTAAACACCCTCATGCTGGTCCAAAATGCATGCTCTTCCTGCTCATATACATTAGCCCTCGAATTTTCTAAGAAACATCTGCTGCTGGTTGGGATGCTAAAGCATCTTAAAATTTCATATTAGAATGTCAAGAGCATTTTAATGAATTTTATTTGGCCATGCGAACGCTTTTCATATAATAAATGAGTTTGCCACGGGCCTCTTTGAACTTGGTGTTTGTGTGCCGGGAAAACACACATCCACATACGGCTCCTCTGATCGGTTTTGATCAACTCAGCTTCATCTCAATCCCAAGATAGTTGTGTTTTTAAGTCACTAATTTGGGAATACTGTCACTCCATCCCAGTAACATTCTTCCAAATTGAGCCACATATGACAAGCCTTGATTTAATTCTTCCAACTCAGAGCAACATTTGTTTATTACGAGTAACTGCCTTAATTCTGCTACTGCATACATTACTTTTGGAAATCGCTTTTAAATAATTAAAACCTGGTTCCAGCTCATAGGAAGTGTATAGAGTAGAAGCAAAGGCAGATTTTGCTCAATCAAGTCCAGAAGTCAGTAGGATATTGGGGCTAAAAAGAAATAATGGCTTTTGAGCTGGGCATGGGAGGATTTGCCAGATTTGAGCAGTGGGTACGGTGTGTAAGAATATTTAAAGTAGAGGAAAAGGTGCAAGCTGTGCAGAGCATGAAGCAGATCTAGCAGGGCAAAAAAAGTGCATGCAAAATATACAAAGAATGAAAGTTATACCTGAGAAGGTGAGCTAGGACCAGGCTGTGCCTGAAGGGCTTTTGAGCCCCCAAGAGAATCCTGACCCTTGTTCTCTTGGTAGCAAGAATGGTGGGGAGGTTTGTAGGCTTGAGAGCAATAGAAACACACCTCTCAGAAACCTAATGCTCACAGCTGGGTAAAATGAAAATGGAGAGACACTGCTGATGCGAGATTAATCAGAGTGTTGCTGCAGTGTCCCGGTTAGCGAGGACATATTTCTGGACTAAAGCCACAGTGACGAGGGAGAAAAAAGGTGCGGTTATAACATATTTTAGAAACAGGATAAAAAAGTACTTTGGCCAGGTGTTTGTGAGATACGGGGAGAAGGAAGAGTGAAATGTGACTCAAAGCTTCTTGCCTGTGGCAGGCAGGTACTTGGCGGTTCAGTTTGCCGGGGACAGCTAGCCAGCCTGGCAGATGAGGAATGTGGTTGGGTGCATGGGGCTTGCGGTAGGAATCTGCGGAGGAAGATAGCAACACTCTTCACTGATTCGCTTCTCTAAGGTAGGACGCAGATGACAAGGAGGAACTATTTGAAACCTCGGTGACATAAGCCGGCCTGTTTAAAGCTTCCCCGTGATGCGATTGCCGGAAGGGACTTCTTAGTTAGAGTGAAATACAGCTGTTCAGGCATAAATGAAACGGTGCTGAAAGAACTCACACAGTGGAATTCAGCGAAGGGGAAAACACACTCAAAGAACCTTCACTCAGAAGAACGCAGGCTGCGGCTGGGAGCAATGCCGGGCCCTTCGAGGCTCGGCTTGTGGAATGTGTTGGTCAGCTCTGAATGCCGAACTCTTTAGGGCTTACAGATTCCTTATTCATGTGTGTGGTCAGAATGAGTGGTGTAGGGGCATCCCACAGAACGGGGCGGGGGTCGGGGAGGATCAGTCTATCAAAAGGTAGACACATACGTATTGAAGTCCATAGTAGAGACACACTTAGATCTGCCATTAATACTGTAGACCAGGGGTTTTCAAAGTGTGGCTGGGACCAGCAGCATGTGCAGTAGAGAACTTGTTAGAAATGCTAATTCCAGGGCCCCTCCCCCAATCTATTGATCAGATGCAGTTACACTGGGGAGATCTGAAACCAGACATGCTGGGGATGGGACCCAGCGAGCTGCAATTTTGGGGTAAATCCTCCAGGCCACTTTAATACTTGATAAAGTCTGAGGACCACTGCTGTGGACCCAAAGGTAAAAAAAAAAAATGAAAAAAGGAGAAAGGAAGGGAACGTTTTCAAAAGCGAGCACTCGCTTTCTCTTTGTGCCAGTGAATGGCTGTTCTTCCGGGCGGCGCCAGTCATGCCCATCCCTTGCCACATCCGTTCACCAGGTGTTTGTTAGTGCCGGGCACTGAGCCAGCTGTGCACCGTCAACAGGGAAAACTCACTGTGGTGTTCCTGTGTTCTTCATTTAAAAAAAATACTGTTCATCCTAAAGCGAATTACTGCGCTGTGTTTTCCGAGACGTAGAGGGGACTGACTGTTCGGGGTTCAAAGGCCAGTGCAGGCAGCCTGGTGAGAGGGCAGTCATGCCTCCACTCGGCCTGACCCTGAACCCGAAATTCCTGGGCCACAGCGGCCTTCCCGGGACACTGGCTCTTCTTCGCTGGGCCAAGTCAGCACCCAGGAGCTCCGGGCGCCAGAAGCGTCCGGCCCATTGGCTCCATCTCCTGCTGCCCCTTCACGCTGAAGCCGGGAGAGCGTCCGGTCCTTTCATCCGTCTCGCTTCCTGATCGCAGGAGCTCGGCTGGAGGAATCATCCCTCAGACTCTGACATCTTCAAACCCTGAGGGCATTTCAGCAAAGCACCGAAATGTTAGAACTGCGGCCCCTCGTCCCCCCCCCCCCCCCCCACACACACACTTTACCGCCAGCACAGCCTTGCTGCGTGGCCTGCCACTTTTATCTTTCTCCTGTTGCTGTTCTGTGCAAGCTGCGCAACACTCCTGCTTCTTGTCGCTGCCCTCGTCCTCAGGTCCCTGTTGCACTGACCAGCGCTTATCTCCGACGTGTGGCCGGGTCTTGTTCCTGTAATAAGACTTTGCTCTTGATCGGGAGCCAATGGGCCCAGGACTGGCCCGCTCAACCTCAGGTGCGACCCGCTGGCTTGGGTCGCCCCTGATGTGAGAGGACATTTGGGGCTCAGCGGCGGACTTTTAGCTGCTTTTATGTGCTCTCCTCCTTCTGATGCCATGGACACTGTGCGCTTTTCTGTTCCAGAGGAACCAAATGAAGGATTGTCCCTCCTCCTTCTCACAGCTGATTTTTGCTGAAACTCCCTCTGATGGCATTCGTGTAAGGGAGCATTTCTTTCGACAATGTATAGTATCATTTCACTGGAAATAAAAACAAAAGCAAGTAATACAGACAGGCTGAATGCAGGCATTCCTAAGGTCTTAGGCAGCTTTTAATCGCTCCCCTTTGCCTCATGTTGCATTTGCATAAATGGTTCTTTAATGCAAGGAGAATTGGCTGAGGATTAAAACCAAGTCAAATTCTGAAAGAGGTTTAATGCTTATAATCGCTTATGGGCATTATGATTAAATATACTATTAGCCTATTTTTTTAAGCTACGTAGTCAGAACCACATCCTGTGAGTGGCAGGTGCAGTGCGCTCTGAACTCACCTGTGGATTATGCTGGACCAGATGGCGGACATCCTGGAGACCTGAGAGAGGGATACAAGCAAACATAACTCTTCCCTGACCGTCCATCTTTCAGTGCCTTCTGCTCCCTAACATCTGGCCACTAACAGTAATTTAGGCCTCTTATCTGGTGATAGGCAAATAAATAAAAAATCAAAAGAATCATAGATTTATGTATTATTATTCACTCACCGTTACTGGTGAGAATAATCAATTGAGTCATTATTGTTAATGAGGTTTATGGGTGATATGAGAATTTTATTCATTTTGAATACCCTCAATTTACTTAACCAGATATTTGGGAGATCTATATCTAGAAAATTTTATAGGAAATTCTATTCATTAAAATTTTATAGGAAATTTTACTTTACACACAGTAATATTTTTTAATGAACCTCTTTTGCCTGCATTGAAATCTGAGTCAGAGGAGTTCTAATTGCAGAATTGTGTTTGAATATATCAGTTTCTGATATGTGTATAGTATGCATGTTGATTTCATATGCATTCATTCATTTGAATCCATTTGTGTAAGAAAATCAGGATAGTTATTAATCGTTCTATATTACAGTTGAAGTAATGGAGGCTCAAGTCAAGTGGATGATAGAACTGAGTTTGGCCGAATTTGATGCTCTTTATAGCACAGCAAGTCCTATTTTGCATCTCTTGCAGTACATAATAATGTGGTTAAAAAAAATGTTTCTCAGATGCACTAAAGACTGCTTATCCATCACAAAAACAAAACCATATAGGGAACCTGCATGAATTATAACAGTTCAGAATGTGTTTTTTGTGGTACTTGAAGATGCTAGTAAAAAATTGTAGGTCAGTTGTAAACAATCAGGAGATTAACCTGTCCTTTAAATTTAACTGTACTTTTGCTAAATCTGACTGTTTCATTTTGTCATCAACAATAACTAACACTCTTGTACTGGGCCGGTCCTATTTTTGTCCCTTTCACAACAACAGATCCAATGGAATTCTGTCCTATTTTGGGATATAGCTTTTGCTAATAGTTATGTGCAGGGAGCATTATCAGGTTCCCTGTGATGTGGGCCATGACAGCTGAACCTGAGAATGACAATCACATACATCAAGGTAGTAAACATGTCACACGTGCAGCTCCAGGGGACACAAGTGAGATGGAAAGCAGGAGCTACTAATCAAATGTGTGATATATATTTTGATTATTTATTATTGATTAGCAGAATATCTTACAGAATCAGAGGATTTTAGAAAATCCATAAAAGGTCTGAGTGGTTCAATAATCCATTTTCTAAGCGATGCATGAAGTCCTTTATTTCTCTATAGCTGTTATCATTGAGGTTACCTCTGTAGCTAGCTAAGTAGCTGGCATTGGATATTCGTTAGACTACTGGTTCTCAAATGGGAATATTTCTGCCTCCCTGGGGACACTTGTCAAGGTCTAGAAGTAGTTTTATTATCACAACTAGGGGGTGCTGTTGGGATCTAGTGAGTAGAAGCCAGAGATGCTACTAAACACCCTGCAATGCACAGGAGAGCCCCACAACTAAGAATTATCTCATCACATTAAAAACAATGTTTTCATTTATTTCAGAGACAGGGAGGGAAAGGGAGAGAGAAATAGAAACATCAATGATAAGAGACATAATCATTGATCAGCTGCCTCCTGCACATACCCTACTGGGGATCGAGCCCGAAACCCTGGCATGTGCCCTGACTGGGAATCAGACCTTGACCTCCTGGTTCATGGGTCAATGCTCAACCACTAAGCCACACCAGTTGGTTTAACTCATCACACCTTTACTGTATACTAATGTTGTTATTTTTTAATTAAACATTTTTGCAAGGAAAAGAAAAAGAGAAGGTCTCATTCAAAATGTCAGTAGTGCCAGTTTGAGAAACGCTGATTTAGGCAAAACATTAAGTAGCTACAATTACTCATAAAATTGAACTCCCTGCAGAACCATTTTTTGAGGAAATATAACAATAAAACAGTGGTAGTATGCTACATGAGGTATTTTAGATAATTAAATTAGTTCTCCATTCTACTTTATGCTTGTATGCATATGCGAAAGTATTAATAAACCAGCAGATTAAAATTTTTTTTCTGACCAGAGACACTTTTTATTTATTTATTTTTAATCATCACCCGATGATAAGTTTATTGATCTTAGAGAGAGAGGAAAGGGGGTGGGAGAGAAAGAGATAGAAAGAGGAACATCCATGTGAGAGAGAAACATAGATTGGTTGCCTCCCACTCTCACCCCAACTGGAAATCTATTCCCGGTTATGTGTCCTGACCTGGAATGGAATGGCAGCCTTTTTGGTGTATGGGAAGACGCTCAATGAACTGAACCACCTGGCTGAGCCAGATACACTTTTAAAAGGCACAAGAATTTATGTACCTTTTTGGTTAATATTTGCTGCATCTGAAATATAGCACTAAAATTTTTCTCTTAAAATTGGAGTGAGGTGAGCATTACTTTCATGTTAACTCTTTTAAGTATCAGTCACCCAGTCATGAACCCACTCCCGAGTTCCCCCGTCTCTTGGGGTGTCTGATTCTCCTACCTCTAAGTTTCCATAGCATTGTCTCCCCACACATTTTATCGTGCATTCCTTATACTATTAACAAATCTATGCGTGCACATATTTGTGCTCCTAGCTCACCATCGGTTTGTTGTTAATTTTAGTTTTTTGTTTGCTTGCCCCCCCCCCCCCACCCCCCAGAGGACTGGCTGATTTGGTCATGTTACACCGTTTCCAAACTGGAGTTAGTCTTCAGGTATGCTGAGCTCTCCCTCTGTGTACGCAGATTCTGGCCCCAGGAGCCCAGGACTGGTATTTGTGCCTTTTCAACCCCCTGTGAAATCTGCTCACCTTCTTGCCTGGCTAACCTGTCAGGCCTTTACCATTTATAATATTTCTCCTTCAGCAGTTTTCCCTGCTACCTTGCTGATTGCTTTTCTGCACCAAGAAACTCCAGCCCAATTTGCCTCTGTGTGTGTGTGAGAGAGTGTGTGAGTGTGTGTGTGTGAGTGTGTGTGTGTATGTGTGTGTGAGTGTGTGAGTGTGTGAATGTGTGTATGTGTGTGTGAGTGTGTGTGAGTGTGTGTGTGTGAGTGTGTGTGAGTGTGTGTGTGTGAGTGTGTGTGTGAGTGTGAGTGTGTGTGTGAGCATGTGTGTGTGTGTGAGTGTGTGTGTATGTGTATGTGAGTGTGAGTGTGAGTGTGTATGTGTGTATGTGTGTGTGAGTGTGTGTGTGAGTGTGTGAATGTGTGTATGTGTGTGTGAGTGTGTGTGTGAGTGTGTGTGTGAGTATGTGTATGTGAGTGTGAGTGTGAGTGTGTGTGTGTGTGTGTGTGTGTGTATGTGAGAAGAGCTCTGCCTTCCTTCAGTGGGTCCTCTTGTACCCCGCATGGCCTTTTTCTACCTCTAAGTGGTCTTTTCCATGGGTGGAGTGGGCAGTGAGCCTCCAGGGCCTCTGCTCCGCCTGGCTGCCAGTCCAGCCCCAGGGGGACGGTACCGCACACGCTAATGCGCTGTAATCCCCGCAGCTTCGCCACTGCTGGGAACTGCTCAGAGATGCTTAGGAGCTCTGGCCGTTCGCTCCCCACCCTCCGGGAGAGCGGAGCTGCCTTTCTCATTTGTCTCAGCGGCAACAGCAATCCACCTTCCCAGCCTTCCCTCTGGGCCACCTTCCCTGTTGCCAGCCTCTGAGATTGATACTCGCCTTTTCCGTGCCGGGGTGCGTTCTGGCCTCGGTGGGCATGTTCCCCGAAAGAGCACCATCACTCTTGCTGCCCATGGCGGGGAAGGAAGCTGATGGGCTTCTGGTGAGTCATTCTTCTGCCTTTTCCAGCGTCTGCCTCTACCTGTGAGTGAGGGAGCAGCCACCCAAAGGGAGTCCTCAGGATGTTTCTACCTCCACGGAAGGCTCTCATTCCTGCCAGCAGAACCAGGCAGGCCTTACCAAAGCTAGGATGACCCACAGCAACCAGACTCCTCAGGAAATTATGTTTCTTTCCTTTCTCTTCTCATTGAACCCAGATTTCTGTCTGGAGCTCTGTGATGTCCATCACACAGGGCTCTGACCACCCACTCAGATCCGTGTTAGTACAACCACTGATCGGCTCCTAGACTCTCACAAGGGCTAGTGCGAGAGGAGATGCAGTGACTGAGCCTGGACATGAGTGGCTCAAAGCTCTTCTGGACCAAAGGAAGAAGAGAATGGCTAGTGGGCATCTCTAAGTACAGAGCATGTACAAGTATTACTTATAGTGCCATCGAGAAAGCCTGTTCCCACCATTGCTTTTTAACTCAAAGAAATTATCTGGTTCTGTGCATCCTGACACAGACATTAGAGATGAACACAGTAGTGGAGAGTGGAGAGATTCTTCTAGACCAGTGGTTCTCTACCTTCCTAATGCTGCGACCCTTTAATAGAGTTCCTCATGTTGTGGTGACCCCCAACCATAAAATTATTTTTGTGGCTACTTCATAACTGTAATTTTGCTACTATTATGAATCATAATGTTAATATCTGAAATGCAGGATGTATTTTCATTGTTGCAAGTTGAATATAATTAAAGCATAGTGATTCATCACAAAAACAATATGTAATTATATATGTGTTTTCCGATGGTCTTAGGCGACCCCAGTGAAAGGGTCGTTTGACCCCAAGGGGTCGCGACTCACAGGTTGAGAACCGCTGTTCTAGACCCTAGTGAACCAAAGGGCCACGTTGTGGTGGGACATCTCACAGTGCTTTCTATAATTGCTACTCAGCGAACTGCCCATGGCTCCCAGCATCAGTCTTGCCTGAGAGCTTGTGCCAGATGCAGTCTGGGGACCCACCTTCGAGCCACCAAGGCATGATCCGCATTGTAACAAGATTCCCAGGTGCCTCGTGTGCACAGTGAAGTGTGAGAGGCTCTACTCTTTCTGCTACTGCAATGAATCCTCTGAACTATCTTCTCTAGAAAGTATGAAGTTCCCCATTTTACAGAAAGGGAAACTGATGCTCTTAAGTGGTGAAGAGATTTGCCTGCTGTCAACTGGAAATTGAATCTTGTCTGTACAAAGACCATCTTCTCGGACTACTGTAGGGTGTCCCCAAAATGTATACACACACTTTGAATAATCATGAAGGCAGTGTTTATTAAAATACAGTTCATTTTCAAAATTGAGCTGTCTGCTGTGAAAGTACGTAGACATTTTTAGGGACACGCTGTATATATGTATTCATGATGAAGTCAGCATTACTTATTTTTCTTGCGAACACAGTTTTAAATATTGGGAAGGAAATGGTCTGGTCTCTGAGATGTCAAAGTGCCAAATAGAAAAGCCAGTTTTATGGACGAGAGGCCCTTTAAGACTCGACGGAGCGGAGGCAAGCTGAGTAGCACATGCCTGGCGCAGGTTCGTTCGTAGCCACTTGCCGGAAAGAGCACATACCAGGGCTCTCGGCACACTGGCAGTGCAGAGATAGCCACCGCGAGATAAATTATGTGTGAAGGACAGAATTGCCTGGCCTTTCCTCTGAACAGCAGCTGGAAATAGGCTGCAACAGATGGAGCCAGAAAGAGTGCAAAGGTTGTGGGGCAGCCTCAGAGGAGAGGCTGTTGTCCTGAGAGAGTCCGTTTAAGTAAGAGTCCTTGCAGGACTGAAGATATGGACATGCATTGGGCACCTGGGGTGAACAGGGCTTTTACCACTTGCCCTAACTAGAGTTCATGGTTATAGAAGGGAAGACAATTAATCAATGAGATTTATTTTTCCGTTGTGATTTTGTTGATATATCACGGAAGATTGGTTTATAAGTTTTATTTATGCTTATTTCAGTGGTCTCAGGGACAATTTTAACCACCGAGTGGCAAAATTACAAGTCCTCCTGAAGTCACTCATCTGAGGAAGTCACCTATTTGCCTTTTTGTCTGGTCAGCTTTAAATGAGCATTTAGATGCCAAATTCTAAGCTAGACAGCCTCTCGCTCATTTTCACAAATAATAGTGTTAAGAGCCAATGGCAAGATGAGGGCTTTAGGGTAAAATGGTGACACGATAGACTCACTGATTACATGGCACTAAACTGTCATCACCCTTAACTCTCCCTTATTTTCAAAAAAAACAGATCCCAGGGGTTGGAGTTTCTTTGTGATTTGGCTGCTCATGTCCCTACTTTCCTGCCTCATACACATACAGTTTCCATGGCTCCATTAGCTATTGACATGCACAGAGTTGTTGGGGGGCCATATCTGTGATGCTCAGAAATGACCTTGAGCAGTGTAGATTTCTGCCACTCCGGCGGGTCTCTTGGCTTTAATCATGATAATTCTGGAGCACTCTTTCTGTATGTGGTGTTGCAACAGATGTTATTTGAGGCTACTAAGGGTGTTGTAGAAAAGATAGTTTCCGTTCTAATGGCCCACCTGGAGCCAGGAAGGAGAAGTTTATTAAGTTTTCCCATTAATATAATCTGCTTAGCTCACCGACTCTCTCCTCTTTGGAAGAATCTGCAAGATTTAATCATATGGCTCAAAACAGGATGCACCGATTGCTCCAAACAAGAGTTTTAAAATTATGTGAAAATGGAACCTTTTAAAAGTCACATTTGGGCACTGATATGAACAAAAATCTCTTTCAAAACCCGCCCTCTATTTCGATTGAGTTATAAATTAAAATGCATATTCTTCACACCTACATAGAACGAGGCCACAATAATAAAGTGGTGCTGTGTATTTCCTTAGCACTTCAGATCTCCAAGTGGCACCACTATTTCATTATCATATTGCACACTCCACCTCTAAGCCTAGCAGAGAGTCTGCTGCTGAAATGCCATAAAATGTAGTAATGCAGTAAATGGGTAAATTACTCATGGTCTTGACTGAACAGCAATGAGCTCACGGGACCCATAACTCCTACCCTTCAGAAACTAGGAAGACTTGGAAAGATCAATTGCAAAGGTGTGAGCAGTGGCTAAACACTTTTATTCTTCTTTATAGCAAAAGGCTAATGGATTTGCTTTATAATTATTGAGCTCAGATTGCTCCTACAAAGTGTGGGAGCCAGATGAGAGAGGAAAATTAGATAAAAAATTAATAGGAATTTTCTTCCAGGTTTGGCTAAGGAAGTGCAACAGGGGAAAAACACACACAAATAAACACAGATATTTGTACAGTTTCTCTAATCACAGGACAAAATGTAAGTGGTCTCTGATGAGAATGATTAAATAATATAGATGGAGAGTATGTATCAAGAAGGAAATCTAAGCTCAAAGTGAAAAAATGTATCCGGAATTTAGTGACACATTAGTGGTAGTTCAGTTTTGGGCATGGATTTAATTCCATCATCCCCCATGTTTTCATGCCTCTGGCTCAAATATATATCAGGATGAAAAATGGCCTTATTTCAGCGGAGGCATATGGGCCATTGTTGACCTTGCCCCCAGGTTCAGAGTTCCCACATCATTTACTCCAGGGATAAGACACTGTATTTCGGTTCAAAGGCAAGACACATAGGATCTAGGTTGGGATTGGAGTTTGGGTGTTGGTATTTTAAGATAAAAAGGCCTAATTGAAGTTTTTACATCAATTAATTCAATCTATGAAATAACAGCTCTTTAAGGGACCTGACAGGATAGGATCCATCAACAGAGAATAACTTTTCTCATCTCTGCATCCACAGAATCTAACAGAGTTCTCAATAAAAAGTTTCATATTAAATAACTAGTTATTCCATAAGTAAATGATGGAACAGATGAATAAAAGATGAAAAAGTATAAAGAATGGAGCAGAGATGTTTTTTCTAGGAAAGAAAGGACCACATGGAGATTAGATGGGGCATAAACACAGTTGGATTTCAGAGGCGAATGAGACTTCCAAAGGGACGTGGAATAAAAAGCACCCAATTTTGCTCTTTCATGTGGCTGTTGCTATCCCTGCTCAAAGCAAAATTCTCAGTAGATCCAAAATTGAAACACACATCCTTTCCACCTCCTTGCCTTTCATCAGGGCTAGTTATGAAGAATGGAATCTTCAAGAGAATTTCTTCAGACTAATAACCCCTCTCAGTATAAAGACCTCTCCTGAGAGGGCATGCATGCTCACCTGCTTCAGAGCGACAACCTCTAAGGAAAGTTCTTAGAAGCTTGGTGAGATTCTGCTGGATGTTCTTTCTTTTCATTATTTTTTCTTTTTGTTTTTAATAAGTGAGCCTGATATTTATAGCGCTTCTACGTCCATTGCTTTCAGTCCTGTGAAAAGGGCTGTTTGCCTGCCCATTGAGTGTGAATTATAGGGCTGACATTTAATGGTGCGGTTTCTTTTGCTCAGTGCCCTCAACAATTGAGAGATGAGTTGGAAGAGACTGATATTGCATAGTAAATGTCTCCCACAATGGAAACTCGCCATTGTGATTTTATTTTATTTTTTTAAATGTAAGGTTTGAAAAAATAGTGTGTGGTATATTGACATTATTCTAAATTGCACTGTTAGGAGAACATTAAGTTTTTCATTTCACACTTTCTGAGTCTTAAGCACCATTGCTATATGGGGAAATCAGTCATTTTCCGATGATTCATGTACAGATTTGTACCAATGAGACTTGGCTGCAATTATGCCTACACCCTTCTTTCAAGGAAGTTCATTGAGGGCACAATAAAGGGAAAGCTACAGGAGGATCATCCTTCGTAAGTGTTCTATGTAAATTCACAAGCCATAAAGGTACAAGTAATTTCATAGCACAGTGGAAATCTACTTGGAATATACTGTTGTCATAAACCATGGGTACGGATACAGCCATCTGGGAATCACTTGATAGGGACTTAATGGCAAATCTGTGGGCACCTTTATCTTTCTTGAGTTTGCCTTGAGGCTGTGGACATGAGAAAATAGTCAATAATATCTTCCTATGATTCATTTCCGGTGAAAATTACGGAGAATTTGAAATCACTGATTTTTATCACTGACACTCGAGGAGCTGGAAAGTCATGAGAGATGTTCATTTGTCTGAGACCATTTATTTTAAGAAACAGGAATCCTTGCGTGCTAGTGAATCAGGAATGAGAATAACAGGGGCCCACAAAAACGGGATGAGTGGCTGAGGTATTAGGAGTGAAAAATATTTGTATCGATTCGTGCGTGAAAAAGAGTACCCAGTCTGTGTTTTATTCTTCCAAGCTTCTCAAGGTGTCCTCCCTCCTGTCTATGAAATGTTGTTATGGATAAGCTATTCTTTATTTTATTTTAACCTTCATTTTAGTCACCATTCAAAAAAACACATCCAAGGCACAATGATTTCTTTTAACAATCCTCTTGCTTTTCTCTCCTATTCAAAGAGCTTACAGTTGAATTTTTAAACACCAGCATTTTCATCTTCTTCAACCTGACATAATCACTTTGGAAAATTGGAATCCATAGGGGCATTTTCTAGCTGCATTTGATTTTATTACTGCCCTCCTTTAACCTTAAAGGTACAAAAGGAAGTACACCAAGCACCTAAGGGAATCTGGCAAGTAATAGCAAACAAAAGTTCAAGATGGGTCAGGCCCCACAAAGGAAAATTAAATGTATTATTCTCACACAACAAGATTAGCGAATCATCCCTAGGCCTCAGCCACTCCTCCCTTCTTTTTATTCTAACAAGTTTAGTGTGCAATGATGCTGGTGCAGGCTTCATCAGAATTCTGTCAGTGAAGGGGAATTTTCTGACTCTGTTTGCAAATGAAATGTGCACCATAAACCATAGTCATCCATCATAGGGAAGTAGCTTATGCTCGATAAGAGGCTGTTTGGCCAGAGTCAATCAAATGAGCATTATTAGAGCTTGGTATTACATTGTCCATTCGGTGATAGAGAAGGAATGTAATACAGTTATGGGATGTGATTTTTTTTTTATGCCTCTGTCCCTTTTGGAAGACTAAACTCTATTCTAACATGAACATCTCAGAGTGACATTCATAATCTTTATTATAAAATGAGTCCTTCTGCTATTTCTCATCTGTCAAGAGCAGTGAGAGCTGTGTAGAGTTTTCATGATAGAGCTAACACTACAAAGAAATCATGTTCCAGCTACAATTACAACCTGTAATTGTTGGTTTTAAGGGAAGGTAAATCGAGCACTTGTGTCACCTAAATGAAGACAGACAAAACACATAGCTCTTACTATACCATGGCCATCATTAAAGATTATATGTGTCTTTGGGCAGAGTCCAAACTCAATAGATGTTTGTTGAATGATAAAGAAAACCAAATACTGTTAACATTAAGAAATTAAATTATGTGAATTAAGAGGTCAAGTAGTTGTATTAGAAGTTAGCTCTTGGAGTATTAAAATAGTGTATGAACATAAATTTATTAAAATGTCTGATAATCATTGCTGCTTTTCTATTTGATATTATCTTAATGTTTGGGGATTCACAAAATTACCTTTGTAGTTTTTTAGAACTTTTCTCTGCTTAATTTAGCGATGTTTGGTAAGTATTCTTAGCATGTATATTAAGTAATGATAGCCACCTCCAATATATCAATATAAAGTGAAAACATATTTTATGTTGCCAATATACACAGATGGTATTATAATTATATTATTTTGAAAAATTAAAAGTTTTTGTCTCTAAACTATATTCTTTTTCTATTTTGAAATTGTGTTTAAGAATATGATTTTTTTGTCAGTATTTTTTAAAAAGCATTACAATTATAGCAAGGATTTTGAGCTGATATGTCCTTTAGAGGCTATCTAATTTAGTGGTTTTCTAACTTATTTTAATGGATGCCATTTTCGAACCAATTATTATATGGCATTAGTAGTTCTCATTTAGATACAGTGAGGGGGCCTTGTCATTTTCCTTTACTCTCCCCCACCCTTTGATGGGCATTGCTGAGACTTTGAAACAGACTTATCTAGCCCCTGCTTTAATTTGCACAGATTAAGATACTAATGGCCAAAAACATTCATAGGTTTGAATAAGACTGCAGAACGTTCTAATTGCTAAGTAACTATAAAGACCCCAAAGTTTTTACTTCTTCACAAATACTTCCCCACTGTGCAGGGCTCCTCAGCAACACAGCTCTACACGCCAGCAGAAGCCAGCGTTCCCAGGAGGGAAGCGTGGTGAATCGCGAAGTTTACACCCCAGGTAAAGAGAACAGCAGTTAGGAAGTTTCAGGTGATGCTTTGTAAGAGGAAAATAAAGCCCAGGATCCCTTGACTTCTTTTTTTTAAGCAGATGGAAAATTAGAACTTTAGTGTAATAATTATAATAATTCAATATCTTAATTTTATAATAGCAATGATAATAATAATAATTAAAAGCTACTATCCTGATGAACAAAACTCATTTACAAGTCAAATTCAGCTAGTCACTAGTCACTATAAACACTGGTATGTTCAATGTTGTGATACTGTGTTGTCAGGAACACTAAAAATTAAAACGACCTTGTGATTAGATCCATGAGGTATACCCACCTATTACCCTTCTGAACACTCCTTCACAAGCCCTCATTAACTTATTCCATAAATATCCATTTAGGATCAACTACACCCTATGAAAAGCTCATATTCCCAGACTTTCCAGGACTTCTATTCTAACGGAGGGAGCCAAATACACATGAAATATTTGCAAGAAGGTGGAAAGAGCTAATCTTGAGATGTACCTAGTTGTTGTGGAGCCGCCAAAGAATAGCACTCGCATAGCGCAGCTCAGAAAAGACTTTCCTGGGAGATTTGTGAAAAACATAGGAGTTTGCCCGGCTGGTGTGGATCAGGAGTGGAGCATCGACCCATGAGCTAGGAGATCATGGTTCGATTCCCAGTCAGGGCACGTGCCCAGGTTGTGAGCTCCATCCCCAGTCGGAGATGTGCAGGAGGTGGCGAATCAATGATCCCTCTCATCATTGATGTTTCTATCTCTCTCTCTCTCCCTCTCCCTTCCTCTCTGAAATCAATAAAAACATATTTAAACAATAAAAACAATAAAAAGGAGTTTTTCAGAGAGGCAAGAAAGAGGTCATTCTAGGCAAAAAGAACAGCACTCATACAAGAAAGGGATGGAGAAAATCATATATTGATTGAAGAACTTCAGATAATTTGGTGTGATTAGAGGATGTGGAGAATGGAATGAAAAGGGAGATTAGGCTGGAAATGTAGGCAACAGTTTGTCCATGAAAGACTGTCAGATCAGTGCTGAGGAGTTTGGACTTTATTGTATAATTACTGGGGCAGTATTTAATGATAGTAACTAGGGTGAGGGCATCACCTTTTTATTCTAAAATGAGTCAGAGGATATATAGGAATGGGGAGAAATGGAGACAGGAGAAAGGGGCCAGGATTGAATACACCAGGTTAGAGTTAATGAGAGCTGTAGGTTGGAAGCATGAAGAAGATGGGTTTGTGGCAGTGGAGTTCACAGGATCTGGCTGCTGACTGGCCAAGGGAGAGGAAAAGGAAAAACTAAGGAAACAGACGCCCAAGTTTCCGACTGGAGGGGCATAAGGAGCCTGAAGATACTGGCCTCAGCCCAGACCGGCTTCTGGAAAGTGACTGCCTGCTCCAGGGCTGGGAAGGCCTCAGCCTGCTGTGTATCCAGTCAGTGGCCTGAGGAATTCATCACTAAAATGAAATGTTTTTCTAATTTTCTTTAGCACATTTTCCAATTATAAACCAAAATATAATGTTGAAAATCCAAACATCCTAAGTTAAAAAAATACTAATCTTATTAGAAATAGCTCAGTCATTGGAAGATGTTTATGCAAAGAAGCTTAAAATTAGCTGATGTTTTATTTTAGCATAACACATTTCAGTGTTAAAAACAAACAATAGCAAAGCCAATAAATGCCTGCCAGATGTGACCAACAGGCTTTCTCAGCTGGTTTAATGAGCACTGAGCTAAAAGGCTGAGGCAGAAGCAAACAGGAGTCTTATTTTTTTTTTCTTCACAAATACAAACTTAACCTTGTTTGGCATTTATATTTGCATTTGAATATGGAATAATTGACTTTATTTAGAACAGGAGGGAAAGGTGAAAGATAGTAAACTGCACTTTTGTGTTTTATTGTTTTGAAATCTAATCTTTTCCTTCTCTAAAGTGTTTTCTTAGTATTCATCTCAAAAGCTCATACAGCCTAGCTGGTGTGGCTCAGTGATTGAGCATCGACCTATGAACCAGGAGGTCATGGTTCTATTCCTGATCAGGGCACATGCCTGGGTTGTGGGCTTGTTCCCCAGTAGGGGGTGTGCAGAAGATAGCTGATTGATCAATGATTCTCTCTCATCATTGATGTTTCTATCTATCTCTCCCCTTCCCTTACTATCTGAAATCAGTAAAAAAATATAAAAATATATGTATTTGAAAAAATCATCGAAACCCTTTAGCTGGACAGCTAGACTCAGTGGCAGAGTGACCTGAGAGACAGCTGCTGGGGTCCAACCCCAGCGGGTCCAGGGGTCCCCAAAGGTGTGGACGGAGTCGGCGAAGAAGGAATGACACGGAGACAGCGTTCAGTTGATCAGCAACCTAGCCAGGATCTCTAGCCCGGATCTCCAGCCAAGTTCTGGTCTGGATCTCCAGAGAGGTTCTGCTTCGGATTTCCAGCGAGGTTCTGTAGCCATGTTCCCTCGCTAGGTTCTCCAGCCAGGTTCTGTCCAGGCTCTCCAGTCAGGTTCAGTGTCCAGGTTCCAGTCAGGTTCTCCTGCCAATCTCTGTAGTCAGGTTCAGTCCAGGATCCCTTGCCATGTTCTCCCACTAGGCTCTGTCTCTAGGCTCCGAGGCCAGTCCCTCTCCAGGATCCTCTGGCATGCTCTCTCCAGCGAAGTTCTTCTGTCTCTAGAGAACGTTCTGTGTAGGTTCTGTGCCTAGGCTCTGTCTCTCTTGGTCCTGTCTTCCAAGCCCTGTGTCCTTGGTTCTGTGTTCTGAGTTCTGAGTGTTTCTGTCTTGTTACAACTGTATTTATACCAGTTGATTCAATCCTATCAATCTCTATTACAAAGGTTAGGGCGTTTCTTATCTCCATTCCAGGGAGAAAAGATTATGTAGTTTAAGCATGATTGTTTGTAGTTAAAGGGATTAATTACCCGCCTGGCACTTAGTTGAGGGGTTTTATTCCCTCCCTAACTTCAGGGGAAAATCCCTACCTGGGGATTCAACCTTTCTCGGAGAGGTGACTTTGGTTAAAACACAGCACCAAGAAGGTGAGCAAACATATTAAGAACCGTATGCCAAATATGCCAGGTCCCTTGAAACAGCAAGGATGGACCGGCTCCCGGCAAATTCCCCCTTTTTTATTTTTTAAAAGCAAGCATTAAAAAGAAAAACCTCAAATGCTCTCTTGTATCCATTTTAAGAGTAGGATTGGCGCTTTCTGCTATTACCTGAGTCCTGATCTATCACCCCAGGGAGAGCTTGCCAATCCTGCACTTTCCCGGGGTGGAAAGGCTGCAGTGGGGTTAAGGATAAGGCTCCTTGGGCCTACCTTCTCCCATGCCTCTACATTTACCTTTCTGGCACCTTTCCTTCCTCAGAAAAGCATGGACATATTTCTTGTATAAAATGTTCCATCTGACTGGGAGTAACCTTAATTCCTCTGCTAGCAAGTATATGTGTTAAAAGATCAATATGGAGTCTTTTTTCTTTAGACTCAGTATGGCACATCTTCTTAATCTAAAGATCAATACAGAGTCTTTTTTCTTTAGACTCAGTATGGCACATCTTCTCAATCTAAGTTCTGTACTATCCACCTTCTTACCCTATTTATCCTCTATAGGGGGGTCTGTAGCACCCTGGTGGAGTCCTATCCGTCCCGAGTGTGGGGGTTTTCAATGGGGGGGGGGCTTACCTAGGGGAATCCTTTTCCAGGGGTTCCCAAAGGTGTGGACGGAGTTGGCGAAGACTATCCACCCTCTTCCTACGGTGGAGTCTGATCCGTCCCGAGTGTGGGGGTTCTCAATGGGGGAGGGGGGCTTACCTAGGGGAATCCTGTTCCAGGGGTTCCCAAAGGTGTGGACGGAGTCGGCGAAGACTATCCACCTTCTTCCTACGGTGGAGTCTGATCCGTCCCGAGTGTGGAGGTTCTCAATGGGGCGGCTTACCTAAGGGAATCCTGTTCCAGGGGTTCCCAAAGGTGTGGACGGAGTCGGCGAAGACTATCCACCCTCTTCCTACGGTGGAGTCTGATCCGTCCCGAGTGTGGAGGTTCTCAATGGGGCGGCTTACCTAAGGGAATCCTGTTCCAGGGGTTCCCAAAGGTGTGGACGGAGTCGGCGAAGACTATCCACCCTCTTCCTACGGTGGAGTCCGATCCGTCCCGAGTGTGGGGCGCTTACCTAGGGGTCCCTGTTCGGGCGCCAGATGCTGGGGTCCAACCCCAGCGGGTCCAGGGGTCCCCAAAGGTGTGGACGGAGTCGGCGAAGAAGGAATGACACGGAGACAGCGTTCAGTTGATCAGCAACCTAGCCAGGATCTCTAGCCCGGATCTCCAGCCAAGTTCTGGTCTGGATCTCCAGAGAGGTTCTGCTTCGGATTTCCAGCGAGGTTCTGTAGCCATGTTCCCTCGCTAGGTTCTCCAGCCAGGTTCTGTCCAGGCTCTCCAGTCAGGTTCAGTGTCCAGGTTCCAGTCAGGTTCTCCTGCCAATCTCTGTAGTCAGGTTCAGTCCAGGATCCCTTGCCATGTTCTCCCGCTAGGCTCTGTCTCTAGGCTCCGAGGCCAGTCCCTCTCCAGGATCCTCTGGCATGCTCTCTCCAGCGAAGTTCTTCTGTCTCTAGAGAACGTTCTGTGCCTAGGCTCTGTCTCTCTTGGTCCTGTCTTCCAAGCCCTGTGTCCTTGGTTCTGTGTTCTGAGTTCTGAGTGTTTCTGTCTTGTTACAACTGTATTTATACCAGTTGATTCAATCCTATCAATCTCTATTACAAAGGTTAGGGCGTTTCTTATCTCCATTCCAGGGAGAAAAGATTATGTAGTTTAAGCATGATTGTTTGTAGTTAAAGGGATTAATTACCCGCCTGGCACTTAGTTGAGGGGTTTTATTCCCTCCCTAACTTCAGGGGAAAATCCCTACCTGGGGATTCAACCTTTCTCGGAGAGGTGACTTTGGTTAAAACACAGCACCAAGAAGGTGAGCAAACATATTAAGAACCGTATGCCAAATATGCCAGGTCCCTTGAAACAGCAAGGATGGACCGGCTCCCGGCAGACAGCAATTGACAACCTATATTGTCAAATTAGAATAAGTGTAGACCTTAATTATGGTTAAGAGCAAAGACAGTTATTTGGTCTGTAATCCAGCAATTATGAACACAGTGGATCACAGTATAATTCTAAAACAATGGGCCTCAGTGGGATCAGTGGGTATTTTATAAGCAGGCTACTGATTTCTTTTAATTTACGAAAACAAAGCTTTTTTCTTCTTTTTTGGTTGTAAACAATGAATGAGTTTTGAGAAGGTGGGGCATACAAGGTGGGGGCAAATGCAAGATCCAGACAAAAATTGTAATAATGACATTATTTCAGAAAAAAAGAAAGAGAAAAAGAGAGTCCCAGCTGGAGTGGCTCAGTTAGTTGAGCCTTGTCCTGTGCACTGAGAGGTTGTCAGTTTGATTCTGGGCACATACAGAAGGCAGATGATCAGTGTTTCTCTCTCACCCTTCCTATCTCTAATCATGTTCTCATGTGAGGAGAGAGAGAGAGGGAAGGGGGGGGGGCAGAAAAGCAAGGAGATAACTTTTTTGTTCAATCCCTAAATAACAGCTTCTTTCAAGGAAATTTATGGTTATTCTACTCAACATGAGATTAATAACAACTAATAATAATAACAATTGCCAGTGAATGCAGTGGTTACCGCAGTCTCTGATTTAACCTGTAGGTTTCGGAATGGCAGGGGTATTACTGGTGATTTGATTTCCCAGGAAGGTTATCCATAAAGAATCCTGCAGCTGCACTTATCCCCTCCCTCTTCACAGCATCATTCTGCAGACACAAGTACTGAGAAAAACACTGTAACAACATTCAAGAGACTGCATAATTCTTTAAAAATATATCCACTTTATATATTCACACATATTGTATGCTCTCCAAATGCAAATGTTAAATATTGCTTATCTGTTACTCCTCTACTTGTGTCGCTGTGTGTATTCTGTCCTTAAGGTAATACTATGTTCAGATGCTCAGTTTCTCTAGTGCAAGAATGGATTTTGAATATGTGAGTGGGGAATATTTCAATTAAATGAAAGGACTGAAGAGACTCAGACAGAGTGAAGCTTTGCTCGGGAATGAAATTTCAGAGTAGCCTTGAGGTGGTTATCAGAACCCTGGTTTTCTAGTCGCTGGCCTCCAGTTTGGGAATCTAGCATTGCAGGTGTGTTGGGGAGGATGGCAGCTAAGAGAAGGTAACTCTTGAGATTTCTACAATAGAAGCAGGTAAAAGCTGTAGCCTGTAACCTCCTCAGCACTTTCTGCAACTTTAAAATCTCTTTTAGCCCTGACCAGTTTGGCTCAGTGGATAGAGCTTCGGCCTGCGGACTCAAGGGTCCCAGGTTCGATTCCGGTCAAGGGTATGTACCTTGGTTGTGGGCACATCCCCAGTAGGAGGTGTGCAGGTGGCACCTGATTGATGTTTCTCTCTCATCAATGTTTCTAACTCTCTATCCCTCTCCCTTCCTCTCTGTAAAAAATCAATAAAATATATTACAAAAATAAAATAAAATCTCTTTTACCCCTATACAACAGGCTCATGTTCATTTTAACTTGGATTAAAAAGAAAATCATAAATGTTGTGGATGTTTAAAACAGTTTATACTGCTCATTTACAACCTGTATGGTCCCCCAAGTCTACAATCTAGTGAACCTGTAACACTAAGAGAGGCTTTACCAGCTTTCTTCTGTTTCTAACTTCAGTAACTCCATCAGCTACCTCCTCAGATCACATCAGATCTGTTGTCTTGGGCCTTATATAATTGATTGGCCCTTCTCCATAATACATCTGAAATGCTGTTTTTCTTTTCTTTTCAGGTAATTTTAAAAAACACTTTCTGTAGGAATTCATAATCTGTCTATGACACTTTCATTCCATCTGTATGGCTGATTTGTATTCATGTGTCATTGATAATGTCATCTGGCATCCTCCTTGCCTCTATATTTTGGTATTGATGTCACTGTGGCAATTTGCTTATCAGTATCATGGAATCATTCTCCTGTTTACATATTGCTGCCGTTCAGATGGAAAAGGGTGCTAGTGCCAAACCTGCTGAGATTCCTTATCTCCTTAGCAGTTCATTTCGCAGAGAGTTGAACAGAACCTTCTCTCAAATTTTAAATTGTGGGGTTATATTAGATTCAGCATAATGCCCAGAGAGACATTTAAATTCAATTGATTGATTTTTGTGTTAAAGTCTCTGGAGCACTATTTGCCAGTTTCCATTCTCAGTTCTGTCTGAGTAGTTCTGAGAGAGTTACACTGTTCACAGTAATAACCTCAGAACAATTTTGAAGCAATTCTCTTCTCCATATTCTTAAAAGGACCTCAAACACTTCAGTCCTCCTGTGCAAACAAAATATCTCTTACAGATGGAAGAGACACAAGGGACACCTTAACGTGCTGAGGGATTTCAAAGAAGCAAAACAATTCCTTCATAATAAAGATGACACCACCATCCCATTCCCCTGCCCTGGTCCATTATACCCTTATTCTTCTGACCCTATGATACTGTTTTCAAACAGCACCATCAGCAGATAAGCAGTGCTCAAACTAGTGAGGGAATCAAAGTGGTCTAAAGATGGCTTTTGCCTTCAAAAAATCTTCAGCATTGTTGAGAAAAATGAGCATAAAATTTTAAAAAAATATATAACTACAAGGCAGCATGTGTTAAGTGCTGATGGTTTGGGACAGGAAATAGTTACTCTACAAGAGGCACAGGACTGCAGTGTGTGCTAAGTGGTTGGAGCAGATTTTGCAGACGAAGGGCTACTGATCTGGACCCTGAAGGATGGGCTAGCTCAATCTCGTGAGTCTGGGGGATATGCCAGTTCAATCTTGGAAGTAGAATAACACTTTCTTTGTGGATGAAGAGCATACTTTCATAGAGAGTAGAATGTTCATGATAGGAAATTGGGTTAGATGAGCTTATGGAGAGGTTTTAATGACTGGCTAAGAATTTTGAATTTTATCCAAGGGAAATGGAATCCACTGAAGATTTCTAAAGGCTTTAAGGAGAGAGATTTTCTAAGATTTATCTGCCCACAGCTGATTGAAGTGGGTAGATGGGTGGGGTGGTGGTGGTGGAGGGAGGAAGAAGGGGAAAACTATATTTCATTAGAGGTCCGTACATCTCATCTACATTTCATTAGAGATCAGCATATTTCATTAGAGCTTTACAAATGAGGCCCTGTGTGTTCAGATCAGAATGGTGGCAATGCATTGGAGTGGACATAATCCCTATACATAGTCTCTATGTAGAAGATAAGCTACCCAGGTCATTCTAAATGGTGTGAGCAACTCTTTGTGCATTTGCCTTCCCACCTCATATCCATTCCTTTCACTCTAGTTTCCCCCAGTGATTTGCCAAATGTGATAAAATAAATTTGGAGGATAGTTTCATAGAAAGTAAAATGGAGAACATAATGTTGCTTTCCTTAGAATGATAGTTCTAATCTCAGAGCCCTTTGAAAAGTAGAGAAAAGCTATGGAACCTCTCTTAGGAAAACAATATGCACTTATAGACAAGAATGTGCATACAGTTTCAGAATGCACATGCATGGATGCTCACTTAAGGGTCCTTACAGTAACATTTCCTTAGTGAGTTAGTAGAGGTGAGGTCTGCGTTACAGTTACAAAGCCCAGGTAGAAGTGATAGCTGTATAGCATTTGCTCCTGGCTCAAAGGGAAGGGAAATAGCAATGAAATGATGACATTTGGGCTGACAAACCGTTAAAGGAAGAACAGTTGGGAGTGAGCTTTATTTTTCAATTAGAGCCTTATTTGGGACTGTACTCTGATAAATCTAACATATTCGAATGAATAACTAGGAGGAACTTAGCTAAAAGGTTAATATTCAGCTAGGGAAAGAAACAAGTGTGTGAGGCGGAACAATTTCAGTAACAAGCTTGTCTCAAACAAAGGCTTAAATAGAATAGAGCTGCCTTCAGTCCATGTAATTTTCCTAAGTGAGCTTTCAGGTGTTGGCCAGCAGCCATATTATTTCATCATTTTTATGGTAAGCTAGATAGGAAGTGACCAAGATTTTATTAAACTTGCTTATATGGATGACAGAGAACATGAAAATTTAGTCAACGAATAATTGTTCTTTTCATTAATAATTTAGGTGTATGGCCCCTTTTATTCATACCATTTCAACTTATTCAGCAAATGCTTATTGAGTATCTACTATGTGCAGGGTATTGACCTATAGACCTGACCATCTACCTGATTTTCCAGGGAACGTCCAGCCATGTGCCTAATGACCCTGCATAATTTTTCACAATGCCACTTTTATTCCCATAAGTGTCCTGGTTTGAACTATACATTAGACTATTTGGGGAAATGTCACCTCAGAGAAAATCTGCTAGGTCCAGCCTTCCTGAGCTCTCTGGACTGCAGCACAATTGCCTTTAGTATTTTGAATATAATGTAAACCTCATATAGGCAGGTACCTTGTCTATTTTGTTCACCGGCATCTCCCATGGCCCAAGTTACTGTTGGAACATAGTAGTTATTCTACAGTATGTGTTATAAATTAGTGAACCATCTAACACCATTTCACCATTTGAGAAAATTGTGCCACTATAGTTACCTAGAGAATTACGAATAGCCAATACCCATTTAGGCAGAGAAGGTTTCATTTGAAAGAGGATTAACAAAAAAAATTAAAAATCATTTTAAGAATTCAAAGAAGTTATTTGGTTATCTAATTTTATTTTAGAAATATGATCTGAATATACTTACTTTGCTTTTAAAATCCAATCTTAAGTAAATACAATATAAAGACATTCACATTGTTTTCTCAGTTACTAAAGCTTTGAGAGGCAGCCACTATTGTTGAAATAACCATGCCGACATTAGAATTCCACTGTGGAATGTTGTGAGGAAGGGATCAGACATTGTGGCTGAGGGAAGTAATGAGCAGCCTCTTAGAACAGCGCCAGATCCAGAGAATGTCTCTTCTCCCTTCTTCATTCCATCTCAGGAGTTTTCTGTATATAGATATCACATTTTGAAGAGGTGACCCAGGGTACATGAGCTGCAGTTTTATTTTATACCGGAGTCCATCAAGCTTGGTTATCTTATTTCCCAGCCTCCAGAAGATTAGAAGCAGAAAGTTAGAAAGAAAGCTGTTACGGGCAAGCAGATTTATGGTAATGGGAGAGATTGAAAAACCACACAAAGGAGGCTAGGGATTCAAAGAGCATCATTTCCGAGGCCATTTAGAGAAGAGATAAAGAGCCTTGCACGCCCAGCAGCCCAGAAAGCATCACTGTGTTACAGCACCTCCCTGTAGTTGTCAGTAATGATGGCCCTGGGCCATCAAGAAAAGGGTCGAGTAGGTTTGTCGTGCTCTGTTCAATAAGAAGACATGGTTTGTAATCCATTTCAGTGAGACTGGCTTTTTACTTGGGCTCTTTTGGTTGTAAGTAATAGAGCCCCTGAACACATTCTATGAGCAAGGTGTGTGTGCACCTGTGCATGCACCTAGGGGTTAGAAACTGCAAGTAAAAGTGGTCAGAAACTGAGTCAGCCCATGGACTCACTACTGTGCCTACCTCTTTTGTAGGTCCCTGCTTTCTTTTTAAATATGAAATCTCTGTTTCTGATTCTGATCTTTCATCATCTTGGTCTGTGATCACCCCTCTGGACTCCTCTCAAAGCCTCCTTTCCGTTTGAATTTCTGCTTCTCCCTTATTCTCTTTTCTTCTTTTTCTTATAAAATTTCAAGACATTTGAATTTATCCTGTTCATCTTTTCCCACTGGCAATGTCCTGGTTTGCCAGCTCTGAATCCATTGCCTGCTCCTGCCCTAGTTTGTGGACACAGGGAGGAAGTAGATTGGCTATCGGGTCTGATTCTCATGACCCACGAAGCTGAAGCTACAGATGAGCTGGTTCACCAGGACTGGACTGAAGGGGTGGCAGATGCCTAAACAAATCCAAACATAGATAAATGTTTAAAAGTCCTGAGATGTAGCACAATGAGGTTTAGTTTCCTGAGAAATTTTATTTAAGTAGAAATATATTCCACTAATATTATATAAATAAAACCCTACTTATATGTACCTCAGGCAAATTCAGAGCTCTTATAAAATATCAATAAATTAATATGCTCATGCAATTTTTATTCCATTGTCAATCTTCTCTCCCCCCCCCCGCCCCAATATTTGAAAGTAACTTCTACATTATTCTCAGCCTATATTGCTCACTCATAAGCATGTCTCTCTCCAGTATTCTCTTTCATATTGCAGGGTGGATGTATTGATCCATGGCCTTCACCATTTCCTCCTCTGCTCCTCATTCCCCACCCAGATTCAGCCCGAGGCAAATGCTTTCAGGTTTGAAGAGGAAGGTCTCTGTTTCAAGAATGGGCGAATGTGGGTGGGCTTCCTGGGTTGCCGTACAAGTTTTTGCAATAAGAATCTAAAAAGTTGTCAGAACAGTGATTCATGTCACAGCACACGCAGGTAATTATACTAGTACTAGTGGTACGGCACACTGAGGCACAGCTCCCTGTCACCGGTTCACAGGGCATTGCTATGGCACAACTCGTGCTCAGAAAGTTCTCGTTTAGAGTCCCAGCAAAACTGGGACAAGAAAATAAAAAGTTAACTTTTTAAAAAGTTTTTGATATATTTCATTATTTCAAATTACATCTCCAAAAGTCACTCTGTGGAGAGATCAGAATTTTGCCTTCTGTATGGAAGTGGGGGAAGGAGTGGAGGATACTAAGATTGATCAGTTCTTAGGGACTGGAAAATAGCTGACCTTCTTTGAGTCTACTTACACAGTGCCACTC
The DNA here is from genome assembly GCF_963259705.1 of Myotis daubentonii. Taxonomy (NCBI): domain Eukaryota; kingdom Metazoa; phylum Chordata; class Mammalia; order Chiroptera; family Vespertilionidae; genus Myotis; species Myotis daubentonii. Next base: position 87,231,720 of record NC_081847.1, read on the forward strand.
ACTGTCTCAACACCTCCAACATATTTGCTCATTTTAATCTTCATAACCTGTCCTATGGAATCAGAACTGATAACCCCATTTTACAGTTGATCAACCATTGGCAAGAGGTTATGTAAGCTGCCCAGGATCTCAGAGCTATTAAATAGAGAAGTTGGCATTCCAACACAGCCATGCGTCACTGTTCCACCAAGTGTCCTCATTTTTGCATGAGTCTTGCTGTCTATAAATGAAAGACCACGGGCCAGGTCTGATTTTTTAGAGTCCCTAAGTCCTTGTCAAGCTGCATCATGTTATACAAGCATAAACCATTACTCACTGAGGCAAAGATGTGTGCTTCAGGCCATGGAGCTGGTTGGTGACAGAGTTGGATTTGCTTTGGAACTGGCGAGAAAGAGAGAGAACTCAAAGTAGGTGTGGAATAAAGACCCAGTGTCCCTGAAGCCTTTGGATGATCAGGGAGGAAGAATAGATGATGTGAATAAAGGCAAGTAGCAAAGAGAGGGCTCAGCTGAAATGCAAGAGAAGGGATTCTCTGAAACATATTGATGGAGATTCCTGTATCTGAAATACAACACCAAAAATTAATACAACTAAATCAGAATTCTCTCTCAATCTGCATTAGTAGTCAAATTAAGAAATGAATCAAAATGAGCATAAAAATCATGGCAGGACTTAACTTTATAAAGGAATTTTAACTTCATAGATTTAATTCATAATATAGAGTTTAATGCCCAATGCTATGAGAAGAAAATAAGATTAATAAATTAGGATGAAGCACACTTGCAAACAATTGCACTAATGCAAAATGAGCCATTTGAGTAGCCCAGTGGAATTTTTAGCCCACGTAGGAATTGCATGCTATGATACTCTATTACCAGCAGCCTTGCCATTACAACGGAAGTGCACGCAATAAACTATGGAAATGCGTTTTCTCTTCATGGCTATTGGAAATATTATGGTCAGAGTTAGTGTCAAGGTCCTTAAAAAAGGACAGAAACTGAAATTAAAGCATCACCTTCAAAGCTAAATGTTTGTTAATGCTTCTGTTGAAAGGCATGCTGAAGAATCAATAACATAATCATAAAGGATCAAAGTCATTACCAATAAATGCAAGTGATAACATTACAAATAAAAGACTTTCAGACAAGGTGAGGGTCAAGCTTCCTATTTTATGTTACTACAGTGGGTTGATGAACTCTGTAGTGACCATAGTCAATAAAAGTGGAATTAACAATGTCATTATTTCTGTTAATGATCACAAAATAAAAATAACACATAGTGGAATTATGGAGAAAAAGTTGGCTCATTGACAGAATAGTCTCTCATATTATCAAATTAATCTTAGGCACCTCATTCTGGATCATACTATACATACACATTTTGCTTTACTTGGCAAAATTTTCCTCATGATTTTGTGAGCGCTAAGAATACATATGTCTTCTTATGGACTGGATTTTATTATTTGCTTTCAGGGACTCCAATATGTCAAAGTATCTTGAAAATGATTTTTTATAAAGATTTGCCGGGGTCCGACCCCAGCAGGTCCAGGGGTCCCCAAAGGTGTGGACGGAGTCGGCGAAGAAGGAATGTCACGGAGACAGCGTTCAGTTGATCAGCAGCCTAGCCAGGATCTCCAGCCCGGATCTCCAGAGAGGTTCTGCTTCGGATCTCCAGCGAGGTTCTGTAGCCATGTTCCCTCGCTAGGTTCTCCAGCCAGGTTCTGTCCAGGCTCTCCAGTCAGGTTCAGTGTCCAGGTTCCAGTCAGGTTCTCCTGCCAATCTCTGTAGTCAGGTTCAGTCCAGGATCCCTTGCCATGTTCTCCCGCTAGGCTCTGTCTCTAGGCTCCGAGGCCAGTCCCGGTCCAGGATCCTCTGGCATGCTCTCGCCAGCGAAGTTCTTCTGTCTCTAGGCTCCGTGTAGGTTCTGTCTTCTGAATTCTGTCTCCTGAGTTCTGAGTCTTTCTGTCTTGTTACAACTGTATTTATACCAGTTGATTCAATCCTATCAATCTCTATTACAAAGGTTAGGGCGTTTCTTATCTCCATTCCAGGGAGAAAAGATTATGTAGTTTAAGCATGATTGTTCGTAGTTAAAGGGATTAATTACCCACCTGGCACTTAGTTGAGGGGTTTTATTCCCTCCCTAACTTCAGGGGAAAATCCCTACCTGGGGATTCAACCTTTCTCAGAGAGGTGACCTTGGTTAAAACACAGCACCAAGAAGGTGAGCAAACATATTTAGAACCGTATGCCATATATGCCAGGTCCCTTGAAACAGCAAGGATGGACCGGCTCCCGGAAAATTCCCCCTTTTTTATTTTTTAAAAGCAAGCATTAAAAAGAAAAACCTGAAATGCTCTCTTATATCCATTTTAAGAGTAGGATTGGCGTTTTCCGGTATTACCTGAGTCCTGATCTATCATCCCAGGGAGAGCTTGCCAATCCTGCACTTTCCCAGGGTAGAAAGGCTGCAGTGGGGTTAAGGATAAGGCTCCTTGGGCCTACCTTCTCCCATGCCATTACATTTACCTTTCTGGCACCTTTCCTTCCTCAGAAAAGCATGGACATATTTCTTGTATAAAATGTTCCATCTGACTGGGAGTAACCGTAATTCCTCTGCTAGCAAGCATATATGTTAAAAGATCAATACAGAGTCTTTTTTCTTTAGACTCAGTATGGCACATCTTCTTAATCTAAAGATCAATACAGAGTCTTCTTTCTTTGGACTCAGTATGGCACATCTTCTCAATCTAAGTTCTGTACTATCCACCTTCTTACCCTACTTATCCTCTATAGGGGGGTCTGTAGCACCCTGGTGGAGTCCTATCCGTCCCGAGTGTGGAGGTTTTCAAGGGGTGGGGGGCTTACCTAAGGGAATCCTGTTCCAGGGATTCCCAAAGGTGTGGACGGAGTAGGCGAAGACTATCCACCCTCTTCCTACGGTGGAGTCTGATCCGTCCCGAGTGCGGGGCGCTTACCTAGGGGTCCCTGTTCGGGCGCCAGATGCCGGGGTCCGACCCCAGCAGGTCCAGGGGTCCCCAAAGGTGTGGACGGAGTCGGCGAAGAAGGAATGTCACGGAGACAGCGTTCAGTTGATCAGCAGCCTAGCCAGGATCTCCAGCCCGGATCTCCAGAGAGGTTCTGTAGCCATGTTCCCTCGCTAGGTTCTCCAGCCAGGTTCTGTCCAGGCTCTCCAGTCAGGTTCAGTGTCCAGGTTCCAGTCAGGTTCTCCTGCCAATCTCTGTAGTCAGGTTCAGTCCAGGATCCCTTGCCATGTTCTCCCGCTAGGCTCTGTCTCTAGGCTCCGAGGCCAGTCCCGGTCCAGGATCCTCTGGCATGCTCTCGCCAGCGAAGTTCTTCTGTCTCTAGGCTCCGTGTAGGTTCTGTCTTCTGAATTCTGTCTCCTGAGTTCTGAGTCTTTCTGTCTTGTTACAACTGTATTTATACCAGTTGATTCAATCCTATCAATCTCTATTACAAAGGTTAGGGCGTTTCTTATCTCCATTCCAGGGAGAAAAGATTATGTAGTTTAAGCATGATTGTTCGTAGTTAAAGGGATTAATTACCCGCCTGGCACTTAGTTGAGGGGTTTTATTCCCTCCCTAACTTCAGGGGAAAATCCCTACCTGGGGATTCAACCTTTCTCAGAGAGGTGACCTTGGTTAAAACACAGCGCCAAGAAGGTGAGCAAACATATTTAGAACCGTATGCCATATATGCCAGGTCCCTTGAAACAGCAAGGATGGACCGGCTCCCGGAAAAGATTATGAAATTTACTGATGTTGTTTTATAGCTTTTGCTCTGAAAACTGTAAATGTGAAAAAGTCATAGCAAGGAAAAAATTCCATGGATTCCTTCCTTAGTGTAGTTTTTTAAGCTTTAAAGTTGATAATCTAAGAAGTCCCTCTGTGGAGAGATCAGAATTTTGCCTTATATATGGGAGGGGGGAGTAGGAATGGAGGGTACTAGGGTTTTATCAATTCTTAGGGACTGGAAAACAGCTGACCTTTCTGGAGTGACCTTCCTTATTTTCCTGTTGGAAACAGCTAGAAAGAAAGCTGACATCCAAGCATCCTCGGACCCCCAAATAAAGGAGGACTTCAAATGTTTGAGCATGAACGATTAGTTCTTTTCCTATGCGTGATTCAGTGACAAGGGAAGTAAGGGTTTCTAGTGGCCTGCTCTGTAGCCGCTAATTCTCTCTGAAGATGTAAGTCACTTCATTTCTGTAAGCACCAATGCTGCTCTAATTGACCTGCCCATGCCTTGCAAGGCTGAGAATACATTCAGGATGAATTTGAAGTGATTGTTTGAAAAAAAGGACAAATCAGTTTATCACAACAGTCCCAAAGCAAGATGTTAGAGGAAAATATGCTTGAGTGTGAAGTTCAGTCAGTAGGTAGCAATATTTAAAAAAAATTGTTTATTGATTTCAGAGAGGAAGGGAAAGCTCACGAGAGAGATAGAAACATCAATGAAGAGAGAGAATCATTGATTGGCTGCCTCCCTCACATCCCACACTGGGGATCGAGCCCGCAACCCGGGCATGTGCCCTGACTGGGATTCAACCGTGACCACCTGGCTCATAGGTCCATGCTCAACCACTGAGCCACCAAGGCTGGGTAAGCAGGATTTTAAATTCAGTTGCCTTACATTCCCAAAAGAGTAGGTGGTTAAATGCATGAAATAAATATAGGTGGAGTGTATTTCTGCAACATTTAAGATTTTGTATAGTTTAAAAACTGCCCATTTTATTCAATTGCGTTGGTCTGCAGAAATGCATGCTTAACTAATAAAGATAGGCCATAATCATTTATCTTGTAATGAAAAGCTGTGTGGATAGCACTAATGAAGATCTGATTTTGCCTTTCCCATTGTGCCCATCGCGTGATGCAGGGGGACTTGCCTGATGACTGAGGGACAGGGAGATGCCGTGTGCTACATCATTTATCATTGTCATTAAACATCCACCTATCAATTATGTCACACCAAGCTTTATTAATGATGCGCTTATCAACTATTCATTGTATGGCACTAACATTTAAAAAATGTGTTCTATGGAGCCTAATGGATCTGCGCTTTAACTGTCTGGTTATTTAGTGAATTAATTCCAGGGGACAATTTGAAATACTGAAATCTGAGCTGACTCAATATGTCAGGTTCTAGAAGAGCTTAGCTGATCTCTTATTTGGGGGTAGTTACACATTTTGTTAATAAAGGAGAGTGGCAGGTGTACTGTGACATGGAGAGGGAGCTTTTACCCGTGCACATGCACAGATCAATGCACAGATTCATCGCACATGCACACATGCACGCACAGTGCTGGGCCCCAAATTGGGCCACCATTTGTTATTTATTTCAACATGTTGGTATGTGTTTTATATCTAGTCTTGTCATTAAAATTGCCTGAGAAAATTCAGATTAGTAGCTTCAGTCAGGATCTCTGTAAGTTGTACTGAGGTTCTAGAAACTTGTCCTCCTGAGTCTTTTCTGTCTCAGAGTTAAAGGGAATTGCCACTCTGTTCCTTGTTCTCTGTTGAGAACAGATTTCCAGGTTATATTTATTTAAATATATTGTAGGTGTTCGTTTTTTGAAATCATATTTATCTAACGATAAACCTTCAAATACTCATGGAGGATTTATCCTTAGGACTCAGGTGTCAGATTTAAGTGGGTGATCAGTTATATTCCAGTGGTAATGGAAACAAATGACAAATGAATTTCATAATAATATGTATTATTAGTAGTAGTATTTCAGGTTACATATATACATAATACTGCATTTTCATTCATGTCAATCAATATTTATAATATATACTAGGTGTATATTCATGTATACTGCAAATTTTCTGTTGTCTTCATGTGAAATCGGTGAGAGCATTGTTGTCCAGAATAGTAATGGTGGACAGTAGCCTCTTTCCCCAACACACATTGGAGATGTAGTAAAGATTATTCAAAATGCCATTTATTTTTATGATAACTTTGCTAAGTATACCAACTTAACTACATATTAGCTGAAATGTTAACATAAAATAATTTTAAATATGTCTAGTGATATTCAGGTTTAAAAAATATCTCATCTTTTACTAGGCTTCAATATATGACAAATTTTCAACTTTTCTGCTATTTGAAGAGATAATTTAAGCAACATAGAGGATATTAAAAAGTTGCTTATGGTGGTATTTTAAAGAAGAAAATATATATGTACACCCCACCCCTTAGACACACACACACACACACACACACACACACACACACCCTATAGATAGATTTCATAGACTCTTAGACCTTAACTTGACTCAAGAATGAGCTGGCTTCACCCTTATTTCACAGGTGACCAGCTTTAAGTTGCAAAGCTGGGGACAGAATCCTGTTTTCTAATACTAATTCTGAGGTGTTTTTGATGTTCAACATGGTTTCCCAAGAATATTACTCCCAGAGAGAATTTATCTAGCATTTTTATTTTTCAGACTTTTTTTTAAAGACATGATTTTTGTTTCTGATTTGTATTGAAGTGAATAGAATCCCTATTATACTGCACTTCATGGAGATGCAACACACGGAGGGCCTTTTGTACTCACTTTTCATTTCTGCTTCTCTTTGTCACAAAAGGCTCTTCACTATTGTAGTTGAAATCATTTGTAATTATGAATTGTGCTTTTAAAAAAATCATCAATGAAAATCTTTGATTTAAAATGAGGTGCCAAAAGAAAAGGAGAAGGAATGACTGGAATTTAATGCAATAGAATAGTTATACAGAAATCACAAAAGAGAGGCATCTTACCTAGAGTGTGTCCCATCAGGCAGCAGGAAAATGAACATATCACATTTAGTCCTATTTTGCAATTTTTTATCCAGTGTTACCTGATACAACAGTACACAGCAAATATCTTTATGCCACATGTTAAATATTTGTGATATATTCAATATATTCACTGAACAAAATTTAGACATGGTGGGTACAGGGAGCCACTCATAGAGTAAAAGAAGATACAAATGTTTAAATACTCAAACTTCTTTTATTATTTTTGTTATTTTAAATTCTGAGCTATTACACAATAATTTTATGTTGTGTTTGTAAATGTGCCAATATCTATTAATTAGTAGCACCCTCAGAGTTTATCTCACCAAATAATCAAATAAGAAGCACTGAATTAAAAATACGCCTAAGCTAAAGAGAGTGAAAAGAAAGAGAACAAATATTTCTAAATATGGGTCTTGATAAGTTCACTCCTTTATTCAAAATATTTGGTTAATTAGGGATCACATGACTTGTTTCACCAACTCAAAGATAAATATAATCACACTCACTTAATATTATGTTATTGAGTATATATATGTGTGTGTGTGTGTGCATGTATATTCAGTATATATATATATATATATACTGTATATATATTATATATATATATATATATATATATATATATATATATATATATATATATATTACACACACACATGCAGAATATTATTCATTCAGTCTCCAGGAAACTGTTATTAGACATCCTAACTATCCTTTTAAAGATCTTGTCCATCTCTATAATTTCAACTGTTTAAAAGAAAGGAGGGAAAGAGGAGGAGGAAGGGAGTGAGTGAGTGAAGAAAACAGAATTACTCCGGTCAAAGTGGTCTGTCTTGATATAAAAGTTAACTTTGGAAAGACCCAGAGTCTGATCAGTTCAGTCCACTACAGCCTTTGGATGATGCCACTCAGTGCCACTGATGGAGACAAGTTGCTACATTCTCACACAGATATCTACTCTTGATGTCTTTAGTGGTCCAGATCTTGGCTGAGCCATGGTGCTCTCCACAGAAAACCACAAGAATTTGTTCTGCTTAAAACCCCACAGCTGAGACCACCCTACCCAATCATACCTTGGCAGTGACTGCTTCTGTGGCACCATCATTGTCAGCTGTGTCCTGATAACACTTTCTCCCATGAGCCTACAGCTTTTATATTGAGCAAGGGTCATCAGCTAGTATATGATTTGGGGAAAACTCATGAGCCTCCCCTGATAACATATCTTAGGTGCGGTGCCTTGTGCACTATTCTGTTATTAAATCTTAGGCTGTAGAGCTTGGGTTTCCTTCTTCCCAGAATCCTTAGGATTTTTATCGAAACAGAGCCTCCTTATACCTTGTGACCAACTTGAATTACTAAAGAAACAGTAAATGTCTATGAGATCTCTTATATACTTTTCTCCCCCTATTTCCTCTCCTATGCTCTTCTTGGCCCAAATTTACATAATTTAAGGATGCACCACTAGTGATTCATTTAAGCAAATATGCTTCAATAAAATGTCTTGACTGTACTACTTGATATCAAAGGTGCTGACATAAAAATTTGAATTATCTCTTACTCAGTGTTTAATCTTTGCCATAATAGGCATCTTGTTATATACTTTTAATTTTTTAAAAATTCCCCATTAAAGAACTTAGAATATCTTAGAGTTAGATTACCCTAGTGTGCTATTTTAAAAACTCTCACTTTTGAATGGGATGAGGGAGTATAAACACTAAAAACATTTAATTGTCTTTTTTTACTATTGCTTTTTGGATGGAATAATTATATTGCTTGAGCTTTAAAAAATGCAAAGTGCAGTTAAGATCTAACAACTTCTGCTATGCTGAACCATGAGATTTGCACATCAGTGAATGAGTTTTTAACTCCCATCCTCGAAGCATCCCATAAATTAGTCATAATCTGGACTTAACCTGTGGTTACAGAAGGCTCATAGAATCAAAATCTCATATCAGCCTCTACCCAGAGAATTCTCTGATCACTCACATCAACTTACCCTTTCTACTAGGTCATTCTTATCAATACACAGCCTCCTGGCATTTTCCCAAGCTAATAGTCGAAACCATCCTCTTTTGATCCTACTTCCCCGTCTAGATATTGCCCTATTTCACTGCTTCCCTGTCCTTCAAAACATCTTGAAGATGTTTTGTTTTGTTTTGTTTGTTTTATCTCTAACGCCTCTTATTATTATTTTAATCAATCCTACCCTAGTCGGGTTTTGCCTCCTCATTCTTTGCATCAAAACTGCTGGTGCTAAAATTCCCAGTGACTTACCCAATGCTCAGTTCTCAATTGTCCTCTTATGCCGGGAGCCGGTCCATCCTTGCTGTTTCAAGGGACCTGGCATATATGGCATACGGTTCTTAATATGTTTGCTCCCCTTAGCGCTATGTGTTTTAACCAAGGTCACCTCTCCAAGAAAGGTTGTTTCCCCAGGTAGGGATTTTTCCCTGAAGTTAGGAAGGGGATAAAACCCCTCAACTAAGTGCCAGGCGGGTAATTAATCACTTTAACTACGAACAATCATGCTTAAGCTACATAATCTTTACTGCCTGGAATGGAGATAAGAAACGCCCTAACCTTTGTAATAGAGATTGATAGGATTGAATCAACTGGTATAAATACAGATGTAACAAGACAGAAAGACAGAGCTTAGAAGAGAATTCAGAAGACAGAACCTACACGGAGCCTGGAGACAGAAGAACTTCACTGGAGAGAACATGGCAAAAGATCCTGGACTGAACCTGACTATAGAACATGGCAAGAGAACCTGACTAGAACCTGGTGACTGGACCTGGCTGGAGAGCCTGGACCGAACCTGGCTGGAGAACCTAGCGAGGGAACATGGCTACAGAACCTGGCTGGAGAACCTGAGCAGAACCTCTCTGGAGATCCAGACCAGAACTTGGCTGGAGATTGTGGCTAGAGATTCTGGCAAGGCTGCTGATCAACTGAACGCTGTCTCCGTGTCATTCCTTCTTCGCTGACTCCGTCCACACCTTTGGGGACCCCTGGACCTGCTGGGGCTGGACCCTGGCATCTGGCGCCCGAACAGGGACCCCTAGGTAAGCGCCCCACTCTCGGGACGGATAGGACTCCACCGTAGGAAGAGGGTGGATAGTCTTCGCCGACTCTGTCCACACCTTTGGGAATCCCTGGAACAGGATTCCCCTAGGTAAGCCCCCCCCCCCTTGAAAACCCCCACACTCAGGACGGATAGGACTCCACCAGGGTGCTACAGACCCCCCTATAGAGGATAAGTAGGGTAAGAAGGTGAATAGTACAGAACTTAGATTGAGAAGATGTGCCATACTGAGTCTAAAGAAAGAAGACTCTGTATTGATCTTTTAACACATATGCTTGCTAGCAGAGGAATTAAGGTTACTCCCAGTCAGACAGGACGTTTTATACAAGAAATATGTCCATGCTTTTCTGAGGAAGGAAAGGTAAATGTAATGGCATGGGAGAAGGTAGGCCCAAGGAGCCTTATCCTTAACCCCACTGCAGCCTTTCTACCCTGGGAAAGTGCAGGATTGGCAAGCTCTCCCTGGGATGATAGATCAGGACTCAGGTAATAGCGGAAAGTGCCAATCCTACTCTTAAAATGGATATAAGAGAGCATTTGAGGTTTTTCTTTTTAATGCTTGCTTTTAAAAAATAAAAAAGGGGGAATTTGCCGGGAGCCGGTCCATCCTTGCTGTTTCAAGGGACCTGGCATATATGGCATACGGTTCTTAATATGTTTGCTCCCCTTAGCGCTATGTGTTTTAACCAAGGTCACCTCTCCAAGAAAGGTTGTTTCCCCAGGTAGGGATTTTTCCCTGAAGTTAGGGAGGGGATAAAACCCCTCAACTAAGTGCCAGGCGGGTAATTAATCACTTTAACTACGAACAATCATGCTTAAGCTACATAATCTTTACTGCCTGGAATGGAGATAAGAAACGCCCTAACCTTTGTAATAGAGATTAATAGGATTGAATCAACTGGTATAAATACAGATGTAACAAGACAGAAAGAGACAGAATTTAGAACACAGAACTTAGGAAACAGGGCTTGGAAGACAGGACCAAGAAAGACAGAGCCTAGGCACAGAACCTACACAGAATGTTCTCTAGAGACAGAAGAACTTCGCTGGCGAGAGCATGCCGGAGGATCCTGGACAGGGACTGGCCTCGGAGCCTGGAGGCGGAGCCTGGCGAGAGAGCATGGCAGGGGATCCTGGACTGAACCTGACTGCGGAGATTGGCAGGAGAGCCTGACTAGAACCTGGTGACTGAGCCTGGCTGGAGAGCCTGGACGGAGCCTGGCTGGAGAGCCTAGCGAGGGAACATGGCCACGGAACCTGGCTGGAGATCCGAAGCAGAACCTCTCTGGAGATCCAGACCAGAACTTGGCTGGAGATCCTGGATAGAGATCCTGGCTAGGCTGCTGATCAACTGAATGCTGCCTCCGTGTCATTCCTTCTTCGCCGACTCCGTCCACACCTTTGGGGACCCCTGGACCTGCTGGGGTTGGACCCCGGCACTCTTAGCTCATTTGACCCAGCTAATCTCTCCCTCCTTCTTTGTACCCTCTCTTTTCTTGGCTTCCAGGATATCAAACTCTTCCAGCTGGCATCCTTTCCAATGAGTTGCTTAGTAGTTCATTGCTGTTATCTCTTCATCTTTCTGATCGCTCAAGGTTCAGTCTTGGATTTCTTCTCTAGCCATGTTTATTCTTTTGGTGAGCTCGTCAGTGTCATGGCTTAAAGATGCTTAAGACATCCCTATTTTCATCTCCAGCTCAAACCACTTCTCTGAACTCCAGATTCATGTTTTGTTTAGGGACATAAACATTATGGTTTGCATACACTGAGTGCTTACTATGTATTAGGGACTGTGCTAAGAGCTCGAGGTCAATATCTCTTTTAGATGGTAATACTGTCTCCATTTGACCAGTGAGGGGAAAGTGGCCTATAAGAAAATTGTTCATGGTCTCACACTGACTGCTCAGTACTGGTTCTAGGATTTTATCCTGGTAATATGAACTCAGAGCCCTTGATCACAAGCACCAGTTGGAGATATCTGCAGAAGGATGAACTGAATCAACATTCTTCAGTTGCATGCCCTGTGCCGGGCACTATATTAAGTGCTGAGGACATAATCAGAGCGGTGGAAGTAGAGATTCTTTCTGTGTTACACCTTCTGTCTATACCAGGTGGAGAATATTATACAATATGAAGCAAAGACTGACGTTTTTATGTAGATATAGATAAGGATCATCTAATGCTGCATTTGGAAGTGTTTGCCTTACCGCTATTTAGTGTTTAGTCTTCATAGCTTCCCTTCAGAATGGCCAGTCAGGTTTCTATAGTGGGTCCTCTTCTGTACTTATAACTTCAATTTCTATGGAATTGCTGAAATTTTATTTGCAATTTGCCTTTTTGATGTGTGTGTGTGCCTGCTTAACTATGCTATATTATCAGCTTATTGAATGTAAAGGTTTCTCTTTATTTAATTGCCTACTCCCCTAAGATTCTTAGTTTTCTTCCCTTCAAAAAGAATTTCTAAATATATGCTCACTGAATTCCATCTAGGTAGGGAGACAATTTTTTATATACACTCTTTTTGAATGGGAAGATGAAAGTACCAGTGGCTAATGTAATTATAAAAGCCGTGGAGCTGGGCATGAAATCAGAACACCCAAACATCTGAGCTTAGGATCTAAAGTGTATGCTTTAGTCCCCTGCGGCCTTAAGCAAGACACTCAGATGTCAGCAGTAGGTGGATTTTAATAGAAGAGGTGTAACTAAGCTCTCTGCGTGAAGAGCTGGGTTTTATAGAATTAAGCAAGTGTATTCATTAGCATCTACAGATTAGTGAGCTGCCCATAAGACCTGCACCAAACATGGACAGTGACACAAAGTGGTGATTTTTAATTTGCAGCTATCTACTTGACACATTCAACAGGTGAACATGTAGATTTCCCTGCATCAGTGATTCTAAAACTCTGTAGCACAAAGCATCACTTTCAACTTGAGTTTCAAAGAGTAGGCAGTGTGGAACCAGAGGGAGACTTTCGGCAGGCAGTTGCCACTGTCTGTTTGTTTTGCTGTTTTATTTCTCCCCATGGAAATTTCATTTCTGATACTTCAGTTTGCTGTGCAAAATGGCTCTCTCCTGGAGCAACAGAAATCCTGCCTGTGCCATAACTGATGTTCTTTGGAGGCAGCAGCTATGATTGGAGGCGTGTTTTTGCTGGCATCTTTCATTTCTTAATCATTTCAGGAGAATATAAAGAGATCTTTAGAATTTTACAAGTGGTCATCTTTGGTCTGAGTATTACGTTAACAACAAGGAATTGTTGATTGGGACTAAGGTGCCCGACTTTGCCATTTTGCCTGGGAATTCCTGAACTAAAACTGAGGAAATATAAGGCATTCCAGAAAAAACTGGTCATCCCATTTACATCCCTCCACTAAACTAGAATAACTTTAACCCACTAATTAGGAGGGACCCACACCTGCCCAGTAAGTACTGGAAATTGCTAAATATGGCTTTTTTTTAAGGAATTAGTCTGCCAGAAGTCAGTGGTGGGGCAGAGGTTCCTAAGATGAGGGGAACTGGTAAAGGTAACTCCCAGCCAAGGACCCACATCTCTGCTGACTTTATCTTCCTGTTTCCCTTGGTCAATAAATGTCCCTTTCATGTAGCCAAGCCAAAGGGACTTTTTCACAGAAAGTGCCTCATGCTCTCTGTGGCTCTGTTTTCTTGAGTCTCACAGTCATTAGAGGCACAATAGCCACCTCCTGTCACTGACATGCCTAGAGTTGTGTGGTGATGCCCTCAGGGCCAAGGCATCACAATTGGTGTGGAAAGAGGCTTAGGCCCCTTATCCTGACAAAGGAGCTTCTGTTGAGGGCCTTTTCCCTGAAGTGGTTCCATTCAGGCCTAGGCCACTAGCTTAGTCCTTTTAAATTGCCAGCCCCATTGTTCAAGGTATTTCTTGAAAAGAGGAATCCTGTGTAGGTCCTGTAACTTGACTTGTTCAGATAATGCTGAAAACATCTCCCCTAGAGTTTATCACTGCAAGGCCAGGCATAATCACAACAGTAACCCCCTGTCACCAACTTAAATTGATAATGGCTCTTCCTGTCTCCTTGTACTGGCACAAACAGTATTTCTTTCAATTCTTCTGTAAACACAAAGAGATAGCTTCAATTATACTCATTTCATAAACAATAACATGTGCTTGTCTCTTCAAGCCCAGTGAGCTTGTTGTTGATAAAAATTAGTTCAACGCTGGTTGGTAATTACATTACCAGAAATAATTATTGAATTGTCTTTTCTTACTATTTGATATTCAGGTGGTTGAACACAATAAAAAGCTAGATGCATGGTTGGTTGCAAGTCTTTCTCTTGCCTCCAAGTCTTTTCCAGAGATACACTGCTCTCTACACCTTTTGTCTAATCTGGTTCCATGCTTCTAAAACAGCGGTTCTCAACCTGTGGGTCGCGACCCCTTTGGGGGTCGAAAGACCCTTTCACAGGAGTCACCTAAGACCATTGGAAAACACATATATAATTAAATATTGTTTTTTGATTAATCACTATGCTTTAATTATGTTCAATTTGTAACAATGAAATTGGGGGTCACAACATAAGGAACTGTATTAAAGGGTCGCGGCATTAGGAAGGTTGAGAACCACTGTTCTAGAACAAGAATATACAGCAGGATGCCGAGAAGACCCTGGCTAATATGTCTGTGGTTGATCTAACATAAATATAACAGGGTTTTCTAATAACTACATTATTTTTATGTTAAATCAACCATGGATACAATATGAAAACTCACATAAAATTGTAATGTAACTCAGGCAACTTCTGAAAATATTTAGGGGAGTGGGCTGCGTCAGGAGATATTACTGAGTGGGTGTTTCAAGGGAACAATTTAGGAGCCATTTTTTCTAGTCCAATTCTGCCTCTTGCACATGGATGTCATAGTCTGTACCTCACAAAAGATGTGTTGACCTTGATTGAGCTCCTAATATTTATCTTGTCTGTAGTAGCAATATTGGCTTTATTACTGAAATCAAACAGAATTCAGTGATGACATTTCTTTTGTCATAACTTAAGCTAAAATGAGACTATATTTAGTCTTGTTTCAAATTAGAACACACTGTACAATGTGCCATCTGAGCTTCCATAATAAAAACAAGATGTATCTAATATTTACTGAATCTTTATGCCAAACACTTAGCTAAGCACTTTATATGCACTAGTTATAAGTGCTATAAGTTGCCTTTATCAATATCTTCTTTTTGAAGGTGAGAAAACAGATGCTTGGAGATGATTATCAACTTGACCAACAGGAAGTAAGGGCAGAGCTGGGATTTCAAACCAGGACAACCTGAGGTTGAGCCCATGTCCTAACCTACTCTTTATGTGGTTCTTCTCTCTGAGTGATTTAAGAACAGTCCTATAAAGCAATTTCTGATGAGTTATATAGCTTTGATGATATTTTTATATACATAGATATCCATCATAGTCAGTGAAGAAATATAGTTATGCTCATTCATTCAACAAAGGTTTTTGAATCCCAACTATTTGCTAGGCTCTATGGATGTAGCTATGAGTAAGGGAAGATCTCTTCCTTGGAGTAGCTAACAGTCATGTGGAGGAGACAGGCATATAAATACAACATGAAACAATCAAATAATGACAAGATGAAACATTATGTACTATAAAAAAAAGGCAGACAGAGCACAGATACCACCTGGACTTCGAACTCATAAGGGGAATTGAGATGATGTAGTAACCATAAAGACTGTCCCTCCAAAAGGCTGAATATAGTGAAGGAGAGAAAGGAGCGCAGACAAGGATGAAGGTGAAATAAATCTCAAGCGAGCCTTTCAATTTCCTTGGATAAGTTTTCTGGGCTATTTGAAAACATTTAATTGTTAATTATTACTAGTTTCTGAAATCAGTTTTATTGGTCAACTTTATTCCAGGCCTTCAAGCAAAACTTCAAGTAAATAGTAGCATGTGATTCTCATTAATCTCTTTGGTTTTCTTAAAGGCCAATATGAAGGCTTATTGATAATTAATATGTTTAGCAAAGTAAACTTTTACATTAGTAAAACTGATGCTAAATTACTGCTTCAGCCAACCACCGTCATGGTAAAGAGCCAATAGACTTTAACAGTGGTAGAGTTGGAATATGATAACCCTCAGAAGACTAGTAGCCTTCCAGTTGTCTTATTCTTGAAGATTAAAATATGTATAACTATAACAAAACTCATAGATGTTGCTACATTAAACTTTCGTTGGTTTTTTGAATGACATAATTTTAAAAGCAGAGTGTTTACTTAAATTATCTTCTTATTTCAGGACTAGACACGCTACCAGTATACATAGTCTATGATTTTTTTTTATGCATAGTTTTAACACCTACAGTTGTGTAAACTGACAACAATAAGATACCTAATATATGCTGAATTTAGGCTTTTCTTCATCCTTATAAAAACATTCTAGTGCCATCTTCTAGAGGTAGACAACAATTTAGTTTAGACAACATAACAATTTTGCATATAAAGAAGTGTTTATTTAATATTGAGGTATACTTATTTTATAATAATGAATGGAAAACGGGAGGCTGGTAATTACAATAGTGGTAAGCAGTATGATCTCATAAACTTTGATAATTGCAGATAAAATCAGGTTCAACAAAATGGCTTTAATTGAATGCTCATCTGACTTAGGCCATTGTGTTAATCAGGTTATGCTCACTGCTATAACAACATCTCAGTGGCCCTGACTGGTTTGGCTCAGTGGATAGAGAGTTGGCCTGCGGACTGAAAGGTCCCAGGTTTGATTCCAGTCAAGGGCATGTACCTTGGTTGCGGGCACATCCTCAATGGGGGTTGTGCAGCAGGCAGCTGATGGATGTTTCTCTCTCATCGATGTTTCTAACTCTCTATCGCTCTCCCTTCCTCTCTGTAGAAAAATCAATAAAATATATTTTTTAAAAATCTCAGTGGCTGAATTAGTGCAGTAAAGGTTATGTGACTCATGTTACAGTCACATATGAAGGAATGTGTATCTCTTTCTGGTCCATGTAGTGATTCAGAGACACAGGCATCTTCTTCCTATGGCCATGCATAAGTAGGGCTATCAGGACGTTCGTGTCCTCAATCAGATTCCCTGCCTCCATCCGATAGACCCCAGGTGAAAGAATAGGTGGACATCACATAGAAAAGTTAGGAGCAGGGAGACTAGAGGTGATACACATCACTTTTACTCACTTTCTTTGGATAGATTTCAGTTACTGGCCCCAGGTAATTGCCGAGGTACCTGGTCGTGTGCTCAAGGGGGAAAGGACAGGGGATTCAATGATTATATGGCAATGTCACAGCTGGTCAAATGTGTGTTTGATCGTGAAGAAACAGAAGATTTAGAATCACGTACAAAATGCTGGGAAGATGATCAAAATTGTCTACAAGAGGCAGGATATGACCAGGGATTTGGTGGTCTCTGGCGCTGTAGGCATACAGCTGCCACTCCTCTTCCCCACTGTCCCCCTGCTCTGTTGCCTGTATGTCTATTGTGGGGTTATGTAAATACGTCCAAAAGTAGGATATGTCCAGTAGGACTACAATAGCTTCTCCTTCTGCAGGAATTAAGTTCTAGACAATTTAAGATGAGATACAAATTGCAAACATTTTTCCTAGAAGACCCAGAATGCAACTGAAAAAGCAAACACACACACACAACTTTCTTTGAAATATTATAGATTGTTCTACCCACTTTTGAATCTCTGTGGTCATATCAAGGAAGGTATGTAAATGTGTCACATCATCAGTATGCCCTGGGATGGTCAGGGCAGTGTGTTGGAGGAATGCCTACTGAAAGGGGGCTTGGGGGAGGCTGGAATTGCAGAGTGACAGGAGAGAAAACATTGCCTCAGAGGGGTTTCCAGGGACTCAGCCAATGGGAGACTTCCCAAGACTTTAGTCAGGAACCCCAGTGATTTCCCACACAGGTGTTCCTTTGTGTCATCACAGAACATAAACCTTCCCCAACTGGAGACGAAATAGCCTATTTCCTCACAGCGTTACAACAACATAAAGCTAGGAATCCCCTGATCCTTCTATCACACTCACTGTCTCTGGAATTAGATGCTTATCTCCTGTAGAGCAGGGGCTCTAATCTTCAAATCTGATTTTGTGTCACAAACACAGTAGAAGTTAAAGAACTGCCCACTTGTAACAAATAGGCAGAATCTGCCAGAGACTCTTAAAAAGAAGACTCTCCCCCGAATGCTGACCTCCAAGTGCGGAGGCAGTCCTTTGTCTTTTATTGGGGCAGCAGGTTACATGGGCTCTACTCTAATAACTGTTTTCAGCCTGAAAATAGAAGGTCAGTTCCCTCCACTGGCTTACTTCTTCTTGTGATGTTAAAGGGAACACACGCAGACCATTTTCATCAGTGCGTGCCATTGCCAAGCATTATCATTCATGCCTGACCATTTTGATTAGACTAAACTGATCATCGGTGCATGATCACATTCTATCATCCCAGGTAAGACTAAGCAAAAGCAACAACAGAAACTGTCCCTCTGAGAAAGCTCGCTTCAGCAGCACTTAGCTCAGGCTTGTGCTGAAAAGCCCGCGGTCCTGCACGGGGAAGAAGAAATTAGATGGGGCTTATTGGAAGTGAACCTGTGGCAACTATATATCAGGATAATGACCATGTTGTTCTCACATTACTTCTAAGCCTTGCAATCGGAGGAGCCCTACCGAGCCTTTTTAATCACGGAAAGGACTAATGAAACACTGGCATTCTCGGTGGTGTTGGAATGCTTTGTGTGACCTTGCTGAACCTTGAATTTTCATTATTGTTTCTCTCTTACGGAAATGTTCGCAATTCTGTCTTATATGAAGGGCAGGAAACGGAAAAGAAGCCTGCGATGATGAAGTCAGTTTTCACTGCAGAAGAATGACCTCATTGCTTCCTGAGGGAGCAGGGAGGGAAGGCCAGGTCTTCTCCAGGCCCTGCGGACGCTGTCCTATTGGATGGGGGCTATGAGACCAGGTAGGGTTACACAAAGTATCCCCAAGTTGTTATTAACTAGATTGTCATCCACACAATTTCCTTAATGCAAACTGTCCAGCCTAGAAGAAAATTTGTAAGAGACTTTTGAGCAAGGCGTGATAGACTCTTACAAGATAGCTTGTATAGGGATTCTTTTACATTATGGTGAAATAAGTCAGAGGTAGAATAACATGCTTTTTACCCTCATGGATAAAACTGCCTGCTGTCCTGTTCTCTTTTCTGCACAGTCCCTAGACCCTGGACCTCATTTTTCAAGGCTCCACCAACTTCCTCCTCTGTTCAGGCCCACCATCTACATTCCTCTGATTTGCCTTCTAGGGGGGATCATTCCCACCATTCGTTAATCTCATCAAAATGATTCCTCTCAGCCCCTTTCAGAGATCTGCTTGATAGAAGGAAGTAAACTTCATGAACAAATATACAATGTTATTACTGTAGTAGACTCATCCCTCTCATTTTCCCCCTAACACTTATTACAAACCTATTTTGTGCTAGTTTCTAGGAATGAGCTTTCATTTGCCTCCAAAATGCACACAACCTTTTGGAACTTAATATGTTTTATTTCTCTGATAACATATTTGTATTTTAAAGGGCCATGTAGGGCCGTAAGCCAAAGGAACAGATAGTATTTAGCAGTTCAGGCAGAGATAATGGAATGATCTTTCTGGTTGGAGTCTAGAGAAATAGAGGAGATTGCAAAGCACTTAGATCCAAAAATAGAGTTAGTTTGACTGTGTATGTGATAGCCCACAACCCAGGTTCCATGGGCTCAGGTTTTGGCTATTCAATTACTATATGGACAGTGGAGAAATCATGACTGAAAAAAATATGTTTTCTGTATTTGCCTGCAGAAGGAGTCATCATGTAGCATGTTAGTGGTCCTCTGGGAATGTCCCAAACAGCCGTTGCCTTCCCTCACACATGATATCTCTGGAGATTTGTGAAATTCGGTTTCTGTGTTGCTGACTCAGTGGATGTGCTTTGGAAGATGAATTGAGAGGGAGATGATTAGGAGCCTGACACTGAATTCTACTTTTGTCTTAGAGTATGATCCGATGGACCTGCTGACAAATGAATGTCATTTTCCAGAGCGTAGTTTTTACTCTTTGAGGAAATGGAAGGTTCTCTGGATAACCTGATACCAACTACCCTGTTAATTGCCATAATTTTCTTCGCTCAAGTCAGGTTTGCAGCCCATCCTCACAGGATAGATCCTATAAACCTTTTAGTCAGGGACAGTATTTGACAAACCCCAGGTACACATAGAATGGGGCTACAGGGGTGGAGGCACCTATGCTAGAAACTGTTCAAAGAGAAGGAAAACAACAGACCCTTCATAATTTGATGACTTTTTCACCTCATTCCCAGGCCCCGGGTTCCAAAGTGAGGGGAGGCCAGGCTTTCCTGTCCACATGAGGAAAGCTTTCCAATCAAAACCCAAAACTATATTTCTGAAGCGTTTCGTTTAGACGGGCCATTATTAATGCGCAAACATGGTTTTCAAAAAATCAAGTTGTTTCTAAAGTAGGGTGTCGTCTGAAATCCACAAGATGGCTCAGTTGTTTTTGGAAACTGGTTTCTGCTTTGAGGTGAGGGGCCCATCGTTTGGTGGAAAGGACACTTAGGAGTCAGAGCCTGTGGCTCAGCCCCTGCTTCCAGGTATGTGGCTGCCCAAAGTCCCCAGACATGTATCCATGACTCCCAGGAAGCTCACCTTGTAGAGGAAGACCAGGACAACGTGAGCTTCTGTGTTTCTTCCTTAGTTAAAACTCTACGATTTTAAACATTTGGCTGATGACACTGGTCTCTAAAGTCACTCTCAAATGATAGACTTGGCAAGTCATTTGGCATCTCCCGTAGCACATCACCTTCCTCTATGTTTCACTTAAGGTCACTCATCTTCCTCCGGGCCCTTGTTTTATTCCTCAGCACAGTCGTTCTGGCCGAGACTCAATCTCTCTTCCAGTTACCCTTGAGATGGGGTGTGTGGCGATTCCACTGAAGTTCCTGCCCCATTCTTTTGTTGTCCTTCTCATGTTCAGCAATGACCCTGAACTCAGCCCACAGGCCACATTTTTTTGTTGGATGTTTTTGTTGTTTTTTCCTAATCAATTGATATAATGCTGCTAGAAACTTTGCTATAGCTGTGAGGTCTTTTAGGATTAATTATAGTGAAACTTCAGGAGGGCTACAGCCCAGCCTTAAGCTACACGGGCAATTTGAGCAGGAGAAAATCACTCCAACTTAAATTCTAATAGGCTTATCAGAGAAAAAATGAAGCAGTTTATAAAACACTACCCTACTGGTTGAAAGGCGGAAGGCAGGTGGGAGGAGGAGGCTGGAGTTGGTGTTCCAGAGGTTAGGAGATCTGTAAGACTCACTAAGAGAGGGAGTAAGGGAAAATATCCAGAATTCCAAATTAATCAACTCTGCATGCTTCTTCTCTGCCTTCTCCCAGTCTCACGTGCAGGTTTTAAATCAGTCAGAGGCATTAGCTTACGGCTTCACGTTTGTGACAGTCATGGGTACTCATGGCAGGCTACCTGGGCTTTCCATGCGGGCGCTCTCCTCTGGTGATGAAAGTGAAAACATCCGCCACCCACGGGACTCACTGAAGCTGACTCCACCTACAACTAGAGGAGGCCGTGGCCTCCATCCTAAATAGTCATGCATGTAGAGTTGCAGAATTTTCTGGGTAGAGAAATGGAGGCCCAGAGAGGATAAGTAAATTCTCTGGGACTACACAGCTTGACAGACACAGACCCAGGAAAATAACTCAGATCTCCACTCCTCCAGCTGGTTCTTTTTTCTGTAGCTCCTGCTTTCTTGTCTCAAAGAGTGGGGGGGATAACTTTCTAACTTTTTTTTTAGAAAACATTGACATGGCACCCCCAAACTGGTTATCTTTATTCTGTTGATTATTTGGCTTCGCCATTTTGTCTTAAAAATTCTTCCCATTCCTTGGTGTCTGTCTAAAGGTTAGGAAACTAAGTTCTGCCTCTGATACTATTCATTAGACTTTCTTTGATTTAAGTTTGAAAAATATGGAGAAGTTCTAAGGGAGCCGGTGGTAATTTCAGCATCCTGGTGTTGACTCCCTACCCCTCACGTTGACAAGTAAAGAGGCTGACGTATAATCACACATTCTGGGTGGAAAGCTAGGAAACATTGTCTGTAGTTTATTTTATATCTATAGATAGATAATACTTAAGCAACTTTATGGGAATGTTTTAAGGCCTTTCTACTGACGTCTAGGCAGAAAATACAATGTGTTCTAAAAACACTCAAATTCAGTAGGTACTGCCAGGGTAAAGCTAATATGAAAATAACTGCTTGTAAGAAAATGAGCACAAAGCTCCAGTAGTGGCAGCAAATAATGTGTATGAGGTAGATAATAAATAATACATTAAGCCCTTGTATCGTTCCCACTTCTATCAAGGTAAAAAATGTGGTATTTGTTGCTGGGCTCATAATTACTTTTATGCTTTAAAATAGGAAAAAAAATGGGTTGTTGATACCGGAAGGTATGAGCTAAGTGTTTGTGTTGTTGCTGTTTTCCTGTGAGTATGAGGGTAGAGGTAGCATGAGGTTGTATTTTTCTTTAAAGGGAAGGGAGTGATTAGCACTATCCTTTTTCTAACCAACCACCCAAGAAAGCAAGGGCTTTACCATTCCAGCCATTCGTGAGATTGTTTTGCCTTTCTGAGCTTTGTGCTTGCGGAGATTATAAAAGAGGGAAGAAAACATGGGGTGATCAGGGTTAGGGAATGGTTCGTAGAACAAAGGATAAATATTAACTTAAGGTGATGATTCTGAATTTCCAAAAACAACATATTTTTGTCTAGCCAGATAGATTATGTGGAAATAGTATAATCCTTGAATCTTATTTCAATCAGGGTTTCTAGCCTACAGCCCCAATAGCCTCCTTCTCTATTATTGCCTTCCATATTTTAAGGAAAATCATTTGCAATAATTTCATCAAGAATATTAATGTTTCTCCAGCTGATGTCTGGATGTACTATTTGGGACAGAACTTGGGCACCCTATTGAAACGTCTGAACCCTAGAACAACTGAAGCAAAGATCTAGAGGTGAATGCAAGCTAGCGGTCCCACTGAGTCAGCTTCCTTCCCCGTAGCACGAGATCCAGGAGAACCAAACTCTGTCTTCTGCGAGTTTCAAGGCTAAAAATAATGTACTTGGAGCTGCAGCAGCTGAAGGCTGAAATCGGACTTGATATTCCACAATCGTAGTCACATTGTCTCTTTTCCCTTTGTCCTCTTCCATTCCTGACAGAAACCATTTGAAGTTTTATTTTAAATCACCTGGCTTGTTGGCATAAGGAACCTGCAATTTAGATTTGTGATTGTTTAGGCTTAGAGTGTGTGTGTGTAGGAGAGAGAGAGAGAGAGAGAGAGAGAGAGAGAGAGAGAGAGAGAGAGAGAGAGAGAGAGAGATCCTGTCAGTGTTTAATTAAATCAATGTAAATGCTATTTGAGCCTAAGGCAAAGACTTTTCCTTTACTCATTTAATGTCACAAAGATTATGGCAAGCTTTTCATTTGTATAATTTGTCATGTACTGCCATTGCCTTTTAAGCAAACATGCTGGCTTAGTCAAAATCATTCATTTAAATGGGAATAAAGTTTAATTACTCCCTTTTACCTTTACACATGTGTTACAAATCATGTAGTGTCTTGAAGAGACTGCATTGAAGAAGCAAGAAGATTTCCATTCTAGTCCCAGGACTGCTTCTACTTAACTGTGTGACTTTGGATAAGTCACTTCCTGTGATAGTCATTATGGGCTAACTGCTAACAACAACAACAACAGCTCACAATAGGGATTTTTCTCACTCAAGTATGAGTCACATTTAGGTTGTAAGATGAGCCATGTAGTACCTGCACCATAAGCATGAGAATCGTGTAAAGCAGCACTTATGAATGCCTTGGGGAAAACAACAGGGAGCAAGCTGAAAGTGTGATATTATGAAGGTTTGCTCCTCTATTTTAGTCATCTGTGACTAAAACCAAATTTTAACTAGTTTAGCAAAAATGATGGACTTATGAGCCAATGATACCCATGGCAGTCCAAGCAACACCAAGCCCTGGGAAGAACCAGCAGCATCTTGGACTCAGGAAGGAGGCCGGGCCTTTGTGTGACTCTAGTGTTCTCATTCTCTGGCTCTCTCTGCAGTTTGGATTCCTCTTCTCTCCTGTGGACCAGAGTCTTCCCACTGCGTTGTATAGTGACATGGTGGTTGATGACTCTTGTTTTATGTATTTTATTTGTTTGTTTGTTTTTAATCCTCACCTGAGGATATATTTCTTGATTTTTAGAGAGAGGACAAGGGAAAGAGAGACACACACATCAATGTGAGAGAGAGCAATTGGTTGCCTTCCATACATCCCTGACGGGGATGGAATCTGTAACCTAGGCATGTGCCCTGACTGGGAATTGAACCTGCAACTTTTCAGAATATGAGACGACACTCCAGCCAACTAAGCTATACCAGCCAGGACTGTTTTATATATTTTAAATATTCATATTTTGGAAGGGAACTGACTTGATTGTGAGAGTTTCTATTTGCAGAAACATGAGGAGTTTAATACTGATATGAGTGGGTGTGATGTACCACAACCATCAACTATACCCAAGGGACAGTCACCCTCTAGTAATATAAAGGATAGGGAGGAGGAATAGCATCTTGTTTTTCCACCTAAATGACTATCTTCTTGACTGAATGTCAAAGGTGCCCAGTATCTCATAATTGTGCACCACAATTATGAACATTATCTTTCTCTCTTATATCACAGTTACCTTTCCCTTTGTCCTAGATCCTAAGATCCATATTTTCTACTAGGTTAATCCAATAACTTAACCGCTGCTTAAGGGTTTATGAGTAATTACTCATGGGTGCATTTTCATAGAGGTATCCCATAACTTTAACTGTAAGAGGAACATTCAATGTTTACTGGGCACTTACTGCATGCAAGGAAGGCATTGCGCTAGAAAATGTGGGTAATACCAAATCAGTGAAGATGTATTTTGGCTGCTGTGGGAGAAAAGCTTGTTGGCCCTGGTGTTAGATTGCTAAAAGTTCAACCTTTGCCACCTGGCAGTATTATCCTGGGGTAACTAGCCTGACGTCTGTGCCTCATCTCTCCCTTTGAAAATGGTAGGGATAATAGTAATTATCTCATAGACTTGTTTGTGAGATTTAAATGATGCATACAAACATGTACAATGCTTAGCCCAGCAATTGGCTCATTGTAAAGGTGCAATGATTCTTACCTTTCAAACACTAAACCATCTATAGTTCATCATTGCTTAAGAAGACGGATTTAATCTGCCCTCTCAAACTGTTTTTCTATGATATACTTTTTTGTTACTGCCTTGTATTTAAAGAGTCACCATCAAAACCCCATTTCATCATTTTAGAGAATTTAAGCACTTTGTTCTTAGTCCCTTAGTCTTAACTTGAACTTTTCCTCTGTAGCCTATAATTTGTTCAGACATAATTCTGGGGATGTCTCTAGACAATCAAAGCTACTAGGACATCTGTAACATCTTTGCTGTGTACCAGTCTTCCTGCCATGTGCTATATCCCTCTCTCTCTTATTCTGAGTTTTATTTCAAGTGGTTCACTCCTTCTCACACATTAATTCCAAATTATGGTTGTGAACTAATCCATTCAAGTGTAATTTGACCACAAATGCAGACAACTTTTCTGTTAAATTTGACCTTTCTGTATCAACATAACTAATATAAAAAAAATCAAGAAAGAAAATGAAGATTTATCATGCTAAAGTAAAATTCTAAAGATTGCTTTTCTCTTTCTTCCTCTTGGGTTCTGAACTCTGCTTTAACAATACTAAAGGAAACCATTTTTGAGTTGTTTTGTTCTCAGATTTATGCTAGCAAACCATATACTTATAATAGACCCCACCAATCATAAAGGATGCTAACATAAATGGAGCATTGACTCTGTGCTATACATTCTATATAGTTCTCTTTACAACACAGTGAAGTTTGTTATTAACCTTAAGACTCAGAACAGAAATTTTCCCCAAGTCCCACAGCCAGTGAATATCAGAACTGAGATTTGGACCCAGGTTAGCCTAAATCTAAAATACTTGCTCTTTCTGTTCTCATTATTCAAGACTACATCAGCCTAATATTCAAGAGAAAAAATGAAGACCACTAACAAATTTATTAAATAGAGATAAACGTGCAACTACTTTGGCTATGTATCTATTAAAATAATTCATTGGCTTAAAATGTGGATTCTTCTCATGTTCCTTGAAGTTACTAAGTGAGACAAGAAATACAGCTGTGAGTGACCAACTCATGTCTCTTGATTATATGTATTCTTTGCTGAAGATCTTTTGAGGTCCACATTTTTACATTAACAAGCAAACCTACTCCTCAATAATGCACTGTTGGAGATCCCAGGTTCTAGAGCTATCAACAGATTGATAGTCCCAATTGACCTCTCCATGCCATTTTTTAATAAACTAGTGATGATAATAATACCAATATCTTAGCTTATTGTGAGAAGTGAATAAGTGGGTATATTTTTGAGCAGCTAGAACAGCGCCTTATTCCTGATAAATGCTCACAAAGGATTAACTGTTCCAATGACTAGAAGTACAACTAGGGCCTCAATGAGTGTCACTGCTGAATTCCCCCTTTGGCAGCTATAAATCTAAAGTGTCTCTAGCTTTAGAAACGATAATCATTCAATTTCATTTGGATTTCTGCATTGCCAACCAAATTAACCAATTCACTGCAGTATTTAGGATTTAAAAAATATCATTTTTAAAATTCTCATTTCCAGACCCTAAAACCTCCTTCTTGTGTATGGCTGTTTTGAGTTGACCAAATATTTAGAAAAAAATCTCTTTAAAATTACCAAGAGAGCAACTTATTCCCCTTTCAAAGATTTTATCACAATGTTTCATGTTAGAAGTTAATAAAAAATATATCACATTTAATGAGGATATCTTCATTTACTCACTTCATATAGACTGGAGATAATTTTCATAAGTAAACTCAGGCACAACTAAAGAAAGCAAAGATATTTATTGAGGCTTAAATATTTTGCTTCATTTTAATGCAAATTGATTTCTTCAAATTCTTAAACTTTCTTAGGATTAAACAGGTGTTGGTTCAATCTATGGGAATAAAGTATTGACACAAGAATGCAAATACTGTAGGGCTGTGAACCAGGCTGTCTTCTCAAAGCTGTTTTTCAAGAACTTCCCAAGATCCCCCTTCTTCTGGGGTCCACACATCTGCCCACCTCCTGCCTGTCACAGGCAGTGCTAGGGACGCGCTTTCCAACTTGGAGTGGCCAAGAGTGGGTCAGATGAAATTTTTACCGGGGAAACCTTCACCGCCTGTCACTGCACTCCTGCCCACGTGCACTCCCAGATTCACACTGATCCTGAGGCTGAGTCAACACACACACACAAAAAAAAAAAATGGCAGAGTAAGCAGCTTTTATCTTCCACCAAGTATTTCCAGTGGTCATGTTTTTAAACCAAAGTTCCATGTTTATTATGTAATTTTAAAAGTCTCCTAGTTCTACAATATTTCTTAAATTGTACGCCCAACTCCCCATGAACATTTTTCTTTTGTAGGAAATTTTGAGATTAATGTAGGAACTCTACAGGTGCCCACTTAGGTTCCAAATCTGACTCTCACACTATTGCGGGACCATGTTGCCTCAGTGTCCTTATCAGCAAAATGGGGATAAGAATAATAGTACCTTCCCCACAAGATTTATAAAGTACCTAAAATATTATTTGAAATGTGGTACCATATGAATTATATTATAATAATTTAATTAGATTTCTTTTATTAAATTATTACAAAAATATTACTATTCTTCAGAATTAACTGTTTCAAATTCTTTTCTTTTTTTAATATATATTTTATTGATTTTTTACAGAGAGGAAGGGAGAGGGATAGAGAGTTAGAAACATCGATGAAAGAGAAACATCGATCAGCTGCCTCCTGCACACCCCCTACTGGGGATGTGCCTGCAACCAAGGTACATGCCCTTGACCAGAATCGAACCTGGGACCCTTCAATCCCCAGGCTGATGCTCTATCCAGTGATCCAAACCTGCTAGGGCTCAAATTATTTTCATGATCCTTTTGATGTTTACTATCATATCTCTAGTTAACATGCTTATATTGCTATTTATTTTTTCAGTTTTAGGGACTTGGTTTTATGGAAGATGAGGATGTTCATTCTCACTTTGCCCCACCATACTCACCCCCACGCCCATGTAACCACACTCATGCACCCACTCACACTCATCCGTAACCCTCCAATACAGTTAGATCATAATTTTGATGAGATCAACACTCATTATTTACCCTATTATGACCTTTTGTAAATCTTATTTACTTTTCCATTCTAAACTTTCATTTGCTTAATTTTTTACATAGTTGCCACTAATTCAAGCCAAATTATCTGTAATTGTCTGAACCTCTTTTTAAAGCATTTAGTGACACCAGGAAGTTATGAATTATGTCATCCTTTTGAAGAAGCTTCTTCCAGAGCCAGTCTGTTCTGATTGCACAGTTATCATCCTGGTCTGTTTCTGGGACTCCTAATTATTTGGATGTTGAACTTTCAGTAATGTTGTTTCAATTTCTTATGTATTTTCATGCGTTTTCTATCCTTGATCTTTGTGCATTACTTTCTAGGAGAACTTTCCATCTGCAAGTATTTCTGTTTGGTGATAATCAATGGGCAGAAAGTCAGAATATATAGAAATTGGCCAAATCCTGTTATCAATAATGTTTGAGGTTGGAGGGCAAGTGATTTAGCTCCTTTGGTATTAATTTCCTCATCTGTAAGCTATAAGGAGTTGTACTAAACTAGGTATTTCTGAGCTTGACTAATTCTATAAAGGTGTCAGAAGCAGATCTCTACCAAGGGCAGAGATAAGTAACACAACTTTCACCCCTTTGCTCTCCAAACAGAGCAGGGTATTTTGGCCTTTTTTCATCTAAGTTTCTAAGATTCTTGTCATTTGATTGCTTTTGCGGGGGGAGATCATGTTCTCATCCCCTTTTTTTAAACTGGTTTTGGTGATGTCAAAGGTTCTTTTTGTCTCTGAAATCCTGTGACTTGATGTAATACCCCTTCTACTGTTCTGACCTTAGAAGCTTGTAGCATGGAAACCTCCCATGGTGACTAGTGATCTGATGCATGTATGATCACAGTAACAGTCCCTTTCATTACATGACATGCGGTTTCTTCCATGGTTCTGGAACTAGACTGTAGGTGCTGAGAAGTCTTGGCAGTCAGCTTGAATTAATAAAGAAATATGGTAATAGACAGGAGGTCTCACATTGCAGGCTTAGGAAAGATTATAATAGCTCTGGCAGTGTGGAAATGGTCCTTAATTTTTTAAGAAACATGGACTACCTCAGCAGGCGGATGCTTACGGATTACTAATCACTTACAGCTCTGCTGGAAACCAGTTATCCATCATCGCAATGTGGACAATGTTGCCGGAGAGAATTTTAGGAGGTTTGAATGCAGAATGCACTGAGAATGCAGCACAAAAAGAGTTATTTCTTCCAGGCGATGAATTGTATTTTGGTCTCGGAGATAAATTGTATCATTAGACATTTTTATGTACTGTCTGGCTGTGTACCGGCACCAATAGCTTCTACTCACCCAATGCTCATTACAAAGTACTAGAAGCAAGTGGCAACTCTTGTCGAGTATCAGGAGACATGGGGATACTAAAAATGAGCAGAATCTCTTCCTACTAAACATTTGTACCTAGAAAGAGTGTTCCAGCAGGTTCTTCCTAATAGCGGAGAGTAGGTAATGCCAGAGAAATTAGGAAAACAATTATACAAGTATTATGAGTATTTCATTGGTCATATTTTATTATATTTTAATGAAAATTACAGAATAAATTAAAGTATAACAAATAGCTAGAGTTTAAAGAGCAGAAAATGTTGCTTAGATGGCGGAAAGAGAATGTACTTAAACACGCAAAGCAATCTTTCTCCAAACCAAAGGGATAATTCAGTAGTAAATATGACCTATGCAATTACAGCTGGCCCTTGGCCAATTCAGGGTAAGTGACACCAAACCCCTGCACAGTTGAAAATTAGTGTATAACTTTTCGCTTCCCCAAAACTTCACTACTAATAGCCTACTGGTGACCGGAAGCCTTGCCTATAATATAAACAGTTGATTAACACATATTTTGTATATTTTATGTATTACATAATGTATTCTTAGTATAGTAAGATAAATTAAATATTATTTAAAAATTCTAAGAAAGATAAAATACATTTACAGTATTTATTGGAAAAAATGTGTATGTGAATGGACCTGCACAGTTCAAACTTGTGATTTTTTCAAGGGTCAACTGTAATAAAAAATAGGATTATAATTTTTATTTGGAAAATATATTTTATTTTATAATTAATATATTTTTAGGGTACAAAATGGAAGCATGCAGAAAAATAAGAATATAAAAACACTAGTACTACTTTTTCATTCTTTCCAAGCTGGTAATTCTTTTGCAACTTATTTTACAAGGTTGTAGATATGGTTAAGATGGGTGGTTCTCAAACTTTAGTATCAGATCCACCTGGGCAGCTTGTTAAAGCACAAATGGGGGACACCCCAAAGTTCTGACCTATTAGGCCTTTTGGGGGTTCCACTTCTAACAAGGTCTATTGGATGCCAATACATCTGGTCTCCTGATTGGCTATTTGAAGCAAGAATAGAGTTCAAGGTCACAGATTCCTAAAGATAGTCAGCCAGACCTCATGTCCTCATTATTTCTTCCCGCTGATTCCACAAAATAGAAAGTGATTGATTTATACCAGCAAATCAAATGAACTTATATCATCTATTAAGACAGATGGTGTGATACCAGAGAAACAAACAATCACTGAAGTTATTTGTTTTCCTTTTAATCACCAAAGATGGAAAATCTAGTTATTCAGTCCTGGGAACCAGGAAAATCCTTTCAGGCTCAGAAAATCACTCACTGGCTCATTTTCTTTCATCACCATGTTTTACTCATCAGAAAGAAAAAGTATGAACTACAAATCTGTGAGTCTTATATCTGTTAATTATTGACTAGAAGACTTTATGGCAAATGGTAGGTTTCAGCTTTGATAAATAATGGGTTTGATTCTGCCCAATGACAGATGTGTGTAATTCTCATTAAAGTCAGTGGCAGTTGCACAAAAACATCAAAGCAAAACAGTGTCTTTTACAGAATGTTCTCATTTGGTAAATTATTCACTATCTCCCCAACAGTAGAAACATATGCTATTGTTCTCTGTGGGGAACAAGAAAAACTCTTTTAGGCAGGATGTAGTTTCAAATTTTTGACTTGGAATGTGCAACTAAGATATGGCATAAAAAGTTTACACTCAGAAACCCTTAAATAGATAGGAATTAATAACTGTATTGAACGCTGCCATACTTGCGCTATGGAGCAGGAGGGTTAGTGGCTACCTGGATGGAGACCTGCTTATCTCTGGATTTTCCAAATATCAAGCCAGTCCAATGGTCTTTAACAAAATTTGGCAACTACCAACAGCATTTCAATCAGTGACTGAGACATCTAAAGGGAACGTGGTCATTGAAAAATGTAGATGCAGCTGATAAGGTTAGTAGGTTTAAATATTAAGCAGCAAGTTGGGAGTCTGAGCTGAATTCTTGTCCTCATTTTATCATTGAGAGTCTCTGTACCTAGAAGTGCCTCAATTGACACGTCTATAAAAATGGAGAAAATACTGGCTGTCTATTCTGTCCCCCTGGGAAGCTGTGCCCAACAATATTGGAAAACATGTTGAAATAATCAAAAACACTAAATTAATTAGAAAAATAAGCAAATTCTCACTGTCAGGACTCTTACATAAATACATAAACCTTTCCCTCTGATTGCCAGGCTAGGTTTGTGGGGATATGAGTCTCCTTTAACATAGCCTTTCAGAACCTGAGGTCTTCTGCAATGACAGATATTTAATCATTAAATGGGATGACGGCCAAGGTCTGGATGTCTGTGTATATGACCAACTGTCCCCAACCCAACTAAATGTTTCTCTAATTCTTCATCAGCAGTATATTTTCATAAACTTAAGGAAACAAAGAAAGAAAAAACTCTAAAAATAAGTAAAATGAAAGACTGTCTTATGTTTATTCTTTGTTTGTTCCACCACCATTCTCACAAGTAGACCTTATTTTGAGACTCTTTGTTTAACTGCATTTTTTTCAGATACTCCAGTACTCTATAATTATTTGTAGTTCACAGCATAACTTTTAATTAGAAATGGCTGTTTATAAACCATTTAAATGGTTTCTAAATAAAACTCAAACTTTCATAAAGCAGCAGTACTTGAGAAGAAGGTGGAAACAAAGTCAATGCAAGTAGTATTTTCTTCCTTCAATATGAAAGTGCTATTGGAAGTGATGAGACTCCTGTCTGATGTAGAATTGCATGATGGGGGAATAGGTATGAGTACATTCAGTGTGTTCAACATGGCATTGGTGTAGGACAACTGGAGAGAGGAACATGCATAAATGAACTAGATTTGACTGCTGCTTCTTCAGTTCTCTTGAAGTTTTCAGGCGAAATGGCATTGAACTGTCATCCACTGCTGTTTAATCTGTGGGCTCTGCCCGAGTTTATTTTGAAATGCTGTGCAAGTCTTATTCTATAGACCCTGGGATGTGATTATTTAAATGCAAAGTTGTGAGCAACAGTGAAACCACCTGCTCTGTATTGCTGTTTCCAGGCGAGAGGCATCTGTAAGACTGGGGTCAAAGGGGCTCATTCCACATTCTGCACGCCCCAATGTGGAAAGAATATCTGCTGTCAACGTGGTCTTAGAGAACTGGTTCCATTTGGAGCATATTTGGAAAAGAGGAGTTTCATGACATAACTTCAGAACGACACTGTTTCCTTCCTCCTTCTCCTAGTCCTGTCCTCGTCCACTTGCTCCCCTTCCCACCCTTCTCCTCTCTCCTCCTCTCCTGTTTTCCTCTTCTTCCCCCTCATCTCTCTCCTCCTGCTCTTCTATTTCTTCTTTATCTGTTTTTAGAGCCATGGACCTTGTGGTATCATGATTAAAGTTCCCTGATAGATGCATGGACCTCCCATCTCTGCTCCCCCTCAATTACAGTGTTTCTCAAACATCACTGTGCCCAGGAGTCCCCTGGGTAAAATGCTGATTCTGATTCAGGAGGTTTGAGATAGGGAGAGATTTTGCATTCAAACAAGCTCCCAGGTGATGCTGATGCTCTGTGATCCTAAGAAAAGTATAGTTTAGATTTATACCAGCATTGGGGTTTAATATGGTAGGTCAAAATTTTTTAAAATATATTTTTATTGATTTCAGAGAGGAAGGGAGAGGGAGAGAGAGATAGAGACACCAATGATGAGAGAGAATCATTGATCAGCTGTCTCCTGCATTTCCTCCCCCTCCCCCCAATTGGGGATTGAGTCCACAACCCGGGTATGTGCCCTGACTTGGAATTGAACCATGACCTCCTGGTTCATAGGTCGATGCTCAAACACTGAGCAAAAATGGCTGGGCTCAAAAGGATTTAAAGTGAAATACTCATATCATAATCTATATCATTTTTTATGTAATTATTCTTACATATTAAATATAATACTCTTTCTGAAAAATACAGTAAGGCTTTTATAGTAAACATGGAGGACAGAGAGGCTGCTGGAGGCAAAGTAAAAGTGGATACATGAAGGAAGAGAGAGAGAAATCTTACGTGGTGAGACCTCAAAATTACAAGAAGTAAATCTTTCTGTCAAATTCAATGGATTGATTCTCAATAGCCTATGTCTTGGAGGCAGGAAGCAGTAATTCCTGGCCTTGATTCTACTGACTCTGGCAGGAGACCTTTGCCTTTTTAGCGATTTTATTCACAATGGACATTTCTGTTACTAGGCCCCCACTTCCTTTCAGATGTAGAGGATTGCTGCTCCCCACCTCCATGCTGCGCCAGGTTAAGAGCAGCTTCAGTTGTCAGGCCACCAGACAGGACTCCCTGAGAGGGAAGCTGCACCTTGGAGCACAGTCCCTTTCATCTGAGTTTCCCGAGTGGATGAGTCTAAGACCCCACGCTGCGCATCAGCCGGTGTGACCTCGCCTGAGCCCATTCTCTCTCTCGTCACATGTTGCTTCTACAGTCGACGTGGACACCAATGCGTCTCTCTTTACACACATTCATTGTGTGCACGGCACATATTTTGACAGAGTCTTCTTCTTTCACAAGTTTACTGTAAACACAATTAGAGCATATATAAATGAAAGCGATGGCAGTCCTTCAGACTGGTTTTTGAAGTTCCCAGGCGTGCTGTTGGGCTCTTTAATTGCTTACTAATGGAAAAATATCATTGTTAGCAAAGCATAAATCATGGCAATTTTGGCCCACTGGAGGCTAGAAGCAGCACAAGATGCGATAATTAAGATATACTAATAGATCTGGCAATTTCTATAATAGGAGCTTTTAACAAGTAGGAAAAATGGCATCTCTCTTTGCTACAGTGAGGCAACAAATAAAAAAATGACATTTTTTCATGCAAAAGAGATTACCTACTCAAAGAAACAGGAGCAGTCTATTTTTTCCTTTCTCATTCTTTTTGTTTTCCTGGCCATATGGCAGCTTATGAACACAGCTTCAGGTTGAGAATAGCTTCAGCCTTGTAAGGACTAGACAGGTCTGTTATTTGGAACCTATTCTTTTTTTAATGGCCAGAAAACTGCAACTAAGAGACAACATGCCTGGCCTTAGTTAGGAGCAGAGCTGGGACTAGAAACCTGATTTGAAGTGAAGGGCTCTTTCCATTCAGGTAGCCTCATCTTTCACTTAAGATGCTCACGTCTTCAAACTATGTAC
Source organism: Myotis daubentonii (assembly GCF_963259705.1). Taxonomy (NCBI): domain Eukaryota; kingdom Metazoa; phylum Chordata; class Mammalia; order Chiroptera; family Vespertilionidae; genus Myotis; species Myotis daubentonii. The sequence continues at coordinate 87,266,538 of NC_081847.1, forward strand.
ATGCCTTTTTTATTTTACAACACCACCTCCCTTTTCAGTGATGTCTGGAATACATATTTTAAGCCATATTGGTGCTGGACATCACCGACAATATTTGGTTTGCATAGTACAAGATTATTCAACTTTAAATACTAGGGACTAAAGACCCACACCTTCTCTTGAAGGACAGGGACAGGATTTTACCCCAGACTAACACTGATGACTCCCTGGGGTCTCTAAAGTGAAAGGAAGGGTCTGTGTTAAACTGAGGAGTGTGCTGTGCCTTTTAGACCTGATGTTCAGGAGCTGTATGCAAACCAACAAAAAGCACTCTACTTTCCCCTTGATGCATATGTAAATTCAATTAGCATTCATTAGAATTATGTACGCACAGGAGGGGGCATACTACAGAGGCAAGCAGCTTCAGTTCTGCTTAACACCTGTCCAATCTTTCATCAAGGGCTCCAGAATGGTTCAGACCATGAATTTTTTCTTTCGTTTCACTAACTTATTTTCCTCGTTGTGTTTTATGCTCTCTATTTATCCCTTAGCCGAAGCACCTGCTATATATATGTTGTATGTCAGTGCTTGGTGCCAAGTAATAGCAATAGAAGATAATCATAACCCACATTTTATCCTCCCAATGGAATTCATCACCTGGTGGAGGAGAAATACAGAAGTCAAAAACATGCAAGCAGATACATATAAAATTTCAAACTGTGGTGTAATCCATGAAAGAAAACCCTGGCGCAGAGAGCAAGCATGCTTAGTTATTTTATAGGGTGATCTGGGAGTAATCGGTGAGCTAGGGGAAGAGAACTTCAGATAAAGAGAAAGGGGGTGAGTTGCGGGCAAGGTCAGCCTATTTCGGGAATGAAAGGAGGTAGATCATGAAGCTGGAGCATAGGAGGTGAGGGACCCAGAGGCACAAGAAAAGGTGAAGAACTGGGCAGGGAGCAGGCCTAGGCCAAAGCCAAAAGTTTGAATATTTATTTAACTATAACGGAAAGTTGTTAAAGGATTTTAAGTGAAGGATTGTTATCATTTTAACTTTAAATAGATTCCTCCCCTGTAGTAGTGGTTATGTGAGTGGATGTGTGATCAGATGGCATAGAACTGTACACACTTATGTGTCATTGTTAATCTTCTGGTATTGATATTTACTGTAGCTATGGAAGAAAAAACTACTGGGGAAATTGAGTGAGGGATACATGGAAACCTCTCTGTATTGTTTTTGCAGCTTCCTATAAATCTGCAATTATTTCTAAATAAAAAAGTTAAAACCTATTTTCTAGATGCTCGCAGAGAGTGGAATATAGTGGCATGAGCTCAAGCGGAGACCAGTGAGGAGGCCATTTTGATGGTACTGATGAGAGGTGTTCAGGACTGTGGTGGTGGCAACAGAGAAAGAGAAATGGATGGGCAGGGCATGTAGATATCAGGATATATGTCATATATATGTCAGGATGTGTGTGTGTGTGCGTGTGTGTGTGTGTGTGTGTGTGTGTGAGAAAGAGAGAGAGAGAGAGAGAGAGAGAGAGAGAGAGAGAGAGAGAGAGAGAGAGACTTCCTGAAATATTAGATGTAGGAAATAGGATTTTCACCTCAGCAATGGTTTACAATGTGGAGTTATTAATTTGAAGATGTCTGGGGAAGAATAGATTATTTAAACCAAAGAAGTAAATCATTTCACAAATGAAGGAATGGAAGATTGTACAGATATCTCTGAACGTTTGAATAGGAAATGGGTGTTGACTAGATTTGGCAATACAACATGTTGATTATCTCAATAGAGAAACTTGAGGGGTAGTGAACATTTGGGAGAAAATATGAAGTAGGCAACTCTGGAATAGAGAAATGTAGTGATAGCTAGAGATAGATATAGAATCAAAATATAGACGGTCCCTGACTTGTGACTTACTATTTTATGACTTTTGAATTTTGATCTTTTCTGGGCTAGCAATATAAGGTACAATAGTCTCTTGTGATGCTGGACATCAGCAGCGATATGCTTTTGCCCAACTGTAGGCTAATGGAAGTGTTCTGAGCACATTTAAGGTAGGTGAAGCTAAGCTAAAATGTTTGGTAGGTTAGGTGTATTAAATGCATTTTTCTTGATATCTATTTACTTACTATTATTTTTCTATTGGTTCAGTGATTTCAATATTTCCCTTTGTCTTTTCTTATGCTTTTGTACAATTAATCATTTTATAAATGATCAATTTTTCACTCTAATAACTTATTAGTTATATATTTATTTACTTTTTTTTTTAGTGGATACCCTCGAGATATCAATGTGTGCCTTTGATTTATGATAATTCATATTATTGCTATCAATAATGGTGGAACCTTTCAATAGTTGAACTGCATTGGCCCCTCCATCTCCTCTGTTTATTGTCATGCACTTTAATTCTAAATACACTGAAGTCCTTAAGATATTAATCCCCATTAAAATATAGTTACCCACATATTTACCCTTTCTGTTTCTACCTGATATTTCCTTCTTTCCTTCCACTTAGAATTCGCTTGTTTCAGGTTTGCTAGTGACAAATACTCAGATTTTGTTTTATTATTATTCTGAAAATGTGTTTATTTTATCTTTACTTACATATTAAGTAAGTGTATGTTTGAGTGGTGTAGGATTCTAGGTTAGCAGTTTTTTATTGTTGTTGTTGTTTTTTACTTTTATCATTTCTGTTGAGAAACCAGTAGTAAATTTATTGTTTTTTTTCTTTTAGAGAAATGTCTGTTTTCTCTGTTTTTAATGTGTTTTTCTGGGTTTTGGCTTTTGGCAATTTAATTAACTGTGTGTGTGTGTGTGTGTGTGTGTGTGTTGGTGTTGTCTTTCTTGGAGTTCACTGAGATTCTTTAGCGATATTATTCCTCATCTTGATTACAACCCAGCCATTAAGTTAATGCTCTTTCAATTTGGAAAATAGCCATTATGTCTTCAGCTACTGCCTTTGCCTCTTTTTCCCTCTCTCAATAGTATTCTAGTTACCAGCGTACTATGTGTTTTATAGAGTCCCACCATCTTTTATTTACTTTTCTGTATTTTCCAGTTTAAAAAAAAAATGCTGAGCTTTTCTATTGACTTTCTCCATTTTATTAGCCTTGTTTTATGCAGTATCTAATTGGCTGATAAAGTCTTTTATTGGGTTCTTAATATTAGTTGTTATGTTTTATAGTTCCAGCATTTTCATTGGAATCTCTTTACACATTTCAATTCTCTAGTGAAAATAGTCATTCTTTGCATCTGTTATATGAAACTTGTTCTTTATTTTTTTCAACTTTGAAATAAATTACCTGGTTCACTGTGGGCCTATTTCTATTAACTTTTTAAAAAAATAGTTATATTGTCCTGTATCTTGTCATGTCTATTACTTTTTAATTAAATGCTAAATAGTGTGTGTCCCTTGGCCTGGCCTGCGAGATCAGGCCAAAACTGGCTCTTTGACATCCCCCGAGGGGTCCCAGATTGGGAGAGGGCACAGGTCAGGCCAAGGGGCCCCACCAGTGCATAATTAGGGCCAGGGAGGGATGTGGGAGGTTGGCCAGCTGGGAAGGGACCACGGGAGGGCTCCAAGGTGTGTCTGGCCTGTGTCTCACTCAGTCTTGGTCAGCCAGACCCCAGCAGCAATCTAACCTACTGGTCGGAGCATCTGCTCCCTGGTGGTCAGTGCATGTCATAGCGAGCAGATGAGCAACCTTAGCGTATCATTAGCATATTACACTTTGATTGGCTGAACAGCCAAGCAGTCAACCAGACACTTAGCATATTAGGCTTTTATTATATAGGATATTATATATATATATATATATATATATATATATATATATATATATAGAGAGAGAGAGAGAGAGAGAGAGAGAGAGAGAGAGAGTTTATTTATGTTCTGTTATCTTCCTGCCCAGAGGTTTTACTTATTTCTCTGCTAGAAAGATAGAGTGGAAGCTGAATCATGACTGAATTGCATTTTCTCTTACTTGCTTTTATTCCTAGGATGCAGTCCTTCAGGGCTTTCAACAAAGAGCCTGGTGTGATCACTTGGACCTCTCCCCTGATGGGTCTCACACTCTAAACCCTGTCTCTTCATCAGCCAAGGGCTATCAGAACACTTTATTCTGCATCCTAGCAGCTTTATTACTGGCTTTCTATCCTCCCATAAAGCTTCAGAATCTGACATACATCTTGAGGAGAAAACTGACATTGTTTCAGCCTTTCGTTCCTCTTCTCAGCAGGACTCTAACTGTGCCAGTCTTCATTTCTGTCTCTGTAAGACCCCAAAAAAGTCCTCGTGGGTTCTCTGGCCCCACCTGTAGCCCTCTGTGCAGGCAAAGCCTGACTTCTTGGGGTCTTTCCCTGCACCAAGAATTGCAGAAGCCCCATGAAAAGGCTTCTATAGAACATTGGCTCACTTATAAAGTTCTCCTTTTCCTGAAATCTTGACCCTTTTCGTTCTCATTGTTTCAGCAAAAATCTGATACGTTTAAGCAAGGTTTTGTTTGTTTGTATTTTTCCCAACGTTTCTAGTTTGTTTTGGCAGGACCTATGGTTGGCTATCGGATACTCCATATTACCGACAGAAGCAAACATTCCAGAACAATGCCATTTTACAAAATAAATAACCCGCAGGGGTTTTGCCCATCAGTTGAGGAGGGGGTTTGGGGAGTTTTAAAGGTTTTGCAGGCTGACTACGTTTCTTAGCAATCTGGAAGTTTGTGAAGCATTGTTCTGGACACATTGTCAGCTGGCGTCAGGGAATTCCAACCCTGGCTGAGTCGCTTACTATCTGTGACCAAGGTACTAGATCTCTCTCCACCTCACTTTCACCAGCTGTTAAATGGGGAGAGATAAACCTGCTTCCTATGTTTGTAAGGATGATTAAAGAAGAATATATTTATTGATTGCTTACTTTTATTATAAGAAATACTTTATGTATATTATCTCACTTTAATGTGCTATGCACCCTACCACATACTAAGGATTCAGCAAGGAGTAACGATGTTATTACTCATCTTGATTACAACCCAATCTCTGTTTTGACCTCAGGTGAAATCGCGAAGCACCCCATGGTTCCATTCCTCATAGCTTACTCTTTTAAGTACAGGATATGAATAATGTAAATACAAGTCAAATAAAATTGTTTAATGAGGACACATAGAGTTGGTGCTGCCATTAGCAATCAAAAAATGTATAAATAAACAAAAATCACAAAAAGTAAAGCTCATTGTTCATACTTTGATACTCAGGATAATGTCGAACTATGCAGTATGTTTTTCTATATCTGGTACTTTTTCAAAATAGCATAGCTAGTCTTACAGGGGGGCTGAAGAGGCACTATATGCTAAGACGTCAGAAAGGTATTAGCACTAAATCCTTAAAATGCCAGGTTTTGCTTTGTGGTTGACATGACATGTTGGGCCTCTGCCTGGTGAATTTTCACCCAACCACTTGCACCTGTGTGGTTCACAAGTTGGGGTGTCAGCAGCTCCTGGGGTGGTGGTATTTACACTCCATCTTGCCTGCCCTGTATATCTGATCTGCTGACATCTGCTAAGGAGACAGTGGCGGGAGGACATGCATGTGAAATCACGGTGAATACAGCCTGCATTTCAATGAGCCGAGGCTGCTGCTATCTCACCATTTATTTTGTGGCATTTGGAGCTTTGACAGGTGATGTCCAATATGTTTCTCATCAGTTTAAATCTCAATATTCACTGTTAGATGTTTGACCCTAACAGCTTTTGTTAAAAAGAGAATTGTGCTTGTTCACACCATAAAGAATTGGCCTTTTTTGCATCTTCAAAAAAAGATATTCGGGTATAACATATAAAGGAAACAAGCTGTTTTACATATAATGAAACATAATTATCAAAGGAACAGTGTCAATAGAAAAAAATGAATCATTACCTTAATGTAAGTTTCTAATTTTCAGTTTTTATTTAAAAAAAGTATATTTTTATTGATTTCAGAGAGGAAAGGAGAGGGAGAGAGAGATAGAAACATCAATGATAAGAGAGAATCATTGATCACTGCCTCCTGCACACCCCCGCTCCCCTACCCCCCCCCCCCCACACACACACACACTGGGAATCTAACCTGCAATCTGGGCATGGGCCCTGATTGGGAATCGAACCGTGAACTCCTGGTTCATAGATCCATGCTCAACCACTGAGCTACACTGGCCCGACTAACTTTTCATTTTGACTTAGTTTGCCTCCGTTACAGTGGCTTTCAATTGCCAACACATAAACCAGAGATTCCCTTTCTGTCCTTGTCCTACCCATCCTCTGTTAAGGACTGCTTTTTACAGGTTAGGATGAATCCCAAGATAATTCTGTCAGTAATCGGTGCTGATTATCCAACCAACCAGATTATTATTTTTTTTAATATATATTTTATTGATTTTTCACAGAGAGGAAGGGAGAGAGATAGAGAGAGTTAGAAACATCGATGAGAGAGAAACATCGATCAGCCGCCTCCTGCACATCTCCTACTGGGGATGTGCCCGCAACCCAGGTACATGCCCTTGACCGGTATGGAACCCAGGACCTTTCAGTCCGCAGGCCGACGCTCTATCTACTGAGCCAAACCGGTTTCGGCGAAAATCAGAATCTTTGATAAAATGGTCTGAACCTTCCTAGTCATGTGGTGGCCGAGGTACAGTAACAGCACCACCACCAGGAGCTCGTGGGAAGTGCAGCCCCTCCAGCCCCACCCCAGAGAGTGGAATGAGAACCCTCTCTGTAACCAGAGCCCCAGGAGATACATATGCAAACTAAAGTGGAAGAGGAACCCTTGACACAGGATTGACATTTTTCTCTAACGGGCCAGAGAGTAAATATGTTGGATTTTGGGGGGGCCACACAGTCTGTGGCGATTCCTCAGCTCTCCTGTGAGAGCTTGGAAGGAGCCCTCGACAGTGCATAGAGAATGCGTGAGGCCTTGCTCCATTATAGATTTACTTATGGACGCTGACATTGTAATTGTATCTCATTTTCGCATGTCACAAACCATTTAACTGTGTAAACCATTCCTAGCTCACAGGCCATACAAGAATAGGTGGCAGATTGGACGTAGTGTGCAGGCCCCTGACCTAGGTTACACCCTTGCTTTCCTTCCTTAGGGATGCTATCGAGCCTCAGTACCTCTCTTAGCTTATCAGACGAACATATCAAAGTACTGTGCCTGAGGACTTAAACAACAGAAGTTTACTTTTTCATGGTTCTGGGGGCTGGAAATCCCAGATGGAGGTTCCACAGGGTTGGTTTCTGGTGAGAGCGAACTCCCTGTTTGTAGCCAGAGCAGCATTCTCACTGTGTCTTCACAGGATGGAGAGAGGGAAAGAGGACAGGGGCAGGGGAATGGGGAGCTGAGAGAGAGGGAGAGGGAGAGGGAGAGGGAAAGGGAGAGGGTGAGCTCTGGTGTCTTATTTTTTTTACAAAATCTATTGGGGTGACCCTTGTCAATAAAACCATACATGTCTCAAGTGTTCAACTCAACAACACATCATCTGCATACTGCATGGTGCACTCACCACCCAAATTCAAGTCTCTTCCCACCACCATTTACCGCCCCCCCTTCCCTCTTCTACCCCTCCCCCACTATGGTGTCTTTTCTTACAAGAACATTAATCCTATTAGATCAGGGTCTTACCCTGATGACTTCATTTAGCCTTAATTACTTCCATAAAGACCTTATGTCTAAATACAGCCACATTAGGGAATACTGCTTTAAGATATGGATTTGGGGGGACACTATTTAGTCCATGGAAGTGCCCAACATAGTTTCCACTACCATTTTTTTCTCATCGTACCACCCACAATGATCTCCACCCTCCGTGATGTCCCTTGCTCTTGTTAACTGAGTCTCTTTTTGGTACTTAAATTAAGGCTTATAAATGTATTATAACATCCCGTCCCTTCAACCAAAGTGTAAGCTCCTTGAAGCAGACAGCACTGATCAAGGATCAGGAGCTCACACAAGTTCCCATTGCTGGCTGAGCTTACTAGTTAAAGATTACCACCTAGAAATGGCACAGCCCGATCTTTCCTGCTTGGGGAGGTCACGAAGGCAGGTTCTGAGCATTCTTTCAGTCTATTGCCACCATCTTGGGGGAGAGGTGTGAAGGTACACCTGTCTTCCTTATGGAGGGATTAGCGACTAAGCATCAGAGGCTCATTTTGAAGAGCCAGTGCTTTGTAGTATCTGACACATGGAGGGGACTTGGCTCTAGTGCAGGCCTACTGTGTGTAACCTTCACCATTTCACTCACCTACTTTTCTGACGCAATAAGACCAGCTACTCCATGCCCTGGCCTTCGGATGGAGTGTTCTTTCTCCTTTTCTGCACCCCTCTCCTCATCAGGGGCCTATTTGGCAGCCATCCTTAACACAAGGTCCTTGCTTAACAAAGACCTTCCAGTGCATGGTATTTACTATTAATGTTGCAACATTGTTGGCTATCAATCTTCAATATGAGGTCACAGTGAGCTGATTCTCTAGGGCACCATTCTGTATTGTTCCCTGCTGTAGATTTCCTAGTGTTTTGCCCCATCTCTTTATAATGACTCCCAAGATAGAGCTTCTCTCACTTGCTTTGGAAATGTTTGCATTAGTGGATCATGGTGCAAGCAGATGGGGACTCGTGTAGAGTCCCCATAAATCACTCTCAAGGGTTATCTATGCCACAGTTACGATTTAGAGCCTGAGGGAAGAGTGAATGACTTCAGCATAAACCCTATATTTCTCAGCTGCTTTTCTGGCTTTTAGATGAAATTGTCATGAATTAACACTTCCCTGCCTCTACCCTTTTATTTCCTCAGTAAGTTCAACTGGCATTAGGGTCCCTGATTCTATTTGATTTTAGGCATGCAGTGCTCTTCTGGAAACAATTGTCACTAGGTTTTCTGCTCACACCAAGGAGAAATGCAGGTGACCGGGCACAAGTATTCTTGGCAGTTAACAAACATTCACCACAAAGTGGCTGCACCTGCATTTCCTTCTGGAGGTGAGTTCTTGAAAAATGCCTACAAACAGTGTAGCCTCCAGCCAGGGGTTAGGACACATGCAAGAATTTCATGAATGGCAAGAGAAGACGCAGAACAAAAGTGCTTTGAGGAGAAGCCATGTATTAGCAACCAGAAGGAATGGCCTCCTAGGGAGGAATTCACCTCTTTGATATTTCATTCATTCCAGATTTATCACGTCGGGAAGCAGGCAGTCCTGTAGGATCTAATTTAGAAGAAATAAAAAAGGAAATAATTAGAAACATAATACTTGTTGCAGGCAATGCCAAACGAGCTTCCATTTTTGTGAAATTATTTTTGTGCTAATAACTATGCCTCTTTAGCCTCCAGTTCAGTTTCTTGGATATATTCTTTCTGCCTTTCTTTCCATGCAAAAAAAACTGTAGATGAAAACAATTTTCTATCAAAAATTAACTTGTGTCATTTAAAATTATGATACATGAACTTGAATATCATTTATTTAATACTAAAGCACTGGTAAAATGATTAAAAAATTATTTTTGTTTAATCCAGCGGTAAGGAGAGAGGGTTGGAATACTTCTGTATGATCTTGTACAAGTGACTTAGACTTTTGGATCCTCAATTTTCTCACCTGCAAGATGGGGATAAACTATGTGTTTTCTAAAGAATTGAAAGCATTAAGCAATGTCTCCAAAGTACTTAAAGTAAATGACACATGCACATAATGGATGGTCAATAATTTGTGATGATTATAATTATTTCAAATAGTTAAAGTGGAACTTTACAAATAGGTTAATGGCCACTGATTCTAATATGTCAGAGATGCGACCAAATAACTGTGTAACATTGAAAGGAAGGAGGAAAAAGAAGTCATCTCTTAGAGCATCTTTATTGGAAATCTTTGCATGTTGCTAATTTTGTATTAGAGATTTTATTCATCGGTTCCTGTTCAGCCAAGTGCATGGTTTACTCGTCATTGCTGAAATGATAAGCAACAGTATGTTTATTCCTAAAGACTCACAGGACTCTTTTATTAAAGATGGAGCAGGTATCTGGCAAAGAATTGGAGTATAGTAAATTGTGAAACAAATGATATGCCAGAATCAATTTACTGCACTCCCCGAAATATACAATCGCTTTCTCTCTATTCGTTTCAAGCATGGACTTCTAAGCACACCTCATTTGCATGCATCACACAGAAATGAATGCCTTTTTTTTGTCTCTCTTAAGGAGAAGTTTATGCCACAGAAGGTAATGTGAAAAAAGAGAATAGCTATCCAGTCGCATATCAGTCTTCTGAACTGTCACTGGGGAACGGGAGAGCAGATGTAATCATCAAGGATCAGTGTGAGGAGGATTCTTGAGAATGGCAGCTGCCTTTTTACTGCTGGGAAACTGAGTCACAGAAAGTGGAAGTAGTGTGGGTGCCTCCTGAAAAAGGAGGAGTCACATTTACTCCCATGCCTATCATGTTTGAGGCCTCTTTTCTTTTCTCTCTAATTTGTTGCTATCACAATGTCTGGCTGGATCTCTCTCTTAATTAGTTGTTGCTTAAGGTAATGCTATAGTTTCTTTAATCTGTAGCATATGATGGAAAACAGACTAATCAGCATTCACCCACTGATTTATGTATGGTTCTTCTTTGTCTTAGGGTAGTCTAGGTTACCTTGATTATCTGGATGAAGTAATTAAAATAAAGAGGTGAATGATGTCTTCCCTAGGCATTAAAAGTTACCCGAGCATCTACTGATTCTTGGAGGAAAGTGAATGGCTAAACAAAAGTTCTTAGTCAGGGAAACCCTGGGATCCTGACTCACGGCTCCATGTTTTCACATATGTTTAGAACAGTGGTTCTCAACCTGTGGGTCGCAACCCCTTTGGGGGTCGAACGACCCTTTCACAGGGGTCGCCTAAGACCATCGGAAAACACATATATAAAGACATATTGTTTTTGTGATTAATCACTATGCTTTAATTATGTTCAATTTGTAACAATGAAATTGGGGGTCACCACAACATGAGGAACTGTATTAAAGGGTCGCAACATTAGGAAGGTTGAGAACCACTGGTTTAGAAGATACAGCAACTCAGAAACTTGATTTTTATACTCCATGTTGAGCAATGGTTTGCTTTATAGACATTTCAGTGGATAACTTGGTTCTAAGACTTTCTGTTTTAGCAACTTTGAATTAAAGAAATTGTAATCTAGAAGAGGAATATCAGAGAAAACAAAGAAGGAGAAAATGTTTCATTCACCTCTGTAGGAACAAGAATATTGAATACATTTCAAAGACCATGAGATATAAATAAGAACATCTTAACTCATTTTATTTCCATGGTGTGGGTGTCCATCTCTATCAACCTTTCCCATGGAGCTATGTATCCTAAAATTTCCTTGATTGCCAACACTATTTTAAGAATTTGTCATTTTGCAAGTACATTGGCTTCAAGGAGTGGAGGTGGGAGATATCCTTGTCTGAGAGGAGGGTTTTTATGATAAAATACATTGGGCCACTGCACTTCCAGAATTGGTCCTTCCATCCATTATCCAGGAGTAAAGGATGTTTGCATCATGCCTGTAGAAATAGCAGTGTTGCAAATAGGCAATTCATTGTTGGTTCCAATTTGGAAGCTGACAGATACTTGCTTTATTGCCCTGTCACATGCAAAGTCTATGTTTCTGCCTACACAGCACAAGTCAGGAGCCTACATAATTCTTCCGGGATATTCTAAAAGCCCCGGGGAGGGAGTTTATGCTGTATATATTTGACATTCAGAATCGGAAGGGGAAGTGAATTCAGTGACACTCTGGGAGAATTTCCAAATATTCCAAAACAGTGTTTTTGCAGTTCCTCCTATTTGCATTCTTTAGTTTGTGCTGTACTGCTAAATGTTTGCCTTTGTCATACATTTGTCATGTACTTGCCATTTGGGGTTTTGATTCAGGAAAATAAACTAATGTATTTAGCTGCTTTGCTTCTTAAAGGGGTCAATTTCACCCAAAGGGGCTGAAGAGCCAAATCAAACTGGGGAGAAATATATTTTATTATCTCATTTTCCCTTTTATTAAAAGAAAACATACATAAAAATCTGTACCAGAATATCGGTGTCTATTTGATACCAAAGTGAAATATTCCACTTGTAAGGCAATGAAAATCATAGAAATTAGAAGTTGAATGACTGTATGATTCATCATCTAAACTAGAATACTTTTGAGAGTGAAAGTTCATCGCGTTGCTCATGTTTTAGGCAAGTTGGAATTGAATCACCCTTCTTAGATGTGTTTTATGTTGCTGATCTAAAAATGTATGCTTGCCCTGGCTGGTGTGATTCCGTTGATTGGGTATCATCCCATGCACCGAAGGGTCACTGTTTGATTCCCAGTCAGGGCACATACCCAGGGTGCAGGTCAGATTCCTTGTTGGGGCATGTGAGGGAGGTAGACAATAATTGTTTTCTATCATATTGATGTTTCTTTCTCTTTTTCCCTCTCCCTTCCTCTCTCTCTAAAAATTAATAAAAAACATTTTGAAAAAAATAATAAAAATGCATGCCCTAATGTTGTAAAAATTTCCATATTGCCTTGAGCTATCTACAGATTCAATGCAATCACTGTCAAAATTTCAGTGGCATCTTTTTATGGAAGTAGAACAAACAATTCTAAAATTTCTATGACCTGAATGGCAAAGCAACCTTGAGAAAGAAGAATAAAGTTGGAGGCATTACACTCCTTGATTTCAAACTATACTACAAAGCTAAAGTAATGAAAATAGTGTGGTATTGGCATAAAAACAGACAACCATATAGATCAATGGAACAGAATAGAGAGCCCAGAAATATACCCAAGCATCTATGGTCCATCTCTTCTTGATTTTTGTCCCTTCTTCATGTTGACATATTCAGCCCACTTTGGTCTCCGAGATCTAATTTTCCTGTTTCCTTCTCTTAATTCTTTTCTCTTTCCGCCCCTTCCCACCTCAAGTTCAGAGGATCTTTGCCAAGTATGTACAGGGGCAGAAGAAGGGAGATGATTGCTGGACATCCTGGATCATTTATTCTTCTAATATTCTGCTTATATGTGGACCAAGCTCCTTCCCTCCATCAATAAAAGCCAAGAATTTGACAATTTTATTCTTTGGTTCTAAAGGGACCTTGGAACTAGCAGTATATGTGGGGAAAGGTCAAAGCAAGTAAGATGAGATGAGGTGAGTAAAATGAGAGAAAAGTAAGAGAACTAAAATAAGGCTGAGATGGCAGGGGACACACTGGTAACCAGAAACTGGCTAGAATTTCATTGTAGTGTTCCACCCCCACCCTGAATTCCTAGAGAGCAGGAAGCAAGTCCATTCACCTTTTATGACTCCTCAGTAAACAGTTAAGTTAAACCAGGAGTAAAGCACAAAGCCTTTGGGGTCTTTCCTCAGAGTCATGCCTCATTGCTTGGGATCTCTGGCCTAGGCAGCCCTGGCTTGGGCTGACTCAATTTTCCCGGGACAAAATGCACTGGAGATGTGGAACAAAGGAAACTAAGCAAGAGCCAGGAGTGGGAGATCTCAAAGCCATAAAGAGTTCACGTGCAGAGGGTATTACCATCCTTCCTCTTCCAATATTGTTGGCTCCACCCCACTCCCCATCTTCCCCCGAAGTGGCCCCAGTGTAGGCCTGCAGGAGATGGCAGCCTGCTTGCCCTGCTCTCTACCTAAATCCCACTCGTGTCTGCAGCAACCTAACAATTCCGGTTTAAAGAAAGCAGTAACATCTATCCTGACACCTTATACAATAGTGAACATTTGCCTTACTTTTATTTCCAAAATAATTGGAATCATCTCAGAAATACTCAAAATAAAGCACTCCTATTTTTATCTGATTTGAGGGAGAGAGAGAGAGAGAGAGAGAGAGAGAGAGAGAGAGAGAGAGAGAGAGAAACGTTGACTTGTTTCTTATTTATGCATTCATGGGTTTCTTGTATGTGCCCTGACCAGAGATTGAACCCACAGCCTTGGTGGGTTGGGACAAAGTTCAAACAAACTGAACAACCTAGCCAGGGTGACTTCTATTTTTTAAAATATGCTAAAAACATTTAAAGAAATAACCAAAAAAAACACAAAACACTCAGGAGTTTTTACAAAGAGTCTGTTTATTTGCAGGGGGAAAAGAAGGGAGAGGAAAGAGAAGAGAATATATCAACTTTTCATAAGAGGCAAACTGAACATATTAAATTTCTTGAAACATTCTACAAATAGCTGATTTCCTTAGGTCTCTATCTGGTTTTCAACAGTGTTCTAGCCAATTGTCATCTTAAAATGTCTTCATTTGATGTTTTTCATGTAATATTCGTGTCTAATTTGATTTTTAGGAAACACCATGGGTTGAGGAAGGTCATTCATCTCCACAATGTTACTGATACGTAACCTGAGACAGGGAGAAATGGAAAGGAGTTGCCCATTTCACGTGACTGTAGGGTTACACAGAATTCCCACACAGATCTTGTCCTATAGGCTTTTATTCTTCTTCAAGACATTTATTTTTAGAAGAAAATATGTATTTAAAGAAAAGAGTAAATCTTCACCAATGTACATGAAGGAAGTTTTATACATAGAATGTCAGTAAAAATTTAGATCACTTAATCACTTTCTAATTTCTGGAGGGATTAAAAAGAATAGCGGGTATTATGACTAAAAAAATACAAAAACTGGTAGAGTTTGCCTTGTCCCCTGTCCTAATCCATCATAGAATTGAGTCCAACCTGAAAGGCAAAGATGTAAGAAGATAGCTATTTTGTCTGTCTTACAGACGTATTAGTTGTCACAAGAGGGATTTACTTTTAAAAATTCAAATCTTACAAATAATGAAATGGAAATTGGAATGATGACCACCCTTCTTGGCAAATCTGATGCTGCCAAAATGTCATCGTTTTTGTCCCAAAGAAATCCTGAAACAGTTTTGATATTTTTGAAATACTTGTTAATGCATACCAGTTGTACTAAAAAGGTAATTTCAAAAAACCTGCCAATTTTATTGAAATATTTCTTTTGGTGTCAAGGAAACACATTTACATTACCATGTCAACAGAGCAGCCTGCCAGGGTTTTTAAAAAGTGAAAAACTATTAATGTGATTCCAGCACCATCATTCCTTATTGCCCTTGCAATACCAAATTCCCATAGGAAGGTATTAGTGTAATATTTGTGTTCCCCTTTGTTTTGCAGATAGTATTGTAATTTTCTGTAATTTGGTGGATGAATTATTTTACGTAATTCTAGACTAGCCAACACATTTTTAGAACTAATTAACAAAGCTAAAATTTGGAAATATCCTGCTATAATGGAATACCCTTTTAATGCCCATGATTCAATATAAAAGCCTTTATTTAATGCATAAGAATTATAATCTTTTAGATTTTTTAAAAACTGTTTGAGGTTGACCTGTGGAAGATACAAAGCCATATAAACATGATTCATGTTATAATAGGGTTTAACTGTGTGGAATATAGTAATAAATATAAGGTATTCATACAACCCTTAAAATGCATACCCATACCAAATGTTTAGTATGTAATGTGATTATTACCTTTGTAGTAGATTTTGGCTGTATGTTCTCAGGACAAATGAAGTAATATATCTTTTCTGATATTAAAAATTATTAAGCCAAAGGTGTTTATCTATAATACTTCAGTATCAGTCAGTATGATTAATGTTATGTGATTTTTTAAAAATTTAAGTCTGTAAATTCCTACCCTTCCCCACCCCTGAAAGAAACTGTGCTTCTTACCAAGGTATAGATTACTCAGCACTGCTATTAATGAAACTATGATTACTGGATATTGTATTGCTACTTTATTGTATCTATTGTCAGTGCTGGACATACATATAATTATTCATTTTAGGAAATTTTTGAAAAATGATTATGAATAATAAAGTTTATGGAGAATTTAAAGTGACAGTGGTTATAGATATATCATTGATATTTTGAATAATTACATTTGAAGTTCAAATTGGTGATGGATTGTATTAATTCACGAGAAGAAGTGGCTATATAAAGAATTCCAAAAGAGAGCTTTGGAATCAATTCAAAGATAATATATTGCAAGATGCAAAATGGAGACCAAACAGTTAAAAAAAAAACTAATACACCAAGGCTGTTTGTTAATGTGAGATAAGATTCTAATCCTTCAGAGCCGAATAGGAATCTCACACCTTTCCTAGGAGACTTACTCTGTTGGGCTTTCTTTGGCTCCCTCTAATTATTATTATCACAGTGAGCCAATCAGGTTGAACTAATTAATTTTTGTCAAAGGCATCAGTTTGGTGAAAAGCACTGATATGTTATTTTTCTAATCATTTCAAATTTCTCAGAGTCAAATATATTAATGCAATGCTTGTAAGTATATTAGTATAGAAATGATTGCCCTGAAGGTTGGTGTAAAATGCTCTTGGCCATGAACATATTAAGCATTTGCATTCTTAATGTGTGAATCATAGATAAGAGATTGAATAGGATAGTGGCTGAAGCAAAATGAGAGGTAGTCAGTCCTTTCTGTGAAAAAAACAAAAAAATAAATAACACCTTGCAGTGAGACAGTGGTTTCTCCTGCTGAATTTAGTACTTAATCCATCAATTGCCAAAACAAAAGCTAAGCGAGTGGCAATGGAAGTATTATCTGTCCCGTATTCCCAGCCCAGGGCACAGCAGTGCACCTGGCCCAGCAAGTTGGCCTTTTGTCCAGCAATGTGTCCCTAGATAGACCCTCACTCTCTCGTGTGGATTAAAATCTGCTCTAAGCATCTTTTGGTATCAAAGCATTGTTTTTGGTCTGCCTTTGCTATTGGAAAATTAAATACTTATTTCATTCTAACCTATGGGGGTAGTATTTTTTAAATGCCCCTCTTAGTTTAGAGGAGGGTAACTGATTTTTTGGTGTGTGTGTGTGTGTGTGTGTGTGTGTGTGTGTGTGTGTGTGTTTCTTCTTAGGACAATGACTCACCTACCAGTAGTGTGTTAAACTTGAAGTTTTCTTGTTTTAGTGTAGTGCACATGTTTTGGGCAAAATAAGAAATCACCTTTATAAACGTCATCGTTAATACTAATATATCCAATTCTCCTTTAAAGCTTATTTCTCTCTGAGAACATTCACAATTGCGGTCTATTTGAAGAAAAATAAATCCTTTCTTTAGATATTGACAATTTTAGATTATAAAGCACACCTTTATATTGAGGAAATGTTGGGCTACATTTAGAATATTATTTTCAGGTTTGATTACTGACACAAAATATGTGAAAAAAGCTGGAGAAGGTTCAGAGAGCAGTAACTCAGTTGATTGGGGGTGTTATGTGATTTCAAAAGAAAATTGACTTTAAAAGATTGGAGGATTTATATTCAGGAAATGTTAACACTCAGAAGTGATATAATCAAAAACTTTGAAAGTATTCATAAAGAGGGGAAAATTGCCTAATCATAGAATATTAGTGTACAAAATTTCTCCTGGAAGTTTGAAATGAGAGATTTTAGAACAAATAAGATGCTATTCTACAGAGTGAATCATGTTATTTCAGCAGAGACATAGTCTAAATCCTCACTGTCCCATAGAGTAGCCACTGGCCCTATGTGGCTATTGAACACTTGAAATGTGACTAGTGACTGACTAAGAAACTAATATTTAATTTCATTTTTTAAATTAATTTTAATTAAAAAGCTAATATGGGAGACCATTGGTGGACCCTGTGGTGTTTGGTTCCCTGTTAGCTCCTCACTTCTACAAATGCCTAACAAAAGTTCCTTGAGGTTTATTTTGTTGAGCAGAGAGCTGATGAAGCAAGAGGTCAGAATGACAAGAAGTAACCTATAGGATTTTATCGCATCATACTTTTTCACAGTATTTTGACTTTATATAATCTACTAGAGGTCCAGTGCATGGAATTTGTGCATGGGTAGAGTCCCTAGGCCTGGCCAGTGATCAGGGCCGATCTGTGGGGCTACCTGCAGGGTGATCGGGACCCCCGCTCGCACCCGCCGTGGCTGGACTGGTGCCGCCCACTTGCCGGCCCTGACCCCCCCCCCCCCCCCCCCACACACACACACTGCCGCCCTTGGGAGCCTGCAGACTGGGGGCAGCTCCTGTATTGAGCATTTGCCCCCTGGTGGTCAGTGTGCATCATAGCGACCAGTCATTCTGCTGTTTGGTCGATTTGCATATTAGGGTTTTATACAGATAGATGAGTGTCACTTGTTCTTCCTGCTTTATTTGTTTTTGGATTTCTCAGATTAACTACTTTCTTCCACAAGATAGATCATAGTTCAAAATTATGGTTAATACCTTGAAGAAAACTTTCATCAGAGTTTAACTCTTATCACATCAATATAGGGTATCCATTTATTATTAATAACACTATACAGTATATATATGTGTGTGTGTGTTTCCATATATACACATATCCATATAAGTGTATATGAATAGTTCATAAGTTCCAAAATATGACTTTATATCTCTCTCTCCATATGAAGTCATCTTAGAATTTGTTAAGGATTTAGTATTACTGAAGCTGGGTTTTTAACCTCACCATTATTAATATTTAGGGCCTGATAAAGCTTTCTTGTCCCAGTTGACAACCACTGAGTTTGGGACTTGGAAATGTGATTTACTTTATTTATATGCGTAAGACTATTGATTCGTTTCCTTAAAATTTGAATTTGTACCTTTTTTTTTCCTGCCCAGCCCTTCCCGCCACAGCTCCCAGTCCCCTTTCTGCCTGCAGCCCTGATCCCACCACTGCTGCTCCCACGTGCTGATGGCACCGGCCCTGCTCACACCTGCTGACAATGCAGAGTGATTGGGGCCATCGCCAGCAGCGGGTGCGAGAGGTGGCTGCCGGCCCCGATCACCCCTCAGGAGCAGGGGGAGGTGGAGAAGCCCTGAGAGGCAAAGAAGTTTCAGTAACTAACAGAGGCTTGCACCAATGACAGCGACCAGTGCCCCACCTTGGTCTGGTGCCCCGCTCACCTGCTCTACCATCCCACCGAGGCCAACGCCCACCATGTTCCATGTGCGCCCCCTGGTGTTTAGCGCACATCATAGCAATTGGTTGTTCAGTTGTCCCTCTCCCCCCCACCCCCGTTTGGTCTATTTGCATATTAGGGTTTTATATATAGAGATGGACCTTCCTTCCTTTATTTGTTGGTTGTTAGGAATAGTGCTGCTGTGAACATTCTCATATTCTCCATTTGTTCTCATTCCAGATTGTAGTATTGCTTTTGCTCAAAATCTGACACTAATTACCTTAATAAATTCTTGACTCCTCAAATTGAAAAAAGATAAAAGTAATGTCCTAGAAATAGAAAGCAATCTGTACAACAATACAAATAGGGACTGATAAGCCACAGGGTTTGAGTCCATAGGCTAGCAGTGCAGGAGTCTGACAGAACACTGAACACAGTATACACCTTTGAGTCTGTGATTTCACCCATCAAAGCATGGCCAGGAGCTGCGAGTGGTTGAGGGCAGGCTTCCCAGGTGAAAGGGGGAACTCAGAGTTGGTGGAGCTTTGAGAGAGTTCTTATAAGGGAGGATAGAGAAGAGTGAAAAGGCATGGCACGGCAAAACCAATTTTAGGGCTTAAAGAAATTTTTGGAGAGAAACAATCCCTTTGCTCTTAGATTCTGTAGTTGCGGGGTGAGTAGACAAGAATCATACTAAAACCCTGCTACCTTAGTGTATCTGAAAAGCTAAAACAAAACTGTGCTATGTTTAACTGGAGGCAGGTGATGCATAATAAATAGTTATCCATATTGATATTTTAGTCCTCACTCTCCTGGATGTATCTGCAGGTGGCAGAGTGCACAGTGCTGGCAATTATAAAAGCATTCTTTACTCGCAAACTGAGCGTGTTTGACAACAGAGCCGAAGGAGAGATAAACTACGGGGCCCCTACAGTGTGTTTTTGTTTTAGCTGCTTTTAAGAAAATATCTACATGCCCCGCCTGTGAGCTGGCAGACCCTCTTGCCCCGCCTGTGAGCTGGCAGACCCTCTTGCCTCACCTTTCTCTCAGGCAGATTAATCACCTGTGGAAGCATCGGAGGCACTGATTACTTTGTGACCCTGAACGAAGGCCAGGAATTCAGCTCCTGCCCCCTGAGTTGGAACAGTTCAGTAGGTGGCGGAAAACCCATCTTGCTAATTATATTTTTTGGTAACAGATGAAAATACGTGGAAAGGTTTCCTCCTCGAGTGATTAAATCTTTTTGAGCGACAACTTCTCTATTTATTCGCTCCACATGACTGCCCAGGTTTCTGCTTCCTGTGCCTGGGGTTTACTTACAAAGTGAGGTCTTGCGTGCTTCAAGGAACAGACCCCTTTGTGAATGTGAACTGCAGCGCAGTGAGGATATTTTCATTCACATCCATTTTTTAAAAGAAGCCGGTGGGAGGTGTAGGAGATCCAAGGAGTGGATCACGATGCACAGATTTTGCTGACAGAGAATAAAAGAGACTGTATTTTAGAAAACACGTGCAGGGGTTTAATCACCTCCACCAGCTTCACTACTGAGGATGCCTGAGGAAGTTTAATGAGAATCAGGGACAGGTGACAGGGTAGGGGCAAGTAGGGCAGGAACCCAAAAAGCGAAGTTTGAAGAAAAGGATAGAAAGAGGGAGGATTTGGTTATGTTTGCATCTTGGTGGTGAATCTTTTGGCTCGATTTCAGGGTCATGGCAGGTTTAAAAGGTAGAGCCCTAACGGGCTCCACCTCCCACCTCAGCGGTGATGACTAAATAGAGGAGAACGGAGGAGGAGGGAGCAGGAGGGCTGACATCTGGCTAATTGCGATTCCAATTGGGAGTTGCCAACAGTGAGTGGAAATTGCTCGGAGATGAAGAACCGTCAGAACCTCAGTGAGCCATGATGGGCAGATGTGGCGGAGCGAAGAGGGAGAAGGACAGGAGCCGGGCCAAAGGCCAGGGAGGAGACTGCCTGCCGTAAGTAGGGCTGCTCCTCTCTCCCTTCAGCTGGATCTCAACTGCAAAGGTTACTCACTTCCCAGCAAGTGGTTTGCAAAACAACGCAGGATAACCCTAGAGCAGTGGTTCTCAACCTTCCTAACGCCGCGACCCTTTCATACAGTTCCTCCTGTGGTGGTGACCCCCAACCATAAAATTATTTTCGTGGCTACTTCATCACTGTAATTTTGCTACTATTATGAATCGTCATGTAAATATCTGATATGCGGGATGTATTTTCATTGTTACTAATGGAACATAATTAAAGCATAGTGATTAATCAGAAAAACAATATGTAATTAGACATGTGTTTTCCGATGGTCTTAGCCGACCCATGTGAAAGGGTCGTTCGACTCCCAAAGGGGTCGTGACCCACAGGTTGAGAACCGCTGCCCTAGAGGCCGAGAGGCAGTCCCAAGCCTGGAGCTGCATTCATTTGTCTTAAGGTTGACAGCACCCCAAGCCTACCTGCCAGAGGTCCCTCCCAAAGCCAGTGCCCCCTCGCTGGTCTGGACTCAGACCCTCAGACCCTCAAAAGCATAATCCCCCGCGCAGCCCTCCACAGCCACGGCCCTGTGACCCTCCCACAAGCACCGAGGCTGAGCGGTGACTTCTGAATCTTGGAGAGGTTTCCTGTGCAGGTCGCTTCTGGGGGACAGGCTTCCTGTGGCCGCAGCCTGTGTGGCTGGTGCAGAAGTCATTAAATCTATGTTAATTTCCCTAAACGTTTCCTCCTTTACTGTTGCCCATCCTCCCAACAGAAACCTCTTGGGTGGTGTGTATACTTTTAAAAGAAATTTTTAATCTTTATTGTTGAAAGTATTACATAGGTCCTTCTTTTTCCCCCACTTAACTTTTTCCAGTTGGTTTCCACCCCTCCCCCCCCCTTGCCCCAGGCCCTCACCACCCCATTGTCTGTGTCCATGGGTTATGCATATGTGCATACAAGTTCATTGGTTGATCTCTTCCCACCCACCCTCCCCTGCCTTCTGTGGCTGTTTGGAAACCAAGGTAGATGACTAAATGGAGCGCTACAAATGCTCGAGTTCTGTAGAATTTTGGAGTTTGTGGATAATGATCCCAGAGAAGAAATCTGTGGGTAGGCCATGCTTATGAAACTCTTCCCGTCTCCCCTGGTTTGGTGTTTGGTGGGCAGGGCTGGGGAGAAGCCTTCTTGCTGATCTAGTTCTTTTTATCTGTGGCCTTGCTCCTGTAATAATTGTGGTCTGCAGGTTGGGTTCAAAGTAATTTTTATCCTATTACTATGCATTTTTTAACATAGGCGCTTTTTTAAATCTAGAATTTTCTTGTAATTTCTAGGGTCAGGGAATCAAAATATTCTTTTCATGTTATAACTATAACTCACCTGTTAAAAGTGACTTACAACAATAGTTTGTGTTTTGTTGCTTTAGTTCGTATTGTTTTCATGCATAAGAATTCACACCGTGGTTGAAATCTGTGAATAAACTATTTGGCCTTACGAGCAGGTTAGAAAATGGCTATAGACTTTCTTTCTTAACAAGTGGATTTCAGGTCCTGTTTAAGCTTGCAAACCGAAAGGGACTGTTTGAGAAAAATAAAATTACTGTATTTTCTTCTGTTTTAACTGCTGGTGTGTTTCAGGCCAAAACTTATATTGAGGGACTTTGTTTGTCTAGAACAGTGATGGCGAACCTATGACACGCGTGTAAGAGGTGACAGGCGAACTCATTTTTTGGTTTATTTTTCTTTGTTAAATGGCATTTAAATATATAAAATAAATATCAAAAATATAAGTCTTTGTTTTACTATGGTTGCAAAGATCAAAAACTTTCTATATGTCACACGGCACCAGAGTTAAGTTAGGGTTTTTCAAAATGCTGACACGCCGAGCTCAAAAGGTTCACCATCACTACTCTAGAAGACAATCTCCTTATTTTTTCCTTACATCCAGACTGAGGTGCTCCGGTTTGGAAGAAAAACAAAAAGCACACAGGCACACCTTGCTGACTGCGTGGCACCTGCTGCGTCTCACAGGTGTTGTGTTTTTTGCAAATGGAGGGCAGGACCCTCCACCAGCAATGAGATTACAGCTCCTTTTGGATTGATACTTGCTGTGTTACGATGCACTGAAACCTACCCCACGGGCTCTCCATGCTATGCTTGTACTTGATTGATAAGGATTTTTCTTTGAGACTTAACTCGTTATTTCGTGGTAAGTGGAAATTAATAAAATAAACTGTGTGTTGGATTGGGGAAGGTATACCAGACTTGGGTTACATTATTTTAAGAAAGGTATCATGCTTTTAAATCTAAACAGAAAAAGGTGAATGGTTTGCCGAGGGGTTGTTTATTAATAAACCACGGTTTTCTCTTCTATTCTGATGAAAGGGAGCATAAAACTTCATGTCGGTTAGGAGATGAGCGCCAAGCCCTCATCCTCATAGTGCCTCTCCAGGCAGAGCGAGTTGCACACTTAAGGTGGTACTCAATAAATGTTTGTTGGAGGAATTAATAAAGGAATAATTTAGGCAAAATCTACCAAGACGAAAAAAACTCAGTCCTGACTCTGAATCAGGGCATATTCTCTACAAGCTTACTTGGTAAAGTAAAATGCCCCCATTAAAAAAAAAAACCACACAAAAAACTGGTGGCTTTGTTGGGAAATTAAGAAAGATGTAATGAAATCATTAAACAATCAAAGGCAAGATCCAAGATCAAGGCATGGTGTGCAGCTACTTAGGAATGATGACAGGGTCAACGGATACTCGCAGACATTCCAGTGGCAGGACCAACATGTACACAGCCCTCCCGTCTCCGTAGCATCATGTTTAGCCTATTCACTAGTTTGCACAGAGATTTTTGTCTAGTCTAGCTGTTAGGCAGAGCTGGACGCTCCCACCATTAAACAAAACGGCCATGTACTGAGATGTCGCCTGTGTGGCCCAGGTGCAGTGTCCTTCCACTGCCTGGGGCTCATCAAAGTCCGTAGTGAGGCCCCCCCCTCTCCCCCACCCATGTCTGCCCACTCTCTCCAAAAAAGCCTTTTTTTTTCTTCGTGCTGGGGTTGCCACACAATTACATTGAATTTTGAGTAAACAATAAACAACTGTTAGTATAAGGAGAGATTTATAATCTTGCAATATCTGGGATGTGCTGATGATACAAAATAATTTGTAATTTATCTGAAATTTGAACTTAACTGGGCATCTCAAGTTCTTATTTGCTAAATCTGGAAATCCTATTCCAAGTCCATCCCAACGGACACTTTATCATAGTATTTATTTTCATCCACCTCTCAGAAGACAGGACTCTAATTGGAAGGAAAAAAATCACACTCAGGTATATACATCTGTTAGCTAGATTAATGTATAGTAATTAAATTAAGTATATCCTTATAGTTCAAAGAGAACTTTGTTTATCCAGAGGATCAGTCTTCTGGAGGTACATTCTGATCAGGGATAATCAGGGATAATTTATAATGTTTTACCTCAAGAACGTATTAATACCTCCTTATCCTGTTTCAATAGCCAAGGTGAGGTTAGATGTGGTATTTCTTGTTGATTCTCATCTGGAAAAGTGATAATCCTACAGCAATGCAAGTTATATAACCTTCTTTGAAAAATTTATATTTATTGTTGAAAGTATTACAGAAGTCCCACTTTTCCCCCCATTAACCCTCTCCACCCTGCTCCCACCCCTCAGGCCTTCGCCACACTGTTGTCTCTGCCCATGGGATTTGCATATATGCATATAAATGCGTTTGTTAATCACGTCCTGCCCTATTTGACCTTTTTGTGCCTCCAGGTTTCTCATTTGTAAATTGGACATTAAAATAGTACATACCTCAGAGGATTGATGTGAGGATTAGATCAGTTAATATATTTTGGTACTAAAAATAGGATATGGCAATGGGAAGCATGTGTTAGCCATGGCTACTGACTATTCCAGTGACATTGGCACAGATTATTTGCTCTCATGTGCAACACATTTATCTCTAGTATATACTTTCTTTTCCCTGAAAGGTGGGAGAATAACACTGGATTAGGTGTAAGGAAATAATGGATTTTGCTTCCAGATCTGCCACTGGTTTTTAGGTGACCTCGCATGACCTGGGCCTCAGTTTCTCCATGGTTGAATTATACATAAGAAACATCTGCCAAAACCTGTTTGGCTCAGTGGATAGAGCGTCGGTCTGCGGACTGAAAGGTCCCAGGTTCGATTCTGGTCAAGGGCATGTACCTTGGTTGCTGGCATATCCCCAGTGGGAGATGTGCAGGAGGCAGCTGATTGATGTTTCTAACTCTCTATCTCTCTCCCTTCCTCTCTGTAGAAAAACAATTAAATATATTAAAAAAAAAAAAAGAAGCATCTGAGGTGCTTGGGGGAAAGTGCAGATTTCCAGGCCTCTCATTTGACCTCTTGATTCTGGAAGCCTGGGACGGGTCAGGATGAAGAGCATCTTTAATAAGCTCACAGGTGACTCAGATGCAGGTGGTTCATGGACCACACGTTGGGAAACATTGAACCACATGACCTCTTAATGTCTTCCCATTAAGTAGTTAAATGTAGACATCTGTGATGCAAAGCAGTCAAGTTGTTTACCTAGAGGTTTAACTATGTCCTATAAATGTCCTACAAAACTCACGAAAGCTCATTTCAAAAGCTGTATTAACTCTATATTATAAATGCCTCTGGTTACTCATTATTGGGAAACTTAATTTAAAAGGGTTCTTTCATGAATTTTCATCAGTTTTTTAACAAAGCTCTGTTGCAAATGGTGAATTATGCATTAACATATGTTCATGCTGATTTATACACTGGTGACAGATTTTTGGCATGGGATCAATAATTTATAATTATATTTTTTAAGTTTGTTTATTAGGAACATTAAGGGATTTTGATTATCGTTTAGATAGTGTCATTTGAACCTGATTAAAAAAGGAGCAAACTTCTCAGTTCTCTGATGTCTGCATACTTGCCCAAGGAACAACAACTGAACCTGAAACTAACAAGATAAATATCTCCTGCTCTTCTCAATTAGTAGTTTTTACAGCCCTGTTGGATTGTCTTATGTCACTGTCTTGTCAGCAGATGGAAATGAAGGGTATTATAACACCAGCTTTCTCTAATAACCAAGTAATGATAGGCTAACCTATTGGACTCATGAAACAAGATGAAAATTAACATCTTGACACGCCTCTTTTGAAAATTTAGTGCAATGTATACTTATGTCTACGTAGTCTTAAAAATTAAGACAAAAGAAATTCCTATAAAGACGTGAAAATAATCCTGCCAAAAGGATTCTTCAGTATTTTTCTGTCTTTCCAGTGCACTTTGATTGAAACACACTGGGTTTTAAATAAAGCTTATTTTGAGAAGCATTGATATAGCAAAAAAAAAATTTCTAATAAAACGATTAGAGGGTGATTATGAATATGATTGAAATGGTTTCTACTGTACTTTAAAAAAAATATTGTAGATCCCTGAAGACGCTCCTGCCCTATTATAGGTAAATGTGATTTGTCTCAATTTTATGCCCAACTTCTTGGAAATACATTGTTCCACATGTGGAGGCCCAGCTTTTCTGTACACAGGCATTGTTTTCTCAGAGAGAGATAGCAAGGACCACATCTGACAATTGTATTCCAACTATGTTCAAGAAAATAGTTACTGAGGCTGGCTCGGTTATATGCCCACTTCATCCCTCTGGTGACAATCAGTGGAACCAAAGAGAGTTCATAGCTTTGCTCATGCCTGCTATCCTTTCATATTAATATCTTTGCTGGGGGTGGGAGGAGGAGAAGCAGCAAGCACATTTTAAAGTTAGATTTTTAGTACCAGATAGCACATTCTGGTGGAAGGCTGAGGCAAATTATTTCTATGGTTATAATAGGGGTTTTTAGATTCTTTGATCATATCAGGAATATAGTTTTAGATAAATTTTAAATCTTGGTTCTCTCAGTTTTTAGTTGTGTAAAGATATATAGCTTTTCTGAGGCTTTGTTTCTCATCTTTAAAATAAAAATTATAGCCCAGCTGGTGTGGCTTAGTGGTTGAACGTTGACCTATGAACCAGGGGGTCACGGTTTGATTCCCAGTCAGGGCACATGCCTAGGTTGTAGGCTAGATCCCCAATGGGGAGTGTGCAGGAGGCAGCTGATCAATGGTTCTCTCTCATTGATGTATGTTTCTCTCTCTCTCTCTCTCTCTCTCTCTCCTTCCTTTCCTCTCTGAAATCAATAAAAACATATATTTAAATAATTATAATGCTCTATTTACTAGCTTGTTATACGCATAAAGCAAAATTACCTTTATAAATGCCTGAAACAGAAACAGTGGCCAGCATTTAGGAGGCAATCAGACAACATATAAAAATGCACATTTCCCCATTCAAGATATCCCTGCCATACAGATTTAAGACAAAGCTTTCTGTGTCGAGTATTACAAAGAGGGGAGAACCAAGATGGCGGCATAGGTTAACGCAGGAGTTTGCTGCTTTGAACAACTACTTCAAAAGTGAAACCAAAAAACGGAAGGGACATCACCCAGAACCACAGGAACGCTGGCTGAGTGGAAGTCCTACAACTAGGAGGAAAGAGAAACGCATACGGACACTCAGAGGAGGCGCAGTGCTGAAGTCAAATTCTGAGGTGCGGAGTGCGAGGAGCGGGCTGGCGGCGGAGGGCGCGGTTGTTGTTTTCAATCAGGAGGGAGTCGCAGACTCTGAGCACCAGATCCGGGCGAGTCTTTAGGGACCCAGACTCAAACGGGAGAAGCGGGACTGTCTGGCTTCGGTCAGAGTGAGTGCAGCTTTCTCTCCGAGCTTTGCAGCGGGTGCTGGGACTCAGAGAGGCAGAGCCCCTTGGGACAGGACTGAGAGCCGCCATAACTGCTCTCTCCGGCCCACCCTGTTGATCCTGTGCGACCCGCCCCGCCCAAGCCCTGCACACAGGCATTTGCCAGATAGCCTCAGGCAAAGGCTAGATTAGCACCTCCCTAGAGGACAGAAGTTCTCTCACTGCTGACACAGCTGATTCTCATAGCCACTTGGCCTGGAGGTCAAACCCTCCCTGGAATTAGCTACAACAATCAAGATTTATCTATAAGACTGCGAACAAAGACCACTAGGGGGTGCACCAAGGAAGCA
Organism: Myotis daubentonii; assembly: GCF_963259705.1. Classification (NCBI taxonomy): domain Eukaryota; kingdom Metazoa; phylum Chordata; class Mammalia; order Chiroptera; family Vespertilionidae; genus Myotis; species Myotis daubentonii. The sequence goes on from NC_081847.1 coordinate 87,294,629, forward strand.
TAACAAAATGCGGAGACAAAGAAACAGGACAAAATTGTCAATGGAAGAAATAGAGTTCAGAACCACACTTTTAAGGTCTCTCAAGAACTGTTTAGAAGCTGCCGATAAACTTAATGAGATCTACACGAAAACTAATAAGACCCTCGATCTTATATTGGGGAACCAACTAGAAATTAAGCACACACGGACTGAAATAACGAATATTATACAGACGCCCGACAGCAGACCAGAGGAGCGCAAGAATCAAGTCAATGATTTCAAATGCGAGGAAGCAAAAAACATCCAACCGGAAAAGCAAATTGAAAAAAGAATCCAAAAATGCGAGGATAGTGTAAGGAGCCTCTGGGACAGCTTCAAGCGTACCAACATCAGAATTATAGGGGTGCCAGAAGATGAGAGAGAGCAAGATATTGAAAACCTATTTGAAGAAATAATGACAGAAAACTTCCCCCACCTGGTGAAAGAAATGGACTTACAGGTCCAAGAAGCGCGGAGAACCCCAAACAAAAGGAATCCAAAGAGGACCACACCAAGACACATCATAATTAAAATGCCAAGAGCAAAAGATAAAGAGAGAATCTTAAAAACAGCAAGAGAAAGAAACTCAGTTACCTACAAGGGAATACCCATACGACTGTCAGCTGATTTCTCAACAGAAACTTTGCAGGCCAGAAGGGAGTGGCAAGAAATATTCAAAGTGATGAATACCAAGAACCTACAACCAAGATTACTTTATCCAGCAAAGCTATCATTCAGAATTGAAGGTCAGATAAAGAGCTTCACAGATAAGGAAAAACTAAAGGAGTTCATCACCACCAAAGCAGGATTATATGAAATGCTGAAAGGTATCCTTTAAGAAGAGGAAGAGGAAGAAAAAGGTAAAGATACAAATTATGAACAACAAATATGCATCTATCAACAAGTGAATCTAAGAATCAAGTGAATAAATAATCTGATGAACAGAATGAACTGTTGATTATAATAGAATCAGGGACATAGAAAGGGAATGGACTGACTATTCTTGGGGGGGAAAGGGGTGTGGGAGATGCGGGAAGAGACTGGACAAAAATCGTGCACCTATGGATGAGGACAGTGGGTGGGGAGTGAGGGCGGAGGGTGGGGCGGGAACTGGGAGGAGGGGAGTTATGGGGGGGGGGGGAAAGAGGAACAAATGTAATAATCTGAACAATAAAGATTTAATAAAAAAAAAAAAGTAAAAAAAAAAAAAGCTTTCTGTGTCGCTTAGCTTACTTGGATGTTTATGAGATATTATTCTACATTTGTTGCTAGGTTTGCTTTGCACTTTTTGGTAAATGTATATGATCATCCAAATAGGCCTTGTAAAAACTGTTGACTTTTTCAGATTATCTTCCAGCCTTTTCACAGCCCACCCTACCCATCTAGAGCATTCTGTCGTAGAGATCAGCAAGCTATGGCCTGCAGGCCAAGTCTAGCTGCCCATCGGATTTCATAAGTCAAGTTTTATTGAGCTACAATCATGCACATTCATTTACATAGTGTGTATGGCTGCCTTTGTGCTCTCGGCTGGATTTGAGTAGTTGTAATAGAGACTTTATGGCCCACAAAGCCGAAATGATTTACAATTTGATCACTTGCGGAAAAAGCTTGTGAACTCTTGATCTATTGCCTGACACAGGATAACTGGACTTTTAAAAAAGTAGCTGATTAGCAATTAAATATCTACAAATAAATGCTGAATGAATGGTGAATAGAAAAAAAATTGGTAGTTGTTATCATAGACAGATTTCTTAACATTCCTACTAAGCATGGTGACAATGAAGACAGAGAAATAATATAATTGAGGAAAAATAGAAAAAGATGGTAATATGGAAGTAAGAATATAGTAGAATGTTTTCTGTGTGCTAGTATCATGGCTATGTTCCACTCATTAACTTGTGAATATCGCCATAAATCTTTAGAATATTACCTGCAGGTGGTGATGTTTAAAGACCCAAGCTCACCCATCAATACCTTTTTTTATCCAGGGAGCAAAAGAACGTTCTAGAGTGAAATCTTTGCTCAATATTGCTGAACATGGGCAACATCATTCTGCCAGATGTGTGATGAGGGCTTTCCCTGGGTTCCATCTACCTGGATTAACAGAGTCATGTTACAGATACTTCTAATCTCTCTTTGATGAACAAAACAGCACTGAGAGGTAACATTATAACTTAAGAACAGAATACTAGGTTTAGAGCAATTTGTTCTTTTCTCTTTTCAACTCTACAGTAAATGGTGTTCACATAATGTATTCAGTCTGCTGGGGAATATCATGAGGAAAAAAACAAACATAATCTTTAAGCAAAGGGATTTTATGTAGAATGTATGAAATAGTGGTTCTTTTGTTATAATAAATGCATAGCTAGTAATTCCACCGATGAGCAATTGGTTGGAAATGTTTTATTGGTCATGATTAATGGATGACAAGTTTGAATAATTATTAAGCTTAATTGCACTTAAATGATGGATTTCCCCCCCAAATGTTTATCTTCAGGGCAAGGATGAAAGCAAATGTGTTAGAAAAATGCAGAGTTCAGTGGCTGCTAAATGAGCTTATTAATGTTTACATATGTAACAATTTAGTACATTAATATGTACGTGCCAAAGATGTTGACCATCTCCTCTCAGCAGAAAATCCCAGACCAACAACCATCATTATTTTACTTTTGGATAAATACTCAGCTTTTCAATTTCAATCACAAGTTCAGGTTTTTCTGAGGTTAATTTTGGTCGGTCTGTGGCTGGAAAAAGTATTTTCAAGAAAATGAAATGACTACACCTATTTGGCATGCAGTGGGGCATTAGGTCAAGAGCATCCAGGCTTTGCCAGTTCTAGGAGGGAAGGCAACTAGCCTGATCCCCAAGAGATTTGTCTTATTTCCACAGAATGAGCTTCTAGGCAGCCCATTTTACCTTTAATAGGAAGGGTCAGCAAAGCAAATTTGCCTGCTTTTGCAAAGCAGAAATAAAACCACTGAATTTCAAACTCTAAAATCTTGTTGTTGCTCCTTGTGAGAGCTAAAGATGATGTAGAATCTTGTTAGAAACTTTATGATCGATGCCCCAAGTGATTTAAAATTCTCAATATACTGGTGTAATGGACTGGTCATGGGGTAGACTAGCTTCCTGCATGGGCTAAAACTTTCTTTCCTCTCATTTTTCCTTTATCTCATTAGTTCTCTAATAAATACATATTGCACAATTCATGACATTCTTCTTCAAATATAAAACACATAAGTATGTTTCAAGCATATTTCAAATACAGTGCACTAGATTTTTTTTTTCATTGCTAAGAACCAAGATTTAATCAGCTGGCCTAAGAAATGGGAGATTTTTTTTTAATAAAGTATATTAACCATGTTTCTGGGTTTTAGCCAAGAACCTAGAAAAATCTGTACCACGAAGTTTCAAATAACAAGTTCATTGGTACTGACTATATTTTAGTCCATATGAGCTGCTATAAAAATCACCAGAGACTGGGTGGCTTATACAGCAGAAGTTTATTTCTCACAGTTCTGGAGGCTGGAAGATGAAGATCATGGTGCCATCATAGTCTGGTTCTGATGAGAGTTCTCTTTGTGTTGTAGACAGCAGACTTCTCATTGTTTCCTGACCTGGTGAGAAGAGGGGAAGGAACTCTCTAATGTCTCTTTCTTATATAGAAGGGCACTGATCCCATTCATGAGGGTTCCACCCTCATGACCAAATTACTTCCCGAAGGCCCCACTTCCTAATACCATCACATTTGCTGTTAAGATTTCAACATATGAATTGGGTGGAGGAGGGACAAAAACATCCAGCCCATAACAGCAGTTTCAAAGAGACAGGAGCCTGACTCCACAACTGGACATGGAGCCTTTCAAGATCCATCAGCCCCAGTGACCTGCTCATGCTACACTAGTTTGTTTGTGTTTTTTTTTTTTTTTTTTTTTTTTATCTTTGGGTTTGTCCTACTCGTGTTTTCTGCTTACTGGTAGTTTTCAGCACCTCACAGATTTTGCTTCCTACATGAAGTCTATGGACTGCTCAACTTAAGATTAGTATAGTCACCAAGATCCCATTTAGGACAAGCTTTCACCAGTTAGGACATTGGTCAGCCTGCATCTATGCTAAGTTTGGGTCACATACCTAATGTTTATTAGTCAGCTGTGGCCAAGTTGATATGAATAAAAAACTATGCACACCTAGTGAGTACACCGGAGGCTGTGGGCATTCTGAGGCTTAGCCTCTCACTGCAATGGGTTTTCTCAGTTGACCGTGATAATTAGCAGTGGACCGATATTCCAGTGCTCATCTTTGTGCCTGGTTTTCCAAGAAAAAAACCAACAACTTACTTTTCTAAATTGTGTTATTATTAGTGGAAAATATTAAATAGTTAACAAAAATTAATTAACATTTAGGATTGGTACATTTTCCTTAAGGTAAGAGGAAGAGCAGTCATATTCTTATTACTGTTGGCACGTACGCACAGGAGTGCCACATGGCTTTTTCCTTGAGTTTTTCCAGATTTCTTCAAAGTCCAGTGGTATCGGCTCTTCCTCAGAGTCTCAAACACTCATCTGATATAATCACTCAGCCAAGGACTTCCAGATATTAGTTATTCCTTATCATATATGTTATCCCTAGAAAGAGGGGCATTCACCTCTAGCTTCTTATCTACCAAAGTCACCTTGTGCATGCAAAGATAATATCTGCTCCGGGCAGACTTCTTGTGCTGTGATTCAGAGAAAGGAACAAATGTACCTCTTAACTGGTTTACTTTTCTGGGAAACTAACATGGTTAATCTTCCTCTCCAATCAAATGGAAAATTTTAGCAAATTTATATAACAAAAAAGTAGCTATAGAAAGCTATAGTTGGCCCTGGCCAGAGTGGCTCAGTTGGTTGAACATCATCGCATGCACCTAAATGTTGCTGTTTCTGTTCCTAATCAGGGCACGTACCCAGGTTGCAGGTTCTATGCCCGGTCAGAGTACATTTGAGAGGCAACTTATCCATGTTTTTCTCTCTCTTCCTTTCTCTCTAAAATCAATACAAACATGTTTTTTTTTAAAAAGAAAGCTATAGTTAAAGTTTCAATGCAGCTAAAACTTACTAATATACCAGTTCAGGGAAATAAAAATATGCTGTGTATATTACATAGTGAAAATTTAAAAAATATACTATTAACATGCTATATTTCTTAAGGTATTACAAATGTGTCCTTACCTCCAATTCCCCCCTACTCATGCCCTCACCCCCCTGGTGTCTGTGTCCATTGGTTACCCATGGCCGGCAAACTATGGCTCGCGAGCCACATGTGGCTCTTTGGCCCCTTGAGTGTGGCTCTTCCTAAGTCTTAGGAGTACCCTAATTAAGTTAATAACAATGTACCTACCTATATAGTTTAAGTTTAAAAAATTTGGCTCTCAAAAGAAATTTCAATCATTGTACTGTTGATATTTGGCTCTGTTGACTAATGAGTTTGCCGACTACTGTTGAGGCTTACATGCATGCGTACAAGTCCTTTGGTTGATCTCTCCCCCTTACCCTCAACCTTCCCTATCTTCTCTTTGAGGTTTGACAGTCTGATCAATTCTTCCCTGTCTCTGGATCTGATTCTGTTCATCAGTTTATGTTGTTCATTATATTCCACAAATGAGTGAGATCATGTGATATTTGTCTTTCTCTGACTGGCTTATTTTGCTTAGCATAATGCTCTTCAGTTCTATCCATGCTGTTGCAAATGGTAAGAATTCCTTCATTTTTACCGCAGCATAGTATTCCAATGTGTAGGTGTACCACAATTTTTTAATCCACTCATCTGCTGATGGTCACTTAAGCTGTTTCCAAATCTTAGCTATGGTAAATTGTGCTGCTATGAACATAAGGGTACATATATCCTTTCTGATCGGTGTTTCTAGTGTCTTGGGATATATTCCTAGAAGTGAGATCACTGGGTCTAATGGGAGTTCCGTTTTTAGTTTTTTTGAGGAAACTCCATACTGTTCTCCACAGTGGCTGCACCAGTCTGCATTCCCACCAGCAGTGCAAGAGGGTTCCTTTTTCTCTGCATCCTCGCCAGCACTTGTCATTTGTTGATTTGTTGATGATAGCCAGTCTGACAGGTGTGAGATGATACCGCATTGTCGTTTGATTTGCATCTCTCAGATGATCAGTGACTTTGAGCATGTTTTCATATGTCCCTTGGCCTTCCTTATATTCTCTTTTGAAAAGTAGGTCCATTGCCCATTTTTTGAATGGGTTGTTTATCTTCCTTTTGTTAAGTTGTGTGAGTTCCCTGTAAATGGAGATTAAACCCTTATCGGTGATAACATTGGCAAATATGTTCTCCCATGCAGTGGGCTTTCTTGTTGTTTTGTTGATGGTTTCTTTTGCTGTACAGAAGCTTTTTATTTTGATGTAGTCCCATTTGTTTGTTTTCTCTTTAGTTTCCATTGCCCTAGGGCCTAGGAGCTGTGTTGGTAAAGATCCTGCTTTGGCATATGTATGAGATTTTGTTGCCTTTGGATTCCTCTAGTATTTTTATGGTTTCCCATCTTATGTTTAAATTTTTTATCCATTTTGAGTTCATTTTTGTGTATGGTGTAAGTTGGTGGTCTAGTTTCATTTTTTGCATGTATCTGTCCAATTTTCCCAACACCGTTTATTGAAGAGACTGTCTTGACTCCATTGTATGCTCTTGCCTCTTCTGTTGAATATTAATTGAGCATATTGGTTCGGGTTGATTTCTGGGTGCTCTATTCTATTCCATTGACCTGTATGTCTGTTCTTGTGCCAGTACCAACCAGTTTTGAGAACAGTGGCTTTGTAATATGTGCTATATTTTAGAGCAGTGTGTTATTTACAAGTACTTGCATCATCATGCTGTTCACAACTATTTTCACATTTTAGTAGAAGGGACAAGCATCATCTCCTCTTAAGAGGTGATGCACCTGATAAACACACACAGGGACACTTTATGGATGAGGAGCTATGGAAGGACAAGGGGCAGTTAAATGATTTGTCCAAGTTCATCAGCAAGAAACGCAGTAGGTAGAGTGAAGCAGTGTGAGCATTAAGTCCCAGTTCGACCACTTTCTAGTTGTGTGACTTCGGATTAGTTACTAAACACTCTAAGTAAGTTTCATCTCTATCAGATGCAAAAGGAGGATTGTTTTTGCAGGGTTCCTATTAAAATAGAGACAGAATGCACTAAACTTTACTTGAAAAGTAAATAAAAGTTAAAATTAAGAAAATTCTGTACAACTAAGTCATATCTGTATCTCATGATATCTCCCAAGTAAACAGTGCTTCAGAAATAATCAATAAATAGATAAATAAATGGCACCAAGGAAGGGCTCAGCAGGTAGAACTGGAAGTTTGGACTTTATGTCCGGTCGTCTTCCTGTTCTACCATACTTTAAGAATCAAAACATATTTTCTCAGAGAAAATGAATGAATTACCTAAATCTAAAAAGGATGCATCTTGGCTGCCTTTGCCCCTGAACATTTATTGTATGAGTTTCTAAGAATGCTCAGGGTATTGACAGTATTCCCTGACTATGCAGTAGATGCAAAGGCCTGAAGGAGAGCAAGCACATTACAGCTTCCACGGACATCAGTCTTAATTTTCATTGATTTTAATGACCCCCAAAGTAGGCAGGATAGGATTCCAGAAAGAAGACCTAGAGGGGTGGTCCCAGGATTAAGAAACATTGAAATTTGTCCTGGCTAGTGGTTGAGTGTCGACCCCTGAACCAGCAGGTCATGGTTCGATTCCTGGTCAGAGCACATGCCTAGGTTGTGGGCTCAATCCCCAGTGGAGGGGCATGCAGGAGGCAGCCAATGATTCTTTCTCATTGTTGATGTTTCTCTCTCTCCCCCATTCCCTTCCTCTCTCTGAAATCAATTAAAAAATATATCTTAAAAAAAGAAACACTGAAACTTCACAAAGAGAGAATGTAAACAAGATGGACAACTTGGCCTTCTAAACATCTTCTGTTATTTACTGCAATTTCTATTAATTTGACTAGCTTGGGGGTGACCTGCTTGTGTTCAAACATCTACTCCAGAGCAGTCATTGCTTATAACCAACCTCCTGTTTTCAGGGCTGTTTTGTAGGAAATTCCTTCAGGGCTGCCTTTGAAGTGATGAGCCACGCAGTCACCAGGTATTATATCAATCCTGCAAACGTGTTCTGAAATGTGTAACCTCTATAAACAACAAAAAGCCAGGGCTTCTCTCTACAAGGAGGCAGTCCTTCTATGGCTATCTCCAGAAGGAAGAGGGGCTAACTAGAGATCCTTGAAAAAGCAATCGAAAACGCTGAAGTTCTCTTCTACATTTGCCAAAAAAACAAACAAAAAACAAAACAAAATAAAAAACCTTCAACAACAACTGTAATTAAAAAAAAAATTTGGTAGTCAAAAGATAAACCAGTATAAATGTATTTTAAAGTGAGGCAATATATTCATTACAACATGGTTTGGATTTGGCATTTAAAAATATCACATTTATTTCCCTAGAGAGGTGTTTAATATTTCATAGCATCTCTCATCCTGAAAGTAGACAGTTGAAATACGTTTTTCTCTCTCCCTGATCTATAGCTTGTTTGGTCCCAATAGTTTAATGAGTTTTCTGGTGTGTGTGTGTGTGTGTGTGTGTGTGTGTGTGTGTGTATTGCTTGAACTCTACATGGCTTGTGAAAATTATTCAATAATATGCTATCTTAGAATATTTCAACCACATCCCTTGGCACCCACACTCCTACCTCCCTTTTATAGTTTCTACTGCCTGTTGTTACCACTTTTGGAGGCTTAGTGTCTGCACTCATACCTCCTAAAGCATTTTGAAATAATCTGGCATGACCCAGGTTTTATTCTTGATCTTAAATTAATGGAAGAAATTAAATCCCCCAAATCAACCCACCAGCTTATGCAACTATGACTTTTGTGAGCCCGTGTCATTTTCATACCCACCTCCACTCTTTCACCTCCTCAGCGCAAAAGGTGGAGAATCCACTTCAGTCTTTCTGCAGTGACGTAGTTCCCCTCACAGCCATCATCAAATGAAGGGCGTCTGCTAATGGCCTCTGTGCTGATGCATGCATTTGGGGACGTGTGTGCAGAATTGCTCTACATTCATAAGTGATGTCCATCCTCTAATTTCTTCTATTCTAGGAAGAAAATACACATGCTAGCACTCATGAAATAAGGTCCAAAAGCACACAGGATAGGCATTATGTGTCATGATTAGTAAGAGGATTTTACACCAAAGAGTTAATATCTATTAATTCTCTTGAGCATTCATTAATCTTTTTTGTTTGTTTGTTTCTATAAATTATGGAAACTGGATAGATCACATTTTAAATTTCACCAAGATTAGTTCTAGAACTTGACTCATTGTTGCAAATTCTGTACAGCAGAAAACAATATAGCACTAGTTTGGATTTAAGTGCTTTTTCTGAACAAAGCGAGTGGCATTTTCAAGGCATGTGCGGGGAGCTGAAATTTCTGTTCAGGTGCTGCTCAATGGGGATATGAGAAATGTGCATCACCATTGATGGAAGGGTATGTGTGTAGGAAGCCATTGTTTCAAATGAGTAATTCAATGAAGGTGATGGGAAGAAGTTTCTTTCCCAGGGGATGGTGGGAGTGAGAAGAGAGTTATTTATAAATTCTGTACTATTGTCTTCTTTTTCTGAGGGCTACCTTTCAGAACCTGGAGACAAACTGTCAAGGGTGATTGGGATATAATTCATGTAACATAAAATTCATCTTTGAAATGTGTACTAGTCAGTGGCTGTTAGCATAGTCACAAAGCTGTGCAACCACCACCACAATGTAATTGCAGAACATTTTCATCACCGTAAAGGGAACACCACACACATTAGCAATCACATCTTTCCCACGATCTCTCCGGCCCCCATTCCACTAGTCTGTACTTTACGTCTTTATGGATATGTGTTTCTGGACACTTCATAAAAATAGGATCATATAATGTGTGGCTTTAAAATTTAATAGGTATTTTGAGATTATTGTAGATTCACATGACATTATAAGAAATAGTACACAAAGGTCCTACCTGTCCTTAACCCAGTCCCCTCCAATGGTGAGCTCTTGCTTCACTGTAGAATATCAGAACCAGAATACTGATGTGGATACTAGCCACTCACCTTATTCAGATTTCCTCAGTTTTACTTGTGTGTGTGCAAGTACATGGCTATGTATTTAATTCTAAGCAATTTTAAAAAATATATTTTATTGATTTTTTGCAGAGAGGAAGGGAGAGGGATAGTTAGAAACATTGATGAAAGAGAAACATCGATCAGCTGCCTCTTGCACACCTCCTACTGGGGATGTGCCTACAACCAAGGTACATGCCCTTGACTGGAATCGAACCTGGGGCCTTTCAGTCCACAGGCCGACGCTCTATCCACTGAGCCAAACCGGTTAGGGCCTAAGCAATTTTTAAAAAATATAATTTTTATTGATTTCAGAGAGGAAGAGAGAGAGAGATAGAAACATCAACAATGAGAGAGAATCATTGATCCCCTACTGGGGATTGAGCCTGCAACTGGGGCATGTGTCCTTGACCAAAATCGAACCTGTGACCCTTCAGATTGTAGGCCGATGCTCTATCCACTGTGCAATACTGGCTAGGGCAATTCTAAGCAGTTTTGACACATGTTGGTGTGTGTATCCACTACTCAATCATGATGCAGAAGAATTCCAACACCAAAGGGATCCTTGTGTACTGCATTACTCTTTGATAACCCCTAATCGTCCCTAATCATTGTGACCACTAATTTATTCTCCATTTCCAAAATGTCATTTCAAAATACTGGAATCAAACAGTATTAATTTTTGAGATGGACTTTTCTACTTGGCATAATTCCTTGGAGATGACTTAAGTTCTGCATGTATCAAAAGTCCACCCCTTTTTATTGCTAAGCCATATTCCATGTAAGTACGACAGTTTGTTTAACCATTTACCCACTGAATGGACAGGTGTGCTGTTATAAGTTTTTGGCTCTTATAAATAAAGCTGCTATGAACATTCTTTTTTTATTCTTTATTGTTTAAAGTATTACATATTTCTTTCCCCCCATTGGCTTCTCCCTGGCCACCCCCAACCCTTAGCACATGCCCTCACCCCCGCTAGTATCTGTGTCCATTGGTTATGCTTATATGCATGCATACAAGTCTTTCGGTTGATCTCTTATCCTTCCCCCACCCTCCCCTGCCTTCCTTCTGAAGTTTTCTATGAAATTCTTCCACAGATATTTTTGCATGAATATAAGTTTTCATTTCTCTGGGATAAATGCCTGTGAATGCAATTTGGGGTTGTATAGTAATTGCATGTAAGTTTTATTTTTTTTATTTTTTTTTTTAAAGACATATTTTTCTTTTTTTCTTTTTTTTAAATATATTTTATTGATTTTTTACAGAGAGGAAGGGAGAGAGATAGAGAGTTAGAAACATCGATGAGAGAGAAACATCGATCAGCCGCCTCCTGCACATCTCCTACTGGGGATGTGCCCGCAACCCAGGTACATGCCCTTGACCGGAATCGAACCTGGGACCCTTCAGTCCGCAGGCCGACGCTCTATCCACTGAGCCAAACCGGTTTCGGCGCATGTAAGTTTTATAAGAAATTGCCAAACCATTGTTCAGAGTGGCTGTATCATGTTAAAGTCTCATCAGCAATGGATGAGCAATACAGTTCCTCTGCGTATTCTCTAGCATTTAGTTTTTTATTTATTATTTTATTTTAGCCATTTTGATAGGTATATAGTGATTATGTGGCACTCGTGATTGGCTTATTTCACTTAGCATATTTTATGGTCCATCTATATTGTAGCATGTATTGCATTTTATTCCTTTTTATTGTCAAATAATGTTCTATTGTATGGATAGACTCACATTTTGTTTATCCATTCATGAACTAATGGAAGGCTATGTTTAATAGTAAGAAAAATGCTTTCTAATGTCTTCATATTAAAATACTATTTAAAGTTTAGCTCCTGTTTTTAAAAGTAGCAAACACTGTTAGTGCTTTATATGCAGCCTTTCACATACGTTTCATAACAACCATATCATCCAAGTCATGATGGGCAAACTGGAAGCTCACATGTTAAATCAAGCTTATGGAAAAAAATAACAAACCTATCAGGAAGCCTTATTTAACTTGCCTAAGTCTATTTTTAAAATAAAATGTGAGCACCTCCGCTTCTCTACAGACCCCACTATATGCTTCCTCATACCCCATTAGATTAATTCACACACTTGGCCTATGAGAAATTTGAGTTTGCAAACCTGACTTCCTTTCTAAGCCATCTATGGTAGAGAGATCAAGACTCATTCATTCACTGCACAAATATTTGTTGAGCATTAGGCATGCAGTAGATGCTGTGATTCAAAAAGGCTAATTAACCTAGCCAGGGTCACAAATTTAGTAAAAGCAATGATTAAGTGCTACATTGCAAATTGAAAGCAAAAATTCATTGTTGATACTTATTTTCTTTGACTCCTAACTAAAGCAATCCAGGGAAATATTTTAAACTTGAGGTACTTCATTAGGGATCATTAATTTTTTTTACACAAGTGAAATATTTATTTGGAAACATAATTTCTACTGAGCTTGTCAATTGCATTTAACTTTGTTGGCAATGAATCCAGTAGGCAGGCTACCTGACATGTTGGCTCCCCATTGTGAGTTTCATCCAACCCCATCATGTATAGCTGGAACACAGATATTGAACACAATATATCATTCAGTCACTAATAAACTAGAATCATTCCTTTCCCACTTTTCTCCATCCCCCACTGTCGATGAGTAATTTATCTCAAGCGGCAATATGCATACGTTGCCTTTGAAAATGAGGGACATGGCATTATTAGTCACTGCATGGATGCATTATAGCCAGTTCCATCATGGGAGAGAGCATATGATTACAATCAATAATCAATCAAAGAACTACTGACAGTAATCATACATCATCTCCTACTGTGGAAGTTTCATTCAACGCCTGATATTGCAAGATCCAATTTCTGGATGCATTGGGCCACTTTGCTGTTAACCTGAGGCTGCTCTTGGAGGGGGGAGCCTGGAATGTGGACCATCCACCTGGGCTTTCCCCCTTTGGAAACCTTTAGAAACAGAGCCGAATTGAATGTGAGAGAAGAAAACAGTTGTTCCTGTTGTTGCCTGACTCCTCCTCCTCACTGTACCCCATCTCTTGTACAGCTAACGGCTGTAACCGGTGTACACTTGCAATACAGCTCTTTAATCAAGTTGATGCATTTGGAAAGGCTTGTTGGCAGAGCTTTTATAACTACATGTTGAAAACATGTCTAATAAAATATACTGTCCAATAAAAGGCACGATCTCTGTTAAACCAGAATTAATTTGGGAAAATTGCCTGGGAGGTTTATTGGAAAGTGGATGCTTTTTAAAAAATCTAAAACAGTTCAAGAGGACACAACATAAAAAATACCAAAGCCTTGCCCAGCCTGTGTTGTTCAGTGGTTCAACGTCGACCTATGAACCAGGAGGTCAGGGTCAGTGTCTGATTCCCAGTCAGGGCACATGCCCGGGTTGCCAGCTCACTCCCTAGTGGGGGGCATGCAGGAGGCAGCCAGTCAGTGATTCTCTTTCATCATTGATGTTTCTATCTCTCTCTTCCTCTCTAAAATCAATAAAATTAAGTATTTAAAAAATAATACAAAAGCCTTTCTATTTGAAATGACAGGAATATATCCTGTGCAAATTGGCACAGGGGATTTTCCTGACTCAGTCATTCCACAAGCATTTGCTGAGCCTCTACTATGCACAAGGACAATATAGGCCCCCCGCCTTCTGGTGTCAGAAAAACATTAATGTCTCATTGTACACCGCAAAGTGTGCGGGGCTGTGTGAGCTTGTGGAAGTGCTTTGAGAGCACAGAGGAGATAATATAAGGCCCTAGGGCAGTGGTTCTCAACCTTCCTCATGCCGCGACCCTCTAATACAGTCCCTCATGGTGTGGTGACCCCCAACCATAAAATTATTTTCGTGGCTACTTCATAACTGTAATTTTGCTACTGTTATGAATCGTCATGTAAATATCTGATATGCAGGATGTATTTTCATTGTTGCAAATTGAACATAATTAAAGCATAGAGATTAATCACAAAAACAATATGTAATTATATATGTGTTTTCTGACAGTATTAGGCGACCCCTGTGAAAGGGTCGTTCAACCCCCCAAAGTGGTCGCGACCCACAGGTTGAGAACCACTGCCCTAGGGAGTCTGGGCTCCTCCATGAAAAGATGGCTTTAAGCTGGGAATGGAAAGAAGTGGGGAAAGGCAAGCACTGGGGCAGAGGAGAACAAAAGAGCAAGGCATTCCTAGCTGCATGTGAAGGTCGGTGTGGTTGGCCAGCAGAGGAAGGGGCAGGGCCTTGGTGGGAGGACCGATGGCATATGGGAAAGAGGAGGAAAGGAGCCACACAGGTGTGCTTAGAACTTGGAGAAGCACTCTGAGCATGAAAGTGGAAGAAAGACAAATGGAAGCTGGGTCAGATGGACAAGGTAGCAGGCTGTTCTTCCTGACTCAGATCTTCTCCTCACTGTAGCTTAACTTCAGCTGTGGGCTTCCCGGGACAGTCTTCTCTTACCCTGCTAAGGGGATTCTGTTTTATCAATATAAGGATTTTAATAAAGCTCAGGCTATCATATTGAAGCTTGAACATTCCTTGGGTGGAGATGGCTTCCATTCCAGATCTCTGACAAAGTCTCCAACCTTTTTTTTTTTTGGGGGGGGGGATTTTTATGAAGTTGATTTGGGCCAAAACTGATGACAATTGCCAGGAAACAAGGTCTAAAATGCTGCCAGAGCTCCCAATCTTATAGAGCGGCCAGAGGAATGTTGCTGTTTGATTTAACCACACACCTGAATCCTCTTCAAAAATGACTTTGGAAATACCCCGGATTCTGTGCAGCCCCTAGGGCGTGTCACCTTTCTTTCTAGCTAAAATGCCTTTTTATTGTATTACTTTCCTTTTATCTGAAGGATTATTTTAATGTTTTGTAGAAAAATAAAAATAAATCCTTAATTCCCGAGAAAACTAACTTTTTTTACAAGAGAAGTGTGCAGCTTTTAAAACAATCTCTTCTTTAAAGTTCTGTGTTGCCGACAGTCAGGCTCCCTTGGAGAACCGGGTCTGATTAGTTCCTTCGTGAATGATGTAGACTCAGTGCAGTGCCTCTGATGTGCATCGTCCTTAAAGGGAGAGAAGCTGTCTGTAGGAGGGTGCAGCGCCTGTGCCGTGGGAGTGAGGGGTTATTGGATTTGATTCATTTTACACTAGGGAGTGTAATGGGGAACTCTGATTTTTCTTCACCTGAGTTTCTCCCCCAGGTTCGTATCTTATCATGGGGAAACTACCTTCCGTCTAGAGCTGTGGTCGGCAAACTGCGGCTCACGAGCCACATGCGGCTCTTTGGTCCCTTGTGTGCGGCTCTTCCTAAGCCTTAGGAGCACTCTAGTTAAGTTAATAACAATGTACCTACTTATATAGTTTAAGTTGAAAACATTTGGCTCTCAAAAGAAATTTCAATCGTTGTACTGTTGATATTTGGCTCTGTTGACTAATGAATTTGCTGACCACAGGTCTAGAGGACAAACACCAACTGGAAGCAATAAGTTCCTGTGATTTTGCTTCAGGAAATAAGGAAATGCATGCAGTAATAAGTAAACACATAGATCAAGTCGCATTTAAAATCTTCCTTATGATATATTTAGACTTGGGCTGCAAAAGATAAACAAGAAACGGTTGCGTAGAATTTTGAAATTATTAGCTTTCAAAGGCTCTAAAATTAGGCTGTTGTGGGATGGGATTTTGGAAATTAGCTTTTTCTAAATGATGTTTTCCATTCAATGTTGGAAAGTAAACACAGCTACTGTTGAGGCTGCTGCCTGGAGGCAAATCCACAGTTAGCTGGAATCTTCTTCCTGGGTATAAATATCTCCTGGGGTTTCTAACTTGGAGGCTTAACATGACAGTAGAGGAAGCAGCTGTGGTCCCCAGTGTGGATGCATTTTTGGACCTCCTATAGCCATCTCATCTCCCCAAATAATATTTGTCCGGAAAAATTAAAGATATGACAAGGAGAACAAAGATGTAGATTCCTAGAGACAATTTCCCCCATGAGAAACTGATGATGCCACATGCTGGTTCCTCAAAGCCAGTCAGGGGTCTCCCCATGTTTGTATCCCCTCTTCCTGCCTTACAATCCCATGTTGCATCTCTGATGAAGCATAGCTCTTACCCAGGAGTATTAGAATTGCCTGTCTTCTGCCCATCATTGCAAGATTGCCCCTTTCTTCTAAAAGTCTAAATCTTAACTTTTGTGCAGGCCACCTGAGCAAGCTTCCTGGCCTGGATTCAGGCTATGAACCATCACCAGGAGGGCCTTCCTAAAACAGAACTGAACATTTCTTCCAGCATTCAACAGCAGCTGGGTTTGGCCAGGATTCCTCCATCCCCAGAATAGTGTCAATCCTCCACACCTGTATCCCAACCTGCCTGTGAGGTCTCCTCTCTCAGTAGCCTCTGCTGCTTCCCTCCAGCTCCCATCCCACTACCCGGGACCCTGAAATCTGGTCACTTCCTACCTTCCTGCTGCCTTTCTGCTTGTTCATATGACTGAGTCACCTGAACTATTTTCTTCATTTGTTATACTTTTCAAATCTCATGGATGGTGATATTCTCTTCTCTCCCACAACACTGCCCTTTTTACTTGTACTTTTCTAAATCTCATCACATATTACTTTTACAATAAAAAATATATATGCTTTCATACACTTTCACCAACACCTATGAAGTCTTTCCTAAATTAAGCTGTTTATTCCTTCCTTTTCTCTCCCAGCTATATTTTCTCTTACTTATTTTTTTAAATGTATTTTTATTGATTTCAGAGAGGGAGAGGGAGAGAAGAGATAGAAACATCAATGATGAGAGAGAATCATTGATCGGCTGCCTCCTGCATGCCCCCTACTAGGGATCGAGCCTGCAACCCAGGCATGTGCCCTTGACTGGAATCAAACCTGGGACTCTTCAGTCCCCCGGCTGACGGCTCTATCAACTGAGCCAAACCAGCTAGAGCGCCTGCTTATTTTTTACTCCATAATAAATCCTGCCTTGTATGTTGGTTTGTCTGTCTCCTTTCATCTCTTGTTGCCTTAGAATGGAAGGAGCTTCAGGATGCCACCTGCATCATCCTCACCTTTGTGTCTCCAGTGGTCCTTTCAAAAGGCCCAGCTCATAGGACAAGCTTTGCGAGACTAACTCCCCAGAGAGTTCCTTTCCTCCCTGCAGTTCCTGACTTGTCTTAATATCATTTCTCTCTAGTAGTTCTTTTTTAAAAATATACTTTTATTGATTTTCCACAGAGAGGAAAGGAAAGGGATAGAGTTAGAAACATCGATGAGAGAGAAACATTGATCAGCTGCCTCCTGCTACCCTTTACTGTGGATGTGCCCGTAACCAAGGTACATACCCTTGTCCGGAATTGAACCTGGGACCCTTCAGTCCACAGGCCGACGCTCTATCCACTGAGACAAACCAGCTAGGGCTCTCTAGTAGTTTCTTATAAACTTTTAACCTTGATTGTAAATGCCTTCGTAGCAGTGGCCATCTGTTCTCCTTTTGTGTTTTCTCCTAGAGCCTTAATCAGTATCAAATGCATTGTAGCTTTTGAATAAAGTGTATTGAGTGAATGAATGAATGAATGAATGAATAATGGATGGTGTGGCCTCAAGGCTGATGGCTGGCCTGGGTTTGACAGACATGTGTATAAAAAATTAGCTTCTTGTTCTTTCCAGTTGGAAATGAGTCTGATTTCAGCAATTATATGTTAATTAGTAATTGGGGTTTTGATGTTAGAATGTAAACTGGTGTGGGGATTTCTTCAAGTCATGCCTGGGGGGGCGGGGCGGAATATATATATAGTGAGTTCTTTCTTTAATCCCAGATTTTGTGGGTGTTGAATGAATCCCAGATACAAGTCCTCAGAATTCCTAAATGAAATATTCTCTGCAAAGGCCCAAGAGGAAGTTCAAAGTGAATCCATGAAAATAATCTTGACTCAAAGTTCAGCGGGAAAGGTCAGTGGGGAATCTTGGTAATTCCAGTGGAATTGAGATGCCAGAGACAGTATTCGCTTCTTTGTTGTGCCATATGATGTTTCATGCATTATGCTGACTCAGTGGAAATATTCCTGTATCACAATGCCAATTGTTTTCTTTATTTTCTTTAAATGTACACACTAGGTGGCTAATGACCCTCTGGATTTTAAAACCATAGCATTCTTTTTCATTTGACATTACCTTGTCTTCTTTTCTAAATGCCCTTCAATTTTGGTGACACCAGGGCATGTGGTCTTAAGTATGGTTCTTTTTCTGAAGAGAAGAGCTATTCACAATAATTATAGGTATTTAACTTTGTTCTCTTAGTAGAGAGAGCGAGGTATACTGTGGCCTGACACATACAATTACATGGCAACAAGTTGCTAATAGATTTACAGAATATTGCAAGAAGATATTTTATCTTAAGAAGAAATTTTAGGGGTTAATTATTTGAGAAAGGCCACCTTCCTTACTGTAATGTTACCTGTACCAGGGCAGGGATGTTATATTTCATTTGTCTTTTCTTAATGCCAAAACACAGGGACTTGTTCAATTGAATTGAATGTGTAATAATAGCAGCATTTATTCTAAAAAGCAAACTAACCCATAACCCAAATGCACATGATAAAAACGGGGAATATAAAAAAAGTAAGAGCCCTAGCCAGTTTGGCTCAGTGCCTAGAGCGTCAGCCTGTGGACTGAAGGGTCCCAGGTTCGATTCCAGTCAAGGGCACATAACATGCCCAGGTTCTGGACTCGATCCCCAGTGGGGGATGTGCAGGAGGACATGATTCTCTCATCATTGATATCTCACTCTGTCTCCCTCTCCCTTCATCTCTGAAACCAATAAAAATATATATTTTAAAAAGTAAGAACTATGATTCCCTACTATCTTACCTTTTTAGTAGGTGGCCATACATTTAGCAATTCTGGAGAAACACCAGGCAGTGTACAGTGAAATGCTTGGGGGAAACTGTCGACTGCATTAGTCATGGAGATTTGTATGGTTGAGAAAGAACATGCATTAAGACTTGAAGGACGTGTAGAATTTGAATAAGTAGAATGGAAGAGGAAAATAATTGCAGAAAGAAGAAAGGTGCAAGTAAAGCTATGAAGAAAAGAGGTATCATGGCTATACAGGATGTTCAGGTAGAAGGCTATCTTGATTGGGAATAACGAACTAGAGTAAAAAGTAAAAGGTACAGTTCTTTGGAAAGTATGCCTGCATTTAAGTGGAGAGCTTGAATGCTTACCGTGGATAGGCATTACCTGATATGGGTAATGGTTCATCTTTCTTGGCCTCTAATCTTTAATGTGTGGGATTGGAGGTAAATTTCTCATGCTGTGCTTCACCAAGTATCTGGAACATATTAGAGCAGGGGTGGGCAAGCTTTTTCACTCGAGGGCCACAATGGGTTCTTAAACTGGACCGGAGGGCCGGAACAAAAGCATGGATGGAGTGTTTGTGTGAACTAATATAAATTCAAAGTAAACATCATTACATAAAAGGGTACGGTCTTTTTTTTTTTTTAGATTTATTCATTTCAAACGGGCCGTAGTTTGCCCACGGCTGTGTTAGAGTCATCTTTATTCACAGACACTATGATAACGGTTTTTGTAAATGAGAAAGCAACCAGGATTGAACTCAAGAGTGTGTGTGAGAGAGAGAAGGAGAAGGGCAGAGGGTGGAGCAGGCATTTGAAGAGAGCCTCTGAGTATTTGAGGAAGAGATTGCTCAGCAAAACCCCAGTGTCTTTGATTTGGGGCATGAAGTAAACAGGAAGAGAAAATAAAGATGGGGAAAAGCAGTAAGAAGAGTCCTGAGGTTTGGATCATTTTTCAGCTATATTAAGGAGAAGCATTGGGTATCAGTGTAGCAGGATAGATCAATGGGAAGCAGAGTCAGGTGGGGTTGTCGGGGAGGCTATAAGACAACGTATTTTCAGTATTTTCACCTTCTCCTTGATGCAAGTCAATGTCACACATCCCTCTTTCTGTTTTCTCATGCACACAATGAGTTTTTGAACTACTCCTTCTAGACCACTACCAGCCCAATAAATTCTACAAATTGAATTGCTTTATTAGATTAAACATGTTGTTCTGATTTCATTCTTTTTATGAGATGTGTTAGTCTCATTTCCACAATGGAGTTATCATGGGATTCCGGAAAACAGTAGTTGAATTTAATTGGTTTCTATGCCAATGTCTCCTGTGTTTTTTTTATTAAGAACACTATTGTTATGCTATCGATGAATGGTGGTGGGAAAAGAGGAGCCTGATTTCTCATGTCAAAGAATGAGAGAAGGGCAGGTAAACTTCAAGTTGAGTTTTGGGGCTTCCAAAAAACTCAAAGAAGAATCCAGGAATGAGTTGTGGAAGGTGGGAATGTTATTGTGCTTCATGCTCTTGACCTGAGAATCTATTTAGGCCAGGGGTGGGCAAACTTTTTGACTGGAGGGGCACAATGGGTTCTTAAACTGGACCGGAGGGCCAGAACAAAAGGATGGATGGAGTGTTTGTGTGAACTAATATAAATTCAAAGTAAACATCATTACATAAAAGGGTATGGTCTTTTTTTTTTTTTTTAGTTTTATTCATTTCAAATGGGCCGGATCCGGCCCGCTGGCCGTAGTTTGCCCAGGGCTGATTTAGGCTGTTAGAGATCCTTTGAACCATCCTGCATATAAAACTGTCATCTATTACATCACCAAAATTATTCTTGATTATATTGGATTTTCAACATATCACATGTTTTCCCTTTTCTCAGGGTGTGTGTGTGTGTGTGTGTGTAGTGCTGATGGGCACAAAATAAGGAAAAACATTGCTTAAAGTGTGAGCAAGAGCCAACTTAACCCTAAGCTTGTTTATATCTAAAAACATCTCCTCACCACTACAGCTGTCATTCACATGTGAACTCTGCACTGTAATTTATTATTCACCATTTGATTGGGTTTTATTAATGTTCCACTAGCACTTCTTTAAGGAAAACTAAACTGGTGTCATATTCCTGTCATCAATCAGGATGTCTCCATGGAGATCCTCATCAGATTCTTTTGTTGTTGTTATAAGATAACCTTTGGTGCTAGAAAGAGTGTTTTTATTTTTAAATATTGATTATCTGTCATGATTTGGCACCAACTTGAGTTTTCATGTTCCCTGAGAAATTTTCTTTCTTCTTCGTGCTTCTGTTTTGTAAACTGCTGGCTGACCTGTCTTAGGGCTGAGACCTACAAAGAGAGGTGAAGTCTACTTTCCTAGGAAAGAGCATTTATTAAGGGACAATGTCTCTGGTAAAAACTAAATAGAAATCCTAGAAATTCAGCAAAAAAATGGAGCTAGTAGCATTTTCTTCTAGAAAGTTATTGGGCAGCAGAAATTTGGAAGCAACAACTCACTCTTGAGCAGATATTTATTGTCCTAAATGCCTTTCCAAAGGCATTACCTCATTTGGTCCATGTGGTCACCCAATGAGCCAAGTAGAGCAGATGACACTGTCTCTACTTTATGGATGAGACTTAACCTGATAACTTGGCACACAAGGGGTGGAGCCAAAGGTGGGGCTAGATCTTCATTACTCCAGTGCAGTGTTCTTCCTGCCACTCTTGGCCACCTCACTCATAATTTATTCCTGTTCAATATCCATATGGTCTTCTCCTTCTGCTCTATCAAGCAAGAACAAGTGAGCTCAGAACTGTGAAGACAATTTTAATTATATCTTCACATTACCCTCAACACTGCTGATGATTCTCTTTAGTGCCAAAAAAAAATAAAAAAAAAATTCTTGGATGGATTAAAAACATTAACCCTCATTTTCTACAAGTGATGTAAATAGCTTTCATCAACCTGAGAAGAGAAAGATTGAATTCTGTTTTCATATCCTCTATGTTCTAACTATTACCTTTGGAAAGTCATTTTATTTTTGTGTTATTCTTAGAACTGGAGAATGAAGGGCATGAATAGATAAACACTAGAATCTTTTTAAAAAATATTTTTTTATTGATTTCAGAGAGGAAGGGAGAGGGAGAGAGGGATAGAAACATCAATGATGAGAGGGAATCATTGATTGGCTGCCTCCTGCATGCCCCACACTGGGGATCGAGCTGCAACCTGGGCATGTGCCCTTGACCAGGAATCAAACCTGGGACCTTTCAGTCCACAGGCTGATGCCCTGTCCACTGAGCCAAACCAGCTAGGGCAACATTAGAATCTTTTCAACTTTGGTATTTAATTAGGTTGGGACCCGAGTTTTGCTCTGTTTGTGGGGCAGAAGGGAGGACTTCCTTTGGTCTTAAGGCTTGCTAAGTAGCCAGGATATGGCCTTTCATCACTGATATTCTTGTTAAATATTGTCAGTGGCTCTCAAATCCATTGTAACCTAGTCATTCTATATTTGTATTCTTTATAAATGAGCCTACTGCTCTGGTACCCAGATTCTCTGGGAGGCTCTGAGTGTGTAACTTAGAGATGAGGGACTGGTTTAAAGTATTTTGCTTCTAAAAGGAAATTTTTATCATTATAAAGCTGAATTTTTATGTTTATTGTAATATTACCCTTATATTTCAAATATGGATATCAGGACCTTTATTGCTATGGTCAAGTAGCTTCTGAAAAAAAATGTAATAATATGAATAGTTTTTATTATAGAATAATCAAGCTCTCATTTAGATGCCACCTCTGAATTTGAAAAACTTTAAAAATGTTTAATTCAATGGCATTTTTTTCAAAAGCATTGAAAGAATAAATAGTTTTAAGCATTTAACAAGGGCATGTTTAGAGTACATGATAGATGCGTATTTGAAGCTTTGAATAAATTTAAAAATTGAATTAAATGTTATCCAAAATAATTTAAGTTAAACCACAGAACCAAAGCATCTAACTATAACTATAGAGAGTCACTTATGTTGTTGAACCACAGCTTTTGCAAAATTTCTGTTTAAGAAATACTATCAAGCATTCTAATGGATTGAAGGGGCAAGAGGTTATATTTTCAAACTCTAGCCCAAAAGACCAAAGAAAATTGAGAATTCTGGAAGGAGATTTCAAACACAACAGGGGAGGGAGTTGCAGGTGTTGTGGGTATTTATCCTGCAGAAATAATAGGAGATGTGTCTGCAGCTGTGCCAGAGAGGGTTGGGCTCTACCTCCCTCTAGTTCCATGAGTTCAACCGAGCACTGAAGACAATGAAAAGAGACAGATTTCATCTGAACATAAAAAGTGGTTGTTTATTGATCAGGTCTTTCAAACGAACAAAGTAGGGGAGGGGGATAAAGTGAAGGCTGGACAGAATATTTCAGAGCAGCCCTGTCCAACAGAAATACAATGTGAGCCCAGCAACATATATAATTTTTAAAGTTCCAGTGGCCATATTTTAAAACATAAAAATCACTGGTAATGTTTATTGTATTACCATTCTTTTTGACCCTGTACCTTTAAAATATAATTTTAACATAAAATCAGTATGAAATCACTAATAATATATTGTACAATTTTTCTCCCTTCCAATTCTTTAAAATCCAGGGTGCATTTTATACTTACAGTTTGAACCAGTGACATTTCAAGCCCTCAACAGCCATGGGTGACCCGTTCCCCCTGTCTTGGACAGTGCGGTTTACAGTAGGCAAGCCTAAGAACAAACTGTGAATTGCTACAACTCAATAAAATATTCTTCCTTGAACAGCACGGGGGCAGAATGGATACCGTTTTCCAAGCAAAGGCATTTTGGGGACATGGCACAGCTTTAGGCTGACAGGATAGGTACTTAGCCTTGGGGATGGTGGAGGAAGAGAGGAAGAGTAACAGTCACTGTTAGCCCACACGGCACTCATGTGAATTATGAAATGAAGGCCCTTCTGAGCAAGTGAAATACAAAAAGTTCCCCTCAGCCTCAGCTACACCAGGGCAAAGCTTGAGGAGAGAGCAGAGCTGGATTTCATCCACTCTTGCTCCTTGGGCTGCGGACCCTCCTGGGCACTTCCTGGCCCCTGTGGCCGGCCTGGTAGCCAGTTTCTACAGTGACGGCTAAGTCCAGCTTCAGCTGTGATTCAGAAACTCTTACAGGTCCTAGGCCCCTCTCAAAATTTGGTGAACACCACAAACCTTTTGTCAAGGCCAAATTGTCCAAAGATTCACAGTGTCAATGGTCCATGGACTACCCTTCAAAGTATGGACACTCATGAGTCTGTGAACCTGTGAGGAAGGAACCTGGCCACAGGAACAGTTGCCCCTATTTCTCCTGAAGACTCTCTCGTGTCAGGGGGCCGAGCAAACAGGGGCATAGGTGATGCATAGACATCCTTCTCTCTCCCCTGCCCCAAATAGGCTTCAAGGATGTGAACTGAGTCACCAGCTTACCTTGTTTATCTTGCCAAGTCAGTGTTTTCTCTGGAGTGTGAGGATTTTTCTCCTGCTGTCACTGCCTCTCCCTGCGGTCCTCACCTTGTCAGGCTGGGGGAAGAGAACCTGGGGGTAACTGCACTGAAGCACTGAATGTCCTGCCACCAGCCAAGGAGCAAGCAGGTCATCGGGTCTATTTTTAATGTCCTCTCCATTGGCATGTCCTTCCTTTCCTTTTCTTGTGGCATCACAAGACGCTCCTCCCCTGCTGCCTGCTTCCTGTCGTGATAAATGCTCATGGGCACACAGGTCTCCTCTTGTATCAAGAACAACTGGCTCAGCAGGCAGGGTCTTCAGTTCACTCCCTTAGGTCTCACTCTCTTCTGCCCTTCTATGCATGTCACGTTTTCAGAACAGTGAACAAAAGAAAAAAACTTGTGGGGTTTTAGTCTCCTGCAAAATAAGTCTCCATATCACCGGGAATTCATATACACATACACACACATACTCATGCAAATACACATATAACTATGTATTTTCACTCTTTAAATATATATATATATATATATATATATATATATATATATATATATATATGTATATATATATATATACACACACATACACACACACACATATTTTTATTAATTTCAGAGAGGAAGGGAGAGGGAGAGGAAGAGATAAACATCAGTGATGAGAGAGAATCATTGATCAGATGCCTCCTGTACTCCCCACACTGAGATGGAGCCTGCAACCCAGGCATATGCCCTGGCCGGGAATGGAACCATGACCTGGTTCATAAGTCACGCTCAACCCCTGAGCCATGCCGGCCGAGCCATTTTCACACTTTTATAGAATATCTTTCCCCTCAGATTGACTGAATGTTTTCTGGAAAGCTTAAAAGGTTGGCAATAGATAACAAGTTTCTTCTCCAGCCTGTGTTATAACCATTGCAATCACCCATTAAACTTAATGAAGGTTAGGTTGCTGAGAGCGATACTATGCTGCATTATTCCTTTACAATTGCACTTGCAGCTCAAGTTGGAGACAGAACAATTAAGAACTGTTTTAAGAACGCTTAGCAGTCCAGAGGTGTGTGATCAGGGAAGGAGGAAAGAAAAAACATTCTGGGAAGCAGGCAGCCCATCCAATATGCAGGGAAGATGATACCTGCAGGAGAAGGAACTTTTTGGGATTTTGTTATCGGGGTTTGTGAGATAATGGTCAAGCTTGGGAGCTGCTGCCTGGGGATTGTAGGGAATTAGAAACCTGAAGGGCAATTCCTGAGATTGCTTTTGGAAATGTAGGGATGTCTAGGTGAGCCAGGAGAGAGGAGTTGCTAAAGGGAAACGGGCTTTTTACTGCCCTGACACTCTCCTGCAGTGCTACCCAGAGGCTGGTCAGTGGTCTCGTTTGCTTGGTCACTTTATGTCTTGGGGCAATGGCAGTGTGACTTTTTTAAAAATGGAGGCATAGTTGACATGTTACACCAGTTTCAAGTATACAACATAATTTTATGTGCGTATATTGTGAAACAATGATCACAGTAAGACTTAGTTGACCTCCGTTACCACACATAGTTACAAATTTATTTTCCCTGTGATAAGAACTTTTAAGATATACTCTCTTAGCAATTTTCAGATATGCAATATAATATTCCCTATATTTACCATGTTGTACATCACAACTTCATGGCTGACTCATTTTGTAACTGGAAATTTGTATCTTTTGATCACTTTCACCCATTTCATCCACCCCCTAACTCTCTGGCTCTGGCAACCACCAATCTGTCTTCTGTCTCTATGAGCTTGTGTGGGGTTTTTTCCATTGCAGATTTTATGTACAGGTAAAATGCAGTATTTATCATTTCTGTCTCGCTTATTTCACTTAGCATAGTTCCCCCAAGATCCATCCATGTCACCCAAATGGCAGTATTTCCTTATTCTCTGTATGTGTATGAGTATATATACACATACATGTGTGTATATGTGTGTAGACACACACACACGCCACATTTTCTTTATCCATTCACCCATCCACGGACACCTGGGTTTTTCATGTGTTGGCTGTTATTGCTGCAGAGAACATGGGTACAGATATATTCTCATTCATGGGGGCAACAAGGCCTGGGTTGGCCAGAGCTGATGGCGTAGATCTCCCTGCTATTCTCAGACAACACCCAAGTCCCCTGGCAGCCCCTGGTGTGGAAACCTCTCAGAATGGTGCCCAGCTCCCAGCACGTTAACACGATGATGAAATGTTCGCACTGGATAGAGGGTGGGAGTCATCTGGGCCTAGTCTCTCATTTTGCAAATAGAGAAATGGAGGCACAGAACAGGAAAGGGACTTGCTCAGAACAAGCCAACCTTGCAAATTAGGGGGCAGGACCCAGATATCTTGTGACATTGTCCGGAGCTCTCTCTACCGTTATTATTCTGTTTCAGTGGACACTTGGGCTATTACTTGGCCAGTTCTCAGGCTCTGTAAACCTATGAAGCAGATGGGAACTACATGTAGCTGGGGGAAAGAAAGCCAAAGGAAATTTGTTTCTACCAAATGGCTCACAACGGATCCAATTTAGAAGTCTGCCAGGATCTGGGCAGCTAATAGAGAGATACTTACTGCTCAGTTGGATCTTCCAGGTCAGTGAATTGAAAAGAGCACTGAGTCTGGGATCAGATGATTAGGTTTGAGATACTAACTAGGTTGCCTTGTGTGAGTAATTTTGTTATTCTAAAGTTTCTCATTGGTAAAATAATTATGTAAACAGAATTCCTGTGAAATAATAATAATAATAATAATAATAATAATAATAATAAAATGTCATTTCATTAATGCAGAAGTGGCTGTATTTTTGAGTTCTTACCCAAAACATCTAATTGCAGGCACAAACTGATTTTCTCGGTCCCCTCTTGGCCAAATTGCGGGGTTACCTTAGGACTCGCACTGGTGCTTACACATGTAGCAGATATTTTGTTGAGGTTTTTTTAATTCTTGATCTTGTCAGTGATGAAGTCCCTGCCCTGCCTTGTCTATGGAATTCTTGCAAACTGGGAAGGGCAGGAAAAGAAGATGCTTGGAGATCACTGCTGGACATACTTTAACTTTTAGCCAAATGACTCAATTTCCTTCTTCATGCATGCCTGCATTCAACAACTGTTTAGTGAGTACCTGTTGATACAGCACTTTGGAGATACAAATACATAGTTAAATTCTGCCCTCAAGATATTACTAGTGAAAGTGAACAAAGCCAGTTACCTAAATAACTGTATATCAGGAGATAACTATTTAGACATTTGGAGGGCGAGTGAATACAGTCTCCGAATTGGAAGTTTAGTAGGCTTCATAAGGAAAAGGGACGTTTGCAAGATCCACTAGCATTGTTCAATTTAAATGTGTGAAAATAAAAGGAAGGGCATTTTAAGGTGAAGAAACATGAGCAAAGATAGAATGGCAGAGATGTTGAGGGGTTCTGTGGGAAACTGTAAATTAGTTTCACTAGAACAATAAGTAGTTGGCAAACATTTGGTAAATATAATGGGCATTTTACATGATACTGTCTCTGACACAACTACTGAGCTCTGGCATGTCGCACTAGCAGCTGCGGACAGTCCATAAGTGACTCTGAGGGCCTATGTCCTGGTGAGACATTGCTTATGGAAACCAGCAGGCGGCTGGATTTCCTTCATGCGGTAGTTTTCTCTCTGAATGCACGTATGGAGAGATGGAACGGAAGGAGTAGGCTGGAAGGGAGACTGGGTCACAATACCTAGGCCTTCTACTACCTGTCCCAATTTTAGCACCTTATTTGTTTACATAGCTTTTCTTTTACAGAGTGTTTTACTCAGATTTCGTTTCATTCCTACCAAAGTATATGGAATACTAGAGTTATAAGTAAGTAACTATGGTCTAGGGCAGCGGTTCTCAATCTGTGGGTCGCGACCATCGGAAAACACACATATAATTACATATTGTTTTTGTGATGAATCACTATGCTCTAATTATGTTCAATTTGTAACAATGAAATTGGGGGTCACCACAACATGAGGAACAGTTTTAAAGGGTCGAGGCATTAAGGAAGGTTGAGAACCACTAGTCCAGGGCATTCTGTGTTACACTAATTTCACCTTTGGTTAATAGCATTTTCTATTTTACCAAGCATTATTTACTAGGAGTTGCACCTTTTACCATGCATGACATTATCTGGTGTGTAAAATATAAACTGTGGTTTTTATGTCTGTTGTTGATTTTATACTCTGTTCCAGGCACTTAGGGCTTTACATAGGTTATCTCATTTAACTTCATAACAACCCCACACATTATTACTATCATCCCCATTTTATGGATGAAAAACTGAGGTACAGGGAGCTTAAATAACCTACCCAAGGTCATATACCAACCAAAAGGCAGACCCGTAATTTGAACTCAGGCAGGTTAGTCCATGCTTCTAACTCTATACTATGTGGTCTCCTAATTTAAATGTAATTACTCTGGGCCCTGGTCCTTCAAAATTCTCAGAGCTATATAGTAATTGGTATGAGCATTAGTTCTAATCATACCATCTGAAGAAGAAATTAAAATATGAGGGCTGAAAAAATCTCCTCTTGAATTTCAAGGGAAAGAATTGCCTTATGTGAGTAAGGAATCCTAATGTGAGTTTTTAAATGTGAATGGTGATCCAGTAGTCCACACTGATATAAATCAATGATTGAATAAATAAGTGAGGGAGAAGAGACAAATATCCCTTGCAGAAGAAATTTAAATAATTTACATGTATAGTCCCCTCTCTTTCAAATATAGAAACAATCCTGCATAGTACATCATAAAACAAGGTCAAAGGAAAGAGTATTATGAAATTATCCAACAAGAAAAAATGTGGTCAGTGGCAAAAGTACTAGAACTGTGCCAATGATGGAGGTCAGGACAGAGCGGGCCGAGCAGAGACTTGGCAGGAGTGTTCTCTTAATTGAAATGTCAGCTCTGTAGGGTACAATCTATGTAGCAGAGCTCAGAACAGAAAGAGAGGCGGCAAGGTGGCATCATACTTCTGAAATATTAATAGTAGCAATGAACTTCAGCTTGTCAATGAAATGGATAGCAGTGCATTTAGGAGAGGATACAGAAAATTCAGAAGGAAAAACAATCCTTAGTGAAGCTCTATCCCGCACTGTGATATTGATATGATTATCTTTGACAAAACACTTAAACTTTGGCTCATACAGTTGTGCTATTAAACAATGTAAGATTTAACAGATTTTTAAATCTTGGTTTTCCTTTTCTAAGAGGGGGGATAGATGCTCTAAGTTTTGAGTACTAAAGCTATCAATATTTACAAACAGGCCTTGCATAATGAATGAGCTACTCAAATTCACAAAGTGATGTTAGACAGTTAGAACAACTTTTGAAAGGTCATACAGTCTCCTTTACATTTCCAACCCCTGTCCTCCCCACATAAACTTTGCAGCATGAATTAATAGTCCTAATAGAAGAGCTGTAGAAAGAGCCATGACAGTCTGCTTTGGTGACCTGCCCTGGAACTCAACTATCTTAATAGATATGTCCCCTGGGTGTCAGATCCTGTTCCCAATGCTAAAGCTGCAGAAAAGTTTATATCTTCCTCTTATTATAGTAGGATATACCTGTATACCATGCAGCTGAGGGAGTTTTGTTTTAACGTGAGAGATATCGATGTATGTCACAGAAAGAAAAGATGAAAGTGATCTTTCTGAGATTTTACATATCATATCCCAGAGGCTTACAGAAATAAATCACTGAAACAAAGAATGAAGTGAGAAACCAGCTCATCAAGTAGTAGGGTATGCGCAGATATAGAAGTTACAAAGAGTGGTGGTTTGATAGGTAGGCACATGAAAATAGGTAGATACCAGTGCAAAAGGTCAAACAAAGGAAAACTTGACTTTCAGTGTTAGGAGAATAGAGACCCATAGGAATGAGGAAGCTAAAGCAAAGTGGCCGAAGTATCATTCAAGGCCACTTGAAGGACCTTCCATCCAAGAAAAGGAGTGGCTATAACAGAAACTTCTTCTATGATTCCTGCTACTGTTCTTGAGATATAGGCATCCCAGGGCCTGAGGTGAGGATAGGTATTAAAGGAAAGTTAGATAAATGATTGGGGATTTTAGTAGATGTCAAGCTTGATGTTGGTCAACTATAATAGTTAGTGATTTCAATTACATAAAGAAAGATGAATCAGACACAGAATGATACAGGGAATGGTCTCAGGCTTCTGTGTTTTGGCCAGAGCACATCTCCAATGCCAAACTCAAAGTGAAACATATAGACAAATTAAACCAAATTCACAGGATTGTTGTCACAATGGTGAAGGAATGTAATCTTTCAATTTCTGAGATGTAGTTAGGATCTGACAAGGAGGAGACTAAGGGGACATAGTTTCTATCCTTAAACACACGAAGAGTGGTCATGAAGGAAAGGACTTACATTGACTTGGGTAGACTCTGAGGGTAGACCTATGATGAGTGACCAAATGGTAAATGTCAGAATGGAGGCTTGCCCTGAGTCAAATGAGTTCAAAAGCGGGAAGGTGGGAGGTAGTGAGTTAGCTTCCAAACATGGTCCAGTTGTACCAAGTGAAGACTTCACAGAAGAAACCATTTTCAAGAAAGAGTTGAGATACATGGCCATTAAAGTTTCTTCCAAATCTGAAAATCTCTGTGTGATAATTAATATGATTTTATAAAGAAAAAATGGTGAGCCATTAAGAGCGAAGTCACCATTTTGAATGTGGGCTGCAAGACAAGAAGGTTTAGACTAATATAAACTGAAGGAGGACTAACTAGGTTTCAAATGAACATTCACAGTAAAAATCCTTTCCAGGATTGTGCGGGGCAGGAAACTACCAGCAAAGGTTGAGGGCAATTCAATTTTCCATTTATTAATGATCTGGAGGAATTAATAGCATGTACATTGGAGTCAATAGATGCTTCCTTATTTACAGACATACCAGCAGAAAGCAGTTTTTTTTTTCTTGTGCAATGCCAATAGAGCCTTATATGCTGAAAGAAGAATGAAGTAGGTGATCTATTTACTTCTCATTTGCACACACTATATTATATAGCAACGAAAAGAATTCTGTGAGTGCTGGGAACTTGATTTTTGTTACTGACTATTAGTGCTGCACATATAAAGCAGACATATTCAGGGTTACTTTCTGGTAGTAGAGATTCTGGTTTGGTAATTTGGCTCTAAGAAGACTGATATAAAAATCATTATCATTTAATTATATCAAATAAAAGGGAAGCATCTGGTTTTGAATTATTTAACGTTAATGGGAAAGAACAAGTCATTACTTAAAGAGTGTCTCATAGCCTGTGTTATTTCTAGTATTTTTAGAAATAATTTATTCCTCTTCAAGTTTATGTGCTATAATTATTCATTAATAATTCTTCTTGATGACTCTGGAGTCATTCCATTACCCATAGTCATTATGCATCATTTGTGAATGTTTGTGATGATACTGAGATATCTATAGCTCATTGAGTCATTACATCCTTTGGTGTATAGCCTTAGAGTGAAGAATATTCAATTTATTCTGAATCAGATTTCATTGAAATATTTTGCAGGAACTTAAGCAACCACCTCTAGCGATTGAATACAGATACAATCCCTAGATATTAACTCCTAAACATCATATGGCCATTTCGACCTTGGCTGGTCAAAAATTCCATTCTTGTTGCTGGGCTTGTGTCCCAGAAGATACTGTCAATTCCCAAATTATGACAGAAAGAAACTCCATAGACTCATTATCATCACTATTTTATCCACTCACTGGTAACTTGTACTAAATCAGTTCCATTATGGATGGGCTCAATAGCCTTTAGTGAGAAGACCTAGAAACCTGAGAGATATTGGCACTGTGTCATAGGGTGAGGTATTTAACATGGTAAGGATAATTTTTTTTTGAGTTGGCATCAGTTAAAAGTTTAAAATCCATTGCTGTTTTTGTTGATTATCCTTTTTTCCCAGAGGTTAAGTCAAACTAGAAAAAAAAGCACTTTCCAAATATTTATAAATAATTTATAAATAATTTCTCCCATTTCTTAGAAAAAGGCAGGTATAAACTTCCTCAAGTCCAATGTATGACGGCAATTTATAAAACGTATGTTAGTGTTTGATTATTCACATCACAGAACGTTCTTTAGTTGCAAGAGCTTAGGGTTCCTTTAAATGTGAAGCCTCATTATGCATTTAAAATGCCATTTAGATTATCTAAACCTTCAAGATAAATCTGTCTTGTAAAGTAACATATACTTATATTACGTTAGTTATGATCTTGGGTGAAATGAGTTATTCAGAAGGTGATTGACACAAGTCTGGAAGGAAGCCAGGAATGTGAAAATCAGGAATTTCTGATTTTTAAAAGCTGTTGTACAATATTCCAGCCGGGCTCCATAAGAATACTTATGATTATTTTGTAATAATAATGATAATATTGATAGTATACTTTAAAAATAGAAAGTATGAAACTTATTTTCACCAGTTAAATAGAAACTCTGGAAATATTTTTAAAGAATTCATTAATGCACTCAACAAATATAAATTAAGTGCACACTATTTGCTTGGCATTGTTAAAGCAACAACAATTAACATGTAATCATTATGAACTGTTATTACTGTTTTAAATTCTGCACTGTTTGTTGTTAGGTTTTTAAAAAGAATGATTATATTACTTTTAAGCAGAAGAACAAGAACAAAAACTATTTTTGAAAAATACCCCTAATGCCTCTATCTAAAAACAATCATTTTTAAAATTCTGGTGAAAATAATTTCAAATATCTGTATGCATTGGGTTTTTGCTTTATAAATAAAAGTATGAGCATATTATATATTCATATGTTTTACTGCTGTCTTTTAGGTTGTTTACTGAGCTTTTTATACAATGTTTTTCTAAACGTATTTACTATTATCATTTTTCATGATCACACATAAACTCAGCTCATCCAATCTCCAGTTTGGTAGATGAGGAAACAGAGGATGAGAGAGATGTGGTTAGCTCAAGGCCAGGTGATGAGTAAATGCAAAAATAGGAGCAAAGTTCTAGCTTCCTGATCACTAGCCTTTCAGCTGCCCCAAACAAGCTTCTGCTTTTTCCCCTTTAACTCATTTTGTAATATACTTCATTATTGAGATACATTAAAAATATGTTATTCTATCTTTGTCGATTTATTGGAGCTAGGATTTGTATAAAATATATTTCCTCTCTCATTTCTCACGCAATAAGAATTTAGACAGCCATAAAGCCTAGCTCATACTGCTGACAAAATACACAAGATAATCAAAATCAAATTAAGTGATCAAAAGTGAAAACCAAGCTGCTGCCATAAGGAATAATGTAAATCATACAGAGCAAATAAACATATAATAGAAATTCCTATTTCAGCCTGATTCTCCAACTCACTACTTATTTAGGTCACAAATAACTTTGTCTTAGAAAAAAAGGAGAGCCTCAAATTTGATTTATTTTCCCATCCTAGTAAATTTTAGAAGACTGCCAAAGCTTTCCACATAAATCTCAAGTATCTTCCCTTATTGCAGAGGAGAAAGATAAAGAGAGAGAAGGAGCTTATTATTTATGAAGCTAATCAAATGGGTATAGGCGGAGTTAGCTTTTAACTTTTCCAGTTATGATTTCTTAGGAGTTAATATTTTACAGAAAGTCGAACTTTAAGCAATATCTTGGGCAGATTAGGAAGAAATAGCTTGAGTATGTTTTACATTTTAAGTTTTTAGTTCATGATTACATGTATACTTTCCTCTTCCTCTATTTTTTTAAAGTCCTGTTTCCTCCACCACCTTCCCTTTGGCAACTATAACTAGGGTCTATTCCTGTTCTGTTTGTTCATTTATTTTGTGTGGTTTTTAGATTCCACATAAAAGTGATGTCATATGGCACTTGCCTTTGTCTGACATTTCACTTAGCATAATACCTTCTAAGTCCATCCATGTTGTTGGGAATGGCAAGATTTCATTCTTTGTTATTGCTGAATACTATTCCATTACACATATGTAATCCATTATAAACATACCAGAGGCCCTGTGCACCAATTCATGCACTAGGGTCCAGCTGGCCCACCCCAATTGGGACCGATTGGCAGAGCTGGACAGGGGGAGGGGCCATGGGTAGTTGGGTTGGCTGGCCCCGCACCCGATCGGGTTGATGGGGGCCTATCAGGGGTGGGGCCAGCCGGGGAAGGGGCTGCAGGTGGTTGGCCAGCAGCCCCACCTCCTGGTTGAACTCCTGGTCAAACTCTCCGTCGAGGGGACAATTTGCATATTAGCCTTTTATTATATAGGATATTTCACATCTCTTTTATCCATCTATTTGTTGATGGGATCTAGGTTGCTCCATAGCTTGGATAATACTAGTAATACTGCAATGACCATAGGGGTGCACGTATATTTTCAAATTAGTGTTTTTGTTTAGTTCGGATAAGTACCCAGGAGAGGAATTGCTGGATCATATGCAGCCCTATTTTCAATTTTTTTTGAGGAGTATCCATACTGTTTTCCATGTGGCTGCACTAATTTACAATCCCACCAACAGTGCATTAGGGTAGCCTTTTTTCTACATCTGTACCAACACTTTTTATTTGTTGATTTACGGATGATAACCATCCTGACAGGTGGAAGGTGATATCACATTGTGGTTTTAATGGTCACTTCACTGATGATTACTTCCTTTGAGCATCTTTCCATATGTCTTTTGGTCATCTGTGTGACCTCTTGGGAGAAATGTCTATTGAGGCTCTCTGCCCATTTTTTAATTGGATTGTTTTGGGTGTCAAGTTGTTCCAGTCCTTTATAATTGTTGGACATTAACCTTTTATCAAATCTATTATTTACAATGTCTTCTCTCTTTGAGTAGTCTGTCCTTTTATTTTGTTCACTAGAGGCCCCGTGCATGAAATTTGTGCACTGGGGCCCCCCTCAGCCTGGCCTGCACCCTCTTGCAGTCCAGTAGCCCTCAGGGGTTGTCCAACTGACAGCTTAAGCTGTGGTACATTTATACAATGGAATACTACACTGCCATAACAAGGAAGAACATTTTATCCTTTGTGACAACATGGATGCACCTGGAGAACGTTATACTAAGTGAAATAAGCCTGTTAGAGAAATACAAGTGCTATGTGATTTCACTCATATGTGGAATTAATTAACAAACTGAACTACCAGGAAAAATAGAGACAGACTCATAGATAGAGAGCAAACAGACAGACAGCTCTGGTCATGATGTGTGTGTGTGTGTGTGTGTGTGTATGGGGGGGAGGGGTGGTGGTGATGGTGGTGCTGCAGATATTGAGCAAAAATAAGAAAAGAGAGAACTCATGGACACAGACAAAAGTGTGGTGATTGTGGGGGAAGGGGGAAGTGGAAGAGGGCATGGAGGGGATAAATAGGGATGGAAAAAATAATTTTAAAAAAGAATCTCATCCTTAGAGCTGTGATGGAATTCCATGTTAATGTTCACTTGGTGGTGGGGTTTACATTAAATGAGAAAATGTGTGTGCTTAGTGCTTTGTAAATTGAAAAGTGCTATACAAACATTAGGGGTTATCTGTTTAATTTCCCTTAAGCTAACCAATACATTTTTCTCCATCTTATTGCAGAAGCTATTTCTAATTCAGGGGATACGTGTTTTTGTCACTGGTTTCTCTCAGTGGGCTAGGGATACATTCTATTTGTTTTATTTTGTGATTGTTAATCAAGAATAATTTATTAAGTGATTGTTACCCCTAGTTTTCCATTAAAATTTCACGCAGAAGACAGACATCAAAGCAAATAATATTTCATAAGAAAAATACTGAATGTGGCAAAACCAGATTCATAGACCAGTTAGAATTTTGCCCTGGACTAAAGAGGGGGAGGGGCTTTAGAAAGTGTCATTGAAAAGAATTTTTAAAAAAAAATTAATAATTTTTCACATTTTCCTGAAGTGTTCTCTTGTAGAAGCAACATGCATGAATTTTAAGTGAGATAAATGTGTACCGCTATGCGAGTCTAAGCCAGCTTTACTGACAGCGAACAGTAGGAAAATCATTGCCTGGGCCCCAGGTCCCTTACTTCATATGGAAAGGGATTGGATTACTTATATTGAAATCGCCATGGTTTATTTAGCCACACAGCCTTTTATTTAAATGAATTGAAAACAGAAAATGAAAAGTGACTGTTAAGTTTTTAAGGAATGAAGACTGGCCAGGCAACGATTTGTTAATTTTGGTTCCTTTCCCCCCCTTTCTGTGAGCAGTAATTTTGCATCTCTACACACAGAGGGTCACATGGTGTGATTTATATATTAACATGATCAGGAGAAAAGCGAAGAGATAGGTGTTGTCAAGTGTGAGCAAAAAAGAGTACAAGGTTTGATTCTATCATGCTATATTAAAGAACAAGAAAAGGAGAGTGTTGATCGTTTTCTTGAAACAGAAGCAGGAAAATGGAGTTCTGAAGTCAGCATCTGCCTTATGAGTCCATCTGAGATGCACATTAAACTTTAGGATAGAATTCTGACATCTGTTGACCAGCTCAAACATCGGTTTATGAAAAAGAAACTCATCGCCCTTCATTTAAGAAGTGGCAATCTTCATTGCACCCTCAGTAATTGAAAAGCATCTGTGCATGATTGGAAAAGAAAAAAAAAGGGCAAAACACAAATTAAGTCAAGTATAGTTATCTAAAACTGAGTGTATTTGCATAATCAAAACCACAAGTAAATATAGGTTTTTAACGCCAACTTCTACTTTACAATAAATATTAAGTTCCCTTTAATTACAGACATCGGGGCTGTCAGCTCATTCAATTATTCCTCCTCACATGAATGTAGGTTGAGAAGTCAAATCTTCATCTCCACGTCAGAATCCATGAGTAGGAGAACATGTGCCCTGTCTTTAAAAAAATTAATTGCCACTGGGGACAGTTTGCCAAGTTCCTGCTCAAGCATTTTATTCAACCCAGAAGGAGGGGTGGTTTCGAATATTAGTGTAATCCCTGTGGTATCTTATATCATAAGGAGTATGATTAAGCCATTCCTTCTTAAGCAGACATATGCATATAAGGATGGGAGAGCTGACCTTTGCACATAAATTTTGGAGTCGTTAGGAACACTAAGTTTAATGTCAGTTATTCCCTGGTGAATATGCCTTGGATATGCTAACTATACATCTTTATATGTGGGTACAAAATAAGGGCTACATCATTAAGTAGGGCATGGATTTTTTTTATTGAGTTAGGTTTTCCTCTGTACTTATACTCCATCCTATCTTTAAGATAATCTTTTCCAAAGATCGCAGTGTCCTTTCCTGCTTCCCAGTGTTTCCTTTGTAGGTTCCACTTGGCACATCTAATTGGGATCTGCTCTCTGTCATTTAGCCAGAGCCTGAGTGTCACCCAGTAGGGTTCTGTGCCAAAATCCCAGAGAGCGCCCACCTTGTCTTGGTCATTGGACTTGCATCAGCCAAGCTCTGGGAAGTCATTAGGAGAGTAGATCAGTGGTCTGATGCAACATATTCCTAGTAGTTTAAAAAATGCAGAGTCATGGTACTGATCATTGTGTTTCATGTCAGTTTTCATCCATTTGAGATTGTTGCACTCTTTTCAGTTTCTTGTGACCTGCTTGAAATTAAAGCTGCTTAGCAATAATTTCATTGAAAGTGTCATTGAAAAGAATTTTTTTAAAAAAATTAATAATTTTTCACATTCTATACAAAACAGTATAGATTTTGTATCCATTGTAGTTTTCTCCTTTTCTTCTTTCCCTTAAATAACTTAGGGTTCCAAATGTACTAGGAAAAAATCACACGAAATGCAGAAGAGTGGGTTGGAGAATAGATACTTCATTGATACACACATCCATGGTACTGTTTGCTTTATACTCACTGTTCTAAGCACTTTCCATGGAGAGGACATGATTTTGAAATACATTTTTGAGCTAAGAATCCCCTCCTTTTAAAGCTCTTTCAATGTTCTTCTTGTTGAGATTCAAAATCCCTAAGTATGCATTAATCATTACCATCTTTTTCTCCTTTAACTGAGGCAGTCAGAAGTAATCTCATTATTTTGTCCTCCAGATTTTGAAACACATTTTTAAAAATTATATGTGAGGGTTTTTTTTGTTTTTTTCCAAACAGAAATTCTAAGAATCAGTCATTTCAATTACAAGAGGAAAAATCTCCCAAATTGAGATGATTCTTTCATTGATCTGTGTGCTTAGAGTAGGGGGCATTTTATTATAGTATTTTTGAGGTGAAGGATTTCTTTCAGCATTTCATAACAGCTAGACACAAGTCAGGGAAATTTATGTGCACACAGATATGTGAAATGGGAGGGACTGAACAGCACCCATGAAGGGCACCCAGGTCCCAGGTAGACATGCTCCTTGTAGTCCAGAAGGTCTGAGCATCTCCCCGTACGAGAGCACAGATTGCTTAGGGGACTGTGTGTCAAGATGGGTCACTGTGCCTATGACTTCAGTATGATACTGAGTTCAGGAGAAGCTAAGCAGTTGAATTCTCACACTGGTTGAAGAAGGGAAGAATATCGGAATGAAAAGATAAATATAAATTTCATAAAGAGCAAGGAGTTTTTACCTGGTTAAGTTGAACTTAGTTGCACAAGTTACCCAGCTAGTTAGAGA
The DNA here is from genome assembly GCF_963259705.1 of Myotis daubentonii. Classification (NCBI taxonomy): domain Eukaryota; kingdom Metazoa; phylum Chordata; class Mammalia; order Chiroptera; family Vespertilionidae; genus Myotis; species Myotis daubentonii. Next base: position 87,333,806 of record NC_081847.1, read on the forward strand.
GACTGTAGTATAAGACTTAGCTTCTAAACTGGGCCTGGCTAAATTCTATGTACTTTTAGCCATTTCCCAGAATTACATGTATCTGTTCTCAAAACAGAAAAAAAAATCCTGTTGTAAAACAGTCTCTGTTCTATTCAGGGCTGGTCAGAAATGCGATTGCAGCTATAGCAGCTCACGGTGAGGCCTGGATGGGGAAATCACATTTGCGAGGCCGAGGAAGGTCAAGCAGACAGGTTGGGAGTCCTGTGAAGTAGCAGCGAAGAGAATTTACAGCCTTGACCTCCCTGTGCAGGGCAGGGTACATTGGGATCCAACCTGGCTTAGATCTATTTGTCAATTATACCATCTACCATAAAAAGAGATGAAGTTGTAAATGAACAGTACAATAAAACTGCTGGAATGCCTAAATCCGCGTAATAGCATCACAGGAAAGCGCATGGGCTTTTCACGCATTGGAATTTAGCAGTTGCCTTTTGTAATGATGTTAGCTTAAGAATATCATTAACTTCTATAAAACTCCCAGGACAGTAATACCTAAGTACGGATTGTTATTATAATTAGATTGGACCCTCTAAAATGGTGATATTCCACTGTGTTTTTACTTAAAATTGTAATTTCATAAGGTTCCACTTAATATTACTTAAAAGAGCAGAGAGAGTTTTAATCACCCTTTTAAAATTTAAAAGTGTCTATCTACAAGTATTTTAAAAACGAATTTAATCTAGTCACTCAAATATTTATTAAGTGAATAAATATAATTTTATCTATTAATAAAACACTCTGCCAGGCCACACTTTTTAGCGGTTATTGTAAGTGCTGTGTAGTCTTGGGTGAAAATGATCCGAGGGAGGGCCGTAGAGCATGCTGGGAAGGGACAGCCATGACTCACATCCGCCTCCATTGCTGAGTGCTGCCTGAGTTCAGGCTGAGACCTTCCTGGGCATCTCTGTGCTTGAGGTCGCTCATGTTTATTTTTTCCCTACATATTTTTTTTTTTATTGATTTCAGAATGGAAGGCAGAGAGAGAGAGATAGAAACATCAATGATGAGAGAGAATCATTGATTGGCTGCCTTCTGCACGCCCCCTACTGGGGGAGATTGAGCCGGCAAGGAGGGCATGTGCCCTTGGCCGGAATTGAACCTTCAGGCCAACGCTCTATCCACTGTGCAAAACCGGCTAGGGCCAGATCACTCATGTATAAAATAGAGGTGAGGCAGTGAGTCCCTTTACCGCAATGAACAGGTCTGGATCTTGACTGTGCTGGTGGTGCCACAAATCTATACATGTGATAAAGTGTCACAGAATTACATGCACACATGCACCAAGAACAAACAAAAATTGGGACAGGCAAAAACGTAAAATCTGAGTAAGGGCTGTAGTTGATCGTATTGTGCAAATGTCAGTTTATTGATTGGGGTAACATTGTGTTTTGATAATAATTCTGTCAGCTGTTAGCACAAGGCAGGAGGCACAAAACCTCTCTGTACTGTTTTTGCAATTACCCATGAGTCGGTATTTTAAAATTAAAAGTTAAAAAATACACTTAACGTATGAGCCAGCAATCCAGCTCTTGAGTATTTTCCGTGGAGCAATGAAATAGTATGCTCACACAAAATTTGTATACGGTTGTGTATAGCTGCTCTAATTATAATCACTCCAAATGAGAAACAACCGAGATGCCCTTCAGCAAGTCAGTGGATAAAAAAATATATGGCACATCCATACTGTCTAATACTCCTTAGCAATTAGAAGGAACAAGTTATTAATAGAAGCAACAATGACCACACCACAAAAAATAGAGGTGACAATTAGTGGACCATTAGGTGGACAATTAGTGAGCATTTATAATTCCATGTTTCATATGTGTACTATATGTTAGGTGTGTATGAGCGTACTTCTCATCAAGATACATTCATATATACAAAGTATGGGTGAAGTGCTAGAATCCAGCAGTGAACATGCAAAATGTGATCTCTCCACCTCCTGAGCTTTAATTCCAGAATGATATTTTTTAGGGGAGGGCGAGGGGACGGGGGGAGTAAGAGATCAACCAAAGGACTTGTATGCATGCATATAAGCATAACCAATGGACACAGACACTGGCAGGGGTGGGGGGGGGTGTGACCGGGGAGAAGTCAACGGGGGGAAAAGGAGACATATGTAATACTTTCATCAATAAAGAACAAAAAAAAAATAGAATGATATTTTTTAAATGTCCAAGTTTAAAATTTTTAAATGAATGTTTCAAATTTAATTAAGGTTGAAAGAAATGCTTATCATGGAATTGTCTCATGCATGTGAACTAGTGCTACATCTACCTGATGTGGAGCTATAGGACTATAATTTACCATATGTGCTGACTGTGCGAAGTCAAGCTTTTATGATGGAGCTGTTATATTTTGAAGAACATGTTTTGAATCATTTATAAGTCTGTGTAATAACAAGCTATATCATAGCAGGATTTACTGGACTTTTATTGCCACCTACACAGCCAACCAGTACTTATGTGTGTGAATGCTGAGATGGATAAAAGAGGAATAGGAGCTATTTGAGGCAAGGATTTGGAGTAAGAGACACTTGCGTTCAAATTCTAGCACTGTGACTTGCCTGGTCTGTGGATTTGTATAATTTCCTCACTTATGAGATGAGTACAGTACAAATTATCATCCTCATAGAGTTAGAGTGAGGTAAAAGGTTTATCACAGGACCAGGCATAAATGTTAGTTATCATTATTATTATGTATAATTATTTGGGAAAGCATGACTTAGAGATTTAAAGAGAAAAAATACAAGGTGGTATAAAAAACATGCAGGTTTCTGATTGACACACTGTGGGAGGAAATAGATGTGTCTTAGTAGTGACTATGATCCTGGCACGCTTAAGGGAAACAATATGAGCAAAATGTAATCAAGAGAAGAAGATAGCGTGGGGGGAACTTGGAAGAATGGGGGACTGAGATGGACATTAACTATTTGTGTTATAGTTGACTAGTTTATTAAAGAATTGCTAGCTATGAAAAAGATAGAAGCAACATCTATTAGATGTCATTGCTTTCTCAATATACAGGATTAAATGCAATTTCTATCACATATGAAATGCAGTTTATATATATTATATATTATGTATATTTTTATGTTATATATTGTTATTTATTATTATTAGAGGCCCGGTGCACGAATTTGTGCATGGGTGGGGTCCCTTGGCCTGGCTGGTGATTGGGGCAGATCGGGGCCGACCAGCCGGGGGGAGGGACTGCGAGAAGTTGGCTGGCCACAGGAGGTTGGCTGTAGGAGCTCACTGAATACCCAGCTGACCGAGGGAAGGGACTGCAGGAGGTTGGCCAGCTGTGGGAGTTTGGCTGTGGGAGTGTACTGACTACCAAGGGGCAGCTCCTGCATTGAGCGTCTGCCCCCTGGTGGTCAGTGTGCGTCATAGTGACCAGTCAACCAGTTGTTTAGTAATTCGGTCGTTTGGTTGCTTAGGCTTTTATATATAGAGATATATAAAGAGAGAGGGAAATGTGTGTTAAGCCACACACACATACTCATACACACTCACATGGGTTCATATTTTTATCAATTAAGACAGTCCTAGCAACTTTTTACTAAATTGACTAAGCAGTATGTGTTGGCCATCACTAATTTCATGTTACTTATTAATCATTTGTATTTAAATATTTTGAATTACATGCTTTGCAGAGCTAGCTAACCTCTAATGGTCTGGCAGGCATTTTGAAGTGGCCATAATTGCACATATTTTGTCTGTTGGATCATTTGCTGTGGCTTGCCTGGTGGCTTAAAATCAAACATTAAAGCCCTAGCTGGTTTTGCTCAGTGGATAGAGCATTGGCATGCAGACTGAAGTGTCCCAGGTTTGATTCCAGGTTGTGGGCTCCAGCCCCGGGGTGGGGGTAGGGGGGGCAGCCAATCAGTAAATCTCTCTCATCATTGATATTTCTGTCTCTCTCTCCTTCTTCCTTCCTCTCTAAAATCAATAAAAATATATATTTTTTAAAAAAAAAAAAACCCAAACATTAAAGGGCACTTAAGTGAAAATCCCCACTGGCCTGCATACATGGAAACAAGCATTTCTCTCATTAGTATAGAAATATTTAGATCCTGGAAGCAAAGGAGATGTTTGGTTGTTGGTTTGTAACCTCCTCGGAGCTTCATGGGTGAAATCTGAAACTGGTCCCCGTGTGTGGAGGGTAGGGAGAGACTAAAGAGGTAGGCAGACCAGTCCAGGTCGGTAGGTTTAATAAACAAGGGAACTTGCAAAGCTTGTCCCGGGTGAGTCGCAGGATGAGTAGATCTATGTAGCCACCTTAATGTCAGTCATGTACACAAGGGGCTTTAACTGTGATGTCATGTACCCAGTTCAGAGAGTCTCAACACCACACATCTATCTCAAGACTAAATCCTTGGAGCAGCTTCCAGGAGGCAGGGAAAGGCAAGAGAGCACACATTCAAAGGATGTGGGGAGGGAGGGAGGAACGTCAACTGCACCGTCCAGCTCTGTGCCAGCGGATGATCAGGTGGTTTTGAAGACCTCTTCCAATAGCAGTTTAAAATGTCAGTTTGCTGTGAAATGTTTCTGTAGTTGGTTGGTTTTGCATAAAACTTTAATGTTAAGCTCTAGATAGAGCATATCTTGGTGTTTCAGAGGGATGTATTTTAAATGCATTGATTCAGTTTAATACGATGGTTCCTGGGCTTATTAGTAATGATGCTGCAATCACAACAAATTTTAAGGCATGGTAGGAGTTAAAACAACCTGGTTAACATGATGTTCACATTTGTATAAGCCATTTTGATTTCATTGCGATGTTAGGAATGTGTTTGAGAATCTGAGCACAAGCAACTGTTTACTCTCAGCGTACTTCACTCACAGAGATAGGGCCCTGTCGTCTGATTTAATATGTGACATAAAATTCCTTTTCTTTTTTTGATAGAGAGAGCGAGAGAGTTGAATGAAGGGGGAGAGACAGAGAGGGAGAGTGCTGGGGTCCAACCCCAGCAGGTCCAGGGGTCCCCAAAGGTGTGGACGGAGACGGCGAAGAAGGAATGGCACAGAGACAGTGTTCAGTTGATCAGCAGCCTTGCCAGGATCTCTAGCCACAATCTCCAGCCAAGTTCTGTGTCCATGTTCTCTTGCTAGGTTCTCCAGCCAGGTTCTCCAGGTTCTCCAGCCAGGTTCTGTAGCCATGTTCCCTCGCTAGGTTCTCCAGCCAGGTTCTGTCCAGGTTATCCAGCCAGGTTCAGTCACCAGGTTCTAGTCAGGTTCTCTTGCCATGTTCTATCCAGGTTCTGTAGCCAGGTTCTGTCTCTAGGATCTTCAGCCATGTTCTCTCACTAGTTTCTGTCTCTAGGTTCTGTTGCCAGTTTCTGTCCAGGATCTTTTGCCATGTTCCGTCTCTAGGTTCTTCTCTAGGTTCTGTGTCTAGGTTCTGTGTCCTGTTGTCTTGTTACATCTGTATTTATACCAGTTGATTCCAATCCTATCAATCTCTATTCCAAAGGTTAGGGCGTTTCTTATCTCCATTCCAGGGAGTAAAGATTATGTAGCTTAAGCATGATTGTTCGTAGTTAAAGTGATTAATTACCCGCCTGGCACTTAGTTAAGGGGTTTTATTACCTCCCTAACTTCAGGGGAAAATCCCTACCTGGGGAAACAACCTTTCTCAGAGAGGAGACCTTGGTTAAAACACATAGTGCCAAGAAGGTGAGCAAACATATTAAGAACAGTATGCCATATATGCCAGGTCCTTTGAAACAGCAAGGATGGACCGGCTCCTGGCAGGAGAGAAATATTGATTGGTTGCCTCCCTTTAGGGCCCCAACCAGGGCCAGGAATCGAGCCTTCAACCGATGTGCATGCCTTTGATCAGAAGGCAGGCCGGCACTCTATCCACTGAGCCAAACCAGCTAGGGCAAAATTGCTGTTTCTTAAAGATTTTTTAGATATGATCTTGTGTTTGTTTTTGTTTTTAAAAAATAGTCATCATCTCGCTGGTTACCTTTACTATCTGTTTCTTTACTATGCATTTTGGCAAGGTAAGCATCTAAATGTTTGGAGGCCATTGGCCATTGTTGTATTAAAATGTTATTAGGGAATAAGGCTAATTAAATATTTTTCAGTGGACTGTGCTATATGGAGAGTTGATCTATAGGATAAGGAGATCTATAGAAACGTAACTTGTAACTCAGGTTCTCTGTACTTCTGTTGACTCTTGGTTTTATTTTTATGTCATGATTAGTTGCAAGGTTCAGAAAAAAAGTTTCTCTCTTTTGAGTAAAAAACAGACTTTTTTCAAGGACACAGGGATAGCCGAAGAACATAACCCTCTGAAAGGAGCATGACTCAGCTCTCCAAACTTCCATGTGCAGAGTGTCACTTAACATTCAAAATGTTCAGGAGGAAGAATCTGATAGAAAAAGACGAGAAGGAGTGGGGAGAGTTGAAGGTGTCAGAGAGCAGCTAATATATCAGAGGAATCACCTTATGTATTGCAGATAATTTCCAGAGGAAAGGGCATGCCTGGCTCAGTACTCATGTTGTTAATGGTTACCTGCTCATACAGGAAGACAAAGTGTCCCTGATCTCCTCCTTATTTCCTGGTGTTATTTCCCGACCTGCCTAAGAAAATCAATCGAGAGCCTCGGAACCCCTCACTCAATCTTACTCTTGAGAATGAACGCTAACCACACACTGGATTTTCATTGCAGCATTTTAGCCTTCCATAGGCTTTGAACTACTCCCCAGTGAGCATGCTCCAGACACTATGGACCTCTCTTTCCCATCAGAGGTCCTGTACCCATCACAGCCATTTCTTTGTGGCCATAGGCACAAAACAGGTAGAGGGTGATGGGATAGTGGAGGGTGCTGAGGTATGTGAATTGAGGTGGATTCATACCAGAGTCCCTGCTTCAAGCCTGGGAAGGTGGTCCATGCTGGGAAGCCCTCGCAGGCTGGATCACTTTGGAACCCTCTGTCATTGGAAGCATTAATGACTCCCTCCATTTGTCTACAGTTACAGCCTACCTGGCAGCATGCACAGCCTATAGGATTGAGGTGTCTAAATGATTTAGTGACATGCATTTACTGGTTCCCTTGAGTGGGCAATCCAATGACAAGGTCAAAGCCCACATAGAACATATATGCTACACAGAAGATACAATGATTAGACAATAAAGCATCATTTTGGAATGCTTTAACATTTTCAGCAGCATGAAAATAATAAATTGCTGGACATCAGGTCGTGTGTGTCCTGTGGAAGAAAATCCATAGAAAACATTTGGGCTTTCTAGGCTTTTACAATCCACCTAGACATCAGGGCTGACTGGCAATAAACAGTGACAATCAACCGAAGCACAAGTGGGCAGCCAGCTGTAAATATCAGCCAGGTGGGGAGGTACACTGTGGGAACTGGTGGTTATGAAATCAGAGAGGGAGAGGAAGAACTGGTGTTTTCCATTGCCCTGTGTCATTTTTCACCGCTCTGCTTTTCCCACTCTGCCTAATCGAGATTTCAAGGTGGCTCGGGCTGTCTTTACCTGATTTCTGAGGTCTGAGCTGTTGACAGTCAAAGCGTGTTCCCTGACAGAATTCAGCTCCCGGCGATGTAGATACAGACTCCAGGGGCTCACTATGTCGGAGCTTCTAGACCTGCTGTAGTCAAGGGACCTGCAAGTCAAGAGCTTTGAGCTGTGCTATTACCCATGGGGCTTTGCTTTAAAGACAGGCTAAGGTGGAGGGGGGTCCAGGCCCGCTCAGCAGTGCTCTGTGTCACCGCCAACTCTCCCTTGGGGCCTGGAGCCCGGGCAGATCAAGGCTCGTGTGTACATTTAGACAGGTCAACGGGAAGAGCAAGCTTTCTTATGGGAAGTGATATAGGTGGGGGAACCCCCTCCATTAGGAATAATTGCATGTGCAGAATAATCCCTGTCCCCCAGAGTACATTTTAATAATGCAGGTGACGGATCCACTTAATGTCTGCCTGATTGGAACTGTGCATCGCTTGGCTTTTCATTAATAATGAATCCACAGGTAAACAAATGCTTCACATTAAATGCCTCTTAAAAGTGTTTAGTGTCTGCTGCCAGAAAACCTATTAAGCTCTATGGTTTAGGAAAGGCAGATTTAACAGAAACTGTATGTGAAGCAGTGGGAATTTGTATTGGGAAAGTTTACATGAACACCTACGCTGCACCTTGGGGAAAACTCCAAATAATTTTATAATAAGGTTAGAGGCTGGGTGCACAAAATTCGTGCACTAGGGGGGTCTCCTCAGACCAGCCTGCACCCTCTCGCATTCCAGGGGCCCATGGGGAGCAGGCCTAAGCTGTTAGTCAGACATCCTTAGTGCTGCCTCAGAGGCTCCATTGCTGCTGCACTCGCCAGCCATGAACCAGGCTCAGGGCTTCTGGCTGAGCGGTGCTCCCCCATGGGAGCGCACTGACCACCAGGGGGCAGTGTTGAGTGTCTTCCCCCTGGTGGTCAGTATGCATCATAGTGACCAGTCTTTCTGCTTTTCGGTCTATTTGCATATTACCCTTTTATTATATAGACTAATAAGCATAAATGTAAGAAATAGGTGTTATTAATAAACACATAAACTATTAATAATGACACATAAAAATATTTAATTTTTTTTAAAATATAAATTTAAGGTTGATAAATGCATGATGGTACATACTTCTAGACTATGGGTATGATGAATTAGGGGTCATAAAGGTGTGTTTGTGTCTTTTCCTCTGTGTTTGAGTTGCTGAGCCACATCATTCTCAGGGAAATGTCTTCTAAAGTCAAACTATGCAAACAGGTTTCAAGGACTTAAAAATAAGCAGTTTTTACTTACTAGATGCATTTGAATCGTGTTCTCACACACTAATTAAGGTACAATTTCACTCATAAAATTGTGTGAGAATGCCTTAAAATCTTCAATATTTTGGAATTTCATTTTGGCTCTGTGTATGTATATCTATATCTATATCTATATATCTATATCTATATCTATATCTATATCTATATCTATATCTATATCTATATCTATATCTATATCTAATCTATATCTATATCTATACCTATATATCTCCCTCTTCTTTCACAAAGTCTGAGTTCATCTCTGGCGGGATCATCTTCTGTGTCTTTCTGTTTAATTCCTTGGCCTGGCCCAGTACCTCTTTATATATCTGATCGGAGAATTTTCTAAATTTAGGAAGGGCTTTCAGATGATCTCACCCACGGTTTCCCACCTCCTTTTTAAAATTCGTACCTGAAGATATACTTATTTATTTCAGAGAGAGAGGCAGGGGGAGAGAGAGAGATAAACATTCAAGTGGGAGAAAAACATCGATCTGTTGCCTCCCATATGCACACTGACCAGGGATCAAACCCTCAACCTAGGTATGTGTCCTGGCCAGGAATTGAACCCGTGGCCTTTTGGGGACAACACTCCAACCAACTGAGCCAACCAGCCAGGCCTGCTCCCCTTTTATAAACGGATGAAGAAATTAAGTCACTTGGTTAAGTGATCTGTAACCAGATCAGGCTGGTGTCACAGTTTCCAGATCCCGGGTTCCTGGATTCTGAGTCCCAGATCTTTCTCTCCCAGGTGATCACCTCATTCCAGTTTGTCAGGCATCATTCCAGTTTTAGCTCTGAAAGTCCCACCAGTAATTTTAGCCAGTAATTCCCATAATGCCAGGTGAACCATAACAGATGGTCACCCTACCACTGCACTTCTGCTCACAGGTTTCTATATTCTCTTTCAGTCTCCTCTCTGCTTCTCATTTATAAGTACATTATGCTGATCTTTAACAACTTGCTAACCAGGAAGTTTGTTCTTATAAATCTGCAATTGGCTTTACCTCAGATTTTGTGTTCTTCATATCAATCATTCATTCATTTGTTCATTCAGCAAATCTTTGAATGTCTACCATGTTGTTTAACATTTTTAAGTCACTTTATCTAATTATATATAGACAGATAGGTAGGTAGGTAGGTAGGTAGGTAGGTAGGAAGGAAGGAAGGTAGATAGATGATAGCATCTTTCCCAGTTTTCCATCCTCTGTGAAATGTTGGACCTTTTTTTACCCATAACTGTTTTGGATAACCATTTATAAGAAGGAGTGTGTGAAAGTGGAGCCCTACGTTTGTGAATTTGGGTGTATGTAAAATAAAAGTGCCTACTTTGGCATTGGTGACACAACGGTATTTGAGATGAGAGAATTCATAACATCTGTGGGAATTCTATGGCACCATCAATATTAGCAATATTTCTTTCCAGCAACACGTTTTTTCCCTGCAGCCTAAGATTATAACCTTCTTCATAAAACTGTTGGATACAGCTCTGGGATAGTTCTTTAGAGCCAACGGGAGGAGAGTCCAGAATGGGGGATGTGAATTATAAGCCTGGACTGATTTAAGCGTAAGAAGAAATTACACTCAAATAAATTCAACCTGCTCTGTCAATGCAATCATAGGTTTAATGCAGTTGGAAAATGTTTATAGCGCCAAGTCTTGAAAGTAATTGAATTCTCCTAAATAAATCTGTTGCCTTTTTTGGGTGCTGGTGATCATGGTTCAATGTCTTGAAGTCACTCATTTTGTCTCTTTCTGTCAACATTGTATATTGGTGTTTTTGTTCAGCACATCAGCTAATAACAAAGAGAATAAGCTGAGTGGGAGGGAAACACCAATAGCTTCCCAGATTTTAATAGACTTCTATAAAAATAAAGCATATTTTATGTGCTCAGAAATACTCCTCGACCTTCTGAATTCAGGTGAGCTACACTACACTTACCATACATGTGAGTTTAAGGAAGTCATTTAAAGTCCCCCAGGCTCTGATTTCTGGACTCTACAATGGGGATGAGAAGAGCACCTCCCCCGTGGGCTGTTATAAGCATTAAGGGTCATAACTTTCCAAGGCACCTGGGATTTAGCAGCCCGTTCATGTGAGGCATTAGCAGTTTCTGCTGTTGCTAATGTTGTAAAAGTGGGAGGCTGAGAGCTTTACTGAGTCCTATCTTCCTGGACCAATTCTATTTTATTGCATTTTACCAGAACCAGCTTCTAGCTATCTCCATTTTTTTTTTTTTAGAGAAACATACAACTTACTAGACAACTCTGAGTGTTTTGAAAGACTAAATTACTAAAACACATTTACTTGAATTGTGTCTGCATTGAAGAGGCCAACCCAGGTGACAGAGAGAGAAGGTGCTAATGGCTAGAGATGCATTAGGTTGCGTTCAAGAAGGAAAGATAGTACAAGGGTTCAGACCATTCACTTTCCCTGAGGCATCCACTTGGTCACAAAAGTTCTGGGAATGAAATGTTCTATTTTGTACCCAATTCGTACTGTGTTTGCGTATCCACTGCAGTTTTCTTACTGTCTCCTGAGATCAATTACAGATTTGGAAACCATCACATATGATTTCTAACTGTTCTTTGAATATTTGAATTCATTTCTCACTTGCTTTTTTTCCCCTACCCTTCTAGAAAAATTACACTTGTAGTGTGATTTTTTTAGGAGGATAGTGATAATAGTAAGTACCTGTAAAATAAAAATAAGAAAAGCAAAGTAATTTATGGCTTCATAGTAAGTCACATGCATTACACTATGTGGTCCTCACAAATATGCTATAAAATGGAATTTTGGTTGTGGTTTATCTCTTTAGGTATATTTAGGAATATAAGAACAGAGTTATATATACCCTAGTTCCCTGGTTCTGTTTACTCTTTGCCCCTGATAAGTCGCTCATTGAAGAAATGTGCTGTGGTAGTAATAACACCTGGCAAAAAGAATATTTCTAGCAACAAACATATCTTAAAAGTCAGTAATTAAAGGAGGCATTCATGATTTTCATCCAGATGGGTAAGCTAAGTAAGATTTTCTCCTGAACTTCCTCATTATGGAGGCGGGATGATTATAGTGTTCACTGTTTATAGGATTAACAACCTGGCCTGTTGTGGTTGTCCAAAAATTATGTGACCTAAGATTCAAACATATTAGTTGGTTATCTTCATGGTAGAAAAATCTGTTCAGGGGGAATACATTTGGGAGGGAGTCATTTTTCACTTACTAGAGTCATTATTGACTATTCCCACAGAGAATAAATGGCAATACAGAGAAGAAAGGGCAGACCTCCACAATCCAAAAATGCACTGAAGTTAGAAATGACTCTGGACAAGAGGCAGCTGTGTTCTGGTCTGGAAGTTTCCTCAGCCCTTTGTCGCTAACCAGGGTGCTGAAGTACAAAGGGCACTGCATGACTTTTCTGTTGGGCGCTACAGCATACATGTAGGCCAGTGATGGCGAACCTTTTGAGCTTGGCGTGTCAGCATTTTGAAAAACCCTAACTTAACTCTGGTGCCGTGTCACATATAGAAATTTTTTGATATTTGAAACCATACTAAAACAAAGACTTATATGTTTGATATTTATTTTATATATTTAAATGCCATTTAACAAAGAGAAATTAACCAAATGAGTTTGCGTGTCACCTCTGACACGCGTGTCGTGGGTTCGCCATCACTGACGTAGGATAACAATAAAGAGCACACCTATGCAAATGCCAGCCAGGTCAGGAATGGAGGGCTGCCAGCTCCCCAGAACCACGTGTGTTCCCTCCCACCATATACTTGCTACCTCTGGTTCATCTCTTAAAAAATAATAGTATATCTTTGTTTGTATAACCATGCTTTATGTGTCCCTGGCCCTTCTTTCACTTAGCATTACATTTGTGAGTTCCATCCATATTTTGTGTGCTTGTATTTAATTTTGCCTGTTGTATAATATTCCATTTTCTGAATATACTATATGCAAGCTTTGGGGTTTTCCAGTTTTGTGCTCCACGGACAATGCTGCTCTGAGCATTTTCTGATATGAATCAAGACACACTCAGGTGGGCTTTTTTGAGATTATATATTTAGGAGGCTCATTGCTGGTGCATAGAGTATGTACATCTTGAATGTTTTCTATTTATATTTCCACTGGCCCTGAACGATAGTTCCAGTTGGGGCTCATGCTAGCAGCCACTCGCTGCATTGTCAGACATTTTAAATTTTTACCAATTTGGCAGATGGGTAATGATATCTCAATGTGACTTTTAATTTGCATCTCACTAACCACAAATGAGCTTGAACACCTTTTCACATGCTTATCAAGAACTAGAATTTCTGCTGTTTATGATGCCTTTTCAAGTATTGTAGCTGTATTTTTCCATTGGATAAACAACATTGTTTTTAAAGAAATAAAATACTGCTTGAGAGTTTCCCTTCTAACACTTGTAACAGGCAGTTTAAGCGGAATCCCCAAGTTGAATTCTTAAGTTGATGGTTCAGTAGTTATTTTTAACTGTCACATCACTGAAAACCTTTCTTTGTTCCTTGAAATTTCATTTTTCTTTTCCAGATAACATCTTGACAGGTTTTTTTTCTTCTTATCTTCTTATTCATTACTTCCCCCAAACTCCCTCAAATGAAGCAATGCTGGATTTGTAATTCAGAGCCTAGAGGCCCTAGAGCATTCTCGAAGTACAGGAGGAAAGGAGGAGGATTGTTCCTGGTCCTAAGCTCTAGGGAATCTCCTACTTTGCATTGGAAATGGGCATATTCTTGGCAAAGATTACTCTTGTGGGGCCATCTGCTTGGAGTTTAAGAGAGGGAACCTTCTCAAGATGCCAGGCATAATATTAAAATTGTAGTTGGGCATTGACTGAGCAGGTGTAGAGAAGATAATGACAGGTAAGGGGAAAAGAGGTGATTTCACCTACCGGTGCTAAAAATGTCGTTAGAATGATTTATATGCCATCAACTCATACCCCAGACTATCACCAAGGATCACCAAGGCAACGAGGATGATGCTTCACACACATCCCTCAGGCTTGATCCCCATCTTCCGAAGCAATTTTTTGATTCCTTCCAAACTGATTATTTACACATGCATGGCAGTATTTATGTGGGACAAAGTGTAATGATGCTAGTGCCTCCTCACCTGTCCAGATTCTCCCTTACAAGTTCATACAACTCTGGTGAAAGCAACAGTGACTCCTCTGGTTGTGTTTATTGGGCACCATCATGGCAGACATATGGCAAAGAGTATATTCCTCAGACTCCGTAAACTTGGATCCAGAAATAAGATCAATTAAGGAGCTGATGATGGATAAGGAACATTATGAATTTAGATATTTTTAGTGTCTTTTTTAATTTGTTGCTGTTGTATGTGGATGAAATTCTCATCCTTCATAGCTCTTATTATCTATATGCCTATCTCTATTTTCATTTTATTTTGAGTGTCTTTTGTTCTTTCTTCCTGTCAATTAAGTTGTGGTTGTTAAGAGGTCTGTGGCACCTGCATTATGAAACTATCTTCTTAAAGTATACTGTGAGACAGAGTTACTATAAAAGTGTAGCAAAAAAAAAAATAAGTGGAGTCAGGTGATTAAACAACTGAACTTTAGGTAATTTGGGCAACTGTGTATAGATGCGCAGATTATCTTGTAACGGTAACAACATCAGTTCATATATTTGAGGTGAAATTAATTTCATTCTTCACTCATCTCCTTAAAAAGGGGGTCAATGGATTTATTGTGTGTGTGGAGCCACTGTAATCATTATTTTATGAGTGGAAATGAGATGCTCCCAATGGTTTCCATGAGTATTTCAGCCCCATAGCCTGTTTGAAAGTGTTTGTCATGAACTTTACCTTGCTTACCTAGTTTGTAGACTTAGGTCTCTCTGAAAGGAAGGTAGATCACTATGCATTGCCCTACCGCCCACTCCCCTTTCCTGTCTGCTGGCCTGTGTCTTCCTAGCTGTCCCCAGGCATTCAGGGCAGGGTCCTGGCTGGGGAATGGGGTGAGGTGTGGGTTATGATGATGACTTACCATTATTTTTGTAATTATTTTTACTTGGAGGATTTCAGTTATTATGATAAAAATATATAAAGTATTGTCAAGGCTCATTTGGAATATGCAACTAGTGAGCCATCGAGTATCATAGCTGGAATGGCCTTAAAGATTACTTTCTAACTCTCCTTTCAAATATGAATAGCATCTCCTAAATAGCATCATAAGTTATAGAGCAGAGAACGGAACAGTATTTTTTCTTTCTTCTTCCTCCTAGAACAGTAATAATAGTGATTTAACTTTTATTTTGTTGTGTATAAGTATGGGTATGTGTATGTGTGCATCTGTGTGTTTACAATCTTTGCAACCATGTTGAAGTAGGCTGAACAAATACTAGACATATTTTATAATCAAAGAAACTAAGGCTTGAGATTAAGAGCATAGTTTGAACTCAAACCTCCAGTAAAAATGCACTCACACACTGCCTTTCCATATTCACCTGCTTCTAAGGAGTTTGTGGATGCACATGTCTTGGAATTGTTGTGCATCAAAAATGTAAGTTAAATATGGTGATTACCAGAAGGAAAGAGGGCGAGAAGGGGGGGGGGGAGGGGAGGGTAGTAAATGGTAATGGAAGGAGACTTGACTTTGGGTGCTGAACACACAATACAGTATACAATTGATGTATTATAGAATTGTGCACCTGAAACCTATGTTATTTAATTAACCAATGTCACCCCAATAAATGTAATAAAAAGAAAAAAATATGTAAATTAAAACTGGAAGCAATTAAATTTAAAAGGCACAACTGACTTTAGAAGAGACAAACACAAGAGAGTATAAATATTTCTTCTGAGGGGAAATTATATAAAAACTAGAGGCCCTGTGCATGGATTTGTGCACCAGTGGGGTCCCTCAGCCTGGCTTGCACCTTCTCGCAATCTGGGACCCCTGAGGGATGTCGTAGTGCACGAGGTGGCAGGCAGCCAGGGAGGAGCCTGAGCCCTGGCCGGGCACAGCATGGCTTTGCTCATTCCAGCCCCACTGCACCTGCCATCACCACTGGGCAGCTCACTGTCAGGGGAGGCGGGAGAGGCTCGTGTTGCCACAGCTTTGCTCACCAGCCATTAGCCTGGTGTCTGGCACTTGTCAGTGAGCTGAGTGGCACTCCCGCTGTGAGAGCACACTGACCACCAGGGGGCAGTTCTGGTGTTGAACATCTGCCCCCTGGTGGTAAGTGTGCATCATAGCGACTGGTCAAATGGTTGTGCGGTCGTTCAGTTGTTTGGTTGCTTAGGCTTTCATATAGATAGGTTATTAGTTTAGTACATAGATTAATTCTGGAAAATTTTACAGATTAGTAAAGAGAGGAAGGTGGACAATTTTCAATATATGTCAGAAAAGAGCTCAGCTAGAGTGGCTCAGTGGTTAAGCGTCGACCTATGAACCAGGAGGTCATGGTTTGATTCCCAGTCAGGGCACATGCTCTCGTTATGGGCTCAATCCCCAGTGGGGGGCATGCAGGAGACAGCTAATCAATGATTCTCATCATTGATGTTTCCATTTTTCTCTCCTTCTCCCTTCCTCTCTGAAATCAATAAAAGTGTTTTAAAAAGAACGAAAATAATATCTCATTGATAACAAGACAGACATGACTGTATTAGGCATATGTTGTCTCACAGCCACCATTCACTCTTTTGGGGGGGAGGGGTAGAGATATTGTGCTTTTCTCCGGGGAAGCCAGGCCTCCCCACTCTCATCCTCTGCTTCAGGTTGGACTCCATTCCCACTCAGGTAGACCATGTGACCTGCCAGAGCCTCTCACAGCATCTTCTCCTCGCTCTAATGATTGATTTAGGGATGGCTGCATATGATCCAGTGAGAATCAGAGACAAAAGGGACAGCTTTTAAACTTCTGGGAAATAGACTAGATACTAACAAGAGATGCTCCTAACATCTGTGTCTCTGATGAATGTCTCAGAGGAGGAGACATGGCGAGAGAAACTTCATGATAGGCTCTGGGTTTCAATCCTTGAATTAAGCGACAGCTGAAGCCATCTCTACCACAGTATTTATAAGTTATGCCAAATGATCAATTATTTTGTTGTTTAAGACAGTTTTTTATCATTTGAAAATAAAAGAGTTTTATTGCATAGCTTAGTAAGATTGGAGGTGCCTGGAAGACACTGACCAACGTTGAGTGGAGAGACCCTGAAACAGTAGCGACATCACTGCCATTGTCACTGTTGTCATCACCATGGTTCTGTAGCCCCTTAGCTGTCACATGGACTATCCCTCTAATTCTCGCAGCAACTCTGAAGCAGGCACAGTTATGTTCCAGATGAGACCAAGTCCTGTCTATCAACTACTGTGCTCTCCACACTGGAACCAGATGCCAAAGAATCGTCATCAGAATACATCTATCCAATGAACCTCAGGGATTTTTGAACACTTCATACCCCTTCTTCAAGTATCTGTTCAATTTGTTTAATTCCGAAGCTTTTATCAGTTTCACGAAACATGGATCTCTTCCCTCTCGAGCTGAAAGGAATCTCTCTCTGTCCTCTAGGCTCATTGAGCACTATGGATATCCATTGTAACTTAAAAAATAATTGTATTTTTATGTTTGGTTTGTTTAAGAGTGAGTGTTGGATCCAGAGACATAAATTGGTGTGTCACGCTCTGTAAGGTCTAGTTGTACGACCTTAGGCAAGATATGTGAGCTCTATCATCAGAAATATGGTGCAAATAATACCCAATTCACAATATTGCTGTGGAGATTAGGTAAGCTGAAACAGAGCTTTACAGCCTGCAAAGTTCTCTGTAATATAAGAGATGATTATTTTTTTTTTTTTACCCATCACAGCACTAAAGCTCTGGATGTAGTTGGAGCTCAATAAATATAGCATTTGAGGAAATGAATTCAGTGTAGGAATGAGTGGAAGTCTAAATAATATTTAGTAAAAAAAAAAAAAAGATGACACCCCACCTCTCCATGCATGATTACCTTTCTTCCCTTTTCTACCTTTGTTGCTACTCTTCACCTTTCTTATTGCATTTAATATTCATTTTTTCTTCACTCCTAAGTTTCTCAGCAAACCCATAGGATATGTTGGAGGGGTAGCAGTGATTTTCTAGATTAACAGGATGTTGATACTGAGAGTTTGCAAATTGTTTCTTACCAGTCACAAGATTCATGAAATGTCGTTGGAAGAAACCCTAAAGCTTTCTGATCTGCAGGTTAACTGCCCTTGCCCATACAATGCACTCCTGTGGCCAGAAACTACTCACCAGGCAGAAGATGGTCAATTAACTGCTGGTGGCCATTAAAGTACGTAATATACACCAGAGAACAATATACAGTGGGGCCTTGACTTACGAGTTTAATTCGTTCCGAGACCGAGCTCGTTAAGGAGCTCATTAACTCAAATTACTCTGTCAACTCAATTCAAAAAATCCGCCGAGAGACAGCTGGTATCTCAAAAAACTCTTAAGTCAAGGCCCCACTGTACAAACCAAGGCACCTCATCCCATTACCTTCTGCCCTGTGAAGATTTTTATGCCTTTTTATAGTCCATCAGGATAATGTGCTGTAAATAGCCTGCTAGACAAGGCAACATCGAAGCGCTCTATTAATTCTCCATAAGTACACACATGTGATGGGGTACAGCATCGTTATCATTTCTGAACTCTAGCTCCTTTAAGCTTAACTGTAATTCTTCAGCCCAATTTCCACCACGTCCAAGTCTGCAGTTTTCCAAAGGAAGCTGGTTAATGAAGGATGTTTCTCATATCGGCCCAGTCTCACCATCCACGTGTGATTAGGCAATGGCCCCTCGGGGTGTCCCCCTTCACCTTCCCGGGGAGCTGATTCTCAGTTAGCTGGGCACGCATCGTTTTCTCAGGCTAATGCTGAAAGTACATGGGTTGTGAGGCTTAGTGGCATTTAGAACCTTTAAACTCCCCCTTTCTGTTCTGCTGGTTGTGTAGCCTGAGGAGTTCTTGCTGAAATGGGCAGCAACTGGATTTTTTGGCTGCAAATCAATAAGCTAATGAAACGCAGGCACATGGCAGTGCTGGGCATGAGCTCCACAGCTTCCCATCAGAGAGGGGCCTGTCCTTGGAGGAGTGTTGGCTTCCTTCGCATTTTCACTACCCAATTCTCCACGGCCCTGCGGCTACTTAAAAGGCAAGACGGGAGAGGAAAGGGACATGACTTTTTTGATGGCTTCACTAAATCAGAACAGGGCAGGCTTTTGTGTCAAGTTCCCCAAATGGGACTCCTCTTTTCTTGCTAAGTACCAGTAGGGACATTGACACCGGAGAGGCTCCAAGAAAGGAGGGAAGAAAGAGGGGGACACCTCTTCTTCCTGACATATTTGACACTTTAATACAGTGTTGTTCGTGGTGGGACACGTGAGGTATAGGTGGCATGGTCCCAGGAAGCCGTGTAAGGATCAGATTCAAGTCCCATGTACATGTTTCCAAACAACTGGCTTTCCGAATATAACCGATGGCATCGCAGTCATCATCAAGTAGGCGCGAGATGGGGAACTCAGAAGGGGGTCTTTTGCAGTTGGCTCTCACATATCCTAAAAATGGGCCTGGGACAACCTCTTTTATAAGTGGACAATTATAATAAGATCTAATACTTCGGTAAGATCCATGAAGACATGACCATTTGTTCTCTGCTTTGTTCTCTCTTGCCACTCCAGTGCCCACAATAGTTAGCATAACATAGCTACCTTGTAAATATGTGTTGTTCATTTCTGCAATAAAAACAGCTTCTTCCTTCTAAAATGTACTTGGAGCAAAATTCCCAGAAATAAGTCTGTCTCCTCCATAGCAAGCATGTGAAGACTTACCAAAAAACACCAGGAATGAACTAACGGACAAGAACAAGAACTCCTCTGTTTCTTCACTTATAAAGTGTAAAGAATTATACAAATTTAGATGAGTGTATGTACGTGTGCATATTCATTTCTCTTCAAAGGATAACTTGCATTTTGACCTCTTACTAAACGTAGACTGAATAGTGAGCTTTTCTTGGCAAGATTTACCACTGTTAATGAGTTTGGTTTAACATAAATATTACACCTTATAATTTGAGTGATAATTTAAGATCATAGTTATAAGTCACAAAATTGAAGGAAAAGTGATTAATACTTAATGGGAGTTAGTATTAATTGTGGTTGTTACAGTTCTCAGGTTTAACTGTATATGGCTTATGTGAGGAATGGTTTTAAAAAATATTTTTCACTTGGCAAGGTACCTCTAAATATAGCTCACCTTGCATAGAAATGCCCCGTTTCCATTAGCTTAACTGTTTTCTTGTTCTTTCTTTTCTTTCACTCCCTCTCATCCCTGGATTGTTATTTTAAAGTGTAATTTTTCATCAAAGCCCGCCTACATATTACTGGTACTCTCGAAAAGCCAATAGTGAATGTTTTCAAAATTTGTGTTTCTTGAAGCAGCATTTTTTTTGTAGGTGAATTGTAATAACTTGAGCAATCTGAGGTATCTAAAGATTGCAATAAGTTCAACAAAGAGATCTGGTTTCGTTTTTCCAGCCGAAATACTAGCTCTACTATGAGGGCTCATTTTCTTCCCGTGATGAATCCTACAGGGTCAAAGATAGGTAAGGTCAGTGGAATACCAGGAAGGGGTATGGAACACAGCGTTTAGCCCAGCACTTTGGTTTTGTTTCTATCCAGAGTTTTATCAGCACACCAGCACATCTTGGGAAGACTGTTCATTGGGGAGAGATTTAGATACAGATCAGAATATTAGATACAGCTTTCATATTAAGTAGATTAACTTGATCAGGAAAAAAAGAGAGGGCAGCGCCAAGCTGACAGAAGCAAAGGCAAATGGCTGTTCATTTTTGTTGCTGTTTTGTTAATCCTCACCCGAGGGTATTTTTCCATTGAATTTTAGAGAGAGTGGAAGAGAGAGGGAAAGACAGAGAGAAACACCGATGGGAGAGAAACACATCCATTGGTTGCCTCCTGTACGAGCCCAACCAGGGCCCTGGCAGTGGAGGATCCTGCAACCAAGGTATGTGCCCTTGACTGGAGTCAAACCCTAGACCCTTTGGTCTGCAGGTCAGTGCTCTATTCATTGAGCCAAACCAGCTAGGGTTAAATGACTTAATTTGCTGGGACTCTTAGGAACCTCTTTGCAATAGGCAGGATAGGGGTGAGAAGTTGTTCCTTGTTGGCAGAGAGAGAGAGAGACAGAAAGAGGGAGAGATTTAGCAAAGTTCACCAAAGGTTTTTAAAGATGAGCTTAGGGCTTAGGGAAGCCTGGTTCTCCCCTTACTTGTAAGGACAACTACTATCCTTCCTTCCATATGACACACCCTTGGGGTCTTTGTTGGAACCAGTCCCTTGGTCTGGCCCACCTGGTTGATGTTGGCAGGCTCCATTGCTTGTAGACATACACTAGCAGGTGTTAAAAAATAAACTGAGACATATTAAAAATGCTAAGAGATGGAGTAAAAATCTATTTGAATTCGGTAGCATCCAAACTAGCAAATAGAAAGGAGCTCTGAGGAATTGTACAAAATCAAAGACTCTTATAGGCTGAAGGGAACAGGATCAAGGATGTTATATTAGGCAGAAAAGTGGGTTGGTTGTTACTGCAAAGTTATTTTCTTTATGAAATGGTGGGTGTCTATTAGGCAGGCTACCTGACTAGTGCTGATTAGGCAATTCTTGATTCACTGGTTTAAGATTCAATTTCTGGGAGAGCCAAAACTGTAGTTGTCTCAGTTCGTGATGTGGGGTTTGACATCAGCGACTTTATTTGGGGTCTGTTTTCCTGTTCTTAGCAGTGGTATGAACGTAATCGTTTGCTTGACACCTTATCATCAGTCTTGCATAAGAAGTTTGCTGTTTGAGCATATGCTGACCTCAAGGCCTAACCCCCTTGCGCTCACTCCATTTCACCCCGTGCCTCTGTTCTTTGCAGCCTGTGGGTATTTCTAGGGGCAAAAGGAAGGTGACTAAAAGCCATGCCTATGGCCCCTCCTTGTAGATTAAGGACTGTTACATGCTTTCTCCCTCCCTAGCATTCCACACAGTCATACTGGCGGACTTCACAGTTAACTCAGCTTTGCAACTCCCAAAGCTCTCAAGGCTTTAGGGAAATTAATGCCAAACATGGTGAAACTCTGCTCCTTACTTTATCCATCTTAAGACAAGCATATTCTTTGCAGGCTTAAGTTGTTCACTAGTGATTGGACCTTCTGAAAATAGAGAGCAAGAGTTATCTTGACTCTTTGCTGAACCAAACTCAGACCGAAGGTTTCAGTGACTATGCAGTGCATGTTAGAAATAGCCTCTTGATCCCCTTTGTGTTGATAGACTTAACTTATTGTCATCAAAAAATAAGAGTCTTCTGCTCTTCTAATATCCTGCATAGAGGCCTCAGTCTGCTAATTCATGCTAAAAACTGAAAGAAAAAACATGTGGACTTGCCCCTTCTCCCCGCTCTAGGATATCACAAGCTCTGAAACTCCAACAACTGTTTGGTCTGGTCACATTACCTGCTGTGTCCACCAAAGCAATCTCTCCCCCTAATCAAAGCATACACCTATTGTTACTTTTTTCTTTTTGGATTGAATTATTTGAATTAATAAATTAATAAGTCAATAAGCATTGTTAGTTAAGATGTTTACTATTTAAGGAAAGTTATTAAATACCTCAGGAACAAGAAAATTACAATAGACTAAAAGATTCTGAGAATTTCTCAAACTATTGAAGACAAATAAATTATTGATGAAGACGTAAGACTCATGTATGTATAGCAGTTACAGTTAGGATTTTTTAACAGATAATTTTAAATTGCCTATATTTAAAATTTTTATCTATACAATCTTGTTTTAGTATTTAGATACATATGTACACATATAGTCACATACAAGTAAAAGTCACACCAAGTTAAAGTTGAGTTCTCTATGCTGGAGTTTCAATGCAAATAGTGATGTGACATCAAAGAAAAAAATAAATGTATGATAGGAAAAATCAAACAGTAGGAATAGAAATGTCTCAATAAATTCAATAAAAACTTAATTTTAAAAAAAAAATGCAATTGATAAGGTATATCAAAAAAGGAAGTTAATCCCATAGGCATTTATTTTTTAATATATTTTTATTGATTTCAGAGAGTAAGAGAGAGGGAAAGATAGAAACATCAATGATGGGAGAGAATCATTGATCAGTTGCCTCCTGCACACCCCACACTGGTGATTGAGCCAGCAATTTGGGTATGTGTCCTTCACTGGGATCAAACCCGCGGCACTTCAGTCCGCAGACCAACCCTCTATCCACTGAGCCAAACCTGCTAGGGCCCATAGGCACTTTTATAAAGTCAGAGTGACGCTGGTAAGCTCACTTAGTCTAGGACATATCTCTGTAAGTGGCTGTCCCGCCACACATTTTCCCAATAATAGTAGGTATCCAATGCATTAGAGCAAAAGAGTAGCAAACCATTCATAGTCTTAAGGTTGCCTAATAGTCTGTGTCTTTTAGAACGTAAGGAGAATGAGCAACTTTTGGTCACTGGAGCCTAGATCTTGCATATAATATATTTTTAATGTCAGTTGGTGATTTATAGAGTCCTTGTTATCTACTAAGCTTTTTGCTAAATACTTTGCAGATTATCTGTTACTTGAAATAGGCATTATTATATACCCCATTTTGCGCAGGCAAATACTGAGCTACAAAGGTTAATGACTCAAGCAATGTTACATCGCTGATACATGCAGAGTGGAAATCCAAACTGAGGTTAACTTGACTCAAAAGTGCCCAGCTAAGCCACTCTTCTAGACAGGAGTCTGACTCATGTCATCACCTGGGGTTGTGCCTCACTGGTGCTAGGGCATGAACCCAGGCTTGTGGCTCTAGTCACATTCCCCTAGGAATGTTCTCAGTTGCACTCGGCATCAGCATGCGATGCATACTAAACACTCAGAATTGCATTTGAGAATGGTAGGTCCCTTTCCCAGAGAATGTCTTGAATAGCTGAGTGTCACTAAGATGGAATAATTTACAAAGCACACACTTATTGGAAAAATATTCACTTCACTTTCTGATGCTTAAAGAATGCACTGAAACTCAGCTTTAAAAACATACCTTCACCAAGGCCTTCTGGGAAACCAACACAGCACACAGACCTGCCAGTTGAAGCGTGTTTGCTTTGAGTAGACAGTTGCATACAGAATCAGGAATGTGCAGGTGTTAAAGCTCTCATTCATATATGTAGCCATGCCCTAGAGCCCAGTATTTTTACATGGCCAGGCAGAAAGGGTTAGAGTAAATCTTTCCCCTCACTAACAGATAGAAATTTGCAACTGTAACATTTTTTTTTTATTTTTTAGAAAAAGCAAACTCACATCACTAAGATGGGTGTCAGACAGAGCTGAGATAACCGAAGGAGGTTTCTGCCTGAGTAGTACACATAATTAACACACATTATACACATTCGGGTTTTTTATTTTCCCATTGGAGTGGCCAGTTATTTCTTAGTTGAAAGGAGATCTTCAAATAAGTGTCAGTAGGAAGCGTTCACTAAGATATCCTCTGACATGACATGCTAGGCAAGTGAGTGAGTACTTCGGTACCCTTTGATGGACATACAGGTCTAAGCTGAAGGCAGTTATTCCCATCACCCTTACCCAATAATTAAAGTTGATAGTAGAAATGACAACAAAGCCTAATCAACTTCCTAAGTACTCTACTCTCTACAACTTGTACCAGCTTTAAGGTGGTCAAATTAGAATGCCAACCAGCATCCAACACATGGTAGAGAAATATATTCTTATTCAATTGAATCTGAATAATTAATCTCAGCAGAAAAGAAGAACGATGAACAGATTTAGTCTTTTCTTTCTATTTTCATTTATATTATCAATTGTAATACTATCCTTCTACAGTATTTGAACCAAAAATCTCCCAGTTGTTGTTGTTGTTGTTTTACTCTATTTTTATTGTTGACACTATTACAGATGTCCCCACTTCCCACCACCTTTTGCCCACCTCTATCCAATCACCACACTGCTGTCTGTGTCTGTGGGCTATGCATACATGTTCTTTGGCAAATCTCTTTCCCTTCTTTCAGCCAGTCATTCCTCCCCTGTCCAGCCTGACAGCTGTCAGTCTGTTCCATGTATCCTTGCCTCTATTTCTATTTAGTTCATCAGTTTATTTTGTTCATTAGATTCCACATATAAGTGAGATCATGTGTTATTTGTCTTTCTCTGACTGGCTTATTCCACTTAGCATAATAACCTCCTAGTTTATTATGATTTATATTTCTATTCTTAGTAAAGAATAGCAATAAGCCTAAATCTCGTATATATAATGTTTTCCTTCCATATTTTATAGCAGGGATTCAATTTTAATGAATATGTTTTAAGTAGATCTTTTACTCAAGGCAGGGTAGGGCCACTCTGGCCTTTATGACATCTCAGTTAACAGTTGTCGACCAACATGGTAGTGATATATGCGAAACTTATGAATGATCCCTGCTGTTGTAAAGCTGGGGCACTTGACATCCTTTCTGCTTTACTTCAGAACTCACACAAGAGGCTTTTGGTGATACCATTCTTGCATTTAAAAAAAAAATTAATGTATTTTTATTGATTCCAGAGAAGAAGGGAGAGGAAGAGAGAAATAGAAACATCAATGAGAGAGAATCATTAATCAGATGCCTCCTACATGCCTCTTACTGAGGATTGAGCCCACAACCCGGGCATGTGCCCTGACCTGGAATTGAATCATGACCCCCTGGTTCATAGGTTGACACTCCACCATGGAGCCACACCAGCCAGGCCATTCTTGCATTTTTAAAGGGAACTCCTAAAGATCTAACGTTATCCAAGAGGATTTGTTTTTCATGGGTTAAAATGTCTGTGGAAGGCTGAGAGAACACTGGGCTAAGAGGGCCTTTTTCTGCTGTGCTAAAAACAAGTTCTGTGGGTTACACTCCACCTCAGTCTACTAGTCTCTCACGTTTACAACTGTTCCACAGTTCTTTGTCATCATCATCTATTCCAGCTTTCCTTCTTGATAGTTTTCATCTTAAGATGAAGCCATTTGTTAGAAAATGTGTCTTGTTTTGTTGTGCTTACACAATGCTGAGGGCTTTCTACACTATGTTCCTAATACAGCTTTGACAAAAGCTAAGTGAACGTTCACTTACTGTCTCCTATCATTCTCCATGTTCCCTAATGGCAGAAAGGTGTTTTTACAACTTCATGCGCACCTGGCCACTCAGAGTGAATTTCTTCAGCTTTACTCAGGGGCCTGATGAGTCTAGTGATGGGTCTATAGCCTTCAGGAAGGCTATAGGTTTTATTTCCTCTTGACCTGAACTCACTAAGTAAGGGTGCCTGTAAGAGGCCACAAAGTTAATGAAAGTTTCTTTTATTCAATAATTCAGTAATCCAATAAATGTTATTGAGTGAGTAGAGAATGGTAGTTATGCTGGATACTGGGTGTACACTAGTGAACAAAAATAAAAATGCTGTCTTTTATTTTTTTATAGTCTAGTGCAGTGGTCAGCAAACTGCGGCTCGCGAGCCACATGCAGTTCTTTGGCCCCTTGAGTGTGGCTCTTCCTAAGCTTTAGGAGTACCCTAATTAAGTTAATAACAATGTACCTACCTATATAGTTTAAGTTAAAAAAATTTGGCTCTCAAAAGAAATTTCAATCGTTGTCCTGTTGATATTTGGCTCTGTTGAAGAATGAGTTTGCCGACCACTGTTCTAGTGGGAGAAACGGGTATAAAACAAATAATTACACTAGTGAGTACTAGTTACAAACAGTGCTACTTCCCCGAAGGAAAGCTATATCATTGATGTTTCTATCTCTCTCTCCCTCTCCCTTCCTTTCTGAAATCAGTAAAAGTAATCTTTTAAGAAAATAAGTACCTCTTAATATTTGGGGACTTAGGGACAAATTTCTTTTGGGGGTGTTGTTTAAACTGAGACCACAATAACATTGTGAGAGAGAAGAGGCCCATACAAAAAGACCAGGCAGGAAGAACTTATATAATAAAGACCCAATAAGAGCAGACAGAGGTGAAGGAAGATGAGGACACGAAGGTTTAGGTCGGTCTCTCTCTCTCTCTCTCTCTCTCTCTCTTTCTCTTTCTCTTTCTCTTTCTCTTTCTCTTTCTCTTTCTCTTTCTCTTTCTCTTTCTCTTTCTCTTTCTCTTTCTCTCTTTTTCCCACCCAAGGTATTCTGGAGCTTCCCAAGACTTTCATAAAGGTACTCTCATCCATGAGGGATTGTGGAAATCAGTGTTCTCTGTGGGGAAGATGGTAGACAATTCTTTTTCTGTGCCATGTTGATGATGTCACTCTAGCCTTTTAGAAGCCTTGTCTTTATCATCAAAGCAGTGAGAGACTATTAAAGAGTTTCATATCAAAGATACTCACAGAATCTCCTTCACCACTTTTACTTAGCAAACACCCACATTTCTAAATTAACTTATTAGTTAGGTAATCCCAGGTGATATAATTCTTGGCTCATCCCCATGTTAATATAAATCAACAGAACAGCAATTTGGGCACTGGGTTGACTTTGAAAATTGGATATTCATGCAAGGGTGATCGCAGTATTTGTGACTGGTGAACCTTATCTTTTCCAAACTTCATATAATTTTTAGCAACTTACAGAGGACATAGCACTTGGGAGTCAGTGAGACATATAGATAAAATAAACTATTGTAAAAATATATGTAGAATGAAACTCCAGAGAAAATATGGACTACAAACACTTCTCATTAGATATTGAGCAATAACTATATTCCAGAAATAAAATGGGTGCAGAAACTCATGTTTATGATCACACAATGAATGCGGTGTTCTGTGAAACAAATAACAAATCTTCCCAAGAATGAAATCCCTCTAAGCTCTTGGGGTTATGTGTCTACCTTCCCAGAAGCCTTTGGATGTTTTCTGGCAAGACTGTCCATGCGCCATGTTTAGATATGTTCTCAAGCTGCACATTCACAGTCCTCATGTATTTCTTGTCAATCTGCAACACAGAATGGGACCAGCCGACCCAGTGTTTCGTCATGACTCTTTAGTGGGCTCGGTCCAGTCTCCTCCATTCTGCCGGATAACATGCTGGTAACATTTGACTTAGTCTTGGAAGCTCAGAAATGAAAGGACTGTATAAGCCTTCCTCTGTTTATAGTGCCAATCAGTTGGAGCCTTCGAGAAATTACTGATGAATTAATAGCTCTTAGGGAAAACAGAACTTCTTAGGGACTTATATGTGGAATTAAAGCAAGCTGCCTTTGTATAATTCTACTTGGTGGATCCAACATAGGTAAGATAATGCTCAATTTTTAAAAATTATTTGGGAATAGTTTATAGGAGGGAAATACATATTCCTTCCTTAATTATTTGTTGATGATCTATTAATTTGCTCCCCTGACTTATAGTCATGCTTTTGGTAAAAATACAAATCCTTTTTAAAATATACATTTTTCTATAATAAAATAGCATAGTGCTCTGAGATCAATTTAAAGATTATGCTTTTATTAAAGAAAAATGAAAAGTAATATTATGTTCCAGGATCTACTTGTACAAAATTACTTCCTTCTATGCACTGGCTTAAATATTATATGTTTTATTTTGTATAAACACTACTTTTGGTTCTGTTTTTTAAATTAAGCTGTATTATTTATTTACTTATTTTTTATTGTTTAAAGTATTACAAATAGTAGTACATATGTCTCCTTTTTTCCCCCCCAATTGACCTTCCCCCAGTCTCCCTTACTGCCACACACACCCCCCCCCCCCCCCGCCCAGCACATGCCCTCTTATGTTATCACAAAGAAGCATAGCTCAGGACCTCAAAAGCATTAGGCTAAACAATGCTCAGGCAGCACTATGTACAATAGCCAAGGTATGGAAGCAACCTAAGTGTCCACCAATACATAAATATATAAAAAATCTTGTGATGTGCGCACACACTCTCACACTAAAATATTAGCCAGCCATAAAAAAAGAATGAATCTTGTGATTTGCAACAACATGGATGAACCTAAAGGGTACTATGCTGATTAAAATTCAGACAAAGAAAAATACTCTATATCAGCAGTTCTCAACCTATGGGTCTCGACCCCTTTGGCAGTCGAACAACCCTTTCACAGGGGTCGCCTAAGACCATCCTGAATATCAGATATTTACATTACGATTTATAACAGTAGCAATATTACAGTTATAAAGTAGCAAAGAAAATAATTTTATGGTTGGGTCACAACATGAGGAACTGTATTTAAAGGGCCAGAAGGTTGAGAACCACTGCTCTATATGATTTTACTTATATGTGGAATCTAAAAACAATACAACAACCAGAAAAAGACTCATAGCTATAGGAAACAACAAACTGATGGTGACCAGAGGGGTTAGGGAGGAGGGCAGTGGAAGATATAGGTGAAAGGGAATAAGAGGTACAAACTCCCAGTTATAAACAAGTCATGGAGATGTAATGTACAGCATGGTGAATACAGTCAATGATATTGCAATAACTTCTTATGGTGACAGTTGGTAATAGATTTTAGTGTGATCATTTCAAAATGTACATAAATATCAAATCACTATGAGGTGTACCTGAAATTAACGTTATATTATATATCAGTTTAACTTCAATAAAAAAGGCAGTTTGACCAGCTTATTTTATTTAGCATAATGATCTCCAGGTCCATCCATGCTGTTGCAAAGGGTTAGATTTCCTTCCTTTTTATGGCCGAGTAGTATTCCATCGTGTAAGTGTGCCCCAGCTTTTTACCTACTCATCTGCTGATGGGCACTTGGGCTGCTTCCAAATCTTGGCTGTTGTAAATAATGCTGTACATTTCACTCATATGTGGAATCTAATGAACAAAATAAACAAAAAAAAATAGACTCATAGAGAGCAGACTGACCGCTGTCAGGGGGAGGGGGTTTGCAGGACTGGGTGAAAAGGTAAAGGGATTAAGCAAAACAAATAAACAAAGAACAACTCATAGACACAGACAATAGCATGGTGATTATCAGAGGGACGGGGCGTGGGGGAGGTAGAAATGGTATAGGGGGAATAAATGGTGATGGAAGGAGACTTGACCTGGGGTGGTGAGCACCCAATACAATATACAGAAGCTGTATTATAGAACTGTACATTTGAAACCTATATAATTTTATTGACCAATGTCACCCCCAATAAATTTAATTAAAAAAGGAAGTCTGTAAAGTTACACAGTTTTTTAAATTTTGTTTTATTTTATAATAATTAAAAGCATGGAAGGCTATACACAAAAATGCTTGTTGTACATGTGCATGGTATTTAAATGGGTCATTTTATTATTTTTTTAAGTTAAATACATTTAATTTTTCCTATAATGAAAATATAATGTCTTTTAGGAAAAATTATAAATGTCTCAAAAACAAAAAGAAATTTTATGACCCTATGATGTCATAGAAGCTTAGTAATAACTGTGTTCAGTTTCTTGATAGAATCAATGCTTTTTATTTAATACAGCTAATTTGAAACAATGGTAGACATTTTCCATGATTGAAAAGGTAAAATTTTCTTTTGGCTGTTTGGCTAAAACTTTTAATGTTTTGATGATATAGTTACAGAATATTTTTAATGCTGGCTAAATTGGATTCACTATTGATTTTTAAAGAAATAGCCTGTTTGGAGACATTTATCTACTTGTAATCGACAGCATATAATCCATTACCCTAATAGCTTAATGATGTTTTAACCAGGGGAGAAAAAGCAACCCTTAGGTTATAGACTCCTCTTTGGTCACCGAGAAATGGCAAAGACTCACTGTGTATCTTGCTCGGTAGAGCTTAATTAACACAAGCATTTTTCAAGTATTCACCCTGTCCTTAGCACAGATGTCAGGGCTACTGCCTGGGACACGAGAATCAAGGCACTGGAAAGGCCCTGTGGATTGCTGATGGCCACGTCCATTCTGATGGCCCATGATTCACCACTGTTTAAATATTTCAAGAATCACAATTGCAACACTTGATCTCTACAGACTCAGTAGTTGTACCACTTACAGAGAAAACATGAGGATTCGGACAAGCATATATGTTCAGTGTCCAGGGAACCTCCACAAATGCAAAGTATATTCAACTTGTTAAAGACGCATTATTTCCTCACATAGACTGTCAACATCTTGCGGCCAGGAAATTTGCTTACGTACCTTCTTCACCCCCTATAGTGTCTAGCTTTTGGCTGAGCATATGTGCTGTATCCACTTCTAAACATGCCCACCCTCTCCACTCAGTGCCCTGGAGTAACCCTGTACTTGGGAGTTAGCCTCCCCTAAATACAAGTTCTCAATTTATCCTCCCATGATGGTTTCTAATAGTGGTTTTCATTATAACTACCTACAACCTCATCTTATTGATCTGCCGGGGTCCAACCCCAGCAGGTCCAGGGGTCCCCAAAGGTGTGGATGGAGTCGGCGAAGAAGGAATGACATGGAGGCAGCGTTCAGTTGATCAGCAGCCTAGCCAGGATCTCCAGCCAAGTTCTGTTCAGGATCTCCAGCGAAGTTCTGGTTAGGATCTCCAGCCAGGTTCTGTGTCCATGTTCTCTTGCTAGGTTCTCCAGCCAGGTTCTGTCCAGGTTCTCCAGCCAGGTTCAGTCACCAGGTTCTAGTCAGGTTCTCTTGCCAATTTTTGTAGTCAGGTTCAGTCCAGGATCTTTTGCCATGTTCTCTCCAGCGAAGTTCTTCTGTCTGTAGGTTCTGTGTAGGTTCTGTCTGTAGGTTCTCTCTTCTAAGTTCTGTCTCCTAAGTTCTGTGTCTTGCTGTCTAGTTACATCTGTATTTATACCAGTTGATTCAATCCTATCAATCTCTATTCCAAAGGTTAGGGCGTTTCTTATCTCCATTCCAGGGAGTAAAGATTATGTAGCTTAAGCATGATTGTTCCTAGTTAAAGTGATTAATTACCCGCCTGGCACTTAGTTAAGGGGTTTTATTCCCTCCCTAACTTCAGGGGAAAATCCCTACCTGGGGAAACAACCTTTCTCAGAGACCTTGGCTAAAACACATAGTGCCAAGAAGGTGAGCAAACATATTAAGAACAGTATGCCATATATGCCAGGTCCCTTGAAACAGCAAGCATGGACTGGCTCCCGGCATTGATCCTATCCCCATCGGGATGAGATCATTTTTCAATCCACATACTTGTGAAGGCACAGATTTTTGAGGTGGATCTCTGAAAACACTGGATTTTACATACATAGGAATCCGTTAGCAAGAGCAGGGAGTATATAGGACCTATAGCTTCTGAGATGCAAAGCTCAACCATAAGAAATCTCAGCTAATAAATGTTTTCCCCTTTAATTCTTAATTTGAATTGTCTCTTAAGACAGTAGATTTAATACCAGCATTTTGATCTATAGTAGGCAATTTATAAAAGGGTTGTAATCTGTACAGACTAGATAGAGCTTTTTTTATAATGGTGTATGTTTTATAACTGTTGGCTCTAATTTGGGTTACTCAGCAATGACCTTCTTTTTGGAATAGATGTAGAAGGTACCGGTCTCTTGCTCACTACATTTATTTTCAGTGTTCACCTAATAATGAGCTTCTTCCCAGGGCAGCCTTCTACCCATAGAATTTCCAAGTAATGGAAGTCACATTCTGCTATGGATTTACAGACACACTCACCCAGGGAGCATATTTCAAATAGAATGTGTTTCAGTAAACCAATCTGCGTGTTGCTATTTCACATGTTGATCTAAATTACATCAGCTCACCAGTGAGTCCAACGGTGTTCTGAGAGCATATTGAACCTGTGGAGACTGTGGGACTCATAGGCAATAGTTCTCAAAGTGTGATCCCAAGGCCAACAGCGGTGGCATCACAAGGAGCTGGCTAGAAATGCAAACTTTAGGGCCCTACTACGAAGTCGGGAGCTTTGGAGGTGGGACCATGCAGGCTGTGTTTTCACTAGTCCTCCACATGAGTCAAATGCAGATTTGGAATCAATGCTCTAACTTTTTCTAGTTGAGAAACTGAAGCCGAGAGCAATTAAATGACTCGGAAAGACAGAATCCAGTTAGCTGGTGATGGTATCGGAATGGGAACAAATCCTGGTACTCTTTCAGCTGCCCTCTACTCCAAGGAGGTTGCTCTCTATACTTGCAGGAATGAAATCCTTTCATTTTCAACAGCTAATTGCCGAATTCCTCCTATGTGGCTGCTTTGCAGGTTGCTGTTAGTACGCTTCCTCTGCACAAATCTGAATGCCATGAGCCTTTTCCATGTTCTTTCTTTTCTCTTTGTGCTTCACTTTCCCTGCCTGGATATTTAATTGAGCATCTAGTCAAGGACACTCAGCCACTTTTTAAAGGCCCTAGCTCTTTGCATAGGGCAGTGGTTCTCAACCTTCTTAATGCCGCGACCCTTTAATACAGTTCCTCATGTTATGGTGACCCCCAACCATAAAATTATTTTTGTTGCTACTTCATAACTGTCATTTTGCTACTGTTATGAATCGTAATGTAAGTATCTGATATGCAGGATGTATTTTCATTGTTACAAATTGAACATAATTAAAGCATAGTGATTAATCACAAAAACAATATGTCATTATATATGTGAAAGGGTCATTCAACCCACAAAGGGGTCGGGACCCACAGGTTGAGAACCGCTGGCATAGGGACTTCGTGGTGGTGGTGGTTGCTGTTGTTGTTTTTTCCATTTTGTTTTTCCAAGTGCTCCACTTTTAAATCAAAGGTTTGCAAACACCAGGAAAGACTTGGTGAAATTCTTGCTATTTTTGCCAGAAAAGTCTAGCTAAATGCATTCCCATCTCCTAGAGTCAATTTGCAGGAGGCGTCTTTGCAAGAGCCTATGAAATTGTGAGCAAATGAAGTTTCATCTTGCTGTTAACGAGGTTGCCTTGCCAAACCTGTCAGGGCTGGGGCTGACCCTCTTGTGCTGTGCTGTCTGCTCAGCTGGTGCTATTGGCTGCTAATCAGAAGTGTTTTTCCTTTTTCATTCTCACTTCATTTCCACCAGCCTGCTCCACTTGGTATTCAGAGCTGGTTCCTTACAGAGAATATTGTTGCAGCCCTGTCCTGACATCTCCCTGCCAACTGGCAGTGATGGGTCAATATTGCTCCTAACTACTCTTCACAAAGCAGAAAATATGCAATCACACCAATTAGGTGGTTTAAGCATTTTTGTTTTCTATTCAATCTTTTAGCTGCCTAAACTGGTCTACAACTGAAGGGGAAGAAAGGGAATTGTTAGAGGCAGAACCCTTGGCTTAGCTGGTGAAATACCCCAATCTTTAGGGGAGTCAAGATCAAAGTCAGGCACCACAGAAACCTGTGAACCCTCCTCTCATCTGCACGTTGGCAACAAATGGAATAACTGATTCTTTGGACACTGTTCATAGGAACTCAAAACACATGATCATTGGTGGGTTGTAAGTGGTATGTTGAGAAAGATGCGCCAGAGTCTTCTCAATATTCTGTTTCATCCCTGTGAGCTGATTTTTAGGATTGAGGGACCATGAAGATATTTCAGAATGTCTAAACTTGTTTGATTTCTAATAACACTGAGTCAGTGGGATGTTCTGTTCATCAGTCTAATTTCTCCTTATTCTTTAAAAAAATCTTTGTTTCCTGGCTTTTGACACTGGCAGCTACATGGTCTGACCAGCTTCATGTTAGGCAGCATGGCATTGGAGAATGCCCATAGGTTGGTGTCAGTGAAAATTTTGGATTCAGTGAAACTGGCCTAAATGCCAGTTTCGTTACTTTCATTAGCTTGTGTGGCCCTTAAAAGAGACATTAAACCTCTCTAGGCCTGTTTATATCTGTAAATTTGCGATAAAACAAAACAAAAATTAATACCATTTAGTTATGATGTATTTTTTTTCTATTTACTATGGTGCCAAGAACTGTGGTTAATGTTGAGGCTAAGTATCAATAAGAGGCAGAAAGCGGTTTCAGGAAGGAGAGAAAAGGGCCACATATTTCCACTTAAGCACCACAATATAGATTTTTGATGGAAATAAGAGATCCGCTGAGTCTTGAAAAAGGAATTAGAAAAAGGAGTTAGATAGGTAAATATGTTGGGGAAGGCGTTCCCAGGAAAATATAGTCTAAGAATTGAGCAGAGGCCTGGAGATGCATGAAGAAAAAATTGTGAATGCAGAGCTCTAAACAGCTGATGTATGAAGCATAGAATGGGTGGTGGGCAGTGAGTGGTGGACACAGTGGTGGAAATAAGCCTGGGGAGTCCGCTCAGGACCTCCTGTGCATGTCATAGAGCTCAGACTCTGTCTCCTGTGAGGTGTAGCCCACATAGCAATTTAAATATGGTTGACTATGAAATCGGGGATTGGGTGGATCACTTAAGTAGTAGTGTGCTCGGTGCATTAGAAGAGAGAAAGACTAGAGCAAGTGCATTAGAAATGGTAGTCACTGTAGGGATGTTGTGAGTAGTTTATGTATCCGTACGGGCCTTTTCAGAACCATGGGTCAGCGAACATTCTGTGAAGCGCCAGAGAGTAAATATTTTCAGCTTTGTGGGTCATATGGTCTCTATCACAGCTACTCAACTCTGCGATGGTAGCGTGAAAGCAGCCACAGATAATATGAAAGTAAGTGTGGCTGTTTTCCAATAATCCAAATTTGAATTTCACATATATTCATGTTCAAGAAATATTTTTCTTCTTAGGACTTTTTCCAAGTATGTACAAACACAAGCAGCATTCTTTTTTTTTTTTTTAAATATATTTTATTGATTTTTTACAGAGAGGAAGGGAGAGAGATAGAGAGTTAGAAACATCGATGAGAGAGAAACATCGATCAGCTGCCTCCTGCACATCTCCCACTGGGGATGTGCCCGCAACCCAGGTACATGCCCTTGACCGGAATCGAACCTGGGACCCCTCAGTCCGCAAGCCGACGCTCTATCCACTGAGCCAAACCGGTTTCGGCCACAAGCAGCATTCTTAGCTCGCAGGCCATATGGAAATAAGCAATGACTGCATTGGTGTTGCGCATTGCTGCCCCTGCCCTAAGTAATTGTTCTGTTTTACCCTATTTTCTCTGGTAACCAGGCCATTATCTTTTCATGGTACTTAAAGCCTAGCCTTTAAACAATTTAACGGAGCTTTATTTTTCAACCTTATTTAAAAAAATTTTTTTTGCTTTTTTTTCTTCTTTGTTTATAAACCTTTTTCTTTCTGACAGTTAATAACCTGTTTTCCTATAGTTTACTTCTTTCCTTAAAGTTTCAAAGTTTTGTTCTTCACATTTAGGCTTTCAGTTGACCTGGAATGGGGTTTTGAATGCAAGGTGAAATTTGAATCTGATTTGCTGTTTGTTTGTTTTTCCCTCCTAATTGAGAACTAACTTTCCTGGCTCTATTTATGGAAACGACCATCTTTTCCCCACTGTTCCACAATTATACTTCTGTCCTACATCAAATTTGCATATACATGTGAACCTAGTTCTGGATGCTTTTCTCTCTTGCATTGGTCATTTGCATACTCTTTCACAGTACCATGATTTCTACATTATTATAGCTTAATTAGAAATCTCAGTATTTGGGAGCATAAATATTCTAAACGTTCTTTTTAATAGAATTGTTTTGAATTTGTTCAATTTGAAGACAGTCAATATCTTTATGAGATTGAGTCTTCTTATAGATGACCATTATATGTGTTACTTTGTATCTTAGGTCTTCCTTCATCACTTTCAATAAAACTTCTTAATTTTCTTCATAAAGATTTTTGGTTATGGTTAGTTTTTTTTAATGGGGGAATTTGCTTCTTAGTTTTCAATTGACATTTTGAAAATTATGAAATATAGCCCTCTGTTTTCACATTTGGCTTTTGTCACTGAAATGGAAATAATATTCATAGCTTATAAAACATTCTTTGAATTTCAATATGTTAAAAATTCTTGCCCCCAGTGGATAAGTTTAATTTTTTAATATAACTCAAAATTATGCAATATCAAAATTATGAAATGAGATCCCATTTTGATTAAAATGGAGGTGGAGGTGGTTCAATAAAACTTCAGAAAGAGAAGTTTTACATGTGAGTCACGAATTGCTTCTGAGTAATATTTCAAAAAGGAAGTCCAGAGTGTCCTGATAATTGATGAAGTTATTCTGATTATCTTAGTAATTTTTAAAGAAACTGCTACTCGATATACATTATTGACTACTTATTTGCATACCTACATAAATCTCTTATCATACATGTTTATCACTTAATTTGTCATCATATCATAGATTTACATTTTTGACATTTATCTAAAATTATAATCAAACTTTGTAGTTCACAGCTTGCTTTTTCCTGTGGAGAAGTGTTTATAGATTTCTTTGCTTACCTGCCATTGCAAACACCCAATCTCTTGTTAGTTCACTTCCTTGGGCTGTCAATAATCCAAGTTTATTTAGTTTTTCTCTGTGTATCCTGATTTCTAGTTCGGACGCCTCTAATGACAAATTGAAGGAGTTTGTCATTTCATCTTTTTCCTTACTCTTAGTGCCACATATGTGTGAACTTTTCTTCTCTAAATGATTTGTGACTTCTTAGGTTTTCAGCTAATATTAGAGCTTGCCAAACTGCCACAGCATGTCAGAAACTGTCAGAACCCCCTGCCCTATATATTACCAATTGTCATTTTAAAACTTGGAGGATTATTGTGGCATAACGGCTTATATTCTTAGATCTTCCTTCATTTCCATATTATCATAAATTGTATTTATTGTTCTGGTACTTATTTTGCTTACATCTTACCAAAATTAACTCTAGAACTTCTATATTCCATAGTCAGATAAACATTTAAGTCCTGAAGTTCTCAGTGAATAATTTCTCTGTAACTTCCATACTCTTTCTAGCTTCTCTCAGAACAAATTATGATGTTATCACTTCTCCCATGCACTAAATACTTGCTCTTCGGTGAATGTCCTTTACCTTGGATCAATACTCATCATTGTAATTTTGCAAAGAAATGCAAGGTGAGGGAGTTTCACATCTTATATGCAATAACTGTGCACATGTGAATCTACCCAACATATACTTGATTCTGAAGATGGAAGTATCCTCATATTTATGACCCTAAGGGGAGATCTAATTCCTGCTGGACACAATGTGTTAACTTGGAGATTTGATAATTTGCTGCAAGTCTCGATGGTTATAGAAAGCATTTTTAGGTACCATGGATAAAATAGACAGCCTTGTTTTACTCAGAAGATGGGGGCATTTTGTAAATGTATATTTCTACGCAACTTATATTGTCAGTCACACAGGGTCTTCTATCTTATCTCTTAACTATTGTTAATTTTTCTCAAATGCCTGTTTCTGTTTCCCCATAAGAGCAACATATGATTTGTAAAAATGGACATAGGTTTTAATTTTCAAAATATTTTAAGGGCTCATTTTCCCCTTCAACATTATGCTGACAATTTGAGTCACTGTCACATAGTAATCGGTGACACCTGGGAAGAATACACATTCTACCTGCCGATAGTAACTCATAAATTAAATAAACTGTATACCTAAGAGAACCAGTTAAACTCTTTAAGTATATGTCTTTGATAAAATAATGCACATTAAAGAAAGAGTTGCCTTTTTTCATATTAATACTAAGGAAATATGCTGCAAATACAGAGATTTAACATTTTTTAAGGAGGCTTTAACAAATGAGATTTAATATGTTACTTACCTTTGTCCACGATTTGCCATAATTTGTTTACTTTGACTGTCAGCACTTGACAAAGGAGTACCTCCCTCCCATATGCCTCACACCTATTAGTTTAGATCTGCTTTGCATAATCAAGAGGTGTGGCTTGTCAAAGTGAACCTGAAATGTTACCTAAAGTTGGAAAGGGTGCTACCTGACATTATAAATACTATAGAGCATAGATGGGTCTTTTTCCTACCTATTGATTAGTAGATACTAAAAGTAATATATTTTTGCTCTTTTTAAAGTATGTTTTATTGATTTTAGAGAGTGAGGAAGGGAAAGGGAAAGAGAGATAGAAACATTGATGAGAGAGAAACATCGATTGGCTGCCTCCTGCCTGCTCCCTGTTGGGGCTTGAGCCTGCAGCCCAAGCATGGATCCTGACCAGAAATTGAACCCATAACCTTTGGGTCCATGGGTCAATGTTCAACCACCGCGCCACACTGGCTGGGCCATATATTTTTGTTGACAAGAAAAGATCATCTAATGATTTTTTTAGATGAGTCAAAGCGCAGTGCTTCTCAATATGTAGCCCAAGGTCACTGCTTCAGGTCACCTGAAAAGCATGTTTAAAGTATAATTTTGGGACTAACTACAGACCTGCTTGCTCAGAATCTCTAGGGATGGAGACTAGAGCAACCATATTTAAACCAGAGGCCCAGTACATGAATTTCATGCATGGGAAGGGTCCCTAGGCCTGGCCGGCGATCAGGGCCTATCTGTGGGGTGACTGGCGGGCTGATCAGGGGCCCCTGCTCACACCCACCTTGGCTGGCCTGGCGCTGCCCGCTCGCAGGCCACACCCCGTCCCACCGCCACAGGTCAGGGCCTGCGGGCTGGTGGCAGCTCCTGCCTTGAGCATCTGCCCCCTGGTGATCATTGTGTGTCATAGTGATCGGTCCTTCCGCCATTCAGTCAATTTGCATATTAGGGTTTTATATAGATAGATAAGATTACTGTGGGTAAACCAACGCATGCTAAAATGTGAGACAACTGTCTAAGTGGAAAGAACTTTTATGATGTAGTGGTTTTGCTAGCCCCACTCCAGCTGACTAGAATTGGGACCTTGGGCCACTCATTTATCTAGCTTTGGGCCTCTGCTTTCTCATCCATTAGATTATGAAGCGAGAGTATGTAATCTCTAAATCGCCTCCAGCTCTAAAATTCTATAGACACAGCATTTTAAAAGACAATAAAAAAGAGGGAGGGTAGGAAAACGATCAAGATGGGAAAACTAGATAGATATAACATAGATTTAATAAAAGCCATCAGGGAAAAAATAAAAGAAAATAGTTTTAAATAAAAAGTTGTTTTCTATGTTATTTTATAAATCATAAAAACCTTTGCAAAACCCTGAAAAGATAGTGAAGTTAACACATACACAGAATTTATTCTCCTAACTTAGATCATAAATTGATAAAGCATTGCATATATCACAACAC
Source organism: Myotis daubentonii (assembly GCF_963259705.1). Lineage (NCBI taxonomy): Eukaryota > Metazoa > Chordata > Mammalia > Chiroptera > Vespertilionidae > Myotis > Myotis daubentonii. The sequence continues at coordinate 87,373,856 of NC_081847.1, forward strand.
CTGCAAAAAAATATCTAAAGTTAAATAAAAAGAAAAGGAAATAATACTACAAATATTAGACCTTAGAAGATAATATTTTTAAATCAATAAAGAGCAAAACCTAAAAAAGATAGAAACTAAGCTACAGTGTTTTGCATAAAAGAACGTAAGTTTTTCTTTAATTTATGCAGATTGCCCTATTCTTCATTTTTACCTTTCATTATTTTGTATGTGTAATTAAAACATTATAACTGTGATTTCATCTGAATTTTTAAATTCGGCCATAATTTATATCAGGTCTGATCTTTCATTGTCAATAATTACTAGGCTTACAGTAGTGTTTGGAAATGTGTAAAGGTAAAAAAAAAAAAAAAAAAGAATAAATAGAGAAATTCTTTTTTAAAAAAAAAATATATTTTATTGATTTTTTTACAGAGAGAAAGGGAGAGAGACAGAGAGCTAGAAACATCGATGAGAGAGAAACACCGATCAGCTGCCTCCTGCACACCCCCCACCGGGGATGTGCCCGCAACCCAGGCACATGCCCTTGACCGGAATCGAACCTGGGACCCCTCAGTCCGCAGGCCGACGCTCTATCCACTGAGCCAAACCAGTTTCGGCGAGAAATTCTTAATTAATTACAGTAGCTTAGCAATCTTCATACCCCACTGCTAGATGACTTTTCTCAGAATGTGTTTTCTTCTTATAAGTCTGCAGTTCAAGACCAAAAATTTCATCTTGGCATTTGAGGATATGAATCTTGGTTCATTTCATCAACCCAACCAAATGTCTCATTCTTCATCAGTTTCATTATCCCAACCCAGTCAGTCCCATCACCAATGATCAGCTAGTCAGGAATCTTCTTAGGGAACAGGAATGGGCTGAATATCTGATCATTGGTATGCGTGTCAGTTATTGTATGAAACCGCAAGGACTCAATCAATGACTGGTTGTTTTTTCCTACCAGTAAGAAGTTTGGAAGAATGGAGATACTGGAATTATTTAAGCAATGTCTTTTAGCTCATGTTTCAAAGAGTGGCACTTGCATTTTCTCATTATTTCTGAGTTGAAAGTAGAAAGATCAGGAATGGATGAGGATTGTATCATCTGTGCCTGTCCTTTCTGATTGGTAAGAAAAAGGCTTTACCAAATGTACCCCTCCCAGATTTCCACTTCCATCTTATAGGGCTTTTCCCATATGACATATTTTATACATCACCTATATTATCACACATACCACACATTATCACACATTATCTAAGTACACAATCCATGATCACATCTAGCTGTGGTGGAAGCTTGATAGTGAAGCATTGCCCATTTTATGGTCACTGTTGTAACTTTGCTTTGTTGCCTTTTATGCAGGGCTATTATACTGGTAACTAGAGGCCCGGTGCACAAAAACTTGTGCACTCGGAGGGGAGTGGGGGGTCCCTCAGCCCGGCCTGTGCCCTCTCGCAGTCTGGGACCCCTCGGGAGACAACGACCTGCTGGCTTAGGCCTGCTCCCAGGTGGCAGAGGGCAGGCCCAATCCCTAGCTGCAGCCCCTGGTCGGGCTCAGAGCAGGGCCGATTGGGGAGTTGGGGCGACTTCCCCTGTCATGCACAGAGCAGGGCAGATTGGGAGGTTGCGATGCCACCCTCAGTCACGCTCAGGGTAGGGCCGATTGGGGGGTTGGGGCACCGCCACTTTCACACTCAGGGCAGGGCCGATGGGGAGGTTATGGCTCTACCCCGTCTCATATGGAGCAGGGCCCGTGGCGGGGGTGGGGGGGGTGGGGGGGGTGGGGCACCACACCCTGTCACACACAGAGCAGGGCTGATCAGGGGGTTGGGCGCCTTCCCCTGTCACGAACAAAGCAGGGTGGATAGGGAGGTTGTGGCCCCGCCCCCTGTCACACACAGAGCTGCAGGGCGATCAGGGGGTTTGGGCACTGCCCCCTGTCACGCTGATCCCAGTGCCGGGAAGCCTCTCGGCTCCGCTGATCCTGGTGCTGGGAGGCATATTACCCTTTTACTATATAGAATAGAGGCCTGGTGCACGGGTTGGGGCCGGCTGGTTTGCCCTGAAGGGTGTCCTGGATCAGGGTGGGGGTCCCCACTGGGGTGCCTGGCCATTCTGGGTGAGGGGCTGAGGGCTGTTTTCAGGCCGACTGAAGCTCCCAACTGCTCCTTTTTTTCTTTTTTCTTTTTTTAATTCTGGGCCAGCTTTAGCTCTGGCTCCAGCTCTGAGGCTTCTGCTGCTGAAAGCAGGTATCTGGTTTGTTTCGGTTCTATAATCGAAACTCTGTATCAACTCCAGCTCTGAGATCCCAGGCTCGCTGAAAGCAGGTTTCTGGGGTTTTGTTTAGCTTCTATATTTCTTACAATGTTTCTTAAACTGCAGGCTCAGAGGACGGCAAGGCAGGTGGGGAACGTTGGTTTCCTCTGTCACTGATGCAAGCAAGCCTCATGTTAGTTTCAAGCTGCCTGGCTGCCGGCCGCCATCTTGGCTGGCAGTTAATTTGCATATCTCGCTGATTAGCCAATGGGAAGGGTAGCGGTCGTACGCCAATTACCATGTTTCTCTTTTATGAGATAGGATGTGCTCCACATGATTACGGTGTCTCCTCAATGATGTTACATACTTTTCATGAACAGAGGTTAGTGTTCCCTGTTTGTATTCCTCAGAGGGATTAGCCCAAAGTGGACACTTAACAAATATTTCTTGGCATGTATTTAATACACACTGCTATCTGCTTTTAGGCAATATGGTTTGCTGTGAGGAGCTGAGGTTTAGATATTTAAAAACTGGGATTTGAGTCATTAATCTCCTATTTAATAGCTTTATCATGGTTACTGCCTTGTCCTGTAACATCTCGGAGACTCATTTCCTTACCTGCAAAAATGGTGGAAAATAATAAAACTTATTTTATTAGGTTTGTTTGAGACATAAACATGAAAATTCATGAGAAAGCACATTACAAACAAACCCTAGGTTGCAAAAAAAATCGCTATTCTTAATAGAATATTTCTAATGTTCTGGAGTAAAAATAGGCTAAGTGACAAGTTTATAAGAGGCAGTGGAAGTGATTCTCCTACTGTTAGATGACATTTCTTTTATAGTGGCTCAGATAAACCAGAAAAGAGACAGCAATTACAACTAATAAGCTACTGCATTGCATTTGTTAGGCTTTCGCGACTGCTTCTCCAGTCTCCAAGATTAGCTTGCCATTTGTTATGATATTATTGCAGCAGCAAGCAGCAGAAAAAGATGTAGCACTTTACAAGAAATGTAGAACTCCAGAAAATAGTCTAATCAGAAGTCCTGCTCAATGTGGAATAAAAACCCCCAGAGTGTGACAAATTTACATTTCTATGTAGACAGTAGCATCCAGCGATATACAGCAGTCCCCATTTATCCACGGTTTTGCCTTCCACAGTCAACCTTGGTCCAAGAATATTAAATAAAAAATTCCAGAAATAAGCAGTTCATGTGTTTTAAATTGTGCACTGTTCTGAGTAGCATGATGACATCCTGTACCACCCAGCGCCATCCTGCGTAGGATGCGAATCATCCCATTGTCCAGGGTATCCACACTTTATGGGCTGGTTGCCACTAGTCACTTAGTGGCCGTCCTGATGATCAGATTGATTGTTGTGGTATTGCAATGCTTGTGTTCAAGTAACCCTTATTTTCATTAATAATGGCCCAAAACATGAAAGTACTTTAAATTTTATTATAGGTACATATGTATAGGGGAAAAAACATGATATGGATATATATATATATATATATATATATATATATATATATGGTTTGGCACTGCCCTCAGTTTCATTCATCCACTGAGGGTTTTACAAAATATCCGCCTCACATAGGGGAGAGTACTGCATCGGTGTTCTAATTAGATACTAAATAGAGAATGGATCCCACCTTGTCTAATTGCAGCAGATGGTATTGCTATTCTTACTAGAGTTCTTCGGTGCTACACTTAATCGCTGGATTAGACGGGCATGTCAGAGAGTGAAAGTTACCTGAGTTAGGACATATGTTACTGGTTAAGGATAAAGAAAGCAGTTACACTTAATTTAGCACTCAGTCCACAGTTGCTTCCTTCTGAAGTCCGATCAATAGTGATACCACCTGACCTGGGTGCTTTGTGGTTGAGGCTAGTGGTTGTATCAATTAAAGAAACTGAACAAAATGTTATAGCTTATATTATTCTGACCTTTTATATTTTCATAATACAAAGAATGTAATTTTCACCTAAACTACAGGATTCCAGAAAATATTTCAATATTTCAATATTGCTTATCATGGATGTCTTCCACAATTTTTTTTCTGTCACTTGATTTTTAAGAACAATATTAAAGCACCCTCAGTAATCACATTATCACATTAATATAACATTCTCATTAACTTTGGTAGTCTAAAAATTCTATCCTAGAATATGTCATTAGAAATTATCGAGAAAGGGTAACTATCAATTATCTCCTAGAAACTAAGCTGTCCTGAGTCTCTGGCACTTCAGCTGCTGTTTTGTATGTTTTGACATCTGTATCAATGGCTTAATACAACAAAATGTATTACTTATTCATGAGATGCCTGCGTTGTGCCATGCACCTCTCCATGGCATCTGTCCCTCAAGGTGGCTGGGATGGCCAGTCTGCTTTGACCTTATGGCACCCCATCTCAACATGGGCTTCGATGATCCCTATAGCAGGGGAGAGGCTTGAGCGTTGAGCATGGGCCGTTTAATGTGTGGACCCAGATTTGACCCATGGCCAAACCAACTTCATAAGTGTAGGGAGGCACCATCATCCGAAGAGAACCAGACGTTTGTGAAATGTAGTCATGATGATAGTAGAAACATAGACATCTATTCTTAGTGATTTAAGTACTTGACATTATTGGATAGATTCCTAATTCACCGATGGCAGTTTTTTAAAAATGTGTTATTTTTCTCTTGGGAGTTGTTTGTTAGGAAGTCCAGATATAATCACACTGGATAGTAAACACGCATGCTATTTCTGCTTACACTATCACTTGAAATCTGTTATTTCTAAATAATGCATGATTTATCTGACCTTCAGAAATGAATAAAAGTGGAGTCTCTTTTATGAAGACTGATATTAAAAGGTAAAACTAAAAAGTAGTTGATAAGTGAAAGTATATTTTTGCCATGTAAAGTTGCTTTTATTTAGAGGAGGATAGGAAAATAGTTTATGGAAAGTGGAATCCGTGAAATTTGCTAAAGTATTTAAATCTGTAGATAGCTCGTTTCTAAGAGATTAAAACCCTTCTTTTACCAGTAAACCAGTGACTTTAGTACTGCAGCGTTCGAAACATCTGGGCGTGTATAGTAAAGGCATTTAAAGTCTGCTCAGGGCCCGTTGGTCAGAACATCATTTACTCCGACCTATAAAGACGAGGATATGTTTTTATGCCCAAAATCCCACAAGAGAGCCACATAAAGTGACCACTTGAAGCCCCATCACATCTGGGTACCACTTAAAAGACTGGGTCTACAAGACCTCATTGGGCAAGTCAGGGAGGTAATGAGCAGTCTTAAGTACTTGTACAGCTTTACATTTTGGCAATAAAATCTTCATTACCTACTCACGCAGTGGGTTGTAGTTCAGATCTAAGTCAGACAATTCCTTGGGGCAAGGAGATGTCTCCCTCAGAACCTTCTCTGAAAAATGTTGCTCACATCTCATCTTTACTTTGGATTTTATTTCTTTGATTTTAACAAAATCACTTACATGTACCCTGCCTAGCATCGTGGAAAATACAAGTAGAGTTTAAAATAGCTATCTCTTCCCTTAAGTTTATAATATTATAACGGACAGAGTATTTGCAATCTACAATAACTGGATATCAATTCAGTGTGAAATAATGTACAAAATTATGCAAAAAGCATTGGAAACAAACAAAAAATATTAGATTTCTAGGTATCAGAGAAATGGAGTCAGGTTTTCAGGAGGAGTCATACCTGAGGCCCTGAAATTGGATGAGCAGTGGGAAAGAGTGATAATGTTGTAGAATTAGGCAAGCAGGTGTAGTGTGGTGTAGATACAGGGATGATAGTGACATGCTCCACTGAGGAGCCTATTTGGAGCCACTGTGTCCTATTTTCAAGGATTTAAAAATATATATTTTGTGGAGAACCTCTTTATAGGAAACTGAATGTTCTGCTACTCTGTCTCAGGATCATCTCTTCCCTTTTCCTGCATTCCCACCCCCTCACCTCCCACATGCCCAGCTCTAAACTTTTGGATCTGTATCAATCTGCCTCCCATTCTCTTTACTAAATCAGGAGTCATGACTTCCAATAGTCTGTTACAAGTAGTGGGAGCTCCATCTCACAAGTATTGATGAGCATCTTATATGTGCAAAGCAAGGAAACTTGAAAATAAATACAACATACCTTGTCTGAGCACTTGTAGGAGGTTGGAACCTATGCATAGAAACTAGAGATGCTAGTAGAGGGACCAAGGCAGAGAGGTCGTGGGTTTGGTATATGAGATCACTGAGGACTTGGCCTTCCCAAGGAGAGCAGAGAGACCTTCTGGAGAAGACAATCCCTGAAGGAATCCTAAAGAAAGAGGAAGCCCGGCTGGGTGGCTCAGTGGTTGAGCATCGACCTATGAACCAGGAGGTCACCATTCGATTCCTGGTCAGGTCAATGCCCAGGTTGCAGGCTTGATCCCCAGTGTGAGGCATGAAAAAGGCAGCCAATTAATAATTCTCTCTCGTCATTAATGTTTCTATTTCTCTCTCCCTTTCTCTCTGAAATCAATAAAAATATATTTTAAAAAAAGAAAGAGGAAGACTGAGCCACTTGAAGAATAGAAGCTTTTAAGCAGAGGGAACTGTGTGAGTAAAGGCATAGAGGTATGAAAGATTTCCCTGGAAGTTAACCCATCAGCGATTTGATATCACTAGTGGGTAATTAAGAATCAGGGAGGAGAAGAAGTTAGGAACCTGACATTGGAAGGTATCAAGTGTAAGTTAAGGAGCTTGCATGTGCTGGGGGAGAAAGATGTACTTTTCTGGCATTTCTAGAAAGTAGCTACTTTTATCCTTAAACTGCACTCATGAACCATCATGGGTAAGAATAAATTATTGAATTCGCCTGCGTAGGAGGTAATTTCTAAAACTTGCAGAGTCAAATATATAAAAATCCAACTCTGCTTTGTGTCACCATCTGCCCTGAAATGCACCTACCACTCACAGAACTTCATTACTGTCACCAGGCGACGGTGCATGTTTCCTCTGACTATGAATTCCTGGGAGTCTGGCAAGGCCCAGGGATTCCAGCAAGTGTTTGAAGCAAACCTCTCAGACAGAGTCAATGCAACGTATTCCAATAAAATATGAATCCAGGCACTCACAGATCGAGACATATTACTTGCAAATGTAAATAAATACAAAGGTGTGTGTTTCTGGTTTTTTGACAGGAAGGAATATTTGATTCATATGTTTAATATGCTCTGCCTTTTTTGCAAGGTACAAACTCGGGAAATGCAATCCATCACACAAGAGAATTTCAGAAACAAGTTACCTAGAAACAGGAACTACAGATCAGAGGGTGAAAGGCAAGGAAGTGGAATAGGATGTATCCAAGGGGGACGTTAGCTGTGTTGGTAATTCTACATGTGGGCTTGGAGGAGTGTCAGATGTGGGTGCTGAGGAGGAGTCGTCTTGATATTTCATCTAATTTGCTGGGCGGCTGAAGCAACGACTCGCTCCGCTTGTAATTAACATTTATTAAGCATCTCTGGTTTGGCTGTGATGTTGAATTGGGTCTAGGCCAGGTAGTTCCATTGGATGAAGTCTGGTGTGAACAGGGCCAAAATTCTTTGCTTGGCACCTACCAGGATCAGCTTTCACCCAAGCTATAGTTTGGGGGACATCCTGATTTTAAACATTCCTCTCTGTTGTTCCCTCTAAAACAACTTTGCTCTAGAATTTCCAATATATGATATGCCATAGAGCTCTGAGCACTTCTTACATATGAAAAAGAACCTGAAAAAAACCTTTGTCACATTGTGTGTTTTGAATTTGAATTTGGAAGATAAAGGACAAAAATGCTGGAGGATATAATGACTCAAATGAATTGAAATCTCTTTACCAGAACACAATTCATAAAGCAAGTGCTCTGTTCATCGCATGCTAGTGTGATCAACATTATATAAAAGTAACTCTTATTTTTTAAAGGAGTTTTTATCATTAAAAAAATGGCAAAATAGCCCTGGCCAGTTTTGCTAAATGGTTAGAGCACCTGCCTAAGGACCAAAAGGTCACAGGCTTGATTCCTGGTTAAGGGCATGTACCTTGGTAGCAGGCTCAATTCCCGACCGTGGTCAGGTATGGGGTGTGTGTGCAGGAAGCAACCAATGGATGTGTCTCTTTCATATCTCTCTCTCTCTCTCTCTCTCTCTCTCTCTCTCCCTCCCTCCCTCCTTGTCCTAGGAGACCCTACATGGTTAGGCCTCCACTGCCTCCCTAACCAACCTCTTCTAAACCCATGGCTCTCCCTTGATCTCCTGATTCTAGGCACACTGGTCTTATTTTATTACTTGAATTAATCATATTTCTTCTGGCTGTAGAGCTTGGCAATTGTGTTACTTTTGCACTGTATGCCCAGCAGTTACTTCCATGGGTTTGATCTTGGAAAATTTCCTTTCTCTTAAAAGTGTACCTCCTAAGTGCATGTAGTCACCTTAAACACTTTGCTTCTGTGATCTCTTTTATAGCACTGGCTGGAGGGCTCAATGAGCCAATGGCTGGCCACTTCTGTTGTTGACAAACTAAAAATCATTCTGCATATTGCATTGTATACTGTTTCAGGGCGTCGCCCATCTGATTCCTCAATGCCTATCGATCACTCTGCCGCTATTGCTGCATGTAGAGAGCATGAGACAAGTAGGTCCCTATCTGTGCAGTGAGTGATAGGCGCTGTTCTTTCCTCTCTATTTCTAGCCTCACACACAGGACAGACTCAGTGCTGTCATGGTCTCTCTGGGATGCCACCTCTGGGAAATGTCAGTAATAAGAATGCTTCACTTTCATGGTTTTTAAAAATTGTTCTCACATAATGTATCTCATGGGATGATCCCAGCAAAGTTATCTATATATACAAAAGCCAAAGCGACCAGCCGGTAGCTATGATGTGCACTGACCACCAGGGGGCAGACGCTTAACGCAGGAGCTGCTGGGCTATGGTGACTTGGCAAGTGCGGTTCTCAGGTGACACACCTGGAACCAGAGAGGAGGGAGCCCGATTCCAGGGTGTGTCACCGGAGAACTGCCCTCTCACAATCCAGGATCCCTCTGGGATGTCGGAGCGCTGGTTTCAGCCCAATTCCCGCAGGCCAGGCCGAGGGTCCCCACCGGTGCACGAATCCATGCATTGGGCCTCGAGTGATGTATATAAAAGAAGGCCTTTTCAAATGTTTTCTTTTAATTTTATTTAAAAACATGTGACAACACCTGTAAGGCATCTTCCTGGAGTTGGTATCTAGAGGACACCAAACTAGGAATCAAGCAGGCTGTGAGCTGGTCTAACACCCTTTCATCGGAACCTCTCATTCTTTCTTCTCTATTCTTCAAAGAACCACGCGTTTCCTTAATTAATCAGTGAAATCTATGGTCACATCCAGGTGGAGGAGAGACCGTGTAGAGCAAACAGAATGACACACATTGGTTCCTACACTGATGACTACATACCCAACCCTGGGAAGCCCACATTGTCATCATGCTGTTCCCAGAGTACATGGAATCATTATCCTAATTAGAACAGAAATGCTGAGAAGTGTGTTGGTGTTGGTGCCAGAAGGTTAAGCTCAGAGCAGATGGATTCCAGACTGTTCCAGAATAGATTATACAGTACCGACACTTTCCAAATTGGTTTCCCTTCTTTCTCTGCCAGCCTCTAAAGCTTCAGCAACCCTTGCTCCTATCACTGGCTGGCAGATTTCCTGTCTGTGGAATCACTTCCCTGTATGTTTAAGAAATATAACTTAATTTTATTATTATAAATACAATGATGATTCTCAATTGCTGAGAAAGACAAACTGTACTGTAGTAGGAGTTACTAATAGTTCAGGTCTCCTTTGAAGGTGACATAAGCCTTCTATCAAAACTCTTGGGTTCAACTTTCAAAACAGATGGGTGTGGTTCTCTAAAGACCTCTAAGGAAGGAGATGTCATAGCATCCGTCAGCATCCTGCTTTTATTAGAATAAAGAAAGGGATACCTAGTAATCCAATATTTTCATTGAAAAGCACCTAGAAATAGAAGTTACTTCTGAGGTTGACAGTGATGCTAGCAATTTGTCTAAGATATGCATTATGACATTTACCTTGATGACAATACCTCAGCTCTACATTCCTTGCAGACCTGAAATCGTGACCCCCAGCCCCCTATTTTTCTTGAAACATGTCAGGGAGAGGGGAAAAAATGACAAAGGAAAACTGGCAAACATTTTCCTTGTCAGTAATGAAAACAAGGCCAGACAGTCCCATGGTGAATAAAAATCTCAAATATAAAGCATATTATATCTGAAAAGTCTCAAATTTCAACAGCATGTTGACATAAGCATCTCTATAATGATGGTATCAGGGGAATATAAGATATTTGAGAAAACAGTAAGATAAAAACAAACATTGGGGCATACCATCTATAGTGGCAAAAAATAGGGGCAGAAATAGAATATTGGGGACCAGCTATAATTGTAAGAAATAGTAATCATGCCGTGATTGTTTTATTCTGATTAAAGAAGGCACATTCTAACCTGGCTGGGAGTTGCACCTGGGACCTGGGAGCTCACCTGGAAATGCGGGCCATCCTCCCCATCAGGGAGCTGCCCATTATCATGGAAAGATTAACAACCTTGTTGCAGAAACCAGAGCCCCCAGCCCTTTGAAGACCCCCAGCCTTTGCATGCCTGCAGGCCTTTGCAAATCTCCAGCCGGCATCACCTGTAAACTGCCCATTTGGCATACCCTTTTGCCTGCTTCCCCATGTAATCTTTGTCCTTCTACTCAAGCAGCTGGTTTATGGTGGGGGGCAGCGCAGATGTTCGTGGATGCCCTGCTGCTCTCCCATGCTGCCGGCAGTATTGGAATAAATGCTCATATGATTCGCATGTCTCTGCTTAACTGTCTCAAGTAGTGACAGGCAGCCAGACCCATTGATTGTTCATTTACAGCAACTCAGGGAATGCTATTGGTGGGCAAAATGATCTCTTTCCCTTTTTTACCATCTGTAACTGAGCATTGAATGAAATAAGAAAGAAAGGGAAATAATTCCCCTCCCCTTTTCATCAGAAAATGTCATGGAAATGTCAGAGTTCTTCCTGTGTGATCACATCTCTCTTAAAAGTCGATAGCTGCAAATCATTGAAACACTAACTACATTGTAAAATATTAATCCCAAGTAAAAGCAGCATTTCCAAGAGGTGTGAGCTACCTCGGAAGCTCTGGAAAGAAGCTTCAGAATGGAGTATAAGCGGCAACCACCAGAATTCTGTGGAGGATCCTTAAATCCTGATGAATGGATGTCACTTACTGCCATATTTAAATGACTCTCTCTATCCTGCCCTCCGGTCACGTCCTTTGAGGTCTCCATGCATTCCTAAGTTCTCTGCCATTTAGACATACTTGTAATTCTCTTTTCAAGATTCAAAGTAGTGGAATGCCCCTTTTTGAAAATGACATTCACAGATAACAGGAGGAAAGATTAGGGCACCTTGAGAAGCTGTTGAATTCTTCCCTGGCTTTAGGCAGAACTGACCTCATGTCATGCAAATCAGTAGCTCCTCTTGCTTTAAAGATTCCCCAGGGCAGTGTCTTGATCTTTTTGTGTAACTAGGATCATACTAAGTTTGTTATCAGAAAGTCTCTCTTCACTGGTGAACCCTAACCTCAATATATACCAATTCACTTTCTATATGTAACAGGATAGTGAAAGGAGCTTCTTTCATTTTCAAAGTAGTTTGAGTACAATCAGAGATGGGCTGTCTTCGAATATTAAGGAGCCCCTGCTAAGAGCCCACATGCATTATTGAAAGATAGCAAAAGTGGTTCAGGTAAGAGGTTTGAATAGCGTGGGTAGAATCTTAGAACTGGATGTAATATCCCGTTTTATTTAATTAAAAAATATTTCACACATATATATGACATGTTTTTCAAAACAAGGAAACTGACATTGGTGCATGACTGCTAACAACATTCCAAAGCAAATAAAGTGAACTCTTTCTGTTTAGAGTTCAAACTATAGCACCATATTTCACTCAGTTATGCCTCAGTCTTCACCGATCTATGACAGTTTCTCATTCTTTCCCTGCTTTTTATGACCTCGAGGGTGCTGCCCAGGTATAAGATCTCACTTTTATTTAGACTGGACTGTCATAGTTTAATACCTGAAAGTGAATCATACATGTTTACCTGAATGAGATTGTTTTTATAATTGGATGTGACCAGAAAGTCATGAAGATGCCATCAAGGGGAGGTTGGGGGCAGGCGGGGGTCGGGGAGCAGGGGAGGTGAGAGAGCAACTTATCAATAGGCACTGTTGGGAGAAAAATAAAGCCTTTTCCTGTATGTACCCTCATTGGCTTGGCCAATTTGATAAACCGGTTGTGTTTTCATTAGAAAGGGAAAAAGGAATAATAGCTACCCCAAGTACCCCTAAACAAAGCCTTACTGTCTTTTGAGTTTGTGGGTCAGGACCCCTTTGGCGGTCGAACGACCCTTATACAGGAGTCGCCTAAGACCATCCTGCATATCAGATATTTATATTATGATTCATAACAGTAGCAACATTACAGTTATGAAGTAGCAATGAAAATAATTTTATGGTTGGGTCGCAACATGAGGAACTGTATTTAAAGGGCCAGAAGGTTGAGAACCACTGCTTTAGTGTCTATTTGAATGAGACACTCTTGGACATTCAGAAGCAGCCCATCCCTCAAGGAGTTTGTAACCCAACAGAGGATATTACACACAAATTCATCTAATTCAAAATACAAACAGGTAAATGCTGAGCAATTAGGGAAAAGATGTTATTTGCCCTTGAAAGGAAGTGAAAAAATGAGGAAGTTAAAGATGATGAAAAAGTACTCTAGACGGAAGTTGCCTGTGGATGGGAGATGATTCTAAGTATGGGAGCAAGGGAACATTGGCTTATTTTTGGAGGTGGGAAGGGGTACTGCAGAATCAGATGGGTAAAGGTGATTTATAAGATAAACCAGAAAAGTAAATTGATTAGAGGTTGAATTCAGGGCTCTAAATACCAGGCTGGGCTAATGACTTTTTCACAGGCAGTGTGTTGGCCTTAACAGAATTAGACTAAGTGAATGTCATGGTCATAGTTAGGCCTCAGGGAGGGGAATCTGGCAGGCGGTGTTGTGTGGCTTGGAGAAACAGATGAGTCCAGAGAGGAGACATTAAGAGAGATCAAAAAATAAAAATAAAAAGGAGGATAGTGAATCTTACTAGTCCTCATTGTCTCATTAGTTGAAGAGATGACATTTCTGTAGAAAGTGGAAATGAGGGTTTCTGAGTGCTTGAACAAGATAATGCATGTTTAGCACAATGGCTGTGAGGAATTTGATAGGGGCTCAGTCAATCAGAGTTTTAAACATAAAAACTACTGAACCTCATTGAGGATCCATTGGAGGTAGAGATGAATGACAGTTTAAGAGACTAAGAACAGTAGTTTTTGGCTCTTAACTGTCTTTTGAGTTTATGATCCCCCAGGTTAACCTTGTCTCACTTTCCTCTGTATACCTTGGAGACCACTGTTTAGAGTGTCCTCTTCCCTAATCCAGTTTAGAATGGGGAGAAGGAGTGGGTTGCTTGGGGTTTTTGCTTTTTGTTTGTTTTTGTCTTGTCTTTGTTTTCTAAACATGCTCTTATTTAAAAAAAAAATACCACTGAGAAATATGAGCTCATTTTTTCCCTAAAAAGTAAAAAATAAAAATAAAAAAAAATGGAAATAGTGCTACAGTTAGCCAGTGAAACATGAAAGAAAGCGCATTTATTTAGCTTACTGTTTGAAGCACCGTCTGATCCTAGGATGTAATGAAGTTGGTCTTGAAAAGCTGACTGCCAGATCAAGCAACTTCTTATTCATCTGATCAGTTTATGTATAGCCTAAGGCCTGGCTCCATGGTATGACAAAATAACTAATATAAGAAATGTAATTGTATAATAATAAATCCATGCAGGGTATTGGGCAAAGAATTACAGGAAAATAGTTTCAATAGCTATGTTAAATATAAAATTGTATAACCCTTTACATTAGAGATCCCTTAACCATTAAAGTAGTAGGCTTGTGCCCTGACCGGTGTGGCTCAGTTGGTTGGGCATTGTCCTGTTTACCTAAGGGTTGCCGGTTCAATTCCCAATCAGGGCACCTGCCTGGGTTTTGGCCTTGGTCCCTGGTAGGTGCAGGAGGCAGCTGATCAATGTTGCACTCTCATATCAGTGTTTCTCTCTTCTCCCTTCGTCTCTCTCTAAAAATCAATAAACTATTCTTAAAACCAAAGTAGTAGGCTTGCTATTACTATACATTTGTAAGCAAATATTATCACTGGCCTGATGCCTGGTAGAAGGAAAATTTTCCACCACTGCTACCATTCTTTAGAAAAGTTATTCATAGAATCTTCAAACTGCAATGGAAGAAACTATAAACCACAGAGTCCAATCTCCTGGCAAATCAATCAAACTTTTTTTTTTTTAATTCATGGTCACTCCTTCATGACCATGCATGAGTGATACAGAATAAACTACAGGTAAAATAAAAACATTAAAAAAAGAGAATAAACTACTGGTTTTGTATAACTCCTTCCCTAGTTGAAGACGTCAATCTATAGCAATATCTGTTGTATTTAATCAAGAAATGCTCCCTTCTCAAGCTTCCTTTTGGATATGTACAATTTAATAATCATCCCCAAAGCTTCTCATCAAATATTGTAAAGAGTTCTTACTCATTTACCAGGTTATCTTTACAAACTAAACAACACCATTTCTTTCAACAGTTTCTCAAACAACACAGCCCTCTTATTCTCACTATCCTTGTCAACTTCCTTGGAACTATCTTTAATCTCTCAGGTCCCATATATGAGTTCAATGCTCAGAAATGACATAATTCTCCAGCTGTGTTGTAATATGTTTTATTCTCAAGGTTGTGTTTTATTGGTACAAGCTATTATTTTAGCTTCTTTCCCAAGGCTCCCTGAGACTTTTATTTATTTATTTATTTATTTATTTATTTATTTATTTATTTATTTATACAATATATTTTATTGACTTTTTACAGAGAGGAAGGGAGAGAGATAGAGAGTTAGAAACATCAATGAGAGAGAATCCCGCATCCAAGGCACATGCCCTTGACCAGAATCGAGTCTGGGACCTTTCAGTCCGCAGGCGGACCCTCTATCCACTGAGCCAAACCGGTTAGGGCTCCCTGAGACTTTATATTCAGTCAGAACTTTAGGTCAACAAATTCCCTAGATAGCTTCATTTCAACTACAGTCAAGACAAGATTCCCTTGGTTATATTTATCCAATTTATTTTTTTTAACTTAAAGTAAGTCTTTAATATATCTCTACGATATTTTATCTTTTTTTTGTCCAGCGTTTTAATCCATTGACAGATAGTCTTGCCAATTTTGTTTTTTCTAAATATGTTTGACCATTTGTTTGAGATAAATTTCCAAACACAATATTCAAGGCTAGGTATGCTAAAGCTGCTAGAGACCATGTCATAATTCTTTTTCTCTGCCATCCATCAATTTGACCATTTTTAAAATAAAAATTCTGAACTTGAACCCGACAAAGACAGAGCTCTGTGTCACTAAAAATATTTCTGCTTTTTTTTTCTTTCTTTTCAATTGTAACATTTGGAGCTCACGGTGTTTGAAATTTTCTCCTTGTGTATTGGTGATTTCATTAACCAATATTATTTGGATTCAGTTGTTCAACTCATAAATTCAACTAACTGCACTTTAATGTTACCAATATTAGGCTATAAAATAAGACACTGTGCCCTGGCTGGGTGGCTCAGTTGATTGGAGCATCATCCATACACCAAAAGCTTATGGGTCCAATTCCCAATCAGGGCAGATACCTTGGTTGCAGGTTGCTTGGGGCATGTAAGGGAGGCAACTGATTGATATTTCTCTATTCTCAATCTCTCTCTCTCTCCCTCCCGCTTTTCCTTCCTCTTTCTAAAATTAAAAAAAAAATTAGTGGAATATATCCTAAGACATTGTCAAAGACCTTTCAAAAATCAAAATCAGAAATGAAGGTGTGTGTATCACATTAATATTTCCCTGATCTACTCTTTCATAAATTCTTACTTTTTTTAATTAAATCTTTATTGTTCAGGTCATTACATTTGTTCCTCTTTTTCCCCCCCATAACTCCCCTCCTCCCAGTTCCCACCCCACCCTCTGCCTTCACTCCCCACCCACTGTCCTCATCCATAGGTGCACGATTTTTGTCCAGTCTCTTCCCGCATCTCCCACACCCCTTCCCCCCCCCCCCCCCAAGAATAGTCAGTCCATTCCCTTTCTATGTCCCTGATTCTATTATGATCACCAGATTATTTATTCACTTGATTCTTAAGGAATCTGTGTCACAGAAGCCAGAAAGAGCATATGGATCCGTTTTCTGCAGACCTGCTGTCACACTCATCTCTCTGACAACTGTTGTCTCTGAGAAGCCAGTTACCTCTCGGTGAGAAATGCATCGGCCACAGTCCTAAGTTAATGCCTAGGATTTGATTATTAAAACTTCCACCTGATGTGCTAGAAGGAAGATGCCAGGCACGAGAATGCTTTGATCAAATGGCTACTTCTCACTAGAATCATCTGAAGGGCCAAGGAATCCCCTAACCTTAATATTATGCAAAGAAACAGAGATCTTCATTGGTTTTCAGATTTACCAATCAGTTAAATGGCTAAGGCAGTTCCAGGACTGGCTCCCAATTCCACTGTTCTTTTGAAAAAACTCTAAATTTGGAGACTGAATTTATTCGTGGCTCTTAATTTTATAGACATCTTCACCTCTCATGCATTTACTCTCCTTATCTATGAAGTATAGTGGTTGGGTAGTTTTGAACAAAGCCTCTAAGTCCAAGTCCAGCTTTCTATTACTTGAGGGAAGGGAGAGGAAAGTTACAGTAACTGGAAAGTTTGACTTGAAATTTTTGGTATTGCTGCAGAGGATAGCTTATTGTATGGGGCCCTGAGATGCTGGCTCAGTTACTACCAAATGATGATGATGTCTTGACCATGTAAATTAACCTGCCCAAAGGGGTTTGTGATAAAATTGCTGGTTAGCTAAATCTCCCCATAGGCCTATTTTAAAATATGTATGTGTGTGTGTGTGTGTGTGTGTGTGTGTGTGTGTGTGTGTGTGTGTATGATTGATTTCAGAGAGGAAGAGAGAGATAGAAGCATCAATGATGAGAGAGAATCATTGATCGCTGCCTGCTGCACGCCCCACACTGGGGATCTAGCCCACAACCTGGGTATTACCCTGATGGGGAATCGAACCATGACCTCCTGGTTCATAGATTGATGCTCAACCACTGAGCCACACCTGCTGGGCTCTCCACAAGCCTACTTAAAGTTATATAAACAAGATAACCAGCACGTTTCTTTGGTGAAGAGAATGTCTTTTTTTCAAAATTTTTGTTACTGGTATGACTTGGCTCAGATTTTTAACTTTAGGGTGTTTTTTCTTTTGGGGGGGAGGGTGTTATTTTTTTTCTTTATTTGAACATTTTTCATTATTCTTCAGCTATAGTAACCTTGAGTTCAATTAGGGTCATATTAAATTTTTTACTAATCCCTTTTGGCCATGTTTTCCCTCTGTCCTAAGTAGATTATTTGGATAAAAATAAATAGCTATATTATATGACCTCTGTGAGTACAAAATGAATGAGTCATCATTTTTGATACTACTGTAAGGAGAACTCTAACTAAAGCACAGGATTTACATGGGTCTCTGCATTTATACTGCAGGCCCTTTACTTATTTTGAATATCAAAGTACACTTTTCTAACAAGGGTGACTGTTCCTAGAATGACTGTTTCTCTCTCCTGGCTCTTTGCACCCAAGTGTTGGTCAGAAGCAGGCTGGGTGAAAGGGTGGAGAAACAACCACCCTGGATCAGGACTCTATCGAAAAGCCTTCGGGATGGTGTGTCTGTGGATGAAATTCATAGAGCATGGCTTCTGGCTGCTGGAGCTACTTTCTCACTTAAAGTGGCAATGTTAACTATGGCCGTTCTTGTGTTTAACTTCAGATAATATGTTTAGACACTGCTGGGCTCCAAATGCAGCACATCTAGCCTCCTGAATTGATCGATTATCCTCTAATAGGATTGTTCTGCAGAAATGGATCTCATCCCACCATACTGTGAGATGCTTAATACACACTGCGAAATAGCTATGCTGGGGATGAACATGCAAAGAGGATTAGACCTCCTTTCTGAAGGTTGACAAAGGAGGGGGACTGTGACGGGGTTTGGGTCTCAGGAAGGCTCTCTAGATAAAAATTCAGTGAGGAAACCTTGCCTTTCTGCTCTCCCTCCCTCCACTTACACCAGGGGGCGCATTCCCTTCTACTCAACCCTTACAACTACTCTCTGAGGTGCCTTCTGGGCTTTAGGGTTTGGCCAGAGGCAGAGCAGCTGAGTCATTGCAAAGGAGAGTGCATTTTTGCATGAAGGAAATCATGGCATCTTGCAGGAAGAAAGGATATTTTCCATTACACACAAGCTTCTGTTTATTATATCTCGGGGTACAGTGTGTATAGTGTGGCAACTTATTCCCATCTGGACACAATTCAGAGTGTGAACTTGGACGTTTACAGGTCTCTGTGCTTTTGTCCAGGGTTGTCTTGGAGTTGATAATTAAGCTTTCTCACACTTCTTTTTTTTTTTTCTGAAGAGGTACTCATACTTCATGTTATGTATCCATTATTACTTGCATCGCCATAAAGGTGAAAAATAGTTCATCCACAGCAATATCCAATTTCAAACTTGTTAATTTTTGACTTAGAGTAAAACATACTTTATGTAGTATGGATTTACTTCCCAAATTCTGTTATTCTTGCTTAATAATAAAAATCTATTTGCATCCCATCAACATACTCACAGACGAGAGATTAAGCAGAAAGAAATCAGAAATCAGGTGCATATGGAATGCAAAATTTGTCTCTGACTAAAAATAATTTATAATCAGGGGCTCAAAATAATACTTTTTAACATACTTTCGATGACAATTATTTTGAGTTATTTCTCACTTTCTCCAACTGAAGACCACGTGTCCTGCACAGGAATGTCCATGATTCCGATAACAATTATTCTAGTTGAGCATAGATATTAGCAGCAAAGAGCAACAGGAGACTCTCTAGAAGAGGAAGTGATTCTAAAATATGAGTGGCCATCCAGGTCACCTGGAGGGCATTGGGAACAGATTTCTGAACGCCACCTCCTGTATTTTCCAGGAGCACCTGCTGGGTCCTGAGAATTTGCATTTGTTACGAGATCCCAGGCAATTCTCTGACCCGAGGTCCAACTATGAAAATGACTATTCCTTACTAATAGAGCAAGTCACATGACCAGCATCAGCCCTGTGGTCCATGTGGAGGATAGAAGCTTTCTGGTATTTTCCATCATCACCCTTACTTTACAAGTTTTCTCTACAATGACACGTTTGATTTTAGATGACAAAATGTGACCAGAGCAGGAATATGTGTTCATGATTACTCTCACTTCCATGATTCCAGTATCATGAGTGGCAGACCCATGTTTTAATTTTATGCATATGTACAGAAAATACATTTCAAAATAAAACACAGGGACCCCAACTTCATCTAAGATGACCCTAACATGTGTTTCCACTTCTCTCATCTTCTAACCCAGGGGTCTGCACAATTAAGCCTGAAGGCTGGACACTTGTTTTTATTAGTAAAGTTTTATTGGCACGCAGCCACCCATGCATTTCTTTATTGCTTGTGGCTGCAATGGCAGAGTTGAGTAGTTGCAACTAACAAAGAAACCCATGGGGGAGACTGCAGTTGGGCGTGAGGAAGAAGTTCTAAAGGATGATGCAGTATTTTCATCCAACATTTCCTTAGTGAGAAAGGAAACTCCAGGTAGTAGGGAATAATCAGCAGATCTTGTGTTTTCCTTTAAACATCCACGTCATTCTCCCATCATAATAAAAATATCCTTAGGCAATGAATGATGGAAGCCATGCATTCTCTTGGAAGATGTGTAGCTGGGAGAGGCTGAAGTTTGGCATTTACATTATCAGGAGATCTTCCTTCCTAATTGTTTTCTTTCCAAAGGGTGGGTGGAGAGAGGCATGATATTATAATTATCCATTTATACTGCTTTCTTTTTTTTGTCCTTCCAACAAGCAACAGACAACCATGTTTTCTTATGTGGTTTAATCTCATTACAGTGTCTCTGTGACTACAGCCTTAAACAGTTCCTAACAGGATTACATAGATTAGCTTATTTTCCACAATTTTCTAAACAAGGTTATTCAAGGGTACTTCCCTGGGTAGTATTCTTTCCCCTTAAGTCCTGTTTCCTTTAACTATGTTCAGGTCTTCCCCTCTTCATTTTTGCCTCACCTTCCTTTCCTTTGCTTCAAAACTCTGGTTTAAGAGATTTTGTACAAGAAAAGGTGATGCCCTCTCTACTCTCTACAGCAGGATTGCTTTAAAGCTTATCATAATGTCAGCAAGGATTTGAGCATTAATCAGCAAGGCACATGTGTGCCTTGAATACACAGGGAAAGAGGTTTATGACAAGAAAGCCAAACAAGGTTTCCTTTGAATCTGCTGCTTCCCTAAGAAACAGTAGGTTATATGATATTGTTGGCATCACCTCCCCACCCTGCAATGGATTCAACTTCAAGGGCACATAATGTAAATCCTGCAGGTGAGATCCTCCAATAAAGCATTTTTCCCCAAAGGCACTCTGTTAACCAAGTACATCCTCCTAAATGGAAACAAAAATTGAATTAATCACAGGCTTGCATCCTGTAATTAAAGTTCCAGATATAAATTAATTCAAATAAAAATATAAATTGATCTTCTCATCTGTTTTTGCACTCACCTTCAATGAGAGTGTTGGTAGAAGTGTCTCCTTTTGTTAAATAGTTTTGGAATGGAAAGACTCATTACCTTCCAATCATGCTGCTAGAAATGGCTAGTTCTTCGGCGATATTATAATGAAGGTTGTGGACATTCAATTATGGGGGGGTGAGGGGGAGAGACATCTTTGCAGTGATTGGGAGTTTATTTTTCTCCCTGAAACAGAAGTGGTTTGTTATTTTGTATTCTCTGAGGCCCGTCTGTTTTTGCTGGAGCACGTTTGTGAGTAAATTAAAGGATTAGAAGCTAGTGGTTTCAGTGGTATTCTAATCATATCTAGTGGTTTGGTGACTAAAGTGCATGTTTACAGTTACTTGAGAATCTCAGAATATTAGAACCAAAAGCAACATCAATATTATTCATGGTAGTGTAGGACAGGATTTTGGAAAACAGACTCCAATTAATCAACAGACATCTATTGACCTTCTGCTATGCAGTGGTGACTGAGCTGGGAGGCACAGGAGTGTAGTTGGCCTTCACTATCCCATTAAGGAGATGGGATACCCACAGACTCAGATGTATAAGTAGGACGACACAGAGAGACATGCGAAGTGACAACTGGCTTATGCTGGGTATTCTGTGAACTCATAGAAAGGTGAACTATGATACACAGCATTTTTTGAATGATGTAAACTTGAAAAATCATACAGATTTCGGGAAAGAAGCTTGATATTACAGATATACTCATTCCTTCATTCCCTCATTCCCTCAATAACCATGGAGTAGCCATTATGTGCCCTTTATATATCCCCTCCCTTTCCTTCTGTTACAGTGGAACCTGCATCCTTCAACTGATCCAGGTCCATCTTCAGCTTGGAAGCTGCAGTTCTAAACCCTTTGCCCTCTCCAGTGACTTCACTCCGATAATTCCCATTCTCCCTGTACTACTTCATTGATCTCCCTCTCTACCACATCAGTATCCTGACATGCCTTTTGGTGCCTTCCATGTGAAAATAACAAACAGCCTCTTGACTCCAGCCCCCACCACAGACATTGCCTCGCAGAGAGCATCTTGAAGGAGCTGTCTCCGGTCTCCATTTCCCCCTTCTCATTCGCTCTCCGCCTGTCCCAGGAGACTTCCCCTTCATCACTCCATGGAAGCAGGTCTTCGTAGGTCCTCAGTGACCTCCACATGCTAAACGCCAGTATCAGCCCTCATTCCCATCTGCCTTATATCCCAGCATCCTTTAGTACATTACCCATGGAAAGCTTCCTTTACTGCTTCACTCCCATCTCCCATCTCTCATTTCATCTGCTATTCTTGTCCCCTGATTTCTACTGGTTCCCTATACCTGACTCCTACATATTTGCTGTAAACAGAGCCCCTCCTTTTCTCAGTAGATTCACTCTTTCTATATGCTCTTAGTCAGAATCATGGTATTAAATGTCACTTAGAAGCTGAAAGCCCTGCCCTTTCCTCTCAGTCTTGAAGTCCCCAAACTGTCTCCTTGATATCTCTGCATGGATGCATAAACCCCAAGCTCTGCCCAGAACATAATTCTTGATTTCTCACCACAAGCTGTTCTTCCTACAGGTGTCACACGGGTAGAAAGCCAAAAACTTTGCTTCCGTCTTGACTTCTGTCTCCCCTCCCTCTCCCCCACATTTAATTCCCAAGCACATTCTCTCATCTTCACCTCCACAATATATCTCCAATCTCTCCATTTCCCTGTTTACAGGCCTCCCTCCCTGATCCAAGCTATTAATCTGTCTCCTGAATGATTACAACAGCCATGCCAACTGCTCTCTCTCTCCTTGTTTCATCCTACCCTGGCCAATCCCATTTTTTCTCCATACACAATTAGAGTAATCTTTATAAAACCTAAATATTTCCTTCTAAAAACCTTTCAGTTCCTCTCCACTGCATCTGAAAGCTAATATCAAAACCTACAACACCTTATAGACCTGGCACCCACCTGTACCTCCCCAAATACTAGCCATTTATTTTTCAGTCTTTCCTTCTCACACGCCTCTTTCCTGTTCTTCAATACCAAGTTGCTTTACACTTCAGGGTCCTTGTCTTGTTTGAATAGCTTTTCATGTGGTTTCTTATTAAGTTCCCATTTTAAATCTTACCTACTCAGAGAAGTCTATTCTAACTATTTTATCTTAAGTAGAGCCCCAAGAATTCACGATCACAGGACCCATTGTGTCCTTCATAGCACTTTCACGATATGCAATTACTGTGTGATTTTATTTGACTATTGGGCATCTGTTCCCTTCAGAACTAAGGGCCACCAGGTCTTTGTTAGTCACTGCTGTATCCTGAGCCCCTAGGACAGTGCCCTGAAATTGAAGACGGGGAATGAGTAAGATGCCTTGTAGTGCAGGGATGTGAGGGCACATGAGACCACAGCGCTGCCTTCCAGTCACTGACAATCAGACAAAGGATTTACTAATTCTTCTTGAGCCTGGTATTTTTTTAAAATATGTATTTTATTGATTTTTTACAGAGATGAAGGGAGAGGGATGGAGAGTTAGAAACATTGATGAGAGAGAAACATCGATCAGCTGCCTCCTGCACACCCCCCACTGGGGATATGCCCGCAACCAAGGTACATGCCCTTGACCAGAATCGAACCTGGGACCCCTCAGTCCGCAGGCCGATGTTCTATCCACTGAGCCAAACCAGTCAGGGCGAGCCTGGTATTTCGTAAATGGAAAATGGGCCTAGTAGGATTATAATGTGTTGCATATTTAAAGAGGAAGCAACCAAAATTATTTTGTTGTGTGATGTCATCACGGATTACATGAGCTTTTCCGCCTTAGCCTCTCAGACAACATTCTCCTTCTTTCTGTAAAAAATAAAAAGGAATAAAAATATCCCATGCCACCAAATGCTCCTTGAGGAGCAGGTAGGAAAATGAGTTCTTGCTTTGGAATGAACAGAGGGTGGTTTTCAGGTGCATTTCTACTGTCCTGGCCTTTGAGCTGGATTTTGGAAGTGTACCCGATCATTCACCTGGTGTTGCACACACATTCCACTCACTCTTTCTGGATTCCCTTTGACCAGAGACACTCCAGTGCACTGGGCCACTCAGTCCCTGTTTTTCTCTGCATTTCAGCAACCTCTCTGGTGTCCTGTATGTCCAGTTCCCTCTGACCCTCTCATCTTCTTTCTGGAAACTTTGGCATTTTGTATAATTTGAGGTCTCTGCCTTGTAAGGTATTTGATGGGCTTATATAACTCTCTGAGATAAAGCATTTGCCTTTAACCTTTCCAATTCTCATGCTCCACCTCTACCTTTAAGTTTGTATCAACTGTGGAAAAGGTTCACTCTTTCCATTTGCTATGAATTCCTTCTAAGTGAGAGCATTTTAATTAGGGTGACCTTGGAGACTGTTCCCCGCGCCCCGAGAGCAGACTCTTCAAAAATCTTTGCTTTGTGTTTTTTTTTAAAAAATGCAATGTATTTAGAAATTTCCTTTTATTATGAAACTCCAAACATAATTATGATCATTATTAGGAAACTATTATGCAAACCAGTGCAAGAGGATACCACACAGTGCCTCTTACACTTTGAAATATGTTGTGCCTCAGTGGCCATATTCTGATATATAGTGTTTGGCTCTCAATAAACTTGGCCCCTGGCTGAAAACATGCGCCTGTTATAAATTTGTCTCCATGTGCGTGTGGTCACTTTATATAGTCATTTAGTACCACAGACTTTGTTAATAACGTGCACTTGTAGGTCAATTATAGCTTGTGGATCTGCCTTTCTTCCAAATGATAACCACTCCCTCTCCCTGCTTCCCAATTTACCAACATGAAGCCTCAGAGTCCGGACAAGAACAGAGAAAACAGAGGCCCATGGGGAAGAAAGTGTCCTGTCAGTTTGACAGGGAGCAGAGTGAGGATGGAGACGGCCCCGTTATTAATGGAGTCTGTCTCTCTTTGGTAGACCAGCCGAACTGAGCTATAGCCTTTTTGTCTGGGGTTCAGTGTCACCCCATTACATGTGCCCATGCGGCTGCAGGTGTTGTTGACATTAATCCTTTGAGAACTGGATGCCAGGTGCCAAGGTATGGGCGATGTTTGACCACCCAAATTCTGGGTAAGGATTTCTTCCACTCTCTGAAGCCATTTTTTTATAATTGTGTCACACAAAAAAAACAACAAAACAAAAAACAAAAAAACACCACCAAAAAACAACACACATTAAATTGGCACAGTTATGATGATAGCATTTGAGAAAGAGGAGATGTAGGAGGAAATGTGCCCAGTTTCAAATAGCCCTCTCTTTTTAAGAAATGGAAGAAATTTGAATTACTTGTACTTTGCAAGAACCTTGCATAGTCTGTCAATTAGTCCACAAGTATGCCCTGCTCAGTATTTTCATCTAGCTTTGATTTTAGCATGACACCCTTCCTATTTGTAGTAGAGGTCAGACGGTCAGAATAAAAATAATTTAAAGAAACAGCACCAACAAACAGAAGAACACCAGCCCATCTTTTGGCTTTGCTAAGTAGGTTTCTGACATGGCTATTGGTCTTATTTTCTTTTTTCTCCCTCAGTTGCTCCTCTTCCTCCTCCTCCTCCTCCTTCTCTAGCTGAGAAAACTATCACTAGGTCCATATAGAAATGTGGGCATTACCAAGTCTTGGTGAGATAGAACTCTCAACCCCAGAGAGTTGATGGGAGAGTCTCACAAATGATGTGAGAGGAGACCACAGAGTAAATATTTCTGATTTAACAACAAATAGGGCATATGTGAGCGAAACCTCTACAGTAATAAAAACAACGCACTTACCCAAATATCCCTTAGACACCTAGTCAGTTATGATTGAATGGAGACGTAGTGAGTGCTTGGGAAGCCCAGAAGTTAATCCTGTAAGAGGCTCTACACTGAGATGAGGAAAGGCTGTGAGGTCGGGCGTCCAATTTCTTAGGACTTAAATAATATAGGTGTGAAATCCTACGAAGCAACGTCTCAGTCTTTCCACTTAGATTCTGGACTCTGGCGATGCAGTCTTAGGCAATTAGCTTTATTTTACTGAGCCTCAACGTCCTCATTTATAAATGGGGAGAACAAACAGTGTGGATATGAAGTTTCATTAAGGTAATGCTTATGGAATTATGAATCATAGTGCCTGGCACATGGTGGTGGATGCCACAACGTCAGAAAACGAATGTACTCAAATGCAGTGTTGCTTAGATGAAACAGAATGAAGCTGATGTTTATTGGCTTTGAGGCAGACCTTTATGAAGGGGAAATCTTGGCGTAAATCTCTTCGCACAGTTGTAATTCACTTAGTTAATTCTCAGTAGTTTTAGGAAGAAGCTGCAAGAAGCTAAGACTTGGACCAGAAGATGATAGCATTGCAGAGGGTGATGCTCAAGCATTATCCTCTGTTTCATGGGAGCTGACTACCCTATACATAGCAAGTCACCCACACATGACTTTAAAAGGATGCTTACTCAGTGTTCCAAATAACCATTGAACAGTGCTCCCTTGGCAGTGTTCTAGAAACAGTAACCTGGAAGGAATTCCTGAAATCTAGAAACGTTTGTGTATTTGGTTTTGTGTCCTTAGTATGCTAGTACTAGCTGTTTGTTCAACTGATCCTCCCTAGTGTAGACCCTAGGGAAGAGGCCCCTCACACCCAGACCTCTCTTCTTACTGCTATCAGGTATTTTAGGCCATTAGTTCTCTGTATTTATTTGAAGGACTTAAAAATTTTTTTTCTTCTCAAATTTAAAAAAAAAATAATTTATTTTATTTATTGGTTAGTTTTAGAGAAAGGAAAGGAGAGACAGAAATGGAGACATGGATTTATTGTTCTACTTATTCATTCATTGGTTGATTCTTGTATGTGCCCTGACGGAATTGAACCCATAACTTTGGTGTATCAGGATGATGCTCTAACCAACTGAGCTACCCAGCTAGGACTCAGTCTTTGACCGGAGAAAAGAGAATGCATTATATGTGTTCAAATAAAATGCTTTAACAATAAATGCACATAGGGCACTGTTTTCTGTCATTTACTGTTGCTAATGTGTAGTTGTTATTAAATTGTATGTTTATATTAGACATTTCTCATGACAGAACTGATTGGTATCACTCAGTTGGTTGGGCATTGTCCTGTGCACTGAAAGGTTGCTGGTTTGATTCCTGGTCAGGGCACATGCCTGGGTTTTGGACTTAATTCCCAGTAATGGGCATGCAGGGGGCAGCCAATCAATGTGTCATGTCTGTCTGTCTGTCTGTCTCTCTCTCTCTCTCTCTCTCTCTCTCTCTCTCTCTTCCTTCCTTTCTCTTGCTAAAAATCAATAAGAATATTGGGGGGAAAATAACATTCCTCATTCCAACAGGATAGCCACAGCCTTGAGAATAAAGGGAGGGATGGAGGAAGGAAGAAATGAAGGGAAGAAAGGAAGGAAGGAAGGAAGGAAGGAAGGAAGGAAGGAAAGGAGAGAGAGAGAGAGAGAGAGAGAGAGAGAGAGAGAGAGAGAGAGAGAGAGAGAGAGAGAGAGAGAAAAGGAAGGAAGGAAGGAAGGAAGGAAGGAAGGAAGGAAGGAAGGAAGGAAGGAAGGAAGGAAAGGAAAGGGAAGGAAGGAAGAAAGGAAGGAAGGGAAAGAAAGAAAGAAAGAAAGAAAGAAAGAAAGAAAGAAAGAAAGAAAGAAAGAAAGAAAGAAAGAAAGAAAGAAAGAAAGGAAGAAAGGAAGGAAGAAAGAAAGGAAAGAAAGAAGTTTAGGGGAAGGATACATGAATAAATGGAAATAAAATTGGTTATCTGGACAAGAAGTCTCCAAAATAAATAATTTCCAGAAAAGACACCACCTTTCACAGCCAGTGGCTCTTTCTTGGCTTCCAGCCAGTTTATACTTGAGTAAGGTATGGCTCTTTTCTTCCCTAGCCTTACTGACTTAGGGAGTGTTTAGTGTGTGGGTGGGGAATGCTGGCTTTATTGTGAGAGTAGCTCTTTGCCTAATCTCATGATCTGGTGTCTGGCTGGCTGATTTCCTCAGAGCAGGAAGACTTCCCAGGGGATTGGTATGCCTGGCTTGTCTGCCCTCTGGCTTCCAGTCTCAGGCTCAATTATACTATCTGGTCACTGTTGGTGTGAAAGAGAGGTAAGTTGGGTGACTTGTTTTTCAACTGAGTGCAAATTAGTTTATGCTTTGAAATTTGCTGATCTTCTCACCTCAATTGGGGAAATGTCTGACTATATTGATTGGTCAAATGAAGGACTCAGCGAGGTCAAGT
Source organism: Myotis daubentonii (assembly GCF_963259705.1). NCBI lineage: Eukaryota > Metazoa > Chordata > Mammalia > Chiroptera > Vespertilionidae > Myotis > Myotis daubentonii. The sequence continues at coordinate 87,402,220 of NC_081847.1, forward strand.
GCATTTTAGATGCTTCTTAAATTGTCTTCAATCACCCTTTCTTGGAAAGCTGAGTCTGTGACAATGGCATTAGGATAGGGAAACAGTCCCGACTGACCAAGTCCTCTCTACCTCCAGGGAGTCGTTCACTCAAGGCCTTTGCATATACAGTTGCGCCTGGAAGAATCTCCCAGGCCAACTCCTCCATGTAACTCCCATTCATCTTTCCAGTGTCAGCATCATTCCTGTGGAGAAGCCTTTCCCAAATTCCCAGCCTATGCCTCTGCTCTCCTCTCTGAAAACAAATTACTCAGTTTGGGGGATGCTTTCCTCAGGATGCTATTGTCCGGATTTGTTCCTGTTTCCCCAACGTCTGTGTATTCTCCAAGAAAATAGGCACTGTATCAGATTGTCTCATTGCTCTACCCTCAGGGGTTAGCACAGTACTTGGCACATATTAAGCAATCAACAAATGTGTTGATTTGGCCATTTCCAACCGGTGTGCCACAAGAATTTTTAAAACCTGCAATACCTGACTGTTTAGTCAGGCGCATTAACCTCCTTCTTTTAGACTGTCCAAGTAAAAAAATGACAACAGCCAATACATCACTAGCCATCAGGTGTGAATGAATAAAAATTGTACCTATTTTTTGGTCAGATTGGCCAATATATATATATTGGTTTGCCCCAGAACTTTAGTAATTAGTTTATGTGTGCCACGAGATGAAAGGGTTGAAAATTGTGGTGTCGAATGAATGAATCTAATGTTCTACAATTGCAAAGCCTACTACGTATTTCATTGAAAATTGACTTGCACAGGGACTGAATAAGAAGCCAGTGGGAAGCGGGCCCCCAGAGCATGAGTGTCAATCCAGCAGCTGGCAGCTGAATTTCGGATGTACTATTGAGAGAGCACCTTGGTCATCCACCACCTCAAAGCTGAAATCTCTGTTGCACTCAGGTAGCTACAATTTCCGTAAATGTAATGTCAACTAAAATGAAACTCTTTAGTCATTTCAATTATGGCTGCTCCCTCCTTCTGTTATCCTCCCAGGTGAATGTATCCTGCCTTCTCACGCCTTCACTTTCTGCCTTCTGATTGTGAGCACGCTGGGCTTCTCCTGTTTGTTCTTTTCTGTTAATGGACCTTGCAGTAATTTTCTACTTATTTTTATTGTTTTCCCAATCTTCTTTACTAGGCTGTTTAGACTTCTAAAAGCTTCAGATTGATGCACCTCTCCCTGCATTCCCACTAAATTAAATCGTCTCTGTTGCCCTTTTCATTTCTACACTTTCGCTGAGGTGGATTTTAGTTTCACTTCTCAGGAACTGTTTCTGAACTGTTCCGTATTCTTTATTTCTGATCAGGGTCTTCTTCAGGGATGCTTTTGATTTTTCAGATAATCAGCAGTTAGTCATCTTTCTGCAAGTAAAAAGAAATAAGTGAAACCAATATGGGCTGTAGGACTTAAAATGTCAACATTGCCCCATCTACCTATCTCAACACGTATTTGAGAGCTTCGCCCATTTGGGGCTCATCATTCAGACCCATTCATTCTGTTTATCCTCAGCATAGAAGACTCTGTTCTCTAGTCCTTGGAAGGCATCACCAGCAGCAGTGGGCAGGGGCGCTGGGGGTGCCACAGGAGGTAGACCAGCACTTCAGATGCCCAGTTCCTTTCTCCTTCTGCAGCAAAGCCAGTGCCACTGGCGGAAGAGCCTGGGCTGGGAAGAATGGACTGTCACCTTGGTTCTGCCGCTGATAAGCTGTGTGCCCTCAGCCCAGTCACTTCCCCCTTTTGCATCTTAGAGAACCCTCCACAGGCTAATGACCTAACACAACTAGTGAACCTGTGTTCTTTTTGCGATCGAGTGAACCTTGATTCATTGGCTGCAATAGTCAGTGGTTTCACGGGCAGATTTAGTGTCCAAAGCTCCCCTCCCCCCACCCCTCCCATGACGACAGGCAGTGGGAGGGTCCCTGTCTCCTCTCACCACTCCACCACTCACAGCAATAGGAGCGCCCCATATGCTGGGAGGTGCAGTCACCAAACAGCGAGGCACCAAGTCACATCAAACCTGGAATAAGATGGAGAGAAGGGCGCGCTTTCATGCTGGCTCAGCTTCTCACTTGCAAAGAGAACAGCCTGGTGAAAGGAGAGACGGAGCCACAGAGAGCAGGGCCCCAGCAGCCCTGCCCTGGCAGCTGGCTGGAGCTGTGACCTTTGGCCAGGCGTGATCTCCATGGAGATGACAGCGTGGTACCCGGGGGATTCCTTTGTTTGGGAGAGTCACTCTCCCCGGCATTAAACATCTCATTAAGTGTCTTCCTTCATTGTAGTGATGTCCAGAAGCTTCCAGGGATAATCTGAGCAGTCAGTGAACTGCCGTGTCTCCCAGGGCATGGAGAGCAGAGAGCGCTCCGTGTTTGCCCCGGGTCTATCAGCAGCAATAAATTTGAATCGGTTAGGCACTTTGCAAGCAGGCTATTGTTTGCCAAACACTATTTTTGGCAGGCATCTGTAACAAAGCCTAATGCATTATGCATATTATTTCCGCCGCATTTTATTGTATTAGCACATGTAGTATTTGTAGGAATTTTGGTAAATTCATTACCAAAGTCTTATCATATTAATGACTGGTTTAAAAAGTATTAGGAAAAATATTAATATTCATAGAGTATACATCCTATGTTGGGGAAATGGGAATAATCTACTCCCATTTGAAATTCAGGACAATAATAGCATGTGCATGGGAAAAATACCTTAGAAAAGTACACAGCAAACATGAAAATAATTAAAACCTTGAGTTAGTTAGATGGTTCCTTAAAGATTGAATGTTCACTTTCAGCATTGTAATCACAATCATTATTACAGATTACATTACAGTGAGAGATTAGTTTTACTTAACAGCATAATTTAGTGGCAGAGACCTGGAAAATGTATTTCACTTTGCCATGTCTTCTTTGATATCCTGACCTGCTAAATGACACTTTCTAGCATCTTAGGTTTCCATCTTTCCTTGTAGTGAGGAGGGCTTTAGACCTTTGAGCCACCTTAAACTCCTTTTCTTGCTCTTTGCTTAGAATGGGAAAGTGCTGCGCCCTGTAAAATTATCTGTCCTGACTGGAAGCTATTCCAGTAACTCAGTTCTCCAGTGAAATGTAAGGATTCAGCTCTATTGAATGTCTCTTGGCATCACTCTTACTATTCTTATAACATGGGGCCATGGAAATTAGTAATCAATTATTTTCTCCACCCTACTGGAGATCATATTATTCCCAGTGGTTCCTAGCACCTTGATTTGTCCTGCTTCTCTAAATTTGACAACTCATATCTAGATCACTCTTCCCTTTAGAAACGATTTTACAACAAAATAGTTTCTCAGTGTCAGAAAATGCTATAGCTCTTTTTTTCACAGGTTTTGATTCAGATAACACCTCTCTCTAAGAAGCTAAAACATCTCTATAGGCATTGCTTCACAACAACTCTTTGATGCAGGGCAATTTATTCTGACTGCTATTAAAAAAAGGAACAACTTTCTCCCAACACAGCACTGAGATAGGTAAAAAGTGACTGAGAATGCTGAGTTTACTGTCTAGAATTATAAACCCACCTGGCTGGTGTTGCTCAGTGGTTGAGCATCAACCCAGGAACCTGGAGGTCCTGGTTAAGGCACATGCCCAGATTGTGGGCTCAGTCTCCAGTGTGGGGCATGCAGGAGGCAGCCAATCAATGATTCTCTGTCATCATTGATGTTTCTATCGCTCCTATATTTTTACTCTCTGAAGTAAATAAAATATTTTTAAAATTAAACCCAAGGACATCCTATTTGAATAGGCAGAAAGATGAAATGCACCCACTCTCTCTATAAAATTACTATAAAATTTAAATTGGAAGAAATATTAATTATTTTAAGTGGAGACTTAATACATTTATAAGGATAATTATTTTTTTTAAAGTACAATTGAGTTATCCACATTTCTGTCAACTATAAGGTTTGTCTTCATTCCATTCCATTCATAGTTGCATAGCCAGGGAAAATTTTTTCTTCAAATGTTTCTATATAGGTTCTTCTTTCTGACTCATGGTCCATTCTGACTACCAAAAAAGTCAATGAGATCTTGACTTAGATGCTCCCATATTTCATGTGCTAGTTCTTAACTAGAATCAAACTAGCTCTGGACAAAGACCATTGCTGTCTTACACCACTTTCCCCAAAACTCAAAGTAATATACTGTGGCACTTACCAGATTTTTCTTGTTCATTTTGTTCTCAATTTTTGTAGTTGAATGAAAAAAAATCCTAATTTTCATAAAACTCATGAGAGATTTTCTCAAGCTATTTTCCTTTGGGAACAAGGGAAGTTAAATTATTCAATGAGAAATTGAAAATGGCAAACCCCTCAAATTAGTGTATTTTAGAAATACATGAAGGAAAATTCCCATTAAAAAGAGGACTGTTCCATAGATGAATGGAAGCCTCTTAGAAGGAGCACGGGTGCCATTTGAGGAGGGGTGCTGAGCTAAAATGGTTCAGACAGAAGATGTTCTGCCTCCCAGCTTTCGGGCTATTGACCCAGTGACCACAGGTGCCTGGGATGCACAATAGCTGACCTTTTCAAGGAAATGTTTGTGGTTTTGAGTCAGAAAATACCATACTTACATTTTTCCCTATGATTTTATTCTCAGAGAGAAGAAGAGTAGAAGAAATTATGGAATATTAGAGTTAGGGGTAATTCATCATTTTCAGCGCTCCGTGTTTGCCCCGGGTCTATCCTTTGCCCCGGCTTTAGACCTTTGAGCCACCTTAAACTCCTTTTCTTGCTCTTTGCTTAGAATGGGAAAGTGCTGCGCCCTGTAAAATTATCTGTCCTGACTGGAAGCTATTCCAGTAACTCAGTTCTCCAGTGAAATGTAAGGATTTGAAACCTGCCTACCTAATTTTTGTTCTAAAATCTTCATTTTCTTCCTGAGACTGTAATTTCTAAAACCCTAGTCACCATCTAATTGTGGCTCCAGCTCCAGTCTTCCTGATGGTTTGGAGATATAAGAAAATAAGCGCAGAATGAGCAGGCCATGGCCATGGCCATAGCCACAGTTTTTCTCTCCTTGCAAATTTGAAACTGGATCAAAGAAATGTGGGGACAGAAAAATAATGTGAGGACAGGAGGGGAAGGGGCCCTCCTTCTCAGGATGCATTTTTCCCCCATTCCACCTCTAGGAATATCCAAAGTCTCCATCTTGATTGTCCTGATAAGGATGAAGTGCCTTCCAACTTTTGGCTCTTGCTGTGCTAAACAGAGAAAATCATGCAGAGGAGATTTGTAGTGAAGAAAATATCTTAATTCTTTTCTACAAGTATATATTTTTATCCATAACAAAGGAGAGGGGGGAAGAACAGAGTTTGTGTGAGGAAGTAAGTCATATGTCATAGTATAATGTGTGTTCCCAGGAAGTCATTTGCTCTAGGCTGTATGAGGGTCATAACTCGTACCCATTTGGGTTGTACTAGACCTGTGGTTCTCAACCTTGGCTGCACATTAGAATCACCTGGGAATCTTTTAAAAACCCTGATTTCTGGGCCTCCAGAAATTCTGTTTCTTTGTTACTAAAATTGTGGCCTCACCCCATAACAAAGAAACAGAACTTCCGGAGGATGAGGCACAGAAATCAGGATTTTTAAAAGATTCCCAGCTGATTCTAAAGTGCAGCCAAGGTTGAGAACCACTGTACTAGACAGAAGTGTCTGCTATACAGCCAAGCACATGAGCGTTCCCGGACCCCATGGGTTGCATTGATACCAATTTCCCAGGCCTATATGTGCAGCCAGAGGCTGTAAACCGCTTAAGCCCCCATGTCCCTTGCAAATGAGTGCAAGTATTAGTGGCCTGTGGTTGAGAGAGCTTACAGACTGCTCTGAAAACCATGCTTACCAGGTGTACTGATTAATACTGCGGCTAAGCAAAGCGTTTCAACCAGAGTTCACAAATATCTTGAGATGGAGCATGTTCACCATACGCTTCCCGAAGTATTCAGCAGCACTTTTCTTCAAAATAAAGTAATGAATTAAAACTTCCCGCAAATGCTCTTTTATTGGCACACAATTCGACATTTGTAAGTGTAAAAATATCTATGATGTGAACACCTTCAGCAAATTTGACATATGAAGTTTTGAAGCTTGCTGTCAATACAACAAAATAGCATACGTATCAAATCGCATATATATCAACATATGTGTAACTCCATCTATTGAAAAAAAAAATCTGCATTATTAACCGGTACACCTGGTATTTGCACTGACTCCATAGATAGCAGGTTTGCATAGGGAGTCGTATCTCCTTGGAATACCATTGTATCATCTATTTAGAAAAAAACAAAGGGAAGTGTTTTGTTATTGCTGTTGCTGTGTGTTCATTTGCTTTTGTAAGAGGAAAATTTACCCATTGATTTTGCACTTACATTGAGTTTTCTTTTTTTTTTAATTAAATCTTTATTGTTCAGATTATTACATTTGTTCCTCTTTTTTCCCCCCATAACTCCCCTCCTCCCAGTTCCTGCCCCACCCTCCACCCTCACTCCCCACCCACTGTCCTCATCCATAGGTGCATGATTTTTGTCCAGTCTCTTCCCGCATCTCCCACACCCCTTTCCCCCCGCAAGAATAGTCAGTCCATTCCCTTTCTATGTCCCTGATTCTATTATGATCACCAGATTATTTGTTCACTTGATTCTTAGATTCACTTGTTGATAGATGCATGTTTGTTGTTCATAATTTGTATCTTTACCTTTTTCTTTTTCTTCCTCTTCTTAAAGGATACCTTTCAGCATTTCATATAATACTGGTTTGGTGGTGATGAACTCCTTTAGCTTTTCCTTATCTGTGAAGCTCTTTATCTGACCTTCAGTTCTGAATGATAGCTTTGCTGGATAAAGTAATCTTGGTTGTAGATTCTTGGTATTCATCACTTTGAATATTTCTTGCCATTCCCTTCTGGCCTGCAAAGTTTCTGTTGAGAAATCAGCTGACAGTCGTATGGGTATTCCCTTGTAGGTAACTGAGTTTCTTTCTCTTGCTGCTTTTAAGATTCTCTCTTTGTCTTTTGCTCTTGGCATTTTAATTATGATGTGTCTTGGTGTGGTCCTCTTTGGATTCCTTTTGTTTGGGGTTCTCTGCGCTTCCTGGACCTATAAGTCTATTTCTCTCACCAGGTGGGGGAAGTTTTCTGTCATTATTTCTTCAAATAGGTTTTCAATATCTTGCTCTCTCTCATCTTCTGGCACCCCTATAATTCGGATGTTGGTACGCTTGAAGCTGTCCCAGAGGCTCCTTACACTATCTTCGTATTTTCGGATTCTTTTTTCATTTTGCTTTTCCAATTGGGTGTTTTTTGCTTCTTCGCATTTCAAATCTTTGACTTGATTCTTGCGCTCCTCTGGTCTGCTGTTGGGAGTCTGTATAGTATTCTTTATGTCAGTCAGTGTATGCTTAATTTCTAGTTGGTTCTTTATCATAACATCGAGAGTTTCGTTAGATTTCTTGTAGATCTCATTAAGTTTATCAGCAGCTTCTAGACAGTTCTTGAGAGACCTTAAAAGTGTGGTTCTGAACTCTATATCTTCCATTGACAATTTTGTCCTGTTTCTTTGTCTCCGCATTTTTTTTATGCTTTCTTGGTGCACCCCCTAGTGGTCTTTGTGTGCAGTCTTGTTGTTGTTAAGCCTTGATTGTTGTAGTTAATACTGGGGGTTTTGACCTCCAGGCCAACTGGCTGTTAGAGTCAGCTGTGTCTGCAGTGGGAAAACTTCTGTCCTCTGGGGAGGTGCTAATCTAGCCTTTGCCTGAGGCTATCTGGCAAATGGCTCTGTGCAGGGCTTGGGCGAGGCGGGTCGCACGGGATCAAACAGGGCAGGCTGAGGTAGCAGTTATGGCTGCTCTCAGTTCTGTCCCTAGGGGCTCTGCCTCATAGAGTCCCAGCAACCGCTGCAAACCTCAGAGAGAAAGCTGCCTTCGAGTTCCAACTGAAGCCAGACAGTCCCACTTCTCCCGTTTGAGTCTGGGTCCCTAGAGACTCGCCCGGATCTGGAGCTCAGAGTCTGAAACTCCCTCCCGATTGAAAACAACAACCTCGCCCTCCGCCGCCAGCCCGCTCCGCGTGCACTCCGCACCTGAGTATTTCACTTCAGCACTGCGCCTCCTCTGAGTCTGGGTATGATATTCTCTTTCCTCCTAGTTGTAGAATTTCCCCTCAGTCAGCCTTCCTGTGGTTCTGGATGATGTCTGTTCCGTCTTTTAGGTGTACCCTTGAATTGGTTGTTCGAGGCAGCAATCTCCGGCGTTAACCTATGCTGCCATCTTGGTTCTCCCACATTGAGTTTTCTTGAGACATTGTATTTGCGTTTCTTTCTGGTGGGTACAGGTAAGACTAGGGTTTATCAACTTTGATGTAGATTTGTGTGGGCACTGATGTGATGCATGTCAGAGAGCTTTCAACCTGAGACGTTCACTGCAGCTCCCAAGACTGGAAAATGCATGTGGTGTAGATCCCTGTGGAAGGAGTCACACTGACTCTCAGCCCAGAAAGGATAAAGAATGTTCTGGCATCATTAATTTAAATTCTCCCTTTCACACAAACTGCCCAACTAGTTGTGTTCTGCTTTCACAACTAACTTTTGCTTCTGTGGTGTTTGTCTTATGCCCAGAGGAGTACTGAAGGATTTCTTCAGCATCTCCCACAAAGGGCATAAGATAACCGGCTATCATTAGATTTGAAAATTTATAAAACAATAGTAAACACACAAACAAACAAAATGAAATGTCACGAAGTAACAGGTTGTCCTCCATTGATAACATTTTTATCCCCATTTCAAAGAAGAGAGGAAAGTCCAAGGTGCATCATGGGAGTCATGAAGAATAAAAACTAAAGCTTGTTGGCAGGTTTTAACTCTTCCACTTTAAGTATACGTCTCCGAGGGTCCTGCACTAGATCTACAGGTGACAGATCGGCATGGTCAGTGAGCTCCTGACAGAGAAAGAGCAATAGCAAGAAAAAATGATCTCAGTTCACCATGTTCTACTTGTAACTAAAATAGCAACACTATTTGAAAATATATGAGGCTTGACTATAACAGACCTTCCTTTTTTATCTTAGTCAAGAGCTACTTCCACATGAATGCTATATCTCAGCGGTTCTCAACCTGTGGGTTGCGACCTCTTTGAGGGTCGAATGACCCTTTCACAGGGGTCACCTAAGACCATCGGAAAACACATATATAATTATATATTGTTTTTTTGATTAATCACTATGCTTTAATTATGCTCAATTTGTAACAATGAAATTGGGGGTCACCACAACATGAGGAACTGTATTAAAGGGTCGCGGCATTAGGAAGGTTGAGAACCACTGTATATCTCAAAGTATTTACCTTGGAAGGTAGGTGCATACTCTTTCAGAATTGGTTTCAGATTTATGTGAGCTACATAAGAAAAGGGAAAGAAGTATTTTAGAGCCTTGTTTTGCTCTAGTTTGCATGATGATATAGTGGAAAGGGGCCAGGTTTTGATTGGGACAATTCTGGGATTGTTTTGCCACACAATAACTTGTCTGGCCTTGGGCAAGCCACTCACCTCTCTGAGCCTCAGTTTCCTGAGTAACAGGTACTAGTTATCAAGTTAACACAGTAACCCAGCATGCATTGCCTTATCCCTATAAATACAATCTCAGCGAGGTTGGTAATCATCCTGAAGTGTCTTTTGAAGTTTTCGTGGCAGGTCACTTTAATTTGTGCCATTTACATGCACTCATTTAAAAATATGTTATTCTAAAGTACATTCCAAAATAGCAACCTCCCACGGTAAAGAATTTGTCATCCCTGGTCAAGCCAGACACTGTCTTGTACATTCCCTCTCAGCCTCCCTCTTGGGCACGCCAGGCCTTGGTCCTAGTTCTTGCAGGCTTCTAGCCTCCAGCTGTGCCTTTTCAGCGTTTGGCACCGAGGCGAACATCTTGTGCATGTGTCAGGCATTCCTTCTGCCTGTCCAGCTGGCATGCTGATTACCTCTGCTCACCCACCACTACAGCGCCCAGGAAGGGTGCTGTCCTCATTCCCGTGGGTCTAGCTTCCCCGCCAGGAGACTGGGTGCGTCTCAAGGCCATGTTGTAAGTCCCATCTTACCATCTAGTGGTAATGGAGGCTCACTGGTGTGCTGACCTAACATCCAGTGCAAGCCCAGCTTTCACAGGCGGGCCTGGAGCAGGAGAGGCACACAGGTAGGTCTGGAACCCCATGCTGCTGGGCCCCTCCCACCACCATTCTATCCTTAACATCTGCATCAGCCACTTTGCAAATAGCGTTGCTCTACTTCAGTTCTAGGTCTAGATTTTTATCTGGCACAAATGATTTACTAAGAATATAAATGTGAATTGAACACTGTCCTGTTTGAGGGTGATCTCAGTTTAGGGGGAAAGTACTTGTTGATAAGACTTTGTAATGTTTCTCAAGGTAGAACAGTGATCCAACTCCTGCTGTGTTGACAGGGTTTGGCTGTGTACCAACAGAGGATAGAGCACAGGGCATGTGCTGGGAAACAGGAAACGAGGCAGAAGCAGGCTTGTTCAACTAATATCAGGGAAAGAAGGGAGTAAGAGTTACCTGGAGATAGGATTCAGAGAGAATCGATTCCCATGTAAAAGACCTTGCGGAGGTTTATGGGAGCGTTGCCATTAAGGCCGCATCTTGAGTTATGAGTAGGAACGAGATGTGCAGAGAGCAGGGAGAGACTTCCAGCTTCTGTGAATGCGTGAGTGAACGTGTACAGGCAGGGACATCCGTGCTGTCACTGACAGAGAGCTGGAGTCAGGGGCGTGCTGGAACCAGCCCCCCTCAGCTCACAACACTCAACTGTGCTCCCCTCCTCTGGCTTGGCATTCAGTGACGTCATGTTTGCAGCTTGAGCTGATAGATATCAATGGTTTGGGGCACTCCATTCCATGTCTTTGAAAATGTATATATTTTTTGATCTCTGTATTGTTTCTAGCAATATTGGAATTTGGATCATAGCTTAGGAAGCAATGGGGCTGGGTGGGATGAACTCCTAATAGCCCCAAAGGAAGGCTCACGCACCAGGTTGGGTTTTGAATCCACAATGGAATATTCTTACCTGGTAGGGACAACTCTTCCAGGCACTTAGAAAGTGCATTGACCTTCTGGGAGCCGCAGCTTCTGGAAGATACTAGCTGGTTAGTGGTGGGCAGTTAAATGTAAATGAATATCTGGTCATACATCACAGCAGGACGGTATTGATTAATATCGCCCCGCTGACCCTCTGAGTCTGTAGCCCTATAAACTTGGCTGTGAGAATCTAATAAAGCTGATAGAGGAAGCCATCAGTGAAACATTCCTGATGACCAGGGAGAAGAGAGAAAAGCCAGTCAAGTGTCACAGTCATACAGCGGCTAAGGGCTGGAGCCTGGAGCCCAGCTGACCATGGTTTGATGCTCTCTGACAGTCTGTATAACCTGAGCCCGCTGAGCGTTATGCACTCATACAATATTGGAGTACTAACTGATGTGAGGACTAAAAAATAAGGAAGTCATCATATGTAAAGAACCCTGCACAGTTCATTAGATAATACTTAAAAATGGCCATAGTTGAAGTTTGAGAATCATAGTTATGGTAATAATAAACATGATTATCATCACCAGGAGCTCACTCAGAGAGAAATCTGTCCCTAGATTACTCTCTTTCTCCCCCTCCCTCCCTTCCTCTGTCTTTCTTTCTCCTTCCTTCTCTTTCTTGTCCCTTTGTCCTGTTCCTTTGTCCCAGCCACCACCAGCATCCTCTGAAACCCTTTACTGTTCCCTCTCCTCAGCACCCTTTCTGCTACTTCAACGTCTCTATGCAGAAAAACACACCGTTCTATCTGCACAACACATTTGCATGTAATTCCAGGAGTTCATTAGTAATCTGTTCAAAGTAAGGGGAGGAACTTTAGCTAAAGATTCATTTAATCAAATGCTATATTAATTAAATTATATCTTTAAAAGGCTGATAGATGCACAAGATGGTCTGTATGATTTTATTCAACTAGTGCTTAATTGAGAACCTATGTAGATATAGGAGCTGAGGATGCAGAGCAAACAGAATTTCATGTAGCGTTCCATCCACTCAAAGACAATGCCAGGCTGAAAGTACCGTTGAATTCCAAAATTAGGTCATAATGTTGTTCCGTGGTTGTTTTTTTGTTTGTTTTTTATCTTAGCAAAATAGATGCCCCATGCATTCAAGAGATGAGAAATCTCTTTTAACTTTAAAATTTAAAATACAAGAAGTCTAAAGAATAATGTAACAAAAACATATTCCTATCACCCTGAGTTAACAAGTATATTGCTTTCAGTTTTTTAAAAAATGAAAACATAGGAAAAGATAAAATGCTCACCGTCTCCTATTTTATCCTTTCTCCTGGCCGCAGGCAATCATTATCATCAATTTTATATGACATAACAAGTTATGCATTTGAAGCCTATTGACTCCTTTTATCTGTGGTGGAATGTTGCATCATATCAGATAATGTATTTTGTTTATCCATTTCCTAAATGACGAAGCAAATTCATTAATTTATTCTTTTCAACAGCATTCAACAAGGGCGTATGGGGTGTTCATTCTGTCCCAGGAAAGGAGGGCTGAGTCAGTAATTGACTTCAGGGATCACTTGCTATGGCTGGTGGATAAGATAGGAAGATGGAAAACAAGGGGAGGAATTAGCTGGTTTCAGTTTGGAAGAACCAAGGGGGGGCATAAGTAAAGGCTTTGCAAAGAAGATCGCCCAGAACAGTGGTCGGCAAAGTGCGGCTTGGCAAACCGCCGCTCGCGAGCCACATGTGGCTCTTTGGCCCCTGGAACATGGCTCTTCCACAAAATACAGGCTCTTCCACAAAATACCGACTTCTGAGCATGGGTCACGAAGTTTCAGTTGCACTGTACATGCGCGCCTGCATGTGGTATTTTGTGGAAGAGCTACGCTCAAGGGGCCAAAGAGCCTCATATGGCTCATGAGCCACAGTTTGCTGACCACGGGCCTAGAAAATGGTGTTCAGAAGGAATCAGAGCAAGGTCAGGTTGGAAAGAAAGAGCTATTGACTCCGAGAGGTGGGATTTGAAAGTGCAGATGAGGCAAGAAGGAGAAGAGCTGAGAGTTTGGGGAGATTTGCTAGAGGAGATCATATGATCTAGGGAGTTGAAGTATGAGTAGGAGTTTTCCAGGTAAGAAAGAGCATTCCAGACATTGAAATGTTGCCTTTCTTATCCCTTGTTTAACTTCTCCCCCAGATGCCAGTTGCTCCAGGTCCTTCACCTTGACATTAGTAAGAATGTAAGTGCTGATTATTGCTTTCTGCCCCTCAGGCTAAGCCACAGATATCTAACCAGGTAGCTTTACCCCTCTTTTATGCTCAGGAGACTACATAGAGCGGCTAGATTTTAATTTATTGCATTTTAATCTGCCCTTTAAAGTTTAGAGCTCAAGCCTGCATTCCTTCTCTTTAGGTGATAGATAAAATCTAAATTGCACGTTTGAAGGGATACATTTATGCCACCACTTTTCCTGGCTTACTTCTACAGGATTCCCCCTGCTGGATGAATTATCCCTCCACTTTTCCAGAGGCTAAAGGTTTCCTTTATTTGGAATCCTTGAAATTAGTCCCAGTGTTAACCATTAAAGTATCAAGTTTACCACATCCGATATAATAAAAGCCTAATATGCTAAGTGTCCGACTGTTCATTTGACCAGTCGCTATGATGCACACTGACCACCAGGAGGTGGATGCTCCTACTGGCAAGTTAGCTTGCTGCTGGGGTCCGGCCGATCAGGACTGGGCAAGATGGGCTGGACATGCCCTGGAGCCCTCCCACGGCCCCTACACAGCCCTGATAGTGCACCAGTGGGGTCCCTCTGCCTGGCCTGTACCCTCTCGTAATTTGGGACTCCTTGGGGGATGTCCACAGGGCAGGCCGAGGGACCCCACTGGTGCACAAATCCATGTACCGGGTCCCTAGTATTTTTAATAAGATAGTGCAAATTAATTATTGCTAGTACAGCACATGAAAGGTGTTGTGGCCCAGAGTTCTAAACAGTCTGATCAGGGAGAAAACATCTAATCACAAGAGCAGTAATGAAGCAGTACAGGGTGTGAGGTGCAGTGACTAAACCAAGTTCTTAGTTTAGCGATGAATGATTGGGAGCCATATGAAACGGTTACCCTGAACTAGGGTAATGCAGGACTGAGCAGCAAAGTATCACCATACACCCCATCTTAGTTTGCTACCATAACAAAATTTCTGCGCAAACAACAGTAATTTATCTTCTCACAGTAATGGAGGCTGGAAGTCCAAGATCACGGTGCTGGCTCGTGTGGTTTCTTTGGGTCGCTCTTGCCCTTGCAGGGCCTGCCATCCCCTAGTGCCTCTTTCCTCTGTGCACACACATCCCCGGCGTGCCCCCTCTGTGTCCAGATTTCATCTTCTTATACTGACAACAGTCAGATTGAACTAGGGCCCAGCCTTGTGGTTCATTTTAATACCTGTGTAAAGACTTCACTCCAGATAGTCATATTCCAAGATACTAAGGGCTAGGACTTCAACATATGGATGTCGAGAGGGGCACCATTCAGCCCACAGCACACCTCCTTTTCTCTTCAGGCTTAAATTGGAAACCCCAAGTCTGAGAGAACCCAAGCTTTACACTCCCAGCGGTGAACATTACTTCAATAACGTCAAAATGCTTCATGTTGCTTCAGAACCTAGGACCCCCCCACCCCCTCACCCCAATCAGAAGAGTCTGTTTCCCCGCTTCACTCAGTGGCTTTTATTGTTTATCTGCAGCTGCTGTAAATATAAGCCACCCGGCCTTCAATCCTCCAGGCACTACTACAGAAACAAAGCCATCCTTGCTGAGATGTGAGACCCAAGTGCTCCTAAAGGGGGGGGGGTGCCATAGTGGATCATTGAATCTGAACTTTTCCCATTAACCCACTAATCACCTTCACCTTTAAACACCCATCGGCCTTTATGTATATATCTTTTTTTTTTCTATTTTAAAGGGGAGAAGCATGAACATAGACCCAGAACAGTAAATTAAAGTTCATTCAAGCACAGTTGCTATTGATGAAAAACACAGTTCTGCTTGGCTGCAATGAGACACAAGGGGCTTGTTAAGCCTACTTGTCATGGTGAACACTGAGTCGGGCAGTCTGACGAGGAGGTGAAACCCATCTTATTTAATGTGTTGACAAATTAATAATCAAGCTGTAGCATGCCTTACTTTCATTGAAAATGGTGTGATCCAAGTGGAGTCTTTGAACCAAAAAGATTGTCTCTTTTCCTATGACCTTGGGCAAATGGACGAATAGTTTCTGCAGCATAATTTGGTGTGGTTTTTTATTCAAGCCATGAAGGAATGATACGGTTTTATTTTGCCTGTGATAGAAAACTTTCAGTATACGAAAATACCCATTTTTTTGTGTGTTTTTTTTCCCTTTCCTTTTTAAATATATTTTATTGACCTTCCACAGAGAGGAAGGGAGAGGGACAGAGAGCCAGAAACATCAATGAGAGAGAAACATCGATGCACACTCCCCACTGGGGATAGGCCCGCAACCAAGGCACATGCCCTTAACCGGAATCGAACCCGGGACGCTTGAGTCCACAGGCTGACGCTCTATCCACTGAGCCAAACTGGCCAGGGCATCCCATTGTTTTTTAAGGTGTTAAAAATAACCCTATACATTTGTTTTATATGCAGATTAATACTTTTTTTTTCTCCAAAAAATACAGGTACTTGTATTACAAATAAAACTCAAAAAGTTTCTCCAGTGAGAACTTAATAAAATTATCTAAATTCTATCTTGGAGAAAAATAATACAGTCCATTTAAAACAAATGAAACACAAATTTCTTCAAGAGGTTTCACTGACATACTTTTACTTAGTCCCTTTGGCCCTAATATAAATAGGCTATATCTCTGAAATTCTTTGTATAGACTTTAAAAGTGCTAAGCAGGCTTTTCTCCCCTGCCCATACCCTCCATTCAATATATGTTTATATAAAATATGTAATATATTGATACATGTATATATACAATATATACCATATATACCAAATATGTCAATGTACACTGAGTGGCCAGATTATTATGACCACCTGACGTTTGTAGGCAAATTAGCTATAATTTTGTGCTGAAGTTGCTAGAGGACCAGACCATTATAAATAGGGAAGCAGGTTGTTTACCACGATAGTAGCAGTGATTTTTTTCTGAAGATATGGGTAAACAACGCGATTTAACAGCCTTTGAACATAGGCTGTTATATTTATAATGGTATATATATCATGTACCATTTCACATGTTGTATATTACATAGTGTTTATGCTTTCTATATTCCACATTATACATGCACATAGTAAATAATAATATTTGAAGTTACTAAAACTAATTACTAGCTTTCTTTCAAAAGATTATAAAGTAAACTATGAAATCAATATCAAGCTCCACAAGTCCTTACTATGGTCATTTGAAAGGACGTTTCTCATACAGAGGTAGCAAGAACTGAATGCAAAAATGCCAAGTGGGTTCTGATCTTGAGTTGTGTCTTGGCCTAATTTTATTTGTTTCTGAAATTTCTTATGTGAAAAAATAGGAGAAATATATCCCATCTTCACCTACTAGTATGTCTATAGGATGTCAGTCGCGATTTCTGGATAGAGCAGTATATTAGCTACCCAAGAGGATGGAGGGAGAGTGAGGACATGACCTGGTGAGCAGCATTAATTATTCTATTATTCTAACAGTGCAATTTCATCTCCCAAAGGTACTCATCATGCAGCCTCCACTTTAGATAGTTTTTTACATTTAATTCCCTTCTTTCAGACTTATGTATACTTACTTTTATTCTTTTGGTTTAGAATTCCTCTTTCTTCCCTCCCCTTTACTTAAAATTTGTCAGGGGTCTTTCCCAGCATCTAGAAGGGCTCAGGAATCTGGAGAAGGGGTAAATTATTAAAGAGTCTAGAGACGAAACACAATTTTGGATGGCATATCTTAATCTGATTTGGTTTTATATATCTGGGATATTTATGTTGATGGGAGCAGGTAGCTACCACCTGTGTAACTGAAGGACCCTAAGACATTGGAAGGCCATCCTTGTGGTACAGCTTCCTCGTGGACATCCTCGGCCACTGCAGGGAGGCATCTCACCACTTGCCAAGGTGCCTGCTGTGAATTTCCTCATCTTTGAGACTAATAATCAAGACCGGGGTCCTCAAACTACGGCCTGTGGGCCACATGCAAATACAAATATTGTATTTGTTCCCATTTTGTTTTTTTACTTCAAAATAAGATATGTGCAGTGTGCATAGGAATTTGTTCATAGTTTTTTTAAAACTATAGTCCGGCCCTCCAACTGTCTGAGGAATAGTGAACTGGCCCCCTGTTTAAAAAGTTTGAGGACCTCTAATCAAGACAATAAGGTCGCTGCCTCACGGCCATCCTCTACTGCTATGAAGACTTGACTATTGCAAGTTCGCCTCCCAGAAACCAAGTTCTCCTTTCTCTCTGGACCCCTTGCTTTTTATTAACACAAATTATCCTAAAGCAAGGTAGGTATGCATATCAAAGGCAAGGTTTAGTATACAGAATCCATTGTCAAATTGGAGGAAGTGTCTTCAGCTATTCAGGTGTTTGGCCAGCAGGAGGCAATAACATGTAGATTGAAATGGCCTCAGCTGTTTGGCAGCAAACAATCATTTATGCATCCTTTTCAGGTTTGGGAAAATGCCCTTAGCCATTTCCAACAATAACATATGATTCTCCAGCCCTTGCTGAAGGCTCAGTTTCCACCAACCTTTTGAAGCACTTCTTGCATTTATGACCTGCTGGAATTAGCTTCTGGCAAAAATTTACTTAAAATTATATTCAAATGTCATCTGTGACTCATGAACCACCTCTTCCATGAGACTTTTTCAGATGATCCTATGATAAAGTTGTCTCTCAGTTTTAATGTCCTACAGAATAATTGTCCTTACCATCCACTTGGGCATTTACAGGTTTGCTAATGTAATGCAGGCATGACATGGTCATACCCGCTGGGTGGGTACAAGTGATGTCAGGGCGGAATCCCATAGTATTTTATCTTAATCTGATTTGGTTTTATGTATCTGGGATATTTATGTTGATGGGAGCAGGTAGCTACCACCTATGTAACTGAAGGACCCTAAGACATTGATTTCTGTAGTTTCCCAAGAAGGACCTCGGACCCCTTTAGGAGCAAGGTTCCTCATGTCCCAGTGGTACAGCTTCCTCATGGACGTCCTCAGCCATTGCAGGGAGGCATCTCATCGCTTGCCAAGGTGCCTGCCGTGAATTTCCTCATCTTGTGGGACTAATAACCGAGACGATAAGGTGGCTGCCTCACGGCCATCCTCTACTGCCACGAAGACTTGACTATTGCAAGTTCCCCTCCCATGGGTGTCCCCTTCCAACACACATTGTCCCCACAGAAAGCATTGCCTCTGTCTTGGATCTTCTGCTGTCCATTTTCAGGCAAATGAAACACCTTCCGTGCACGTGAAAAGAGAAATGGATAGTTTGCAGTGCTAACTCTAACCCAGGCCAACAAGGAGACTTACCACAATCCTGGGCTTCAGGCACATGCATGATGGAATATTTTTTAAAAAATATATTTGTATCGCCCTGACCAGTTTGGCTCAGTGGATAGAGCATCGGCCTGCGGACTCAAGGGTCCCAGGTTCAATTCTGGTCAAGGGCATGTACCTTGGTTGCGGGCACATCCCCAGTATGGGGTGTGCAGGAGGCAGCTGATCGATGTTTCTAACTCTTTATCCCTCTCCCTTCCTCTCTGTAAAAAAACAATAAAATATATTTAAATATATATATATATATATATATATATATATATATATATATATATATATATATATATATATTGTTTTCAGAGAGAGACATCAATGATGAGAGAGAATCATTGATCAGGGGCCTCCTGCACACCACACACTGGGGATCAAGCTCGCAACCTGGGCATGCACCCTGACCCGGAATTGAATTGTGACCTCCTGGTTCATATGTCTATACTCAACCACTGAGCCATACCAGCCAAGCCAATGGACCCTTTTTCACAAAAACATTTTATAAATAAGGACAGGGCCTTGACTTTGACATACATATGGTCTATTTTTTTTTCCTTTGTCTTTTCTATCTGTCTTACTTATAAGCACTGTCATTTACCCTAAGAGACCCCCAAGGAGATGGTTAGAGAGTGACATTCTGAGTACAAATCTATCCTGACTACTAGAAAAAAAATAAATAAATCAACTCACGATGGGTCAGAACTGTCCTCTTCGGATTTCTCAAACAGCACACCATCCTATTGTGATTCTCTTCAGGGGAGATATTTAGACACTCTGTTCTATGCCCGTCGTATTTACAGAAGGTGACATGTGGTCACATCGGGTTAGTTTCTTTCCCTATGTGCTGATGGAGGAACTACGGTGTGTGGGAACACCGTGAGTGACCCAGTACTGAGCAGCAAGATGAGTCCATGCTGAGACAAAAACCAAGCTGTTCTCTGAGCCAGCGCTTGAGTAACTGAGCCACACTCTCTCTGCGGTGCCCTACAGTGCGTGTGAAGTGAGTGCCAAGCAATTTTCCAGGCTGCACAAATGCTCCTATTGGCTGTGTCCTTCCTCCTCCTGGCTTCTTTGGTCCCAGGATTGCCCTGGAAGTTATGAGCTGGGCTGTGCCCAGTGGCAGCGGCTCCATTTCAGCGTGGGCCGGACGCGTTTCCTGGAGCTCTCAGCTAGAAAGAGTGTGCAGAAGCCCCCTCGGCAGGGGCCAGCGCTTCCTCAGTGCAGGCGATCAGGTCTGATGTTCATAGTCGGGATTTTCTGTTCATTGGCAGGGCTCCAGCATTCCTCGTGGACGCCTGCGATGTGCCTGAAGTGATAGGAAGTTTTTGTTCACTGCAGTCTGCCTGTCTTGCTTCAGACAGATCTGATCCACTTGGGGCCTCGTCAGTGTGTTACAGACAGCTGGGCAGATGGAACCGCCACTGATAAACCAAGAGATGCGTGTCATCCTCACGTCTTGGCGGGAGGGCCTGCATTGGATTCTATATCTGTGCCTGAATTTCTCTGTGGGATGGTGACCACCGCAGGAGCAGGGACTGTGCCTTCTTCTTTCTTATTGCTGAACACGTTCCAGGCTCATAATTATTGTGTGTGATGAACTGCATTGTACCAGCTCAAATCCCTTTCATATCCCTTAACCTGTCTAGATCTCCGCTCTTACAGTGAGAAATGATGAAAGAACCAATTAATCATCACATTTGCAGCATTAGCATCCTGTAATTCCATATATTTGATTGACTGGAGGAAGCTCTAGCTTCAAGTTTCAGCCAATTAAAACAGGGATCTATTTCTCTCTCTTAGTTGTATTATAAGGAGGAGCAGCCACTCGCCATGTACTTTTTTATGTTCAGGGTGTGATTAGTGTGATTTCGAGTTATCCATCACAAAGGAAAGTAAGCTGAGTATTCTTAGTGTCACTCGCCCAACTTATGGGGGAGGTGGGAACGTTCATTCAGATGATCGTTCTCCCAGCCAGCCGCCCTGCCTCGCTCATGGGCAGAAAAGGTGACCAGGTTCTTCTTCAGAGTTTGCATTCCAGTTGTGATTAATTCTCAAAAGGGCTCCAAAAGCCACATTGGCTTATACTTTTGAATAGATGATCAAATCATCACACTCTTGTACCAGCCTTCCATCGTTACATGCAGCCTTTTATCTAAATAACCCTGGGCACATTATGGACCCCATTTACCATCTCTTATTTAGAAGCCTGAGTGATCACATCTAGAGGTTAAATACTCTCCGTTTGTGTCAGCGACCCAGAACTTAAAAGGGATCTTCTCTTCATCTTCTAGTTAGACACTGTCATGATTACAATATGCTGATTCCTAATTAATCTGAGAAGCATGGTAAGGTTGAAAAGGGCACCTCTCATCACTTCAGTTCTATACATTGTCAAGTAAGTGGATTCCAGTTGGTGAGAAGTAGACTTTTTGCTTTTTTAACAAGTGTTTTCTTTATAGTAACTGGGCATGAAAGGTAAAAAGGTTACCTGGCTCACCCATTCTGGATGAGGCTAATTATTGCTTCAGAGTATATTTCAGTTGGTATTTGAATATCCAAGACCAGTTTATAGACTGGAAAATGACTCTCCTTCTAATTGTCTTTACCAGAGACCTTTGATCCCTATGGAGGTTAAATCAGCATTTGTTATTCAATAGAATTCATTACTTGCCCTGCAAAAGTGAGTGTCTGCTTGAAAATTTTAAAAAAATACCTTGATAAAAATCTCTAAACTAGAGAAAGTTCTCTGAGATGGCACTCTTCTAGCCTGTGGCCATCATTCACTCTCGACAAATGTCCCAGCATGTTACCACTGCCAGAGCAGTTTCATCTGCCTTTCGCTGCCACCAGGTCAGAAGGTAAGGCCAGGATGATGAAACTCAGTAAAGTGTCCAGACCACAGTCTGCTACTACTAGTAGATTTGTCCATGGAGCAGCTATAATTAACGAATTGATGTTGATGGTTTAGACATAAATATCTCACTGGTGGAGTGAATGATAATCCAAATACCATGTTATCCCCAGGACTCCACACAAAGGACAGAAATGGGGGCAAGTGCCCTAACTGTGTCATTGCCTGGAGGAAGCTGCTGATGGCCTTTCCTCGGTCAGGCCTGTGGGCTGAATCTCATAGCCCAGTGGTGTCTAAGCTCACTTGTATTATCGAATGCACCTCTTTTTATTTGTGTTGTGCAATGCTTCACTGAGTGAAGCTATTTAAAATTTTAATCTAGAAAGTCATCCTGATAAGAGCTCATATAGTCAGGGAGCAAATGAGCCAGGCCAAGACAAGTGTGCCTGTTGAACATGTGCCCTGAACTGTGGTATGCATTAAATAATTTTGCTTCCCAATTATGTTTCACTTACATCGTCACTAACGCTCCACAAATGCTTTTGAACCACTGAACCCAATATACTTCTTGTTTTAGATATAAAATTTTAAAGTTAAATTATAGTTAAAAAATAAAAGCATGGATGGGAGAGGGGACCCCAAAGCTTGCAACACAACCCCTGCATCCCTGTCAGCATAAGCAGTGATCAGAGATGCATACTAAGGAATATCAATATATGGATTATGAAAATCACATGAAGAATTTATTGGGTATTTTGTAGGCTGTCATCCCCATTTTATAGGTAAGACCACGAAAATCCACACACTAAGGGATTTGCCCAAGTCTAACCATTTCAGGATGAATTAGAACTTGAAAATGATCCTGACGATCTTGCCTTCTAAGTCTTGGCTAGCCAGTCCATGGCAGAAAAAAGTGGGACTTGGTTGTCTAGAGCCCGCCTCAGTGTTCTTTCTCCTATATCATGCCACATATTTACTTGATCATTAGATATGTTAGTGGGCTTGTGTTTAAATGTAGAAGTGAAGGATGGTCTTGTCAATTATTTTGCCTCATCTCTTTCCACTATTGCTGAGTTAATCCATATTGTCCTGGCAGCAAAAGGAGTTCCCATGAATCTACTGCTCTAGTGCGCATGCTTCTCTCCCACCTCCTCTCCTCCTTTTCCTGCAATTGAATGTTGTGAAAGGGAGAATCCATGCAGAGACCAAGTGATAATCAATTCAAGTCCACACAACCAGGACAGGAACATAAAGCAGATACACAATCTAATTGCCTGTTTCTGGGAGGCAACACGACTGCTTCTGACTATCAGATCACCCATGTGGCTACATTTCTCTGGTTCAGGTTCACAGTACCTGGGAGTCAAACAAAAAGAGACTGAAATGAATCTGAGTGTCATCCCTGGGGTCAAGATGACAGAGCTGTGACTACAACCACATATTAAAGGAGAAAACTTTTAGTATTTAGTATTTCCTAGGCTTTCTTAGCCGGCATATTTCAGATTTATGTTTGTGTGGCTTGGCAAGCGCTCAAGCTAAGGGAATAAGACCTGCTCCTTTGACCATTGGGAAGACATTATTTTCACAGACTTGTTGGCACCCATGACAATCAAGTTGCCCAGGGCTCCACTTCCCCATCAAAATAAATGTGTCTCTTGCTGGAGACCAATGCCCTTCCTCCCCAGCCCACTGCCACCAGGCCAGCTGAGAGAGAGAGGAAACTATGAAACAACCATAAAGCAAGAACAGAAAGTTATAAATAAGAGGGACAGCTTTTCAAAGAATAAGAAAAAGTGCTCAAAAGTTAAAATTGGGTATTCCTGATAGAAGAAAAGAAAAACACAATAATAGGAGTAGAGGATAATGTTGAAGAAAAATAGATAAGAAAAAAAGGTAGGAGCAAGCAAATTAGAAGATCAGTCTACGACAGTGATTCTGTAACTTGACTTGCATCGGACTCACCAGGAAGGCTGTTGAAGTACAGATTCCTGGGCCCACCCCTGGGGTTTTTGATTCAGAAGGTCTGGGATGTGACCTGAGAATGCATGTTTCTAACAATGTCTCAGGTGAGGCAGATGCTGCAAGCCCATGGACTTGAGAAATGCTGCTCTAGTGCCGGGAGCCGGTCCATCCTTGCTGTTTCAAGGGACCTGGCATATATGGCATACTTTTCTTAATATGTTTGCTCACCTTCTTGGCGCTGTGTTTTAACCAAAGTCACCTCTCCGAGAAAGGTTGAATCCCCAGGTAGGGATTTTCCCCTGAAGTTAGGGAGGGAATAAAACCCCTCAACTAAGTGCCAGGCGGGTAATTAATCCCTTTAACTAGGAACAATCATGCTTAAACTACATAATCTTTTCTCCCTGGAATGGAGATAAGAAACGCCCTAACCTTTGTAATAGAGATTGATAGGATTGAATCAACTGGTATAAATACAGTTGTAACAAGACAGAAACACTCAGAACTCAGGAGACAGAATTCAGAAGACAGAACCTACACGGAGCCTAGAGACAGAAGAACTTCGCTGGCGAGAGCATGCCAGAGGATCCTGGACCGGGACTGGCCTCGGAGCCTAGAGACAGAGCCTAGCGGGAGAACATGGCAAGGGATCCTGGACTGAACCTGACTACAGAGATTGGCAGGAGAACCTGACTGGAAACTGGACACTGAACCTGACTGGAGAACCTGGACAGAACCTGGCTGGAGAACCTATCGAGGGAACATGGCTACAGAACTTCCCTGGAGATCCAAAGCAGAACCTCTCTGGAGATCGAGACCAGAACTTGGCTGGAGATCCTGGCTGGAGATCCTGGCTAGGCTGCTGATCAACTGAACGCTGTCTCCGTGTCATTCCTTCTTCGCCGACTCCGTCTACACCTTTGGGGACCCCTGGACCCGCTGGGGTTGGACCCCGGCACTCTAGGAGAGTCAACATCTGAATAAGAGCAATTTCTGACAAAAAGTCAAAAAGCAGAGAGGGAGGACATGACTATTAAAATCATTCAAGGACATGAATATCCAGTTTGAAAGGGAATGTCAAGTGCTGGCACTATAAAAGAAAAAGACCCCCCCAAGGGACATAGTGATGACATTTCTGAACTTTAGAGATAAGTACCTCAAGAAAAACATATCCAGAAAGGGGGGTGGTGGACAAAGTTCACATGCAAAGAATAAGGAATCATAGTGGACTCAAACTTCTCCATAGCAACACTGATAAAACAAAGAGAATGAAGGGATGCGTTCAATGTATTGGCTGAAATGATTTTCAAAGTAGCATTGTTTGTGCAACCAGAACTCAAGTGTAAAGTCTTTTCTAGCATTAAGGTCTTGAAATACCTCCTAGGCACTCCTTCACAGGAAGCTAGGTGAGAATGTGACCCTACCAAACGGGGAAAGAGCCAATAACAATGAAGCCTCGGGGTCCAGGAGAGAGAGTCCTGTGCAGGAAAGGTGCAAAGAAAATGCTCAGGATGATGCTAGAGGGGGAACTTCCAGATGACAACTGAGTGGCGTGGGGCAGTAGCAGCACCCCTAAATGAACCCTGATGTGTTCACCTCCATTGGGAAAAGGTTATAGTTCAACAGGAGAGTTGGGCGTTAATTAGGCAAACAAAAAAATACATTAACCCTAGGTAAAATAAAAACTTGTACAAGAAAGGATATTTAGTCATTGGGACTCTACAGTGGACATGTCATATTAATGTATTAATAAACATACATATAATTGTGCTACATCTATACTGAGAGAAAGTAAGACAATTATGTTTTGGATGGGGGGAGGCAGCATTAAAACAACTACAACTATATTGTTACTGTTTTGGGTAGAGTGCCATCAAATAATATCTTAAATAAAAAAATCAAGAAATAAGAGAAGAATCAGTAAGAGTTGACTGGTCACTCCTGTAGAGGTGCCATGGGTCTCAAAAGACTGCGTCTGGAGAGCTAGTCTAGACAGCTACACACTTGAGCCCTCCATGTAAGAGCAGGAGCCTATTCACTCCAATTCTTTTGCACACAAGCACCTCTGGGGAGAGGATATTTTTTAAAATCCTATACATGCTCCATCCCTACGTTCTATGGTCCAAATGTTGCAAAGCAAAAATTCTAGCAATTCTATCTCTTGCTATTATAACCATAACAATATGAGACTAGAGTCCCCCATCTTCTCAGGCTGCTGGCTCTTGAATAAACCTGCTTTCTTTTCATCAGACTCTATTTCCTAAGTATTGGCTTTTGCGTGGCAGAGAGACAAACCTGCATTCAGTATCAACTATAGCATGCATACTTGACAGGAACTCCATTAACAGGTGGGGTTGAGGCACACCAGCCCCTACTCCCACCACCACCTCATCAAATTCCTGTGTGTGAGAAAGCTGGCCAGAAGGCAGTTTTATTGGCCCCATTGAGATATGACTGTAGAATCTTGAGCCTTCTCTTCGTGGACCTCTTGGTAATTGACTGTGTTTATAAAGTTATGAGAATGGTCATCTAGTGGTTGGGCCTTCTTATCACCTTTTCAGCTTCTCACAGGCTGAAGGCAAAGCCATTAGTGTTCAAGTGTATATGTGGTTTTGGCACATGGACTTCTTTCTAACATAATCAAAGGCTGATGGCTGATGACTTAGAATGTTTGGTTTTGCTCCGCAGCGTGTTGAAGTAACAGGGACACTTCTGGGTATGGATTGCTACTACAGGCAGAGCTGTGCTGTGCCTCAGAAAAGCTATTTGTTGATGAAACACTAATTGTAAAATAGGTACCTCAGAGAACCCAAATGTAATTACATTAAGTTTAATTACATATCATTAATTATATAAAATATTTAAATTGTTGTGTTGAATTGTGCTGCACTAGCTGCTGTACGTTTTGCTGGTGCATGGAGCAGATGTGCTTGAAGAGTTTGGACGTCATCCAGAAGTTCGTGAATTGTGACTGTTTAGATGATTGGAGGCGGATGTATACCATCTATTGAAAAACAATAGCCACCTATTTTCACTGATGCAGCCTTATTCAGCGCAGGGATGAAGCAGCTTATGCCTAGGTGACATTCCGGTAATTACCGCTTGCTATAAACTTTAAATTTAATCAACCAGATATAAGGAAGTCAGAAGCCTAATTTCTCATGTAAATCAGCAGCAGCGAAACAAGCACTTCTTGTTTATATGGGGAGAGAGCCATTCCCTTCCTTGCTAAGAAGCTGACACTTTATTTAGAATACCTGAATTATCAGAGGAGTCCAGAGTTAAGTCCTAGGCCTTGTTCCTTCGATGGTTGCTTATTGAAATGAAGTCACCATTAGTTTGAAAGTGACCATGTACTTCACTTACATCCACTTCTCTAACTTGATTGAAATCCTGGTGACGTTTATAAATAAAGAGAATAGGAAATAGTCATAGAGACTAACAGTAGACTTTGGCTTTTCCAGTATGTGACTAATACTTGTCAGATCTGACACTAAACAGCAGTTCTGGAATTTGTTCTCCTAACGGGTTTGCTTATATATGTACATCCATTTAGAGTAAAGCTAGGCAAAAAAGTAACATTTAAATTGAAATTCTGCAGAAAGGAAAAAATATATATTTATGACTCATGTTTTTGCCAGTCAAATATTTAGTGCAATTTAAATTTTATTTTTGTCTATGTAAATTCTATAGCCTGTTAACAGTATCATTGCTCAATTCAACTCATATTAAAATTTGGAAAAAAACTTGTTAGTACCTCGCTAGCGAAAAATCATGACCTGTCACTTCCAGCACCTTTGGAGAGGATCTGTTTTACAGAAGTTAATTTTTTTAAAAATACATGCTACATTTCCAATATTGGTTATCTATTTTTTTAAAATATATTTTATTGATTTTTCACAGAGAGGAAGGGAGAGAGATAGAGAGTTAGAAACATCGATGAGAGAGAAACACCGATTCAGCTGCCTCCTGCAAACCCCCAAATGGGGATGTACCTGCAACCAAGGTACATGCCCTTGGCCGGAATCGAACCTGGGACCCTTTAGTCCGCAGGCCGATGCTCTATCCACTGAGCCAAACCGGTTAGGGCTACAGAAGTTAATTTTAAGGGTGACTTATGCTTATAATTTGAAGGCTAACATATAAAAGAAAATACTTTTTAAAAGAGATAATCCCTAAGGATTTTGATGAAAAAATCTTTAAAATTATGCCACAGATAACTGTGTATATATGTATGGCTATATATTTGGTTGTGTGGTGGGTCATTTAATAAGAAAACAATTGACTTCTATGTAAATGATGGCGACTATACCGTAAAATTTAATCTGAGTGTCAAAATTGGGGTGAGGTGCCGGGAGCCGGTCCATGCTTGCTGTTTCAAGGGACCTGGCATATATGGCATACTGTTCTTAATATGTTTGCTCACCTTCTTGGCGCTGTGTTTTAACCAAGGTCACCTCTCCGAGAAAGGTTGAATCCCCAGGTAGGGATTTTCCCCTGAAGTTAGGGAGGGAATAAAACCCCTCAACTAAGTGCCAGGCGGGTAATTAATCCCTTTAACTAGGAACAATCATGCTTAAACTACATAATCTTTTCTCCCTGGAATGGAGATAAGAAACGCCCTAACCTTTGTAATAGAGATTGATAGGATTGAATCAACTGGTATAAATACAGTTGTAACAAGACAGAAACACTCAGAACTTAGAACAGAATCAAGAAGACAGAACCTACACGGAGCCTAGAGACAGAAGAACTTCGCTGGAGAGAGCATGCCAGAGGATCCTGGAGAGGGACTGGCCTCGGAGCCTAGAGACAGAGCCTAGCGGGAGAACATGGCAAGGGATCCTGGACTGAACCTGACTGCAGAAATTGGCAAGAGAACCTGACTAGAACCTGGTGACTGAACCTGACTGGAGGACCTGTACAGAACCTGGCTGGAGATCCTAAGCAGAACCTCTCTGGAGATCGAGACCAGAACTTCGCTGGAGATCCAGAACAGAACTTTGCTGGAGATCCTGGCTAGAGATCCTGGCTAGGCTGCTGATCAACTGAACGCTGTCTCCGTGTCATTCCTTCTTCGCTGACTCCGTCCACACCTTTGGGGAACCCCTGGACCTGCTGGGGTTGGACCCCGGCAGTGAGGGGCAAATAGAGGAATTTCAGACACAAGGTAGAGTATGGAATAGAGTAGATACCTGTTCATGTTAAAGATAGACCTTCAGAGGACTTTTGTCCAGGAAGATCTGAAAAACTATTTTAGTCACTCCAGCCTCCCAGGCCTGAAGGTAACTGGTGGGAGTAGGGGCTGGTGTGCCTCAACCCCGCCTGTTAATGGAGTTCCTGTCAAGCATGCATGCTATAGTTGATACTGAATGCAGGTTTGTCTCTCTGCCACTCAAAAGCCAATACTTAGGAAATAGAGTCTGATGAAAAGAAAGCAGATTTATTCAAGAGCCAGCAGGCTGAGAAGATGGGGGACTCTAGTCTCAAAAACCATCTACATCTCAGTGCAGGCAGGGGTTGTTATGAGGGGATTTTTATGGAAGGAAGAGTGAAGGAAAACGGAGGGAGTTGTAGGCTCTGCTGTGGGTGCTATGTGCAAGACAGCAGTCTGCTCCAAAAACCAAACCATCTCTGAGATGGTCAAGTGATGGTGTGGTTTTCCTCAAAGGTGAGCATATCTCCTGGAGCTGAAATGCCTAAAGCAGTGGTTCTCAACCTTCCTAATGCCGCGACCCTTTAATACAGTTCCTCATGCTGTGGTGACCCCAACCATAAAATTATTTTCGTTGCTACTTCATAACTGTAATTTTGCTACTGTTATGACTTGTAATTTCAATATCTGATATGCAGGATGTATTTAGGCGACCCCTGTGAAAGGGTGGTTCGACCCCCAAAAGGGGTCGCGACCCACAGGTTGAGAACCACTGGAAAGGCTTAAATCTGTTTCCTTGGAGGTTAGTTCCTAGAAACCTTTAAGCCAACAGACTGTTTATCAGTAGCTACATGTGAATTTACAAGTTATTTGTGGAGTCAATGTTAAAAGAATGGTGGGGCGTTTATATAATGTCCTCCAAGCAGCCTCAGAGCAAATACTCCAGTGATTTATGATGTTTGTTATTATTGATAGATGTTGTCTTATTTTTTTGTAACATATATCTTTATTGATTACAGAGAGGAAGGGAGAGGGAGAGGGATAGAAACATCAGTGATGAGAGAGAATCACTGATCGGCTGCCTCCTGCACGCCCCACACTGGGGATCGAGCCTGCAACCCGGGCATGTGCCCTGACCGGGAATGGAACCGTGACCTCCTGGTTCATAGGTCGACGCTCAACCACTGAGCCACGCCGGCCGGGCTTATCTATTTTTAATTGGAACTTGTTTTCTGGCCACAATGCCAGTTGTATTTTATTTATTTTATTTTCTAAAGCTCTGCTAGAAGTTCCATCTGTTGTAAGCCAATTCCTTGGTCAGACCTGGCAAGAGACCTTCAGGGCTCTTTGTCTTCAAGGAGCAATAGGGATGTCAGAGCTCATCTTAGAATCCCCGTCCCCCCCCACCGCCCACCACCTTTTTTTTTTTTTTTTCCTATGACAGTTTCAGGAAATAAGAACAATTTATCCCTGACAGTGTTATAAACACTATCTTCTGATTTAGGCACTACTTTCCCTCACATCATTGGGATCCAGACATGCTCTGCATAACAGCCTGACTTTGGGAGGGCCCAGGCTTACCAACTGCTACCCCTGGAAGAGGAAGAGCCAGAGGGTGAGCAGATTGTGTCTTTTCAAAAAAAAAAAAAAAAATTAGGGATGGCAAGGATGCTGGAAGACAAAGGGGGAAGCATTTGATAGGTCATCTGTCAGTAGGCCTTGATAGAGGCTGGTGGGAGAACAATGGCAAACCACTTCAAAGTGAACAATGCCATGCTGAGTGTGTGCCAGTTTAATGGAGCAAAAAGAAAGAAGACGTGTCAGCTCTTAAACACATTTATTAAGGGGTGTCTTTTTAACCCCTTGGTTTTTCCCCACTATTTTTCTCTCCTGAATGGGTGGGGGAAATGAATGAGTCCATCAAAGCAGGAGGGAGGTGTAAGGTTGCCAACTTTCTGGAAAGTCAAGCAAGGATATTTGCATTAATTAAATATTTATTGTTGGATTAGAGGTTGTATAGAGAATGAAAAACAGGTAAAATTCTTGATGCTATCAAGGAATCTCACATTTGAGTAGACCACCTCCCCAATCCCTTTTGCTTTAACTTCCAATTATATCCCACATAAAGCAGAATCAAATGCTTAATTTGAAATTTAGGAGACTAAAAACTGAGATTTCTAATTATAAGCTATGATTTATTGATAGGAGTTAAAGAACAAAAAGGGGCTTTTTTCATATCTATATTTTTGTGATAACTAGAAAAGAGAAAAGCAGAAGAAAAGTTAAGTGTTGTTAGTTCACAAAATGATCTCTCATCTTGAAAGTGTCTGATGCTATGAATTTAGAGATGAAAGAATAAATAACAAAATGAAATAAGAACATCAGACTTCATGAAATTTCATGTGAGTTTAGAGCACTAAGCTACTCAGCCTTAAATTCTGTCTTTGACAGTCAGGCAGAATATGGCCTTTTCTCTGTGATTTCTCAAAAAATGGTAGATTTGATTAAAACTATTATCACCAATATCTGATCAGTTGCCACAGATTCTTACTGAAGGCTTATTTTTCTGTTAGTTAAGGACAGTTTATCTTTCTACTGCCAGTTGGTTTGGTTCAAATAAGATGTAGAGCTGACAAATTAGTTTGTGCTCAGCTCTTGTCTCTTCAACTTGATATAAGTGCCTTGTGATCATGCCCCATGTCTCACCTCCTCCAGATTGAGGAGTACATGGTACATAAGCTGGCTTTTTCTTTACTCATTTATTTGTGAATATTTGTTAAGTTCGTACTGTGCCAGGCATAGTTCTTGATGCTGACCATTCAACAGAAAACAGAACAGCTAAAACTCCCACCTCCATAGACTTATTATTCTAGACAGGGTCATAGTTAATATCAAATAAACCCAGAAGATAACATTAAGTGTTGACAGTGCTTTGAAGGAAACGAAGTATGATACAGGAATGTGAGTGGTGGGTGTTCTTTAGGTCTGGTGATCAGGGAGGGACTCGGGAAATAAGTTGGGAGACAATGAAATGAGATGATGGAACTATCTGCCCAGATGTCTTTGGGAAGAGTGTTATGGGGAAAGTGTGCTTGGTGTGTTCTTCCAACATCAAGGAGCCAGACTAATTGAGTGTAAAGACTAGAGTGAGGGCAGTAGCAGAGGCTAAGTCTTGCAAAGTTTCTTAGATCCTGATAAAAAAACAAAACTTCAGGTTCATTGGCTGACAAGATGACACAGCCACTTTTGTCCATTATCATCCTTTACATTTTAGAAACTATTTAGGGCTGATTTCAAGTCAACTATATTTTCAAGTAAAATAGCTCAGCCCTTCATTCTTTAGAATGTTAATGTAATTGATTTCGAGCCGCAAACCTTTCTAGGGCCAGGGAGTATAGCACATGTGGGGATATAGTACCAGAATAAGGCGACCAGTGTCCTCTCTGGAGATGAAGACTGACTTAAGTGATGAGTTCTAAATGAAATCAGGGTATATCTAAATAGAACACTGTTTCCTCTATTATGTTCAAATCATCCTATATAATAAAAGGCTAATATGCAAATTGACCAAATGGCAGAACAACAGGCCACTATGATGCATACTGACCACCAGGGGGCAGACGCTCAATGCAGGAGCTGCCCTGGTGTTCAGTGCTCTCCCACAAGGGGAGTGCCGCTCAGCCAGAAGCCAGGCTCATGGATGGCAAGTGCTGCAGCGATGGCAGGAGCCTCTCTCACCTCTGCGGTAGGCAGACATCCCCAAGGGGTCCTGGACTGCAAGAGGGTGCAGGCCAGGTTGAGGTACTCTTCCCGCCCTCCCCCCGCCCCCCTGCTCCCAGTGCATAAATGTCATTCACAGGGCCTTTAGTTTAAGTATAAAATTCAAGTAAAATCCTTGTTGGAAAACCATTAATGATTCATCATTATGCCTCTTTTTTGTACATTTGAATAGTACACCAAATGTATGTGTATATAATTCTAAAGCTAGCAGGCTGTAGATTACTGTCTTCTCTGTAAACATTACACTAGAATGCACCTATTATGTTTTGAATCTCTATGTAAAATACTGTCACTTTTGCTGAGAAATATTTTGTTTTCATCCAAAGCTTCCTCAACAGCATTTTTGATATTATTTATATTTTCCCTCTCATGTTGTCCACGGGAACAGTGATGACATATTGTGACAGAGCTTATATTTATCATTAGCTTAGTGACCTCTGCTGGGAAGCTTAAGATAATGGTTCCTAAATTCAAAGTTGGGGTTTCAGCAACATAGATGTTTGGGCCTCAAATATGACTTGCTCATAATCCAGGACAATCGATTTTGTAAATAGATCGCCATGTGCATCACAGGAAGCTGATCCTTCCCTGGAAGGGAATCGCCCTGGTCATAGGACTGAGCGTGTGACCAGTTCTCCAACTGACATGTTTGGAATTAGCACATTCTTCCTGGCTGTCTGCCTCTGTTCCTTCACGTTGTCAGTTCTGTTTTATGCTATTTGCCAAGGGGCACACCCTGAAATCTTTCCAAGATGCTTGGACAAAAAGTCAAAAGGCACAGATGATGTCATTGTCCACCAGAATCCTTTTCCCCCTTCACAATAGCATTAGTCAGTCACAATATTCAATATCGTATGCCAACATTTTACCATCACATTTGAAGCACTGAACTCTTGAAAAGGGAGTCAACATCCCACAGAGCAGAGGCCTTATGGTCTTATTTTCATGAATATTTAAAGAGCCAGGTGCTCTTTTGTCCAAGGGTAAGCTTTTATTCATGTGCAGTTTTTTAGATCCTATCTATCTCCATCCCAGACCATGTTGTCATAACAAATCAGTTTTGATAAACTAGTATGAATAGTTGTGTGAAGGAAGAAAGCAGTAATACTGCAGCTATGTTTCTGCTTCAGGATAACAAAGGATAAGTACAGGCTATTGACATTAAAAGATCTGTGACTCGTTAAAATGGACCTAAGCATATTTAATAGTAACATTTAAAATGACTATTTCTGTGAAATCATTTTATTAAAATGTGATATGTGAGTGTATACACTTTAATTTTAGGCTAGCACCACAATATATCAATAGGTAAAGTCTCCGTTAACTAGAATCCAACTCTGACTCTTTCAACTAACTCTGCAGTAAGTGGTCTTTCTCTATGTACTCCAATTTTTGTGAGAAGTGGGTCCAGGGGGAGAGATGGAACAAAATGATATAAGCACAGTCACTTTATCTCCCTCCCTCTGTTTTTCCTGCCTTCCTTAATTTTTACCTTTTTGCCCTAGCTTTGAAGAAGGACTTTGATTCAATAACAATTCTACTTAATGTAGTATATTCTGGGTCTGGATACATAATAAGACCTTGCTACTTAGTGTGGGCAATGTGCAGAAATCCCCTCCTTTGAGTGAAGAATATCTTTTAATTTTTAATCTCTTGGAAGGATGTAATG
This sequence comes from Myotis daubentonii, assembly GCF_963259705.1. Taxonomy (NCBI): domain Eukaryota; kingdom Metazoa; phylum Chordata; class Mammalia; order Chiroptera; family Vespertilionidae; genus Myotis; species Myotis daubentonii. The sequence continues at coordinate 87,436,306 of NC_081847.1, forward strand.
ACATTTTGTTATACAATAAACATCTCTCCAATTTTTAAACTGAACTCCAGACTTCATTGGGATGTCACGAGTTTGTTCATTCATGTCCTCTCTCTGGTTAAACTCAGAGTGCACATGGCCTTTAGTTGCCGTGCCACTTTAGTCATCTCTAGTCAGGACTAGTTCCTCACTCTTTTCTTCTTTTTCATGACCTCAATGATTTTGAGGAGCTGCACAGCAAATAACTAGTTAAGTCATGGTCTTTGATGAATTTCCTGTAGTTTAGGACTGTCTGATGTTTATCTCATGTTTAGACAGATGTGATGTTTTCATAACATCAGGAAGAATATCAAAGAGATGAAGTGTCCTTCCTGTAACATCATTTTGAGAGGTAAATGGATCCACAAGACTTGTCACTGGTGATGTTAACCTTCATTACTTGGATTAGGGAGTACTTGCCAAGTTTCTCCATTGTTAGGTTGCTAGTTTTCTCTTCACACACACAACTTTTTGGAAGTGAGTCACTTAATCTAGCTCATCCTGTTGGAAACATAGGACATGCAGCCCGATGGGGTAGGAAGGAGTGCATGAATAAAAGCAATAGCTAATCACTGCTAATCTTTCAGTAAAGACTGAAGACATGAAAGAGGAAATGTTGTCCTCCTGAACATGGATACACCACATGGGGCAAACTCTTCTACCTTGAGTTATTAATCTTATTCCCAGCTGGTGGTGTCTCCACTAGGCTCTGGGCTCCACAGCTGAGGACTGAGCTCAGCTGCAATGACAGTGGCTGGGCTGGCTGGGCATCTCTCTCCTATGGGCTTTCACAGTGCAGCCATGGGTGTCTCCAGTGCACGAACTTAGCTGTATCATGCTTGCTGATGTACCATTTGCCAAAGCAAATTCTATCCAAGTCCAGAATTGATTCAAGGGAATGAGTAGCCAGAGGTGGGAATGCTAGAGAAGCCTTCATGTGACAATATACCCAGCTGCACAGCAAATATCTAGTTGAGAGTAGAAAACAAGTAAATTCTACTTCAGTACCATCTCCATTGTAGCATATTGAAGCCAAGAAATGTATTTTCTTCTTCTATTTTATTTTCTAAAGCAAGAAATCCAACTCATAGTTTAGATTTTTCAGTAACCAAGATTGACATAGAAAGAGCTTTCTGTTTAATCTTTTAGATAATTAGCATATTTGGCGAACCATATTCTTTCCTTTGAGTTATTGAAGAGGTAACAGAGGACTGGAACAGGAATCAGTCCGCCTGGGTACCATATCTAGTTTTAACTATGTACGTGGGTAACCTTCAGCAATTTATTTACCCAAGGATGTTCATCGGCCTTTAAAGATGATTCAACTCTAGAAAACTGGGTAATACGTTCTTTATTTTTAATTCATATCTTTATCAACTTTTATTATTTAGCAGGATGAGCTAGGTACATAAGTCTCTAGATCCAAGATAGAATGGTTAACAGAGGAGTCTAGATTGGTGGTTACCAATAGGGGGCCTCTTGTCAGAGGCAGAAATGGATTCAAATACTGGCTTCTATCACCAGCAGACTTTGCAGTCTCAGGTTTAACCACTCTGTGTTTGTCTGTGTGTGGTTATAGTTACAGGTACCTCATGGAGGTTGAGAGGATTAAATTAAATAAGATAAATTACTGGGTAAGGAATCCATCATATGATAAGTGCTTTATAAATGGTGTTTACTGCTATTTTAGGATAACCACTATTGATAGTAATAGCAAATCGGACAAATACATACTTTATCCCATAGCACGATCGACTGTATTCTCTACTAATCTGTAAATGATTTGTGCCCATAGTGTCTGAGCAAGTTTTACAAACCAGACCTCGCTCCCAGGAGAGAGTTTTATTGGGATATTTTAAGTTCATTTTACAGTTGACTAAACAGACGCCAGGACAAGTGTTGGTTCTGTGGTGGGCACCCAGAGACAGAGTGAAGTTAGATATGACCAGGGTCCCGTCCAAAGTTAATGTTAGACCTAGTGGCAGATGGGTTTTTAGCTTTTCCTTCCTTTTTCCAGGCTTTGGTTTCTTTTGGGAGCTGTTGAGCCTTAGTTCACGCAGCTCAGGGCGTGGAGAGGGACCTGTTTTTCTCACTCAACAGGCTCTTCCCAGAGGTTGATTTCCTCCTGCCTTGAATTGAAATCATTTGGGGGTTATCAATTTTATTTTCTTAACTAGATTATAGATGCCTTGTGGGGGGAGGAAACATTTTTCATATCTTTGTTTTTTTCCCAAGTACTTACTACAGAAACATGAGCACAATACATCCCCTAGTTCAGCAGTTCTCAACCTGTGGGTCACGACCCCTTTGGGGGTCAAACGACCCTTTCACAGGGGTCGCCTAAGACCATCGGAAAGCACATATATAATTACATATTGTTTTTGTGATTAATCACTATGCTTTAATTATGTTCAATTTGTAACAATGAAATTGGGGGTCACTACATGAGGAACTGTATTAAAGGATCACGACATTAGGAAGGTTGAGAACCACTGCTCTAGTTAGTTTCTTACTGTAACTCAAAGAGCTCTGAGAAATCGTGACATTGAACAGCAAATAATTCAGCCAACATTCTGTGATAGGCATGACATCATGGATTGAATTTATGAGATAGGTTTTAATGCTTATCTGTTAACACCAGGGTTTTAAATTTCTGGCTTTGAATAAATTCTTTAATCACAATTATTGCCCATCCTTTTATCCAGAGGGCATATATTAGTATCACTAGAGCTCATCGGGCAATGCTAAAACTCTTTGTCCTATAATTATGGGAAAGTAAATGTGCATACATTAAATAAGAATCTAAAGACTTAAATATTCAAGTGCCTGTTCTTCAGCCTCTGCTGAGGCTCACGGGACTTGGAAGAGTTTTCATGGGCTGCACAGCAAGAAGAATTATTGTAGCTGACTCTATGCTGCATTGTTTTGCCATCCTTGCTTCTATTACTGTTCCTATTATTGTTGCTACTGTCATCATCATCATCATCATCATCATCATCATCATCATCATCTTGATTCGACTCATAAAAACATCTATCCTGCCAGTTTTGACAAACTGAATTCATCTGTCACTGGTAAAGAAGGAAGAAATGCCTTTCTTTGGAGATGAAACCTTTGGCAACTTATAAGACTAGATGGCCGAGTGAAATGTCTGTGACAGATTCATTCTCTCTTTCTCTCTCTCACTTTGCTTTCTGACAAAATGGAAAAAGGAAAAAAAAAAGTCTCTATCTCCAGATACTGCCGCACTCTGTTGTTTTTGATTTTCCACATGAAAGGATTCTATTTAAGCACAGGAGGGTCTAGGAATACTGGATTCGTGTTGAGCAGGTGTATTAATACTTTTGCTCCTACAACTGCTAGCCTGATCAACTGCAATTATTTCTGTAAACACCGTACCCAGGATCCTGAAAACAAGCTAAATCAAATGCTTTTTTAAAGTGAAGGCTAAGGCTAAATACAGAACAAACAAAAGGAAGGTACTTAGTGGATGCATTACCTTCTCCTGTGAGTGAGTATAAACTACTCAGATGGGCATGAAAGGGTAGCAGGGGTGGAGATCCCGTGTCTTCGTTGAATGGACTGTGTTCTTGATTATTCTCATCAGCGTTTGCCCTTTCGACTGACATCAGAAACTGCACACTCCCTCCCTGAGTCCCAACATGCCCGGGGCTGCCGGAATCTGTGCGACAGCATGAAGATTAACCTCAAGAAACACACAAAAGGCAGAAAACAAATAGCACCGCTGCCATCTTATTGGCTGGCATCCTCCTGGGATGATCTATAATCATTTCTCCAGCTTCGAAGTCAGCCTGGCGGTCTTTGGAGTAGGACTGAAGCCCCCAAGCCCTGTGGGTTTCGTCTCTTCTATTGTTTATAGGAGTTCATTCATTTTGCCATTAATTTTAATAGAGACACGAGGTTTGCTTTCTGTGTTGCTGGTTTTAAATTTTGGAGAAAATAGATCAGAACAATGAAACGAGAACCAATTCTGGCTCCTAAGATTTATTTTCAGGTCAGCAGTGTTAAATTTCTTCCCACTCAACATGTAAGAGGCTTTAAAAAAAACAAATCATTGTCCTTTAAAAAGAAAACCACATGTGCTGAAGCATCAGTGTGAAAGGATGTTAGAAGAGAATCATTATCGTCTCTGTGTGTTTACAAAGAACACACATGAATACATACACACGCAGTCAGAAAAGTAGTTCTTTAAGAATTCCGTGCCACGAAAGATTTAATTAACCTTTTCACTAGGAAACCGATTCTGCTCGCTGCCTTCATTATTTCTTCTTTCAGCTTCCACCCCATGGCTCTCACACTTTATTCCTTGCCTCTTCTATTATCCCCCCTCTCCTTTGGCCCATTCTTTCATCAATGATTCTATTGTTACATCTGCCAGCTGGTCGGGGGGTCTCTTCTTCCTCACCACGTCAGGCAGTCAGACAGCAACCACCTTTCTTCCTTACTTTAGCTTTTGTCATTATCTGTTTTATTGCATCCTCTTTTCCTTTTCCATTTTTAATTAGGGGGTGTGGGGACCTGTATTGACCCCAGGAGTATAAACTCAGTGGAAAAGTTTGACAGTCTGCAATAAAGCTTGGAAATATTGTTCTTACCGGGCATGACCATTTGTCTTAAGTGAATGTTATTTTTGGAAATAAAACCAAAGGCAATCTCTAAAATACATTCATTTAATGGTGATAGGAAGGGGTTTTTAATTATAATTATCAACCTAATTTTACTATTATACTTTTGTGAGGTTTTTTGTTGTTGTTTTCGTTTGTTTTTTTTTTTAATTTTTCTTTCTATGCTTTTGTTTTAAGTTTTATATGTTAAAACAGACCCAGGAACACAGGAAGTATGGTCTTCAGCAAGCACTGAGGAAGATATTTAAATTATATGCAAATCAGCATTGCATGTTTGATAGTGTGCTCATTCTCAAGAAAACTTTTCAAAGCTAGTTTTTGTTGTTGATGATGATGTATAGCTGCTTTCCCCACTGCGTTTCCTCCTATCTGTTGTTAAAAGAGAGTAAGGGTGTATATTCATAGAGCCCCCCTGCTCCTAATGCCTTAGACATGTAGGTTGCTAGGTAACAGAATACTAAGAGGGAAGCAGGGCCCATGGTGTGTATCTCTGATCTAGCAGAAATGCAGAAAACTCCACAGGAGAGAAGTCCTCTGCATTTCCTTGCATTTTTGCTGAGACAGAATTATTGTATGACAAAGTACCACTTAGCCTTAAGTACCACCCACCCTTAGTCTCTTTGCTCCCTCAGGAAAGGGTCACAGCAGTTATACTCACATCATCCCCATGGACCAACACAATGCTTTGCACATAGTACAAACCTGGTAAATGTTGAATGAATGAGTGAGTGGACTTGCTGATCATATCATTTAGGTAGCTGCCTTCCCTGATTTTATTATATAGGTGACTGAACTCATATTCCCTGTCTTTGAGGTTCCTAAAAAAAAATCTTGGCTTAGTACACTACCCTTCCTAAGTCTACCATATATATTCTACCATGAATCTGAGTCTACCAAATACAATCTATAGTCCTAATATATATAGCTTGAGGAATAGCCCCGTTAGATGACTATGGATAGTTAAAACACAGAGAAAGGTATTACTGGTTAATTCTAACATTGACCCAACAGTGCCTGAAATCCTCGCAGAGTCTACTAATAAATTACTTTGGGATGGGGATTGATATTTACTAATTACTTACTTTATGTCAAACTTCGTATTATCCCCTGAACCTACATAATCACACTTAATTTCTACACAATACTATAACTAAGATTCTATTATCATCATTTTACAATGAAGGAGACTGATGTCTAGAAAGTTAAATGGTGTTTTCAAGTTCAAAGGCAGCAAGTAGCAGAACTGATTGTCAACACCAGTCAGTTTGACATTATAGCCATTTTTCTACCATTATCCTCACTCCTCTACCCTCTAGCCTTTACTATCTGAATCCGGAAAACTAATCTTTATATATCAAATATGTTCAGAGTCCAGATATACCAATTGATTTCCAGGATATCAGGGAGATAATGGTCCATTGAAAACACGAAAGTATCTTAAGAATATCTATCTCTTTGATTGACACCAATGGAATTCTTTCTTCTCCATAGGGATGGCATTAGGCAAAATGTTTCAGAAGTGGAAAAAGTATTCTCCATGTATTTATCTATGTATCTACTTATTTGTTTGTTTGTTTATGGATAAGTCATGCTTTGCTATCTCCAAAGCAGGAAGACTTTCTCATTGGTCCCCTTTGTTAGCATACATCAAATATTGAAAAGTTGCTGCTAATTCCGACTTTGTTTTGGGGCTGGAACAGGTGGTTGCGTAGTGGGTGAGTTAGAATAAAGCCTTCTTTTTAGTCATCTCGTTCAGCCGTCTGATGAGTGGACAATTGGAGGAGACTGTTCTATTCACAACAGAAGGGAGGGCTAAGTGGCTCTTTTTGGTAGCTTCTAACACACAAATGTAACTTTCATGGTGTTTGAATGGTGTCCTTCCCTTCCTAAGAAGACCCCGTAATTATGCTGCTTTAAATATCTCAAGCCTAATTTTGTCTCACTTTAATTTAGAGGGTTAATAAATGCTTTCAATTTGGTTTATGTTAGAAGCTTTGAGAATCTACTAAGTTAATTTCCACTAAAAGCATTTGACTTTGTGAAAGCCACTCCAAACTCACCATTACTAACTACGCAAATGGAGAGGGCAATCTGCTAATGGGGTTGCATTTGTAGCAGTCTACGGACTGCCTAACGTTACCCAATTTACCAAGGCACTTCTGAATATGAACCGGTTAATGGGAAACATCAATGGATTGTAATTCCATATAACACATCGCCCACTTAGACATAAGTAAATAGGAACATCATATCAAAGTGACATTCCCTCTATAGGCCAGTTACTGGTGACACAAAAGTGAGCAAGACAACAGCAACAACAAAATCCTGCTACGATGAAACATAATCAAGTGGGAGAAACAAACATTGGATGCAAATTCATTCCGTGCTTAACAAGAAGACATGGGGTAGGAGGAATCCGCAACATTCAAGGAATATGAAGGAAGGTAGAGGGAGAACCAAGAGCAGGAGGGCATGCTGTGAGGGAATCAGGAGGCAGCTAGGTCATGCAGGGCTTTGCTTTGGTCTCTCAGTGGTTCTCAACCTTCCCACTGCTGTGACCCTTTAATACAGTTCCTCATGTTGTGGTGACCCCCAACCATAAAATTATTTTTGTTGCTACTTCATAACTGTCATTTTGCTACTGTTATGAATCGTAATGTAAATATCTGATATGCTCTATGTGTTTTCCGATGGTCACGACCACAGGTTGAGAACCGCTGGTAGATGTTTGCTGTTTGTGCTCTCCACCCCCAAATCCGTATGTAGAAAGCATAATACTCAATAAAATGGTATTAGGAGGTATGGTCTGGGGGAGATGCCTAGGTCATGAGGGTGGAGCTCTCATAATGGGATTAGTGCTCTTTTAACAGAGACCCCACAGAACTCCCCAGCCCCCTTTCATCATGTGATGACACAGCCTAAGATCAACAGTCTACAATCTGGAAGACAAACCTCACCAGAACCTGACCATGTTGGCACTCTGATCTCAGACTCCCAGCCTATAGAACTGTAGAAAGACATTTCTACTTTTTATAAGCACCCAGTCCATGGTATTCTGTTAGAGGAGCCCAGACAAGGACAGAATGTATCTATTTGCAATGAGTACTATTCTGGAAATAAAGAAGTGAACAAAATTGATGAATCCCTGAAAAGACAGGTAATTAACAATGAAACCCATAAACATAGAATATGCCAGAGGGTTAAGTGTTATGAAGAAAGCTAAAGCAGGTGATAGGGATAGAAAGTGACTGGATAGAAGGGTTACTGGTTTAGAGAGAGTAGTCAGGAGGGTAGGTTGACATTTGAATAGAGATCTAAAGAAAGTAGACTATATTAAGATCTTAGTCTGTCTTTTGAAGAGCAAGTATTATGTCACTGAAGGGTTTTAAGTAGAGAGATGACATGATCAGAGCGTCATTCTAAAGGATCGACCTGGCTGTAGAGGACACAAAAGATGAGAATAGGAAAGAGTAGAAGCAGGGGACCCGTAAGGGAATAACTGCAGTTGGCGAGAAGATGATGGTGGTTCAGACCATGTAGGCATAGGGGAGGTGGCTGAAGCTGGACGGTTTTCATCGTCGGAGCTGGCTCTTAATCCCACATGGTTCTAAGTTGACAGTGCTGGTTTTGAAAGTTATGAACTAAGAATAAGAAGAAATGATTTCAAGTCCTTAATCTGTTTCACCTTGAGCTATATTTCTGCTTTATACCCTCTTTATGCTTTTGTGAAGAACAGATATATAAAAAAGACAAACTATGGAAAGTACTGTATCATACGCAGGGTAAGCAGTTGTTATTCTATAGTGGGTGGTTGAACAATATGATTACTGTTTTCCAGTTTACAGGATATGCAGCTTTTTATTCTTCTGAGTTTCTGGAGTGAACACATAAGTAATACAAAGAAGCCCATCATATTTATTTTATATATATTGCAATTTAGGTAGCATGTGCATATGATTTCATATTGGTTGACGTTGAAGTCAACTGCTGTCTATATTTCAATAATTTCTAAACCATGGCCTATGTTCAAATCTAAGTTTAGAAATCGAGCTAAGTTTTTGGATCCACTCCCAGGTATCAGGCTGCCGAGTCTGTTCAGACCCTCCAAGAGAACAGTGCATCTCCACATGTCAAGGCCCCTTCAGTTTAGAATCCTAGTACCATCCCTTTGTCTACTCTGTGTCAGGAACTAGCAAGAGTCTTGTCTTATGAATATTTATGTAATATATGCACACCAACTTTGGTGAGAAAAACAACCAACAGAATTCTTATATGTATAGTAAATAAATTCATTTGAATAAAACTGGACTGTTTACTTAGATGTTAATAATCTAATTTTCAGCTTGATATGAAGCATATGTGGTTCTCATCTATACCCCATTGTTTGGCTTCTAGGCGGGGTCACGCCACTGAGGTGTTGATTTTAATGGCACTCAAAATAAGTAAATAAATAAAATCCCATTTATTTGTTTGCTTTGTCAATAGATGTTCTTCTCACTGCCTCTGCCTATTCATTAACAACCATTTTGGACAGGTAGGTTCATTAGTTTTGCAGTGAGGTTATGGTCTATGGATATCTGACCTTTGTTGATTATTTTGTGGCCAAATGAAATAAAGCATATGCATTGAAGCAGTGATTAAGATCTGAGCTTAGTGAGTTTGATGGAATCACAACCAGCAATTTGAAAATGTGACTGAATTCTTCCCACAATTAAAATCTTTCATTATGCTACTTCAAAGCTAATTTCTTTCTTGTTTTGCTGAATAGTTGCTTCCATTAATCTCACTCTAGGTAATGATGGTAATGATACAATTATATGTAATCATTGCCTGAATTCCATGTGCAACGCATCAGTCCCTTTGTGTGGTGATTGTACCGCGCTCTACAATCTTCGTATTTGGAAGGTTTCCATCATGTCGTGCCAAGATCAGATTCAAAAGTCTCTGACACTTTGCATAACATCAGTCAAGAAGGGTGTTCCAACTGTCCCTGGTAATGATTGGACAGACTCATCCATCTGGCAGGTGCCAGTTGAAGCTCAGGGTGAAGGGAAGGCATGAGGCAGGCTAAGCAGGGCTTGCTGTGTTCATAGTTTCCAAAGCGCTTAACATATTCAGGGGGGAAAATTAGAACAAGAACTTTGAAAAGGCCTTCAGTTGTGCAGGTGGCTAATCTGCTTAAACTACTAATGATACAAATCATAATCTCCGTTAATTTATTGTCTTTGTGCAAAGCGAATATTGATTTCAAAAATTTTAAATCTGCTTTCCTGGCATTTGCAGCTATAACCTTTTCCTCAAAGTGCTAATAGGTAGATGTGTGATTCCAATTACTTTTTTTTTGCTATGTAGATGCAAACTTGCTTATGTTCTGAAGATAGACTTTGTCCCAACACTTGCTTGTTCAATTTAATTTAGGACAATATTATTTGTATGTTCTGACACAATATAATGGAATATGTCCATATCTTCAAAGGGTTAACTAATGAAATATGCAGGTGGCTACCAGGGATTAGCTTACTATTTGTTATTCCATGCTTACATTTTTTTAAAAAAATATATTTTATTGATTTTTTACAGAGAGGAAGGGAGAGAGATAGAGAGTCAGAAACATCGATGAGAGAGAAACATCGATCAGCTGCCTCCTGCACATCTCCTATTGGGGATATGCCCGCAACCCAGGTACATGCCCCTGACCGGAATCGAACCTGGGACCCCTCAGCCCGCAGGCCGACGCTCCATCCACTGAGCCAAACAGGCTTCGGCCATGCTTACATTTTTTACCTTGCCTTTCTTTTATTCATCTCTCTTTCTCAGGATAAGGACCAGGTGTTTCTTGGCCTACAATAAATATTTACCATTGATAATTTTGCCCTGACCTATTAATTTGATTAATTGGTAATTTTTTTGAAGGTCAGTGTCAAGATGATGTGGTGAGTGGGATGACAGTCACTTTAAACACAAATCTAAAATGAGCTTTTGATTCATTCTCTTTAGCCACTCTAAACAGATCTCCCTAGTTCTGAAACAAACGTTTGACCTCTTATTATCAGCTAGCTAATTAGCATGGACTGGTTTTAAAGATATATTAGGTTTCACCTAACCAAAATGGGAAAGATGTGAATTTCCCTCTCAAATTTAACCTTCCTGATTCCTACTCATATATGTAAACAGACACCTCAATCTACCAGGGGATAAAACAAAACAAATCATAAAAGCTGTCCTGTTTCCTCTCTTTTCTCCATCTCCCCATCCCAGATATTGGCAAGTCCTAGAAGGTCGACAGCCAAAACATACACTGCACCTGTTCCCACTTACTTTTTAAAAAATATATGTTTTTATTGATTTCAGAGAGGAAGGGAAAAGGAGAGAGAGATAGAAACATCAATGATGAGAGAGAATCATTGATTAGCTGCCTCCTGCATGCCCCCTATGGGGGATTGAGCCCACAACGCTGGCATGTGCCCTTGATTGGAATTGAACCTGGGACCATTCAGTCTGCAGGCCGATGCTCTATCCACTGAGCCAAACCAGCTAGGGCCTGTTCCCTTTTCTGTTCTCTACCACCACCTTCTCCACACCACTGTCATCTCTCCCCTGGACTACTGAAATAATCCTGTAACTGGCATCTTTGACTCCACCTTTTCTTTATAATCTATTTACACTAATCTTTAAAACCATAATTTATATTGTGCCCTTTCCTGCTGTAAGCTGGGAATAAAACCCAAACGTGTCAAACTGTCGTTTAAGGATGATCTACCCAGTCTTACTTCTCTAGCCCATCTTGCCCCACTCTCCCCATTTTTCACTCTTCTCCAGCCCCACTGTTCTTGTTTAGATGTCCTTTTATGAACACTTGGAAGATGTTTTTACATTAGGGCCTTCACATTTTCTGTTTCCCCTGTCTGGGAAGCCCTTCTCCTAGATCAGTGGTCAGCAAACTCATTAGTCAACAGAGCCAAATATCAACAGTACAACAATTGAAATTTCTTTTGAGAGCCAAATTTTTTAAACTTAAACTATATAGGTAGGTACATTGTTATTAACTTAACTAGGGTACTCCTAAGCTGGCCTTTGCTAAAACATCCTCAATCTGATTGAGGTACATTTGCTGAGGTTGACCCCTTCCAACTCTCCCATCCACACTCGTCTTGTATACTTGTTTCATCTATCTCCTTTTGTTCATCCTCTCTATATGTCCAAACCATCTCAACATACCTTTCTCAATCCTCGACACTTCATCTTCTTTCACTCCACAACGCTCCCTAAAATTAACTTAATAAACTTTACTTAAACTTTTAAGTCAACTTCGCATGTAAGTGTGCGCCTGCACGTGGTATTTTGTGGAAGAGTCACACTCAAGGGGCCAAAGAGCCGCATGTGGCTCGCGAGCCAAGGTTTGCTGACCACTGTCCTAGATTATCAGAGGCCTTTCCTGATCTCAAGTAACCTTCTGTCATACCACCTTATGTTAATTTTCTGCAGAGTTTTCATATTTTTCTTGATAGATGTCTTTCTTTTGATCTGCTTCTGGATGAGGGCTGGTCACCAGAAAGACCAATCCATGGTTGGAAGCTTGGAATTTTCAGCCCCTATTTCCATTTTCCAGAGAGGGCAGAGGGGCTAGAAATGGAGTTAATAATCCATAATGCCCATGTGATGAAGCACTCATAAATATCCCAAAAGTACGGGGTCCAGAGAGCTTCCAGAGTTGATGAATGCATAGAGATGAGGCTCAGAGATAGCATGGAAGTTCTGTGCCCCTTTCTAGATACCTTGTCCTATGTATTTCCATCTGGCTGTTCCTGTGTTATGCCCCTTATAATAAGCTGGTAATCTAGTTACGTAAACTTCTCCTGCGTTCTGTGAGCCAGTTTAGCAAATTAACTGATCCTGAAGAATTGAGTCATGGGAATCTATGATACAAAGCTAGTCAGTGAGAAGCACAGGTAACATCCTGGACTATGATCGGTGTCTGAAGAGTGTGGTGGGGAGAGGGTCAGTATTGTTAGACTGAGCCTTTAGCCTGTGAAGTCTGGTTCTCTGAACAGGTAGATAGTTTCAGAATTGAGTTAAACTATAGATCTCCACATGATCGTGGCCAGAATTGTCGGATGTAAAGTGTTCTGCGTGAGTAATAAAGGAGAGACACCTAGGAGGTGTGAATTTTCCCAAATAGATGTTTAGAATGGAGATAATGTGACCTCTGCTTTGTCCACCAACATTTTCAAAAACAGTGTTCAAAACCCAGAAATACCCAGTTAAGATCCCCAAGAAGAATCCTATCAGAATCCATGAGATCTAGAGCCGATTAGATCAACAGATTATCACCACAGGACAACCTTTGTTCTTTCCTGTCAATTGTACAAGTTACTTGAGTAGAACGAGTAAGTTCAGCATGATCCATGAATTCCTTGGCACATTATTTGAAGACTGTCCTGAGTCTAGCTGGGTAAATTTAAGGGGATTGCATAAAAATCAACCACTGCTTGAGGCCGAGTTCCTAGCTCTAAGCTTCCCCACTGAGAACTTCCCTTGATCATGTTTCTGCCAATCGTCCAGTCCTCCGTAATTTCTCACTAAGAGAAGAAGAGTTTGGACTAACCTGTGGAATCTGACTCCATGCCATTCTTATCAGACCCAGTACATGGATCATCTTGCCTCTCTGTGTAATTTTCTTCCAAGTTTCTTTCTAGTGGTGGTTCTACTCATCCGCTCCACCACCATCTTCCTTTATTCATCTTAGTCTCTAGACTGTAATTAAATTGGAACTCATGCCTGCTGACGCTCAGCCCAACAACTTTTCACTTTAAAACTCTTCTAAAAATTGGTTCTAAAATATACTTTGAATCAGTTTTATTTGCGCAAGAAATACGGAGACAGCTTGACTTTCTCTCTGGATATTAAATAAATAGTTTTAAAATATATGGATTTTTTTCAAATGAGTTTAGGCAACATATATACATACAAGTTAGAAATACTTATTTTTGTTGTTGTTATTAATCCTAACCTGAGGGTATTTTTCCATTGTTTTTTTTTTTGTTTGTTTGTTTTTTTTTTTTTTTTTTTTTTAGAGAGCGTGAAAGGGAGGGGAAGAGATACAAAGAGAGAAACATTAATTGGTTGCTTCTCTCAGGCACCCCAACCAGGACCAGGGTATGAGCCTGCAATTAAGGTACATGCCCTTGACTGGAATCAAACCCAGGACCCTCCAGTCCACAGGCCGATGCTCTGTCCACTGAGACAAAACCAGCTAAGGCTTAGAAACACATCTTAAGATAACTTCTCAATACTATTTCTCAAAACCAAAAGTAGTTCTAAAATTCAAAGCCAAATATTATTATTAATGTGTTTTGTGAGAATTGGCAATACAATTAAAATCTATATGGCTTTAGAAATCTACAGGCATTGTGGATGGGGAACAGAGGTCCAATGTTGAAACAATGTGACTGTTCAAATAAAGACTAGACTGGCAATCCAGAATAACAATGGATTACTGCAGTCAAAGAAAAATGATAAGCAAAGACTTCAGAGAACAATGCTTTTATTTTCATGGTTCTTCAGTTGTCTTTGACCATTCTTTTTTCCCCTCAGCTTTTCTGCTTTGTAAGTGTCTGTGACTCAAGGCTGTTTTATGATCTACTGAAATCTGAGGAAACTGTGGGTCTAAATTGCCCACTATTTCCTGAGTGCATTGTCATATTTGCTCATCCATGGGACCTTTGTTTAATAAAGAAGTGTTTGAAAATGTCAGTAATTTTGTTTGTTTGTTTGTTTGTTTGTTTTGGTGTGCTGAGTAATTAACAATAGATTTTCTTCCTTGAGTCAATATAGCTTCAATATTTCCTAAAGAAATTATAAAATGAGTAGTAGTGGTGTAGGCACAGCTACGTCCTGGGCCAGCTGGTTTAGGTACATCATTGTAGTCTTCCCAATAGCTCTGAAAAGCAAATATTAATATCCTCATTATATGAATGAGAAAATGGAAGCTTGCAGTATTACAATTTTCCATACAGTAATGTTAGAATTTCACTTAGCCACATCTGTGTGACTCTCCAATCTTCCTAAGACCTTAGGCTCTTCTAGGTAATCTAGCTAAAGGAATGCTGCAAATAATAGTTAGCTGCTTTGCATAGTTTTGGAAAATATGAAATATTTAACATTCCCATTGCTCAGCTTCCACACTAAGCAATAGTAACCTATTAATCTCTTCAATAAGTCCTAAGTACAGAAAAGATTAAGACATTGTGCATTTATTTTGATTAAAATAATTTATGTAAATTTTAATTCAAATTGGACTCAGCTTTAGGCACCTAGAATATTAATTCAGAAGCTATTATTCAGATTCCAATGCACAGAGTTTTGGTCAAGGACGTGGAAGCAAACACTTTATCTTTATTAGCCATCCATTGGCAAGCATTGGGGGGAGCCTGAATGGTAAGGAGATCGCCATCTATTACAGCAATATGACTAAATCACTTGGAGAAATTTGGAAAAGAAGCAAGGTAGTTTATAATTAAGTGCTAATTTTCTATAGAAATTAAAGGAAGCAGAAGTTTATTGAAAGCACAGGGTTGCCCTAGCTGTTTTGCTCAGTGATCAGAGCGTCAGCCTGCAGACTCTCTCTAAAAATCAATGGGGGAAAAATATCCTCTGGTGAGGATTAAAAATAACAAAAAAGCACAGGCTCATTGAAAATTTTATGGAGGGTATTCCATGTTGGATAGCCTTCAAAAATGTGGAGAAGCTTTGGGTAAACAGAGAAACATGTCTTGTGAAGTAGTGAATGAGGTTAGATATATTGTATCAGATTCCAGAGACTGCTTGCAGTGTATGTTGCTTGTCCTCTTATAAACTGAGGAAGGCAGGACGTTTTTGCCTCTTCCTCACCTTCTATCTCAAGCACAGTGCCCGGCATGCTTTAGGGTCATAATAAATGCAGCGCGGCTCTTCACTGTAAGAGTCAAAGGAGCCTGGGTTTGGTGTAGTAGGAAATGGAAATGGAAAATATAAATTAGGAAATATAAAAGCCAATTGCTATCTTATTTCAGTTAACATGCACTGAAGATTTTATTGGTGTCACTTTGCTAAAAAGATTCTGTTAATTTTGGGTGAAAGTCCATTCAATCGCTTATGTGTACATAATAGTGGAGGTGAGGGTAGACCACACAGTGATTGAATAATTCATTTTGCGTTAGGCTTCTTTATTGTATATCATCATTTCTGAGTTAATCAAGGGTTAATGATTGGTTTGCATTTGCATTCCTGAGCATACTTTAGCAAAAGAGAAGTCAAGTATGTGTTGACTGGAAGAAGAAGAAAAAGCCCAGAGAGGAAAGTAAATTAAAGATAAACATGACAAATCCCTTCCATCAGCCAGCTATAGGTAGCCAGCCTCCAAGGTGACTACCTCTCTGCCTCCTGGCATTCACTCTCTTGTATAGGTCTATCCTGTTGAGTATGAGCTAGACCTTATGGCTCTAACGAGTCAAATAAAACAAAAATGATAGTGTGTGACTTGGAGATTAGTTCATGAAAAGAAGTGTGTGCTCTTTCCCCACCCTCTCATACACACACACACACACACACACACACACACACAGTCTCTGGCATCACTCATTGTGAGGGACCCCAGATGCCAAGTTGTAAGCGGCTTTGAAGATAGGCCCATATGGCAAGAAACTGAGGCTCCCTGCCAATGGCCATGCGAGTGAGCTAGGGAAAAGACCGTCTATCTCAGTCAGGCCTTTAGATAACTACAGCCCCAACTGACTCTTGACTGAAGCCTCATGAGAAAGCCTGAGCCAGAAACACTGGGCCCAGCCACGCTCAGAGTCCTGACTCTGGGAAAATGTGGGAGAAGGTACAGATTAACTCAACCAGCATGTGAAAGGCATTGAATGCTGTGGGATATAGAGATAAGGCATTGGTTCCTGACCTTAAAGTCTCAACAGCTGAGTGCAGAGAATTACACATACTGTACAAATACCCACCAAGTGAGGCAGTAGGCAAGAGGGAGCAGAAATGGCTTCATGGCAGAGGGGACATTGGAGTTGGGTTTTGTTTGGAGAGTGTGCTTCATGCATGTGAGGATGATGAGATTTTGCATGAACTCTTCTACTTTGTGGTGACATTGACAAAATTGCAGAAATGGATCCTAGAAATTGAAAAAAAAATCAAGTTAATAGTTATAAGAACAATACTAAAACTACACTTCTCTTTTGATTTTAACAGTATTCCATATATAGTAATTCATTTGATCCTTCAAGAACCAAGTGATATGGGCAGAGCTGTCATTATTGTACCCATTTTTTCAGTAGGAAAACTGAGGTTCTTAGGGGCTCAGTATTATGTACAAGGTCAAATGGGTAGTTAAGCGGCAGAGATAAAGCTCAGGCTCTTTGAAAACAAGTACAGCATATACATCGATGTATACAATTAATTCAGTCAATAACGCCATGAGAAAGGGTCAGAGGGACATCAGATCACCTCTATAGAAGTGTAAAGAGAAGAGACAAGTGTGGTGTGAATGGTGGGTTGGTCGGAAAGCCTGGCAGGTGTCTCCCAGAGGCTCCTCAGGGAGTTGAGCATACCAGTGCGGGAAGTTAGGAGCTCAGCTCTGGGAGCTGCACATTTGACTAAGCGCAAAGGCAGGGTTATCTCTCAAGTGGATATTGGCATTAGCAAATTGCAGACAGGTCTATTAATTTGTAATGAGAAATGTCACTACCATGCACCTGAGAATATTCTGTTGGCAAAACTAGCCCATTCAGTCCCTGTAGGCAGGCATTCAAGGACGCTTTCTGATGCCCTTGCTCTTAGGATGAAGAGAGTTGACTAAGTGAGCTTAGGCTTGGGGTGGGCAGGGATATTGAAGCACTGTTTTTGTCTTTAAAGATCACCTTGCCAGCGCCCTGGTCAAGATTCACTCATCCAAAAATAGAAATATACTTCCACAATTCTGTATTCGTTTTTGAGGGCTGGCTTTACAAAGTACCACAAACTAAGTGGCTTAAAAAAACAAACAAAAAACAGAAATTTGCCCTGGCTGGTGTGAGTCAGTTGGTTTGAATGTCATCCCATGCACCAAAAGGTGGTGGGTTTGATTCCCGTTCAGAGCACATACTTAGGTTGTAGGTTCAATCCCCAATGATTAATCTCTCTCTCTCTCTCTCTCTCTCTCTCTCTCTCTCTCTCTCTCTCTCTCTCTCTCCTCTCCCTCTCCCTCTCCCTCTCCCTCTCCCTCTCCCTCTCCCTCTCTCCCTCCCTCCCTCCCTCCCTCCCTCCCTCCCTCCTTCTCTCCCTCTCTCCTCTCCCTCTTCCTCTTCTCCTGTCCCTCTTCTCTCTCCCTTTCTCTCTCTCTCTCTCTCTCTCTCTCTCTCTCTCTCTCTCTCTCTCTCTCTCTCTCTCTCTCAAAAATCAATAGAAGTACACCCTTGGGTGAGGATTAAAAACAAAACAAATCTGTCAGTGTTGAGAAACTATCACAGACCAGTGGAGACTGAGGAGGCATGACAACGAAATGCAATGTGAGACCCCCAGTTGGGTTCTGAGGTAGAAAAGGATATTAGTGTAAAAACTAGTGAACTCCAAATAAAATATGGAGTTTAATTAGAAGTTTTAAAAAGAAAGAATTGGGCCAGATGATTCAGTCCTTTCTCGCTATAGAAATTTTTAGTGTTTTAGGAGGAAGGTTAACTATGGAGATGCTTTAGAGGAGGTGTTGAAATTAAGGTCTCAGTGTTCTTTTTTTTTTTTTTTTTACTCTTTTCTATTTTTAAAATGCTTCTTCCTACATATGTTCTTTCCATTCTTAAAAAGAGAGAAAGTTGCAGTAGGCTTTGCTCTAGATAGGGACCATGTGGCCACACAGAACAAGAATGAGAGACGGCAGAACTGAGTAAAGGGATCAGAACTCAGTGGATCTCAGGAGACTCGCCTTCTAGTCCTGACAGTCTAGGCATGGGGCATTGGGCAAGTCACATTTCTATGCCTCAATTTCTTTGTCTACAAACTGAGAAATTCTATTGGAAAATATCTAAATTTCTAATTATAACAGTACATAATGCTACTAGCTCTCTATATCTACAAGTGGTAGAAGTCTGAGGAGTAGTGTAATTTCTGGGGCAGATACTTGTTCTTTCACACACCACAGTGACACCTGCTGGCGGACTCACAGGCTTTCCCCCTGGGTTGATTCCCTTGGAACAGCAGGTCCTCTGTGAGCCAAGAACCATGTAGCCTGAGTTGGGGCATCAGCTGTAAACCTTGATAAAGCAGGGTGAAAAGAATGATTTCTGCTGGTCTCTCTCTTGCCTCCTCTTCTTTCAGACATTACCGATCATAGTTCTGACACTGCCAAAAATTAACTGTGGCATCTTAAGCAAATTACTTAACCTCCATGAGCCTCAATTTCTTCAGCTACAAAATGGAGATTAAAAATAACCACTTTGCATCGCTTTTATGAGAATGAATTGAGCAAATTCAGTTCCAAGGCGGCAGTTTGTTATATGATTCCTTATTTAAGTGGATCATTGTTTGAACTTTTCTAGCCTTTTGATGCTCATCAAGTATTCGATGACAGTAGTCTGTTCATGTCAGATGGTAGAGAAAGTCAAATAGAATCGCCCTGCTCCTGCCTTTGAGAAAACCCTGAATTACACCAAGAGGATAGGTTTAATTTTCCTAATATGAACTTAAAAGATTTGGGGAGACGATTTTAAAGCAGTAGTTTGCTGCATGTGATTTATGATTCTATTCCTAAATCAGAATATATCCATGTTTATACTCATAAATCAGAACGTACCAGTGTCTAGTGGTTTTTCTCCTGGGGGTGCCTAGGCGGTGGAGGAGGAGCACGGGAGTGGGGATAGTCAGCATTCGATGAGTCTTAGTGGAAGATTGATAACTTGGGAATATTTTCAACATGTGGATTTGTGTTTAATAGGTTTTCAACAAAGGCTCTTCTCCAGCCCACACTTTACACTGGCACGTGCTCTTATTTTATCGTAAATGAGGTTTTCAGTGTTCAGTCCCTCAATTCTTCCCTCCGTGCATCTGCCCCCTTCTTTGTGGCCATGGGAAGAGAGGGATCAGCGGCAGGAGGCCCCTGGGATTCCGGCTTCTGGCAGAGCAACTGGTCTCAGGAGGGATCTGGCCCCATTTACATACTTTAAAAGTACATATTTTGAAATGAGGTTGGAAATAGGATGATTTCCCTAGAATTCAGGAGTCAGAAAGTATTCCCTTGAAACTCTTAACGGACTATGCCTTTGATAGACTGGGTTTTACAGATGCCGTGTAATATTTTGGAGTTCTTTGATTTACTCTTTCTTGTGACACTCGCCGGGTCATTTGATCTCAGTAGGCATTATTGTGCCCTCACATAGGAGGGAACTGAGCCACAGAGAGTGTAATTTGCCCGTTAGTGACAGAGACAAGAGACCTCTAGGCTCCTTCAACCCCTAGGTAGGTAACTCACCCCAACCCCCGCATGACCATATCATTGTCAGATAGGAAATCGAAAGCCATTATTATTAGAATAATCAACCATTTTTGCTACTATGGTAACCTTCCTGGTTGTGAGTGTCTTTATATTATCTTCTTTTACTCAGAAGTCTTCATTCCTAAGTTTATAAATTGGTATTTAGATGTCCTTCAGGATAAGGATCTTAAGAAATACAGGCATACCTTATTTCATTGTGCTTCATAGATGTTGCTTGCTTCCTTTCTTTTTCTTTCTTTCTTTCTTTCTTTCTTTCTTTCTTTCTTTCTTTCTTTCTTTCTTTCTTTCTTTCTTTCCTTCCTTCCTTCCTTCCTTCCTTCCTTCCTTCCTTCCTTCCTTCCTTCCTTCCTTCCTTCCTTCCTTCTTTCTTTCTTTTACAAACTGAAGGCAAGACCCTCCCCCAGTAAAAAGTTTACAACTCACTTTATTGCAATGGTTTGGAACCCAACCTGAAATGTCTCCAGGTCATAAATACTTTATATATTTCTAAGTTGAGATATTCTGACTTTACCAAATATTTTGTTAAGGTCAAAAAATCATGTAATTAATTAAGAATCTCTATTCTTTTAATATATATATATATATTTTATTGATTTCAGAAAGGAAGGGAGAGGGGGAGAGAGAGAGAGAGAGAGAGAGAGAGAGAGAGAGAGAGAGAGAGAGAGAGAGAGAGAGAGAAGCATCAATGATGAGAGAGAATCATTGATCGGCTGCCTCATTCATGCCCCACACTGGGAACTGAACCCACAACCTGGGCATGTACCCTGACCAGGAATCGAACTATGACCTCCTGGTTCAAGGTTAAAAATGCTCAACCACTGAGTTATGCTGGCTAGGCAGAACCTCTATTCTTAATTCAATGAAACCCAGATTCTGTGGACTTCCAACACTCTTTTTGGGCTGATGAAAACTGCCTTTTTAATGTGGCCTTACTTATCCTAATTCCTATCTTAGAGGTTAACTCTCAGTCCTAACTGTGCAGCAGACTCCTGGCCCCAGTCCACACTTACAGAATGGGAAGTTACAGAAGCTAAAGTTTCAAGTGGCTCAAGTATTTCCAATGCAGCGAACCCATGAGTTAGCATTAGTGGGCCCTGACAGTCGCATGCGATCTGCTTTATTCAAATATGGCTTTCATCTGCTGGCCCTCATACCTGATATCATCATTCTGCCTGATCCTACCTCAGAAATAAATGCTACTTTATTTCAGGAGCCAGGTCCAATGCCCTGTCATTCTTGCAGCTTTGGCTAATTCTTTCCATTGCAAATAAGTCTTCCTACTTGACCCCCTTGGAATACATGTGGGCTTCTGTTTAGCTCTAGAATTCAGTGGTTCTCAACCTTCCTAATGCCGTGATCCTTTAACACAGTTCCTCATGTTGTGGTGACCCCCAACCATAAAATTATTTTCGTTGCTACTTCATAACTGTAATTTTGCTACTATTATGAATCGTAATGTAAATATCTGAATGCTACATGTGTTTTCTGATGGCCACGACCCACAGGTTGAGAACCGCTGCTAGATGCTTGGGGGTCTTGTCCCTCATGAGAGATGACGCAGGCTCAGTCCCAATACCACAGAGCACACAGTGCTCACTGAGTCATGAGTCTATTGGATGAGTAGCTTCAGAGCAGAGACAGGTGTTATTTTATGCTGGAGCTGAAACAGTGTTGTTTGGGTCTTTCTATTTCACCATTGGCTCTGAGGTGGGGATTAACTCATGGATTCCATTTACCTCTCTTACTTGGCTCCAGAAGCCCAGTTCAGCTGTGCTACCAGCTGACAGCCTAGGTTTTTTGTTATTTATTGGGGTAACATTGGTTATCTACATTATGTAAATTTCAGGTGTATAACATCATAATTCAACTTCTGTATCCTCTATTGCGTGCTCACCACCCACAGTCTAGTTTCCTTCCATTACCATACATTTGACTCCCTTTACCCACCTCATCCTCCCCATACACCCTTCCTCTCTGGTAACCACCATCCTGTTATCTGTATCTGTGGGCTAGTTTTTATTTGTTTTGTTTGTTATTTGTTACTTTTTGTTTTATATTCCACAGTCTGGTTTTGATTGAAGAGGAGAAGTGAAGGGAGAGGAATAGACCATACATATTAAGGAATTCTCTGGGCAATTGTCTTGTTTAGATTAAATAGATGAATAGTAAAACAGAAAGGGTCCAATGTCCCTGTATAATCTACATTTTTGTTCTTTATTAGATATGTGTATATAATTTTTGAAGACCATATTTATTAATTTCTGATAATTATTTTAAGTTATACATGTAAATATCCTTTAGTTTGTGTATTATCAAGATACTGCATTTTTGTTTTATATTTATTTGAAGCTTTTATCCAAAAGTCCTTCCATGTCGCCACCAATATATTCATTCTGTGTTCAGAATAAGGGTTTTGACTACAGGGTTTAAAAGTATTTAGTGTTATAAGTGCACTGTTCAATAAGGAAATTGCAGATGCCATCCTACTAAACATAAAATTGAATATGAAATATAATAGTTGATCCAAGAGATTTCATTGAAGAACATCTGTGTAAACCTTCTGGAAGACATTTGTGGAACTATGATTAAGAATCTATTTTAGATGTAACAGGCACCTTCTTATATTTTATTATACTTTTCTTCCTTATAATTAAAGAGTATCATCTGCTCTTTGTTTTGAGTTTAATTTGAATTCACACTCTTGCAATAAGATTGCCTACCTTACATAGCTCCGTGAAATTAAATCTAATTTTGGAAGAAAGATAGAAATGAAGGTCTAGGTACCACTCATAAACTTTAAAAAGGACTGGGTTGAATTGAGTGTCTTGTGCTCTGCCACTATGTTCTACCAAGCAATTAATCCAATGAAATCCTTAGAAAGTAATAAAGTGATTAGAAATCAAGGCCAAAGATCAGCTGAGAGGTAGGAGGCACTATATCTGAGCAGCAACAAACCATGAGTGACCTTATCATAGCTCTGGTATAAGCATACAGTCTTCTCAAAACACAAAACAAGAGAGAATATTTACAATTTTTTCTTGAGCTAGAATTTTAGCACAGTTCTCCCCAAATCCCAAGGACAATTAGACATTTGAAAAATACCTATTTAGGGAATCAGTACATTTCCTTACTCCCTAAAGTTAACCAAATTATTCAAAATCCTTCAGCCTAGGTATAATAGTCCACTTTTTAACAATGTGAAATACCTTCAATGTTCAAAAACCCCTGACATTTGTACTTGATTCATTAATGCTGAGCTTTTCAGAAATTGTTAGCTCTTTCATTATTTTATTTTAATATATATATATATATTTTTATTTCAGAGAGATAGGGAGAGAGAGAGAGAGAGAGAGAGAGAGAGATCCATGATGAGAGAGAATAATTAATTGACTGCCTCCTGTACACCCTACATTGGGGACTGAGTCCACAACCTGAGTATGTGCCCTCATGGGGAATTGAACCATGACCTTCCGGTTCATAGGTCTATGCTCAACCACTGAGCCATGCCAGTTCGACTTCTCTTTCATTCTTTAACTTTGGAAAGTACATTAATTTATTTCTGCCTCATTAAAGAATGTATCAGCATCAGAGCTGACCTATAGCAAGAAAGAATATCCATTGGGGAGGAGAAATACGTGAGATTTTTCCACTTTTCTTTTTTTGAATTTAATGAGGGCCCCAACTTTCTCTTGAGTACCTTGGTTATCAGATGATGGTCTACAAAGTTGGCCCTTTTTTCCAATTCCACTGGCAGCCCTTCTCCCTCTTGTTTTACCATCGTCCCAGGGTTCTTAAAAATATAGAGTATCCACTACATGAAAGGTGAAGGTCTTTAAAAGGGACTCTTCCAGAACATAGGAATAGAGTGGCATGACCATCCTTAGGACCTCTACCAAAGTCATGTGGAGTTTGTTACATGTGCTTGGGTAAATGAATGAATAAATAACTAAATGAATGGATGTTCTTTCCTATGGATCAACTATAAAAGGGAAATAAGTTCACAAAATTAGGACATAGTGTTTAGTGAAATTGTCTGTGTGTATATAAAATGAGGAAATGTCAGTTTTAAAACTCAATGAAGAGGGCAGGCTGCGAGATTTATAGGCAAACTTCATAGCTGTGAGTCTCAGAGCTCTTAGAGTATAAGCTGTCTAGAGCCATCCTGGAGACCTACCCCTGAACCAGCTGAGCAGCCACCAGGCTAGGAGTGGCTTCCTGCTGGGGGATCATATATGGAAATCCCATGTGTCCGGGGAGCTCTGCTCAGTAATTTTCTCTGAGACAGCTGACGATCAGGATCCTACCCTTCTCTTACCCGTGGTTTGACTGTGATGGCAGCAGTGCTGACAAGTCAGGTGTTATCACTATAATTATCCCAGCCCCTTTAGGAGAAAGAACTGGAAAATAATTGTTACTCCTGCTTAGATATTTTTGATCATTCATAAATCCACTAATCAAAATGTCAGTGGTTTAGGGAAAATGACAAATGAAATATAGCTTTTTTTGTTGGTGGTGAATTCCTCTAACTCTGTGAGCAGACACAATGGCGCATATTTGGTGGTGTCTGAGAGATAAAGTTTGGCATCCTTGAGTCTGAGGCAGTGCAAAAGTTTCATAAGTTTTAAAATTTTTCTATTTGGTATCATGATTTGATTGAGATATTATTACTTTTTTCTCTGACTTGGAATTCACCAGATAAATTCTAGTCCCATATCCCCAGTTGTGTCTTATTTTTTTTTTTTGGAACTGCTTTATTGAGATATAATTCACATACCATACAAGTCACCCATTTCACATATACAGTTCAGTGTTTTTTAGTATATTCACAGAGTTGTTAATTCTGTTCCTTGAAGTGTCTCTATCACTTCAGATAAATTTGAGAGTTTCCTCATGTGTAAATTAAGTGTGGAGAAATCTATTTTTCAGTTTTCCTTTTAGTGATAAGTCTATAATTTTAAGCCTTACAGTAATATGTTTATGCAAAAAAACCTCATCAGATATAGTGAGTATTCTGTAAGTTACTGTTTCCCGTTATTCTCTTTCTGATATACACATATACGCACATATACATTTCTTCCCTCTATAGTTTCCAAATCAAAGTTTTCGTTATTCTTCATCCAGTTTATGTCTCACCTTCTTTACTTTCTACCTGAAAATTTTCCCCACTGGCCTCTGCTGCATTTTTTTTCTATCATGTACAAAGATTGTCTCATAGATATGGGCTGTCTAATATAGTTTGATAGGAATATATTTTTCCCATGAGCAAGAGTATGAACTTGACTATTTCTATCCTACACATCACTTTCTACCCAATCTCAATGAGTAGTTGTTGAGTCTCTCATATAAAATTACTGAGAAATACAGTTGGTGTCTTAAGACATAGATGAATTCTTCCTGTGCCAACTGCCAGAGTCAGCTTATGAAAGCTCAAAGATTCTGAAAATGGAAGCACTTTAGGAGTTGTGATCGCAGCTGTGCCCCATAAAGTACAGGCATGGTGACCCTGAGTAGTACATAATATTGATTGACCAGCATTGCAGGTGCATAATTATATATTGCTCCGATGGGATTTAATAAATAACCTGTACACATCTCTTTATAACAAAGATATTGTCATGGTAAAGTTCGTTGGGCATGGTGTGTTGTATCTATGATAGCCTCTGATCAATGCCTAGCATTGTTCTGGAGATTTTCTAGTTAAGCAACATATGGCGACTTCTGATAAGGACTTATCTCGATGGTGGAAATCCATTTTTCAATACAATCATGTACATCTGTATTGTATTTAAAAATCTTTCCAAGTGTTTTCACCTTGACTTTGCTAATATAGTTAGCAGTTTCTTTTTTATTATTTTTTTTAATTTAACAGAATCTAGTGCTTCTTACTGATGCCAGAGCTACAGTAGCCTCACTACCTGAAATGTTACCTGTTCTGAAAGTGCAGAGCAAATAACAACTCAGAAAATGGTTGGGTTTCTATTAGCTGTGCTAAAAGGCCATCGCCCTGAGCTTCTTGCTCTTGCTTCTCAAGGGGACAACTTCCAGCACACAGGAGTACACACATAAGCTGTGCAGGTGGCCTCCCTCCACCCCACTAAACAATAGCAGAAACATGTAGATGCCACTGCAGTGAACTGTGGTAACACAATGTGTGAGGAAGCACATTTTCCCTCTTCACACCAGGTTACATGTTTTCACTCAGGCAGGAGGAGAAGCGAAGAATCCTTACCGAATGTTGCCGAGACTACAGGCTTTACACCTCTCGATTTCCATGTGATGAAACACTGCGCCTTCCGAGTGGCTGCTTCTCATGCTTCTAGTCCCCATATGCCAGGAGGCACAGCATGATTGCATAATCCTTATTCTTCTCGGATCTTTATTATTTCTTGCCGATCTCAACTTTTCCAGCTCAATCCATCGCCCTTTCTTTGATGTTCCTACCACATTTCTTTTTTTTAAAAAAAAATATATTTTATTGATTTTTTACAGAGAGGAAGGGAGAGGGATGGAGAGTTAGAAACATCGATGAGAGAGAAACATCGACCAGCTGCCTCCTGCACACCCCCCACTGGGTATGTGCCTGCAACCAAGGTACATGCCCTTGGCCGGAATCGAACCTGGGACCTTTCAGTCCGCGGGCTGATGCTCTAGTCAAACCGGTTAGGGCCCTACCACATTTCTTATTGTTTAGTCCCCTCTTATAATGCTAATATTCTATGATCCTATAAAAGTAGGTCTAGCCCTAGCCAGTTTGGCTCAGTGGATAGAGCGTCAGCCTGTGGGCTGAAGAGTCCCAGGTTCTAATTCCAGTCAAGAGCACATGCCTGGGTTGTGGGCTCTATCCCCAGTGGGGTGCATGCAGGAGGCAGCTGATCAAGGATTCTCTCTAATCATTGATGTTTCTATCTCTCTCCCTGCCCCTTCCTCTCTGAAATCAGTAACAATTTTTTTTAAAAAGTAGGTCTAAAGTATTTCACAGGCAAGAGAGAGTTTTATAACTATAATGTGATATCATTTCAAGTTTCTGTCAAGTCCACATGAACCCTCACCCTTGTGCATGACAAAATTCAAATGTAATTATTATTTGTCACCTTAACAATGAAGAAACATTTTATTTTTTACATAACGCAGTTCATTATCTGCTCTGTGCCCTTATAACATGGATAGCCCATTTGTAAAAAATATATATAATAACAGCTGACAATTTGTTTGCTTACAAATTGGGGTCCTGACATAACAAATGAATGTTGAGGCTTTCAACAACAGTCACAGTTATTTTTCTATAGTCGCTTTTTAAAGAAAATTATAGAGAGACCATTTCCAATTATACTTGGCATGTAAGAGAGGTCCTTCTCATGTCCCGGAAGTGCAGAAGTTATTCACTGAGGATGGCGATTGAGGCTTCTGCTCAGGAGCTGAGCTTCTTTGGAAGCACAGGAAGGTGCCGAGGCCAAGTGGGGAATGGAGTCACCCTGCTCTCTCTCCCTGCAAACAGCTCCCAGCCATCACCACCAGGGCTGGACCAGGGCCATGGGCGGTGCTGTGAAACAGGCTGCCCTCTGCCTTTCTTTGTCACACTAACATTCTTGTTCTTCAGGTCCTGAATTCCCCCAGGCACATGGCTTCTTGGTTTTACTCATGTCTTTTCACCCTTTGTGTCTGTTGCTGTAGGAGACATTGGGAATGCCTTTCCAATCTTCTTCATTTGTCTTTTTGTTGTTGTTGTGAGTTGGGGGATCGGTAGCAGCCTGGCCGTTCCCATTCTGGCCCTAATTTTTGACTAATCACGCCTCTAGTGTCTTTCATGCATCTCAATATGAAGCTTTGGGGCACTTGATTCCCAGGTGGTGACATTATCCTGGGCTTTGTATCCACAGCTGTGCCCCTGGCATCCTCTCCTAGGATCCCCATAAGTAATTATGCTATGCAAAGTGGGACTATAAAATGACGAGACGGGTTCCTACGCCATGCATAAATACTTGTCTCATTGCTTTCTCAGGAGGTTTCATATCTGCCCCTCTCTTAGGGGTAGGAGTGGACAGTTACCCGTTGCTCAGATGAAGATGGCTATCTTAATGTGAATTTTTATCCCTGAAAATTCCTGCTTTGCAAACCAGTTAATTAAAGTTGTCAGCGACCCCAAAATGGATTTCTGAGAAAATGAAGCAAGGATGCTAGAGAGCTAGAGGAGGGTTAGGAATTCTGATCCTTTTAAAATATGGCTTTGAGATTTTGTATTTGAAAGGCAGCTGACTTGGGTGGAAAGAATTCTTGCTGCTTGTGTGAAACTTGTTTCCATCACTGGACACAACAGTCCATGTGATGCTCATGCTGATGACATTCACACAGAAAGGGTGGAGTTTCTGTCAAATGTTTCTTGCTTATGTACATACTTGGTCTGGAAAACTCACTCTCAGAGAGTTTAAATAACTAGTCCCAGCTCACATACACTGGGACTAATGAAATCCCAGTACATTGCATAATCGTTATTTGAGATCTGTTCAGGTTCAAGGTCATGTTCGAATGTGGAGTGCTAGTCGTTGTCCAGAAAGACTGGTGGTCTAAGTCCCAAATCACCACCTAGTTAAAATGTGTTTAAAAAGTAATAATAGAAATTAGAATGGGTGGGGAAAGCAGAGTGGTGCCAACAAGAGAGAAATGGAGAGATCAAGGCATGTCCCAGGGGAAGGTTCTGCTCAGGGGAGTGCAGAGGCTCAGAGGCCCAGGGGTCAAGGCCAGTCCTGCAACAGGAAGGGAGCCGTCCTGGCTTCACTCTCACTGTGCCAGGCACAGTCACCTCCGCTCTCACCTTCAGTTTCATCCCAGGGGTGACCCCGCAGCACCAACTTTGACTCTCCCAGCACCAGATGTTTCTACAGAACACGCCCACCATGGTAACTTGATTTTAAACTCTGGTATCAGTCAGTTAAATATGTTCCCAAGATGAATACCGCCATTGAGTAACTGGACAACCCTTATCCAGCAAAACTGTTACACAATGAATGAAAAAATATTCAAACTCCATTAAAAAATGGTCAAATTGTATGTGGATTTTACTATTCACAGGAAAGAAACCCTATGAATGAATAATACATAGAGGCTTTTTCAATTCAGTGAATAAAAAAATTAATAAGATTTTTAATAGCAGTGAGATAGGTGTTTTTTTTTCTACTGTTGAAATAACAATTAAAGGGGAATAATGCATGTGTGCTCTTGAGAATGTAGTGGAGCACGCATTCTCGGATGCGGCTCGTGAGATTGTTGTTCCCTGGACAAGTTTCTGGAAATCAATTTGGCAATTTTATCAAAGGTCTTAAAAATGTTTGTTACCCTCAACCTTGATCCAGTATTTCTCACTGGAATCTATTTTAAGGAAATAATTAAAGATGTGAAATGATTTTATACATATATATACTGTTGCAGCTGCATTTTTAACAACAGTGAAAATTTGGGAGTAGTCTAGGTTGCCACCCATATGGAACTGGCTGATTAAAGAAGTATGCTATAATTATATGAGAGAATGTTATGTGCCTAAAATATCCTCAAAGTATTTTGTTGTACATGAGAATATACTTGTGATATAATGTTAAGTGGACAAATGTAACATAAAATCCATCATGTGCAGTGTGAACTTGAGAGAGAGAGAGAGAGAGAGAGAGAGAGAGAGAGAGAGAGAGAGAGAGAGAGAGAGAGATATCTCCACCAAAACACGCAGGGAACACACCAAGATTTTAAGTGTAGTCTTCTTGCTGCATGAGATTGTGATTTTAATTTTCTTCTTCATACTTTACTATGATTTTCCACATTTTCTCCCATGAACAAGTATTTGGTTGAGCACATGGAAAAATGAAGCTACTTTGGTGTGACCTTAGATATGACTTAGATATGCATTTTATTCCCAGGGGCACCTTTTCTCTCTCACCCCAATATCCTGGGGTGGAGGAGGGGGGGAGAGGATGCTGCCTGGGAATGAGGGTTTACAGAGGAGGGAAGCTTATCTCTAGGAGACGTTACGTGATTGGTTAGGAAATACTCTTTGGTCTCTAACAGAATCCCAATTACCAAATATTCTGCCAGTGAGCACATGGAAGCTAAAAGCTCGATTGTATTGCAGATGGAAAACTGCCCCGTCTAAAATACACACTCCCACCCCTGTGCCAGCCATCCTGTTCTGTGACCTTATATTAATTTATATAACCCAGCACTTCCAGATATGTTACAATCCTCTTTTCTTGGGGTTGTCTGTTTTCTCTCTTTAGACCGTGGGGCACAGAGGACCAATGCGTGTCTGTTTCCCTCTCTGCTCAATGCTGAGAGCATGACCCGACACACAGAAGGCTCTGGATAAACGTTTGTTGACTGGGAAATGAAATAACCGATTCGCTACAAATCTGTTGTAGGACTTGACCTCTAGTCTTTGAAGCTTAAACTGGACTCACCAAGACAGTTGGTGTCCCCTCAGACTTTAAACTGCCTGCAGGTTTAGAAGCTGGGAAGGAAGTGGAGGGCTCTAGGAATCAGAACTCCTTTGGTTTCGCTGCCTTTATTTAGAAGGTGACGGAGGTGCCCCGTCCCACCCACTGGAGGACACATGTGGGACCCCTTGTGGCATTGCCTGTGTCCCACTCAGGGCTGTTTGGTTTATACCTAGTTTGGGAAACACGGGCTTCTCTATGTGTCTGAGTTACTAAATACAAGCATGTTTTACATAGTTAAATGTCAGTGCGCCAGCAAGTCTTGCACACGCCTAGGAGGATCTTTAAGGCATCCAAGTCAAATAAAGTACTTTCCCACCTACTTAATTTTTTAAATGACCCTGTTAGATAACGGGATTTAGCATACTGTTACATATGTGCAATATAATATTTTATCTTATTGTTCTTCTATTTATTATCATTAGCAATCATTTGTTTAAAAAATGTCACTTTGATGCTGGCACTATATTAAATCATTTACACACATTCCCTACTCAGCCTTTATCATCACCCTAGGAAATAGAGGTCACCACCCCAACTTAAAGATGGAAAAAAGCGAGTTGTTATGATGCAGGTGGGCTGACCTCAAAGAAGGTATTACTCTACCCATGTTCCATGTAAGAATCCTGAAATACTCCATACACATCCTGTGTAGTCCACAAGTAGCCAGGGTTGGATCTGGGAGCAACAGTCCATAGGAAGTAATTGTCACAGTGAGGAGCTTCGTTTTCTGAAACACTCACACTGGCTCCCTTCATTTTCATACCCCAGCATTCCGGTGTTTCCAGGGTGCCTTCCATTCACATGTTATTTGATACCCTACTTGGTCTGCTTTAAACCTGGAGGCAAACTGCTTTGCAAAGGCAAAGGGGAGATCTGTGAGGAACCTTTAGTTTAGAAGGCTGGAGCGATGAAGTGCCGAGACTATGAAAGTTCCTCAGGTGTCACACTCTTGCCTGTGACGTTGTTACTGTCATCATCGTCATCATCATCATCAGGGAAGTGGTCACCCTCTGAAATGTATTTCCATGGCTGTTCTTGACTCATCCAACTCTCATTCTTTGTCCTGGAAGGGAAAACAGAGCTCACTCCATTCCATCTTTTTGACTTTTGAATTAATTTTCCTACTTGGTAGAGAGAGGCCCTTGGGGCATAACGCCATGTCTGTGCCTCGCCAGGAAGTTTCTGGAAGCTCTGTCAGCAGAGAGGCCGGGGCTGGTGGGAGTTGATGCTTAAGTCTTTGGGCTTCTCTGGGTCAGGTCTTTCCCCGGGGACGCCTTCTCTGTAACTTACCTGACTCAGATCCCATCAGAAACGAGGCAGGGGAAGGAGAATGCTTAGCTTCCACTTGCAGGGCCCACAAGGCTGGCTGTACAAAACAAGACTCAGGGCACGGGTTCAAAGCCAAGTGCCAGGGAGTCCAAGGAGCTCTGGAAAACCACGGAAACCAGCGACCTGTTCAAAACTGAACTTTCATTACCACAAGGAAGAGAGAACAGAAGGAAGAGCATCAAAAACCCCTAAAGCGCAGAGGACAAAACTTTAAGACACCGCCCTGGCCACCGGGGCAGCCCTGGGACCTTGGGTGCGGAATGGCCTGTTACTATCTTGAAGCATCATCTACAGCGGGAAGACAGGAAATACTCCCAGGGCAGCCCCAAGCACTTGATGGATCTTTCGCATTCAGCTTCCTGCAGAGAAGTGTTTAATTGCAACTGTGATTGAGATGAATATTTTTATTGTGTTCGGCCCAGAGCCAGGGAGAGAGGGCCCCTCCTCTGGCAAGTTTTGGATTTCAGGTTATTTTTCATCTCTTCACCATTATCAGTGGTGCTTTACTGTCATCATCATTATCATCAGAATGGAAGTGTTAAGCCTGTTAATTGCACGTGGCAGGGTGCTGAGTGCAATGCGAGCAGGCGCACGGTTCTCCTGGCCAGATGTGCATAATGAAGCACGCTCTACGCCAGCGCAGGCCGACACTGCAAGTTCACGCAGAAAGAAAACTTGAAAACAGTGACTTAGGTGAGCAGGTCATATGAGGATTGGACTGCTTGGCCTCTAGGACTGTGGGGACTTGTAGTCTGTTTAAATCCTACCTCTAAACACCACTATGTCCTGGCACAGTCCAAAGCACCTTATATGTGTCATACGTAACCCTTGCAATGGATGGACGTGGTAAATGAAATGCCATGATTGTTCCCAGCCCACTTACCAGATGGCAACACTGAGGACACACTACTGGTAAGAGGCAGAGCAGAGATGTGAAACCAACCTGTCCGAGCTCAGGGTCCAGGCAAGGGAGCACTCAAACCCCTCGGGGACCGCTGCCACGTTTCGTGGGAAACACACTTCTGGGAGAGACCTCAACCACGTTGCATTATTATCTTGACAATTTCAGGGAGCGTCACGTTTATAACTATATAAAACCCAGCTGAGCAGACAAAGCAAGAAGGGGAGCGAGCAAGGAAGAACACAGTTGATTTAGGGGAGTGAAGTTTTAAGATTAGCTCCATAACCTTTTGTGGAATATCGCAATGTCAGAAGCCTGTTTAGAAATGAAAGAGGGCTGTGTCCTGAACTGGAAGGGAAGTACCGTGTTGGGAAAAGGAATAGCACTATCTGGAGGGAGAGTGAGTGACTTAAGACTTTAATGGGTACGAGTCTCCTCTGAATTCTCATTTCTGAGTCTCCTGCTGCATTACCGGCTGCTGATTAGGCCCCAGTTATCCCATTAGAAGGACTCAATGATTCCATGTTACTTAAGGACTCTTTCCGAGTTGATACTGTGTTAATAATTCTATTCTCTTGCCCTTTCCTCCATACTTTCCCTATCTCATTCTCTGTCACAATTGCTCTCTCTTTTCATTTTTGTGGAGAGGGGGGGCAAAGATGGATAGGAGGGAGAAACACATCATTTAACCCCTTCTCCCTTCAGTTTCCACTTTCCCTTCTTAAGAATAAGGATTCTTTTTGGTGTGAGATCCTCTACTTCTTCATTTTGTTGGACATTTAGACCATGTGAATGGTGATACAAACCATTTCCATCACGGGGGATACTGTCATGGAACAGGGCTGCGTGCAGGCTCACTTTGGAGGCCATGGAAAGCCCCTGCAATCCTTGGCCACAATTACAACAGCCCTCCGCCATCGGGTTTGCTGTAGGCCAGTATGTTGGCTGTGCCGAGGTTCCGTGCCCTTTCCTGAAGTCTACATGTGCAACCCACTGCCCCGCCCAGCCACCCACTGGCTTTCTGTACTGATTCATGCTTGAGAGAGCTGCTTTTTCTGGCTCTGGAGACTGTAAGTGCAGGGGAAGGAGTTCTGGCTTCGGAGGCGGGTGATCTGGGTTTTCCCTGTAGCCCCGGGGATACACAGGTCTGGACCTGACCCATGGAAGTTTCCCTCCACTGCCTTTGCGTCCTCATCGGGGAAAAGGAAAGCAGGGCATAGCCATCTCACCATCCTTTCCCTCTCTGGGACTCCATGATCCCTGATTAGAACTAGAGACCAGGTGCTGGGCTGGGGCCTTCAGCTGCTCTCGGGTCACTGTTTACTGAGTCACCCCTCCGCAGGGGCCCTGGAGGCCGTGGCTCGCTTGCCCCATGCCCGCGGGCTGTGCCTGCCTGCTGCAGAGCCCTGACATCCCAGGAGGCCCCTCTTCTCCTCCCTCCTTTACATATGAAGCAAGCGATCTGTCATGCTGACAATCAGCTGCACCTGTGAACCCGGGCTTCCTCAGGCACCGCCATCTGATGCTGTCCTCCTGCTCACCTGTCATGCTGTGATGGACAGTGAGGGGGTGGGAGCGCTCCTGACATCACTGGCGGACAGGAAGGAAGCTCCTGAAGACATAATGGGACACAGCGGTGGCAGCTGCTCAGTGACACCTCTGTAGTCACACATGCGGCCGATGATGGAGGGTGGGAGTCTTGTGCTTGGCAAGGTCCTTTGTGTGCCGGATGGTGAAGATAAATAAGGACGATGCCCAATTAAGAGCCCCACACAATTGCCCTTGTCCATGCGGCTCCATGGCTGTCAGGAAAGGCTGCACCGGCAAGAGGGATGAGGACAGGATTTGGTATGGGCGATTCTGGCAAAGGTATCACCATGTCTTCTGTGCTTGCACAGTCCTCACAAAGACCATGTCCAAGCTCCCATCGTCCTCTTTACACGTGATGTGATGCTACTTCCTTCCGTTTCTCAGAGCGTTCTGTTATGTGAGTCAGAGGTGATCCTTTCTCCATCTCAAAGCTTCCTAACCTTTAAAGAAGGCATCAAGGTGTCAAAACCAGAGCAGAGAATGAGCCCACAGATGGGAATCTGAACACGATGACCAGTGACAGAGAACCAGAGTATGACACTTCTGTCCCCACCCCGCAGTGTGGGCTGCCTGTTCTGTGTCAAACCATAGAGATGAATCCTGTCCCTGGCGAGAACTGACCACAAGAGGGCCCCAGGGAGCAAACGTCAATGGAGCTTCAGAAGGTTGGCCAAGAGCTGTCCAGATTTGTAAACGGAATGAGCAAGGCTATTTCACAGCCTGGCGTGCAGCGGGCAATGCGATATTTAGTAGAACAGGGCCCATAAAGCTACATAAAGATGTTTTCTAGCTCCCATCTGTCAGCGGCGCAGGGTACGGGGCAGCTTTTATTTCAGCGACACTGTGAGACACAGGTCTCTCCTTACTTTTTCTGGTTTCAATTAAGAATTTCCACACCTTGTTTGTTCCAGAAAGGGAAGGCCCATCCACATCTGGGCTTCTGTAACCTCCAGCCCAGCAAGCAGGCAGCCACGATGCCCCCTCAGTGGCTTCAGCGAAAGCTCAGAAACCACAGACCGTGAAACTGCCACAGATGCAGGTGGTCGCCCAGGGAGTCATCGGAGCGGCCCCCCCGCTACACTCAGGTGTAATGGACAGCGACGCAATGTCTCCAGGGCCTTACCCCTAAGCCCCCATGGGACGGTTTCACTGAGCTGTCCTTCAATGGATAACACACTTAAAAAGACGTGTACTTACTGTCTTTTCAGAAACAACATGATGTAAATGGACGAAACATACACAAAAGCACATTCTGTGTGACTCCCTGTATATCAAATCCCAAAGCAGGCGGAGCTTTTAATGCCCCTGAATTGTACAGTTTAAAATGATGAGGATGGCAAGTTTTATGTTTTGTATATTCTACCACAGAAAATAAGACAAAACAAAACAAAACCAAAAAACAGCACAACTTAAGGTAATGAGTTAAAAGTGGTGAGAGTGGCTGGCGTTGGGGGTATCGGTGGCTGGAAGGGGACGTGAGGGCGGCTCGGGGATGCTGGGGAGGTGCTGGCTCTCACCTGACCACAGGCCGAACAGGTGGAATTTGTGAGGATTCATCGAGCTCGCCGCTATAACTGACCTACTTTGCTAAGCCTTTGTTTTGCTTCATGAAAACATATAACCCTTCCTCCCCAGCAATGTGCTCAGTAAGTCTTAGTTGATTTGATCTCCTTTGGGGTGTTGGTCACAGGTATGAAAATGAACTCTGTTGTTTAGTTGCCACAGGGATTTGGGCGGAGAGAAAATTACATTACTGAATAATATTTCTGTTATTTCTTTCTTGCAAAACTGGAATTCGGTTTAAGGAAGACAGAGCAAGGTTTTGTCAGCGTTTAAATCACAGTGTTGCTGCTCTTTGAAGCAGCTTTGCTTCCTTGGAGCTGTTAGGACACATGGCAGCTGGAGCAGTCAGCGCAGTGTTAGTCAGTCTGCTGTGGGTTCCGGGTCATGTACACTGTTTCCCTTGTAAGTCCCACCTCTGTGTGCAGCATTAAGGGGTAGTGAGCTTCCTAGTAGAGGTCAGGGAACCCTCTAGAAAGGATGCTCTGCAGAGCGCTTGTCTTGTGGGGACGCTGCACAACATCACCTGTACAGACCCCTTTAATTCCGAGGTTCTCTTTCTGTTGTGCTCTGTGAGTTTGCAAGTGCGTTTGTAAACCGGCTTACTAAATATGGGTCCTTGTCTCTGTGTCAGTTTCTCCTTCAGGAACTCTGTGAAAGGAGGTCACAGAGGTTAGAGAATGATACCATTGCCGTTAGAACACTGTGTTTGCTCTATAGGCTGTCATTACAAATGACCACGCACTGGGTGTCTTAAAACTGTAGATATTTATTCTTTTACAGTTGTAGAGGCAAGAAGTCCCAAATCAAGATGTTGGAAGGCCCAGTCCCCCTCTGAGACCTGTAGGGGAGAACTTTTCCCTGCCTCTCCCAGCTTCGGGGGCTCCTGGCACTCCTTAGCATTCCTTGGCTTGTGGCTGCATCCTTCCAGTGTCTGCCTCCATCTTCACACACCCTCTCCCTTGTGTGTGTGTCTCTCTGGGTTCTTTCCTCTAGTCACTGTATGTAGGGGTCTACCTGAACCCCAGGATGATGGCCCCTTAAGATCCTTAATTACATTTGCAAAGATCCTATTTTCAAATAAAGTTACAGTCTGAGGTTCCAGAATGATATAAATTTTGGCAAGGATATTATTCAACCCACTACATACACTTTCTGGAAAAGAAAAAAGAAAAATTGTAACATTTAAAAAATGCCGGGTCCTGCAATAGATGCAAACTAAATGGGTAAGAGAATTAAGTTTTAGGTCAGTTCTCAAGAAAAGCAAGGGCTCAGAGAGAGATCATACACTCATTCATTGAACAGCAAATAATCATTGAGCCCCTGTCATGCGCAGGCACTCTACTCGGCACTGGGTGCGGAGTGGTGAATATAAAGAGACAGAAGCCATCCCCCTGGCATTTATGGTCCATGGAGGGGAGATTAATATTAACCTACAAAGCACAGAACCATATCTCTTCCTGCTGATTGTTAAGGAAGCAGTGGATACAGCATTCTATGAGAGAGAATCATATCGGCGTAGGGGGGTGCAGTGGGGAGGTCCAGCTATTTTATTCGCAGGTCTGTCAGGAAAACTTTCCTGAAGGAAATAATATTTAAGCTGAAATAAAAGGTGAGTGGGAATTAGCATGGTATACATCTGAAAAGAACATTTCAGGGAGGTGAAAGTTCAAAGGGCAGAAAGAAGGCCACTGTGGCCAGGCCCGATGGTCAAGTCCTAGGATGAAGAGTGGGGAGTCCGCTCACCCACCCATGGTGGTTCACATTCGGGATTGGGTATCCCCACAACGGGAAGCCCAGAAAAGGTAAGCGGGGGAATGCAAGCTCAGTGTTATTTTAGGACGATCTTCCTGGCTGATGCGTGGAGACGAGATAGGGACAAAAACGTGGCACCAGCGGGCTGAACAGGATGAGGTGACAGGCGGCTAGAGCCGAGACCCGTGTCCAGGGAACACGACTCCATATCTATTCCTGCTGCTGGCGCTGACCGGCAGGTTCCCAGTGGATTATTTCCAGGCTGACAGGCGAGCCCAGCGCAGTACAGATCTGTACAGCTCCATCCTCTCTATAGAATCAACTTTTTAAAGAGATGAAATGAAAATACTTTTTGAGTGAATGTCATCGAAAATGTTCAACGAAGGGGATTTTACCCTGTCTGTCTGCTCCCGAGCTGCAAAAAAAATTTGAAAGTAAATTTCAGTTTGGAATATCGGTCCAGAATGCGTCTCATGCAGACGGCCATGCCCTGAGATGACTTCAGTGCAGGGAGGGAAGGTCCTCCCAGGAAAGTGCGAGTCTCTCAGACCTGGGAACATTGGCCCATGTTGGCTCTGAACCAGCAGGCACCCCTTTTCCTATGAGAAAGTTGTGTGACACACACCTCTGATTGATTTATTTAAAAAATATTTTTTATTGACTTCAGAGAGAAAGAGAGAGGGAGACAGAGACAGAAACATCAATGATGAGAGAGAATCTCATCATTGATTGGCTGCCTCCTGCACACCCCACGCTGGGGATCTAGCCTGCAACCCAGGTGTGTGCCCTGACCAGAATAGAACCATGACCTCCTGGTTCATAGGTGGACGCTCAACCACTGAGACACGCTGGCTGGCCTGACCCACTCCTTTTAAATATCAATGGAAGCAGCCTTAGCCAACAGCCTTTGTGTCTGTCCATCCCTGGAGGACCTGGATTTCAGGTGAAAAGAGGCAAGATTAAGATGAGATATAAGGAAAGATGTCTCCTCTCAGTGAAAATAATGTGGCCATTTAATTTGTTATTCGAAGCCATGTAGGTACAGCTCTACTTTGAGCTACTGAACATGGGCAGGCTCTCCCACAGGGTCCCCTGCCCCCTGTGCAATTGGCTGACAAAAGCCTGGCATCTGACTACAGCGAATGGGTTCATTTTCTTGGCACACAGTGACCTCGTCAATGGAGCCCATGGTCCTCACAGCAGAAGTCCTCTCTTCGGGAGGATAACTAATGTTATGTATACATATTCCACTCCAACCTGAGCTCCTCCAGCCCTATTAAAGAGGCGGATAATCCTTACAGATTCTGTAAAAAGGGATCTGGGTGCCAGAGGTAGATGGGGGCAGAGATGGCCTTGGCAGAGGGCCCCAGCACCACTGCCCCCATCTGCATAGCATTATCCACATGACTGGGCCGCCTCCCCCGAAATCAACAAAGCCGTATGGCAATGTGCGGATCTGAAATTATTTCAAATGGGCTCCTGTGTAGTTACAACTCTGTACTTGCCATCTTTGTGATTTCAATTTGGAAAGTCATTCAAGTGAATAATTTAATGTTGGACTGTTCCTTCTGTTTTCCCGTCAAGCTCACAAAATTCTAAAAATAATGTTATTATGAGCAAGCGTTGTGCTTAACAGGACAGTGGGAGATTACAGTTCTGTTGGCCCCAAGTATAAAAGGTCAAGTCATTTTTTTACCTTATCCACTTGGCGCTGGGTTTTGTGGAGACAAGTCCTCATTGTGTGAAATCACCTTCTAACTCTCAGATGCTCTCTTACCTAGAGAGACAAATGCTGGGTTGTCTGTAAGCATAGAGCTGGCCAGGGTCCCAAGGCGAGCAGGGGGGCTTTTCACTAAGGCAAGATCATCACAGCGATCCTCCTCATCCGTGCCTCTTCACCCTGATTCTTCTCCATGTCTGCTGGTCCTTGGCCTTAGAATACCTCGCATCACTTCTTAGAATTAGGTGTCGTGATTTTGCATTCATTGGTACCAAAGTTGTGCATGCACATGGCTTAACTCTGGAGTTATGCAAGACTTGTTACTAAAAGCATCGTTATCTTTCCTCCTTCCCTCCGCCGCCCTCCCCCCTCAATGCTTCTTCCCTTCCCAGAAGTTACCACACTGAATTCCTCTAGCTGATTCTTAAGGACTTTTTCCTTATATCTGTAAGTACATACTTAGATTGCTCCTTTTTGATTTTTCCATTTTAAGCCTCATCTGCTGACTTCCTGCTGTGACATGTAGTGAACAGACTTTCTTTTGTACCCCTTCACCCATTCCTCTCTACCATGTGTGTGCCCTGTCCTCATCCCCAGATTCCTAATAAAGTTATCTCTTCATGTTGAATAGCTCAATATTCAGTGTTTACGATGACGAATCAGAATATACTATGGTTACTTTTGCTTTCCAGTACAATACTCCTCCCTAGGAGTTAACAACTGTCTTTTATACACTTTGGTTTTGTTTCATTAGTTTTAATGTGCTTATCTATTCATTACAAACTTCAATCTCCCAATTATTGACATAACTGTCAATCATTTCTTCCTGATGCACTGTCTCCAAGAGACTCTTTTATTTAAGCAAACTTTATTGACAATAGTTTTCAAATATGTTGACAACAGCACACTCTTCAAGAGGAAGTCGCATCCTTCCCAGAGACTCTCTAACTGTGTCCACAGGCACAGTTATACCCCGGGCTGCTATAAGATACTGGCTACTATACCCCGGGCCTCCTTTCGCCACCATGCTGAGTTCCCTCCTCTTCTCCTCTGCCTTGCTACACCGCTTACCTGAAGCTCATGTCTTCTTTATTCCTTCCTTTCTGGTGGGAGGGATAGAATTTAAACTTTTCATGTCAGAAAATGTTTTTATTCTTCCTTAAAATGTTTATATTGAATTTTTAGAGAGAGAAAGGGAAAGGGATGGAAGAATAGAGTGAAATAAGGAAGAAGGAGAGGTAGAATGAGGGAAAGAAAGAGAGAGAGAGAGAGCGAAAGAGAGAGAGAGAGAGAGAAAGAGAGAGAGAGAGAGAGAGAGAGATTGCTGTGAGAGGGAAACATCAATCGGTTACCTCCCATATGCATCAGGACTAGGGACTGAACCTGAAACCCGGGCATGTGCCCTTGACTGGAATTGAACCCGGGACCCTTCAGTCCATTGCCCTATGCTCTATTCACTGAGCCAAACCAGCTAGGGCAGGAGACATAATTCTTAAAGAATTTTCCATATACCTCACTTGCCCAGCCTCCCAACACACTGGGTCCTTCAGCATTATTTGTATAAGTCTCTCTTCTTTTTCTAGTTGTTTTGGAAATCTTAAATAAGGCATAGCCAATTTTTTAAATTTTACATTATGTTTTAATGTTTTGCTCTGGAACTAAGATCTCCTACCTCCACATGTTATCCTATGATCAACCACACAGTCTCTAGAGTCAACAAGACTCAAATTCAAGTTCTGGCTCTGCCACTTCCTGGTACTGGCTGGATGAAGACGGCCAAGTTTTGTAGCCTCTCTGAACCACAGGTTAATCATCTGTGAAATGGAGATGATGAAGCCCCTAAATCGTAGGTCAGATTTGAGGAATAGTCTAGACCACTGGTCGGCAAACTCATTAGTCCACAGAGCCAAATATCCACAGTACAACGATTGAAATTTCTTTTGAGAGCCAAATATTTTAAACTTAAACTATATAGGTAGGTACATTGTTATTAACTTAATTGGGGTACTCCTGAGGCTTAGGAAGAGCCATACTCAAGGGGCCAAAGAGCCGCATGTGGCTCGCGAGCCGCAGTTGGCCGACCACGGGTTTAGACAATGTATAATGGATATTTCACATAATTAGTAGCAGATTAAAAATGACTCCACAACAGAAGCTGCTGTTAGTGTTATCAACATTAGCAGTGTTGATCATTGTGAAAGGAAAGTTGCCAACTTGGGGAAATATCCCACACTCCAAGTTTCTCTTGCCTAGGAAATTCCTAGGCATTTCCTAAGGGTCTAATGCAT
The DNA here is from genome assembly GCF_963259705.1 of Myotis daubentonii. NCBI lineage: Eukaryota > Metazoa > Chordata > Mammalia > Chiroptera > Vespertilionidae > Myotis > Myotis daubentonii. The sequence continues at coordinate 87,478,096 of NC_081847.1, forward strand.
GGGAGCCTCTTCCATGTAACTCAAGGTGAAATGCATATTCATCTGTTTTTACAGAAACCACCTCTTAGGTATGACACTGGAAGCAGTGGGTGTGCTGCTGCATCATAGGTTGCACGATCAGAAGAAAACGGAGAAACGAACATCCACAGTGCTTAGCTATGGAAATTAAAATTTTCTTGTCTCTAATTTGTGGGCAGGTGATATTCTTCAGCCTCTTATGATTCCTGGGTCATGAAAAGAGTGTGATTCTTTTGAAGATACCTGTGGCTGAGCAATGTTTCTTAATGAGGTCAATGGGAACATCTCTTATTTGTCTGAAACTACTGTTGGCTCATAAATGATCGGTATAAGGACTTAGAAAGGTGACATGCACTCCCAACAGGAAGCCCGCAGTGTAATGAATAACGGTTCCAGGACCCTGCTACTGTGTTTGCTTTTCCTCCTCCTGTTTGCTTTGTGCACCTCAGACGGAGAGAGGATCCACGTTTGTAATATCACCTAATCCTGCTGTCGGACATTAAACATTTATTTTAAACATTAAAACTGCTGAGCTGGTGAGTTTATGACCCAGAGATCGTTTTATTTATTTATTTTCAAATTTTAATTTCTGTATGTTGAAATTGCCAAATCCACCGAATCGAAAGAAAATGAGATCCGGAAGCTGTGACTTTTCATGAATGTAACCGAATATAGGTGGTCAGAGAGCACGGGAGGGCCCTCTCGCTGGTGGTGCTGGTTGGAAGGGCAGGACCCACATGTACACATTGGTTACTGAATGCGATGTGGTCTGGTTATGTCTGGAGGATGGTTTTTAAAGTATCTTTGGGTTTTGAAAACCCAGATCAATGTGTTCATAACCCATGGCCCATCAGTTTTATCATGGCTTTCATTTTGTAGAGAAAGAATGGTTTTGCATTTGCCATGAATTAGCTGTTTATTTTCTCAACTGTCCCATTTCATTACAGTGATATGGTTTACCCACCTAATAGTAAACATCTTTCCCCCCAACTCCTGGTAGGTTCTTGGCTCAGACTAGAGGGCTTTTATTTTCAGTGTTGGTGTGTAGACATGAAACGATATAGCCATTGTATGCATGAGGACTCGGTTCCTGGGATTTATAAGTGTCTTTCCCGTGTAATTGTGACTGTGGGTTCTGCCCCTTAATGCAGGTGGTCTTGGTCCAGCATCTAGAAGGGTTCAGGAATCTGGAGAAGGCGCTGTGCGTAAATAAGAGTCCAGAGACGAAACATAATTTTGGAAGGCATTATGGGGAGTGAGAGAAGACTTAGCTAAAGGAACTAAGTTCTCCTTGTCTCAGGACCCCTTGCTATTTATTAACACAGTTTGTCCTAAGGCAAGGTAGATACACATCCAAGGCCAGGGTTTGTATACAGAAGCATTGTCAGATTGGAGGAAATGCCTCCAGCTGTCCAGGTGTTTGGCCAGTAGGAGGCAATAACATGTACATTGAAATGCCCTGAGCTGTCTGGCAGCAAGCAATCATTTCATGCATCCTTTTCAGGTTTGGGGAAATGCCCTCAGCCACCTCCATATGATTCAGCCCCGCTGACCTGCTGGAATTGGCTTCCGGCAGCCCCTCTCTTTTTTAATGAATAAAATGGAGAACTATTGTGAAGATACCATAAGCTACTGAAAAAGCACTCCGTAGTTGTTACTGACAGAAATTATTTGGTGCCCATGGCCTTAGAAATAAAGTTATTTTTCTTTCTAGAGGCAGCTAAGCACAGTGACACTCGGCAGATACCTCACCAAGTGCGCACACTAAAGGTTTCTCTGTGTGGTGTTACTGCTTAGCTGCTCCATTTCTTAGGGCAAGGCAGTTTGACGTTCTTCTCCCAAGATTGTTACATATGAAAATATAAACATCATTTGATTTTGATGCATCTTCTAGAGAGGCAGTGAAGAGACACAGGTGCAACCTATATGGAAGATGATTTTCTCAACACTTTGTTCAGATAAATGCACTGTAAATGGAACATACTATAAGATATTGGCAAGAAGGGCATTCGAGTCTCTGGATGTAGAGAATTATAATGTTGTGTCTCTGTCATGTTATTTTACTTTGTCCTCACATGAGCTATTGCAGGAATGCACAAGCTAACATATCAGTTATGAAAGGGCCAAATGAGGGCTACGGATGGATGAATCTCAATAGCCAATAGTTGACAGGGCTGAGAGTCCTGAATGGTGATTTCGTTGACTTGTTGCATCTTTCATGCAAACAAGGATTCGACAGCTGCCAGAAAGGCAGATTGGTCTCTAGACTCTCCAGGGATCTATGTGACCGGCGTGTATTTGGAGAAGTGATTACAAATATTAATGGGCTCTGAGAACCACAAATCAGAAAGCCTGTGCTTCTGAGACCTCATTGCTCCTAGGGTCAAATTCAGGAAAATTGGATTTTTAACAATTGCATGTATTTATTTTTTTCTCATAAGTATAGTTTCTACCTTGAGTAAAACTGTTAGAATGGAAAAGGAAGAGCTTTAGCACAATGCATATACTAGTATTAGAGCTTGACTTAGTAGTCTATTTTTTTGTTGTTTATTTGCTAACTTGGTGATCATACCTGTCTTTAAAGAAACTCTAATTATGCCCCCATTGATGTTTCTGTCTCTTTAAATACATAGAAACAAAGCTGCCCCCACCTTTGCTGAGTTGCGTATTCATCTTTTAATGCATGCACTATTTCCTTCCTGCGGCATTCAAATTTGGCACTATGCTAAGGTCAGTGAGAAACATTTATTGCTCTTAGAGAGGGAAGGGTTGAATGAAGAACCACCCACACTGGGTGGGATGCTTGGGAGGCGGGTGATGGGTCCTAGTTAAAGAGCTAATCCATGTGAGTCAATCTCCTCAGTTAGACGCATAGATGTTAGACCTGACATGGTCCAAGCCTCTCACTTGGCAGAAGAAGAAAGTAATATGTAGTAAAAAGAAGAGGATCGATTGCCCAAGACCATGCAGTCATGATGGGATAAACAAGAATAGAACTTAGTTTTCTTGGTTTTCTGTGTTCTATAAATGCCTTCAAGTATTTACTTAAAAGCTGAGTAACCGGGCTGGTGTAGCTCAGTGGTTGAGCATCAACCTATGAACCAGGAGTTCACATGCCCAGGTTGCAGGCTCCATCCCCAATAGGGGGCCTGCAGGAGGCAACCGACCAATGATTCTGTCTCATCATTGATGTTTTCCTCTCTCTCCCTCTCCCTTCCTCTCTGAAATCAATAAAAATATATATTTTAAAATGCCAAGTAAACCCTTATTTCGAAAATAATTCAATGAATTTTTTCCATAAACATTCTTTTGCAGTTTGCTTAAGATACTTAAAAAACAAAAAAAAAGAATGTTACACCTGATTCTTGTACAGAAGAGCATTGGGCAGTGTTCTCAACTAGAGAACACTGCTTGTCCCCCCTCCCCCAACACGGGGCCCTTGGTAATGGCCAGAGACATTTTTTTATTGTCAGGACTGGAAGGGAAGTGGCAAGAGTACTGGTATCTGGTGAGTAGAGACCAGCTATGCTGTTCAACTTCCTACAATGCACAGGTCAGATCCTGAAAGCAAAGATTTGTCTAGTTATCCAGACCAAAATGCCACTCGTCCATCGTTAAGAAACCATGGCCTGGAGGCAAGCTACAGTATCTCTTGTCCTTTTCTTTTTTTTATTTATCAGTCCTCCATGGTTCTAAGAAGAAATCGAACAAAAACTGGTTTTCTATGGACCCAAGTACATACATAATGATGATTGATATTTGCAAAAACCTCTTGAAAAGTATGCGAGATACTGAAGCTGTCTGCTAGTGCTGGGTTCCAAATATGGAGCCCTCATGGATTGATTTTTGTATAATCACAGCTGGCACAGCTGAGCAGCCATCCATGAGAGCTGTTGCTGGCTGTGAGCATGCAGTGTGGCCCTCTAGGCACGCACTGGCAGAATGCAGGCCTTCTTTGGGAAAGGGACACATCTTTGTGGAGAGAGACCAGAAGGTCCAACTAAAGTCAAGAGGGGTGAGGGGACAGATGTGTGGGAGGCCTTGGTCCGCTTCTCTCATTCAGGGAAACTCCCGGTTTCTGGAGGGAAATCAGATAATTCAACAACTCTCTGCCCCTGGGAATTAGGCATTTTCCGACCTCATTGGTTTGCTGGAGCCGCCTGCTTAATCTTTATCCCCTCTTGCAAACAAACCGCGAGACGGGCAATACCACCCAACAAAAGAATAAAATTTGTCCATCTATCATTAAGATAATTGTTATTGATTAGCCTCCTTGTAATTTTCTGCTTTTTGTTTTCAGATGCCAGTTATAAATCACACCCACAACAGGCACCGAGGCTGTGCTTGTGTCTATTATGTGGTCCTGATAAGGCACGCAGCGTTCCTCACCTTCCTGATGCGAGTTATTGAGATTGATTGAAGCGCTTTGCTTGTCCTATCCTAGACGCTGCGTAATTAATGTTTCATTATGGTAATACATGCAAATGGGAGAGTGTGCGTTTGATTGGGAGGTGAGAGAACAAAAAGGATTAAAGAGTTCACTCCAAAGTACAAATTAATTTATTGCATTGCTAACTGGCCTCTGAGGAATGGGGGGTGGGGGTGGGTGGGAAGGGGGGGCACAATGAGCAAGAGCTGTGGCATGCCTGTGTCTCTCTCTCGGAGGCGGTAGAGTTCGCATTTACAGGAAGGGTATTCATGTGGTGACAGAGGCCTTGTCTGTGCTGTGCTCTCAGCAGCCCCGTCTCCCTCCGCAGAGAAGAGTTTAAGATGAGGAGGCCACAGACTATCTCCTCTGTGCGTACCAGCATCTAGCCAGACACGGAGCACTGAAGCACTAGAGCAGTATCCTAGTCTTTCCTATGCAGTCAGTGGTTGACTTCATGACATTATTTGAGGTGTAACTGGAAAGGAATTTTACCCCCAAACCAATCACCCACTGATCTACCACAATCATGTGCTCATTTTCATGTTTCTCCCTGGTCTTCATGGTGATGATTTTGATTATTTCCTAAGATATCTTTGTCTTTGTGTTTTGTGATTTACCCACCTAGTTTCCTAACATTAGACAGTTAATATGTTTCTATTTTAACTGGATTTGCTCTAATATCAAATGTTATAATGAAATTTCTTTTTTGTTTAGACAGTAATTTTTGTTGCATTCAGTTTTTTTTTTTTTGGAGGTAGCTTCTTAGGAGTGGATTTACTAGAACCTAAATATTTTTATGGCTTAAGTTGTCAGTTTCTTTAAGAAACATTCCCACTCCAAATATCTAGCATAGAGACTTAATAAATGGTTGCTGTATTTAGTTAAGCATAATTAAACATAGGCCACTATTAAACTACAATTACTTTTTTTAAAAAAACTACAATAATTATTAAGGTTGCCACACTAAGTTGTTTTAGCTAGCCATACCTTAATATGGGTAAAAAACAAACAAAAACAATTAATTAATTATCCCCTCCAGTAGGTGATGCTATTTTGAATACGTTTTAAAAATGGGAAGCCAGAGAAAGAAGGGTTTAGGACAGCCATGGGCAAACTACGGCCTGCGGGCTGAATCTGCCCATTTGAAATGAATAAAACTAAAAAAAAAAAAAAAAAAAAAAAAAAAAAAAAAAAAAGACAGTATCCTTTTATGTAATGATGTTTACTTTGAATTTATATTAGTTCACACAAACACTCCATCCATGCTTTTGTTCCGCCCTCCAGTCCAGTTTAAGAACCCATTGTGGCCCTCGAGTCTAAAAGTGTGCCCACCCCTGGCTTAGGATGTAAGATTCAGCCAGGAAGGGCCGGGCTGAATGGCATTTGGAGAAGGGAGCCCTGATGCCAGGAAAGCACTGGATGCCTGGTGGGTGGGAGGTGGGGTGGGGCTTTGTGAGGGGTTAGGAAGTCCAAAATAAACAATTTAGTTTTCTATCCAGGATTTATTTCCTGGAGGTATTATAGGAGCACGATTATAAGATATTCTTAGGTATCAGTGTGTTAGGTAATTTTATTCATTCTTTAGTTTTTTGTTTGGTTGCTTTCATTGCTGATGGTTACTTAGGAGTAGAGGGTGGGGGTGGGGGTAGAAATCTGGCCACACTCATTTCTGTTCGTACTGTGTATGGCTGCTTTCCTGCCGCAGTGGTGGAATTGAGTAGCTGCTCCACATATTCTAAAGTATTTACAATCTGACCCTTTGCAGAAAAAAAAAAAATGCAGACTCCAGATATAGAGACACCAATCTGACTGTCAGAAATGGAGTTAGAATCGAAGATATTATTTCAAATTCAAAGTCATCCATTGGACAAAATTTGCATAGATTTTATTTAATCTCAGTTTTCTCCTTCCTAAAATCACCACAATGATGATAATTTTATCAAGCAGTTGAAGTTAAATCATGCAATGGATAAGCTTTGGTCCTCCTTTTCTTCCTGTCTACAAAGGAAACGTTTCAAGAATATGATTAGAGTTTATGTTATCTAGTAGTTACCCATACCCTGCCATGATGTGGTCAATGGAAGATCCATTAGCCCTATGCGAATTTATTTTTAGAATGTAGGTTTACAGATTAATAATTAATGCAACCAAAATTACCACGTCAGTCTTCCGTAAATGTCCCTGCTTTTAGCTATGGCCATGCTAAGCTGTGAGCTGCTCATGTCAGCAAGGTTTCCTGAACATATTTATCTCCGTCAAAGCATTGCACCCACCACCATCAAGCAGAAAGGCCCAGTGCTGTGAGTCACTGAACATGATGGAGCAGGGCTCTCTCTCCCCTCTGAACCCAACCCTTGTGCCTCATTCTGCCACTATTCTTCCTGGCCAAAGCCAAGGAGTTCATAGTGGCCCCTAAGTGGCTGCTGTCCTTTCGAGCATGCGTCCTGTGTCATGTCTCACAGTCGCTTTGCAGACTGACAGGAGGTGTGATACTTGTTGGTCCCCAGTCCCCTTCGCTCAGACCCATCACATTTACAGTCACTTGGTTTTCATGTATTTCTGGCTCCATGCCCATTTGAGGAGCCTTCCCACTTCCATCAGGAGGTACAGCAACAAATGCTGGCCTCTTATCTCCACCCAAAGGAATGTCTTTTGATGAGGAGCCAACATTTAGATCAGCGGTTCTCAACCTGTGGGTCACGACCCCTTTGGGGGTTGAACGACCCTTTCACAGGGGTTGCCTAAGACCATCGGAAAATACATATATAATTACATATTGTTTTTGTGGTTAATCACTATGCTTTAATTATGTTCAATTTGTAACAATGACAATACATCCTGCATATCAGATATGGACATTATGATTCATAACAGTAGCAAAATTATGGTTATGAAGTAGCAACGAAAATAATTTTATGGTTGGGGGGTCACCACAACGTGAGGAACTGTATTAAAGGGTCGAGGCATTAGGAAGGTTGAGAACCACTGATTTAGATGAAACTGAGGCAATAATTCTCTTTAAATCCAAATTTGACTAACAACCAGAAGCATTTCTGATATTACTATTTCAGAAATAGAAATGTGTAATTACATATAATTAATTCTGAATGCTTCTAGTACCTGGCAAGATTTCTCACTATCAGATAAAAATAAACATATTTCTAAAAAAAAATAAAGTATATATATATATAGTGCAATTGTGAACATCTGCATCCTCTTTAAAACAGTGATGGTTAGAGGCCATACATCCCAGGGTGCCTGAAACAATTCGAATTTATGCTTGTCCTCGCATAATTATAAATTAAGTTCCCTTAAGTCTTACAAATATCTGATTTGTACAAAACATTATATGATTATCCTTGTGATCGCCCTAGTGATTTAACTTGAAATTAGTCAAGAGCAAAATGCACAATGTCATAATTAGCCCGTCCTCATGTCATATATATTTTTTGGTTAAATTTTACTTTATTTTACATTGATGATGAAATGATTGACAGGCTGAAGTTCAACAGTAATCCCAGGTAAAAGCTACTTTTAAGACCTTCACCAGCTGTGCTACTGACTTTTACCTTGGAGGTGCCCCGGTACACATCCATGAATGCCTTCAATCGCCAAGCCCGGTAAAGAGATGTTTAGGGACCCGCTTGCTCTTAAGTAAGGGCTTACAATTGAGGCCTGAAGCTAGTGAACTAAACTTTGGACCTAGTGAAAAAGAATTACTAACGGAAGCTCAAAATGTTCACTCGTTTTCCTTTCCTCCCCTGTGATTCATGGAACATGTTAAAAACAGCAAGATAATCTCCTAACTTGAGACTAACACCACTGAGCACTTTCTTTTTTTTTACTATTATCTAGGATGTGTGTATCAGTTCTAAGAGCAAACAGGGAAGGAGCTTTAACAGAATTTTAGGCATAGTTGCATAGTTCTTGACTTTGAAAGTAGTCATTCAAATGTTAATGTATATTAGAGGAATACAAACTTACTGGACTAAATCAAAATTTGACAGGTATGAGCATTATAAATTCTGATAACCAAATACCTTGTTCATAGAATCAGTTACATGGAGTGGATTCAGGAGTGTGTGTGTGTGTGTGTGTGTGTGAGTGATTTAGGGACAATCCCGAGGAGAAAATTGTCAAGGTTTGCTAATAGGGTCCTGCTCCAGCAGCCTTCTTTCTGGTCCCCATCCATGTGGGGCGCTCTGGGTCTTCTGTTTGTTGCTGGAAGTGCAGTGACTGTATCCTGAGGACCCCGCCCAGGAAAGCACCCCCTCTCCTGCCAGCACTCACTGTGTTAGCTCTGGGCTCATCCTTCTGGGCTGACGGGGTGACAAAATCTATAATCATATAAATCGGTTTTACCTCGTGGTTTTGGATATAGGATTATGGCCTTTGTCCCTCTTCCCAGGTTACATATTCACATGACCAAAAGGTGTCAGCACCACAACCCTGCTTGATGCATTTTCTGGAATCACAGCAGTCAGAGGGGAATCTGTATCAACTATTTTGATCAATACTCTGCATTTTTATCGATTTCACCTCTGAGCTGCTTGGCCTCCCTTGGCTGTGTATTGTACGTTTTCTATAGTCTGAGAAAAAGAAAGGGCATGACTGAGAAGCAGAAAGGTGATAAAGAATGAGTCCTAGACTAGAAGGGAGACAACCCTAGATTTTATTACTGTATCATCTTCTGAGCTGTGTGATTCTGGTCAAACGGTTAACCTCTCTGAGCCTTTTATCTGCTGATAAATAAAATTAATAGTCTCCACCTGATCAACAGAATCAAATGAGACTGCCACGTAAACTCTAAGTAAGTTACTAAAAACGTAAGCAGAAATAAATGGAGAAAGTGATAACACAGTGTCCATAGGCTGCAACACAAGCCTTTAGCAAACCTTAATGCAACACTGCCCATGAATTAAGGTGGTGAATAACACTCAGCCCCACACCCCAGACCACCCTGTGCACAAGAGCATGGGTCTGCCTGTGACTTTGACCATTGTGACTTCGTCCATGTCTATATCATTCATCCCCTCATTAGGCAACAGCATGGACCTTTTTTCATGCTTTTTAACTGGAGAGAAAAAGAATTGGAAAGGGAAGAGAGAGTTTATTTGATTACATGTAAAACAATAATAAAAGGTTTGGTTAATATTTAAAATATATACTAATTATGATTTTAAAAATTACAGTTCTGTTATATATCATACATATTAAAGTGTTATATAGCCAAAAGTAACCCTCTTTTCATGTTCTGTGACATCGGTTGAGCCCCTGGCTTTTCTGATCTTGAGGCGATGTTAGGTTAAAAGGCATTACGTGAGAACCCCAAAGCGGGGCAGAATAAGAGAGGAAGCGGATGTATTTGGGCTCATGGGTTATGGGGTGAGTGTCTCCAGTTGATGAATCATGGGGAAGCCCACATTTGAGATAAAGGCCTGTGAAGTACACTCAGTAAACTCAGCACATTTTCTGCTCTTGGTTTTGTTTTTTATTTGGGAATTGTGTATAAATTTACTTCTCAGTGTTTTACGATAATACTGGGACCCTGGGGTGGAATTAGAGTTTCTGTCATTCGGGGAACCTGCTGTTTATTATTTAGAAAAATGGCGGGCTGTTACTTTTCTCAGGTGATGCCACAGAAGATCATTTATTTGTTGTGAATCTTCCTGAGTTTATTTTCAATTAGAGACAATGCAAAAGGAATCTGTTGAAAGTCACATAAGATAAATGCATGAAAAGTTCTTGGATAAAAGCTTATTCAGGAGTGATAAAAAGTGGTTAAACCACTTCAGGAACCCACACGGTACCATCAGTGATGCTGTAAGTCCCTGGCTATTCAGGACTGCGAGGTACCCATTTTAAAAATCACTTTATTGACCTCCGATTGACATACAAAAAGCTGTACTATTTAATATTCCATCCACCATTTTTATTTTTCTAAATTTTTGTGGTTAAGAAACATTTAACCTAAGTTCTAGCCTCAGAGCAAGCCGTTAAGTAAAGACTGCATGTTGTTGAGTGCAGGCACTGTGCTGTGCGGGAGACCTCCAGGTCCTCCTCGGATCTAACTGGAGCTTTGTCACCTTGTCAAAGCCAGAGAGAGGCTCTGCTGCGCTGCAGCCAGTGGGCTGGTCTGCGCGGCTTAACTGCAATAAGAAAACAAAAGGAACAGCTTTCCCTGCGTGCAAGGTGAAGAAAGCTAATAAGACTGTTTTCCCTCTCTCTGGGGCCTTCTAGTAAATGATGCTATGATAACAGCATGTGTTTTATATGTCACAGGAATGAGAAGAATACATTCCCCACAGCATCCCCCACCACTCTGTCTGCTGAGCTCCCAGAATACATACAGCGGGGACATTAGACAAGACAAGGAATGTCCAGAGGCAGCTAGGGGAGAGGAGAGGATGGGATAATCGGTCTGTGGATTTGAACTAGAGAGTTATTGGAAGGAACACGGTATCTGTATCAGGGAGGTACTTAGGCATTTAATAGATGTTTAATTATATGTGAAAATAAATGAAAGATTATAGTGAAAAAGTTCCTGTGTGCATAGCCCAGTGATGGCGAACCTTTTGAGCTCGGCGTGTCAGCATTTTGAAAAACCCTAACTTAACTCTGGTGCCGTGTCACATATAGAAATTTTTTGATATTTGCAACCATAGTAAAACAAAGACTTATATTTTTGATATTTATTTTATATATTTAAATGCCATTTAACAAAGAAAAATCAACCAAAAAATGAGTCCGCGTGTCACCTCTGACACGCGTGTCATAGGTTCGCCATCACTAGCATAGCCTATACATCAAATATTTTTGTGGAAACTCTTGTAAGTGGTAAATCCATTCCCAAGAGGAATGCTGTGTTAGGGATAGTGAGTCTAGCCCAGGTGGCAGCTTCAAACCTTAATTCCCCGCACTGTGAATCCACAATATCCTCTTCTTAGGATAGGGCCATATTTGGCTCTCTGCCTGTTTTTCTTTAATAATGGTTTCTACCTATATAATATATCAAAATTTGCTTCTTGGCCCACATAGCTGAAAAAATAATTACTCTCTTGCCTTTAACAGAAAAAGGTAGCCAACCCTATCTCAGAACCTGCAAGGAAATATTATCAATATAGATATTGAAAATGTTTATTTATATTGATGGTAATATTGAGTAATCTCTCACTCACAGCCAAATTAGAGGAATTGGGTTCCTATTTCTTCCACCTATGTTATGATTTTCTTTCTGTGACTTAGATAATTTTCCTAAATTATTCATGTCTTTGTGTATATACCTTTACTTATTCAATAGATGCTAATTAAGTACCTCGGAGATAGGTAAAGGCCACTAAGGGCTGAGCAGTATGGAGAGAAATCGGATTCACTTCTGCTCCCTGGAGTTTGCAGTGTCGGAGGGAAGAAATTCCCATGAACCTGCTGTGTGGCAGGAAGACGAGAGCCCCGGGAGAGGGCGCAGAAAGAGCTGTCCCTGCGGAGAGCCGGCCTGTCACCGCTACTCAGTGAGACTTCCCATCTCTGCACAGGCTTGTGTCCCGCTTTTCCCCTTGCAAAATGAGAACCTGAGGAGAATGAATGTTTATTATTTAATTTGGTTAAGAATTATGACTAGTTCTGAGCTATTACTGGAAATCACACCAGATGGCAATGTATTGAAGACAGCTCCCAGAGAACCTTTTGCCCTATGCTTTGTTTGATGTCTGTAGTAGGACTTAACCAACAAAGGCTTTATTAAATATTAAATATTCAGTCTAGCCCAGTCCTCAATGGATAGAGCATCGACCTGTGGACTGAAGGGTCCCAGGTTCGATTCCAGTCAAGGGCACATGCCCGGGTTGTGGGCTCCATCCCCAGTAGAGGTCCTGCAGGAAGCAGCCGATCCATGATTCTCTCTCTCATCATGGATGTTTCTTTCTTTTTTATTTTTTAAATATATTTTTATTTATTTCAGAGAGGAATGAAGAGGGAGAGAGAGGTAGAAACATCCATGATGAGAGAGAATCATAGATTGGCTGCCTCCTGCAAGTCCCTCACTGGGGATCGAGCCCACAACCCGGGCATGTGCCCTTGACCAGAATCGAACCTGGGACCTTTCAGTTTGCAGGCCCATGCTCTATCCACTGAGCCAAACCAGCTAGGGCTCATCATTGATGTTTCTATCTCTCTCTCCCTTTCCCTTCCTCTCTGATTTCAATAAAAATATACTTTAAGAAATATTCAGTCTAGAGAACTCTCAAGGTTCCATTCAGATAGTCAGGTGTCAACATGGTTTTATTTATTTGAATAATACACTCTTGGAAATACAGACATAGTAGGGTTACTCCTTGGCCCACTATCTTCCACTCTGAACCACTGTGTGGGCACAAAGGGCTCTCAGCATTGGCTCCCTCCCGCTACTATGGTGGGTCCAAGGTGATAACCACTGGATTCCAGGGAAGGTCTAAGTAGAATTATGCCTAGAAATTGAAACAACCAACTCATGCATGCGCTAAGCACTTTTTGAATGAGAAGCACACATCTTTCTTTATCTTCTGGTTTCCTCTGGGTGAGAGTTACATAAATAGTACCTTCACCCTGACATTAACATAGACTGTGCATATGTTGCAAATACTGAGTTAAGAAGTCCCGTTATGCTCTGACCCTCTAAAGAGACGTCATCCTTGCTCTCCAAGCCATATCCCCTTGAACCTAAATCACCATTGAATAAGACAGGTTGTTTGTGAGGCTCCCTTAATAAATTCCAACTTCCTGAACAGTTGAAAGCTCACTGGCTCTCAATTCAAAGTTGATATTTCTCTTATCATTGTGAGTTTTCCTTCTCGATGTCACGCATGGACTAAGTAGGGAAATATCACCTTGCTGCTGGGACAAGATACAGTAAATATCACGACAAAATGAATGGCAGCATTTTAATGAAAAGCACTGTTTGCCCTCCATTTTGAGAAAATTGGACTCTGGTAACACAGATGTTTTATCAGTATGGGTCCCCCCATCAGACTCGATACCACAATATCAGCCATGAAATTTGCTGAATATCTAAGGCTTTCCCTGGACCTGTCAGACCTTTATGGAATTAATCCTTCATATTTGTAACAGCAGTTTCCACAGGATGAGTACTTCATTTCTCATGAATCATAATAAGCAGCTGGTGCTTTGCTGCCAGAGTGACCTCTGCAGTCTTTTATCTTCAAGAAAAAAGATTAGACTGTCTGTTTCATGGAGAATGAGGCGGGTTCTTGGTCTCTGGGCACCTTCGGTAACTACACCTCTTTGTGGTCTCGTGTAAGTTCGTGATAAACTGATCACAGGTGATTATAGCAAATCTCTTCATAGAACAAATTTCCTCCTAAATTGAGGGTAGTTCCATAAGTAGAAAAGTTAATAGAGACCTCTATGATATTCGAGCTGCAGACTCCTAGAAGTTGTCTACCCAGCTCCTTGTTTCATTGATGAGTACATGATCCCAAGAGGCGTGGCCCACGCTCACAGGGTCAGAGAGGGACACATTAGACAAAGAACTCAAGTCTCCTGACCCCTCATGCTGAAAGCTTTCTTTGGCATGAGTGTGACCCCTTTTGCATATAAATTACATAAATTGCTCTATTGATCTACTTGAAATCACCTGGAACTCTTTTCTTTTTTGAACAACCCACATCTAATTTCTCAGCCACCCCATTGGCTCTGTCTTTAACGTGGATCCTGAATCTGACCATTTCTCACCACTTTTACTGCAGTGTTTCTGTCCAAGCTGTATCATCTCTCACTTAGACTGTGGAACCAGCCTCCTGACTGGTTTCCCTCCTTCTAATGACCCCTCTTCCCAGCACAGCAGCCAGAGTGGTTCTTTTAAAATAGGGGTCCCCAACCTCAGCACTATTGATGTTCTGTTCTGGATAATTCTGTCTGAGGATGTGCAGCAGCCTTGCCTCTTCCCAGTAGATGTCAGAACCCTTGTTCCCAATTGTGACCTGCAAAAATGTCTCCAGACAATGCCAAATGTCTCCCAGGGGTCAAAATCCATTCTTATTGAGAACTACTCTTTTAAATCGTAAGTTGCACCTTTTCACTCACATGAGCAAAGCTTCCCAATAGGTTTCCATCTTCCTCAGAGTTCAAACAAAGTTGCTTGCCTACACCTACAACCTCCCTATAATCTCTGGGCCTTATCTCCTTGAGCTCCCCCTCTCCCTCAGTCTAACCCAGCCATGCGGGCCTTCCTGCAGCTCCTGGAAAAGGTCAGTCACGTTTCTCACTCAGGACCTTAGGACTTACTCTTCAGTCTCCCTACAGAGTCCCCTAGGTACTTGTGGTCTATGTCTGTTATGGACTAAATGTTTGTGTTCCCTCAAAATTTATAAGTCAAAGCATCTAATTAAGGTGTGTGTTCGGAGGTAGAACCTTTGAAAGGTAATTGGGTTTAGATGGGGTCAAGGGAGCAGGACCCATTGATGGGATTAATCTTTATAATAAGAGAAAGAGAGCAAGGGAAGGAATTCTCTCTCTCTCTCTCTCTCTCTCTCTCTCTCTCTCTCTCTCTCTTTCTCTCTCTCTCTCGTGGCTGTCACCAGATGAACAAGATTATGAGCAATTATTATGATATTTGGTTTTATGTCCATATTTTCTTATTTGGCTATACTATATGCTTACTTTAGCAATGGGTATCAATTAATAATCTGGTTTTGAAAGTAAGTCAATTGGTCTCTTCACAATTAACAGCATCTCCAATGCTTGTCCACTCTTCACTGCCATCCCGGTGGAGATAGTCCTGCGCACTGGGTATTCTTCAGATGATACTTTTAAAAAATATTCTGGGTAACCTTTCTCAGTGCCCCAGTGCACAGCTGTGCACTTACAACAAGGCATGTATCCCCCTGGGTTGAGACCGATGCTGAAAAACAGAGGGAGGAGAAAACCAGCTTACATTTTACCAAAATGAGAGTAGGGGCAGGCTCAAACCCAGGGCAGATTAAGCAGCACTTCGGAGTTTCTCTTTTAAGTGTTAATTTTGCACGAAGCCTGGGAAGTGATCATCTAGATGTCAGGCTGCCTTTGTTACCTGTTGAGCTGAAAAACAATCTCATTACAATCTGTCCGGTTTCACACAGCAACACCAAGCTGTAGTTACAGGTGTAGCTCCTAGAGCTACAAAGGGGTGTGGAAGCTATTCCCCCATTCTAACTTGGCCCTTATCATTTTCTTCTCCATTGGATTTAGCCAGAGGACACTCAGGCAGTTGCCTGGGGCACACATTTCTTGCCCTATAAAAACATCAGATCTCCTCTGAACAACAGGGTGTTCAGAATGTCTGATGGGGAGCCTCTGGAGAGCCGCACTAAGATTTCTGCGGGGGCAGTTGCTTTTTGAACTCCGCAGATGGTATTTCTATTTCTGAAGTCAGCTCCCTGTCTTGTAAAGGGAACAGAAAAAGAAGAATCGCTTTGTCGAGAACTTACCGGGTTCGGCACCTGTGGATATTTGGTGGTGTTGGTCCAGGTCAGCACGTGTCCTGACACTAAAATCACTTTTCCTGATTCAATCAGGGAAACTTCCCAAGAGCTCACTCTTCTCTGTGAGAGCTGAATGGAGTAGTATGAACTCATAAACTATATGCTTACTTTTGCCAGGATCTGAAGGAAGGAAGCCATTTCCTGTGGCATCAGGTTGCCATGTGAAACACGGAATGCCCAGTAAAATGTGAGTTTCTGGTAAACACCAAATCATGTTTTAGTCCAAGTATGTCCTACGCAATATTTATTTCATGCAACTATGTAGGACATAATTGTATTAAAACTTTATTTGTTGTTTATCTGAAATTAACATATAACTGATGTCCTTAATTTTTATTTAATAAATCTGGCAACTGTAACGGGAGAGGAACTTGAACATTTAAAAATTTTCATCCAAATCTTCCCTACATTTTAATGATTCTTAATAAATCCCCATAGTAAAACAAAACTATATTTCTTTCTGGAAAGTCTTCCTTGCATCATTTAAATTCAGGAAGAAATTCCACAAAACCTAATTCATTTTTTGATTTCCACTTGTTAGTAATAAAAACTCATCTTAAAGTGAAACAGCTTTAAAATATGTTCATCTCTAGCAAGAGCTGGAATGCACACAGTGTTTGAAAGAGATGACCACACCTTCTGACAACTATTTTTACTATGTCTCTTATCAAAGTAGAAACACACACACACACTCTGATACTTCACAGAAGTCCCAGTGTTATTGGTTCTGGTGCTTTGGTGAGCTACACTTTCTCGCTCTGGTCTGGCTGAAGTTCAAGTCTTACTTTAAGATGAAGCACATGAAGTGCTATTATGGTTTTATCCACCCCACCTAAAGCCCAAACTGCACTGAAGGGCAAGTCAGCAGAATGAGTGTCTCAAGTGCCAGTATTTTAAGAGGCTACAATGGACCACAGAGCTAAAGTGTAATGGGGGAAATGCAACCTGAGAAAGAATATTATATTAAAAAAAACACCAAAAAAAACCCTGGCCTGGTGGGTGTGGCTCAGTTGCTTGGGTGTCCACCAGAGCACTGAAAGGTTGTTGGTTTGACTCCTGTCAGGGCACATGCCCTGGGTTGCTGGCTCAATCCCGGTAGGGAGCGTGTAGGAGGCAGCAGATCAGTGTTCCACTCTCACATCAATGTTTCTCTCTCTCTAAAAATCAATTAAAAATCTTAGAAAAATAAAAGCACTATATTTACTAAAACTTCTTTTGGGAGAGGACTGTGGCTATTGTAGTTGATCAAAAGAAATCTTTTGATAGCTCCTTGTGTGAGGAACCAAGAATATTCCTGGGAGTTTCCTAAATGTCCAGTAGACTGTGGCATTTTAATTTTGTTTAAAGGGCAACTATTTGGGAGTCCAAGCAGAGTGCTGGTTACAGTAGAGGAAAAATGAGGTATTGTCAACAACAGCCCACTTTCTTGGCCTTTTCTACACTTCTGCCTCTCAGAGAATATATAAAAAATTACAATAATATATATATAGAAATGGTGTTCCACTAGTTACCTTCCCAGATCATCTTCATTGTTAACATAAAAGCATTCAAACCGGTAAAGAATTTTTGTGAGTTTATTGAGCCAAACTGCCCACAATTGCCAGGAAGCAAGAACCTCAGTGAATGGGGAGACTGCTCCGGAGATGGCAGTTTTCACCTTGTTTTATACATTACCATCAAAGGAGGAGACATAAGTGGGTCACATGAAATCCATTGGTGATAGATTAGGGAGGCGGGAGAAAGCAAAAGTGGGGGGGACCTCTTGTATTGGATAAAAAGTAAAATGAAAGACACAGCCTTCTTTTACTTAGGTGGGTACACAACAGTCAACAATTAACATGATAACAATAACAATGAAGGCATTTGGTTGTACCCGAAGGGGTCTGGCAAAAGGGAGGTTACAAGTTACCCTGACATTTCAATGACCTGCTATCTTAGTGCAAAAAGGCAGGATCCTCATTAAAGATCCAGGTTGATCTTTGTCCAGGAGGATACTGGCCTAGGACACGACTATCCACCACAAACTGCTTTTTAATGAAAGGTTTTTAATTTTAGACCATTCTTTGTGGTTACTTTAGGTCTCTTGAGTTTGCAAGGCGGCTACACAGGCCTACCCTGAGTCAGCATCTGGCCCTTTTTGCGTCCACACCAAACTTCATCTCCCTACTAAGAGCGGGAACTGAGCCATCTTTCACAAATTCCCCAAATCTGGAAAGTGAGAACGAGGTAGTCTGAAGAACACAAGGATCCTCATGATCTGGTTTAGGCCACCAGATGTTTTGGAACAGCTCTTCTCAAGCTTCAGTGAATGCCAGACTCCCCTGGAAGGCTAATTACTTCATTAATTAATTAAAGCTAATTAATTTTGTGGGACCCCACCTCCAGAGTTGCTGGTCTGAGGTGGGCCCTGAGGCCGTGCCTTCCTAACCAATTCCCAGGTAATGTTGCTTTGCGCATCGGGGGACTATCGTTTGAAAATGACTGTTTCAGAATTTGTATTCTGATGTCCTAAACCCTGCGAGGTTGGCGTCTAGTTAGGAGTTCTCTTCATTCATGTTTTTGTGTTTTGTGTTTTTTAAAATCCCACTTCATTGCAAAGCCTCACAAGCATTATTGGCTTTTGCTGAGGCAGAAGTCCAGCGTTACAAGGCACGTGTGATTGATGTTCGGTGAATTGAAAATGAATGCTATGCCATCATCCATAGAATAATTTAAATTTCCTTCAGTGGAGATCTCTTTATTTTATCACAAGATAAGCAGATACAGTAGCCTCTATTTCTAAGAAGAGATAATGATGGCAGTTTCCTGGGTTGTTCACAAGACTTGGGAATCATCAAAATCTCCCAGCAGCGCCAAGTGAAAGTTTGTGTAATTTGAAAGAGAAAATTATGCCTAGCACGTTCGGTGGGGATTCGTATGACATTTTTTCATCTTAAAATCTTTGCAGGAACTTCCTTTTTACTTTCATGTTACTTTTCGTAAATTTCAGTTTTAGCTTTTATTGCTTTAACCAAAAGCTTTTACATTTTAGACTTGGGAAGGAATTTCTGACTCCGTGGGGCATTGTTTCTCACAATTTTTAACAATGTTTGATATTGTAGATAAAATGTCAGACCTTAAAAAAACCATCTAAGGTAGTCTGCCTCTCCGACTGGAAGGTCTTTGAAATTAACAAGAGAACCATAAGGGGAGAGCAAGCACAAAGGGAATTAAGCTTGCCGAAATATTTCTAACAGTTGTTTGATCATTTTGGTGAGTTTCTAAAATACATTAAATATATTTTCTGTCTCTGGGTAATTAATATAAACTTGGACTATCCCTGGCAATGTTATCTCCGATGCTTATGTCCGACAACACGAAAGCAAACACATGTTAGTATTTCTTCTTTGGGTCACCCTACAAGAGTAGGCCCTTCTCTGCATCTTCATTCAGGAAAGAGTGAAGGTTTTAGTAAGGTGGTACTTGCCTTTAAACTGCTGTCTTTCAAAAAAGAAGAAGAAAAAAATGAAGTGTCCTATTAGGATATGACACTTTATTTTTATTTTTTTCAGATTGACACAGATTAAGAAAAGATACCAATTAGTCAAATGCATATATGACTGTGTGCCTAAATACTGAAGATTTAGAAATCTTCCCAAGACAATGATTAGAGGGTGAGGGCATTGGAGACTCACTCATTCTAATCATGGACTCTGGTGTCAGACTCAGTTATGCAGGTTTCTTAGTGGATAGGATTTTGGTACTCTTGCATATATTGCCCTGAATATACTACCTATGTCATTTTACAGCAGGCTCAAAGAAAAGGAATCTTTTTAAAATCTGTGTCAGTCTGGAAAACAAGATAATAAAGTGTCATATCATAATTGGACACTTTTCCTTTCTTTTATGAAGCAAGGCTGGGAAATGTTCCTATTTGAGGGTTCAACAGAATGACCACTGGCATCTTAAAAATAAAACCAAAACAGAGCAAAACCAAAACTTCTCCCGAAGGCTTCTTCTGGATGAAATTCTCACCATTGTCATTCTAATGTCAAATCCTCTATAAAATTGTAAAGTAGCTCCATTTTGACCTTTCTAAAGCATTCTTCTATTGCTTTCCAAATTGTTTTTTTCACCCACTTCCCAAGAGATCTCTACCCTCATCAACCTTACTAATGCCCAAATTCTAGCCACAGCTTTTTGGTCTACAAGCTTTACTTCTTTGTCATCTTCACTTTTATCATCTCTTTCTCTGTTCGTACATTAAATTAGTGTAGTTGATTTCAGATTGGGTCTTGGATGAAACAATTTGATAAAATCATTTCATATTAAGATATGTATACTGATAGGCAAAATGCCTCCAAGGAAAACTCTAAATTGAAGTCAGTGTAATGTTTTAGTGTTATAGAATTTACCAGGCGACAGAAGAACACACAGGAGTACTTGGAGACACAGGAAAAACCCATTTATTTTCAGATGTTTCACATGTACCAATACAGTGACTCAGGGGAAATTCTTTTTCTCCAAATCCTGAGCAAGCCAATATGGAGGAAGCTTTCCCTTTATACCCTTTGGTTTCTTTGTCCCCCAAATATGGATCAGACTTCCGGACCTCTCATGGGCTTTGCAAAAAGCCCTGTGTGATGGGATGGGGGTTGTGAGACCACACCTTCAGGCCTGGCCTGGCGCCAGTGCTGATAACCCCGTCTGGGGGTTGTGTATGGTTCATGGTTTATGGCCTCTCTAAAATGGCAGTAGTACTTAGGTAAACAGGACCTGCAGGACCAGATAATTAAAAAAGGGGCAGTGACTAGACTATAGACTAACAAGAATGTGCATTCGCCCGGCTGGTGTGGCTCAGTGGTTGAGCATCGACCTATGAACCAGGGGGTCACAGGTTCGATTCCTGGTCAGGGCACATGCCCGGGTTGTGGGCTCAATCCCCAGTAAGGGGGCATGGCATGCAGGAGGCAACCGATCCATGGTTCTCTCTTATCATGGATGTTTCTATCTCTCTCTCTCCTTTCCTCTCTGAAATCAATTAAAAAAATATTAAAAAAAAAAGAATGTGCATTAGGTTACTGGCACTGATTCAGATTGCTAGCCCCCCAAAAATGTCTCACTTTCCCCATCAATAGTGGGATATTTTGGAAATACCTCAGCGAGGAGTGGAGACAGCTTGTGTCTAACATGGGCGGACTCTTTGAAAAGGGAACAATTGGAGGAATATCTGTTATTCCCCAACACATTCTATTTGTTTGGGTCCATCTTTTCTAAGAACTAAGTAAGTGATGCTTGTCACTCAAAGCAGCGAGGTATCTTTATTCCAGAGCCGTATTTTCAAGATGTAATTGTTGTAAGGAGTGCACAGCTCATACTACCAGCCAACTGCAAGGGTAATTGTATTGAAGAAAAGTTAATCTTTACTTAACTTGCCTAAATTATGTGCTCATAGCACTGAAAACTGTCATAGCCTCCTTGTTTCAGATGGAGTGGAGTTTTTATTTGTGATAATGGGCACAGATGCTCGTTACCATGCTGTCATAAACAGCTGTGTTAAATGTATGCCGTGTTCTCTGACATAAATAAGGTGTTCAACATGAGCTCGTTGTTAAAGATATAGTCCCCAGGAAGAACAGAAGAGTAGTAAATGCTTTTCAATTTGCCTGGTCTTGAATTCGAAATTTACTTCTACCTTATGGAGGCTACTTGTACAGAAGTTGCAGGTATTGCTCTAGTAAAATGCCTTGACATTCAATGACACTAGAACTTCTTTCTGTTTTCCTGTCCTTGGTGTATCTCAAGCTAGGCATTTACTACCTTGTTTCTCTTCTCATTAAGGGGATAGCATGTGGACATGGGGGAGGCATTCACAGCAAACTCAGCCTGCATCTCAGTCAACTTAGAGCTGGGTTCATTTGATGGATACCTTCAACCGAGCCTGGTTCTGCCAAGTTTCCACACTGGATCCTGAATTTACACTTCAGGGGCCTGATTTTATAGATGAAGGAACTGATGTTATGAGGACTTAGAAGGTCTATTTGGATCACAGATCTCTAAGTAATGCATACAGGACCAAGCGCTAAACACTCTGTCTCCTATTTTCCTACTTTTCACTAGAATGGACGGTAATACCTGGGTGAGCTACACTATCAGGGTCTGTGGGGAGGAGGAGCTTATCGGCCAGTGAGGGAGCCAGGCTGTATCTTTCGGGATATTTACCAATATCGTTGATGGTAGACTTACATGTTCACTGTTATTTTACAATTGATGTTAATTTGACCAAAGTTCCAGCTGCTTTCTTTGGGTGAATGGCCTCGTTGGATGCAATGAGCGTATGGGGATGAATGATGCAGTTCGTTGGGAAAGGCTCAACAGAAAGAGTACAATAACAGCCCTCAGATATACGGTTTAGGAAAGTTTGGTGGGCAAGAGCATGCCATGGAGAAACAGTGAGAAGCTGTTCAGACTTATCTTCACTGGAAAGTGCGGTATACAAAGCAAGGAGTACTTCTGTCCAATGGAACTAGCGTGGGTCAATCCCGTGTGGGAGTGTTGATCACAAGCAGTTTAGACGCCTGTCTTAAATGATAGAAAAATAAAAAGCTTATACAAAGCACGACAAAAAATTGTTCCCATCATAGAAAAATTATGAAAACTGGTGAAGTTGGATTGTTATTCTGAAAAAAAAAAAAAGACTAAAATATATTTTAGTGGGTATTTTTTAAATAAAATGAAATGCCTCTTCAAACGTATAAAGAGCTCTTACAAAGAAATGTCTAGCTCCTCTGCATTTTCACACTAAGTGATTCAGGGGGGAAATGGGATTAAATAGAATCAAGAAAATTCAGTTAGAGTCTAAGAATGATTAAATATTGAAGACAAGCTACCAAGGGGCACTGCAGAATCCCCTGCCTCCAGACATGGTTAAAAATGAAATGGAAAGTAATTTAACTGGAAGGACTTAGGTATACGCATGTCTGAGCAAAGGGTGAGCCGAGTGACCCCCTTGAAACACCCTCAAAGTCTGTGATTCGCCAAACAAGCATTCTGCCAAACGCCATGCTGGCAGCCCGAAAAGAATATTCTTTAATTATACTTGTTCTACCCCCTCAGGCTTCTTACATGACTTTCTCTTCCTCCTGTTGATTTCTTGTGCTCACTTCTGTTTATGGGGGGATTCCACCTAGAATCTTCGCTTAGATTTTCCTGCTTTGAGCAACATTTGGCTAGAAATTAGGACACATCAGGGACTTGTGATTTAGGCAGTAGCTTTATTGACTTGTTTCTGCAGGTGGGATTACTTACCTGTTTTAAAACCCACCTGAGCTTTGTTCTAAATGACATCCCCCACTCTGTTCAGAGTCTTTTTGTTGTTGTTATAAATAAAACACCCTGTCTGAGTAGATTTTTTAAACGAATGGATACCATAATCAGAATGAAGAGATAGGAATAGTATCCCAAATCTAAGCTACTGTACTACTATCCATTACTACTTTAAAATATCTAGATTCATTTGGAAAATTTTAGTTTATTCTGCCTAAATTTTCAAGTACTGACTGATATGTGATGAAGCCCAGGCCTAGATTAGTATTAATTCTTAACTTTTCATGTTATTACACTTTGGGCCAATTCTTTCATTAATTATGGTTACTTTAATTGTGTACTTTTTTTGCTTCTTTAATACCAAATCCTTGATTTTAAGTTTAACTTATTCAGGGACATTTTTCAAAGAGTTTTGGAAAGAAAAAGCAGAGAAACCCTAGCCAGTTTGACTTAGTGGACAGAACATCGGCCCAGGGACTGAAGGGTCCCAGGTTCAATTCCTGGTCAAGGGTACCTACCTGGGCTGCAGGCTCAGTCCCTGGCGCTGGTTGGGGCGCATGCGGGAGGCAAGCAATCCATGTGTCTCTCTCACATTGATGTTTCTCTGTCTCTCCCCCTCCCTTCCACTCTTTCTAAAAATCAATGGGGAAATACCCGTGGGTGATGATTAACGACAGCAACAAAAAAGGCTGGGCATGTAAACGGGAAATCTCTTTGCGTAAATGAACTTCTTCCCCTGGTCTTCCTGCTCCAGGTTTCCAGATCAAGGCTTTCACGTCCCTGCGCTTCCTGTCGGAACCTTCGGATGCCATCACCATGCGGGGAGGAAATGTCCTCCTGAACTGCTCCGCGGAGTCCGACCGAGGAGTCCCGGTCATCAAGTGGAAGAAAGATGGCATCCCCCTGGCCTTGGGGGTGGACGAAAGGAAGCAGCAACTTCCCAACGGGTCTCTGTTGATACAAAACGTCCTGCACTCCAGGCACCATAAGCCAGACGAGGGCCTTTACCAATGCGAGGCCTCCGTAGGCGACGCGGGGTCCATCACCAGCCGGACAGCAAAAGTCGCAGTCGCAGGTAATGGATTCTTCCTTCTCCCCCTCCTCTTCCTCCATCTCTTCTCATTCCTTATTGCTGAGATAATAAAACAATCTTGGCAGAAACGGTGTATATTTTTAAGAGAAAGGAAAAAATGTGAAAGCATGTACTTATTCCCGCATGGCCTTGCCTTTTTCTTTTCTTTTTTTTAATATAAATTAATTCGGGAAGCAGTAGAAGGATCTCTACAATCAATGTAGCTTTCTTTGTTGTTTTTCCCAAAACAATTCCAGGCTCAAATTGATTTACTATTTATGTGTACCAGAGGACATTTTACTAATATAAAAATATTAGAAGAATAATTTTCCAATTAATTATGTTTTATGGCCTCACTACTGCTTAAATTTTGCAGATTTTCTGTTTTGTTGTTGTGTTTCCTTCAGAATTTTATTTTAATGATGATGGCTTCACCTACAACATATAGATTTCCAAATATAAAAACTTTCATTAGTGCTTCCAAATACCTTAATGCTTGGTAATGTGTTGACTCAATAACTGTGATTAGATGAACGGTATTTTTTTTTTAATTTTATTCTAGATATTTTAAAGTGGTGTAGACCCTGAAAAACAAACAAACAAAACCCCAAACTGAATGTTCTGGAATCTATGGATATTGGTATTTCTGTCCCTCTTATTTTGGTTAGATGGCAGCTCATAATTATTTCTTTTGGCCTTTGCTGTGTTAGACCTACAGGAAAAAAGAAAAAATTTTACTCACTTCTCTAAAGATTTGGCTAAAAATTAAGCTTTGGTTAAAAAAAATTATGTGAGGTATATAGCCAGGCAAATTAATCTTAACTGAAATAAATTTAGGTCTTCAAATGGATACACAGGTTTGAAGGGCCACTTTTAAACTTAATCTTTAGTTATCGGTAAAAAATTAAACCAATAAGCTGTTATTTGGTCATTTTCTGTGGGTTTCCTTTCGCAGGTCCCATTTAGTCTATAACCTGGAAGACTTATGAGAATGAGGACTCATTTTCAGCAGTAACATGGACTAGGGCAGTCAGGCAGGAACAGGCCTTCCCCATGCTCTCCTAGTGAAGGTGTGATGAAGTTGAAATCTGAAGGCGGTGATTTTTTTCAGGTATAAGAATCTAGATTTCATAGAATACAATCAGTCCATAAATCCAGCTTCATGCCACTCTTTGGTGGCTTCCTTTCCCCATAAAGAACTCTCTTTCATATTCAGTTACTAGTAAACCAGATTGCACTTGGGTGAAGGTGATCTGGTGGGCAGGGTCCTCACCGAGGGACATAGTAGCTAACCATCCTGATTTAACCTGAACTGACCTGGATTTAGCACTAAGAAGGTCCCATGCCTGAGAACCCCTTATTCCAGGTCAACCTACCTAGTGATACCCCACCTGCTATAACAGGGGCAGGCTGAAGCATGGGTGCATAACGTCCTCTTTACGCAGGAGACACAGGTGGCATCCTGACCATGGTAACTAAGGCTATCAGCCACCTGGGACCTTTGAGGGATCGATGTCTGAAATGTGATCGGTGAGCAGAAAGTGAGGGGGAGCCTGAGAGAGTCTCTGTGAATTATGGTTGATTAAAAGGAACAAGTCCAGCAGTGCTGAGAATGAGAGAAAAGCTGCTTTCTTCCCAGAGTTTTCCAAACGCAGTGGGAAGGGTGCATCTGCTTTTCTCTCATTTGGGAATCCCGGGACTCTCAGATCCCACCCAGCAGTCACTCACAGTGCTAAGGGGACCCTCCACGTTGAATGAATTGGACTGGCATTTCGATGCCCTATTCCAAAAGGCTGATGCGTCTGGGCTGTTGATGAAAAGGGCCTGATATGTTGTGGTTTCCATTTTTGTGCAATCTAGATTTACTTTTAACATGTTCTCTGTTTCAATGCTGAAATGAAGAACAATTTCTTCCCTGTGAGATATTAAAATAAAGTGGCTTCGGCTTTCATATTCTATACAAGGATAGGCTGGCAGGTTCAGTCACTGAGTTACAATCTAATATTAGATTGTATCATTTCAAGGCAATAAGACTGTTCCCGGTGTTTTAGACACTTACCGTGCTGTTTGGCAATACAGCATACATCAATGTTATGTCTGCCGAGCTTAAAATTGCCAAACTGCTGGAATGCACAAGGGGCATATATCTTCCTCATAATAAAGACCATGGGCTTGATTTAATCTCATTTTTAAAGCATTAGCAGTCAGTAAACCAGTCACCACTAAAAGGTGTGTGTGTGGGAGGAGGGGGGGAGCAAAAAAAAAATGACACCTGTTCTGTACCTTCAGGTGCAATGTAGACCCTATTTAATATAATGCCCGTCTTCCATTTTGCTCTCTCCAAGTGTCTTTTGATAAAAAGAAATGTGGCAAATGAAATTTGTTCGTAATCAATCAGCACATTGTATGCGATGATCTTGCCATGCACCATTCATCGTATTTCCTAAGGACCCACAAAGTGCTCTTTAAACCAGAGTGAACACTTGGCTCAAGAGGGAGGGAGAGTAGGAAAGAAAAAGGAAGGGCTTCCACCCCATCCAACATCTTGTTAACTATCTTGGTGGTAACAGGCTATGGACTGTTGGTATTCCTGGTAACTGAGTTCTATCAATCAGGAATGCTGGGACTATTAAATCTCACGTGAAAGCAACTTGGCCAGTCCTGGCTGGAACTTGGGACTTTTATTTGTATCCAGTTAGCTCTTATCTAAGATAGTACAGCATTTCTCTGCCAGGATGCCTCTGTTTAGCCCTCTAGACTGAGAACAGCTTGAGGAGAGAGGCAGGGTGGGACTTTATAAAGCTTCTTCTGCTCTGTCCACCTAGCAAGGCATCGGGAATGTTTAGTAGTTGTTCAGACTGTCCTACCGGTGAAGACATGTGGTTTGGGATTATATGCCATAAATGAGAGTATTTTATCAATGTCATCTTCATCCCCCTCACTCCCCTCCTCCTCTACTTTTCCATGTTTTTTTAAAATATATTTTTATTGATTTCAGAGAGGAAAGGAGAGGGAGAGAGAGATTGAAACATTAATGATGACTAGGAATCATTGATCGGCTGCCTTCTGAATGCCCCACACTGGGATTGAGCCCACAACCTGGGCATATGCCCTTGACTGGAATCAAACCTGGAACCCTTCAGTCCGCAGGTCGATGCTCTATCCACTGAGCCAAATTGGCTAGGGCTTCTTCTTTTTGAATGAACTTGATGAAATTAACTTTACCTGTTTGTGCACCTCTAAACAAAATCTCCATGGACTGAGTTGGAATACTTTAATTTATATCTCAGTAGTCTACAAATTAATGAACTATTGAGGTCTCCAGAATTGGAAGATGGTCTGTACTAGAATATTTATATGCTACTTTCAAAAAGGCATGTGCCAATTTCTATTAATTCCTAATTCACAATATCAACATGAGCTTGCACCTAGCCAAGCATAGCTTCCCTCCTCCAGATACTTCCAACTCTCTCAGCCTCTGGATTCTCTTATGTAAAACAGATATAATAATAACTTACCTCCTGAGGCTGTGGTGGTTTTTAAATAATATCCAGGCTGTAAAATTTAGCAGATTAGATTGTCAAGCAATGACAACAGTAGTACAAACAGACATAATAATAGTTATTATTGTGTTATTACACTTATCTGGAAATGACAACTTTTAATATTTTCATGTGATGGTGTGGAACGTTTCTTCGGAGGAAAACATATAGACTACAAATCATGAACCACAAATATTGTCACGTTGCCTCAGATATCTGCCTTTGTAATCTGTGAAGACAACTGGCAAGCCTGACTTCAGTTCTCCAAATAGAATCTATGCAGTGTGTTGGCAAGCAGTACCAACATTTATTTGACTGAAAGATTTATTTTTCACAAGTTGACCTATTATAATGGAGCCAATATAATTTGCACTGGTCAGACCAAGAGTTCTAGATCAAGCAAGTGCTATCATTTCAGAAAAAAATGCTGAGAAATATTCTCAACTGGACTCCTTAATGCCTTTCAACTGAATGATTTATGAAAGCTGAGGTCATGGGAATTAGTTGGTCTAGACTAGGAATGTAACATAACCCTCTCTCCTCCAGGACAAAAAAAAAAAAAAAGCAATGCCAGTGTGTAAGAAAACCAGATCAGTTCAGAGCTCCTCTGAATAATCATGGAAGTGTTGCAGACCAGAGAAAAATCAAGCAACGCTTTTAGAGAAAAGGAGTTACACTGTTTAATACACCGGCAGACTCAGCAGAATAACTTCCCAAATCTGAGTAAAGTAACATGCAGAGGACTTCTCTTTTATATCTTTCTGGGGTCTTTGTCCCTCAAATATGGATTATGCTTCCGGTCCTTTTCACAGGGTGTGCAAGAAGGCCCCAGGTGTTGGGGGTCTCCAGGCCATATCTGATGGTATGGCGACAGCACTAATAACCCCCACCCCCCTCCAGGGCTGTGCGCTGTTCCCAGTTTATGGCCTCTGTGAAATGTGAGCATTTCAGTAACAGGTTCTGCAAGACCAGTTTCTGGGGAAGAGGCAATGACTTAATTATAGGTTATCAAGAATGTACACTGAGCTTGCTGGCACAGATCCAGATTGCTAGCCCCCCAAATATCAGGGTTTCATTGGAATTAGCCCTTTTTAGGCCTTTCAAAAGTACCATCTCATTCATTTTTATCACCACTCATTCACCATTCAGCACGCCCATGTATCCACACTGATACTTGCCTGCCGACTTCCCGGCAGGGCGATGAGAACGGCAGTGGGAGCCTAAGTGCTGCATCTGCTTGTCTTCACACTCATCTGCTTGTCTTCACACTCTTGGGGGTGGAGTGGGTGCATCCCCTCCTTCCTCAGGTGAAGCAAAACTGACTGCAGGACACATTGTAGGGCCTATTTTTTTTTTTTCCTTTTCTAGGTAGGTTCTTCTTGTGTTAATTTGTAAGCATTTAAATCTGGAATATTAAAGCCAATGATTTGATTTTTTATAGCTGTTATGCCCAGATTTCAAGATCCCCAAGGAAACCACACCAGGGAACTAGCCAGTCCGATGCAAAAGCAGAGGGTCCTTTATTGAGCTAGCTAACTCGACCCTGCCTCCTGGCCTACGCAGGGACCGGAAGCAGAGTGCCACCCGTGAGAAAATCAGGGCTTTAATAGGGGGTGGAGTGAGGGGAGGGGAGCTGACAGTGGGCTCCGCTGATTGGCCAGGTGCAAGTCGGGTCTTGTTACACAGGATGTGGTCATCTCTATGGCACGCATGTCCCTTGATGTCATTGGTTAGTTTAAAGAAATCCCGGCTTCCGGGAAGAAGGTACTTTCCTGAGCACATGGCGGCTGCCCCAACATGGAGGATCCGGGGTAAGATGGAGGGCATAGCCCTCGCCCTTTCAATAGCAATTTCCTCTTTGCACAGTACCGTTGCATGCATTATCTCATAATGTTAAAAAAAAAATCTGTGATATAGGTATCCAAACTGACAGAACAAACTGAAAGAAGGTATGTAATGACATTCTATAGGCGGAGACCTGAACGCAAGTCCTCTAACTCTGGCATGTTCTTAATCCCTTATCATTTTGCTTCTCACTCTAAGGACTCGATTTAAGGACACTGAATAGTTTCCCACACAGTCTTCTATTTTTAATCAATTGAACTCTCTGAAATATAAACTAAGGGGAAATAAACATAATAATAATTTAAAAATAATAATAATTGGTTTTATTTATTTATTTAGTCCCATGAAAAGATCACCTCTTATTAAAATAAGCTTATAAATAGGTGTTGGGAAGGAAATTTTTTTTTTCATTCTTCTAGGTTCTTTGGCTGATCTAATAATTAAATTGACATAATACAGATTAACGGGAAAAAATGAACTTAATTTCATATGTAAGGAAGCCCCCTAAAAATTTGAAACCCCAGGATAGCCAGGCAATTGAGACTTGTTTGCCTTTTATGCTAATGAATCAGATAAGGATCTGAGGCTTCAAAGGTGAGGAGAGTAATTCGCAAGATGATAAGAAGAGCAGAAGTTTGGTAATTGGATGTCTGCCCTGCCAAACAGATAGGTCATTCAGATAAAAAGTTATCTCTGATAATAGCTCTCTTTCTGGGCCACAAGCCCTATCAAAATTCTTTCAAGTGGTTAAGGTTAAGGAAGAAGTAAACTTCTTTCTTGTTTGCCTTCAGCTCAAAATAATGCACTGGCCACTGTGGCACATTTTGGGGTAACAAATTCTGATCCTCTTCATGGTCTTTCTAAGGCAAGATTTTGATTTTCTTTTATATTTGTGTTTTTATAATAAAGGCCAAGTTTGCATTTTTTCATTTATTTCTTGAAAATCAAGAAGAGAAAAGGCCAACTAAATTGCCTTTACTTGAGTTGCTATTTTATTCAGTAGTGTATTTTTTTTCTTCCCTATTACAATACTAGTAGATGTTTCAAGATGCAAATTGACGCATTCTGCTTTTAAATAACACAGGCATTATAATTAAAATTCTCTTGTGTTTTAAAAAAATAATTAGTTACTTGAGGAGGTGTTTCAGTGTATTCCCTTCCAGAGTGCCTCCCATTTAAGTGAGTTATGACATAATTAGTGAAAGCACACTATGGTGAGAGAAGCTGGAATCGCCTCAGTAGAATGGAGCATTTTGTGAAATGATAACCTGACCTTTACGTTTTTACTTAAAAGGAAACAGAAAAACAAGCTTGTATTAAGCGAAGGGAGAATAAACTACACTGCCGCGGGTCACTCAAATGTTATACAGTGTAAAGGAAACAGCAGGAAAAATGTTCATATTCCTTTTCTCTACAAGAACAAATATGAGAATCTTGCCTAGAAGGTCAAGTTCACCCAGTGAAGCAGTTTGGAAAATGTATCCCAGGCCCTTGAATATTCTCAGGTTTCTGTTTTGGGAAGGTTCTGTTACAGAGGAGAGCTTTTCATTTTAAACAGATAGGGATATTATTTATTCTCAAACAATAAGCAAGAATTTAACAATTCTTTATTTAACAATTTAATACAAATGGTTCTGTCTCCATAATTCTTAATGATCTCCACTTTGCTAAATGTTCCTATTGTTTTGTAGTTAAAACGGGAGAAAGTGTGAGAAAGAAATGCGGTGTTATAAGTAATGTGTATGTGTCTTAATCTTATAATTTTTGTTTAATTTGATTGTCAAATAAAACTGGGATAATCACTAATATTACCCCAATGCCCACTTACTTGCACACTCCCACACCCTCAAGTTAAAGAACTGCATTTGTAAAAGTAGGTCTTTAGTTGCCCCCTTCCTAAGTCAATTAACTCTGCGGTAAAATTAACATAGAAATATATTCCTAAAAATAATGCAGAGTGAAAAGACATCATCTACATTATAAAAATTGCAAGGAGCATTTGACAGGGCTTTTTATAGTAGAAACATCAACAAAATAACTTTTTAAAAAATCTTTCAACCTTTCATTTCCTTTTCTTTGTTATGAATTCTAATTTATGTGGCAATGGAAATAGCTAATTATTCACTCTAAAAAAAATCAGTATTTTAAGAGCACTGTTCTTTGTTCAACCCTTAAGGGAGCTACAGTGTGATTTTTGCAGGTACTGTCATTTCAATGGAGTAACCAAAACCTCTCCTGAATTTTAGAAGATCCCTTTGGAATACAAAAGCTTGATTTTTTTTTACAAGTGTCAGGCTAACAAAGACTTAAATCAGGATAAGTAGATAGATCAGGTGACATAATTATAAATCTCTGATGAAATTATGACTGGTAATAAATTTAATAATTCATTTTTACTTTTATGAACCCGTCTCTGGTACTGATTTTTCCTGTCATGTTTTTTATGTCTATGCTAAAATTTATTATTTAAGTTTAATATTGCCTAAAGAACTTTGAATTAAGATATATGTGTCACCTACAAAATTTTCCTATAAAGCAAGTTTAGGGAATATTCTAGAAAGTAAGTTAGAATGAGAAGGCAAGTCTGAGAGCAGATAAAACCCTCGCTCTTGTCTGCACCACCATAAATACACCCCTGGCTTCTGTAATCTCGCTGGCTTCTTAGCAGATGGACAGTGAGATGCTGGGGAGAGGGAGGGCTGTGTGCGTGCTCACATGGCACTCTTGCCCAAGGTCTGGTCTGGAGACCTCCCGCTAGGCACAGATAAAGAATCCAGCCCTCCTCTGTAGCTTAGGCAACAGGCCTTCAGAGCGAACTGCAATGGGTGTGGAAAGCCCAGGAAATACCTGGAAGCTTAGCATGTAGCCTAGAAAGAATGTCTAGAATGTGTACGTATGCCACATGTGGGAGACAAAGAACCTAGGGAAGTATATAAGGCAACGCCCCAGCACTTTCAGCATCAGCCTCTAGAGGGGACTCCGCTGAGCTAGTAGTGGTGCGAATAAATAGTCCTTTTCTGAACCTCCGCATGGCTTTGGCTTGTCGCTTCCCACTGGCCTGATTTCTGCCATAACAAGAAGAAATCATGGAAAATCTCATGTCTATAGTCTCTATATCATAAAACTTTTTTTGTCAGGATCAGTATATATAGATGAAAGTACTGAATACCATTAGTGAAAACACTTACTCATCTTCCTTTAAGAAGTTATTATCTTTTAATAGTCTAATTTTATACTTATAATGGATATCTATATATTTGATAATAAGCAGTGTAATATATTGGTCATTTCTCCCATAATGGCTAATTAAATATGTCTACTGTTGAAAATCAAAATATAGCTGAGGATCTAGTGCTTCATTCAAAGATTCAGAATGGATCAACATCATATCTAGCAAAGAATAAGGAGCTACAAGGAGCTGTACTAAATGGCAGGTTTTTTTTATTTTAGAGAAAGAGGGTGGAGCCACCTGCAAGGAGTGGACTATTTCAGGCCATGTCCTACTCCCTTAGGAGGAGGTAGGGTGCCCTTATCAGGTAGATGACCTCACTAGTGCTGACCAGGAAATTCCGTTCCACTGACTAAAGGTTACATTCCTGGGAGAGGTTGACACTGCAATTACTTTAGGTATAAAGTGTTGGTTGTGTTGGTTTGTTGACTTGGGGCTTAGCACAAATGACTCCATTTGGGCTTATTTTTTAATACTATTATTCTGAAGAGGTGCGAATTAAAATAAGAGTTGATTCCTACTGAATAGGTATCCATTGACATACACAAAGGAGCCAAATATTCTTGATGTAGAACGTCTAGAATGTGTATGTATGAAAGAACCTTGAGGCATGAGTTTAGCATAAAACAACAATGAAAAATGTTTTGGATACCAAATAAATAATCACAGTAGGTCTCAAATCTATTGCCTCATTTCACAGTGTACTAAGAATGATATATATATATATATATATATATATATATATATATATATATATATATATATATATATATACACACACACACACACTCACACACACACACACACACACACACACACACACACACACACACACACTAGAGGCCCAGTGCAGGCAGGACATTCATACACTCATGCACTAGGGGGGAGAGAGGTCCCCCAGCCCAGCCTGCGCCCTCTTGCAGTCTGGGAGCCCTCAGGGGAATGTCCGACAGTTGGACATCCTTAGCACTGCCACGGAAGCGGGAGAGGCTTCCACCACCGTCGCTGTGCTCGCCAACTGTGAGCCTGGCTCAGGGCTTCTGGCTAAGCAGTGCTCCCCCTATGGGAGCCCATGACCACCAGGGGGCAGCTCCTGTGTTGAGAATCTGCCCCCTAGTGGTCAGTGTGCGTCATAGTGACCGGCCATTCTGCGGTTCAGTCGATTTGCATATAGGGTTTTATTATATAGGATATATATATTTATATTATACTAGGGGCCCTGTGCACGAAATTTGTGCACTGGGTGTGTGTGGGGGGGTGTCCCTCAGCCCAGCCAGCCCCCTCTCACATACTGGGAGCCCTCAGGCGTTGACCCCCATCACCCTCCAATCGCAGGATTGGCCCCTTGCCCAGGCCTGACGCCTCTGGCGTAGGCATCCGGCCCGGGCAGCGGGGACCCACAGCTGCAGCGGCCCCGCGATCGTGGGCTTCGCTTTAGGCCCAGGCAAGGGGCCCCTAGCACCTGGGACTGCCAGCTTCGACCGTGCCCAGCTTCCATCGCTGGCTCCACCCCTACTTCCTGCTATCACTGGCCAGGGCGGAAAAGGCACCTGATTCTCCGATCATGGCTGGGGGGCAGGGCAAAGGCGGCCCCAGGGCTGCCTTTGCCCTGCCCCCCAGCTCTTAGCTCCCCCCTGGGTTTCTGATCACTGTCAGTGGCAGGGGGCTTCTTCCTGCTTTCCCTTTCACCTCCCTGCATTGTGCCTACATATGCAAATTAACCGCCATCTTTTTGACAGTTAACTGCCAATCTTAGTTGGCAGTTAACTGCCAATCTTAGTTGGCAGTTAATTTGCATATAGCCCTGATTAGCCAATGAAAAGGGTATCGTCGTACGCCAATTACCATTTTTCTCTTTTATTAGTGTTGATTTTTTATATATATATATATATATATATAAAATGAAAGTTCTTTGGAGACTTTCTATTAAAAGACAAACCTAATGCTGTAGCCCTAGAGGACAAAGTCACATTGAAAAACCACCCAAACCATCCCACTAGAAGCAGCCCTTTTGTGTCCACAATCCATCACAGATTCTTAACTGGGGCTTGTTTTTAAATGCTATGAAGATATGAGAACACCTGCTCTAACTGAACCTTATAGAGCAGTGGTTCTCAACCTTGGCTGCACATTAGAATCACTTGGGAATCTTTTTAAAGTCCTGATTTCTGGGTCTCATCCTCCGGAAATTCTGTTTCTTTGTTACTAATGTTGTGGCCCCTCCCCAGCACAAAGAAACAGAATTTCCGGAGGATAAGGCCCAGAAATCAGGATTTTAAAAAGATGCCCAGGTGACTCTAATGTGCAGCCAAGGTTGAGAACCACTGTTATAGAGCTTCAGGGCTGTAATATTATGACTTATCATAAGAAATACATATATGGTTTTCATCCTATCTCAGGTATGGAGCTCCTAAAACCCTGGACATTTCTTAAGTGCTGAGAGTGATAAGGTGTCTTATTGTTAATTAGGTGACTTTTGGAACCCGTTGAAGAATGGGGGCTAGTCGCCAGGGGAAACGACCATGTGATTAAAGGGCAGGAACTTTCAGGCCCCCCATGACCTCCATTAAGGTTAGAGGGGAAGGAGGTAGAATCAATCACCAGTATTCAATAATATAATTAATCATGTCTTTGTAATGAAGCCTCCATAAAGAAAGCCAAAAAAAAGGTGGGGGGATACTGAGAGCTTCCCGTCGATAAATCAGTGGAGGCGCTGGGAGAGAACTGTGCCTGCACCCAAGGGCATTCCTTGCTCTTTGCATCTCTTCCATCTGCTGTTCCTGAGCTGTATCGTTTTGTCATAAATCGGTGACCTAGTAAGTGAAATGTTTCTCTGCGTTCTGTGATCCGCTCCAACAAATTAATCAAACTCAAGGAGTAGCTGGGAACCAGTAGATCAGAAGTGCTGGGGTTTTGATGGGGGAGGCAGTCCCGTAGGACTGAGCCCTTACCCTGTGGGATCTGCTGGTTGTTAGGATTGAGTTGAATTGTAAGGACACACAGTTAGTGTTCAGAGGTGTGGTGCTGGTGTCGAGTCCTCTTCTATCATACTTGTGAGTTGGGTCCAGGAACCCAAAATAGGGCCCTCATTTTGGGAGAGTGGTGAAGTGTTGGGTGGTGTGTGTAACTCAGAATTTAGGGAGCTCAGGGCAGAGCAATTGCATCTAAATAGTGTGATAGATTTAGGCAGAGGTGGGGTGTGTGTGTGTGTGTGTGTGTGTGTGTGTGTGTAGGAGAATCTGTATTCTATTGTCTGCGTATTTCCCATTATGATCTTCAAACAATTGGATTTACATTATCTCTATACACTAACCTAGGTCAGCCACAGATATTTAGACATAATACAGAGCATGCACACACGCAAACACACATGCTCACACACCTTTCCTTTAGATGACTTTCTAAGCCTCTAGGTCCTAAATCTGATGAAGAATAACACAGTCATAAAAATCTACTGTTTGATTTGTAACCCCTTTACTTTTCTTGTTATATTATACACATTGTTAAAAATTGCAAAAAAAAAAAATTGGTTCTATTGTAACCCTGAAGCTTTACCACCCTTAAAAAAAGCTGCACACAAGGTTTCATTTGCTGATATTTCACCTGGAGGATTTCACCAACTAGGAGTCTAGTTAAGAAAGTGTGTTGAAGATTAATAAAGCTGATACAGCTTCGCCATTAAGTTTCAGTGACGGTTGATTTTATTGGATGGGATTTTTGTGGTCCCTCTTGCAAGGAGAATTCATCTCTGAAGACAGAAACACGACATAAAACATAATTAGTATGATCCAACCACTGCTTCCAGGGGCATCCTTTGGGTCCCATGGGCATTGGGCACTTCATGAGTGAATATTGTAGCTATTTCTCTAAAGTTATTCTCATTGACTATCAGCCCAGGAGGAGCCTGGCTTTGGAAGATGTAGCTCCAGATAAAGTTAATCTTCCCTTTAACCCCCACCCCCAGCCCGCCCCCCGGCACAAAGATGCACATTGCACATACCTGGGATTTGTCTATTCGTTTTTTATTAAGAAACTAGAGGCCCGGTGCATGAAAATTCATGCACTGGAGGGGGGGGGGGGTCCCTCAGCTCTGCCTGCCCCCTCTCACAGTCTGAGAGCCCTCAGGGGCAGTTGGCAACCCAGCAATCAAGGGAAGGCAATGCCCTCATCACACCTCTGCTGCTGCCACAGCCAGCAATGCAGGCCTCAGCCAGCCCTGGTTATTGAGCCTCGGGCAGCCCTTGGTGGCTGGGAGACTGAGGGCAGGTCCGGCCACACTGTGTGCCTACTGCCTCCCCCTCTCCCTCCCACCGCTGGGCTGAAAGGAGTTGACATTGTTAATAAACAGCCACCATGCTTGCCTCACTTGAGAGAATCTTATATATAGAAGCCTAGAAGGAAACATCTACGTTCTAGAATTTCCCTATACTGATATGTGTGTTTCCTGCTTTCTGTGGAAGGAGGCTTCTAAGAAGCAGGTGTCACTCCATGAAATGACTCAGGGTTGATGTTACCCTTAAGTCCAAACCAAGTCTCCCCAGGTGTTACATACGGTGTACTATCAAAATGGCATTTGGGCCCAGCCAGTGTGGCTCGGTTGGTTGAGTGGCATCCCATGCACCAAGAGGTCACCAGTTTAATTCCCATTCAGGGCACATGTCTGGGTTGCAGGCTCAATCCCCAGTAGGGGGGGGGGGTGCAGGAGGCAGCCTATGGATTAAAAAGTAAAATACAAAAAAAAAAAAGCGAAACAAAAAAAAGCATTTGGTGAAGATAATCAAGTCATGCTTAGCAGAGGGCCTGAGACTTAGAAACAGCTCAATAAATGAAAAATAAGAGAATTAGGGTAGCATTAAAGACATCTGCCTAACAATGTAATTGCCCAGTCAAAGTGTATCAGAATTCTACAAGTTAAGAAGAAGCCAGAGCTAGGTACCCTGTACGCAAACAGGAAAAGAGCATCCCATGAATAAGCCCTCTTTACCTGGGTGGGGACATACGTCTTCATGCCCTGCAGGCTCTGTGACTGTCTGGCCTCTTTCCCATCCAGAGTCCTGTCTTCCACATCCAGATGGCCCCGTGCTAACATGTGAGTTTCTCTGTGCCTGCTTAACGCTTTTAGCACCAACACTGTAGGATCAGCACCCCTTCCTGAAGGATCAATAATAACTGCGCTAAAAGTATCTGGATAATATTCAGGGATTTGGTTTTATTTTTGACTATAATTCTTTTAATTCTCAGAAGAAGTCTGAATAGTGTTTGTTGTGGTTTTGAAGAGCTTTCTCCGGACCAGCAAACTTTGGGACTCTTCCTTCTTTTTCTGGGAAGGCATGTGAACTACAGATTGGCCAGTTACCCCAGTTGACCTTCAGCATATCATGAATGTAAATGGTCATTAAAGATACAGAAAATGTCACTGAGGTTAAGAGAGTTATGTTAATGATCTGACTTGGATTAACAGCTATGCTTTCATTATAAATCTTGAATATTTATAATATATTTAGACAATTACTCCCTATTTCATGCTTGTTGCTTCCTTCTGTTCAGAAATGTAAGCGGTCATCCTATTTTGCCAGAGATTTTAAATGTTTCCTCCAATAACCACCTATTTTTTTCTAAGTCTCTGCCCCCCCGCCCCCCAATTTGTATAAATATCTACAGTAGGAGTGTTCCTCTTTAACAGAAAAAAAAAAAAGGCTTTTTGAAAGGCTCTCAGAAAATATTTTAATGACCAGCATTATTTAGGTTGCTTGTGTAGCTATGTAAGTAATCTCAGTCCTCTCTTCACCAGAACGTGTACAACTTAACATGTCTTTCAAAAACGTGAGTAAGGTTACAAGGTAATGCCGCCAGCATCATCATGGCCATGCATTGGGAAGGGAAGGTGAGTGTGAAGCTGGGAATGTGCCTGTTTGGCCCAGTGACAATAAAAAGGATGTTTATGAATGAAATAGCCCCCCACATGGCATTATTCACTGGAGGAGGCAAGCAATTTGGTGAAGTGAAGGGTGGTAAATGTTTTAATTTTCTCCTATGCCAGTAAAATCTTGTAAAACACGGTGACATATTAAATTTCTCATACTAGAAGGGCTCCCGTAGCCTGTCAACATTTTCATTATAAACTCCATTTCCAGAGCTTTATAACTCAGCTTTAAGAATTCACTCTGGTCTGACATTTGAAGTGCAAGGTCTTACCTGGGGAACATGTGTTTCGCATGTTTGAGAAATTATGAGTTTATCCATTTCTCAGTGTGTAATCAGTAACCTTTTCATACTTTTTCACTTGGCTCTGTGTCTCAGAAATTGGAGGCAGCAGGCTAACATGTGGTAGGTCGCCAATGGTGGTGGTGGCCTGGACCATCTACAATCATGGTCAACACAGGTCCGGGCTGGTGATTCTCATCCCTAAGACTCACATCCACACTAATCCCTCACCTCATTGTACAAAAAGCAGGAAGAGCTCTGCACTACACACAACATTTTAGACTAGACTGTCTGCTATCCAGGGAGTATTTTATTCCAAATCTCTGCAGAGAAGACCCAGATTGGCTGGAAAATTCTTAGTCCCCAGGCTGTTTATTTCACATTCATTTATTTTGCGGATGGTGTAAGACCTTTTGCTGAAGCTTCATCACATTCATTCTGATCTTGCTGGGTTTTTGCTAAGTCTTATTGGTGAGTGTGTGTGTGTGAGTGTGTGAGTGTGTGAGTGTGTGTGTGTGTGTGTGTGTGTGTGTGTGTCCGTGCACTCGCACTATCATATTTAGCACTCAGGTTTTCAGTCAATATTATTTAATCATACGGACATCCTTTTGACACTTTGAAATGTCTGCAGTTATCTCTGAAGGAATTACTTTTTCAAATATAATCAGAAAAGAGGGAGTAAAGAACAAAGAAGAAACAGAAGAGAAATTACATGCTGCCTTTTGGCCATCAGGCCTTGCAATGTCTTGAGGATTGACTATTTAGCATTGCTTCCCAAAAAGAGCCACCATAGGCTATGTAGAAGAAAGCGGAGTGCCCTCAGGAAAAGGTGTGGTATCAGGTCTAAGTTGTTTCAGAGAATTCTAGGAGATTACCACTTCCTGGTATATATTCAGCATGATTCCAATTCTACTTGCTTGCATTATATTTTTATGCAGCTATCAAATTCATGTTAAAATGTGAGAAGCATCCAGTGTTTAATCCCAGCACTTGTATTTATTGTGTGAGTACAAACTCTGTGCCAGTTATCTAAAAACATCATTTCTACCCCCTCACAACCACCCAGCATGCAGTGGCTCCCGATAGGAAGCTGAGGGACAGGAAGTTTAATTAATTTGTCTCAAGACAAGTTCAGAACCCAGGTCTTTCAGACCCCAAGCCACATTCCCATATTCTTTATGCTATTATGCTTTCCTTTATCTGTACAAAGGTATTTGTTTTTATTCCATATTTTTATCAGAATCATGCTATGCCTAACCCTGCAAGTGGCTTATATTTTCCCAATGAAAAAAATGTTAGAATAGGAAGGCTGGCCCTCCAGTTAAAAAAAAGAGGAAAGGACCAAAGGACTGAAGTAATCTAAGTTTAAACAAGGAATCTGACTTCCTTTTCAATTTCAACTCAGCCATCTCTTTCTCCCTTCTCCCTCTTAGTCCCATTGCAATGAATGGAGTAATCGCCTATAGACCCTTATCCCGGTACCCCACGGTTAAGCTCATTCCTATTCATTCTTCAGAGCTCTGTTTAGATGTCACTTTTTCTGGGACATCTGTTGAATGTTTCAGGTCTTACTGCTAACCACCATTAGGGCATCAAGCCTTAAGTGTTCTTTACAACAATTGCAGATCAGAATTTTATGATTTCTTTAGCATCTGCCTACCCCACTAGGATTTAAGCTTCATCAGTGCAGGGAAAGCTGTGTCTGTCATCTTCCCTGATGTGTTCACAATGGGCATGGTATTACCGTGTCCTAGTGCCCTACTAGGGCTGTGGGCAGGAACTGAACTTGAACCAGTAAAGAGTGAAAAGAGATCTGCAGGACATGAACCTGAGGGCGAGCCCCTGATTCCTGGGTCCCAGGACTTCTCTGTTTATCTGGGAGTCAAGTAATCAAATTGTGAGTCAAAAGACTTTAGCTATTACTGTACAGCAACTACCTGGACAGTAGGGCATTGGAGAGCCACGGGATCGTGGATTTGGAAAAGATGACATTCTGCATGTAGTAGGCAAGGCTTTTTATAACCATCTGAAACCCCGAGTATTAAAGGATTCAGAGTTCGTCTTCCTTCCACACCCTTTGCTTTGGTTCCTATAGATCAGTGATGGCCAACCTATGACACGCGTTTCAGAGGTGACATGCGAACTCACTTTTTTGGTTGATTTTTCTTTGTTAAATGGCATTTAAATATATAAAATAAATATCAAAAATATAAGTCTTTGTTTTCCTGTGGTTGAAAATATCAAAACATTTCTATATGTGACACGGCACCAGAGTTAAGTTAGGGTTTTTCAAAATGCTGACACGCCGAGCTCAAAAGGTTCGCCATCACTGCTATAGAGGATCCCCACAGAAGGAGGAGGGTAGGGTAGTCCCCGTTCTCAGCCTCTCCTCCCGTTGGGCGTGCACAGGGAACATGTGGCTTTCAGCTCTTCTATGTTTAAGGAATCATCTGCTTTCCCTTTCAGAAAGCAGTTCTCACGTGTTTCCCAGTGTGCTCTCAGGCCTCAGTGGGCCTGATTTAATCAGCATCTTCTGGGAGGAGCTGAACCCGGGGGTGGCCCATCAGCAGAACTGGTGCCAACCGTGAAGCAGGCAGGAGGCGCAGAACATGCACAGCCATTGTTAACGCAGCCAGGAAAAACTCTAGTTCACGCAAAATAAATCCAACATCCAAAATATTAAATAAATGGCTAATTATGTTACAGTTCTTTTCAACTTTAAGTGTTAATTATTTATCAAATTGAAAGGGGACATGCCCAAGCCCTTGGTTAGCTGGCACTGCTGATTTCTGTAGTGCTTCCCTGCTAGGTGGCCGCTAGGCTCCTCCCAGAAGGTGGGCGGAGTCACATTTTCTACCCTCCCCTGCAGGAGGAGACAGAACGGCCGGGCACTTTCTCTTCATAGAAACACTGGCGAGGCTGGGCCCAGAACCCAAAGACACTGGGAGCATTTCACTGGCACTGATGTGGGAATAGAGATGGAGACATGGTCCCAGCGAGGTCTCCAAGGAAGTTTTCTCTGCGCTGTTGTATCTCTTTGAGGGAGGTGGGAATTTCTTCAAGGGCAAAAGCCTCCTGTAACATTGAACTGTTCTCTCTCTTATTTTAATTAATTCCCCAGGGCAGTGCTTTTCAAATTTGGATATATCGGAATCTTCTGGAGGAACTTGCTAAAAATACCAGGCGTTGCCCTACTTCAATGAGGCTGTTTTCTTGACTGGCTCCCCAGGTGGTTCTGAAATATACCAATGGTTAATATGTTTATAATCTCAAGTTTATGCAAAGTAGCACCATGTTGTTACTTTATGACCTGCCCCTTGTATTTCATCATGTAGGTATTTACTCTTTGGTATCTTCTTTTTACTTACAATAGCTGACTTTTTTTTATTATTATTAGAAGCTATTATTGATCAGATCCTCTTTATTAAAATAGAATGACAAACACTTAGGTACATGGTAATTTCATCAGTTCATACTGAACACTTCTTGGTGTAAGAACTTTATGTTGACAGTTATTCTTTCAAGAATATTCCATTGTTCCGTGATTAAAAACAGCCAGTAAGCCATGAATATCAGGAGAAAAATAGCAAGAGGTTTGGAAGTGTGCATGTGGGGCACCAGCACTTTGTTTCTGAAAGAGCCTGATTAAATGCCTCTCTGTGTATAGCCATGCTTTATGGCACAAGTGATGTGATGATTTGTGAGAGAGGTTTAATAAGTTTAGAGTTGAAAATTTATTCTGCTTTCATTTCCTTCCCTTTGGCTGATAGTTACTGTCTACGGTACTACATCAAAGAAACTACCATGCAAGGTCCTAATAAGAATCCTCTAATGCAAAGGGCAAAAGCCTGTCTCTAGGGTCAGTGTCAGAGCTGGCTGCATTCTCCATTTAAAGGGATAAGAGCTCAGATTAAATAAGACCCTCTCTTCAAGGAGCTTTCAGTCCAGCAGAGCATATGATCCATCACAGTGTTTCTGTGTTCTTGTTTTGTTTGTCTTTTGATGTATTTGTTTTTTCTTTACGGTGAAGACTCGGTGGAAATGGAAACTGTCCAAGGAATTGTTTAGCGTCTCCTTTCAAACCTCTTGCCTCCAACACTGAGGTCATGGTGCACGATCTACGCCTAGCTCTGTCTTGCTCCTCCTGAATATTTCCGGGTCCAGTACACATCCAAGTGTATGCCAGTTATTTTCATTGCCAAGAAAATGAACTTGGCAAACTGGTCAATTGCTTTGGGTCCAGAGTGCTATGAACATAACTCTTTGATGGTGGGTGGGTTGACTGTATAGTCATGGATATCATACCATGATATCGCCAACCTTTTATACTTCTGATGGAGAGAGCTCCCCACCACCTCGTCCAGGATCTGCTGGAAGGAATAGCAGCTCCTGGGAAAACTTTGCAAAAGGAAATTACAATTTCAGTGGAAGAGCCTGGTTTTAAGACCATTACAGAAATCTATAACTTCTGTATTAAAGTTCATACTTTCAGTTAGTTAGGCATCTGAAACTAGCATATCAGATGTATTAGTGCCTGATACATTAAAGAGTAATTTTAATTTTTATCTGCTTGTTTTCTTTATGGGATTCAATAGGTAGGTAGAATCCAGGAACCTAGCTCAATTCTTTAAGTTCTAATAACTCAGCTTGGTATTCTTGTGGACTTTACAATCTGAAAATTTAGAAATGTTATGTTCATCTCATAAAAAAATGAGAAATGAAGGTTGTTTGTTAGATAATGTCTTTCAAAATATATGGTCTCTGTGTAGGAGATAGGCCTCTATGTTTCATCTTCATAGAAAAAAATACAGCGTGTGGCCAGTCAGTTATTGAATTTCCCCAGAGCAAACAGGATGTGGGGAAGGGGGCTGGGGAGAGGGTATGAGAACTGTGCATGTGGCTGATAGCACATTTTCCAGGAAGATTCCCCATAGACAAAGGGAGATGGAGGCAACTAGAAAAGGCCTCAGCCCATTTTTTAAAATAACCCAATAGGAGACAATAAGACCTAGGCCACGTATGGGATAGTATGTAAACTCCATAGTTCTCAGCCAATGAGGAGCTGGAGGAGGGGCTCTCACACAGTAGGATAGAAATCGCCTGTGCTCGTTGCCCCAGGTGTGCCTGTACCAATGGACACCCACTCTCCAGGACATATCATCATACTTCCGTCTCCGAGTCCGTTATTTGAATTCGGACAGGTGAGCGTTTCTCACAGATAGAGTCAACTATAAGCAGCCCTGGGTGTTAGAAAGGTGGGGATCCACCAAACTGCTCTGATCTTGGTGAATGCAAGTCATTGTGGAGAATTGAATTTCACAGCCAGTATTCATAGAACACCGATTGTATGTAAGTGTCATTGTCACTGCCACCAGGGGCTGCCTGCCCCCCGGAGCTCAGTGGCAGCCGGAAGGATGAAGGATCAGCTCCAACACTGTCTTTCTGCCAAAGCCAGTTTCAAGCCCACCTTTCATGTGTCCTTCAAGCCCCAGCATTCTCTCCATTATTGCTCATTTTCTCAAAATTTTATCTCATTGGCCTGTTATGAGGTT
The DNA here is from genome assembly GCF_963259705.1 of Myotis daubentonii. Lineage (NCBI taxonomy): Eukaryota > Metazoa > Chordata > Mammalia > Chiroptera > Vespertilionidae > Myotis > Myotis daubentonii. The sequence goes on from NC_081847.1 coordinate 87,522,805, forward strand.
TAAGAGCAGAGGTCTTTGAGTGGAGGACTTTGTTTCTACTCAAAATGCAGTACTCTTTTTTAGCCTTTTAGGCATTAAATTGTATGGATATTCATTTTTCTACAAAGCTCTCATTAATCTGAGACTTTTGTACCCATCTCTTTATATGTGAAAGAGTAAAGAAAGCTTGCCTTACTCTGTTCTTTAAATAGAATGAGGATATATTTAAAGAGTTGGTTAGCTGAACAGAATGACCTTTTTTTAAATTATTATTATTACCGATCTCATACACAAGGGGACACTTCAGCAATAAAAAACAATGTGGGGTTCTTTTTTAAAATAGAATTTCGAAATGATGAAAGGGACTGTTTTCCTGGTAAAACCCTCAAGGTAAAACACAATTGAGCAGAAGTAGAAAAGTGAAAGACCTCTTCAGTGAATGCATTTCTAGAACTCCGCACAAAGGTGCTTCCTAAACAAAGGGACCTTTACAAATGAAGGCGCACTTCAGAGAGGATCTTTGCAAAGGACCCCTGTTTCATTCAGCAGGGCTTCTGCAAAGGCAGCGGTTCTAAAGGCTGGGGAAGTGATGATACCCTCTTGAGAATGCCAGCGAGGGGGGTGTTTCGTTTTCTTGTGAAAGCTCTGGTACACAGGTTGATAGGAAGTAACCTCTCATGTTGCTTAGAGAGGAGATTTTATCCTATTTCAAAGTAAACAGAGGAAATTTGAGCTTCTATTTCTTGTTTTCTCCCTTCCTCTGGTCTATATTTCTCTCAGCCCCACCACCAGACAGCTCCTGACCCTGGGTACTCTAGTGCCCCGTGTCCATTCCTAAGCTCTCTGCTCTGATCCTAACTTCACCCTTTTCTTTGGCCAAGCACATTCATTTAATCCAACTATAGGAGCCCCGGCCTTCCCCGCTATGTATTCTCTGTAGTAGTGTCCTGGATTGCTGATCGATCTCTGGATCTGCCCTCTCTTGGTCAGGCTTTCTAGACCTAGATAACTGGTTCTCTCCTGCTGGGCTCGATTTGAACTTCCTTCTCCCCTCTAAGTTACTGGACAAGAGAAATAAACATATGTAAAGTTGGGATTTTACCCCCAATACTCTGTTAAGAGAAAAGTCAATTTCAGAAGAGTTGAGGGGAATGTATTCCCCATTATGTTCTTCTGATAAACATTTTAATTTTAAAACCTGACACTCTACCCAGAAGAATCAGGTAACACATATGCCTAGGAAGGTAAATCATTACTATTTTATTGTGTCACATAAAAGGTGAAAGGCTTAAATGTCTTTGGACAGATGGTGCCCTGTGAGATTCAAGGAAGTGAAAAACAAGAGACCATACTGATTCCCAGTGTTCAGATGTTTCTAGAAATATGTTGTGAGTCATGATGAAAAACAGACCTACACTACAGATACTTCCAGAGAGAAGCCAAAGCTTTAGACTCTATTTTACATATAAGTGAAGAATTAATAATTATTCAGGGAATTCAGTTTACACAAGCTGTCAATTTGAATGAGTTGGACATCCCTGCCTGTTCCTTTTACAACTACCCTCAACATCTGTTTAATTCTACATTTATCCAGAACCACCAATAATTTATTTGTACTCTGCTTTTACTTTTATAGCACAAAGTCAAATTACCTAAAAATGCTATTACTTCCTACAGGGCAGCATCATTTCAGTCTCGGTATCCTTGGGCATATATGATGGAGATTAATGCAAATAATGTGATTTGAGGCTTGCCAGGATCCTATAATTCTTCCTGAATCCTTATAAAAGTTAAATTATGTGCATTAAAATGTTGAGTGTATTTTACTGTATTTTCTGTTAAAGGCAATACAATGTTGAAAAGATGTTCTGGAGCCAAACCTTGCTCTCAGGCATCTGGTAAACAGTCACTTAACAAGAGTCCTAATGCCCAACTCCTCTAACTATCAGACTTTACGGAAACCCCTTAATGGTTCTATTTGACTTTGCCTTAGAGGCCAATAGCATTTTTGTAAAAGTGACTTAATATCAGTCGATAGCAAAGACTTGGCAAACGTTTCCATCCCAGCTGGAGGAGTAGCTTTGGCTGGTTCGGAGGGACCTCAGACACTTTCTAAGTAGGGTTAATGGTGCTGTGCTTTCCGGAAACGGCAGATATTCTGAGTTGGGAGGAAGCTATTCTAATAGGTGAAGGATTTTGTGTGTGTCTGTCCTTGAGCCTTTTAGTGATGGAGGTAAAAATGAAGGGGGTGAATAGAGGGGAGAGGAAAAAAAAAAGGAGGAGGCAGCAAGGAGAAAAGGTTATAGTTAGAGTTAAAGAACCCTGACCTGAAGTTTTCTATCATTTTTAACATTTGAAATAAAATAGGAGCTGCTATTACAAACTGACATGATATGTCCTTGTGTTGTGGAGCTTAAAAAATATCGACATATATTTCTAAAGCGGCCGGAATAAAACACCAGCTGCTCCAGGACTACCTGGCACTTTAATTTGTAAGCATTTGCGGAGCACAGGTCTTCATTATACTTATGGTCTATGGAGTAGTTTCTGCTGCTCTGCATCAGCTGTGACAGGTTGCAGGGGTTTGGCACTGAAATCCTGGGAGTGGTAAACGCCTAAATGAAAGAAAAATCAGAAACGTGATCAAAGGTAAATAGTACTTATTGCTCTGTGGCGTGGTGCTTGTTTGCTCTTAGGCATGTATACATGTAACAAGGAAGCATGATGGGAAGCGAGGTTATGTGACTTCTCAATATTGCATAGCTACTAACCGGGCAAAATTGAATTTGAACCTAAGTCAGTCTCAGGGTCAATCAGCATCTTTATAACTAATGTAGGCTCTATCCAGTGAGTTTAGCAATTTTACCCAAATGCGGAAAGTTAACCCTACTTTCAAAATATTCCTATGATACCCAACTGAAACCCACATATCAGCACTGGAAAAACCCCCGTATGTGTCCTGGTGCCAAAGGGCTAGGATGGCTATTACAGAGGACTGCAGCATCCTGTTCATTTCTTAGCAATGGGCAGAAAATAAAACTCTCCAACTTACTGATTTACCGGGTACTTCGTTTTATCTCTTACTAATTGCCAAAATAATAAATAGTGCCTATTATAATTGAACCTTAGGATCTATGGCTAGTTTGGCTGATCATAAAGGTAGAATTATGGAAATTTTGAATTCTACTTGTTCCACAGATCAATAATTTTCTCTCTCTCTCTCTCTCTCTCTCTCTCTCTCTCTCTCTCTCTCTCTCTGTTTTTGTTTGTTTTTTTTCTTTTTTGTTGTTGTTGTTTTTTTAAATATATTTAGAGAGTTAGAAACATCGATGAGAGAGAAACATCGATCAGCTGCCTCCTGCACATCTCCTACTGGGGATGTGCCCGCAACCAAGGTATATGCCCTTGACCGGGATTTAACCTGGGACCTTTCAGTCCGCAGGCCGACGCTCTATCCACTGAGCCAAACCGGTTTCGGCTTGTTTTTTGTTTTTGTTTTTTACTTCACTGGGAACTCTTTGAGGGCAGGGATAGTGTTCTTCATTTTGAATCATTAGTGGCTGTCATAGTAACTGTCGATAAACATTTGTTGAATTAGATTAAAGGATATTCCTGGATGATACACGTATTATGATCAATGGTATTCATTTTCCTGTGGCGTTTGATGAATTAATAAAATTAGTGTTGCAAGGTTTTTGATGAGAGAAGGCATCCAAGGGTTTTACTCGATATAGACCATCAGCAAAATTCGTGAGTCTAAGTGTTCCCTAGATAACACTGTGAGTTAGTAAGGAGAAAAGGTTATATTTATAGTTAAAGAATCAAATGCACCATGGCACGTGATGTTTTAACTGAGTCATTTAACAAAAATATATTCCAAAAATTCGATTTTTGTGTGCAGTCTTAAGGACAGTGATGGAGTAGGAAAGATACTATTATGTGGTGTATTTTTTAAATGAGAAATACTAGGAGACGCTCTATGAAGTGACATTCCCAGTGGTGTTTGAGCAGCATCTTCCCTTTGCAATGTATGTTTTAGTCCTTGACTCATTTCTAGGTGCATAGGTGTATAAGTGAGTATGAAAATGATATGTTTGTGCATAGACTGCTGTCCTCAGGTGAAAATGGTGCTGATGGTGTGATTAAATGCATATTTAAATCAGTTTGGAAATGTCTTCATGAGATACAACTTTCAATTCCAAACAGATGCTGCGTACATTTTCGGATCATTGGCCACTCAAAATAGCAAAACATGCATTTCATTAACATGTCGCATTGTATCCAGAAGTCCTTTGTGCTCCTGAGAGACGGCAAGCAGGCCGGACTGGAGTAAAAAGACCAAAGTTTTGTTTTTCTTTTTTTTTTTTTAATGTATTAGTTAGTGTTTACTGCATCACAAACCACCTCAGGACTCAATGATTTAGAACCATGGTTGGCAAACTGCGGCTCGCGAGCCGCATGCGGCTCTTTGGCCCCTTGAGTGTGGCTCTTCTACAAAATACCACGTGCGGGCGTGCACATACAGTGCGATTGAAACTTTGTGGCCCATGCGCAGAAGTCAGTTTTTGGCCTGGGCAGGTCTATTTTGAAGAAGTACTGTTGATATTTGGCTCTGTTGACTAAAGAGTTTGCCGACCACTGGTTAGAACAACATCTGTTTGTGTGATTCATGGGTTGGCTGGGTGGTTCTTCTGGTCTGGGCCCTGGCCTTTCCTCATTCATGTAGGCACTGCTTTTCCGGGTGAGGATTCTTAGTGGAGTAATGGTATGTGGGTGAATGGAGGAGGTTTATTGCTGAGAGGAATGAAGGGGGTTTTGGAACTTAAACCCATTCCTATTCAACTATCTAGAGATTAAAAAACACATTTTTATTTTAGGACAGGGCACATGACTTGAAGGAATTCGTACATAACCCCGAAAGCTGCTAAATCTGCTGGGAGATGATCTAGCCATAATAAACCTCTTAATTCCAAGGAAAGGGGTGATCTCTGTCCTTCAGCCCGAGGTGAGGAGGAGTTGAACAGTCAGAGGCTTTGAATAAAATCAGAGCCCAGCAGCAGCTGTGGCTGGGTGCAGTCCAGGGCAGCCAGAGGCATGTGGGCAGGACAGGAAGTCCTGGGGACTTCCGGAAATAACTGAGAATTGGCCTGAAGGCACATTGTGAGGCACCTGGACCCTATATCAGGAATGGGGTTACTCACACACAAGTAACCACATTTGTGCCCACAGGCAGGTTGGATCTCATTGTGGTTAAACACACACACACGTGTGTGTGTGTGTCTATATCACTCCCCTCTTTTGTGCTATCACTGCACCTAAAACTGTGATAGTGATTATTTTGTATTTCCCATCTATCCTACTTCAACTCATCAGTACTCATCTCTTCCATCTCACTGCTCTTGTTTAGCACATTACTGAATTCAGTACATGTTCACTAAATGAATGTCTGAATGAATAGAATAGGCCTATCTGTACTTACATATCTGTATTAATAAAAGCCTAGGTGGTCCTCGCACCCTCACACGTGATGTCGCCACAAGATGGCCATCACAAGATGGCTGTGCGCACAGTGGGGGGCGGGGCCTGGCAGCCACTCTGCACAGTGAGGCCTGGGGGTCCTGCAGCTCTATGCAGCACGGAGGAGGCGGGTCACAGCAGGGGAGGGCAGTTGGGGGCAATCAGGCTGGCAGGCAGAAGCAGTTAGGGGCAATCATGCAGGCAGGCAAGCAGGCAGGTGAGCAGCTAGGAGCCAGCAGTCCCAGGGGTTGGGCCTATATAGGCAGTCGGACATCCCCCAAGGGGTCCCAGATTGGAGAGGGTGCAGGCTGGGCTGAGGGACACCTCCCCCTCCGTGCACAAATTTCGTGCCCTGGGCCTCTAGTTTTTATATAAATCAATTGGCAAGAGCTATATATGTGGCAAATTTCTAAACAGTTACCTATAAGTGTAGAATTTTCAAAAATATGTTTTTATTCATTTGAGAAAGAGAGAGAGAGAGAGAGAGAGAGAGAGAGAGAGAGAGAGAGAGAGAGAGAGAGAGAGAAAGAAGAAAGAAAGAAAGAAAGAAAGAAAGAAAGAAAGAAAGAAAGAAAGAAAGAAAGAAAGAAACAGTGATGAGAGAGAAACATCATATATCGTCCACCCGCTGCATACCCACTACTGGAGACATAGGCTGCAACCCAGACATGTGCCCTGTCCAGAATCAAACTGTGATCTCTTGGTTCCTAGGTCGGTTGCTCAAGCACTAAGGCACACCAGCTGGGTAAATGTAGAACTTTAAAGAAGTTAACATTTTTCTCTACATGCACAGACTCAGATAATCCCTTTATAGCCCAAGGATAGAGAATTCTGTTTCTCAAATGGAGGAATCATTTCGGAATACACCCTATGGCCAACACTTTTTCACCCCACACAAGTCAGCAGCTTTTCTTAGAGACGTGGGAGGAAACACTCCTTTTTGGTTATTCCAAGGGAGCAAGATCAACACAAGAACCTGGTGAGGCAACTGATGGACCTAAAGAAGGAGTTCTGGGTTTGTTTCCCATAAAGTGAGAGTTTAATTCAGACTGATGCTTTGTCCAGCAACATAGTTCCTCCTACATTATTCCTGTTTCCAAAATGTTCAACCTTCACACACAGATCCAGAGCTTTACTCTTAGGCTAATATCTCGGTTCTGCAGTTAAGCCTTAGAGAAGTGAGGAAAGACTTCTTTGTCCATTTAGACCTACTCTGCGTGTCTGTAGATAATTTTGAAGTCTTAGATCAGTGATTGGGATTACACCCGAGTGTGGCCAACGTAAAGGTTGATAACAAGTGCTATTACAGTATCTCTCTGGGAGGCCATTGTAGTCCTTCAAAGACGTACAGTCAAGAGAAACTAATGTGATTGCAGACAAGACTCAGATCAAAGCAGCACACATCAGGAGAGAGGAGGTTTCATTAAAGCTTATGAAAACCATGACGACTGATAACAATAAAATCATTTCTACTTGAATATGCTTTTAAAACTAATCACAGTAGGGGAACACCTGCTTTTCTTCCCACATTAAAGAAGAGACTAATCTTCACTGCTTAGGAGGTGAGATGCCGGGGAGGACTCCTCCAGACCAAATCCAAGTAACTAAGTGAGTTGGTAAGAGCCCAACTTCCGCTGGGCCACTGGTCTCTCAGGTAAAAGGGCCACACAAGAAATGCACAGATGCTTCTTACTCGCCATTTGCAGGACATTGTTTACAGAACAGGTTTGCGAATCTTCGCCTACATGACTGGGTACCCCACAATCTACTGTCTAAAGTTTTTTCCTGACAATGGGGAGAGGAGAGTTTCAAAATTTAGGCTTGGAATGCGAGTGAGCACAGCTACTCCTCTTCAACAGCTCTTTGCCATTTCTGTTTGGTGCTGCCTTTAGTGATTTGAAAGGACCCTGGTGAAGACAGTGCTACCATCACCTCCAATACTTCCAAAATATAAAAACAACAACAATAATAATTACTAATTTTTTTCACATCTCACCGTGTGTCAGGGTTTGCTAAATACTTTATATTCTTTATTTTATTTAGTGCATACAACTTTAGTAATTTATACTCATTATTTCTGTTTAGCATATGAAGAAAGTGACACAGGTGTATAATGTGACCAAGGTCAAACCATTTGTAATTGACCTATTGACCATAATTTAAACTAAGTGCCACCCATGCCCATAATCTGTATTCTTCACTGTTGAACCAAAAATATTGTTTCCTGTTTACAAAATACTTTCATGTTAATTAATCCACCTAATCCATATAACAACTCAGCAGGATCAAAAGGATCAGAGATTTATAGGCGAGAAAGATGAGCCTGGCCCATGTGGCTTAATGGTTGAACTTTGATCTAAGAACCAGGATATCATAGTTGGATTCCAGGTCAGGGCACATGCCCAGGTTGCAGGCTCACTCCCCAGTAGGGGGAGTGCAGGAGACAAGCCCATTAATGATTCTCTCTCATCATTGATGTTTCTGTCTCTCCTCCCTTTCTCTCTCAAAATCAATAACAAACATATTTACAAAAAATAATATGAGGATCTGAGAAGTTTGGTTATTTCCCCCAAGCTCACATAGATATAAGTTCTTTAGCCAGATCCTGAAACTATTTTTTTAAAAATATATTTTATTGATTTTTCACAGAGAGGAAGGGAGAGAGATAGAGAGTTAGAAACATCCATGAGAGAGAAACATCGATCAGCTGCCTCCTGCACATCTCCCACTGGGGATGTGCCCGCAACCTAGGTACATGCCCTTGACCGGAATCGAACCTGGGACCCCTCAGTCCGCAGGCCCATGCTCTATCCACTGAGCCAAACCGGTTTCGGCTGAAACTATTTTTAATTAAATTAAAGTTCTTTTTATCTGCCCATGTTTCTTTCTTATGACAATAGATGTGATACACAAGCTTATTTTTTAATCAGCATAGGAATTTTCAATTCTAGCTTCTGCTACTAAACAAATGTCTAATTAAAAAAAAATGCTTAGCCAGACTGGAGTGGCTCAGTGGTTGAGTGTTGACCTATGAACCAGGAGGTCACAGTTCAATTCCTAGTCAGGGCACCTGCAGGGGTTGCTGGCTCCATCCCCAGTGTGGGGCATGTAGGAGGTGGCCGATCAATGATTCTCTCTCATCACTGATCTTTCTATCTCTCCCTCCCTCTCCCTTCCTCTATGAAATAATTAAAAATATATTTAAAAAAATACTTAGCCTCTCTGAGCCTCTGCTTCATTTCTAAAATAAGTATAATAATATAGTTGCCTCAGAGAGATATTACAAGATTTACATTAAAACATAAGTAAGCATGTCTAGCCCAGTGCCCAACATTTTTTAGGTATTCAATGTATAATCTCTTGCTTTCTTTCTGTTCATCCCTTTCAACTCAAATGGGGGTAATTTCAGGACAAATAAGATAAAGTGCAACTTATATAACCAAGTAAAAGTTATATTATCTTAACAGCTGGCGCCAAAATTCATCTCAGGAAGGGAACTTATTTGTCAAAATACCTCAATAAGCGTTTCTGGAAGGTGTGACTCTGCAGGCATAGATGTCAGCAGGAAACCAGCTATAATAACAGAAGGTTAGATGTTTCTGGGTAAGAAAATTGTAAGAGTTTATGTTTTGTGCCCAAAAAGAGAGGAGAGAAGAGAAGGCTAGAGAAGGTAGGAGGGGAGAGAAGAGCTGGGGAATTGGGGTGAGGTAAGGACAGTGAGCTGAGCTAGGGGGTAGTCTCCCATGGAAGGTTATAGGCGGACAGGGAAGGCTGTTTTCAACCTAAAATTATTTACATTAATTTGATTTAAATTTTACCAATAAAAAAAAAAATCAGTAAAATCTACCACACTCGTGAATGCGTTTTATGTCCCATCTGGATTACCATAAGGAAGAACAGAAATGCATCATGGTTGGGAATAGAAGAGACCCCAAGAATGTAAGATACCATGACATCCTCAGAAATTTAGGAACCTTGAGGGCCCAAGACAATTTTGGGGTGACCTCAAGAGACTGGCCATCCTAGGGGGCATAGGGGTTACAGAGTTAATTGAAAGTCCACTTGAAAAGAAAGTTGGTGGACCAAAAGATGGTTCCAAGTTCAGCATGGAGTAGATACATTTGGAGGGGACAACCAGAGACATTAAGGTGCAGATTATTAAGGAGTTTTAGGCACCGTTGAAACATAGTATTAAACTGTTGACATTGACGTAGAAGGAGTTCCTCCTTTACGGTATTGGCCTGATTAGACCAGGAATTAGCCACGGTGGGTCATTTCTGAATTGCCTTTATTTACTTATTTTTAAAATAGACTGGTGTGTGTTTGTTTTTTTAAAGCAGTTTTAGGTTCACAGTAGAACTGAGTGGAGAATTCCCACATACTAACCTCATCACACATGCACACAGCTGCCCCTACGATCAACATCCTCTACTGGAATGTACTTTGCTTCAGCAGATAAATCTACACGGACACATCATTTTCATCCAAAGTCCGTTGTTTAAATCAGGGCTCACATTTGGTGAACCTCCTTTATTTTTAATCCACAAACTTCTGTCACATCTCGGGTCCAATGAATCACCTGCCCAACAGCATGATGGGATGATGAGCTGCCCCTTCTCAGCGAGTATACCTGATCAAGTATAAGATGCAGCCATGTCCCAGCAGGTGACCTGACTCGGCTTGATATTAATACATTCATTCATATTTTACTTTTTTTTTCAAAGAGAAAGCTATACATGTACATGCAAAGATACAAACCTGGTTGTTTTTAAATAATGACATCAAAATCCATAGCACAGCTATGAGTGTAGTAATGGATCACAGAAAGAGGATGCTGGAAGCTGTAACAGGAGGAGAAACATGATTATGACTCTGTCCTCGGGATCTGGCTTTTCATTAAATATCAGCCTGAAATAAATCAATTCCATCACATTCTTCTTTTGTTGCCCCTGGACTGGCTTTTACAAGATCCATAATAATCTTACAACAGTTGGTATTTCTACAGACTGTACAGGAAACAGGTGTTTATCCTCCTTGCAAAACGCTGTTTTAATATCGGTGCAGATTTAGGAGTTTAACGTGGTTTTGTGTTTTGCTATTGTGAGTGAGGCATATCCAATTACACACTTCCCTTTTCAATCTTCTCGCGGAGCGTATGGGCAATGGAGTCCATTCACTGGCGGTTTGGTCCAGGCCACCGAGATCCACCTCAATCCCCTTTCATGTGTTCATGCGGACTGATTCCACATTCAATGGCTCAGGGCATTGGCTCTGCTGTTGCTATGGCCACTAACGCTTTGTGTGGCTAAAATCCGCACTTAACTTCGATTCTGATGCTGTCATCTTGCAGTCAGTCATTCCCCAGCAAGCGTCCCTTTGTGTGGGATTTCTGAAGCTTAGATGTCTGTATGAAAACGTGCTTGATACACGCACAGGTTTGGGGCGCCATCCGCCTCAGAGGATGGCCGTGTCCAAAAGGTCTTATTCTGGTGTCTTCACTCAGAATATTAGTTTGATGGTTGATCTCATCTCTCCTTGGGGGGCTTTCACTGAGTGGAGTGGTTTGACACGTACCTGAACCATGAGGACTCACCTCGGAGGTAACCTTCGAGGGGACAGCCTGCACTTCTGACTCACTGGCTCAATCAAGCACAGTTGGCATTCTTGTGTCCCTTCAAAAATGGCTCAAAAGCTTAGCCCGACGTAAATCATTTGTAGAGGATAACAAAATGCAAAATAAAAACAATTTTATACATATACTAGTATTGTTTTTCAGTGCAAAATAGAAAAAACACTTCCGTAAGTTATTTTATAACATATAAATATTTTACATTATCATTTTTAAAAGGAAAAAGAAAGCCAGTATGTCACAGAAAGGCGCAAACAAAAGCTCCCTATTTTGGAAGGGACAAGGGAGGAGAAAATTACTCCCAAATCCATATAAATGCAAAGGAGTATTACCAAAGGAGTGTCTGCTGCCACCTGCTGGTAGCAGGCAAAGAGGTCCTGGGCCTGTTGTATGGTTTCCTTGCTTTCAATTGTACCTTGGAAATTCTTATGACGACAGCTGGTTAAGTGAACGTGTACTTAAATCTGCCCTGGTTGTTACTTCCTCTTTCTTTTTATTTATAGATTTTTATATTATTCTTTGTCTTTTCTCATTTTATAATTTTTCTTTTTTTTTTAGCTGGTCTGGACCCATGGATTTTAGAGCTTCCCAGTTGACTTGCCGATTAGTTCCTTGGCTTGACTAAAATTGTAACCACTTCTTTCCAGTCTAGGTTTGTGTTTAGAAGAGCTTATGCCTTGGTAATCCTGGGTTCTAGTGAATGCCACATGTTAAGCAATGAGTAATTGTATTGTGGTGTGATTAATCAGTAATTGGTGTCATTGACCAAATTATCTCATATCGCCCTGGTTTGGGTGCAGAGGATCCAGTAGGTGCTGCCAAAAATGAGAGCTAGGGCATGATTACATCCTTAGATCATTCAAGGTTTTGTATTCTAGTAAAAAAATAATAATTAACAATTATTATGATTATTATATTTTATCAAGTAAGAAGCCTTGGCAAAAATGAATCAGAGCTACCACACATTATCATTATCTCATAAAAAAAGGACTTTCTAACAGGAATACAGTCTCCAAAAAGGAAACTTACTTTAATTAAGATAAAAAAGGATATATTTAGTTTAGCAAAATTCACCACATTTTTAACATTTTTGTAAGACACAGGAGCTGGTAAAGCATCGCCATGGAGCCAGTTCTAGAGACAACGGAGAAATAACAGGCGTGTGGGCTGTAGGTGGAAGGTCTAAAGTAGGGAGGGGATCGAAACCAGCAGACAACGGGAAACTGCGATGTGCTGGGGTGCTGGCTCAGAGACGGCGGAACCCAGAGAGGCGTGTGGATCCAGCACCTGAAAGGGAAGGTGGATGGGCTTCGATAAAGGTGAAATAGCAAGAGGCTTGAATCCCACGTGGCAGCACTGTGATGGGTACAGAGGAGGCAACATGCAAATAGCTGATACGTTAAAAAATGTGGGAAGTCATAGAATTCAGGCTGTGCTCTTCTTTTGGGGGAGAAAAAGGCATAGTTCGCTTAAAAAACCGAAACCCCAAACAAAAACCACTGTAGCCCCCACACCTATAGGAGATCAGCAAATATCATACAGCCGTACTTGCAAACTGGCAAATTGTCACCAGCTAGAGCAGTGGTTCTCAACCTTCCTAATGCCGCGACCCTTTAATACAGTTCCTCATGCTGTGGTGACCCCCAACCATAACATTATTTTTGTTGCTACTTCATCACTGTAATGTTGCTACTGTTATGAATTGTCATGTAAATATCTGATATGCAGGATGTATTTTCATTGTGACAAATTGAACATAATGAAAGCATAGTGATGAATCACAAAAACAATATGTAATTATATATGTGTTTTCCGATGGTCTTAGGCGACCCCTGTGAAAGGGTCGTTTGACCCCCAAAGGGGTCGCGACCCACAGGTTGAGAACCGCTGATCTATAGTGTTTTGCAGATTTTATGAATAAAAACGCTGACCTATGAATAATGTGATATAAGATTATCTCTAGATTTTATCTACATTTACATGGTAACTTTTTTTTTTCTTGTCACTTTTGATTGTATTGAATATGTGTGAAAATACCAGATCAGGTTTTATGGGTGATATTCATCAGTGCTCTGTTTAAACTGCATGTCTGCACTAATCAGTTTTAAAGAAAACTGTCATGATGTGATTCAAAAGTGCCTGTGCTCAACAGCACTGGTTTGGTTAAAAGAAATATAATTGAGCAAATAACTTTTCTTATAGAAATTAATGTTGGAAAATGAAATCACTTTATATGTAGGAGGTGCTGATAACTTACTATAATCAGTAAGGAAAATGAATGTTTTTATTTAGTTTGCAGATAAATTCATTTTCATGCATTAAATTGTGTTGCTAGTGGGATTCTTTTATTTTTACATTAGAAAAGAAGTGAGTTTAGCACTGCCAGCACAATCACAATCTTATTAAGCATAAAAAACACACAATATGGTAAATTACAAAAGAACATTTTTTTTATAGTTTTTCATTATTTTAATCTAAGATCTGAATAGACAAATTTTCTTTTTAAAAGATGCTTTTGCTGCAATCCTAGCTCTAGCTCTCTTATATAATTTACATCAATCATTCTTTTAATTATCTTTATCTTATCAACGAAAGACATTTGGTGAATCTGAGGAAAGAGAAAACTGAATGCCAACCAGAATTCCAAATTAATTCATTCTGGGAACTCTTTTTGAAATTTTAATTTGTTTTGTATTTTGTGAAATAAGCAAACCCCAAATCCTTTTGAGCAGCAACTTTTAAAAATCTGCCATTAGTACATTGGATTAGGACTCAGAACCAGCAACTTCTATGGAAGTGGTTTGAGAAGAAAAAGAACCTGATTATCCTAAGATCTGAATAGACTTATAAGTTAGGAGAAAATCACTCAGTATTTTAGAGACTCACTGAAAATGACTGAATTCAGTTTATAGCATTTCTTTTTTACAATTTGTGGAGTTAAAAATGGAGTATTTATAACTTATCTCAGTTACCCTTCCCTATATTACTTTTATTGTATATTTTATGTGTATTCTACTTAGAATTTTTATAAGATATCTCTTGTCATCCCAACTCAAGAAGGGTCTGGAGGCTTTGCTAGAAATAAATGAGAGAGATTGATTCAAGGAACTTTGCGAACTTGGAACACAGCTAGGCAAAAACCCAGAAGTGTTCCAAAAGAGAACGAAAAGTTAAAAGTTCTTACAGTAAAAAATGTTCTTGAGAAGTACCAGTCCTCTTTCTTAGCCCTGGGATTGGTCCAGGATGGCTATCAGTCAGAAGTCAGGCAATCAGGATGATGGAAGCCAGGTGGCCCAGAAGATGGGTGCCAGGTAGCCTGGGGTCTGGATAATGCATGTCAGGTACACGTGTAGGCGAGTCTTGCAGGGGGTCGTCAGGTGGCCTGGATATGTGAGCCCTTCAGGGAAAGATTAGAGGGTTACCTGGAAGCCCAGATATACATCCAGGCATGGACACAAGATTGGAAAATTGACCAATGTTTACATTCCCAGGCTACGCAGAACAAGAATGGAATCTCTTCTCATTCCCCAGCCCTCATAATATTAATTCTTTTAGCAGCTGGGTTAAAATAACTCAATTTTACATATTCCCTGTCTGCACTCTTTCCTCATGTGTTATTTGGAAAATTATTTTTCTTCCCAATAATCAATATGTGTAAAAACATTGAAAATATATATACCTGTTTCTCTAAATTGAGGTTGAAAAGCTGATTGTTATTTCAGGCAAGAGAGAAGACAAGTTTCTCTAGAACAAATAATATTTCACTTTATTAAAGTTTGTCTTCAAGGAGAGCATAAGGAATACATCAGAAAGGCAGAAATTCTCTCATTGTGCTCACCTAGGGTCTGAAATCCCAGAGAAGAGAAAAAATTGGCAGGAAAGTATCATCCAAGACCAAGTCTTTTATCTTAAAAATAATGGTCAAAACCTGGGTAAAACTGAGATCATGTTTATTTTCAAAGCCTAAGGCCATACAGTGCCAGGAAACTCAGGGGCTGAAATAATGCGTATGAGTTTCCATTTAATTAAGTAGGTGCCAGTAATGGGGGTCTAGGTCTGAGCTGCCTTGCACTGCATACTTGCTGCTCTGGTGCTGGAAGGCATAGCGCCATTAAAATTCAACAGATCTGAACACCCACTGAACACTGTTGGGCTGAGAGTTTGATAGTATCAGGTTGGGAGCAATTGACCAGAATTCTGTGGGTGTGAGCACTGATCACCAGGAATCAAAGGCAGAAACTCTAGTCTCCTGAAATGACACAGCATGGAGGGTCGTCACTGAGTGCTCCCACGGTCTTTGTAGAGAACAGAAACATAGAACTTAGGAAACCGCAATAAAGGCAGCACACGGGCTTAGGATGTACCTGCTTTAAATAAAACAATGTTCTCTTTCCTTGGTTCTCCGAGAGGAAGTTGAACTCAAACATTTTTCCCTATAAAACATCATATGATTCCAGAACAGTCTTGCTGCTTCACCTTAAGGTTTTCTAGTGCAATTAGGCACAGATGTCTAATCTTTGTAGCTGTTAACTTTTGAGGAGAATGAGTTGTGTAGGGGAGGGAAATATTTTCATAAATCTTTTTAGGGTCCCTGGACGGGTCTGAAAATTAAAGTGACAAAGACAGATTAATAGGAGAAAAGTTTACAAATTATTATTAATGTTTTACATGTCCATGGGAGCCTATAAGAGAATGAAATGCCAAAGCAATGACCAGAACGGGAAGTTTTTATACCTTGTAGTCAAAGAAGCAGTAAATTTGTAAAGAGGGGACAAGACAAAGGGGTTCGGACTAGAGGAAGTAAATGGTAAAGAGTAACTAGGAAGATAAGGGTTGGTTTAATGAGGTTTGTTTGTACAGGTTTCTTGGTCCTAAATTCCGCTCTCTATTGATAAAAATGCCTTCCCTCCTGGTACAGCGAGAGCACCATTCACTTGGGAGTTTTATGCACTGTTTCAGGGAAGAAAGGTGAAGGGTTGGAAGACCAGTGGCCTTCCCGCTTCTGCTGTTTTCTCAAACTCCTCCAGCCTAAGACATTTAAGATGTCAAGGTGCCTATTTGGGCTTGGGTGTGCCCTCAACCCAACCGGTTGCCATATCAGTATGAGTGCCCATTGCTGGAAGGAGTTTGCTAGCGTTGGCAGATATAGATATGCTAACTGCTTCCTCAAGAACAAAAAGCATCTAGCCCAGAACAATTATTTGATGAAAATGTATCAGGAAAGGATCAGATCATTTACAGTGAGACACAGAAGGCCTCCGGACAAAGGATGTGTTTGAAAGAAAATAAGAGGGAGGGGCTTTCTGAAAATCTTTTACTGTGTCACTGTGGTAGAGAGGAAAAGCCTGTTTCTTTAGAGGGTATCCCAGTATCTATCATATAAAAGTAGTGGTTTTCTGTAACCAGCAATTTCTAGCTGATATTTAATATTTATGGCCAAAGCAAAGAGACCTCATGGAGACCCTATTTGAGACCAGGACCCCCCCAAAAAATTTGAGCAGGGCAAGAAGAGAGACTGAATATGGATACTCAGTCAGAGATAGGAACGGTGTGCACTGGCTGGTGTGGCTCAGTTGGTTGGGCATCGTCTCATGCACAGGGTTTTGGTTCAGTTCCAGGGCGCATGCCCCTGTGTTGTAGGCTCGATTTCCAGTAGGGGGTGTGTGTGTGTGGTAGGGGGAGGCAGCCGATTCATGTTTCACTCTCACATTGATGTTTCTCTCTCTCCTTTTCCCTTCCTCTCTCTCTAAAAATCAATAGATATATTACCAAAAAAAATAGGAATAGGTATTCAGATTAGGTATTTATGAGCGTGGTTTTTTTTTGTTTATTTGAGATATAAATTTACCTTGCTTTTTTTTTTAAAGTCATAGAAATCATGGAACAATTATTGAAAAATACCAAAAAGAAGCAGGTCAATAACTTTTATAAAAAACATCGTATTGTAAACGTATTTGGGTAAATGAAGGGCAGGAAGATAGTAGTTAGCAAGGAGGACTCTATGAGGGTACGTGGATTAAAGGATATACCTTATAGGAGGTCAGTAAAAGGAAAAGAAAGCAGTGTGATGGTTCATTTTATGTGTTAACTGGACTGGGCCCTGAGGTGCCCAGCTATTTAGCCAAACATCACTCCGGTGTGTCTGTGAGAGTGCTTCCGAATGAGATTAACATTTGAATTGGTAGACTGAGTGAAATATATTGCCCTCCTTAATGTAGATGGGCCTCATCCGATCTATTGAAGACCCGAACAGAACAAAAAGATTGAGTAAAAGGAAATTCAGCCTGCCTGCAGCGACACTGGTTTTTCTGGTCTTCAGACTCAGACTGAAATATTGGTCTTCTCGGGTCTCAAGCTGCTAGCTCTGGGCTGCAGCCTCCCTCCAACTTACCCGGCCTCCCCATCACGGTGCTCCCGAGGCTCCATCATTACATAAGTCAGCTCCTTACAATGAATATTTATCTTCTATTTCTCAGAATAATCCTAATATATACAGGTCACCCATTCTTTCATTCTCCTGGAAGTGTGCCACAGTACATGCGTCGTGGGTTTGTATTTCAGTGCTGGAATTCTGCCTGCCCCATCTCTCCTGGCACCAAGAGGCATATACAGGGGCAATCTTACCAGTGAAGGGACCAACTGCTTGGTGCCAGCACTCTGGCCTGGCATTGGACCTGCACTTAGAATTTTTCTGGGATGCTAGAAGCCCAGCTCCTGGGGATCTTGTGACCCTTGGGAAATTGCCATCCTGTCTACTGTGGAGAGGAAGCCACAGGCAGCTGAGAGAAGGGGACCTCTGGTCCCTGCCACCTTATTTTCTCTGAAACCCAGAGTGAGCATCAGGGACCCTTCTGTGCTGTCTTGATCTTTGCGTCACACATTGTTGGACTAGACTTGATGATCTTCTGTGAATGACACCATGACAAATGCAGTCTTCCTGGGAAGATGCTGCAGAGAAGAAAATGTCAGTATAGAAAATAAAGATTAGTGAATAATAGTAGGCTAAGGACACATTCTGCAGTATTTGCTCCAGACCTCTGATACCATTCTCTCATATTTTATAATTTATAGAAGATTTGTGTTGAAAAGTGGTTGGAAATATATACTGATTAGAACTCAAAGGCTTCAGAAGACCAAGGAGACTTTCTTAGACTCAATATGATGGACGGTGGGAAATGTAGACTTTTCAGCAAGTAATAGAATGAAAATGGGGTTATATTAGAGAGAGTAATTGACTGTGCATGATCCTCTGGAGGGAGGAGTACACAGGCAGGAAGATAGGTCAGCATGCTATCCCAGTGATCCATCAAGTGATTAGAGCCCTGGAATGAGGTGGCCACGAGGTTAATAAAAACAAAGGGATATTGCTGACAGTGGCTTCGAAGGATGAGTCGATCAAATGTGGTGCCTCCTTGGGAATGGATGATAAAGGAGATGGGTCAAAGATAATTTCAAAATCGTAAAACTAGGCAACTAGAAAAAATATGGTTTCTGTTAGGGACATCACATAGGGGTTTCTGTTGTGGACCAAAGAAGATGAATGATTTTATGGTGAGAGAGTGACATCCAAAAAGATAAAACTAAATACAGGCTTAATGATTATAATGAAATGGAGGACTGGTTAGCATTTGGGTAAGATTGAATGGCAAGTTAAGTAATTGCTATAGACTAACTTGTGCTCCCCGCCCCCAATTCATATGTTGAAGCCCTAACTTCTAATTTAACTCTATTTGAGGTAAGGCCTATAAGGAGGTAAATAAGGTCATTAGGGTAGGTTCCCAATCCAGTAGAGCTGGTGCTCTTATACTAGTAAGGAGAGGAAGAGACACAGAGCTTGGGTTCTCTCCACCACGTAGGGTTACAGTGAAAAGACAGCCATCTGCAACCCAGGAGAGAGCTCTCACCACTGAGTCAGCTGGCATTTGACCTTGGACTACCACGCCTCCAGAACTGTGAGGAAAAAAATGTTCTGTTCAGCCCCTCAGTCAATGATATTTTGTTATAGCAGCCTGGCCTAACTAATACAGTAATTTTCATGCTTAGAACATAACATGATTATGTTTAACTCTTCCTAAATGACTATTGTGTTTAAGGCACAAAACAAAAGTTAAATGTAATGTAAGAAAAATAAAAGTAATAACATGATTCATTATTAGATAATTATGTTATATTTCCAAGAATATTCGAAGACAATGTCCATTTTGGAGAAGAGATTGCCAACTTCAGCTATAATTGCTTTAGAAGATTTTAGCTTCAGGATTATTTGGATATAGAGCTACTTACATGCCACCAATGTTTACAAATTTACAAGACAGAACTGCTTTATTAGCATTCCTATAGTAAGAGGAAGGTAAACCAACTAATCCTAATAATAAAAGCCTAATATGCTAAGTGTCTAGTCGTCCAGTTGGCCATTCAACCAACCAAAGTGTAATATGCTAATGATATGCTAAGGCTGCTCAACTGCTCGCTATGATGTGCACTGACCACTAGGGGGCAGACGCTCCAACCAGTAGGTTAGCTTGCTCCTGGGGTAAGGCCGATTGAGGGAGATGGGCCAGACATGCCCTGGAGCCCTCCCACAGTTTCTGGCTGGCCAACCTCCTGCATCCATCCCTGGCTCTGATCATGCACCAGTGGGGTCCCTCAGCCTGCTCTGCACACTCTCGCAATCTGGACTGAGGGCCCCCCCCCCCCCCCCCCAGTGCACGAATCTTGTGTGCCAGGCCTCTAGCTAATGAATACTGAGTGAATGAATAAATGAATGATGATGATGGTGGTGGTAACAGTTATGGAACACAAGCATTGTCAGGTATTTTCCTAGCACCTCAGTATATTCATGTAAGTGATCTTCTGAAATCCTATTGGGAAGGTACTGTTATTTACTCCATTTTATAGCAAAGTGCCCAAATGTTTCTAAATTCCTCAATATACTGAGCTCAGATGTCCAGTTGGAACCTCTGTACTTTCATTTTCCTGTTTTAAAACTAGCATTTCTTGAACTTCTGCTGTGTGTCCTTCTGGGTAACTGAGCATTTTATGGAGTCTGCATATGTGATCACACTATTCGGTGTTACCACTCCATTTACAGTGGGGAATGTGAGGCTGGTAGCTCAAAGGGTACGGGTTAACCACACACAGTATGCATATTTAATGGCCAGTGTAGTGCAAATTTCATTCTAGTTCTTCTTCCCCGAATTCTCCAGTTTATCTACACTGAAAGTATTAGCTAAAGTTGGAATTCAGCTTTTCCATACAATGGACCCTTATCTCCCTGAATCCAAATGCTATGTTTTTAAAATTATTGAAGATGACATTGTTAAAAATAACCTTTTTATATTAGAAAGCCACACATGCTCATTATATAATATTGTTAGCATGCACAAAGTAGTAATATAAATTATCTAGTATTTCTGAGCAGTCAATCTTTTTTGAATTAATATATGTCTTGATTTATGTCCTATGATTATTTCTTTATTGTTATAGTAGCTGCATTTACATTACATTGATTTTTGGTGCATTCTATTTTTCATTCTTATAATGGATAACATTTTATAAGTTCTCACAAACTCTTTGAAAACATGATTTTAATGACTATGACATTCCATTATTAGTAATTTTCACTTTACCAGTACTTTAGTATTGATCTTAATAAAATAATCCTAAAATAATTATAAATGATTTCATTATAGTGTTTGTAAATATTTTATTGATTTTTAGTATCTCTGTCTCCCTCCTTCTCTCCTTCCCTCCCTCTTCCCACCTACATTTATACACAAGCATACATACTCATATACTCACATTTGTTTATTTGCATTTATTTTTTTATTTTGATAAGTCTCTTATCAAAAGAATATTTAATAATTTATCCTCCTAGATCAATTTATGGAAATTACTTTTAAAACAATACTTTTCTAACAATTAGCATTGCCCCATCAACTTTATTTAAACAATGTTATTATACTGTTAAACTTGGTTCTTGTTGATTATAAAATTGCTATTATTTTTAAGAGTTGTATGTTAAATTATATATTCCCTTTCTTTGTGTACTGACCACATACCAGGCTATCAGAATGGTCAGGGACAACATGCCAGGAAATGCACAACACAGGTGACCTTAAAAGGCAATGGACACCAGAGCAAGTTGGTATGATAAAAGATCGTCACTCCCATACCTGTGACTATTTTGAGAACAGACGTAAAAGGTTGGGTAGAGATTTGAATAATTCTATCAATTATATCTAGGGTTTGCATCATTCAGTTCTTCACATTATTGTAAGACTAGAGGCCCAGTGCACGGATTCGTGCACCGGTGGGGTCCCTCAGCGTGGCCTGTGGGGATTGAGCTGAAACCAGCGTCCAACATCCCCCAAGCATGAAGTGGCAGGCAGCTGGGGAGGAGCCTGAGTCCAGGCTGAGCACTGTGCTGCTCCCGTTCATCCCAGCCCTGCTGCCCCTGCCTCCACTGCTCAGTAGGCTTGCTGCTGTTCCGCTGTGATCCCTGTGGCATCTGGCACCCTTCTGTCAGCTGAGCACTGCTCCTGCTGTGGGAGTGCACTGACCACCAGGGGGCAGCTCCTGCGTTGAGCGTCTGCCCCCTGGTGGTCAGTGTGTGTCATTGAAATTGGTAGCGTAGGCTTTTATATAGAGAGATGTATCATGGAGAAAATTAGAGGCTTGTGAGTTACAACTACCACGTCAGGAAAATAAGTTTTTCAATGTGATAGGGATTACAAAAGAGATAGATACAACCCTTACATCAGAGAAGTTTACAGTCTTCATACGGAAATATTTACAGGTAGGAAAATTAATATAGCAATGAAGCACTGTATTTTACAATTTAAAATTTATAAGAGAAGGGTCATTGTGAATTTTAGTATCTAAATCTGAGCAGAGAAACCAAAATAATAAGAATAGAGGTAATAACTGTCCTCCTCACCAATTGATTTCCCTCTTTGGATCCTAAAATATTCTCCCACTGATAAACCTAACAGTTTCATTTTCTAAGTTTTCAGGGGGAAAAAGAAGTTAGTTGATACTATTTTTTTCAGTTTTAAAATCTGTGTTTTGTTTTTCTTGAAGTTTTGATATCTGTGACTTCCTGTCTAAATTCGAATCAGATGCAAGATAATACATGAGTTAGCCCCAAAGAACCTATCAGCTTATTTTAAGTTTATTGTATTTGTATCTCATGATGTCTGCAAAGAGCATAATGACTCAATGAGGTCGGGCATCTAAACAAGCTTAAAAGTGACCTCATTGACGGTGCAGTTGACCTAAGATGACCATGTACCTTTTTATCTTGGAAAGAAGATAAAAGACCTGCTTTCTTATAATCCAGCTGCCAATTATTTTTTTGAATTCTTTATTGTTTAAAGTATTGCCTATAGAATTGCATACGTCTCCCTTTTCCCTCATTGGCCATCCTCAGCCGTCAGCACATGCCCTTACCCGCCTCATGTCTGTGTCCATTGGTTATGCTTCTATGCATGCTACAAGCCCTTTGGTTGATCTCAGCTGCCAATTATTAATGAGTGCATCGTCTCATCTGCTATGTTTCTAAGTAAACCTGATTTTCCTTGAAGACTAACTTGTGAACTTTCATTTTATGTTGTCAACATAAATGATGTTGTGACCATCATTATGTTGGAGTGACCATCATTATAGGGCAACACATTTCCTGCTGTGTATATAGACATTTGGTTCCACCACCCCACTTGACATTCCGTTGTGAAAGAATGCTCAGACACAGCAGTTTCTCCATGCATTTGACATGTGGGAAGGTTAATAAGTGGACCAAAATATACAATATGTGTAATTGTAGTTCCCAAGTTCTAAGGAAGTGCCTTAATGAGTAATGATGGTGATGAAACTTTTCCACAGAAATTTAAAGAAAATTTAAAATTTCTGCCTAATATGCATGTCCATGCATACGTAAATATAAACACTTTCCTGACATTGCATTTTTGGAAAATTTAAACATAGATTGCCAGGGTCCAACCCCAGCAGGTCCAGGGGTTCCCAAAGGTGTAGACGGAGTCGGCAAAGAAGGAATGACACGGAGACAGCGTTCAGTTGATCAGCAGCCTAGCCAGGATCTCCAGCCAAGTTCTGGTCTGGAACTCCAGAGAGGTTCTGCTTCGGATCTCCAGCCAGGTTCTGTGTCCATGTTCTCTTGCTAGGTTCTCCAGGTTCTCCAGCCAGGTTCTGAAGCCATGTTCCCTCACCAGGTTCTCCAGCCAGGTTCAGTCACCAGGTTCTAGTCAGGTTCTCTTGCCAATTTCTGTAGTCAGGTTCAGTCCAGGATTTTTTGCCATGTTCTCTCGCTAGATTCTGTCTCTAGGTTCCGAAGCCAGTTTCTGTCCAGGATCTTTTGCCATGTTCTCTCCAGCGAAGTTCTTCTGTCTCTAGAGAACGTTCTGTGTAGGTTCTGTGCCTAGGTTCTGTCTCTCTTGGTTCTGTCTTCTAAGTTCTGTCTTCTTACATCTGTATTTATACCAGTTGATTCCAATCCTATCAATCTCTATTCCAAAGGTTAGGGCATTTCTTATCTCCATTCCAGGGAGTAAAGATTATGTAGCTTAAGCATGATTGTTTGTAGTTAAAGTGATTAATTACCCTCCTGGCACTTAGTTAAGAGGTTTTATTCCCTCCCTAACTTCAGGGGAAAATCCCTACCTGGGGAAACAACCTTTCTCAGAGACCTTGGTTAAAACACATAGTGCCAAGAAGGTGAGCAAACATATTAAGAACAGTATGCCATATACACCAGGTCCCTTGAAACAGCAAGGATGGACCGGCTCCCGGCAATAGATATATATTTTTAAAAATTTATCTTTCTTGATTTCAGAGAGGAAGGGGGAGGGGGAGAAAGATAGAAACATCAATGATGAGAGAGAATCATTGATTGGCTGCCTCCTGCACACCCCCTACTGGGGATCAAATCCACAACCTGGGCATATGCCCTTAGCCAGAATAGAACCTGGGACCTTTCAGTCTGCAGGCTGACGCTCTATCCACTGAGAAAAACTGGCTAAGACATAAACATAGATATTTTTATCTTTAAATATAAAGACTCTAAATCAGAAATATAAAGTATTTTCAGGATTTTTGTAAACAAGTCACACATTTATATTTTTTTCCACACAAATTCTAAAATCTTTTTGAGATGTCCCAAAATTATACTGAATTTTATGGGATAATTTTGCCCCTTCAGGTGGTCTGCAAAGTCTCCTAGGAGAAATGAGTCAGCAACGTGATATGTTCAACCTGGGGCTGGCCAGAGGTTCTGTTCCGAAGTAGCATTAAGTTCATCTGGGATCAGTAACCACACCGGGAAAGTCAGCACATGAAGAAGAAAGGCCACCGTGAGCTCCTTAGCTAAGCACGCAGCCCTCTGCTCCTGCTTTTATTCAGGGGTAGCCCCATTCTCTGCCTTGTCTGTGCTGGGTCTGAACAGCTGAATTTACCTGGAGAAAAGCCACCAACACCGGGTCTGTTTCTCAAGGCCACCCCAGAGAAGCAATCCCTCTCTATGTCCTAGGGCAGTGATGGCGAACCTTTTGAGCTCGGTGTGTCAGCATTTTGAAAAACCCTAACTTAACTCTGGTCCCGTGTCACACATAGAAATTTTTTGATATTTTCAACCTTAGTAAAACAAAGATGTATATTTTTGATATTTATTTTATATATTTAGATGCCATTTAACAAAGAAAAATGAACCAAAAAAAATGAGTTCGCGTGTCAGAGGTTCGCCAGCACTATCCTAGGTAAATATGCTCTCTCATTCTGCGAGATTATGTCATAATTTCTTCTCTCTTCTCTAAACTGTAGTGCTCTTTCCTCTTTCCTCATTCTTACTGCTGTATTCATTTCTTAATAGTCAAGAAGAGGGAAGCAACCAGGAAAGAATGCTCTTACTCATTCTCTCAACGCCAAACCTTTTGTGTCCATGCCCATAAATTCTATGTCCCTCTTAGTACCCTCCTGGCTTCTATCTAACCAAGCCCTCCATAGATGCTCTACCTCATTTCCCCTCTCACCAATCAAGGTGCATCCCCCTCTGTCTCCCTCCTGTTTCATTTATTTCACCACATATTGGATCATTCTCATCAGCCTAAAAACAAGTAATAGCTTCCAATTAAAAAATAATCTCTTGACAGCATATTCCCCTCTAGGGATTACCTCGTATCTATGTTTCTCTCTTTTGAAGCATTTCCTGTAGTGTTGTTTTCATTTCTCCGTTGTCTCCCGTCTTAGTCGCTTATTCTGACATGGATGCCCGTCCGTAAGGCTTTTCTCCCATCCCCCCATTGAGACCAATCTCACGAAAGTCATCAATGACCCACATCTTGATAAATACAAGGTCAATTTTTGACTTTTTGTTTTTCAACTTCTCAGAAACCTTTGACCCTCTTGATTACTCCTCTATTGGAAGGCCTCTAAATGTATATTTATTTATGAACCTCTTTGCTTGTCTCTTACCTTTCTTTATCACTACAATATCAAAGCAGGGCACTGTGTGGTATAACCCTTGTTCTCCTTCTTCTATCCCTGGTGTCGGGGACTATTGGATCCCCAATATCTAGAACAGTACTTGGTATAAACTAGGTGCTAAATACTAAGTCATTTAATTAATTTTTGGAGCAGTAACAGATTGGAATAGTAGGTGCATGAAGCCACAAACACAGAGTTTATGAATAATACCGAGATTGCGGGAGTCAGAGACTTCCTACTGCTGTTCTTTCTGGCACCAGAACAATGACACCTGAGCTTTGGAATCTCTTTGTTTCCATGGATTCCAAATGAACCCATCCACTATGTCCTCTGCACTCCACAGCTTAGCTCCAACTTCCAGTTGACTCAGGATAAATAAGCATATTCACAGAAGCCATTAATCCGAGTTAGTATCTCATGAAAACAGAAGGCTAAATCTCAGCTGCTTTTGTAAAACTATGACCACAAAAGGATAAGCCCTTTCCTATTTTCAGGCTCATCCCCAAACAACACCTCTGAGATGCATTGGGCCCTCTCCATACTGAGCTAAGTGCTGACAAGGCAAACTACCCAACTATATCATCCCCGTGCCCTGTCATCCCCCACTTATTCCAAAGGTCTCCGTCCAGCAATTGACCTGAATAATCCACGTGGGTCCAGGCTGCAGCCAAGAAGTCTATTTATAGCTCTGAGGAAGCTGATAGCTGAGTTGGGAGGCCTTTTTCTTATTTTTAATTCTTTCCCCACCTAGACCATAAGTAAGCTAACACACCAGAAATACATCAAAACAATAAATCCTCCCAAATTTCAACCCTGCCTCACCCCCCTGAGCAAACAGGAAAGGAAGCATTGGGAGACACCGTTCAGCTGAAATGCTGCATTCAGGACTGTCAGGCACAACCTTGGGTAGAGACTGGGCATCTTTGGAATCCACAAATTTGTGTGTGAAATTACTTGGTATTTCAACCATGTGGCACTTCTTTTTCTCTAGATAAAAATGCCACCTTTAGTATTAAGGCTGTGAAATGGGTGTTAGAGATCTGGGGGAGTCCTTTAGTGGTTTGTTTAAAGAATTCATCCACAAGCAGTTTGCCTAGGACATGTGCTTATGGATGTTTGACTAAGTACAGGATGTGTTCTAACATTAATGAACCATATAGGCAATTACACAAAGACTGTTAGGATGTTTAATATTTTTCCCCTCAAGAAAATAAGTCAAAACAGGAAAAATTGAACTCAATAACTAGAGCCTATAATCCTTTTACTTTCAATTAGGTTGAGTCAATGTTTATTGAAAACCTATGGATTCTCCTAAATTCTGGGTGAATTTATAAGTGAATACAATAGTCTTAACTGTTAGGGTGCTTTGCTTCATGCACTGAAAATATATACTGTATTAAAAATAAATATATTGTTGCCTGGAGCATGTGGCTCAGTGGTCAGGGTTCAATTCCCAATCAGGGCACATGCCCGGATTGCGGGCTTTATCCCCAGTGGAGGGCATGCAGGAGGCAACTGATCAATGATTATCTCTCATCATTGATGTTCCTATCTCTCTCTCCCTCTCCCTTCTCTGAAATCAATAAAAATATTTTTTAAAAAATAAAATAAATATATTGTTAAGCAATGTATTTGTAGTGTGGTCTATAATCAGACAGGGTTGGCCCAATTTCTTCCAATGTCTGTCTGGGTAGTTATCTTTGAAAAGCAAAGCTTTTCTAGAATTACAACATCCTTTAAAAGTCAAAGAAACATTCTGTCTGGAGGCTAGCATTTATTTTACTTACTAAGGAGTGATATACAGCAGACTCAGATACTCCACAAGAACTGTTTTAAACAAGAGTAAAATGAAAATAAGTTTTTAATTGTGTTAGCCAGAACATTCAAGAATCAGAATCATGGTTTTAATTATACATCATGACTGAAAGATTTTCATACATGGTATCTGTTTACTGAGAATGAGCCTAAGTGCTTTTAGCAGGTGCCCTGCATAGGGATGGATAAATGGGCCTCCGTGAGAAGGACAGAGCAGCACACAGGGAGTGACACGTATGACAAAGAAATGAGAATCAGACTATTAAAAGTGTGATGTCTGTAGGTTACTTGTGTAACCTGTATTATCTGGGAAATGAGTGAGAAGCTTGGAACCAAATGGAATAAGGAGCCATTCTTGCTAAAACTGAGAATGGAAGTGAGAAAAAATAGTGAGATCATTCTCTCAAAAGCTGTAAATTGCAACTCGATAGCTCGTTGATACCTTTCCATCTAAGTGAATCTCTCTGGCTGACTTGATTTATTTTCAAGAAGATTTTGACACTCGGAAAAGTGGGCCACTTCCTTCCTCATTTAGATGACAAATACACCAGTTTTCAATGAAAAGCAAAATGGCAAAGTGTTTTCTCGACTTAAGCTCCAACAGACTCCAAAAGAACTAGAAAGTTTTGGGTTTTTTTAGTTCCCCTCATGTCTTGTGAATGATGACAGATCTATTTCAAAAATGGTGACGGAAGATAAACGGAGCTTCAGAGACGTGAAGTGGCCTATTTATTCCGTCCATTCATGAGAAATGCCTTGGAAGGGCTGCCTAACTGTGGGCTCCCACTGTATATCACGGGATGCTGGTTGGACCTGTGGCTGGGAAGTTATGGGAAATGTTGTTTTGGTCGCTTTAAATGTGTCTTCATAGCTGGTTTCTTGAGTTTGGTTGTACTTCAAAAATATTAGTCTTGCGGGGGGGGGGGGGGAATTATAAGTTTTCTAATGCTTTCACCTTAAAAGACAAACTCAAAGCCCAGTCCTTATCACTGCTGCAGCTCTGGAGATGATAAAACCCTCCATCTCAGCAATGAACAATGGGAGACGCAAAATATTAGAGGACTTGTTGATGGTGCCCAGCTACTCGGTTACTAGATGGAGAATATGAAACAAGAAATCCCTCTGGAAGCTCTATTTCAACATTTACCATGGAGAGAGATATTTATTTGGAGTTAAGATATTTGAGTGAGCAACTTATTATGGTGAGTTTTTATTTAAAGATTCTAAGGATGAACTGCTCTCCCTGGAAAGGCTCTATGGGGCAATAATGAGAATGGATTTAGACTTCCAGGATCACACCTTAACCGTCCAGCTGGGAGATATTGGTCAATTTACACTCAGTATTTTGGCTTCTTCCTTTTTAAAATGGACATGACTCGCCCAGCCAGTGTGGCATGGCTCAGTTGGTTGAGCATGGTCCCATTCACCAAGAGCATCAGTTCAATTCCCGGTCTGGGTTGTGGCTTTTTTCCCTATTAGGAGGCATGCAGGGGGGCAGCTCATTAATGTTTATCATCCATGTTTCTCTTTCTCTCCCTTTTTCTCTCTCTAAAATCAATAAAAATACATATTAAAAATAAAATGGACGTGACCCTACCTAACTAAGGTTCTTATAAAGATAAAATGGTAATATGCATGCGATAGCTTAGGATCTGCTAAAGAAAAGTGCTACATTATTCTTATGAATAATAAAAGTAAGCAATTCATATTCCTCCTAAATTTTATATTTTACATGAACTTTCATCTGACATGTGAAAAGTGAGAGGAACAGCTGCACATTTGTTTACCTTTTAGGTTAACCTATTAATTTTATAAATTTTTCATGCATAACTTATATATTATAATTCATAACTTAGAATAATGTATATTATAATTACTTGTATACAGAATTAATTGTATAGGAAGCTTTTATTTTAAAATTTAGTGACCCTATTGGTACAAACAGTGCAATACTCCAAGGAACTATCTCTGCTCTTAAAATTTCTGATGACATTTCAACAACTAAATTCTAGACCCATAACAATATGATCATAATTGTTTTGGTTTGCTTTTAAGTCAATTTATGTTTGATGAGACTTGTGAACAAGTCCTAAATTGTCCTTTTGCGCCATACAACCATGAGTGAAAGTCAATGTTACATTCTAGAATGTTCATACCTATCTCAGACAAAAGTTGCACCTTGCTCACATTCTTCTAATTTGTCATGTGGATGGTTAAAAATGCAAGTGTATAAGCCAATATACTGAGAAAGTTGTGATGAGCTATAGTTTGAAAGATTTCCTCTACAAAAAAAAATAATAATAAACATGAGGGTGGGCAAAGGTAGGTTTACAGTTGTAAATACAGTTTATTCTTATAGTATTATTTATACTTGTATTATATATTTTTACATACAAAAAACTGTAAACCTACTTTTGCCCACCCTTGTATTGTTACAGAAAATCACAAGCTATAAAAAAGTTTCAAATAACGTTTTCTCCCAACTCTTCTACAACTTGTCCTTGACTTTTACTTTTTTATTTTAAAAAGCACTTGAATGATAAAATGTATTGGTATAGTCCCGTGTTTTTCTAGTGACTATAATCAAACCATTTTACTGAGGATACTATTTTAAGCTACCATTTCAAAAATGTTACCACAAGTTTGTAGATGATTTGTATTCAATTGTACAAAACAATAGCAAACAATATTTTTTGCATTCATTCTGGCATGGATCATCTATTTTTCTGCCAAAAGGACTCAGATGCCATTTATCAAGTGAGAATGGTGTCAGGAAGTTGTTTTAAGAGCAGTAAGGGCAAAGAGATCGGATAGGTGTCCACATGCGTACACTGGGGAAAATAGGTCCTACCTTTCTCCCTAAGAGCAGTTTTAGCTTTTCTTTGCTGCTAGGTGACTCTTATACTTACTGCTACAAGTGACGTCAATTGTAAGATTGGTCTTTCCTGTCTTCAATATCAGCGTTTGCATGTGCCCTTCTCCATATTGCCAATATACAAAGAACAGTCAGAATTAGTATGTTAGTTGTGGAAAATGCTTGACCTCACATCTCTAAGAAATGTGAAAAAGAAAACTGGAAGATTCCTGTGTACAAGTCAAAGATAACTTCACAAAATATACCACAATTTTGTCAAGAACTGCCAGTCTTGTAAAGGGCCATTCATTATTTTAGGGACTACCCATAGCTTGAAACAGTTTGAAATCTTCTCCTTGGTAAGTAGGAAGTAAACATTCTGAATTTTGGCTATCTATCTATATCTATATCTATATCTATATCTATATCTATCTCTAGTTATTGATAGAGTAACTCTTCTTCAAAAATGGTCTATTGCATCTATGTATTTATCTATAATGATTATGGTGGGCAATGTGTTTTCACTTTTAGAAAATGAGGCAATTCCATAATATAATGAATTTAACATTCTATGTGATTAATCATTAACTTGAATGTCAACATAACTGAACTAATCTTTCCAAGATAACGATTTTCTTTTTTTTGTTTTGTTGTTGTTTGTTTGTTTGTTTTGTTTTTTGTTAATCCTCACCTGGGGATATTTTTTCTATTGATTTTTAGGGAGAGTGGAAGAGAGAGGAGGGAAAGACAGCAAGAATCATCCATGTGAGAGAAACACATGGATTGTTTGCCTCCTGCTTGAGCCCTGACCAGGCCCCAGGCCGGTGAGGAGCTTGCAACCAAGGTACATGCCCTTGACTGGAATCAAACCTGGGACTCTTTGGTCCTCAGACCGATGCTCTATCCACTGAGCCAAATTGGATTGGGCAGATGATGGTTTTTGAAAAAGCCAGAATGAGTTTGGATTTTTGATATACATCATGGATTTTTTTTAAAAATCTCGATGCCTTATATAGATAACATAGATATAGATGATTAGAGCTAGAGATAGAGATAGAGATAGAGATAGAGAGAGATAATCAGTGATCAACTAGGGATTACAGGAAGGAGATACTATGTAGGTCCTTTAAGTTCATCTATCTCAGTCATTTGCTATATAAATTCCTTCTAGACCAAAGTTTCCTAGCCCATATTTATGAACAGAGTTCTCTAGTGAGTACTTTTAATAACTATATATTCCTGAGCCTCGTCTTTGGATAGAGGGGCAGGAACCAGCTTTTCAACATGTTTCAGGTAATCTTGATATGTCATGCTTAGCATTAATTAATGAGTTTGCACTAGAGAATTCCTATGCAACTTCCTTGGAGCCTTGCCTAACTACTAACTCAAAGTATGTTCGAATACTTGTAGTGACCACAAAATCATTATATGCCTAGGTCTCCATACTTTTTTAAATGGGCTTGTTTACAACAAATATACCTGTATTAAGTGAAAATATGTTTTTCTACTCATTGATTTTAATTTTATACTTGGGGTCAGGGAGAAAAAAATCTGATTCCTAATCTATGTATTAGTTCTTCAGCTATTATGTCTAATGTCAGACACTCCCATTTTACTAATTTCTTGTCTAGAAAATATCCCTAGTTCCTTCAGTCTTTCTTTATGTGACTTGATTTAAAACTGCACATTTTCTTTGCTCTTCTCTGAATTTTCAGGGGATGTAGTGAGCACTTAGGCTTAACATAAGTCACAGTGGGGAGTCTTCATGGTCTCGTTACCTGTGCAATCTTGCAGGACTCTCATATCCTTAAAAAGGCCCCATGTGTAGTTTGATGCACTGCCCTCCCTGACTTGAAATTTCTAATAGGGTTTGAACAAGGATCCCCACATTTTCATTTTGTACCAGGTCTCAAAAATTATGTGTTCAATTCTGTGTCCCATCTTTCGTATGATAAAATTGTATAATAATTCATTTCTCATGCTCTCTGTAACTCATGTAGCCTGAATATCTGTCATCTATGTCTTGGCAACCACACCACTCTTCAGTTTATATCCTACTTACAACCAAATGCACCTCTGAGATATTTTTCACTACACACCCAGGTCTCCTTCATGCTGAATTTTTTAAATTGCTATTGGAAACAAATATAAGACATTATATTGACTCCCGTTTAGCATAATCTCTATTTGGTCCATGGTTCCGGAATATTGACATCTTATTAGCTTCTGATTTCCATCCAACATTTTTGCTGTCCCTCTTAACTACATGTTACCCAAGGAAATTGTAACCCAGTCTTATAAAGATATGGCAAGTATCATAGTAAAAAGCATTCAAATAAATATGAGGAATAATAGATTCAGCTAGTGTGAGCCAATCGGTATGATTGGTTTAAAGGTATTTAAAGTCTCCAGTTTCTCCTTCTTACCTAAATATACTTTGATAAGTCCGCTTGTCATGGAGAACTGGGATGTAAAACTACTACAGTTTTAATGAGGACTTCAGCTGATAGAAGACCTGTTCCTGAAATGATATTGCATTAAAAACTCATCTCAGCCCTAACTGGTTTGGCTCAGTGGATAGTGTCAGCCTGTGGACTCAAGGGTCCCAGGTTCGATTCCGGTCAAGGGCATGTACCTTGGTTGCAGGCACATCCCCAGTAGGGAGTGTGCAGGAGGCAGCTGATCAATGTTTCTCTCTCATCGATGTTTCTAACTCTCTATCCTTCTCCCTTCCTCTCTGTAAAAAATCAATAAAATATATTTAAAAAAACTCATCTCAGAGGAGTTGTAATTATGTAATACAAATATTAAAAATCTAGTGTTCTGTCTACCTTGGCAATGAAGTCCACTTGGCTTAGAGCCCCCTGGTAGCCATTTCCTTTAGTTAATGCTCTAGTATCTTGTGAGAGAAGTTCTCCTCAGGTGAGGAAGATATGTGAGATATATAAATGCATAACCACTTATAATTAAAATTTCTGAATTAAACAATTATTTGCTCATATATGAAGTTCACCCTGTAAAGTTTTAAGAAAAGTAAAATTGTCTAAGTATGATGGTGTTAGTTTTTTTTTAAATTACTTATTGTTTAAAGTATTGCATATGTCTCCCTTTCCCCCCATTGACCTCTCCTCTGCCACTCCTACCCCCAATGATGTTGGTTTTTATCTCAGCCATCTTTATGGTCTGGTGATGAAATATAGATGAATTTGCTCATCTAATGAGTAAAAGTATTAGGTTGAATTAAGTACTAGTCTGATTAACTGTGGTTAGTCTGATTAATTGGATTTAAAAATACTTGTTTAATTTAACCATTTCCTAAACTTATCTCATTAATAATTTACTCAGAAATACAGGAGTGAACTTCTCATAAATCAAAAAAACATAACTTTAGCCTGGATGGTGTAGTTCAGTGGTTGAGCATCAACCTAGGAAGCAGGAGGTCCACCTCTGGGACTTTGCACTTGCTGTTGGCTCTGCCTGGGGCATCCTTCCTCAGATATTTTTATGGCTTATACCTACTTCCTACAGATGTGCACTGAAATCTCATATTCTCAATGGGCACCTGTCTGGTCACAATATTTAAAGTAAAGTTACCTTCTCTAGATACCCCACATTTATTTGCTGCTTTACTTCTCATTATAGCTTTAATATATCTTTACCTCATTATCTTATTTAACAACCAGTATATTTTACCTCATTATCTTATTATCTCTCTTTTACCAAGCTCTCTCAAAGTGTAAGCCGATAAAGGCAGTTTTATTGTGTGTGTGTGGTGTATCTACTACACCCCAGCATCTAGAACAGATTCTGGTAAATTTATACTTTTATGAATGAATAATTGAATGTGTAGGTATATACACATCTAAGCACAATTCCCATGTGCTTTTCAAAGTGTCATTTTAACTGCTACCAAGCACTTCTTGAGATCTGTGTTGTGTGGTTCCTTCAGACTATGGAACCGTCCTATATAATAAAAGCCTAACATGCTAAGTGTCTGGTCATCTGTTCAACCAATCAAAGCATAATATACTAATGATATGCTAAGGCCACTCAACCGCTTACTATGATTTGCACTGACCACCATGGGGCAGATGCCCCAACTGGTAGGTTAGCTTGCTGCTGGGGTCCGGCCCATCAGGACTGAGCCAGATGGACTGGACACACTCTGGAGCCCTCTTGCGGTCCCTCACCGGCTGCAACCTCCTGTGCTCTCTCCCCAGCTGCAACCTCCTGTGCTCTCTCCCCAGCTGCAACCTCCTGTGGTCCCTCCCCAGCCCCAATCCTGCACTGGTGGGGTCCCTCGGCCTGGCCTGCGCCCTCTCACAATCCAGGACCCCTTGGGGGATGTTGGAGAGCCGCTTTCGGCTTGATCCCACAGGCCAGGCTGAGGAACCACACTGGTGCACGAATTTGTGCACCAGGCCTCTAGTAATAGAATAATTGTCTTTCTTCTTCTTTTTTTTTTTTTTTTTACTTCTGAGCTTAGCCATCCCCCTTGCAAAGTGAATCAATATAAATCATTTATACTGTCCCTTCTCTATAGAGGCATTTCACAAATTTACAGATGTCTGCAATAGTGAAGATTAGAGAGACTTCAGTGATGGGCCATGATATGTCCTTCACTTTAGAGATGATGGGTAAATAATAGATCCAAAGACCATTATCAGTTCATTTCGGCACTGAAAATAGAACTAAGGTGCTCCTACCAGTGCAGTGATCTGACTCCAAGTTCTTTCTTGAATCTGCTATCCACAATGAGAAAACATATTCAGTAACAGACTTTTCTAATGCATACAGCTTTATGTGGGAAAGAAGTTAGGCCAAATGTAAAGTTATGTGGTTTTAAAAAATATATTTGTATTGATTTAAGAGAGGAAAGGAGATGGAGAGAAAAATAGAAACATCAATGATGTGAGAGAATCATTGATTGGCTACCTCCTGCATGTCCCACACTAGGGATCAAGCCTGCAACCCGGGCATGTGCCCTGACTGGGAATTGAACTGTGACCTCCTGGTTCATAGGTCAGTGCTCAACCACGGAGCCATGCTGGCTGGGCAAAGAGGTCAGCAATTTAGCCATAGGACTTTCTGGGAGAAGAATATTCCAGGCAGAGGAAACAAGCAGAGGCCATCAACAGTCAGTACAAAAGCTCCAAGGTAGAAGCATGATGGTCACATTCAAAGCATAGCAAGGAGATCAGTGGGTCTGGAGCGGAGTGGGCAGTGGGGAATTCGTAGGGTATAAGCTATGAGTGGAAGGGAAAGCCAGGACATATAGTTGCTTGAAAGCTCTTGCGAGGACTTTGGATTTTGCATCGTATGAAATGAAAAGCCAAGAGAGGGAGAACCATAATCTGACGTAAGCATATCACTCTGGCTCCTGTGCTGTATGTGCGAGGATACAGGAGGGCAGCCATGTAAGCAGGGAGGCCAGTTAAGAATGACAACAATTCACATTAGAGGTGATGAAAGCTCAGACAAAGAAGGTGACAGTAGAGGTGGTGAGAGATGGTCACATTCTAGTTATATTTTGAGGTTGGAAGATAGACCCAGCAGGATTTTCTAGCAGATGGGATATGGGGTCTGAGGGAAAGAGTGGAGGCTATAATGACAGTAACAGTTGGCGAGTCCTGAGAGACGAGAAGAGTGAAATCACTGTCACCCAAGACAGGAGGGATGCTTGCAGAAGCAGATTCAGGGGACTTTCAGTTGTGTTTGGGTGCAGGATATGCTTGGACATTTAAGTGGAGATGGTACAGTCAGTTAATAAGCCTGGCTTAGGAAGGAGTGTCTGGGCTGAAAACAAAACTGAAAGAGGCATCAGGTTATGATGGTATTTAAAACCATGGACAGCAGGAGGTCTCCAAAGCAGTGTCTGAATATAGAACAGAGTAAGTTCAATGCCTTATCCCTGTGTACCCTCATTAAATGATGTGGAAAGTGAAAAACCTCAAATAGCTTAGAATTGGACTTGATAACTTCTCCTGGCATAACAGGGAAGATCTGTTATAAAAATAGTTTGAACTTAGCCAGATCGAAACTACCCTTTAACTACTTTTGTAGCTTGATCTTTTTTAGTTATACCTCTAGCATAGACTTTCAAAAAAAAAAGTGAGTATGTGTCACTTTACATGACAACTCCCATCACTTTGTGGTGACCACTTGGCATGCTGGGTAACAGAAGAGATGGAGGCTGAACATGTTTCTTGGGGGAAAGACCCCCGCGATGGAGTAGTGAGGCCTTCCAAGAAAGCAAAACAGGCAATGGTTGGCTTGCACGCCCTGGGTCTGTTTACCTCAGTCTGTACAAATCTCATAGTCTTGGTTACTTTTTAAACATTTATCACAAAACTTTGTCAGCTTCTAAATTAATTAATTGCAAGTTTGGTACACCCAGTCCCCTATTGCACATCAGTAGCAAATAGGAATGCGATCCAGTTATTCCGCTATTACTGTTATGATCATTTCATGGCGAAACTTGCCAAGAATAATTAAAAGGTATTTGCAACTTCATTGCTCTTTTATTGGCCATTGCCTTTGCAAACAGAAACTAGTTCTAGCCAAGTGGCACATGTTTCATATACTTTCCCATTTTTTGTGTGCTTATAAAATCTTTTCGTTACCAAAGTAGTAAGCAAGTCCAATGGAATTAGTCCCCTGAAAGACAGATGGCAATCCTAAACATTACTAAATGGGGCTATATTTCTTTCCTAAATTTGTAAACTTATACATAAATGATTTGAAATTACTCTTATATCAGCCATATGTATACTCCTTCTGCCATAGCATAAAGAATAAATAGCCTCTTGTTTAATAATTATGTGGTATTTTTCATAAAAAGAGACAATCCCAGGTGAGGTTTAAACAGACAAGACATTATGGAATCTAATTACTGCTAGAAAGTGTGCCTCAGATTTAATTACACTAAAATAAAACTCATTGTCACGTGGCTTTTACATGCAACTAAGTCCACATTCATTACCTCCATGTAACAAGTTCACTTCTATGGATACTTGGGATGCATTTTCAAAACAAATACTTCCTAGTTATTACACTGATAAAAGCCATGGTCCTCAAACCCAACCATCTGTAGGAAAACAGTAATTGACATAAGAGTTCAGGAGATGGGAAAATGAACTAAAATAGTTCATCAACACATTGGGAGAAAGCAGGACTTAAGCTAGAATTTTGAAGAGGATCTTAGAAGATAGGCCAATTTTGGGGAAATGGGAGGGATGTGTTAAGAGGGTTCTGAGAATGGAAATAGCCTGAGTAAAAATGGTATTGCACTTGATTTATTTAACTGAAAGTGACAAGGTTACCCTGGCTCAATCAAGGTGTAAGAATCACATGGGAAAATATATATTGGCTTTTTTTGTGTGAGGTCACTTTGTGGATTTAAAAGGCAGGAGAAGTTGGTAATCTCCTTAACCATATTCCAGTTCCATAAACACCTTTTATTTAGTAGGAGAAAATATACAACTGGATCCAACTATCCCATAATATGTGAGACAATGCCTTTGTTTTTAACTGAAGCAAAATTTTCTATTAAATAAGGTGACGGATGTGCCTGTGTATCCATATATGCTCAAGCACATGTGTTTTGTGTTTGCATGTGTATGTTAGAGTTGTCATCTATCACAATAGAAGGTTACAGCTACCCAACCAGTTAGGCACGGGGAGAGCAAAGGCTGGATATGGTGAGCTGTGTCACTTTGCTCCTGAGAAATCTTTATCTCCTGTAGTAATCAACACTGACATGCTGTCGTCATGAGTGACAGCTACAGACCTCTCATGAGAGGAAATGACTGCACGATGAGGCAGACTGATGAGCTGATTGGTGTTTCCTCAGAAACTCAGCTCCTCCCGACCAGCCCTCTCTGACAACATTGCCGTGTACTATCAAATATGTATTTAAGGCAATTCAGCGAGGGCGTCTTCACTTAGCAAAATAGGTTATGACTGCTTAGAAACCTATGCCGAGAGCCAGTTCTAACAGCTCTCTCCCAATTGCAATGCTACCCACCATTCCGAGAACTCTGTACTTTTCTGGAGTGCTTTCCACCTTTAGTTTGGACAACGGTAGCCATGATGTTGAGGGTCAGGTTTTACGTCTTATTTATGCATGAAAAATACAATCCGTGGACAAAGCATTGTCCTGAGGGCTGTCTGGCCACGTAAAAGCACAGTGTCAGGCTCCTAAGTTCATTCCCACCTTTGGACCTCCAGTTGCAGGTACCTTTAACCAGAATGTGGTTCACTTCTTTCTTCCACCAGCAGCTTGGCCCTGGCCCTGGAAAGTGGGTTTTCAAACTTGAGCAAACGTCACGGTCACCGGCAGGTCACGCTAGACCACAGAGCCCTGGGTTCTACACCCAGGGCTCCTCGTTTAGTTATTGGGGTGGGCTCTGACTTATGAAGAGTGTTAGTAAATCAGGGAATGCTGATGTTGATGGTGCTGCTGCTCTGGAGATCAGACCCATTTCCCTAGAAGAAAGACTTTAAGAGAATTCCTGCCTGAAGGGATGGCTTTTTATTGGTTATATTGTGTTGTCCAGACATTCAGTACCTCGATGCCCGCCCCGCCCCGCCCCCCCCCCCCAAGCTTTCCTGAATCCCAGTCCCACAGACTCTGACATCTGTCTGGGCACAGTTTGCACTTGTACCTGAATAAATGTTTCAGTTCCTGCTTTGCTTTGGATTTTGTAGCCTCACCTCATGGTCTTTATCCATGAGGCAAACAGGCGATGCTCTAAATAGAGAAATGCTACAATTGCATTTTCGGAGATTGGTTTTCTGACTTGCTAGTATCCAGGCACTGATGCAATAACACTGTGCCTAAATCCTAAGTGGCATCAATATTTGTAGAACCATTCTAAATGTAACTTGGGTCAAACTAATCGGCTTGGTCTGTCTTTTTAATGAATAGTCCAGCTGTCAAAACGGAGATATGTTCATTGTCCTAAAGAAACGATCTTAGATATAAACTGTGCTGATTAGTCATGATCAGACCGATTCTTGGGATCCTTCTATGGATGACCTGAAAGTAAATAACTAAAAACCTGGCCTACAGCCAATAGAGCAATTGAAAGCTAAGACGTAAAATACCATCTTCACCCAAACCATGTGCAGTATCCATCTGTGTACTCAGAGATATTTATTTAACTCCTACTATGTGCCAAACATGCTTCAAGAACTGGGTGCACCGCAGTGAACTGGAAATCAACGTCTGCATCTGTGGGACTCACATTCTCCTGGGGAGAGGCGCTGTAAATAAGGAAACAGGTTAATAAACCAGTTAACTTCAGACACGTTAGGTGCTGTAAAGGAGCTAAAGCGGGCTAGCATGGTACTGTGGCCGGTGTGTGGAGCTACTTTGGATGGAGAGATCTGCCTAAGGCCTTTTTGAGGAGGTGGCGTTTGGGCTGAGACCCGATGATACGCAGCAGTCACCCACCTGTATCTCTGTGTGGCGGTTAGTGGTGAGGTTTGAAGTGATGGTAGA
The DNA here is from genome assembly GCF_963259705.1 of Myotis daubentonii. Classification (NCBI taxonomy): domain Eukaryota; kingdom Metazoa; phylum Chordata; class Mammalia; order Chiroptera; family Vespertilionidae; genus Myotis; species Myotis daubentonii. Next base: position 87,562,600 of record NC_081847.1, read on the forward strand.
GGAAAACCTTTCAGGAAGAGGAAGCAGTAAGTTGTAAATGCCATGAGCCTGAAGAGCCCAAGGCCTTGTTGACCTTGGGGGGTGGAGGGGCATTTTATTTTCTTCTAAGCACACTGGAAAATGATGGGAAGTTCTGACTTACATTGACCTTGAATTTGCAGCTATAGCTTATTTAACCTCAAGGCCATTATTTCCTCCTGCAGATCCAGATTTCATACAAGGAATTTGGCTCTTGTCCTAGATACAACCCTATAAAGGCCATTCTGCCTGAGGAAGGAATTGCTATCTGCTGATAATAATATAGTGAACTAGGTGGTAGCAGCGGATATAGTGAGAAGTGCTTAGGTTCAGGACCTATTTTGGAGTTGGATCTGAAAAGGCTTGCTGAGAAATGGATTTAGGAGATATGGTGGATGCTCTTTGTACCCTGTCCAGATACCCTTTGCTAGTTGGAGAGTCATGCTTTTGGGAGTGTTGACTACCAAGAGCTTATAGTTGTCTCTCTGCCCATCACTCAGTTCCATCTGAGACCACATTTTGCTTTTTGCCATTCTTTATCCATATCCTTTCATCCACCATCTCCCTACAGCAGTGGGATTCAAAGAATGGTTTTGGGAAAAGTAGCATCAACATTACCTGGAAACATGGAGCTACGACTTCTTAGGTCGCACCCCAGACCTTCTTAATTAGAAATTCTGCAGAGGGAGTCCAAGATTCTGTTTTAATAATCCTTGAAGACAATTCTGATGCTGCTCAGGTTGAGAACCACTGCAGTAAAGCTCATGCCCAATAAGTCACTTGAACAATAATCCTTCATGGCCCACCACTAGGAAAGGCACCCAAAGACAGGAAATTAGGGAAAACAGGAATGGAGGGCGATTCCTCGGTTTTGGCTATGAGCATCCTGACACACTTCGATGAACTGAAGTGGGAAAGACTTAGGGAGAAGCAAGTTTGGAGAAATCAAGCTTTCTATTTTGAACTTGGTTAAGATTGAGGAATTTGCCCTAGCCATTTGGCTGAGTGGTAGAGCATCGGCCTGAGGCCAAAGGGTCCCAGGTTCGATTCCGGTCAAGGGCATGTACCTTGGTTGCAGGCTCCTCCCCAATCTGGGCCCTGGTCAGGACTCATGCAGGAGGCAACCAATCGATGTGTTTCTCTCACATCAATGTTTCTCTTTGTCTTTCCCTCTCTCTCCCACTCTCTCTAAAATCAATGGGAAAATATCATCAGGTGAGGATTAAAAAGAAAAGATTGTGGTACTTATTAGATACCTGAGTGGGAATGCCATATTGGTAATTAATGTAAAAGACCAGAATTCATGTGAAAAGTCAGGACTAAAGTCATACATTTTAGAGCCTTCAGTATATGGATAATCAGATCTAAAAAGAGATCCTGGAGAAATAAAGAAAAGAGGGTAGCAAGAACTTCTCATTTTTGCCTCTAATTTTTGCATGTTTGGAAACTTTACAAAGTACATCGAGGTGACTTATTTCTCTAAGATTGTATAAAATAATTGCATTGGTTCCAAAAATATGTAGACCAGAACAAATAATAGCTAAATGTACTAAGAATATGAATCTTTGTACTGTGTCTATGCAAAGGCGTAAATAGATTTTGCTAATTATTAATTAAAGAATTCAAGTCTGATTTGGCTTTAAGGATGTATAACCTGTTTAACCTGCTAACTAGAGAGGGTTTCTTATGGAAGATAGTTATATGTGCATACATTTGGACACCAAGAGAGCAGAACTTGGTGAGATGTCAAGAAGGCAGTTCTATCCCTGCATCCAAATGAGAGCTGTGAAACAGAGAAATACAAAGATTGATGTTGGAAGATAGCCTGGAAGTTATAATTTTTTCACAACCATCTATAAAGATAAAACTTAATGATCATAAGAAAGTGCTTCATTGTAAAGAAATTTTTATAATTTATACAGTAAAATCATTAAAAGTTAAATTTAAATGTGTCCAATAACTGTGAATATCTTAAACACCATTGCTTTCTAACATCATTTCTAAATTTTCCTTTAGTTAAGCATTTAGTAAGATAAAGTAAGTCTCACATAATTTAAAAATACATTACACTTTTCATTACTTAATGCCTATTAAAACACCACCCACATTGCACACCTGTTAGCCTCAGTTGCATCAATTGCTTATGATGCAAAATTTAACCCAGTTTCCAGAAGCAGATTGCTGGAACAGATCTTAACTATTTTTTTTTTTTTTACTATTTAGGGACTAGCATAGGTGAGGCAAAACAAAAAACATGTAAGGGGCATCCAGGTTGAATCATCTTCCAGAAGTGATTTTTCTGTGTGGATATGGCCCTGAATAAGAGAATTGATCTCTCTCTGCTCAATTTTCTGGTTTATAAAGTGACAATCCTATAGGGATATTGTGAGGACTAAACAGTATAACAGTTGTAAAGCTCATAGAACATTGCTTGGAACAGTGGAAGTCCTCAGAATACCCCTAACTTTATATCCAGTGCCACCGATTTCTGAACCACAGGAATGCCCAGTTAGGCAAAGGCATCATTTGATGGACAGTATCTCTCTAAGAAGAACAAACTTTTGTTAAGACTTTTCTAATAAATATGCCAAGAACCATGATGGAAAATTTAGATCAGTGTTGATATTCCTGTATCATAAAAAAAGAGAAGTATAGCCGAAACCGGTTTGACTCAGTGGATAGAGCGTCGGCCTGCGGACTGAAAGGTCCCAGGTTCGATTCCTGCCAAGGGCATGTACCTGGGTTGCGGGCATATCCCCAGTGGGAGATGTGCAGGAGGCAGCTGATCGATGTTTCTCTCTCATCGATGTTTCTGACTCTCTATCTCTCTCCCTTCCTCTCTGTAAAAAATCAATAAAATATATTTTTTTAAAAAAAGAAGTATAGCAAGTAAATATAAATTAGTCCAAAGACAAAGAGCAAGTCCATGTAGGCTTAAAGTTCAAATGCATTAATATAAAAAGACATACTATGTTGCTACTTTTATGCATGTCCAGTCCTTGTGAACTTGGAAAAAGGCAAGGTTTTTTCTTGATGTTAGCCTCCAAATGATATCTGTGAGATAAGAAGTTCTGATTTTGGCCATCAGGCGTCTCTGAACAAGAGAATTTGAATGAATGGCTCAGGATTTGTATTTTATAGGTGGTATATCTCATGAAGTAACTACAGAAAATATGCTTTGGTCATGAAAAGAGAAGAAATTGCCATTAAACAAAGTAGTTTTCTGCTTAACACAATGAAAAGACCTGTCTAAGAGGTATTCATCTGTGCTAACACCAACCTCCTTCTTGACAAGGTGTCAGTGAAAATGAGCTCACTGAGATGCATCCCAGTTCCCATGGGGAAAGACAGACAGAGAGGCACAGAAAAGCTTACACGCGGGCACTAGAAGAGGTCTGAGAGCAGCTTCCTACAGAATTCCCATGAGTTACCAGGAAAAGACAACACATCTTAAAGAAGACAGAACTGCCCCATCAACTTAGTTTCTTCATTGATCTCCTTCCCATGACTTGAAAGTACCCCCAAAAGAGACCTTTATATTGATACTAGTTTTAGGTGTGAAATAGAAAGATAATATAATGGATGATCTCAGTAATTCTTCCTGACCGAATAGTAAAAGCCGTGATAATGCACTGCAGCAATGGACCAAATGCGGCCATGGCCCCACTGAAATCACATTGTGATTCCCATAGCCATCCATCCTCAATCACTCAGGAAGAAGACCTTGCAAAACTATGGAGTAAACAGGCTGCAAACCTGGCTCCAGCACCAGGTAAGACACAACTTCCCCCAAACACAGGGAAATCTCCATTAAAATGCCCATGTTCCATGTAAAATGGTGGTCCTCCATCATTGGGCATAGTGCAAAGCCACCAACATAAATCCTTAAATAGAAGCACTAGCAAATGGCTGAAGTAATGGCATTAATATCAGTTGTCCTTTCCAGGGATTTGATTGATTTCAGCAGGTAATAAATTCCTACACTGGCTCATTTCTTTTACAGAAAGAATGCATTGAAGAAAAGTACCACTGGATTTATTTATGGACTATGGTGCTATGGAAGGGAAAGAGTTTAATGAAGAGGCTCTGAGATTCAAAGAGTAAAACTTTAACCATCCCCAGCCCCCCCACCACACATATACCTGAAGATGCTACTTTTGGTCTCATGTAGAAGGGCGGGTGCTTTCAGATGTGGTGTAACTGGCTGAGCCTATTCTGCTGTGGTACACTAGGAGTAGGAAAATGCTGATGATTGAGCTTCCACTGGAATGGGGAACCTCCAATGGGAGTTGAATAGCCATTGGAATTGAAAATGTATGTGATGGATATTCAGCAGAGTTCCACGTACCAAGTGGGTGGCTGAGATTGGAGGTGGGCACATAAATCTGTGGGAGGGTGAAAATGCAGGGAATAGTGTGTGGATTTTGACCCACTCTGTAGTCAGAAGTCAGCCGGTCTGAGCTCTAGCACATGAGCAGTAAGTTGTAGATTCCTGACATCACAGGTAACATGCCTTCATTCTTACATAAAACACTTTCTACTCAAGACGGTCTTTCAATTTGGAACCTTCTATCTTGTTACTATTTTTCTCTCCATCTAGTCCTTACATGGAATTTCCTCCTGTATCATGTACCTAGAAACATGTTCTATGATCTCATTTTAGACTTGATTTGAAAGTCTTGCTACTTAGCCATCCTCTTTCTACATAGAATCTGGGTTTTAGACTTATCTTTGAACTTATGTAACCAGAAGTATGGTCAAAATGTCTTTAGAATGAATGTGAGCCATTATGCTGGGGCAATATCTGGAAACTCCCTGCTCAAATGGCCTTGACCTATTGGTTTCTGGATTTTGAGATGGTTCATGGAGGCACTGAGGCATGTGGGCATCACAACCCTTCAGGGCTCAGGCAATTAGCTATTTGATTATCAGAACAGAAATATTTCAGTATTTAGTAAACAGGATAGCCGTAATCATGCATGGAATTTAGCTTTTGAGTTGCAAATTATAAAGCCATCAATTTGCCAAATGACAATTCTATGAATATACAAAGACTCTATCATCAGTTCATCTCTGTGACCTCTCTCTCTTTCCTCCAAATGCATCTACCCAATTGGGCAAATGCTCCAAACAGGACTAAAAATATAGAGTTGTAAGGAATAGGAACAATTTTCCAATGATGAACCTAGTCCTAATCTATTTAGCACTTTAATCTTTGACAAGAGAGTAATACAAGAAGAGAGGAGAGGAATAAAAGTGCAAACATGTAAAGGGTGTTTCAGGTTGACTTTTACTTTTTAAATTAATGGAGTAAAACTTTGACCAACAAAGAGAGAGACAATAGTTTTCCTGCCTTGTCTTCTTTCAATCGAGAAGAGGCTGGAGTATTGTTCATAAAAGAATAATGGGAATATAGCAAATAGTGCTGTGATCCTAGCCAAGGTCAGGAGAGGCATAGGGAAGGGCATCGTAGCCTGAGATATGGAACATGATTCTTGTGGACATCTGGGAAGTGTGAGGAACTAACATGGAACTTGCTATGGTCACATTCAGCTAGCATTCCACACACCTATTGTTCACAGGCTTCTAAAATGAGGTAGAGTTTGGAATAAGACTGCTTGCTCTAGCCAGTTTGGTTCAGTGGATAGAACATCAGCCTGTGGACTGAAGGGTCCTGGGTTTGATGCCAGTCAAGGGCACATGTCTGGACTGCAGGCTCAATCCCTAGTAGGAGGCACGCAGAAGGCAGCCAATCAATGATTCTCTCACATCATTGATGTCTCTGTCTCTCTCTCTCTCTCTCTCTCTCTCTCTCTCTCTCTCTCTCCCCCCCTCCCTCCCTCCCTCCCTCCCTCTCTCGCTTCTGCTTTGAAATTAATAAATAAACATCAAAACAAAACAAAAACTGCTTGAGTTCAGGTCCTGGTGCTGCTTGCGAGTCGTGACCTTGACTAGGAGCCTCCATTTCCTCATAGGACTATAATGATAGAGCTTTTGTAACAGGTTATTGTATATAAAGCATCTACATGGACCTGGTTTGTAGAAAAAGCTTATAGCACACTATCATTAGTAATTATTGTTTCCCTGGTTAAACTATTGGATTAAGATAGTTCCCTCTGCGATGCTTTGCTAATAGGAAGCAATCTGTAACAGCACAGATACCCCCATGGAATGACGTAAGCATTAATTAGCTTCATGACTTTGCATAGGTTCCTTGCAAACACTTTCTCATCTCTACAACAAAAGTAGGATGCAGCCCTAGCCGGTTTGGCTCAGTGGACAGAGCGTCGGCCTGTGGACTGAAGGGTCCCAGGTTTGATTCTGGTCAAGGGCATGTACCTTGGTTGTGGGCACATCCCCAGTAGGGGGTATGCAGGAGGCAGCTGATCGATGTTTCTCTCTCACCGATGTTTCTAACTTTCTATCCCTCCCCCTTCCTCTCTGTAAAAAATCAATAAAATATATTTTAAAAAGTAGGATGCACTAATCTCTGAGATTCCTCCAGTTGAGATATTTTGAATCTAGTTGTATGAATTGATACCAATATCTGCCCATTATTCTGTCTTATAAATGGACCTGGACGTGGTAAAGCAGAGGAAGACAGTTTCTAGACTCTATTTGGGAGGAGAAGGGGGGGGGGAGTTATTGATTTAATTTTCCAATGGTTTTTATTTTTATTTTCATTTCCAAGTCAATTTACATGAGTAAGTAAATGTTATTTAACCTAAATTATAAATATTTTCTTTAATGGCTTCAAAATTTTGTGTATTATTTGGAATGGCCGTCTACATTCCAAGACTATACGAAGAGTCTTGGTTTATTCTAGTAGTTGTTTTATGCATTTATTTGCAATTCTATTTATATCTTTTATGCATTGGAATGTATCATGTTTTCCTGGCTGTGGGCAGACTCTGACTTTATAAATATTTTCCAAATGGCTGCACAGTTGTCCCAACTACATTTATGCAATTACTCATCTTTCCCTAATGGTTTGAGATTATATGTATTTTCCTGTTTATATCAAGTTACGTTGGGGCTTTTATTTCTGTTTCACGTTCTCTATATTCACACTCAAATACTTTGTGTGGTGACTTACAGTGTGAGCTCAGGCATATGTCACACCTTTCTGATGATTAAATGTTCTTATTCTGAAGAAGGCAGCAATGATAGCATGTCCCTCAGAGATGTTGCGCATGTGGGATAAAATAATACTTTAAAGAGTTTACCATAATATCTGGCCTCTTCTAAACTCCCATAGAATATTAGCTATTATTACTGCATCATACCATTATTGTATGTTCTTCCTGCTGGTGAACTATATTTTGTAGTCATTTCAAATATTGTGTGTATGTATTCAAGGAGAATTCGAATTTTTGAGAATTTTTTGAGAAAGCTGTCTCAGTCCCTCCTAATTCTGAGGAGTATCCTACCCAGAGAAATCTTTGTTAGACATGAAGTTCCCCCACTGCCCTAGGCCACGCCTGCCCCAGTTAATTACGTGTTGCCCTTTCCTCTTGGAAATAAGCTAGAGGCTCTCTCTCCTCTTTAAAACAAAGACTGATTCCCTGCTGGTCCCATTTTTACAAATCTGGCCACCAGTGGATGGAACTGGCCAGTTTCATCTCTGTATTTCTAACGCTACGGGGGAAACTTTACTCATAATCAAGGATGAGCAGCTGAAATTAAATCCAGCAACCGCGAACCTGTGTGGGGAGAGTGTTGGAAAGATCCGGGCACAAACATTCATAAGTGTAGTAACATCATTTGTGTTTGCTCCCAAACCAGGATCTCAAGATTTTTTTTTTTTAAATTAAGGCATCATTGGCAACAGAATATGTCCCTAAGCAGCAAAGCTCATAAAAAGTGACTTTTATAACTTGATTGTTAATTAGATTGTTTTTCTTTTTTTTTTCAAGGCAGAAAATCTAGCATAGAATTTTATAACAGAAGAAGGAGCCAAAGGGATATGGATTTCTCATGTACTAGCAAGTGAACTGAACTTTTGATTTCAGTGTTCACATTTCGGAGGTTTAGCAGAGAGAGCATCTGTGCTTCCCAGCTTATTTACTTGATTTGGGGAGGAAATATACATCTATTTCCAATCTGGTAGAACACCGCACAATCCCAGGTCATGAGAGACAGCATTGCTGTTGGGTAACATAAAATTGAACACAAATAGAACTGTAGATTACAGCACTTAGATCGATGTTGTGGTTTATTCTTGAATCTTGAAATCAATGTAGGTTGAAAGGAAAGAAGTCTATTTCACCGTCATGAAGTCTGGAAGATCAGCTGCTAAGTTAGAAATTTATTTCTGCATTTCTACCTACACCCCATGAAAGTGCCTATAATGTCATGTGCCCAAGGACAGAGCTTTAAGAAATATTTTCCATGGAAGTTGAATAATCAGACAGTCAAAACTTGGAATCACTCCCAGTTCTTCTGAAGTAAAGTTAATTAATCTGGAAGCACATCATTTGTGTATAAGAAATTCAAGAGAAGTGTAATTAGTTCAGTAATTAGCTTTAAGTTCTCAGATACATTTTTCAAAAATAGGCATTACAATCTTACCCTTTCTTTTTTCTAACCAGATTTTTAAAAAACTATATATTTTTTCTTATTTTTTATTGATTTCAGAGAGAAAGGGAGAGGGAGCGAGAGAGAGAAACATCAATGATGAGAGAGAGAATCATTGATTGGCTGCCTCCTGCACGCCCCACACTGAGGATCAAGCCCACAACCAGGTGTGTGCCCTGACCGAGAATCGAACCACGACCTCCTGGTTCATAGGTCGATGCTCAACCACTGAGCCACACAAGCTGGGCAAATATATTTTTATTGATTTCAGAGAGGAAGGGATAGAGACAGATAGAAATGTCAATGATAAGAGAGAATCATTGATCGGCTGCCTCCTATGTGCACCTTACCAGGGATCAAGCCTGCAACCCTGGCATGTGCCCTGACAGGGAATCAAACCATGACCTATCGGTTCCAACCATGTCTGGTTGTTAAGCATGCTTAGCTCACTGGTTATTCTTGTGGTAGAGGGGAAAATCCATTGTTGGCTTTCCAGCACAGTCAAGTTCTGTTGCATTTAAGTCCTCAATTGTGATTTATTGTTTGGGATGTACAGAAAACATCGTTTAGCATTTTGAATAGAAAAGGATGGCTCATGCTTCTCTGGAAGTATTTTCTCATCTATTTCATACAAAACCGGCCCTCTACCTGTTGTCCTCTAACTGCAGCCTTATATTTACCCATATGCATTTTGTGATGATGCTGTGGACAAAAGAACTTGTGTAAACGTTCTTTAGGAAATGAGACAAATTATATATAAATTTTGAGTCATATTGTTTGTACCAAGTTAGAAAATGTAATATCTGGGGTCAGGTTTTACTTCATGTTATTGGACACATTCTAAATCTGCCATATAAATTAATGACTGCCACACTTATTGTGAAATGATCACAGTAAGTCTAGTTACCACTCATCACTTTAGATAATTCAAAAAAGATACTTTTCTTGTGATGAGAACTTAAGGTTTACTCCCTTAGCACCTTTGAAATATGCAGCAGTGTTACTGACTATAGACACCATGCTGTACAATATGTCCCCATGACTTATTTTATACCTAGAAGTTTGTATCTCTTGTCTTTTGAATTTTTCTACATTAATACATTACGGCATTTCAGAGCTTCAGTATTATCTCTTTTTACATTTCTTATGTTTTTAGTAATGAATACAAAAGGATTTTTAAAGGATTTGTGTTCTTTTTATTTCAATACTACAGAAGTCCACAAAGAGATAATTAGAATAATGATGCATTTTTAATCTATCAATAGTTTAAAGTCTATATTGTATTTTTACTCACAGTGACACCCCTCCCCCAAAAATGTCTGCCGCAGTGGATTAAAAATGGAAGTTGAAACTTATAACAATACTAGAGGCCTGGTGAATGAATTCGTGCATGGGTGGGGTCCAGCTGGCCTGCCCTGATGGGGGCCGATATGGGCTGGGCTGGCAGGGGGAAAGGGACGAGAGAGGTTGTGGGGGCCTATCGGGGCCCCAATCGGGCCGGTTGGCCGCCGCAGTGCGCGCCATAGCGACTGATTGTTCTCGTCGTTCCGGCATTCTGGTCACTTGGCTTTTATATATATAAATAGATATCTAGCCCCTTTAAGACTATGTTACTCTGTGTTTTCATTTTTATATATCTTGCTCATATATTATTTGATATAATTTTAGTCAAACCTATTAAATACTGTACACATTTTCTTAAAGTGTACAGTCCAGGAAATATCATGTTTGTCATAAGTAGAATTTCCAAGGGAATGGAGTTCCCAAGCAGCCCACTGCCTTCTGCCTGGCAATGACCTGGGCGTACCCTGGACACTGCAGTTAGCCATAGTCTTCATCACTCCCTCCCTTTTGTCTTTATATGGAGTGTGTGATCACTGGCTTACAGACACTTATGTGGTACAAATCTCCCCATAACCTTTTCATGATTGTTTTACTTTAGCTTATTCTGCTCACTGTTTTCTGAAAATCAACCCCCACCCCTTAACCCTGCTTCTCCTTTCCTAATAAATGGAAAACTGGAACCAGAAAATGGTGCTCATGTCAAGCCTAATGCTGAAGGTCAATTGAATCTAAATGGACATGTTAGAATAATAGCAGATGTTGAACATTTATCCATTCAACATGTAATTATTGAGCACCTATTCTGTGCTAGGCCTTATTCCAGGTTTTGGATATTGCAAAACATGTAGTAGGAAATAAGTGATGACCAATGATAATGGAAGTGTTGTTTAAACAACTTACTTTACTATAATTTTAATCTTACAATTGGATTTTAACCAGACACCATATAATTGCCTTATAAGACAAATCATCATACTTTACTAACGTACTGTGGGTAGAATAAATGAAACATCAAATATAGTTTTTTGGTACAAAACTTGAATTCCATACAAACACATATCCTTCTTTGGCTATTATAGTTGAAATAACTGATTGATTTCAATTTTTATCTTTCAATAGCAGGCACAGTACTGGTACAATGCACTGTAACTGAAAATTGACATTTTATATCAAGGAAAAAGAGGCTGAATTATAAAAATTAATGTCGAATCTATCTTATCAGGCTTGCAGGCATAACAAAAAAAGAAATAAAAATTATTGTATTCTTTATATCCAGAATTGGTACTATTTTTACATCATCATATTGCTTTGTGGTAATATAACTTTTACCTTTACATATTCATTTTTTTAAACTTTATTTATTTATTTATTTGTTAATCCTCACCCGAGGATATTTTTTCATTGATTTTTAGGGAGAGTGGAAGAGAGAGGGAAAGACAGAGAGAAACATTGATGTGAGAGAAACACATAGACTGGTTGCCTCCAGCACAAGCCCCGACCATGGCCCAGGATGGGGAGGAGCCTGCAACCGAGGTGCATGCCCTTCACTGGAATCGAACCTGGGACCCTTTGGTATGTAGGCTGATGCTCTATCCACTGAGCCAAACCAGCTAGGGCTACATATTAATTTTTAAGGGTAGGGTTTAAGAAGGTGAGATTATTATTCATCTTTCATCGATCTGTTTAAGAATGGCACAAGCTAAAAAGCCAAGAATACACGATCTGGGAAGTCTAAAAACAAAACAAAACAACATCTGTGGACACCCAGTGCTTTATGCAGGATGATTTCCTAGTATTCTATGAAAACAGGCAAACCAATACAAAGTAAACACGTTTTCTCTACTTCTAGGGATGTTAAGTATATATATCAAATCCATCGAATCTACTATCCTTGAATAGACCCTTAAGGTACATATACATTTATTTTAAACAAATAATTCAAGAGGCATCACGCTTTTATATTTTCTTGCAGTTTCATTGCTCAGATGGTCATTTTTTAAACATTTTATAAGCTTCTTTTCCCTTCCTGTGTCACTTAAATAACCCGCACATGAACATTTCGATGAGTTATTATGGTTAGTAGTTACAATTATTGCGAAATTGGCATTTATCGAATGACTACTGTGGAATCTGTAGATTTGTATTCTCATTTGATCCACACAGCCACGCAGGGTGGCAGGTACTATTATGACTGTATAATAAGAGCCAGTAGGTCAGTGATTATAAAAGCAAGACAAGGTTATAGTGATGGTTTTACTATAGTTAATAATTCTACCTCTTGAAATACTCCGTTTGTTTCTGCCCCAAAGTTTCTGGCTTTACACTTCCCATTTTATTGTATCCTTTAATTTGATTTTATATGTTTTGAATTTCTCCCAGAGGACCAAATGGCAGGGCAGGGACAGTGAGACGTAGTGATGTGGAGTTTGGGCACAGACACGAGCAGAGACAAAAGGCACAAGCGAGGAGACTCCAGAGTTGAGCAGGACCAGGGCAGGTGCTGGTACATCTATGCTTGGTATATCATGTTGCTTTTATAGACCAGGCAGCAGAAGGTCAGGTTCAGAGTTCCGTGCCTAGCAGAGAGCTGGGCACAGCATAGACCCTCTCTAAGCAGTTTCAGAGGAGTAAGTACATGAATGAACAAACCCAGTCAGTGTGGCTCAGTGGTTGAGCATTGACCTATGATCCAGGAGGTCACGGTTTGCTTCCCAGTCAGGGTACATGGGTCAGGGCACCTGCCTGGGTTGCGGGGTTGATCCTCAGTGTGGGACATGCAGGAGGCAGCTGATCAATGATTCCCTCATCATTGATGTTTGTACCTCTCTCTCCCTCTCCCTTCTTCTCTTAAATCAATAAAAATATATTTTTTTAAAAAATGACTTAACAAAAGAAAATGGTCTAGTACCATCAGGTCCTAAAATCGTTAGGAATCAGCCTCCGGGAGATAACATTCATTTCTAACTGCTTACTATCTGCCAAATATTGTACTGAGCAACTTCTCATGCCCATTAAATCCCACAAAGATCTTATGAAACAGTACATATACTGTCAAGGTATGTAAGTAGCAGGGAAGCCAGATGTCTGGATTTTGCAGGAATGCCAACTAGGGAGACCTAACACGTGGCAGAGATGCTATGGGAAGTAGCAGGGACACCGTCACTGTTCATCAGGGCTGTTTACTTTGTTTTCCTGAAGGGATTTGACTGATCAACCCAGGAAATAGTAGCAAATTTCCAGAGCCTAGAAGCAGAGATTCTGGTATCCCAATACATGGGGCTCTCACTGCTCCTGAGCGAGGGACCAAGGCCACAGGTGTAATGAGCAGACAGGGTAGGGAGAGGCCAACATGCACACATGATCATTGGTGAGTATCACGGCTCATGAGCAAGTGATGATGCACAGATGCAGCCTGCAGACTAACTCAGCAGCACGAGTCCCAGTCTTTGGGGTTTTTGTACAAGAAGCAAGGCAAGAGCTACAGTAAAAACTCAAAGCACTAGCAGTAAGGAGTGTGGAACTCCGTGCCCAGCACACAAAGTATCACCCGCCCTGTTTGCAGCTAATGGCCTTCCTTGACCTCGCTCTGCTGGTGTTTTCATCTGTAGAGTAGGAACACTGAGCACAGGCTATGAGACAGGGAATTCTGATAGATTTTGGGGCTGTTTCCTGTGCCTCTGATTTCACATCCCGGTGATAAGCACCGTTAACGCTCCGTCTGCAAGGCTCATTTGGCTTCTTTTGATCCTATTTTGCATCATGAGGGCAAATTACAACCACTCATTTATCCAGTGCTCATAAACCTGTATCCAGAACCGAGCCAGTTTATGGAATACCTCTCAAACGCTTGGAGTGGTTGGCCTGATGGTTTGCGTGGGTGTGACTTTGGGGTGAGGTGGGGTAGATGAAAATAGAGGAATTAGCATTTCCTAGGCATATTAAAAAGTAAAATCAAGACTATACCAATCCTAACCCGCTGGTAAGTTTCTATGGAATTCTTTCCATGTTTTACTCTTTTAGGAACATTTTTTTTTTTTTTGAAACTGAGTAGTATTAGAAAAGGCCTATCACTTACTCATTAGCCAGGCATCCGATGCCTGAAACAGTCGGTTTACTTGCTAGGCTCTCAGGCACCCTGGGCATCCCGCAGGCAGCCATTCATTCTCTTCTGTTTGTGACTGAGCATCAGCTGGAGCACACAGCACTGCATTGGAGGCCCTCACTCTTATTGAAGCTGTGTGTTAGTTATCCATCCCACAAAGCCCACCAGCAGTGTCTGGGGCTGTGTGTAATGCTAGAAAGGAAATCTTTGGTGCCTTCCTATCTGAAGGTGTTTCCCCTGACCTGTAAGGAAGGGTATGCCTTCTGAGAGGCCTGCCAGAGGCCAGCGGTGATGCTCTTTCTCGGAGCAGAGATAATTGGCCCCCACAGGAGTGAAAGCCAGGACCTGGGTTGCGTGAGTGAAGCTGTCAGAAGTGGCTTCTGGGGTCAGGCCCACAGTCTAGGCAGCCTCCCAACTCCTTGCTGACAGGGGAATGAAGAGGTGGTTTGCACGAGGATGTGATTCACCCCCTAGGAATCAGGCAGACACTGGAGGGTCGTGCTCTGGTGTCTGGCTTCCCTTAACACTCCGCATGGAGCTCTTCTCTGTGAGACAGCCCAACCATCTCATCTGCTCACGTCCCTCCCGCCCTGCACTGTGCTCCACGCCTGATCTCTCCCTCGGCCATTTCCAGGTTTTATTTATCTTTTCTCCTTTCCCAACCTGTTATCTTTACTAAGAGCATCCCTGACAAAGTATGGCGGTTCCAATAATTTGATCCGAATGAGGAGTAAGGCTTGGAGAGGCTAAAATAAAATTTGTTTTTGTCTTTACTTTTTTTCTCCTTCTACTTTTTACAATCATGGATGCAATAGTAAATAGAATAATATGCTCTATTTTTGTACAAGTTTTATTAAGTTTCGAAATGCTGTTTTCATTAATGATTCACTCAATGACTTACTTTGTCAGTGAGGATGTGACCGTGATATGGTACAAAGACCACACGCAGAAGGGAATCGATAATTGTAGGTTTTCGTTCCAAGTCTCCTAGGAATTTGCTGCTGTGGACACAGGCAAAGCTCCATGAACCTCTCTGAGCCTCCATTTCCTTGCTTGTAAAATGGGAGAAATCACTCGTACCTCAAGTTATCAGGATGGAGTTGTTATGGGGATGGAGGAAATATGTTACTGTTAAAGGGACACGTATATAATCTGGCAAAATACCATGATGGTGGTGATTGAAATGACATTAGAGCCTACATTCTGGTGAAGGTTGGAGTTAAGAGGATTATGATCATTCAGCCCAGGACAACAAAAGTCTTTAAAAGATTTGAGTTGGCCCTAACCGGTTTGCCTCAGTGGATAGAGCGTCGGAGTGCGGACAGAAAGGTTGCAGGTTCAATTCCGGTCAACAGCATGTACCTTGGTTGCAGGCACATCCCTAGTAGGAGGTGTGCAGGAGGCAGCTGATTGATGTTTCTCTCTCATCGATGTTTCTAACTCTCTATCCCTCTCCCTTCCTCTCTGTAAAAAATCAATAATAAAAAGAAAAGATTTGGGTTGGTGTTATCAGTTGCATGCTGTCATCTGTTAATTTAAATATGTATTATTACATATTATAGACTAATGGCCTGGTGCACGAATTCGTGCATGGGTGGGTCCCTTGGCCTGGCCAGCGATCGGGACGATTAGGGTGTCTCACCCAGTCCTAATCAGGGTGAGTTGGGGCTGCCTGTTTGGGGGGGGAGGGGTAAGGCCATGGAAGGTTGGCTGGCTAGGGGGAGGGGCTGCAGGAGGTGGGCCGGCCAGCTGGTAGGGAGGAGACACAGGAGCTTCCTATGGGGCCGGCTGGCTGGGGCGAGGTTGGCCAGTCGCAGGAGGTTGGCTGTGGGAGTGCACTGACCACCAGGGGTCAACTCCTGCATTGAGCATCTGCCCCCTGGTGGCCAGTGTGGATCATAGTGACTGGTCAACCGGTTGTTCTGGTTGTTCGGTCATAACAGTTGCTTAGGCTTATATATATATAGACTAGAGGTCCGGTGCACAAAAATTTGTGCACTAAGGGGGGAGAGGAGGGTCCCTCAGCCTGGCCTGTGCCCTCTCGCAATCTGGGATTACTCAGGGGATGACCACCTGCTGGCTTAGGCCCGCTCCCTGGGGGATTGGGCCTAAGATGGCAATCAGACATCCCTCTGGCAGCCCGGCAGCCCTCAGGGGATGTCCACTTGTCAGCGGGGAGCAGGCCTAAACTGCAGTCGGACATCCTTAGCGCTGCTGAGGAGGCAGGAGAGGCTCCCACCACCACTGCTGTACTGGCAGCCATCAGCCTGGCTTGTGGCTGAGCAGAGCTCCTCCCATGTGAGAGAGTGCCCTGACCACCAGAGGGCAGCTCCTGCATTGAGTGTCTGCCCCCTGGTGGTCAGTGTGTGTCATAGTGACCAGTCATTCACAGTCCTTCTGCTGTTAGGGTCAGTTTGCATATTGCCCTTTTATATATAGGATAGAGGCCTGGTGCATGGGTGGGGACTGGCTGGTTTGCCCTGAAGGATATCCCAGATCAGGGTGGGGGTCCCGCTTGGGTGCCTGGCCAGCCTGGATGACGGGCTGATGGCTGTTTGCAGCTGGTCACACCCTCTTCAGGGTGGGGGTCCCCACTGGGGTGCCTGGCCAGTCTGGGTGAGGGTCTGAGGGCTGTTTTCAGGCTGGCATGTGACTGAAGCTCCCAAACTCTTCTTCTTCTTTTTTTTTTTTATTCTGGCATTTATTTACCTTCTATGGCTGTCACTGGAACTGAGAGCCGGCTTTAGCTCTGAGGCTCAGCTCCAGCTCTGAGACCTCGGCTGCTGAAAGCAGGTATCTGGGCTTTGTTTAGCTTCTATAATTGAAATACTGTTGCAACTCCAGCTCTGAGGCCCGGCTGGCTGAAAGCTGGTTTCTGGGGATTGTTTAGCTTCTGTAATTGCAACATAGTTGCTTAGAGTGCAGCTCAGAGCTGGGCGGCGGCAGGTGGGGAACCTTGGCTTCCTCCGTCACTGGAGCAAGCAAGCCTCCTGTTCGCTTCCACTGCCTGGCTGCTGGCCGCCATCTTGGCTCGCAGTTAATTTGTATATCACCCTGATTAGCCAATGGGAAGCGTGTCAAAGGTACGGTTAATTACCATGTTTGTCTATTATTAGATAGGATAGTGTGCATGATGTGTGTATATATGCATATATGTATGAACGTAGAAGGTCTCCACCTTATGATGGTTCGACCTATGAAATTTCAATTTTACAATGGTACGTAAAAGCAATACACATTCAGTAGAAATCATTCTTAGAATTTATAATTTTGTCTTTTCCTGGTCTAGTGATATGTGACGTGATATGATACTCAAGCATCATAACATAGGCTTTTAGGTGGTTTTTCCCAACTGTAGGCTGATGTGAGTGTTCTGAGCACCTTTAAGGTAGGCTAGGCTTAGCTATGATGTTTTGTAGGTCAGGTGTATTATATGCATTTCAATTTATAATATTTTCAACTCATGTTGGGTATATTGGGACAGAGC
Organism: Myotis daubentonii; assembly: GCF_963259705.1. Taxonomy (NCBI): domain Eukaryota; kingdom Metazoa; phylum Chordata; class Mammalia; order Chiroptera; family Vespertilionidae; genus Myotis; species Myotis daubentonii. The sequence continues at coordinate 87,580,128 of NC_081847.1, forward strand.
TCCATCATAAGTTGAGGAACATCTGTGGTGAGTGCACACATGTGTATGTTTGTGTGTGTGTGTGTGTAATTTAAAATTTTATGTCTTCTGTTTATAACAGCAGTTCTCAACCTGTGGGTCGCAACCCCTTTCACAGGGGTCGCCTAAGACTATCGGAAAACATATATAATTACATATTGTTTTTGTGGTTAATCACTATGCTTTAATTATGTTCAATTTGTAACAATGAAATTGGGGGTCACCACAACATGCGGAACTGTATTAAAGGGTCATGGCATTAGGAAGGTTGAGAACCACTGGTTTATAAAGACATACTTTAAAGAGTTTTTATAACAAAATAATAGAATTACTCTTTTGATAGTCACTAATTTAAAAACAACAGCAAAAAAGTGCCAATATCTATTATTATGAATTTAATAAAAAAATCATTTTATTGGTGATATCAGTATCTCTGTATTCCTGGAAAATAGTCCTGAATGCACTTAGTAGCTGTGAAACAATGATTGGTATGTATGTTGATTCAAGAACTTCTTTCCATGACTCTAAAGCATGAACAACTCTGGCTCCTTAGCCCACAGATTAGGAATAACTGCTATATAATAGATTATGTATGAATATGATGAAATTATGGTCTCAGCTACCAATTCTTTCTCTTCAGGCTATTAGTATGGGTCTTAGCTTTAGGTCTGCCGGGAGCCGGTCCATCCTTGCTGTTTCAAGGGACCTGGCATATATGGCATATGGTTCTTAATATGTTTGCTCACCTTCTTGGCGCTGTGTTGCTGTGTTTTAACCAAGGTCACCTCTCCGAGAAAGGTTGAATCCCCAGGTAGGGGTTTTCCCCTGAAGTTAGGGAGGGAATAAAACCCCTCAACTAAGTGCCAGGCGGGTAATTAATCACTTTAACTATGAACAATCATGCTTAAGCTACATAATCTTTACTCCCTGGAATGGAGATAAGAAACGCCCTAACCTTTGGAATAGAAATTGACAGGATTAAAATCAACTGGTATAAATACAGATGTAACAAGACAGCAAGACCCAGAACTCAGAACACAGAACTAAGGACACAGGGCTTGGAAGACAGGACCAAGAGAGACAGAGCCTAGGCACAGAACCTACACAGAACGTTCTCTAGAGACAGAAGAACTTCGCTGGCGAGAGCATGCCGGAGGATCCTGGACAGGGACTGGCCTCGGAGCCTGGAGCCTGGAGGCGGAGCCTGGCGAGAGAGCATGGCAGGGATCCTGGGCTGAACCTGACTGCGGAGATTGGCAGGAGAGCCTGACTAGAACCTGGTGACTGAACCTGGCTGGAGATCTGAAGCAGAACCTCTGTGGAGATCCAGACCAGAACTTGGCTGGAGATCCTGGCTAGGCTGCTGATCAACTGAACGCTGTCTCCGTGTCATTCTTTCTTCGCCGACTCCGTCTACACCTATGGGGACCCCTGGACCCGCTGGGGTTGGACCCCGGCATAGGTCAGTGGGTTCCTTTCCATATGTTTAAACTGACTCACATCCTCTTTTAATTTTCCTGCTTCATAAGTATTTTGTGATTTAACTGACTCCTCACCATTACATGTGGATTACAGTTTCATTTGGGAGCGAGGGGAGGTAAAAAATGATGTTATGCCTATTCCTTCTTACACAGATTGGATATTGGTGGGAAAAAAAACATTAAGCATACGTCAAATGCAACTGGAAAACTTTAAGAAATACATATTTAAGAGAAAACAGACACTAAGTAACTGCCTAATGAAGTAGTATGAGAAGGATGTGCTTTTCCAGGCTGTAGACATGTTTGAGTAACATTTTGCTATCTTTGCTCTAAAGACACATGCTAATAAAAGGGCTAGTGTAGCATTAATAAGATCACTCCATTAAATTCGTTCTTTTTTCTTGTTAAATATCCAAAAGAGAAAAAAATGGGCCACTTAACTAGAAAAAGAAGTTTTCATTTTAGTGCAGTAGAAGCATGATGCATATTTCCTTTCTAATTTAATTTCCAGCCATTAAGACTCAATTCTATAAATGACCCACTGAAGCACTCGGAGAGATTAGAGAAGCATAAACTGAATGTCATTTGAATTTGGCTGGGTAGACACCATGGTGTTATATTGCATAATTTGAATTTAACATCATATTTTTATGAAGGCACCAAGATGAAGCCCAGTGACTTTCATGAACAATTACTAAGGAGATCCTCAAATGGAATGTGAGAATTGGGCTCCTCTGTGGGCATTGTTATTATTAAAGGTCATATTGGCCAGGTCTTCCCATCGCTGCGATTTGAACTTTTACTGAGATAGCCAATTTCACTCTCAGAATCATAGGAAGGGGTTGCTTTCACTCTGTGGGCTGAGGGAAAGGATTACAGCTCTAATGAGCCAAATCTGTGCAAATGAGAAAATAATAATCTCCTCATAATTAGAACTTCCTTTTTAGACTAAATGCTGGCCATGAGTTTTTCAAAAGATGTAAATTAATACCAAAGAGCTTACTGGAAAGGGGGAGTTAGAATGACTGGCTTATTTTCACAAATGTACATTGTTGGAATCTCACTCTGATTTTCTAGTGCAAATAAGTATTGTTCTTTTTTATATATTGAGATAGCAAGGGCCAATTCTATACAAGTAGTATTTTAATGTTTCCTGCATAAAATAATCACTTTCAGGCCTGGCCAGTGTGGCTCAGTTGGTTGGAGCATAGTCCCATACCCCAAGAGGTGGTGTTCCATTCCTGGTCAGGGCACACACCTAGGTTGCAGGTTCAGTCCCTGGTCAGGGAGCCTACAGAAGGTAACTGATTGATGTTTCTCCCTCTCCCTCCCTTCCTCTCTCTAAAATCTAGAGCAAAAAAAATCGCTTTCAGTCTTTCTGAAGATGACCTATAGGAAGTAGGGCTACCACACCCATTTCACAGTTGGATTAATAGGACGTGGCTTGCTCAATGTTTAAATGAATTCTTGAACTGGAATTAGAATTCAAGAATATCAGTTCCCATGTCCAATATGCAGATTACTATAAGTAGTACTGGCAGTCACTGCAGTGATGGTGGCATAAATCAGGAGGAAAAACCATTTTAATGACCTTGACAGTTCTCAGTTTATGAGCAGATTTTATCTGCAACTCAGAACACGCAGAAGCATGTGTCTATGTAATTGTGAATGGGTGTTCAGACCTACCCATATTCTGGTGGCATAATACTTCATAGAGGCATAAAATTCTGCCCACGTCCCTGGTCTCCTTTTAATGGCTTCTTCTAGCTCTTTGGGGTCTGCTGAGTTCCTTATCCCTGAAACATGGCCCCTCTGAGGCTGGAGACCAAGAGAGTTTAAATATCAAGTTGGAGGTTAATAGCCATTTGGAAAGCTGCTGGAAAGGGGTGTCCCGGATGGGAGTTCACTGATAGGGAAGGCGGTAGAGGATGGCAGCCTGCCGGGATGCTTTCTGTGGAAGGTCACAGCCTTTGGAGGGGAGCCCTTGCGGGCTTGTAGGAAGGTTTGGGGGAGCAAGTGTTCACAACCCAGGGACTTTCCATAATTAAAGTATCTTCCTTTCCTTTCTCAAACAAGCACCACTATGCGTTATCTTGGATAATCACCATGATAATCTAGTAAGACAGTAGTAAGCTGGTCTGGGCGAATACAGTGTTCTTTTCCACACTGGACAGATGTTAAGAATGTCCTGTCCTGGTGATGTGGCTACCCTCAAGATCACAAGCTGGTGTGAGAGCTGGACTTGCTCCTCCTTTCGCTTTAACCATTGTTGAGGTCTACTTGGGATTGGCCCAATGCTTAACCGCTTCATAGAAGAAACAGGAGGCTTACCCCTGTACTTGGCCTAACCCTAACCTGATTGATGATGTTCAACATGTCCATGAAATACAATAAAGTAAAAACCCCCAAGGCAAAGCCGTCGGCCATGCCCACAGTGTTTCTGAAGTGGATGGAACGGTATTATTGCGCTGATCTAGTGATTACATATTGTCTAATAGGGGTTACTGCTCCTGCTGAGAGCGCTTTGATCAGTTGGAAGAGCTCAGTGATTATATGACACTTAAAAAAATCTTCACCACTCTTTATTAGTTATTTGGCCTCCTGATCATTTCAAGTCAGAAATACTGACTATAAAAAGAAATGAGCTATTATGCTTTGATAGAAGAACTTTTATTAAAAAGTTATAAAAAAGAAATGAACTATTATGCCCTTACTGTAAGAACAATGAAAGACGGCCTTTTGAAAATTTCTAAATTATCCCAGATCAACTGTGTTAATCCTACTGATTGCCTACTCATAACATGTTAACACTTCCTGTGATGTTCAAATCTTACTCTTTGAATCCGTGGCACACTGGCTTTTAAGTTCTTAAGAAAAGATTTTCATCTTCCCACAGGTCCCACCCAAGCCCACCTCCCTGCAATAGGCCCACGATTTCTATATAAACAGAAGCAACAAGATCATTCCCTAAGCCTTCAAGGGTCAAGGTTTTCTCTAAAATTGTCTCCTCAACATTTGCAACTATTGCTCTGCTCTCCATCTCACAGTAAATAGTGTACAGAATGGTGAGGGGAAAAGCATCTCATTCATTCACATAAAACTATTGAACCCTCGCTGTGTGCACAATGCGTCAATCAGCAGACCAGCTCACTATGGGGAGTGTAGAATGGGAAGTTTGAGGTTACTCCTCCAGCCCCGCATTCTACCTGCATGAAAGCTTTAGCACTTAGAAGGCTCGGGCCCTACAGAAAAGGCAGGTCTGCAGAGGTGAACATACCTGCTGGCACAAGAGCGACCCACCATTTGTGAAATCTTTTACCCAAATGAAGCTATGCCATGTCCACAGAAGCCCTTTGATTAACCAAGGGCCAACACATGAAACTTGAGGAAAGTTTAGGACATCTGTCCTTTCCAGTCAGCTAAGTAAGGTCAGTTAAAGTTATGAGACAATGGAACCATTTAGAGGCAAATAATATTTCCTACTTACCTACCTATGAATCTGTTTTCTTGTGTCCTATCACCCCAACCTATGCACCAATTTAGCGGGTTAAAGCTATATTATCCATAATGGTACTTATTCTCTTTCCTGAGTATTTTACCTCATTTCTGCAGCCATAGTATATATATTTTTCCTTCATGCCGGTGGCATTAAGCTGACAGTCTCTTCCCCAGGACTTCTGATCTTCCACTAGCTACCTTCTCCCTCTTCAATCCCTCTTCCCTTTGATTTTCCACTAAATTTTCTAATGTTTCTCTGCCATCCACTTCATCATGCAACACAAACCAAATGAGTACCACTCTAACGATGGTGCTGCACATGTGTTTTCTGATCACGTGCATTCCTAGCCTTGCCCTCCTTCCACTCTGCCTCATAGCCATCCTTCCAAGCGATCTATAAAAGCCGTTTCTTCTGGAAACCCCGTCTTTATTTTCTGAGCTTGAAAGAATGAGCTTCTCTCCCAGCACCCCACTATCGGCCTCTTGTGTACACAATACAACATGCTTTTCCCTTAGATTTGAAATGTTTCCTAACTTTATTTCTCTCACACACCTGGACAGACCTTTAGAGTAGTTTGAGGACTTATTCCATGGTGCACTCTCCATAGGACCCAAATGCCCCCTCCTTGAGGTCTTGGCATGTGAGTTTGCTGCTGTTGACGTGTCTGGTCCCACAGAGCATGACATAGTCTCCTCTTTACCCCTTCAAGACCTTTGTTCTAAGTAAAGCTTTTCCTGAGCTTCCTTTACTTGATATTGCCAACGCTCCCAACCTCCACACACTTAACTCCCTTTCCTGACTGATTTTTCCCCCAGGATATTCAGTCCCCTCGCTCAGACTTTATTTTTACTGATTTATTTGTTTAATGTCAGATTTCTCTTAAAAGTATATAGATTTTACTAAGGTAGGGTGTTTTATGTCTTTCATTTATTACCTTTTTCTTAATGGAGAAGTTTCTGGCACATATTAGGTGCTCAATAAACGTTGAATAAATAAATTAATGTTCTGAGCACCTAAAAGCACTTCAAAAGGAATTGGTCTTAAAATTATTTGATCCATGGGAATAGTAGTAAGAACAATAAGAAAAACAAACAAAACAAAACAAAAATCTCTCATAGCTATAACTCACACACCCGAACATACTAGTAAAGTCATCACTTTATAACACTACCTTGAATTTATTTCAAACAGAAGGCTTGGGAAGAAAACCTGAAAAAAATGCATTGATTGCAATTTGGAGATAAGGGTACTGAAAAGAGCTCCTTTGCTTAAAGTTCTCTAATACTAGGTTCTGGGGATTCCACAATTTTTGCTCTAACAAATACTCTATCACTCGTTACTATCTAAGTTGCTGTAGAAATCAAATTGGACCTAAAAGAAAGTAGAAGAAAACTGTCTCATAAACCTTTGCTTCTTTTCCTTTTACTTCTTTTCATAAAAGTTCCATTTGAAGTAGCAAGCACCCTCTGGGGCCCTGCCTACATGAAACGTTAAGATACAAAGTGATTATTTTTGTGCAATAGATCATAGAGCTCAGGTATGCCAGGTAGGTAAGTGATTCTTCCAACCACATTGACTGAAATGTACATGAAATGGACAGGTTAATCTAGAACTCCTGAGTCAACTCTACCATAGACAAGGAGCCAAACTTCTCTAAAGGACCAGATAGTAAATATTTCCACATTTGCAATCCATATAGTCTCTGCCACAACTATGCAACTGTCCTGGTAGCTTGGAAACAGCCATAGACAATCAGTAAACAAAGAGGTGTGTCTATGTCCCAATTAAACTTTGTTTTATGGGTACTGCTATTTGAGTTGCATATAATTTTCACATTTCATGAAATAAATATATATATGTCTTTATTTTGTTCAACTGTTCTTTGCTTGCGGGACCTACAAAAACAGATGACAGGCCAAATTTAGCCCACAGATTTATAGTTTGCTGACCACAGACTTTTTGCTTCCAAATGTTCTGGTGTCCCAATACCATTATTCTAGTGCAATCTGAGCAGGACTAGATAGAAACAGAGTGGCCATGGTAAGTGTGTGAGATCTGCCCAGATTAAATGAAAGAACAGCAAGATTTTGAATCAGACAGGAGCTCCTTGCAGGTGTTGCAACACTGACTCTAAGTTTTATCTCCAATTAAGACGTTGCAGATTACTTGTGCTTTTATCTAAATCCTGCTCTCACTCTGCAACTTGTCGGCCTAATTCAGCAGGCTCGTCCATCTAGGCTTGTACCATCTCTTCTCCTAACGTTTTAGAAAAATGTCTCCGTGGCTTCTTTTTTTAAGCTAGCATTAGTCTATCTTTGTAGAAATGGAGAGTCAAGCATGTTATTTTCTACCTTTTGTGCTGCTTAATACTTAATATTATGTTTTTTTCTATGTGTCATTTTAGTTGCAAAGAGTTAATACAAGCAAAAGGCAAAGAAAGGATGTTCAGAGTTTTAATACTATGCAATTAAGACTTAAAGACACAATTGCATAAACTTCTATTTTTAGATCTTGTCCACAATGATCACTTCCCCACCCATTCATTAACCTGTTTGAATAAATTGCTTACAACTTATATAATCTTTATTGCTCTAATAATCCAACCCTTGAGGATACCAAATAATATCTTTTCCAAGATATTTAAAACAGTAGTTCATCTCAATTTTATGATGCCCTTTTCCCCAAAGCATTTCAAAAGGTGAATTTCCACAGCCTCACGGTCTAGCTTAGCCAACTGTTACTGGTCGTCATTACTGTGGTCAATTTGTCTCTGAATTAGACAGTTCACAGCCTGTGTACCAGACAAAACCGTCTTCCCTTGGATGTGTTGGTTTTAACAAGCAGGAGACCTGTCTAATGCTTCTCTCTGGAGAAACTCGGAGTACTTTCATCTTGGCAGGGGCAGACTGGGTTTAGTCTCTGAAAAGAAATCTGCTGAGATGCTGATAATGTAGTTGCCATCAGGAAAATTAGCCTTTCCCTTAATAAATGAAGTGAGCCTCTTCTCCCCACTCTATGTCACAAAGGATTAAGATTGCTTGTCCCTTGTTTTAATTGGAGATTTAAAAGATGTTTCCATCTAAATGCATTAGCACTGAGCTCCCCCACCTCCCCGAATTGTGCTTCCTGTTTGAAAAGCCCATTAAATGGTCTCCTTGCTGATTGGCTGGAAGCCTATACAACTTCCTGGCTGTAGGCCATTAACACCCTGGCCGGAAGTGCTGACAGAAAGATGAAGGGATTTACACCCTCTGGTTTCTGTATTAAGAACAAGGACAAACAGTATGTGGTCTTGTCAGCGGATAATGCAATTTAAAGATATGATTTCTTTCTCCACAGGTGCATTTGTCTCTGAAAATTAGCAGTTCAGCTTGGTGTGAATAATAAGGCATCTTGTCTGATGAGTCTGAATCATATTAAAGTTCTGTATTCTGGACAAGCTTATGATTTATAAGACTATTACCATTTCTCTAAATGATGGAACTGGAGTCAGCTCATTTTTTAGATCTAAATTCTCTGGTAACTTGAAAAATATAGTGGAAAGGACGTGTAGGAAAGGTGTTATGTTTTATAAAGGGAAACCATATATATATATATAATAATGGTGAAAATCTCCTGTTAATTATTTGCGTTAAGATAAAATTACTCTTTAGCAACAAAGAACAATGCACTATGATAATATAATTGCTTTGCCCAAATTTAATAGTTAACTATATATCTCTGCAAAGATATATGTGAGGCAGATGTGTGTTATGCATACATAAATTCACTGGAAAGAGAGGTATGTGTATTTGACTATAGTTGTGCATATATAACTATACATACACACATATACCTACATATGCGTCTGCATCTGCATCTACACACACGTATACAAACACTGCTCTTCAAAGCTTATGTTCTAGCGATGGAGCCATGCTTCTTCTTAAGAACTACTTCTCCATACTTTAAGACTTCTTTTTACATTCATAGGTCATAAGATCATAAACTTGGAAGTCGTTTTGTTTGTGCTTTTATAAAAAGTGTGTAAGAACTCTGATATTGAGGCTTAAAGCTACTCTAAAGGAATATTTCACTTCCAACGACATACACCTGTAACACACATCTGGCTCCCTTAGCAGCAGGGGGGATTTTATCTCTGACTGCCCAGGCAGGTCCTTTTCCATCTTCCTCCTCAGTTCAAGTATCAGACGATACAATTGGGCCAGGAGAAGGATTCCGCAACTAAAGAATGTTCATGAAGGATGCTTTACTCTTCTCCAATTTACTGACATTCTCCTTCTACAGCAAAATAATGCCTAGGGACCAAGTACACAAAAACATCAGTTGGAATAAATGATTCGTTCAGACTCTTGTGGTGGACATTGAGCCAGGAGAGTGTGAAACCCTTACCAAACTATGATCTTAGAGGCCAAACAATGTTTTTCCTCATACATACCTCATTATGTCAGGTATATTTGCTTACTCTGGGTCAAGCTAACCCATATTTTCATAATTGTTTAAAAAGTTTTGATTTTATCAAGATTTATTTAAAAAGAGAGAATACATGCCCTGGCCGGTTTGGCTCAGTGGATGGGGCGTTGGCCTGCGGATTGAAGGGTCCCGGGTTTGATTCCGGTCAAGGGCATATACCTTGGTTGCGGGCACATCCCCAGTAGAGGGTGTGCAGGAGACAGCTGATCGATGTTTCTCTCTCATCGATGTTTCTAACTCTCTATCCCTCTCCCTTCCTCTCTGTAAAAAGTCAATAAAATATTAAAAAAATAAAATAAAAAGAGAATACAAAAATCACACAAGTTCAACAGTTAAGCAGAAATATTTTGGTGTTTCATTTTTATTGTGTGAATGCATAGCATGCAAATGTGTTTTATTAGCTTCAATTTTCTCCCAGTAGGAACTTCCAAATCCAAATTAAAATTAAATAGATTCACCAGAAGTCTTTAATCAAAGATATTATTTCTGCTGGGATTTCTTGATTCTCATATTACAGATTGATTTCATGGGGGAGGAAATAGAAACTAAAATTCTGAGAGGAAAAAAAACAGAATTCTTTTGCTATATTTGATGTGGCTCTTGGCTATTATCAAATTGAGTTTAATCAGTTATATACTGAAATACAGGTTTTGAGCTGACACTACTCTCTCTGCTGCCTCCTTCTATTGAAACTGTACTCCATTTAGGTTTCTCCTTTCTTTGGTCTCTGTCTACTAATTCTAAATATAGGACTCAGTGCATATTTACGACAGAAAAAAAGTCATTCAGTTTTAGAGGATGTTGGTCCTTGGAACAAACTGAGAGTAAAAAATGTTGTGAGAGAACTTCAGTAGTGCCCTTTACTGCAATGCAAAGGCTAGACTTCATCCATATATACTCTGCCTTACCCAGTGCCCAATATAGGCTGGGTAAAAGTAGGTTTACAATGGCAATATGCATACATGATACAATAATTAACAAATAATAGAAGAATAAACATGTGTCTTATCCTCCCAACTGTAAACCTACATTTGCCAACCTCTGTCTGTATTCATTCAGTGTTACTGGTAATAAGAGAAACTGGCACTTAGTTTAAACATTGACAGGTAGAATATAATGTAATCTTTTGGATAATATGCTAAATTAAAGGTTTGAAACAATCTTAACCCAATAGATTCTTGTTTTAATGACCGTTGAAACCAATAGGATAATCTCCTGCTAAGTGTCCGGGATATGGGCTTCCCTGTTAGTGGGTCTTTGACATGATTCATTCAGGAAACATGCTGGATGTGAATCTCATATGATGCCATGCCCAGGCTGCCCTCATGGAGCTGTAGAACTTGTGTCGTCAAAGCACACATGACATCTGATCAAATTAGAGAACTGCCAGGCTCTCTCGGGCGGTAGAAAAAAGCAGTTGTAGAGATTGCTCAGTGCTTCCCCACCATGTAGGCTACCAGAGGCCCGAAGGCTATTATCAAAAAGGATGATTTGGAGAATCTTGAATTACTCCATGGACTTGAAGACCAAAAATCTAGCGAGGCTACTTAGTGAGGTTGTGACAGACCAGCATTTAAACTGGCTCTTGTTCACCCAGAGATTTTGGGGGTCCCAAAATGATCACTTGGTTCCAAGTCATAGGTATAATCAGTCTTCAAGACCAGTTCGTTAATAGCATTTAGATTGGACAAACCCCAAAGACGACTCTAAGAAAGACTCAGCTGATGACATATCTTCCTGACATTTATTTTTTTTGTTTTTGCTTATGAGAGGAGTTCATTGTGTGTTCCTAGTGCCCCTAATCTTGCAGAGTTAGAGAAGGACTGTGTAATGTGCAGTTTTCCTCCTCCTGCCACACTTCTTCTATGACATCCTTTTGATGTTCAATTAATTGGCCATATGATGGTTCTTACAAGCTCGCACACTGGACCAGTGTGGCTATCACCCCCCAGGCACACTTACTAGACGTGTTTTGCCTCGCCACTTCCAACCCACTGCTCTTCAGCCAACCACCTAGGAGTCTGTGATTTTCCCATGAAAATTAAAAAGCTAAAACTCAAACAAAACCTTTCAATAATAGAGAATGGAAATGGTAACTCTCAGAGGGACATGGAGACAGAAATGTGCTTATAATGAATTCCCAGAATCCTTTATTGGTCTTCTGGCTACTAAGAGGCACCAGATTTAGAGAACTTCTCTTTGATTAGCTCTATTCTCTTTCCTGGGGCTAATTTGAGAATTGAAAGGGGGAGGTGGGTAAACAAGGTCTGACTTGGAAGGGACGCAGCTCTCAGGCTTTCATTTGGAGCAAACAAGGCATTAACAGCAGCTCCCCTGGGGCAGTTGCTGTAAAATCTCACCACGTTGCTGAATATGTAGAAGCCAGGCGTGTTTCCAACCCCAGAGCCTGTCCCCCAATTGATAAGTCTCCTTTTATTAAATGAATTTTAATTCCTTAATAATTAGACCTTCCATAGGAGGAGATGAGGATCCTGATAGTCTGGCAAAGAGGCTAGAGGGCAAAGCAGAAGAATGTGCCATTTCCAGATTAGAATTTCAAGGAAGGGATAGGCCCGCATTTGAGTGTGTGGGTGGAGGAGAGGTCTCCCTGGAGGCGGAGAGTCTTGGCGTAAACCTGGGCTGTGAAATGCTTTACTTCCACTTCTGCTTAAAAAGCAAAATAGTTTCAAATTAAATGATTCGGAGAGCAGAGTGCATGTTGAGGAGAGTCAAACTTTCCGACTGTCAGGATCGGATCGGAAGATTTCTCCTAGTCCGTGTGGTACATGGGTGGAAGGAGACTATTGTTCTTATGATTTTAATTCTAACACATTGGCTGTCCTTGCAGACTTAGCAGCTTTCATTCATTGCCATGGTGATTTTTTACCCCATTTGTTTAGCATCACAAAGAAAAACCCCCAAATGAAAAATGTTGGCTGCTTTTGTCATTAACGTTTCCACTGCCCTAGTGACAGCCAACAGTGTGGTTGTCCCTTGCTCCTGAGGAAATACGCATTGGCCAGAACCCAATGGATGGCTGTGGCCTGTACCCAGGCTGTCCCAGATGGGGCGGGGGCGGGGGGGGGGGGGGCGGGCTGCCTCTGAGACGCTGATAACTTTGTTCCTGGGGACAGGATTTGAAGGGAGGATGGGGAAATCTCATTCTGCATGTACATCCGAGGTCCACAGTTTAAATTTATGGGCGTAGATAAAATTGTCATGGATGCATTAGGCATAGGTTTGCTCTCCATGCCATCGCTTTTCAAATGAAAGGCTTGATGGGTTGCCATTTATGTAGCCTCAGCTGTTTGTTTTACTTTTCATGAAGAAATCCGTTTTCTCCCTCTCTTCCTGCTTCCCTAACTGTGGCTATCTTTCCTAGAATCCCCATTGTCTAGGGTCTGGGATATTTTCCTAAACTAGTTAATTTACCAGTAATACATTTTTTCACCCAACATGTACTTGATGGAGAATTATATGCCATATATATAATTCACAGTACAGAATAAAATAGACCCAGCCCTGTTTTTGTGAAATTTATAAATTAGCTGGGATGATGGCTAGCAAATTAATTTTCTAGCTAATTGATTACAATTGAAATAAGTGCAACAAAGGAGATCTACAGGAAAAATTGGTTCTGTCTGTGTCTGAGGACGTGTCTCCGAGGAAGGGAGGGTTCCAATACTGTGTTGGCACTATTAAACCCCAGGTATTCAAGCACTTTGTTATTGAAGAGCTGAAAATAAAATATTCTCTCCTTGCATGGGTGGCTAGTAAATGTTCTAGAAAAAGAATTGTGCTTATAGTTGTTTAACAAGCCTTGAGCAACATTTAACAAAAATAACATATATAAATAGACACTAATATATGAATCCGTTTAGAGTTCAAATCAGTATTGGAGAATAACTGAAGGATCTCTTACAGAAACCAAAATAAACATGGTGAGACCCATTTCTTTATGACATGCTAATCATGGCTATATATCACCTTCTCACAGCGCCTAATGCTTACTATACAACTATAATCAGGATAGTTGGCATCAATAAAACCTGAGGCTGAAGCTTAGACTTTGACTGACTATTAGTCACTTATAAAATTTGAATTACAAGTATCTGTGTTTATAATTTCCAGGACAGGGGATAAACAGAGCTGCAATATGTGTCTGACTTTCCCATATGTAAAACCGCATGTTCTTTGATGTGAATCGCTCCTGAACTGGTCCTGATCCTCATTAATCCCTGGCTGTGCAGATAGTGTGTAAACTGTAAGCTGGTTGACATGGGATGCTTCCAGCAAGTCCAGGTATTTCCAAATCTGAAGCAGGCATTGCATCTTGGGCCAGGCTAGTGTGAGGGCAGAGACCTTGAATACAAGTCATTCTTAAAAACAGCCTTTGACAAGGTCAACAGTGAAAGACTTCCATGCCTGGCTGGTGAAGCTAAGTGGTTGAGCATTCACCTATGAACCAGGAGATCATGGTTTGATTCATGGTCAGGGCGCATCCCCAGGTTATCGGCTCGAACCCCAGCGGGGGTTGTACAGGAGGCAACTCATCAATGATTCTGTCATCATTGGTGTTTCTATTTCTCTCTTCCTCTCCCTTCCTATCTGAAATCAATAATATAAAGACCTCCATGAAAGCACTAAAAACATGTTTGTGTGCTATTTTTTAATAGTACAGTACTACAGGCTGAAGCTTGCCTATAAGACAATCTAGAGATAAAGTACTTATTAAATAACTGTTTTTACCCAGTGCTGTGCTGATATACTTGGAGCAAGAGTGGGGAGGTACTGATATATAAAAGAAATTCCTCTTGAGATATTTTCTCTTAGGTTGGGGAAATAAGGTGTTTCAGGAAGTGTAATAATTCAGTCCCGAAGCTTACTTCCTTAAACATTCATGCATAATGTAAACCTTTGAATCAGTTTTGCTCCCATTGGAGTCCCATCTGTAATGTGAAGACAGTAATACTGAAAGAGCTGTTGTGAGGATTAAATGAGGCTGTTGATAAAGGAGTTTAGACTAGAGGAAAAGATAACACTGAGGCCTTGTGCATAGTCACCCAGCTGGTTAAATGGTAAAGCGGGGAAGTGACCCCAAGTAATCTGGCACCTAGGAATGTGCATCCTCAAATGCCACAAAATATGCTGGGGAGCGAGGAGATGTATTCAAACATAATTATCAACATTTGCAGGTCTGCAATGCTCAATTTAAATATTTAGAGTCACATCGAAACTCGGTAAATGTTGAAGTATTTCTTTCTTTTAGTAGATATTTGATATACTCTGTGTACATAAAATACCAAAAAATACACACATATAAACATATAAATAGTTACCGGACTTTTATTTATACACTCAACTATGTCATGCTATCTGTGAGTGACATAGACATTCAAAGGGTTGAGAGATGATCTCTAGTAGCAATCCTAGGGAAATGGTTATTTTTTGACTCAGTATCTTAAGAATGACTACAGTTTTGATAGGTAGATATATTAGAAGAGAGGGTATACCTCTTTGGAAGAAGTATCATGAGAATTAAGTCAAGAGGAAGTCATGTTTAGGGCATAGGATGGTCCACTAGATTGGAGAATTATTTTGCAAGCGTTATAGAGTTGAGCCAAGGTGGTACATTGTGCTAGATTCTTGGGTACCAGAATTACGGGTGTAAGACAATACTAAAAATGTTTTGGAGCATCAGAATTTCCTGAGAGAAACAAAAACTTGGGTGATGTAGGAACACTGATTTTTTGATGTTGTTTGAATGGATTAGGGTAAGAAAAGAGTAGAGATAGGAAGACCATTTGTGCTGTGATCACAGGGGTTCAGACGAGATCTAATGAGCCTGAACCCGGCTATTCTCATACACAGGCAGGCTCTTGTTGAGCAGGTAACTATTTTTCATGAGGATCTAGTTAAAATTATACCTTTATCTACTTATGGATAAAGCACAGGAATTGTTCGCATTGCATTAGAGCATTAAATGACTCTTCTGACGACACTGCATTTCATTCTTATGAGTTACAGTGAGTTTAGTGTTCATTACCGGGTGCTCATACTCATGCCTTGGAAATATAGTACTAACTTGATAGCCTATAACTTCTGCTCCTTTTAATACTATTGCTGGTTTGTACAACATTGGGAGATGTGAATGCTACAATTCAGCATAATATTGGGAGCATTAATTCTAGCCATATAGAGCCTCATAAACTTAGAATTGCTTTTTGATGTGCAGGGTTTCCTTTATACAGACAAAAAGAAAAAGGTACAGAATCATAATTTCTCACTCTGTTAAATAATCAATTATTTGAAGTTTTCACACATTACATTGATAAATTTTAAATAGGCATTTCTGACCCCTGTTTATTAAGGTCTGAAATCAGCATAGAATGCATATTGAATAAGTATGTAGAATAGTATCTGATTAAGTTTATAATTAAGTTTATAATCAATATAATTAAGTTTAATTATATTAATACACAATTTTGTGTCGTGTATGATTCCTTTAGCTAGAAGAAGTTTACAGAAAGGAACCAATTGTTGAGTATCATTTTGAATTACCCTTTCATTTTATGTTTTATTCTATTTCTAGAAATTTGCAAATGAACATTTTGAATGCCACCAGCATTCAGATGTAAAATAGATATTTAGAGTTTTATCTAACATGCATAACTTATATAGGACCATCCATCTGAATATGCAAAAGTATTCAGAAATTTTCATAACTTACCGATGTTGTATATAAAAATATGTAACTTGTATATGTAAGTACATTATTCCCAACTACATTTCCTTAGTTACAAAATTAAATGTTAGGGATGGAGACCACATGAAATTATGATGTCTTGACCTAGACCAGTGATGGCGAACCTATGATACGCGTGTCAGAGGTGACACGCAAACTCATTTTTTGGTTGATTTTTCTTTGTTAAGTGGCATTTAAATATATAAAATAAATGTCAAAACATAAGTCTTTGTTTTACTCTGGTTGCAAATATCAAAAAAATTTCTATATGTGACACGGCACCAGAGTTAAGTTAGGGGTTTTCAAAATGCTGACACGCTGAGCCCAAAAGGTTCACCATCACTGACCTAGACCATTTTGCCTTTGCCCTTTTCACTCCAACAAAATATTCATCATATTGTAGGGAAAGTTAGGTTTGTGAAAATCAATAAATCCCAAATAAAACCAACAGTATTTAAAATAGAATATAATGGAATTTATTATAGACTAAACATTGACTAAATAAAATTTAAACCTGAACCTAGCAAATTTTGAGTTAGTTAAAATAAGTCTATAAAATAAAAATTACATAAAATATGATCAGCAAAACTGAATGTGAACCCCAAATTGATATATGAATAAAACGTTATCTGAAATGCACATACAATGAAAAAATTTTGAGTAAGATTAAAATGGAAATAGAAATATAGTAATATAATTGTGAAGATTAGCACATGAGTCAATGAATTAGGATTACTTAATTGAGGTTACTCTAAAAATAAAGTTCATCCATCAGTAATGGCACAGTCCATATAATAATGTTTATTTGCAATTATAAAAATATTTCTTATGGTCAAAGCTTTAGGGTCACAATTATCCATCTGTCCAAAAAAGGGGTTTCAGAGGGCAGGATTACAGCATCATCCACCCTTTCACATTATAACATCACGATGAGGAAGGAGGCTTCTCTAGCAATGCTTGTGCTCAGAGACTGACAGTTGATTGGTTTATTTTTTTTTCACTTTCCCCTACATTTTCTTTTTTAAATTCTTTATTGTAAAAATTATTACATATTTTCCCCCTTTCCCCCCCATTGACCCCCCCAGCTTTAGCATTTTTTCTCTACACCACAACCCTAACTGACAAATACGGATGCGTATTTGCCTTAAGCCATTAGCCCATCACAGTTTGTTCTCTGTTACTATAATCTGTGGTTAATATCGCCCATTTTTTTTCTTGAAGCTGCCCTAGGTTATGCCATGTGGCCAGTTCATCATAATCCCATATTTAATAGTTCTTTGTTCAAAGTGGGATGATGGAATGAGCACAGGACCCGGATCAAAAAGAAGCAAGTCTCATTTGCAGTATTACCACGTAACCATTGGGAATTTATTTGTGGAATTTCACTTTTCTGCGCCTCCATTTCCTAATGTATACAATGAGGATGATCTTGTCTTCTCTGTTTATTTCACAAGGCTCTTTTATTAACCCGTAACAACAGAACAGTGAACTTCTAGAGATTAATGGCCGCATCATTATCGGATTTTAGCCCCAGAAACTGTTGTAGTGCCAGGCACATACTGTGGTAAAATGAGAAAGCAAATGAGATGAAATATGAGAAAATACTTTGTAAAATACAGTTTTCTATACACAATACAAATGTGATTATTTCTATTGGTGACTGTTGCATCTCCTCTAAAAGCTGTACCCTTCCTTCTTGGTTTTTCCTTCAGGACCTCTGAGGTTTCTCTCCCAGACAGAGTCTGTCACGGCCTTCATGGGAGACACGGTGTTACTCAAGTGTGAAGTCATTGGGGAGCCCATGCCCACGATCCACTGGCAGAAAAACCAGCAGGACCTGGCTCCAGGCCTGGGCGACTCCCGGGTGGTGGTCTTGCCCTCTGGCGCACTGCAGATCAGCAGACTTCAGCCTGGGGACACGGGCATCTACCGGTGCTCAGCCCGCAATCCAGCCAGCTCAAGGACAGGAAATGAAGCCGAAGTCAGGATTTTATCAGGTACTGCAGTACTCTCTCTCTTTTTTTAAAAAATATATTCTTAATGAATTCAGAGAGGAAGGGAGAGGGAGTGGAGATGGAAACATCAATGATGAGAGAATCCTGCACACCCGACACGTGGGATGGAGCCCACAACACGGGCATGTCGTCTGATTGGGAATCAGACCATGACCTCCTGGTTCATAGTTCTACACTCAACCACTGAGCCCTGCCGACTGGGCTTATAGTGTTCTTTATTCTCTCTCTAGGATTATTCTCTAGAGTAGAATAAACAACCATTTTTCCTTTAACAAATTGTTTATATATTTGTTTTAAGTTCCTTATTGTGTATTGGGGTTTTGTTTTATATTTTCTCTTTCACTTCTTCTTGGAGCCATTAGATGAAGGTATGCCAAAAGCTTTTCCTATTTGTCTATGTCTTGTAGCTGAAGTTTCCAGAGAAACAGATATTTTCCTTATATTTGGCTACATTCATTCACTCAGTCATTCCATAAATATATGAGTGTTTCTTTGAGCAAAGCCCATTGCTAAGCACTTTTATGTATTTTTAAATTTTTTTCTCTAGTAACATTTTTTAAACATGAAGGTGATGCTTAATGAGGTTAAGAATCTTCCCCAAGTTAACATTAAACATGTATTTACTCACCCATTCATCCACTTGTTTTTGAGAAGCATTGTGCTAAGTACTAGGGATATATAATGACTAAGACTGACATGGAACCTGGCTTATTGGAGTTCTGGGTGGCATGGACATATACATAATTACACTGAAGAGTGATTGATATTATGATGAGAAAAATTGTTCCTCTCCTCTTATCTCTTTTTCTCTTCTCTGGCAACTCTCTGAAACTCTAGGCTCATTCTCCTCTTCAAAATAATCAGAGATTGGATTGGCTATTCCCTAGGACCTTGTCTCTTCCGATTACTACTACTATTAAATACCTATGTAATACTAGTTTCTCATTTAGTCTCACTTGTAAGGTTTAGTTAGACTTTTGAGAATCACCATAAAGGCACATACTTGAGAAACCATGACAGACTTCTATCTAAGTATTGATGTTGGCCCTTGTCTCTGCTCTCTGTGTGTAGTTATCACAAATCCTTCAGCTGTGTGGAAAGTCACACTCCTGTCATCCCAAAAGCAAACAGGGAGGCAGGGGAGAGTGGTGGGAGGAAGAGATCAACCAATGAACTCATATGCTTATATGCATAGCCCATAGATACAGACAATAGGGTGGTGAAGGCTTGCAGGGAGGGGGCAAAGGGCAATGGGGGAATAAAAAGGGACATGTAATACTTTCAACAATAAAGATTTATATTAAAAAGTGAACTGGCAATTTGATGAAAGTCGCAGGTTCTTTAATAAGGGCATATCTAAAACCTCTTCAAATTCTTTTGCTTAATCTTTTCCCCATTATTCACAGAAATACTGACTTAAATGTGTCAGTGGCCATCAGCAACACTGTTACCTTCCATCTGCTAGGCAGTGAAAGATGCAAATTTAGCATTTATTCCAAAAATATACATGCATTTGTTTAGGTATCCATTATATACGTACAAATTTTAAATATTTATACTCACATATCCTGAATAATGCATCTGTTAAATCTATCACATGGGAGGCTTAGGTACACTACATAGAAAATTGGCAAGAATATGTTTGACTATCTTAATATGACTGAGAGGTTATTTCCCTGTGGTATGAAGGCATATAGTTGGACTAATTAAATATTAAATCTGAAATGGAAAGTTTTGAAAGGCATGGAGATATTATCATTAAATCACCATTTACCTTTATTTGTTCACTTTGTAAATCAATGCAGGTTTGCATTGTAATCCATGGAGGTTTATGTAAAGCCAAATTTCATGTTGTTAATTTGGCTAAATCAAGAATATGTTGGTATACTTTGGAGGTGTCTGTTTTTTTCTTACCTGAGAGGAAACTGAAAATTTTTGAATTCATTACATTTAATGAGAACTTTTCTCCAAGTTCTATTTGAATAATATTAACTTCAAAAAGGAGTTATGAGCAAAGGTAATAAATACACACACACCACATTCACGCCCACACACACATGTTACTGTCATACTTGAATAAAGTTGTCTCATTTCTATTGATCACATAAAGGGGCTGCTGAAGGGATGCGTGTTTGTCCATTTATTCTTAAGTTAGCAAGTTGATTTAGAGGTCAAATATACAGAGCCACAAGTACAAAAATGAGTCAGAGAATGAGTGACTGAATGATTCCGCCCAGCTCCTCTTACTTGCCACTTATGGTTCTCTCATTTTTAAGAACATGATTATTTTTTTCTGAATCAACTTCCAATTTCCAATTTAAGGAAGTATCAATTTGAGGGAGTGATAAATTACATACATATATTGCCCATTCTTTATTCTAACACTTACTTAATCCATTATGATAAAGTCCATTAAAACAGAAACCTGTCATATTATTAACATGATTTAGGAGCATTGAAGTGGAACCTGAATGGTTACCACTCTTTAAAATATGTATTCACCCATGGTCATTGAAGTACCATGTCGAGTGAGGAAGTTGACTATATTGCTTTAGTTTGACCTATAAATGCTAATTAGAAGTCGCATACACAACACTTGTTTTTTTACCACGGTTCATATAGAGAGTATTCAAATTGTATGTATGTGTATATAGACAGTTATCTACTTCTAAATAATATATATGTTATTGTACTTATTCAAAGTTATGTGAAATACATTTCAAGTTGCCACTTTTATATAGCAGGTGTCTAATATTACACAGTAATTGAGATCTATTGAATTAAGATTTTAAAAATCAAATAGCTGTTTTGAAATGCTGTCTTTCAACAGCAATTTTGGTTTATTCACTGAATAAATAAATAAATACTTTATTCAAAAACTTTTAAGTGGATCTTATATACTTGGCATGATGCTGGTTGCTAGGAAGATAAAATTGTAAGACTGCCCTAAGACAGCTATTGTCTAGTGGGGGACATAGACAAAGCAGCATGGACTGTGCTATGAAAGACTAAAACACACAATGCCATTATGATACATAAGATAAAAACACCAATGTGTCAATCTTGGAGAACAAGTGGTAGCTAGGCCAAGAGATGCATATACATCAGGAATAAAAGAGCATTTATAAGAAAACCATAGAGGAAAGAGAAATAAAGACTTTTCGGAGTAACTTAACTGCATACATTCTGTTTAACATGATCATAGGGCATAGGAAGGGTTGAAGGAGAACGAGTTACAAGTAACACAAGTAAAGAAAATAAATGGAATAAAGGAAGGTATGGTAGACTGTGTGGCAGCAATCCTTCACAGACTTGACCAAAAGCTGCTACTAAAGTGATATCACTAGGGATTCAGAAATGAAGACGGGTGGTGAGATTTGAGGGCAGGTCCTGGAAACATATTAGATGTGATCTAAGAAGGAGGGGATGGAGTTCAGGCTCAATGGAATCTGAGTAGTGAAATTTCCACTGAGATTGGGATTGGGGTAGTGGTGCATTGTGTACAAAATAAATTGTAAAGTTTTAAAGGAGATTTTTTCATAACTTAATATTTTCCAGATTCAGTGAATATTTTTTTTCATTCAATGGTAGGAAAATTGGTAACGAACTCAATTTTTTGATTAATGTTTTAAGATAGAAGTTAGACTTTTGCTTCTGAGGAATTGTACATTTTTAGCACATTAAGTTAGTATTAAAGCACAAAGAACATTTTTGAAATATTGATAACAATACACTAAGAGCTGAGATGCTTTAAAATATCTTATTGTATGCAGTGGAGACTGTATGAGTGTATAAGGGGCTGAAGTGGCCATTGAGACTGTCAAGTCCACTTCACTCAGCTCTCATTACTCCTGAGTGCCAAGTAGTACATTGGATTGCTGAAATATAAATCTGCTATGGACACGAGGTTGAATAAAATAACTGGCCCATACTCATATTTCAGTTTTCATAATAGCCTAATTGAATTGAACAATTTGTAATTCAATATATTATTCATCCACTTAAATACAATTAGATGACCCCCGGCCCTGGGTAGCCATGAACTAAATATCTGTGTAATTAGAGTCATTGGTTTTGATGGAATAAATTGGGCTAAAGTATATTTCAAATAATTTTTCTCCATAATATTTTTATTGAAATAAGTTTTAACAAAAACCATTCCCAAAATTATATTATTTAAATAGAAACATTATGGTTTTTAGCTTAAAAATAGTTTCATTATTTTGGTCATCACTAAGAATGACTACTAATTCAATGGGTGCGTTAAGATTTTTGGTTTGACTAAATATTGCTTATATTGCAAAATTAAATCTATTTTGTTATCATTTGTTTTTACAGTTTCTACAGAATAATGATCTGTAGGGGACAACAAAAATGATGCATACTTTGTTTTTAAATTTACTATCATGCCAGCTAGCTAATTCGTATAGCTGTATGACTATATAAGGCAGGAGAGGGTAAATTCAGGAAAACATATTTAGTTCCAAATCAACACAGACAAGAAATAAGTAAATTTGAGGCGGAAAATTTGGAAAGTCTTTATAGAGATGTTTACGTTTCTAGATCATCAGGGGAGAAACATTTATGGAAAGATGGCAGCGGATGATAAGTCTAGAAGGAAAGGTTGAACCTACATTGCGAAAAGCCTTGAATCCAATCCCAATCAACTAGATTTAATTCTGTTCATTTTATTAATGGTTGCAAATTCTTAAAGGGTTGTGAGCAATGGATACCATAAACATGCATATGGATAAACAGAAACAACAAAGTGAAGAGCAAATAAGATTAACATATTAACTTGTTTTATGTACCATACTTAATGTTTTACTGCACTGAAGGATTTTCCCATTGCCCACTTTCTTTTTGTAGGCTCGTTTCTTTTAATACATTTTTTTTTGATTTTAGAGAGGAAAGAAGAGAGAGAGAGAGAAATAGAAACATCAGTGATGAGAGAGAATCATTGATCGGCTGCCTCCTGCATGCCCCACACTGAGGATCGAGTCTGCAACCTGGGCATGTGTCCTGACCGGGAATGGAACTGTGACCTGCTGGTTCATAGGTTGACACTCAACCACTGAGCCACGCCAGTCGGGCAAGAAAACTATTATATCATGCTATAAACTAGGTATTTTAGCTTTTCATGGATCTAAGTTGGATAAGGTGGTTTTGTGAAGTCCACGTTTCCTATATGTTACATAGATTTACTCCAGATGGCATGAAGTGGTCAGCAGTTGAACTGTTATAATTCATGAAATCAGTTCACATTAAGTCACTCTTGATCAATTAATGAATATTTAAAATTCGCAATTTGAACTATTACTAGAGGTTGTTAAAATCATGGAGTCTCACACCAGACTCAGTACAAATCTTTGTTTTAAAACTTGCTACTAATGCAATTTAGGGCAAGTAGTTTAATCTAAGTCTTTATCTTGTAAAATATAGAGAATAGTATACATTTTATAGGATGGTTATGCAATCTTAATTTAATAGGCCAAGTACAATGCCTGGAATTAAGTCCTCGGTAGCTATTATAATTACTTTGGCATTCTAGAAATTCCAGTCTTAAAGAATTTGATTCTTGCCCTAACCGGTTTGGCTCAGTGGATAGAGCATCAACCTGAGGACTGAAAGGTCCCAGGTTCGATTCCCGTCAAGGGCATGTACCTTGGTTGCGGGCACATCCCCACTAAGGAGTGTGCAGGAGGCAGCTGATCGATGTTTCTCTCTCATTGATGTTTCTAACTCTCTATCCTTCTCCCTTCCTCTCTGTAAAAAATCAATAAAATATATTTTTTAAAAAAGAATTTGATTCTCCTGTCAAGATTATTTCTCTGATAATGAATTACCTGATTTTGATTCTAGATCTCTAAGTATTCATTTATCTACTGGTATTTACTTATGCTATTTATCGATAGTACTAATTTAGGCATTTCCCTTTTACATCTATTAGAAGTCAGAGTCTTCTGAAACTACTTCTTCTCTAGTAATTCACTGTTACATGATTTCCACCTTCACTTTCCATCAGTATCATTTCTTTTGCTATATAAAATACCGCTAGACGCCTGGCTTGAAAATTGGAGTAAGAAGATAAATTCAAGACTTCTGGTATTTGAACTTTATTAGGCATTACCAATTCATCTAATCCTCTAAAACTGTTAAGTTTCTTTATCTGTTAACCAGCTTCACTACCAAGGATCTCATTTATTGTTTTATTCCACAATCATCCCCAAATCCATCTTCATGGTCCCAGTGTTTAAGAGTTCAAGTTTGCTAGACAAACTCTAGATACTGAAAACCAGAAGGCCATTCTGACACATAACAACTAAAGATCAAAACAGATTATCATCAGATATGAGATGGTACTACATTTAGATTAACTTTAAAACAATAGTTTTAACTTGATTTATGTTGTCACAAAAGAAGATAGGATACCTTTTATTTAATACAATTGACCACACGTAAGCTAACCAAGTTCCATGTAACAGTGTGTCCTTGCTCCTCCCAGATGATAACTTAGCTTGCTCTTTGATAACCAGGGCCTGGCACAGCACAGAAGCCGATGGATAATCATGCCATGTGGGAATTCATTACTGTAGGTCAGATCTTTTAACTGGCATGAGATAACCAGTGTTTCACATGACATTGATGAAACAATCTAATATGTTAGTAAACATAAGCTAGCTTACATGGATAAATAGATAATTACTGTTTAGTGTTTGAATTAAAAAAAAAAATAAGTCTTCAAATAGACTTTCCAGTGCTATTTTGGGGGACATCAACAATGTCCAGGGTTCCAAGTTCAAAGTACTTGAACTACTGGGGGACCTAGTATATTTTTCTTGCATGGCTATAATTCTCATGTCCCTAGTGATCTCTCCCTCACCACCTCATTAGGTTTTCTATTTCATCCTTCTTGACTGACGTTAGATATTGATTATACTATCTTCTCTTAATTCCCATTCTCTAAAGGTCACAAGCATAAACAATATACCTGAAATTGTCCTCCACCTGTAGGAATGAAGATTTCTTAGAAAGAAAGGAGAGAGCTTGTCTGTCCCCCAGAACCTATTGAAGTTGGCATATGGTCAGCTCCGCATTTACTAGACATGTGACGAGGGGGTGACTGAAGGGTCAGGCAGTCCGCCCTGACTTACACAGAGGCTTTCTCTGAAGGCACGTAGAAGCCAAACCTATACCCAGTGAATGCAGAGGTCACACAGATGAATGAGCGAGCCTGTGCACCTTCCTCCTCTGGTCTTGTTTTACCTCAATTTATTCCTGGAACATAAAAAAACATAAACAAAAAAAACACTATGTCATGATATACAGGCATACCTTTATTGATTCTTTATATAAAAAAGGGAGTTAGAATAAAAAATCTACTTTTCTGGAATGTTTTAAATGTAATTTTACACATTTGTATAAATTATGAAGATTTCTGGGTTCTCTAAATTAATTTTGACACATCACAATAGCAACATTTGTTTTCTGGGATTCAACTGTCAGCTGTAAAATTTAGAAACAAAAATCTATAAATGAAAAAATCACTTCCTTCAGGCCTGCTACTGACAGACTCAAAATGTGCCTGTGAGACAGAAGGGATTTGGCCATATGCCAGTGATAAGAATAGATGCTCTCCTTTCTTCCTCCAAACTCTAACTACAATTAGCAGTATGTGTGTGTATGCATGTGTGCGTGTGTGCACGCGCGAGCACATGGAAAAAGAAAGAGGAAATATGAACAGATGTGGGAGTATGTACAGACAAGGAGTGTCATATTTAGTCCTGAATTGGTGTAAATGAGGAAGGAAAGTAACAGAATCATAGATGATGAATAACAGCTCCTGGGAAATCGCTCCCTTTTCCCGCTCTGTTCAGAGCTCCTTGGCTTTTGGCCACATGGAGGTTTCTGTTTGGTGTTAAATAAATTTTGATTCCAGAGATTAGGCAGGTCTTAATGAAAGACACTCTAAACAGAATTAGGGGCGTTTCATGGAATGTTTCACTCGGAGCACACAACACAGCCCCAGAACACTGCAATGCAGGGAGGATCACAACAAAACAAGTCATAATCTTTTTGCTGTTGGAGGGTCTTGACTTCAATTTGTAAAAAATCCAGCACCTCAGATAAGGTATGCTACGTAGCACCCACTTGTGTGTGAAGACACATAGCACCTGCTGAATTTCCTAAAAGAAAACTCAATGTGGCTGCTAAGCAGCCAGAAGGTGAGCAAGCAGTAAGTTAGCTTGAAATCCAGGAAACTCGGTCTGTGAAGTTAAATTAATTTGTAACTCTTATGCGTGGGAAGAAATCGAAGAGAATACCCCATTGGAGTGGGCAGTATCCTTTCATTTCCAATCAGAAAACAAAAAGGGTTTGCGTTAGGAAAGCATATGAGTCAAAAGCAAGTACTGGTTATTTTAAGGAAGACAGTTATTAAGCTGTGCAAACCAGTATTATGTTCTTGCTGACACAGATGCCAACAGTCCATAATTAAATTTCTCTCTGCCTCAGTTATTCTTAAGCCTCAGCCATGTAAGTTTAGTAATGCTGATTTAGGGACACGGCCTCATTAAAAGAAAGTCACTGCCATAGCAGGGTGTGCCTGCATTCCACACCTCCTGTCTCAGAATATTATAGTTACCTTTCACTCTATCACATACCCGGGCTTGGATCATTTATACAGTCATCCTGTTCTCTTCCTATGAGGGAAGACAAAAATGTGTGGCCCCAAGCCATTTGGGAAACCCCGTGAAAGCAAGGAGCCAGATATAGCCTCACAGACTCAATGAACTTGGCCAGTGTAATGTCCAATGGAAACTAGTTTTCAGGGATAAAAATGCCTCTAAACAGAACATGCTCTCTCTGCCTTCATGGTGTGCCTTCCTGGGTCTCTTTAGGACATGGGCCGTGAAGACAGTGAATTTTTATTTCTGAGTATGTGAAGCGTGGGTAAATGTGTCAGGTAATCTGATCTAAGATGTTTCTTACCTTTTAATAACCTATTGCTCAAAGACAGGGATTGGAAATACTTAAGTTTTGAATGGCCTAAATGAAAAATAATGAGGTTGTTAATGATTTTGATGAGAAAGAGGAGGAAAAAGAAGGGGAGGAGGATGAAGTAAATTTAGTTTATCAATTGCTACTTGAAACATGTAAAACTAGCCCCACATTGAAAGGAAATGGGTTTTGTGAGTGTCTCCGAAGAAGAGCTAATTTGTTGAGACGTGCCTACATCAGTTCTCAGTGTGTGGTCCAATGGCATTTCTTGAGAGGATTTCAGATCTGTGAGGTGAAACTTATTTTCAAGATAATATTTTGTGTGTGTGTGTTTTTTCCTCTATGTTGACTTAAGAATGTCATTGATGAAGCAGTAAAAGTTGTTAATTATATTAATATCTTCATCCTTAAAAACATCTTTTTAATAGTCGGCATATCCAAACATGAAGGGTATGAAGATACAATGGTTTTTTGAGGGATAAACACTTTTGTGGACATTTGAGTTTCAAGCTGAATTAGCTGCCTTATTCCCCCATGGACACCATTTTCACCTGAGAGGACAATCAACAGAAAAACTGGAGCTATGCAGACTAGGGTATTAGTTAGACATTTTCTCAAAAATAAATGAAGTGGGCCAGTCAGTTCAAGGAAAATAGTATTAGGTGCCAAGGATGAATTCAAGTTTTTAGGCTAAATTAGAAATTTGGAAAACCTGTGTCCTCTCCTAGGAACTTGACACCTTCACAACATTCTGAGGGCTTTTGATGGGATTGGTGGT
This sequence comes from Myotis daubentonii, assembly GCF_963259705.1. Taxonomy (NCBI): domain Eukaryota; kingdom Metazoa; phylum Chordata; class Mammalia; order Chiroptera; family Vespertilionidae; genus Myotis; species Myotis daubentonii. The sequence continues at coordinate 87,608,137 of NC_081847.1, forward strand.
GATGGTAGCAGATGAGGTTTTGTGGTAGTGTATGATGCAATGTTTCAACATTTGGAAGATCTGTCTAACTCAGTGTACCATTCCAGATTACTATTGATTGATGTGCCAAAATCATGCATGGGTAAAAGATGTTTTCAAAGTGCAAGAGAGACCAGTGGGTTTTTATATAGTATAGCATAGAATGGTTATCAATATGGTGCCAGATTCCACATAAAAACAAACTTTCAAGAAATTAGGTATTGAGTTTTGGTTTAGAGTTAAAGGATAAAATTTACCATTACCTGAAAACACTATTAAAATGTACTTCTCTTTTCCAACTGCATATCTGTTTGAAGTCAGTTATTTTCGTGTAATTCAACCAAATCAACATATCAGGTCAAAGTGCAGGAAATAACGCAAAAATCTAGTTACTAGTATTTCCTATTAAACCACTCATTTAAATATTTTCAAAAGTGCAGGGTAGGGCAAAAGTAGGTTTATAGTTGTTCATGTGGAAAATAATACAATAATTAATAGATAGTGTAAAGATAAACTCTGTGTTTTGTGTACACCCAGCTAGGAACCTACTTTTGTGCCACCCTGTGTAAAGTACTACCACTCTTCTCACTAATATTTTTTGTTTTGGAAAATAGAGGGTTTTTAAAAAATTATTATTGATTTTAGAGAGAGAGGACAGGAGAGAGAGAAAGAGAAATATCAATGTGAGAGAGAAACATTGATCTGTTATCTACAGGTTTCTGCTCCCCACCAGGAATCAAACCTGCAACCTTTTTGGTATATAGGACGATGCTCCAACCAACTGAGCCCCCTGGCCAGAACAAGGGTGGTGTTGTTATTTTTGGCAATGGGTAAATACATATTTAATAAATAAATATTTTAAAAATATCTCATTTTTTTTTCATTTTGAATATGGCAAATATGTGTAGGTATAACCTGCATAAGCAAAAAAGTTTGGAGTCCTCAATCAATTTTAAGAGTACATGGTTATTGAGATCAAACAGTTTGAGATCTACTTTCACATCATTATTCATTTTCCTACTCATTGCAGATCAGTTTTCTCTAATTCAGATAACAGACTAAGCTGAAGTGGGCCAAATATTCCATTTAATGAGTTAGAAAGAAAGAAAGAAACTTTCAGGCCTCTTGAGGCCTTGACTCCAGAATTCAGAGTGTATTTTCCACCACCATCTATTGGTCAAAGCAAGATTCAGGGTGAGGCCAGATCTAAATCATGAGAAAGACCTTTGATTCTGGAATGGAGGACTCGAACAATTTGTGATTCTAGTTAATCTATCACCGTGTTGTGAATCATATGAACTTTTTCCTATTGAAAACATTTCTATTAGCTTTTTTTTTTCTTAAAACTTTCATAGTTTATTAGATTAGAGAAATATCTTTGGAGAAGTGAAACCAAATTTCTCTTCCCAAAGGTAACATTTTCTTCTGACACCACACATAAGAATAAACACAAAATGTATAAAAGGCTTAAATGTTACACGTGAAACCATAAAAATCTTAAAAGAAAACATAGGCAGTAAAATCTCAGACATTTCTAGTAGCAATATTTTTTCTGATATTCCTCCTTGGACAAGGAAAACAAAAGAAAAAATAAACAAACTGGACTCCATCAAACTAAAAAGGTTTTGCACAGTTAAGGAAACCATCAACTGATTAAAAAGACAACCCACTGAATGGGAGACCATATCCGCCAATGAGACATCTGATAAGGAGTGAATACCCAAGATTTATAAAGAGCTTATGTAGTAGAAGGTGCAGTGGGTGAAGTGGAAGGGTGCAGGGGCACTTTATTTATTTAGAGTCTCAGTCTCTGTAAAGTTGTTAAAAATTAAAAATTAAAAATAAACACAAGGCTTAGAAAGAGCCAAACATCTATATATATAAAACCCTAAGCGACTGAATGACCGGTCAACTGGTTGCTATGATGTGCACTGACCACCAGGGGGCAGATGCTCAACACAGGAGCTGCCCCAGTGGTGAGTGCCCTCCCACAGCCAACCTCCTATGGCTGGCCAACTTTCGGCGGTCCCTCCCCCTGGTCAGCCGCCCCCCCCCCCCCGCAATTGGCCCTGATCACTGGCCAAGATGAGGGACCCTACCTGTGCATGATTTCGTGCACCAGGCCTCTAGTATTATTATGAAAAACAAACTTTCGTGTAACTTCCTTTGAGAAGACAGCAGATATTTTCTCATACCTTCTATATTCTAATTCTCTGCACCTGTGTGTTATTTAACATAATTCTAACATGTTTGCTTATCCTATTTCCCAATCCACAGAAGCAATAAAGCAGAAGGAAGTGGAAGAGATATTAGAGGCAGACAAACTGCACCTATGGAAAGTTTGGAGCCATAACATTTAGTCACTGACAATATTGTCTTGTTCTCTAATAAGGACAAAGCAACAAGGCCTGTGGCCCAGAGGAGTGCCTTGTAGTCTCATGATTTTCCCTTTGCCTTATACCATGAGGTCATCAATAGCTAAGAGTATTTTAATATCATAATTCTAGAAACAAAGGGCAGAAAAACCCTTTTAGGAATTCATTTCATAAGTTATATTGGCATCTGTCCATTGTTCGGTCCTTCATTTCTATCACGGGATCTTGCTAGGAACAAAAATGATCGAGCTACATTATTTACCTTTGCAATGTTTTTCATAAAATATATGAGCCTGTGGCCCAGCCGGCAAGCATCAACCTATGAACCAGGAGGTCATGGTTCGATTCCAGGACACATGCCCTGGTTGAGGGCTTGATCCCCAGTGTGGGGTGTGCAGGAGGCAGCCAATCAATGACTCTCTCATCATTGATGTTTCTATCTCTCTCTCTCTCTCTCTCTCTCTCTCTCTCTCTCTCTCTCTCTCTCTCTCTCCCTTTCTCTCTGAAATAAATAACAATATGTTTGTTTGTTGTTTAAATGTGACCCTGTGTTTTCCCTCCACAGACCCAGGATTGCATAGGCAGCTTTATTTCCTGCAAAGACCCTCCAATGTGGTAGCCGTCGAAGGAAAGGATGCTGTCCTGGAGTGCTGTGTGTCCGGCTACCCTCCCCCGAGCTTCACCTGGTTACGAGGAGAGGAAGTTGTCCAACTCCGGTATTGTAACTTTAGGGCTTCTGTGAAGTATATGCTACTGTTTATCTTGCTCTAGCTTGATATAGATGCCTACAAATATTAGGGTCTTTTTTAAAGAAAAATAAATTTTATTGACTTTTTACAGAGAGGAAGGGAGAGGGATAGAGAGTTAGAAATATCGAGAGAGAAACATCGATCAGCTGCCTCCTGCACACCCCCTCTTGGGGATGTGCCTGCAACCAAGGTACATGCCCTTGACCAGAATCGAACCTGGGACCCCTCAGTCCGCAGGCTGACGCTCTATCCACTGAGCCAAACCAGTTAGGGCAGGGTCTTTGATAATGATTGAATATTTTCCCACATTCCTTGACATACAGTATCTGAAAGACATTTACCCACTTAGATAAAGGGCAAGGAATAGTCAAAATTCATGAGATCAATTCTAAAAGGAAATTTTTAAAGCCAGGTTGTCATTAAGATAATTCTCCCCCAAGAGTCTTCAGCAAAGATAGTTGGAAGGTCTCATCCTAAGGAACCATATAGAGAGTGAAATATTTCTTAAGAAACCAACATTTCTTGAATAAAAATATTACATTCAAATATAGTAGGTTTCTGTAACTTTTCTTAGCTCCAATGATCTCTCTCACTATCTTCTCTACAGCGAATATTTCAGATAAGGCAGGAAAAGGAGTTGGCCAGGTTTGAATCATTGGACATTAATATTAAGGCATAGTTAGAAAATAAACTCTTAAATAGAATGGAACACTTAGTCTGAAACATTTTGATTGAATGGTTTCACTTAAGAAATTAATTTCATTGATTTTGAGGTTTGGCATGCTCCTTTTCAACACATTTATTTTCTATGGTTTGATAGATGCAGAGACAATAAGTTAATCTGTAAATGTCATTTACTTTAAATCCTATATAAAGGAAAGCTAATATGCAAATGTCTCTCGACCAGGAGTTCGACCAGGGGGGTGGGCTGGTCGGCCAATCTCCCGTGGCCCTTTCCCCCTGCTGGCCACGTCCTCTATTGCCCCCACCCCACCCCAATCACAGCGGGCTGGCCGGACCCCACCCGTGCATGGATTCATGTACTGGGCCTCAAGTATTTAATAAATGGTATGGTATCACAATAGTTCTGAGAATATGAAAGCATGCGGAAACCCTTCCCATCTGCAGAGTATCACAATGTGTCCCTGAGCATAGCGGGCATTGCTGGCGCAGTGTGAAAGGGCCTTGTACAAAGGCTGCTAAGTAGGATGGAGGCCACAGGACATTGACCTCCGCGGTGGGGAACAACTTCTCAGGACCTTGCAGCTTTCAAATCCAAAATGAAAGAACTGGCCCAGATTATCTATACATTCTTCGCAGCACTAACATTAGTGCCAAGTTTAATCTACTTCAGTTCTTCAATCACTGCACACAGCCTTCCAATGGGAGTGGTTTACCTTGAAGAAATTTCTCACCAATGACTGCCATACCATCAAGCCCCTATGATACAGAATTTCTTTTCAGCTTTATAATTTGAATTTTCGTGGAGTTCATGTAAACCTTTGAGTACCTTGTTGATAGATGGGTTTGTTCGTTAACGCTCTAATTTCATATGTTTATGTCTTACAGGTCCAAAAAGTATTCACTATTGGGTGGAAGCAACTTGCTTATCTCCAATGTGACAGATGATGACAGTGGAACTTACACCTGCGTTGTCACATATAAAAACGAGAATATCAGTGCTTCTGCAGAGCTTACCGTCTTGGGTAAGTTAATGGCTTGAAATGAGTTTACATGGTATCCTTCAAAATATATCACCACGATGCTTCAACTGCTTATTGCCGAATTGCTTCCTTTTTTTTTTTAGTGGAAAATTGCCCCCTCAATACTCCACTTGCAGCCTTGCTCTGCTTTGATTAATTGCATAGGGGTTAAATGCAGTGTTTGAATACTTGCTCATTGATTAAAATCCAGATTCATCACACTGTAGTCTTTTTATTTATTTCAGTGATACAACTGAAAACTACCAAAATTATTATTTAACAAATGTGTTAAAGAAATAAATGCGATATTGCAAAATATATTACCTGGGGAAAAGAAATGAAGTGAATGAGATAAATTGCATGACAAATATGAACCTCAATAGAAAAGTCAGTTGTCATTTGAGATGACAGGGTATCTGAGAGTAAGTTCAGATGTGTTGCTGAAATTGCTTTGTTGAGATGGAAGGACTATAGATGTTTTCTTGCAAGTGAATCATAAAAATCAAATACATCTAAAGAAAACTTACATGGCAAGAATCCAATTTAAAGAAATTTTAGGACCACAGATGGGTTCATATTATTCCAAGAAGAAGGGTCACTGGCTATCATTGCAAATTAATAATTCTTATGTATGGTAGGTACTCAAATGGGATGCATATTTTATCTCTACTCCAGATTGTTTTTAGGCCAGTTTCTTTGAATTATGTAGTTTGGAGAAAGTACATTAACATTTGAATTTCAATTGATTTTTCCTGTAACAACAAAAAATTGTCTACCAGTCCTCGAATTAGTTTTCCTCTGGAGTAAATCTTCTTACCTTTTAAAGAGCCCAGGAAAAATCATAGGCCCTTGAAAATTTATTCAGTAAAAAGGAAAAGATTTGATACACTGATTATATCTGCTAGCACATATCATAATATCATTATGCTATCCATTCTGCTTTGTGAGCTTAAAGTTTATTTTTAAAATGTTTTAATCTGTATTTAGGGTAATAATGCATATGATGGATGAGGCAATGGACTTGTTTATTCCTTGATCAAACCATAAATATTAAACTAAGAATAGGCAAAGGACTTTCATTCTTTGGTTTTGGAGGTAATGTTATTCTAACTTAAATGTCATCTGTCTTTAAAATGACAACAATTTCATTTATTCTTATACCAGAGGCTTGGTGCATGAAATTCATGCAAGGGGCTCGGCCCTCGCAGCCCTGGCTTCAACCGGAGGTCGTCCAGTCTAGTTAGCACGTTATACTTTTATTATTATAGATGGAAGTTTTTGGTGAAGCAAAAAATTTTATATTTGTAACATCAAAGTACAGTAACATAGAATGGCTACCATAGAAATTATCTTGTAAGGTGTATTACAGATCATAAGGCAAAAACAGTTATGGGATGCAATACAATTCATAATGATCATAGGTAAGCCTCTAATTGCAAATGCATGAAGTCAAATTATATATCAAACGAATGCACAGTATTTAAATATGTAATGCCTCATTGGTATCTATGATAAATATGTAAATTCTGATTTTTGAGACTACAGAATTAGCCTAGAAATATCTGTACAGATCTAAATATCTGCACACATATTGACATTCATGCACATTCCTCTGTGTGTTCCTGTGCATGTTTGTGTCCTTCAGTTCTTTATTATTGAGGATTATCTTGTTTCCAAGTTTAACTTAACAAAAACAAACACTGAGATGATCATTTTTATAAGTATATCTTTGTTATTTATTTGCTTATAACTTAAAGAAAAGTAAAGCAGAAACAGTTGTATTCTCACTAGCAGTGCAAGAATTTGCCTGTCACCAAGGTCAGCCTGGCTCAGTGGTTGAGCATCAACCTATGAACCAAGAGATCATGATTCGATTCCTGGTCAGGACACATGCCTGGGTTGCATGCTCAATCTCCAGTGTAGGACGTGCAGGAGGCAGCTGATGAATGATTCTCTCTCATCATTGATATTTCTCTCTCTCTCTCTCTCCCCCTCTCTCTTCCTTTCTGAAATCGATGAAAGTATATTTTAAAAAAGAATTTGCCTGTCATCATGAGTACATTCTTTCCTAGCCCCCAATATTTGCTTATTTAAAATTTTTATAAAATTAAGTCTTCTTTTTCTAGTTTGCATCTCTATTAAATTCAGGTTTCTTTTTATAGTTTTAATGTCATTTTTCATCTTTTTACTTTTATGGAAATAGTCATCTTCATTTTGTTGATTTGTAGGCACTCTTTCCATAGGAAGAATAGTAACTATGCTGTGTATGCTCCATGTGTATTTTTTTCATTTTTTTAAATTTAAAAAATAATTATATTTTATATATGGTACCACGTCTTTTTTTTTTTTTTTTTTAATGGCTGCTGGCTTTGTGGGCTTTAGACTTACATTTTTGTTCTAAATGGATCACCTTATTTACAAAAATCTAGATGTGATTATGCATTGAATGTATAAATTAGAAGCGGTACTCATTTCTAAAAATAGATGGAACTGTGTTTATATCTTGGGTGTTTTGGGCGTGGGTTTTTTGGGGGAGCGGGGGAGGGGGGTTGAATCTTCCTAATAACTGGGTATACATTTTAAAGATTTCCCTACAACCATCGTATAATTTATAACTATTGTAGAAGGCATAATTTAATTCAGGAGGTGGTTATAATGCTGTTTTAACTGTTCTACTCAGGCTTTAAAATAAGTATCAATATAATAAAATTTTTGATATATTCTTTGACTATTCTGATATAAAGTTAATCTGGCAGGGCTGAATTTATTTGGAAAATAGAACTTAATATTCTTTTAAGTGGAAGATGAAAAACAACAAGAAAATAACCATTTATGTTAATGATTATGACCTATTGGAATATCCATCAATATGTTATTGGTGAACAAGTTTTGAGTACATGCACCACATAGGTTCTGGGAAGGCTAACAAAGGTTTGAAGTCTGGCTTAAATGGGATTTTAGTATCACCACAAATGTATACAATCAGTTGCTCTAATGCCTTATGACTAAGATTTTTTCATAATGTAAACTTGGAATCAGTGAAGATATGAGGAGTTGATAGTCTCTATTCTCATAAAAGATAGAGCATAAAGCCAGCAGCCGGGTGGGGGGTGAGGGGGAGAAGGACGGGTCCTGGAGAGGATGCAGAGCCAGGCTCTCTGATATGGTTCTAGCTTCTGTTTCATTTGAATCACTACTGCCATAATGAGCTACAGAGCAGGAGTCTGTCCATTTTTATTTGTAAAAAGTCCACTTTATGACTGAAGAATTATAATTACCATTTCTGAAAATATATTCATTATTCCCTATATCTACTCACCTCCATCATCATGCAAACATTCATACGCACAGCGAGATTTGCCACTGCCTTAGGTCTAGATTGATCCTTGTCTGAATCGATGCATACATGCATGCGTTAAAAATGTATTTGATCTTTAACCAATAAAGTGCCCAACCTTGAATAATTCCTGTGCACTGTCCATGTACACACACACAAGAAGGTAGGTGGAAAGGTCACTTTTCAGTAGAAGCCATTAGGTCTGACATCCATGAGAAAATGAAAACATTTTTGAACTTTCCAGAAAGTGTTCTGGAATTTATTTTAAAGAGGTCCACAGCAATTTATTCAGTATACTATTGAAAGTTTACCTTTGGCCTTAGCCGGTTTGGCTCAGTGAATAGAGCATCAGCCTGTGGACTGAAGGGTCCTGGGTTAGATTCTGATGAGGGGCAATGCCCAGGTTGTGGGCTCTGCCGGGAGCCGGTCCATCCTTGCTGTTTCAAGGGACCTGGCATATATGGCATATGGTTCTTAATATGTTTGCTCACCTTCTTGGCGCTGTGTTTTAACCAAGGTCACCTCTCCGAGAAAGGTTGAATCCCCAGGTAGGGATTTTCCCCTGAAGTTAGGGAGGGAATAAAACCCCTCAACTAAGTGCCAGGCGGGTAATTAATCCCTTTAACTACGAACAATCATGCTTAAACTACATAATCTTTTCTCCCTGGAATGGAGATAAGAAACACCCTAACCTTTGTAATAGAGATTGATAGGATTAAATCAACTGGTATAAATACAGTTGTAACAAGACAGAAAGACTCAGAACTTAGAACAGAATCAAGAAGACAGAGCCTACACGGAGCCTAGAGACAGAAGAACTTCGCTGGAGAGAGCATGCTGGAGGATCCTGGAGAGGGACTGGCCTCGGAGCCTAGAGACAGAGCCTAGCGGGAGAACATGGCAAGGGATCCTGGACTGAACCTGACTACAGAGATTGGCAGGAGAACCTGACTGGAACCTGGACACTGAACCTGACTGGAGAGCCTGGACAGAACCTGGCTGGAGAACCTAGCGAGGGAACATGGCTACAGAACCTCGCTGGTGATCCGAAGCAGAACCTCTCTGGAGATCCGGGCTAGAGATCCTGGCTAGGCTGCTGATCAACTGAACGCTGTCTCCGTATCATTCCTTCTTCACCGACTCCGTCCATGCCTTTGGGAACCCCTGGACCCGCTGGGGTTGGACCCCGGCATATGGCGCCCGAACAGGGACCCCTAGGTAAGCCCCACTCTCAGGATGGATAGGACTCCACCATAGGAAAAGGGTGGATAGTCTTCGCCGACTCCGTCCACACCTTTGGGAACCCCTGGAACAGGATTCCCCTAGGTAAGCCCCTCTCCCCCATTGTGAACCCCCACACTCGGGACGGATCAGACTCCACCGTAGGAAGAGGGTGGATAGTCTTCGCCGAATCCGTCCACACCTTTGGGAACCCCTGGAACAGGATTCCCTTAGGTAAGCCCCCCCCCATTGAGAACCCCACACTCGGGACGGATAGGACTCCAACAGGGTGCTACAGACCCCCCTATAGACGATAAGTAGGGTAAGAAGGTGGATAGTACAGAACTTAGATTGAGAAGATGTGCCATACTGAGTCCAAAGAAAGAAGACTCTGTATTGATTCTTAGATTGAGAAGATGTGCCATACTGAGTCCAAAGAAAGAAGACTCTGTATTGATCTTTAGATTAAGAAGATGTGCCATACTGAGTCTAAAGAAAAAAGACTCCGTATTGATCTTTTAACATATATGCTTGTTAGCAGAGGAATTAAGGTTACTCCCAGTCAGACAGAACATTTTATACAAGAAATACGTCCATGCTTTTCTGAGGAAGGAAAGGTGCCGGAAAGGTAAATGTAGAGGCATGGGAGAAGGTAGGCCCAAGGAGCCTTATCCTTAACCTCACTGCAGCCTTTCCACCCTGGGAAAGTGCAGGATTGGCAAGCTCTCCCTGGGGTGATAGATCAGGACTCAGGTAATAGCAGAAAGCGCCAATCCTACTCTTAAAATGGATACAAGAGAGCGTTTCAGGTTTTTCTTTTTAATGCTTGCTTTTAAAAAAATAAAAAAGGGGGAATTTGCCGGGAGCTGGTCCATCCTTGCTGTTTCAAGGGACCTGGCATATATGGCATATGGTTCTTAATATGTTTGCTCACCTTCTTGGCGCTGTGTTTTAACCAAGGTCACCTCTCCGAGAAAGGTTGAATCCCCAGGTAGGGATTTTCCCCTGAAGTTAGGGAGGGAATAAAACCCCTCAACTAAGTGCCAGGCGGGTAATTAATCCCTTTAACTACGAACAATCATGCTTAAACTACATAATCTTTTCTCCCTGGAATGGAGATAAGAAACGCCCTAACCTTTGTAATAGAGATTGATAGGATTAAATCAACTGGTATAAATACAGTTGTAACAAGACAGAAAGACTCAGAACTTAGAACAGAATCAAGAAGACAGAGCCTACACGGAGCCTAGAGACAGAAGAACTTCGCTGGAGAGAGCATGCTGGAGGATCCTGGAGAGGGACTGGCCTCGGAGCCTAGAGACAGAGCCTAGCGGGAGAACATGGCAAGGGATCCTGGACTGAACCTGACTACAGAGATTGGCAGGAGAACCTGACTGGAACCTGGACACTGAACCTGACTGGAGAGCCTGGACAGAACCTGGCTGGAGAACCTAGCGAGGGAACATGGCTACAGAACCTCGCTGGAGATCCGAAGCAGAACCTCTCTGGAGATCCGGGCTAGAGATCCTGGCTAGGCTGCTGATCAACTGAACGCTGTCTCCGTATCATTCCTTCTTCACCGACTCCGTCCATGCCTTTGGGAACCCCTGGACCCGCTGGGGTTGGACCCCGGCAGGGCTCCATCCCCAGTAGTGGGTATGCAGGAGGCAGCAGATTGATGATTCTCTCTCATCTCAATGATTCTCTCTCATCATTGATTTTTTATTTTCCCCTCTCCCTTCCTCTCTGAAATCAATAAAAATAAAAAATTAAAGAAAAACGTTTATCTTTGTGTGTAGTTTTCCTCAATGATTTTCCTCATCAACTTTCTAGAAAAATGTTGGCTCTAATTGGCACAAACTCGTCAGTAGGAGACAAATAAGTCTGATGGGTCAGACCTTTGAACATAATTAAAGACTTGAAGCCACATCTAAGAGTTCCCCATATGCTTCATGGCATGAGGGGCCTAATCACGTCACATGGTGGTTGAGTTTATACTTTCCCAAGTAAACACCTTTTCAAGGAAGTCTTTTTGGGGAAGGTGTTCCTCCTGCAGGAACTTCTCCTTAAGAAAGCGGCTCCCATGGGTCCCCTCTCTGAATGCCTGTGTTCAGGAGGCCTCTCCCCATTGACTTGAGCATGTCCACCTTAGACAGGTATGTTCTTTAAGCCTGATGGTTGTGTCTTTAGAATAATACATGTTATCAACATTCATATACACAATTCACATATATTTTCTATTTTTAAGAAAATGTATCTTCAAAATTGATTCCCATAGTCTCTTAAATGCATATCATTATCTCAACCCATTATTAATGTACTGATTCTGAAAATGTAACTCTAATAGACCAAGCTATTCAGAAAGTTTTAGGAACATTATCTTAAAAGGGAGTTAAGAAGACAGCATATGAAGATACATGGGAGAAGTTTAAACTGTTAAAAACTATCATTTTGTAATGTAGTGGGATGGAAAAGTCCACGTTAGTAACTCACTTTATTTTGAAAATGCTTTTGAATAATAAAAAAGATGGCTGAATATGTAGTGAATTATCCAATTACAGTTCCAGTCCCAGATACACAACTGAAACTCAGCATTAGTAGTAAAGCTGCGACCAACGGGTGAGTGAATGCCTCTGTGTGCTCTGCTAAGTACTCTGTGGACACAGAAAGGCCCATATGACACAGATCCAAGCCTCATTAGGAAAAAAGACAGGAAGTGGGCAATTAGTAAAAAAAAAAACTCCGCCCTAACAGGTTTGGCTCAGTGAATAGAGCATCGGCCTGTGGACTCAAGGGTCCCAGGTTCGATTCCGGTCAAGTACACGTACCTTGGTTGCAGGCACATCCCCAGTAGGAGGTGTGCAGGAGGCAGCTGATCGATGTTTCTCTCTCATCGATGTTTCTAACTCTTTATCCCTCTCCCTGCCTCTCTGTAAAAATACCAATAAAATATATTTATTTTTTTAAAAAAACAAAACCCAAAGAACAGTCGGGGGAAGAAGGAGTCCAGGGCCCTGGATAAAGAGTTCAACAAAGATGAGGGAATGGGAGTTGGGGTTGGTTGGAGGGGCAGGGGAGGACTTTCAGGGCAGGAGGAATAATTGGGCAAAGGTTTGCAGGAAAGCAAGGGATGGGGGAGGGGAAGTGATTGATGTGACTGAAAATCTTGGTAGGAAGAGTTTCTGATGGTGGCTGAAAAGTGGCATAGATCCTGAATGTGTCCCTAATGTGGTTAGATTTTTATCTTTTTAAAAATATATCTTTATTGATTTCAGAGAAAAAGGGAGAGTGAGAGATAGAAAATTCAATGCATGTCCCCTCCTGGGAATCGAGCCTACAACCGGGCATGTGCCCTAACTGGGAATTGAACCTTGACCTCCTGGTTCATAGGTCCATACTCAACCATTGAGCCCCACTGCCTGGGCTAAATTTTTATCTTAAAGACAATGGGAAGACACAGGAAAGTTTTTGAGTAGTGCCTTATTAGCAGTTTCATCTTGGCTAGTTGTCTCTTTAATCCTCTTCTTCTTTTATAGAGAATGATAATTATTTCTTCATAGGATTTGATGTCTGCTTGGGGGCCAGAATTTGGAGAGAAGTATTTCAGAATAGCAGGCACAGCTGTGGGTGCCCCGGACATAAAGAATCATAAGACGCTCTTCTAGCCCTTACAAGAAGCCTCAGGCATAGTTGCAAAGATTAAGCAGAAACGAACAAAAGGAAGTGCCACCTATTACAACACCTCATGCCCTCTCTTTGTCCCAAGTTTTCCACAACTGATCCTCACATTATTCTCCTGATCATGGAGACATCATATAATGACGTCTTCGTGATGCACAGATTTTTCTTTGGCAGCAATCTAGGAACAGACAAAAATGGCAGTTTGTGGCACATACAGGATATCCATATTTGTGAAACATTTTGTATTTTTTACTTTCCTCTGTGCTTCTGCAGCCTGCTATTCATGATTTCTTCCCACCTAGATGATAAGAAACTTAAAAACAGATGCCATTCATGGCTTGTTTATCTTGACCACTCAAATCCCTGGTGTGTTCTCTGGCTCATCTGAGATGTAAACTTAAGAAATACCATTGTATGTACCTCATGCCTAACTTATCTAGTTTTCTATCAAAATATTTTACAAGCTCTTCATTGAGACTCATGGTTTTTTTCATAGACTGAGTTGTTTCTCCCCAAATTGACATGTTGAAGCCCTAATCACCAATTTGACTGTCATTGGAGGTAGGGCCTTTAAAGAGGTAATTAAGGTTAAATGTCATAAGAGTGGGGCACTGATCCAATAGAAATGGTTTCTTCGTAAGAAGAGGAAGAGGCATCATAGCACTCTATCTCTCAGAGCGCACACACAGAAAACAGGACAGGTGAGGACACAGACAGGACATGGTCTGCAAGCCCAGGAGAGAACTGTCCCACCAGAAACCAACCCTGCCAGACCACAATCTTAGCCTCCCTCCCTTCAGGACTTTAAACAGTAAGTTTATGTTGTCTGAGACGCCCAGAACCAGGGAGTTTCTTATGGGAGTTCAAGCAGACTAATGTAACCACAGAAAGAATATGTGTTCTATGCATTATATTGTTAAAACGATTTTTGAGCCCTAGGTGGTTTGGCTCAGTGGATAGAGCATTGGCCTGCTGAGTGAACACGGGTCTCAGGTTTGATTCCAGTCAAGAGCATATGCCCAGATTGTGTGTTCGATCCCCAGTGTGTGTGTGTGTGGGGGGGAGAGGGGACGGGCGGTGCAGGAGGCAGCCAATCAATGATTCTCTCTCATCATTGATGTTTCTATGTCTCTCTCCCTCTACCTTCTTCTCTGAAATCAATAAAAATATATTTTTAAAAAAGATTCTTCATTGGTTTTATAGAGACATGAGCTACAATGGAGAAGCATATCAGTAATATTTATTACATATCGTAAGTACTGACAATCTTAAATTCCTGGCAGTTGGAAAAATAATGTTCTTCTTAAAAAGCAATGAATCAGAAAATTATTGGTTTATAAATGAGGTTCTGTGTAGTTATAAGATTATAAATTTAATGTTCCCCTGTCTTAGCTTTTCTTCAATATCACCCTCTCTTGGTAATTTTTGAGTAACAGGTACTACTCACATTTTAGATCCTATCATCTTAAATACGTCCCAATTTAATAGTAAATATGTCATTAGCTATTAGGAAATTAAGTTTCTTTTCTTAATCAATTCTTAGATAAATTTAATTTACTACAACAAGCTTGTTGAAGTAAATATTTGTGCCCCATCAACTCTCAGATGTGTCTAGTAATAAAAGAAAACATGATAATTAAACACTGATGTGATTTTGTATTTTTATATATGTTTTAGTTTTAATAATTTTTCCTGAAATATATGATATTAGTTGCTAACTTCTGAGCATGTGTAATTGGCCAAGTAGTGAACTGACCCATCCATTTGGAGAGAAAGTGGTACATCCACTTCCCATCAAGGTGTTCAATGGCCTCCTTTATAAATGTGCTGGGAGATCACCTATGCTGGGTGTTAGGCTCATTCTTAGTCAGAAATGGAAAAGAGCCATCATAAAACATATTCATTAAGGTCATATTTATCCCTCTATTCTAATGTGCAACTCTTCATTTGAATGGAGCTCTCCTGAATTTACAACATCACTGCTTCAGATTTAATAGCAGTCCTTAAATTTCATGTCTATCTATAATTGGCCTTTATTACTAGTGACCCCCCTCACCCATCACATTTAATGATCATATTCATAAAAGTAGTGCCTTAGGTAAGTTTATATTGATTATCCTTCATGAGGTAATTGCCAAATGGATCTTATTGAAATTAGTTTAGAATTTTTTCATGACCTAAATGTAGGATACAAGTGCTTAACCTAAGGCAGAATTAAATTTTAAAAATTCAAAACTATGAGCTGCTGCTTCTTATCTCTGTGTTGCTTTCTTATTATAGTTAAACCAGGAGCCCAGTGCACAAATTTGTGCACCTTGAAAGGAACTGTGGGCTGCGAGGCTGCGGTGGGCACAGGGGCAGGTCTCGGCCCATCCTCTGTGCCCCCACCTGGCCCCTCCTGTTGGCCCCCGGTCCCGTCTGCTGGCAGCCCTACTCCCGCTGCCATTCCCATGTTCTGATGGCACCGGCCCCGCTCGCACCCGCTGACAGTGCAGAGTGATTGGGGCTGGCACCAGCAGTTCGTGTGAGCAGGGCCAATGCTGTCAGCGGGTGCGAGCACTGGGCAGACCGCAGCACACGGGAGCAAAGAATTTTCAGTAACCACCAGAGGCTCACCCCGATGACAGCAACCAACGCCCTGCCTTGGTCTGGCGCCCCCACTCACCTGCTCTACCATCCTGCTGTGGCCAATGCCCACCATGTTCTGTGCATGCTCCCTGGTGGTCAGCACACGTCATAGCGACTGATTGGTTGTTAGTTTCTGCCTTTCGGTCTATTTGCATATTGGCCTTTTATGATATAGGATTCCTCATCTGGGATTATAGCTTTCATAAGAGTATGCCAAAGTTCTATCCAAAATAATGTTCAGAAGATTCTGTTGAATACATATGTTTTATATGTAGTTTAATATATTTGAAGGCCTACTATGTGGAGCTCTACTCCCCCCCCACCCCTCTTATCTTGGAGAAGACAATTTGAGCAGCGTTTTGCATTTATCCTTGAGATGGTTATGAATCTATTTTTTCTTTCTTGGATAGACAAGGAAGGAAGTAGAGGCCCCAGAGGGAAAGGCAAAGACTACGCAATAACTCAGAGCATTAAAAGGCAATCTAAGGCCATGATTTTAATTAGCCCTCACAATCTCAGCAAGGTGAACGGACCATCTGTGGTACAGAAGGAGAGAAACTGCTGAGAGTGGTCAAAGGGCATTTCATACCAAAGTTGTCCTCAGGTACAAGAACTATGCATTATCCCAGAAGGAGTTTGAATCTGTAATAGGACCAAACTCAATTAGACAGAAGTGTTTTAATTAAAGTTGGCAGGAGTTAGTGTCAGTTGTACTTGCTAATTCTCAAGGACTAGAGAGCAAAGTATGACATTTCCTTATTTACATTTTTAGCATTTTTCTGTTTTATTACTTCATATATGAAGGTATAATCATTTTGTTATTTTTACATAGCAAGGTATGTATTCACCTGCAGTATAGCATCATATATATGAGCAGGAAATAATCAGAGTATAACTGATACTCATACACTGGAAACTCATACCATATAAGCAAGGCTCCTGCCACCACTTGATGGTAGTGTCCCTAAGGGCAAAAAACACTAGCTTGAAAACATATCTTCAAATAGTGAACTCTGTTAAAGCATTTGAAGTTTCTATCTGTACATTTTTAAATCATTTATTCACTCATTCAACAAATATGTACTGAAAATGCAGTAATTTTGTTGCCTGAATCTTTGTGGAAAAAAACAACTTTATTGAGATATCATTTACTGTGATTTGCATACTGTAATTTTGCATTTGAAATACATGTTTTACTGTTTTTCAGTATCATCACAGATGTGTGCAACTCTATTCAATACAGCCAATTTTAGGACAACTTCTCACCTCAGAACATAACCCTGTACCCTTTAGCTATCACCCTTATATCCTCCTGTTCTCCCTCCTCCCCTGCCTAACCTAACACCCCCAGCAAACACCAATCAACTTTCTTTCTCTGTAGATTCCCTTTCCTGGGCATTTCATGTGAATGAAATAATGGAATATGTTCCATTCTGTGACTTATCTCTCTTTAACTTAGCATACTTTTGTCAAGGTTCATCCTTGTATTATTGCATTCCTTCTTATGGCCAAATAATATTCCATTGTATAAATATACCATGTCTTATGTATTCACTTATTAGTTGAAAATTAGGATTATCTTCACCTTTTGCCTCTTGTGACTAATTCTTTATAATCATTTGTGTACAGTTTTTTATGTGGACCTATATTTTCATTTCTCTTGGGTATATACTTAGAAGTGGAATTGATCAATCATGTGGTAAGTATGTTTAAACATTTGAGGACCTACCAGTTTTCTATACTGACAATACCATTTTCCATGGTATGAGTAGAGTATGAGTATTTCTATTTCTCCACATCATCACCAACACTTGTTATTAACTAACTTTATTTTATTATATCCAGTCTAATGAATGAGAGGTGGCATCTCATTGTGGGTTTGATTGGGATGACTAATGATGTTGATTCTTTCTCATGGGCTTATTCTCTATTTGTATATTTTTGTTGAAGAAGTGTCTATGTAGATCCTTTGCCCATTTCTAACTGGGTTATTTGTCCTTTTATTATTGAGTTGTGATGACTTTTTATGGGCACATGTGTTTGGGGTGAGGTATACCACTTTCCTAGGAACAGGCTACATGAAATGTCACATGGAGAAACTGCTGAAGGCAACATGAGGTCATTGGCTACCTGGGTGAGAATATTGGAGTTCAAAAAGACTTTTTTCATGCTTTGTTTTCTTAAGCTGACATTGTGTCATGTATGCACACTGCTCTTTAATCATTAGGTCTGACACTATGGGCACCCATGAGGTAACCCTTTCTCTGTCCCGCACTTCCACAATTTCTCATTAATTCTACTATTAACACTTAACACATTGGTAAGGCAGTTTCCATAGAAATTCATACGGTCAGTTGTAATCACATATACATGAAATTGGTTTCTCAAGGGAAGGGGTTGTATCTGAGTTATTTTCACGTCTTTAGTAACCTGCATACTAGTTGGCATGAATTAAACATTTAAGAAATATGTAAAAAATGCAGATTTTTCTCTCTCAGAATTAAGTTTTCATCCTGAATGTTGAATTTTAGTATGTGAAGAAATTTGTCATTTATTTCATCCTTCTTGTGACAAAAAAAATCTTTGTGCACAATGCTCAGATTTAAGCCTTCTTTCTCATTTTATCAATATTCTGGTGGTTCAGAAAAGCTGTTTTTATGCATGAAGTTTTAACTGCATTACAATTAAGATGCGGCATCATGTGCTAAATTTTAATAGAGATATTTTGCTAGATATTCCTTGTGAAACATATTTTGGGTACAAGTTCGGTATGAACACAGTGGGCAAAATTAAAGGTGGAGCAACTACATAATCTCATCAAGATGAAGGATAAACCTTTTTGTTTACCAACATTCCCAAGATGGTGTTTTTATTGCTAGGTATTCCTAAGATAATAAACAAACAAGACAAACAACACAAAAATTTGCTGTGGTTCCTTCAACTTGGGAAATATTGGCTCAAACAGAGTTAAATAGGTACATACGACAGGACTTTCCAGAATCTCAAACAGGCTAATAATGTTAGGGGAATGCTGTGTGCAATTACAAAGGTGGAAGAGGTAAAACTTATTTTCCTTCTGACCCAGTGTCATCTATCTGGAGACTGAAAGAGTGCTTCAGGTGAAGAATCTCCTGGTACCATCAGTACAGCTTCACCGATTTGGCTTGTACGTATTTGCAATGTACTATATACATTTCTATGGAAACTGCCTACCCCACTAAATGGGATTTCTACCACAGTTAATGGGTGTAGTCGATATTTTATTCTTGCAGTTCGGACCCATTCCACATTCTGCAAGAAGCAACATGATTCCATTTTAATCACAGCCCAGCGCTTCCCTCCTGCTGAGAAAAATAAATGTGATATTTGTGAGTTTGCATCCACTGCTTCTTTAGAGGACCAGCAAAGAAAATAATTAGCCCGTGATTAAATCGTATAATTCAATTTTCCCCTGCATATGTTCTTACTGACAAAATAGTTCATGAATTCAACTGCTGAATGCTCAGTAATAACACTTTATCACCACTTTATCGTGCATGAAAACAAAAGAAAATTTAAATGAGCTGGGGGATTGTGGTGTGTGAGTGTGTGAGAGAGTGTGTGATTCTTAAAGGATGGTTAATCAGATGGAAGTGGTGGTTGTGCAAGTAACATTGTATTTTTCCATTGGCATGTTAATTTTGCTTGCAAAATACCTCTGAAATTTAAGATTCACCAGGTCATTATGTAGATATATGCAGGAAGGCAGCATTAAAAGAGGAACATTTTCCTTGTTTGACTTTTAAAACAATAATAAAATACTAATAAGTGAAATTCTGGCCTCTGAAGAAGATAGCCATGTTCTCCTCACCATCCTTCACTCTCTTCTGCCGGGGTCCTGCCCCAGCGGGTCCAGGGGTTCCCCAAAGGTGTGGACGGAGTCGGCGAAGAAGGAATGACACGGAGACAGCGTTCAGTTGATCAGCAGCCTAGCCAGGATCTCTAGCCAGGATCTCCAGCCAAGTTCTGGTCTGGATCTCCAGAGAGGTTCTGCTGTTTATTGTCTTGTTACATCCGTATTTATACCAGTTGATTTTAATCCTGTCAATTTCTATTACAAAGGTTAGGGTGTTTCTTATCTCCATTCCAGGGAGTAAAGATTATGTAGCTTAAGCATGATTGTTTGTAGTGATTAACTACCCGCCTGGCACTTAGTTAAGGAGTTTCATCCCCTCCCTGACTTCAGGGAAAAATTCCTACCTGGGGAAACAACCTTTCTAGGAGAGGCATCCCCTCCCTGACTTCAGGGAAAAATTCCTACCTGGGGAAACAACCTTTCTCGGAGAGGTGACCTTGGTTAAAACACACAGCGCTAAGGGGAGCAAACATATTAAGAACAGTATGCTATATACGCCAGGTCCCTTGAAACATATGCTGTGCAGATGTTTCTTTCCTGCAGCGACTGTGTCAGGCAGCAAGGATGGACCGGCTTCCGGCACTCTTCCATGGAAAGAGAGAAGCAGGGTCGTTCTCAGTTTTCACTTCCACAGCAAACTGCTTGGTGTTCCTCACTGAGGCTTGATCCTTTATGGACACTGCATGCTCATCAGCATCTCCCTAAAAGCAGGAGCACTTGTATGGTTATGACCCTCATCTACTATCCTATCCTCACTTCCTCCTGCCGCATCTTTCTCCTCTCTCTACTCCTTCAACTTACCCCAGTTTGCCCTTGCGGTTGTTACTGGCAAGTGGCCATGAACACATCTCGGATCTCTATGCATTGTCTGTGCAATGGACCAATGACAGCTAACCCGCAGACTTGTTATGAAGATCAGACTCAGAAATAACGCACGTTCAGTGCAGCTCCAGGACAGTGCCTGGAGCAGAGCAGATACCCAGCAAGCGGCTTTGTTATCACCATTGTTATTACCTGCACATGAACACGCATCCTCCTTAAGTGCGCAAACTCAGAACAGCAAGTCTCATTCAGATCGCGTCCTCAGTGAGAGAGCTCTTGCCATCTCTTGACATCTCTTGACATTTCAAGAAAACTCAAGGAGAAAGACACTGTGATAAAGACGTGTATTACAGGTGACTCTGAGAATAGCAGAACTTAAGCAGGGGAGCAAAATTTATCATAACTTACAGGATCACTGAACCAAAGTTGTAGAAGTGGGGACTGGAGCAACGTTAAGGAGAGGAGATGAAGACATTGTGCTGGTTTATGGGACCAAATAGTCTAGGGACGTGGGTGTGAACCAAGGTCTGGTACATAAGAAGCATTATAGATTAGCTATTATTATTTAAAAACTAATTTGAGCTGAATATATTACAGGTTTTCCTGAGGGAGTTTAGGAAGTGTGTTACCATTATTTATACTTTACCAAAGATTATGAAAAATGTTAACGATGTAAGTTATTAAGAAAATCACCCAGAAAATAAATACTCTCAATTAAGTGAGCTTCAGATAGACAGGAATATTTGTCATTTATATATATAATGCATATGAACAATGTCAAAATAAGTAAATAGAGCTTTGCTGAATAAATATGGCTTCAGTGTTGCAATATATTACACCCAGTCATCAGCTTTGTGCCTCCTTTTTCTTATACCTTACATTAAATCCATTACAGTTAAACCTCCAGAATTATTTTTTAAAATATATTTTTATTGATTTCTGAGAGGAAGGGAGAGTTAGAGATAGAAACATCAATGATGAGGGAGAATCAATGATGATGATCGGCTGCTTACTGCACAGCCCACACTGAAGACTGAACCGAAACCAGGCATATGTCCTGACGGAGAATCAAACCTTGACCTCCTGGTCCATAGGTCGAGGCTCATTCATTGAGCCCTGCCGGCTGGGCCCTACAGAATTATTTTAAATCTCCCTGCCGGGGTCCAGCCCCAGCGGGTCCAGGGGTCCCCAAAGGTGTAGACGGAGTCGGCGAAGAAGGAATGACACGGAGATAGCGTTCAGTTGATCAGCAGCCTAGCCAGGATCTCCAGCCAAGTTCTGGTCTTGATCTCCAGAGAGGCTCTGCTGTTTATTGTCTTGTTACATCCGTATTTATACCAGTTGATTTTAATCCTGTCAATTTCTATTACAAAGGTTAGGGCGTTTCTTATCTCCATTCCAGGGAGTAAAGATTATGTAGCTTAAGCATGATTGTTTGTAGTGATTAACTACCCGCCTGGCACTTAGTTAAGGAGTTTCATGCCCTCCCTGACTTCAGGGAAAAATTCCTACCTGGGGAAACAACCTTTCTAGGAGAGGCATCCCCTCCCTGACTTCAGGGAAAAATTCCTACCTGGGGAAACAACCTTTCTCGGAGAGGTGACCTTGGTTAAAACACACAGCGCTAAGGGGAGCAAACATATTAAGAACAGTATGCTATATACGCCAGGTCCCTTGAAACATATGCTGTGCAGATGTTTCTTTCCTGCAGCGACTGTGTCAAGCAGCAAGGATGGACCGGCTTCCGGCATCTCCCCACTTCCCTTCATCCTGAATTACTTCACTCTGAATTCGAATAATTTCATCTGTTACCTGGAGCAGGCCTCTAACTAACCACCTAACTCTTTCTTCCAGTCTTACCATATTATAACCCACTCTCACCCAGGATGATCTTGTTAACAGGTTAATCAGAATATAGGATATTCCTTCTTAGAAACTACAAACTTTTTATTTTTTAGACTAAACCACTGTAGGATTTAGCTTGCGTTCACTTTTCTAACTTCACCACCCTTCCTCTGTTCATCAGGCTCCACTAGTAATGTCCTCCTGCCTTTTTTTTGAACAAACCAAAGAAGTTCCAATCTCAGAATATGTGTCTGTAGATCTTTTGCCCTAACTCATATTGCAAACACCACATCTTATGCGATTTGTCCTTGTCCGTGATGATGAAATCAGCTTCTCCCAGTGACTCCATTCCACCGTCCACTTATTGTTTCCTTTGTAGCACGTATTACAATGTGCTATGGGTTTTATCTGTGTACTCATTCAATGCTTTTGTCTCCACCAAAGCTGAGATCTTCTCTCTTTTGTTCAATATTACATCCCCAGAAGCTAATCAAACAATCAGTAAATCTGTTCAAATAATGATAAATTGCCACCATCATCATCGGTATTGATGTTTACAGAACCCACATGTGTTGAGCACCCACTTATGTTCCAGGCATCGGGCCAACTTATGTGCTTTCTTATTTCCTAACCTAAAAAATCTGTAAGGGAGGCCTGCTTTCATCTCCATTTTAAAGGTAAGGAAATGGAGGCTCATCGCATTATCACTGTCATTGTCATTTTCATTATCATCGTCACCGTCATGATTTCAGGAAGCAGAGCTAGAATTGGCTTGCCTTTCTCACACTGTGGCCAGAGGAAGCAATAGGGCCCATCTATGTAGAAAATCTCACCAAGATGACCCCCAGAACTGGTCAGAAAGGTGGACCATCAAGCCATGGCTTTCAGCAAGTGGCACACAGATGGCCATCCTGGAGGCTGTGTAATCCTCAAAGTGCGGTCTCCGTGCCAGCAGCACTGGCATTGGGAGCCCGTTACAAATGCAGAATGATTGGCCTTGCCCTGACCTACTGGGTCAGAATCTCTAGGGTTGGGGCCAGGAAACTATCTAAAGAAGCTTTCAAAGTAATTTTTAACCAACTACATTAGGAAAAGGAAGCTCAATCTGGCAGTTGGTCAAGGAAACAGGAAATTCACAAGAGTCGGCAAGACATTCATGTTCAAAAATCAAACCACACAAACAAAAGTCAGGTTAGTAGGCCATGCACAAACATGTGGACCTGCTGTTAAAATGGGAATGTAGGGAGGGGATTGGTCATAAGGAAAAACAGTCAAGGTTAGATAACAGGGCAGGGCAGTGAGTCAAAGTAAGACTAGTCAGCATTCAGGTGGACTTGATCTTCTCACCTGTAGCACTTGCTCAAGTTCTTGAAATCCCTGTCTGGTACACAGGATTAGTATCAGTACATGAGTTTGGACTAAGCCAAAGGTAGAGTAAAAAATGCTTCACCATGACTCCAGTTTTATAGACTGAAAGAATGTGAGTGTGGGGAGGCAGGAGGGTCTTTAAGGCTGCACTGAAACAGGTCTGTAAGTTTGCAGATGACTCAGCTGCTGTTCTGAATGGGTGAGATGGATGGGTCCTGCAAGAACATTTTGCAGTGCTGTGTGAATAGGCAAAAAATAGTGGAAAAATTTCCACTGTGGAAAGTATAAGGTAATGTACCTGGGAAAATATAATTCAAGCTATGCTGATAAAATGAATTATTCTCTCTGCTACTACTGTGTCTAGAAAAATGATATCGGAATCTATGCCAACTGTCCCTTGAAGACAGTCCAGTGTAGAGTGGCAGTTCAGAAGGTCCACCAAATACCAGAGATAGCTATGATAAAATTGAAAAAAAAACCCACCAGTATTAGAAAATTGTCTTAAAATTTTCAACAGAACTAATAATATTTCTGTACTTGGAGTAGAGTTCATAGTTCTATTCCGTGCATTCCAATAAGGCTATAAAACAGTCAGAGAAGCCTGAAAGGTTAACAGAAATGATCAAAGGAATTAAATAGTAAGACCAGATGAGGAATTTTCAGTTCCGAAAAATGATAGGTGAAAAGGGACATCAAATTTATGTCCATGAAGATATTAGGTAATAGAACATGGACATGCTCAACAAATTCAGGAATACTTTACCTAGAAGAATTCACTTGAAGCTTGAAGGTAATTTTATGACAATAAAAAAGAAAGTGTAGAACTTCTTTATACAGTTGTGAGTAAGAGAAACACAAAGTCTATTCTTGTATTGCTATTTATTAATTATTGTGTTATTTCCCATACGAACAACTGTAATTCTACTTTTGCCCCCACCCTGTATACCTGTTGGTACATTTATTGATGTTGTTCCCCATGAGACCCCATGAGAGCGTTTACAAACTAAAAATATGATAAGGAATAAAAATAACTATTTA
The DNA here is from genome assembly GCF_963259705.1 of Myotis daubentonii. Taxonomy (NCBI): domain Eukaryota; kingdom Metazoa; phylum Chordata; class Mammalia; order Chiroptera; family Vespertilionidae; genus Myotis; species Myotis daubentonii. The sequence continues at coordinate 87,632,817 of NC_081847.1, forward strand.
TTTATGGAAAATGAGATTCAAAATGCTTTATAAAAGAGAAGCCTAGGTTATTCTGGACATTTTCTTCATGTTTAAAAGAGACATTATTTTGGGGAAATCCAAAACTAGGCATCCTCATGAAAAATAAAGTCCAGGAACTGAAGATTGAAATAGTAATAAAGTTTTGCACATAAAAAAAAGTTTTGCACACTCATATACACACACACATATGCATAGACATCTATGAATTTATATTTACTTTTAAAATAAAATATTTTATCATTAAAAATATGTATGCATTAATTATAAGTACATTTGAAAATACAGACTAGTAGATTTAAAAAAAGTCACACATAGCTTCATTATCCAAAGTTATCTACTATTAATATTTTACTGTACTATTTACTATTTGTAATTTTCATTTATCTGATTTTATTTTATTTTAAATATATATTTCTTTATTGATTTCAGAGAGGAAGAAAGAGGGAGAGAGAGATAGAAACATCAATGATGAGAGAGAATCATTGATTGGCTGCCTCCTGCACGCCCCCAACTGGGGATTGAGCCCGCAACCCAGGCCTTTGGCCGGAATTGAAGCCAGGACCCTTCAGCCCGCAGGCCAACGCTCTCTCTATCCACTGAGCCAAACTGGCTAGGGCCATTTATCTGATTTTAAAAAAGCATTCACTGCCTCTAGGATTGTACTATTAACCATGTAGACTGTTTATTTAATATAGGCATTTTTAAAATCATAATGTGAAAATACTAATATTCTGTTAAATTCAGTTTATGAGTATGTAGGACTTTTGCTTAATATTCAAACTAAGTTTAGACTACAGACTTTTTAAAATCTCGTTTTAATATTCAGGTTTATTATACACAGAAATTAAATAGTTTTCTAATTTTACATTTCTATAATTATGGCATTTTATTTGTAATGTTTTTTGTTTCACATTTTAATATTATTTTGTTTGGTATGTAAAGACTCTTTAGATGTGTTTTTTAATAGCACATAGGTGCCTCACAAGTATTTCATATCTAACCACTTTGAAATGCTTTGCCTTTTCTAAGGAGTGTTTCACTTATTCATATTTATTGTCACACATAATTTAAATTATTGTCATTAGATATTTGAAATAGAGTATTTGGGTTTGAATAATGGTATTGTTATCTAGCTATATTATAGTATGAAGATTTAGATTAGATAGTGAATTTAAAACACTCGTATAGTGCCTGGCACAGAGTAAGCATTCAAATTATTATTGTTGTGATTTTTTTCTCTGTCTTATTTTTATACCTCTTTTTAAATTTGAATACCATTTTGGCTTTTTTCTTTGTTTATATTTTCTACTGTATAGATTTTTTATGGTTTTAATTTTTGTAGTAACTCAGAAGATAGAAACACTATTAAATTTTTACAGGCAATTAACTAAATTGATAAAATAGCTACATAAATATATACTTAGAAATATGCATATATTCTCCAAATATGTACTTACATCTCTATATTATGTTATGTTCAATGTAATATCATATACTATATTATGTTCAATGTAATATCATTGTCGCTTAAATTGCAAAGTATCATTACAATCTGTGTTGTTATTCCTAATAGTGTGGCAGATAGGCACATATGTTTAGTCTCATGAGAAAGAGAAGATATCTAAGTATAGATATTTTCAGTGAATTTTTCAAGTGTGCCCAGCTAGTGCACATGGCATGGGATAAATTTTCCATTAGGATAAGCATATTTGCCTGGACTGTAGATGCAGATGAATATTATTTGGGGGAAGTTTACTTGATCCTGCATTGAAGGTGATCCACCCCTTCATAGTGGATCACATCTGTATATTACGATGAAGCTATTCAGCCCATTTCTCCCTAAACATGACATACCTACCTGCTCATGTAATGTAGTCTTTTTATATTCCAGATGGGATATATCCTTTCCCTTTCTCTGCATCTTTTGTTTTTAATATATTTTATTGATTTTTTACAGAGAGAAAGGGAGAGAGATAGAGAGTTAGAAACATCGATGAGAGAGAAACATCTATCAGCTGCCTCCTGCACATCTCCCACTGGGGATATGCCCGCAACCCAGGTACATGCCCTTGACCGGAATCGAACCTGGGACCCCTCAGTCCGCAGGCCGACGCTCCATCCACTGAGCCAAACCAGTTTCGGCTTTCTCTGCATCTTAACTTGTGTTCTTACTTTTCTTATTTTATGTTTTCTTTTTTCTGGATATTTTCTCCTAATTATTGTTTATTTAAAAGGAGTATATAATTACTAAAAAGAACTTCAAAGAGTTCAGCAATGTGTACAACTAAATTCAATTTGTTCCCTCTAATAAAATCCTATTCCCATTTGCTAAGGCCAAACACCTTTAAGAGTTCTCACATCTTTAGCCGTCTATACTAGAAACCACACGATCAGAAAAAATACCATGTGGCTCCCAGAGGGAGAGTATGATTTTTCTACCCTGCCCTTAAGACAGTCAGTAACTATCACAGGAAACTTATTTTCCCTTTGTAAAATTGGTTAATAATTTTCCCCACTTATACCCTAGGACTGTTGTGATGATCCCATAAAATAAAATAGGGTATGTGAAAGCAATTGGTGACGTTAACAGGCCATACAAATTTAAGTCACTTGCATTTATTGTATAAAACTTGTCCTTCTCAGTTCAAATACCCCTTTTACTCTGTCTAGCCTTAGTCTTTGCTGAACTTAGTTTCATTCTCATAAACAGAACCAATTTACCCATTTATATACTAACAATCACTCTTAACCAACCGGAGTAATTTCTCATTTATTTAAAATCCCATAGAATTATAATTGTACATTTCCTGGTTTCTTACCACCATTCTCCTCCATGTGATTTTACCCTTTTAGGGTCCTAAATGTATCTCTGGCTCAACATCCCCCAGAAGCATCCAACATTCCTTTCAGAGCAGATTTGAAGCATTTGTAAAGTTATAAGTGGATTAATAAATAATCAGATGGGTGAGTAAGGGAAGTATTTCGAAGTCATTATGGACATCCATTCTCAGCACTCAGATAACAAGACTTAAAGCCATGTCTACACACGCCCTCCTCCCTCCCCCACAGTTGCCACGGCAGGTGTTAGAGTGGCACCTAAAATACTAGTAGGACATGGATGCACAGCATGGACTGGCTGCCTCCTCCGGGCTTGCTGTCCCTCTGACGTGGTCCAAACGCGCACACAACTCATTGAGTGGTTCCTGCCAAGTTCCCCCTGCATCTGCCAGTTCTGTTTGCCAGTGAGTCCTTTGGACCCCCCAGAGCAGTGGCCTGCCTATACCCACCGGGCCATTCAGATACGCACGGAAGACAGAACGTACAGCTTGCCATTTGTATCACTGACTTTCAAAGCTTCCTGAACAAATGGTTCTGGCTGGATCTATTTCAAAGCGTTGACTAAAGCAGACAGAAAGCTTCCTGCCAGGCACTTGTATTTACCACACAAATTTGTCAGCTTAACCAAACATTTCAGTGTGTTCAGAGCAGAAATTTGAGCTGATGGATCTAAAGGCCTCAAACACTGTGAAAGAAATGAAGATACATCAGGCTATAGAACAGTGTCTGCATGACTCCGAAATGATCATTAGGTAAACGTGTTCCATAGGAACCATGGCCTTGCCTCCTCCCCGATCCTGCTTATTGGGTTCACAAAAGCAATGAGAAACTTTCGTGAGTGTTGGCATGTTTAGGCTAAAACACCGTGGTGGTGGTAGCAGTAATCTTGAGAAGCCCTGATCTGTGTAAATTACGCAGCACAAACGTTAAACCCTGAGCAAAATCACGTGATGTAGTTAGTGATCCTTGAATTCTTCTTTCAGCTTTCACATCGCCTCCATCTTCTCTGTGTTCCTGCTCCATTTGTCTTTCTGTAAAATGGGAATTACTCATTTTCATCAGTTGCTGTCACACTGTCTTCAGAATGTAACGTTAGGCTTGCAACAAAAATCTTCACAACTCAAATGCCGTGGGGCACGCCTACATCCTGTGGTGTAAACTTAGGAAATGTCGCAAAATGATCATTCCAGATGATATAACCATTTTTGATATGCTGGATAATTATCATGTTACTACTTGTTCCTTTCAGGATCATTTGAAGATAAGGTAATCAACATATTAGTTGTAAAATGTCATAACAATTACCCTCTTTCCCTTAATTTGTCGTTTTACCATTTCTTACACATGTAATTTAATTCAGTCTGACTTCTTTTGTTCTGTCAGGAGTCTTTTGGGGCAAAATGAAATAAATAAGACAGAGTTTTCAAACATTTAAAATTACATTCACGCAGGAAACACTTATTTTGCAAGTGGGTCTGAAGAACACTTTCAGGAAAGGGTAGGGACATATATGTGAGGCCGGTCTGATGACTGCCTACGGATTTTGCAGTCTACAAGGCAGATTAATAACCCAATTCTTTCCAAGGGACTATTGCCAAATTTTATGCATATGGTCCCTCAAGAAGCAATTTTTAAAGCTGCATTATTTAAATTAATAACAATATTTATTTACTTACTTACTGAGGCCAGGTACACGAATTCGTGCACTAGGGGGGCAGGTCCCTTGGTCTGGCCTGCAGGATTGGGCTGAAACCAGCTCTCCGACATCCCCCCAGGGGTTCCAGATTGCAAGAGGGCACAGGCCAGGCCAAGGGACCCCACTGTTGCATGATCAGGGCTGGGAAGTGACAGGGGGGTTGGCCAGCTGAAGAGGGACCATGGGAGGGCTCCAGGGTGTGTCCAGCCCATCTTGCTCAGTCCTGATTGGCTGGACCCCAGCAGCAAGCTCACCTACTGGTAGGAGCATCTTCCCCCTGGTGGTCAGTGCACGTCATAGCGAGTGGGTGAGCAACCTTAGCATATCATTAGCATATTACACTTTGATTGGTTGAACAGCAGACCCGTCGACCAGACACTTAGCATATTAGGCTTTTATTATATAGGACTAGGGGCCCGGTACACGAAATTCGTGCACTGGGTGTGTGTGGGGGGGGGAGTGTCCCTCAGCCCAGCCTGCCCACTCTCACATACTGGGAGCCCTCAGGCATTGACCCCCATCACCCTCCAATTGCAGGATCGGCCCCTTGCCCAGGCCTGACGCCTCTGACAGAGGTGTCAGGCCTGGGCAGGGGACCCTCATTTCCCCCCATCACTGGTTCTGCCCCCAGCCCAGGCCTGATGCCTCTGGCCCAGGCATCAGGCCTGGGCAGGGGACCCCCAGACCCCTCCGATTGCTGGCTCTGCCCCTTGCCCAGGCCTGATGCCTCAGCCAGAAGCGTAGACCCCCATCACCCTCTGATCACCTGATCGGCCCCTTGCCCAGGCCTGACGCCTCTGACAGAGGTGTCAGGCTTGGACAGGGGACCCCCATCTCCCCCCGATCACTGGCTCTGGCCCCCACCCAGGCCTGAGGCCTCTGGCCCAGGAATCATGCCTGGGCAGGGGACCCCCATCTCCCTCTGATCGCTTGCTCCACCCCCCGCCCAAGCCTGACGCCTCTGACCCAGGCTTCAGGCCTGGGCAAGGGGACCATCATATCCCCCCAATCCCCGGCTCAGCCCCCCGCCCAGGCCTGATGCCTCGGCCAGAGGAGTTGACCCTCATCACCCTCTGATCACCAATCACCTGATCGGCCCCTTGACCAGGCCTGAGGCCTCTGGCAGAGGTGTCAGGCCTGGGCAGGGGACCCCGAGCTCCCCGCGGTTGCAGGCTCCGCCCCTGCCCAGGCCTAACGCCTCTGGCTGAGGCGTCCGGCTCGGGCAGCGGGGACCCGCAGCTGCAGCGGCCCCGCGATCGTGGGCTCCGCTTTAGGCCCAGGCAAGGGACCCCTAGCTCCCGGGACTGCCAGCTTCGACCATGCCCAGCTCCCATCGCTGGCTCCACCCCTACTTCCTGCTATCACTGGCCAGGGCGGAAAAGGCGCCTGATTCTTCGATCATGGCTGGGGGGCAGGGCAAAGGCGGCCCCAGGGCCGCCTTTGCCCTGCCCCCCAGCTCTTAGCTCCCCCCTGGGTTTCCGATCACTGTCAGTGGCAGGGGGCTTCTTCCTGCTTTCCCTTTCGCCTCCCTGCATTGTGCCTACATATGCAAATTAACCGCCATCTTGTTGGCAGTTAACTGCCAAACATAGTTGGCAGTTAATTTGCATATAGCCCTGATTAGCCAATGAAAAGGGTATCGTCGTACGCCAATTACCATTTTTCTCTTTTATTAGTGTAGATTATTTTTTTTTAATCCTCACCAGAGGATATTTTTCCATTGAATTTTTTAGAGAAAGTGGAAGAGAGAGGGAGAGACAGAGAGAAACACCAATATGAGAAAGACATATCAATTGGTTGCCTCCCTCATGCCTCCGCCAGGACTTGGAGCCTGCAGCCTAGGCACCTGCCCTTGACTGGAATTGACCCCAGGATCCTTCAATCCCCAGGCAGACCTGAGCCAAACTGACTAGGGCTAACTTAATAACAATATGAATGGAGCAAAAGGAGTTTGTTCTTTTCTCAGATTCCTATGTCTATTGTAGTCCACTCATTATGTCCAGGGAAGAACTGTGTACTTTAATTTTAATTTCTAATTAATCTGTAATTTCTAATTAACAGCTTAAGTTAGCCTGGATGTTTTAATTACTACTTTTTTAATTACCAAGTTGTAGGTTTTAGAGCAATTTTAAGGTCGTAGAAAATTAGAGCAGAAAGTACATTGGGTTCCCATATTCTCCTGTCCTGCAAAGTTCTCCACACACGCACCAACTTCCACTATGGACACTCCCCCGCGAGTGCTGCATTTGCTACAAGTGATGAACTGACATCGCCATGTCATTATCACCCAAGGCCTATAGTTTACATTAAGGTTTATTCCTGGTGTTGTACATCCTATGGGTTTTGACAAGTGTATAATGACCTGTATCCACTGTTGTAATGCCACACAGAAGTTTCACTGCTCTTCTCTGTGCTCAGCCTCTCTTTTCTCTACCTCTGAAACCACGAATCTTTTTACATCTCCATAGTTTGCCATTTCCAGAGTGTCATATAGTTGGAATCATACAATATGTAATATTTTCATATTGGCTTCTCTCACTTAGTAATATGTATTTCAAATTACTCCCATATCTTGGCTTGGCATGATAGCTCCTTCCCTTTTAGCACTGAATAATATCCTATTGTCTGGGTGTGCCGCATTTTATTTATCCATTCACCTACTGAAGGGCATCGTGGTTGCTTTCAAGTTTTGACAGTTATGAATAGGGAGGCTATTAAAATCCTTGTGCAGGGTTTTGGTGGACATACGTTTTCAGGTCACTAAATACCAAGCAGCACAATTGCTGGATCACATGGTAATCGTTTAGTTTTATAAGAAACTGTCGCGCTGTCCCCCAAATTGGCTGTGCAATATTGCATCCCCATCAGCAAAGGGTGAGTCCCTATTGTTCCCTTCCTCACTGGCACTTGCTGGTGTTAGTGTTTTGGATTTGGGCCATTCAGATAGGTGTATGGTGATGTCTCATTGTTTTCATTTGCTATTCCCTGGTGATATATGATATTGAATGTCTTTCAAATGCTTGCTTGATATCTTTATATCTTCTTTAGTTAGGTGTCTTTCTTATTCTTTTGCCCATTTTTTTAATTGAGTTTTTAATTTTCTTAATGGTGAGTTTCTAGAGCTCTTTGTGCATTTAGATAACAGTTTTTAACACATGTGTCTTATGCATATTTCTCTTTCAATCCTTGACCTGTCTTCTCATTCTCTTGAACTATCTTTCATAGAGCAGAAGTTTTTAGTTTTAATAAAGCCCAGCTTATCAATTATTGTTTCATAGATCTCAGACTTCACAATTAAATCTGAACACATGTAAGCTGCTTTTATTAATATTATTGATATGTGAACTGTGTTACTGGGGAATATATACTTGGGAATGCATTGTAAGAGAACCCTGAAGTGGGGACGTGATCTTACCGGTAAAAAGAATAAACTCTAGCTTTCAGTAATCAAATCTGTATTTTCAAAGAGAGTATTGAAAAATGGCTAAGACACAGATTGATACTAAAATGCAGAAGGGAGGAAGAGTAGTTAGGAAATATTTCAAAAGTTTAGGAATCTGTCATTGATAACCTGAATTGGGCAGAGATGATTACAATGAAGACATGTACGCACATCAAAGAGAGAATTAACAGGACATGCTGGCTATTGACATTTAGGACGGGGAATCAAGATTTAAAGATGACTCACTGGATTGACAAGAAGAGGGGGCAGTGTCCACAGTGGAGAACACAGAAGTAGAGAAACATTGAAGCTAGAATAAGGGATTAGAGATCTTCAGTTTACTTTAATTCACAGAATAAAAAGCAATTTCTAGGAAATGACTACATTCATAAGAAGGTTGAGAATGAAATACTAAAAATTAAAGTAAAAACTGAGTTTAAAAGGAGTGTGATTGGCTGCATTTGATCTAATAAGTCATGGGGAAGTAAGTAGAAGCTGGTTTGCTTTTCTCGACACCCATGATTACGCCATCCCCAGAAAAATCCCTGTGTAACCCAGTTTTACAGAAGATGGAAAGTTATTTAAACCAATGAATTCACTTGCTGTGTGCTCTTGGATGGGTTTTATTGAGCCTTCTATGCTTGTGTTTTTAACTTTAAAATATGGAAAATGAAATTCTGTTTATGATATTTTTGCGAGCACTTGCTATAATTTTTTTAAATCACTCTGCCTAGCACATTCAAGATACACAATAAATAATATTTATTAATAATAGTACTAATAATAAAATGATTTCTAAGCAGAACAAGCTATATTTGTTGGCTTCTCTACGTAACTTGTTTGCAAAGGAAATTAATGTGCTCTCAGAAGATTTATATGAGACCACAGCCTATTTTTATAAGGCTCTTGATAATTGAGTGATAAAAAATAGCTGGAGTACTTGGGCAGTAATTCTCAGTCTTGGGTGCAGCTACATACCTTCTCTAAAACTTTGAGTTTTATGTGTACAGATTCTTGAGTCTAACCCAGTCTCTGCTGAATTTATGCTGGACACGTAAGAAATTACCAAAGAACAACAACAAAAATGAAATGTCATCGTCCCTACTACCAAGGACTTTAATCGGGCGTGGGATATATATGTAACATTTAATATTGGTGAGAGGATCTCAATCATTGCACAGAGTGTTCCTGTGGGAATTTGATGATTTAAGGCCTAAGAGATATTTTGAACAATGTGTACCACAAGAGATTAGCTGGTGTTGTCCAACCCTCTTCTATGTCTTTCTTCCCAATCTGCACCCTTAACTCAATCTCCATTGTCATACCCTCAGACTTAATATAGGTGCTTAAAACTTCCCTGGGATTCATACTCATAGAACTTTGAATGTGTCTAGTTTTTGTATATAACATATCCCCAAAAATGTTACAGATTGGCAGATTAAAGAGGGAAAACCTATAAAGTGAATATACCCAAAGCATTTCCAGTATTAATTTTTTAAAATTTGTAATAAATTATGGAAATCATTACACTTTATATTACTAGCAAAAATAAATTTAGAGTTGTGCAGCTTCTGACTTCTAGGCTTGTCACAAATTTCTTTGAACTTCTACATTCTTAGTGTTACTTTAGGCCTTTTGTCTCTACTGTACTAATTGGCATACTTTCTTTATTTCTTTTTATTTTACCCATTTGAGAAGCTCATCTGTTTTTCTTCAATCATCTTCTGTAAAACACAGCATGGTTCATCATAGTTCATTATCCATTGACTCCAAAATCCAGATGACATATTCAATTTAAATGCTATCAATTCTCAGCTGTCCTTGGAAAATAGATATAGGGGATCGAAATGTGCCCAACTTTATAATAGCATTTCATACTCTTAACTGACTTCATTGACAAACTCAACTTTGTAATTTGGCTGTTTCTATTGGCCTCTTTTTATCCCTCCAACACAGTTACTCTCAGAAGACAAGTCCAATTCAATTTCTGTGACCTCTAAGGCAATGTTAGAAATCAAGAATTTATCGATTGACTGATAGTTGAAGTAAGTGAATGATAGGCTTGTAAGTAGTTTGTCATATAGTGATATTACTTTACAATTATAATATTTTTGTGGTAAGAATAAAGTAGTTTCTAAACTACTGTTATATGTATATATATATATATATATATATATATATATATATATATATATATATATATATATGTATACTGTATGATAAAATTGAAGTTTAATGGCTCTTCAGAGAGGACAGTAAAATTTCACACTTTCCTACATGCAGGAGCAAAGCTACCCATAAACATAGCTTTATGTTAATTGAGGGCACTTTAACAATCTGGTAACATAAAATTTATGATACAGTACCACCGCACACTCTGGAATTTTGTTATGCTGTGTGCTAAGAAGTTGTTCCTTAAAAAGCCCCAGTGTGAGCTATTTCCGAGGAGAATGGCATTAAATTGACACATATATTAACCAGTGAGTACACATTTCTTTAATGAGAAAAGCAGAAATCTAGACTGTGGAGCAAAGCCCTGTGCATCAAGGGCAATCTGATCATCGAGACAGGAATGAAACTGCATGTAAATACACAGCAGTTTGAAGACAGGCCACAGCAGGAATGGGTCCCTGGGAATGAGAGAGTGAGATGAGGGATATTATGAAGTCCAGATGGAAGGGCAAGTGTGGAGATGCAAAGGGAAAAACTCTTAACCATTTGACATAAGAAAAGCACTTCTATTTTAAACCATGATATTTTTGCTTTGGACCATTGCATATATTATCTAGTGTACATTGTTCAATATTGACAAATCTTTCTGATTCTCTTTAGGAATTTTTTCCCAGATCCTATGAGTACTACCAAGTATAACTTTAGCCTATGCAAGGATTAATTCCAAAAACATTTATTTAGTGTTTGGGAGATTTTGTTTAAAATGGTGCATAAAAGTGATCCCTAACCTTAATAACCTCACAAGGTAATCATTAGATTCTAATGGACAGAAACAGAGCATAGAGCGAATAAATAAGTAGCCATTTTCATCTATAGTAAATTTCACAATACCTTATTTGGAAGCTCAATTTAAGAAGCCTGGTAGAGAGGAAGGGAGAGAGAGAGGGAGAGAGAGAGGGAGAGAGAGAGAGAGAGAGAGAGAGAGAGAGAGAGAGAAGAGAGAAAGAGAAGAGAGAAAGAAACATCAATGATGAGAGAGAATCATTGATCAGCTGCTTCCTGCATGGGTCCAGGGGTTCCCAAAAGTGTGGACGGAGTCGGGGAAGAATGTTTTACATGGAGACAGTGTTCAGAGCTCTCTAGCTCTTTTTAGTCTCCGTGATCTTCCTGTGCCTGGCTGAGGCCACAGAGAAAGATCCTGAGGCAACCTGAGCCTTTATTTTATAGTCAGAGGTAAACAAGGTAGTGGTTACCAAAGTTACACTGTTCTTGTGAGTTTCACTTGTTTTTGTTCTTATTGCACTTCTCTCAGCCCATTAGTTTCCCAGGTAAGATCTAGGGAGCGCCATAAGGTCAAGCCTAATTATACTTAAGAGTACTGTGCCCTCTAAGCTGGGACTTGTTTGTGACTTTGCCAACAGGTCAGTCCGAGGTTTAACCCTATAGCAGCTCCCCACACTGATCAGGAATAGAACTGTGACCTTCTGATTCACAGGTCAATGCTCAACCACTGAGCCAGGCCTATTGCCTTCTAATTCATCATGAGCACGCTTCCATTCAGGAAGGGAGGATTTAGAAATAGTTCACCAACATTATAGTGAACAACAACAAAAAAGACATTTGATATTGTTGAATCTAAAAATTAATTCCTGCCTGTTCAGCGATGTTTATTAATAAAAAAAAATGGAATGGTATAAAATCCAACAGAAATGCTAAGACATTCTTATGAATTCATGAGGGTGCCTGCCAATGATGAGAGAAGAGTTATTTGTAGTCTTTTGCCTATCTGTGCACCTCTGTGATTCTTTTTTTGATCTCAGATTTTTTCTTAGAATCATAGTTTAGGGCTATCTGTGGGCTTATTACCTTGCAAGTCAACAGAACACAAGGCTGACTTAGGTATGTTTGGGGACTGAGGGGACTATTTTCTAAACACTTCACAACCTTCTATTAGAGGATATGAAATCATTGTATATTTATTAAGTAATTATTTTATTTTTTGGCTAATGGAGGGAGTTTTTTTTGTTTTTTTGTTTTTTCTCTTTCCAGAAGATCCTATTTACAATTGTCTTAGAATTTCTGCTCACTTCCTACTATTGCTATAAACAAATTGCCATGAAGGTAGTGGCTTAAACCGACATAATTCTATTCTTTTACAGTTCTGAAAGCCAGAAGTCAGATACTGGTTTCACTGAGCTAAACCTAAGGGGTCAGCAGGGCTGCCTTGCTTCGTGAACACTCTGGGAGAATTTGTTGCCTGTCTTTTCCAGATTCGAGAAGCTGCCTACATTCCTTGGCTAGTGATTCTCCCTCTACCTGAAAGCCAACCGTGTAGCATTTTCTGTCCTCTCTGACCTCTGCTTCCATCTCTACATCTCCTCTTTCTCGGACTCTGATCTTCAGGCCTCCTTACTATTTTAAACCTCGAGGTTACATTCGTCCCATCTGCGTAATCCAGGCCAATCTCCACATCTCAAAACCCCTCCAGTGGGTGGCAAACTTTGGCTCGCGAAACACATGCGGCTCTTTGGCCCCTTGAGTGTGGCTCTTCCACAAAATACCAACTTCTGCGCATGGGCCACGAAGTTTCAATCGCACTGTACGTGTGCGCCCACACGTGGTATTTTGTGGAAGAGCCACCCTCAAGGGGCCAAAGAGCCACATGTGGCTCCCGAGCCGCAGTTTGCCGACCACTGCACTGATGCCTTTCACAATGCAACGTAACCTGTTCACAGATTCCAGGGATTAGGACATGGATATCTTTGGAGGTGTCATTATTTAGCCTCTCACAATATTTAAAGGTTGGCTGTGATCTGTCAATATAGTCTAAGGTAATATCATTATAAGGAAAAAGCTCTTGGAGAAACACACCTAATACTGGAGGTCTAGGCTAGATTGAGAAAAACATTAAAAACATGCTTGAACGTTAGGAAAGAAGGAAGGAAGGAAAGAAGGAAGGAAGGAGAAAAAGAAAGAAAAGTAAAAGTAAAGCATGAAAGAAACATTCCATCGCTCAAGTAAGAAATTAAAAATCCACACTGCACAATTTTATCAAAGACAAAGTTCTGATGACCGGGGCCAAAGCTCCGCTCCCTTTCCTATAACTGATGCGATCGTACACATTATATATATTTAATGTTTCTGGTCATGAAACTATGAATTCCAAAGTCAGATTTTAAAATATGGCCTGAAAAAAAAACATAGCCAAAGAAAGGTAATTCTTCTTTTCCTTTCCTGCACTACTTATTCTTCAAAGCATATCTGGTTGTTTCAATGAATGCCTTTAGAATTTAGATCTATATTTTACGTTATTTTGCAAAGGATACTGGAAATAAATTTAGGCTTTTACAGAGAAAATATATTTTGTTACAAAGAATTTTACTTTTGTGGGCTGAAATCATGTTACTATTTAGTGGTAGACTTAAACATCACTTCCCAAACCCAGGTTCCCTGTCTCCTAATTCAGTTCTGTGTCCACTAAATGCACTGGTTCAGTGACTTGCATTTGAGTTTAGATCTCAGTGCAATGCACAGACTACCTATGAGCCTCTTCCTTTCACAAACCCGTTAATCTGTGAGCCAGGATCGTTCCTTAGTACATTGTGTAAATCGCTGTGCACTCACATCTGTGGGGTGTCATAAAGGGACAGCGTGCTTGTCACCCAGACCTGCTTCTCTCCATTGCTGAGGAATTTCAAAACACCTGAGACTGACTGCTAGCAACTCTTTCCAAAATTCACCCGTCGTTTCCCAGCGGGAAAACAGAAGCCTATGTAACGTTTTTTTGCTTGCTACTATGAAGCTAAAATTTTCCCTAAAGCAAAAGTTGTTTGAGCAAGGGCTATTCCATGGCCACGAATAAAGAGATATTGCTTATACTCTCTGACAACTTGAACGATTCGCTTTCTAGGAATGATTCATCGAAGAGGAGCATTTATTTATTTACACTTTAAAACACCCAAGAGGGCAAATATAATTTTGTCCTGTTTTTGAGTTGCTCGGGCATTCCATAGACCTTTGAGAACTAATAGTCTGAACAATCTCAAATTCTTCTTTGTTTATTCTGTGCCAAAGCCATTCTTTGACCATCTCTGCCACCCGATGTGTCCCCGAGGCTGACCACTGGGCATTGCATCGAACGGGTGCCCTGGGCAGCTGCCTGCTAGTGCGGCTGTCGAATGGGAGCCCCCTGCAGAAGACAGGTAGGCGGGCAGCGGAAGGGGTTGCTGGGCTTTTCTTCTCCATTTCCAACTGGGCTGTGTCCTCCATGCGCACAGCTGTTCCAGGAGCCCCTTCTCCATGGCCCCACTCTTAAAGAAAAGTGAGTCATGCTGACACTTGTTAAAAATATTAAGGAAGACCTTAGTCAAGGTGGGGGCGGGCACTGCAGTGGGATTTCGTAGTAGGGGAAAGAGATGTGACTCAACTCCAAATGCAAGGAAAAGTGGGGATTTTATAGCCAAAGAGCAAATTCAAGGGGTCAATGGATGGAAATTTACTAAGAGGAAGAAGCATCTTAGTAATTTATCCGGCACCTACTGGATATTTCCTATGGGCACCTAAAACCCCACAAACCCAAAATAAATATATCATCTTTGTCCCAGCACTGCTGCTTTCTTGAATTTTTCACGTCTACAAAGGGTACTATCACCAACCAAATTACCAACATAGAAACTCAGGTATCATCCTAGACCAGTGATGGCTAACCTTTTGAGCTCGGCATGTCAACATTTTGAAAAACCCTAACTTAACTCTGGTGCCGTGTCACATATAAAAATTTTTTGATATTTGCAACCATAGTAAAACAAAGACATATTTTTGATATTTATTTTATATATTTAAATGCCATTTAACAAAGAAAAATCAACCAAAACAATGAGTTCGCGTGTCACCTCTGACACGCGTGTCATAGGTTCGCCATCACTGTCCTAGAGTCATCCTTGCCCCTTCCTTCCATTCTCCATTGCTTCAGCCAATGACTCCCTATAATTCTTCCTGCCATGGCTTTAACTTCCCCCTCTTCTGTAAGTTTCCCTGGAATCTCCCTAGTTTACTACCTTATCGTCTCATTTAGAATACTAGATTAGCCCCCAATGCATTTCCCTGTGTACATGTGCACATTTATGCATACACAGTCATCAGATGCACACACACGCACACACACAGTTACCAAATGTGCACACACGCACGCACAGTCATCAGATGCACACACACGCACACACAGTTACCAGGTGTGCACACACGCACACACAGTCATCAGATGCACACACACGCACACACAGTCACCAGGTGTGCATACACGCGCACACAGTTACCAGGTGTGCACACATGCGCACACAGTCACCAGGTGTGCACACACATGCACACAGTCACCAGGTGTGCACACACGCGCACACAGTCACCAGGTGTGCACGCATGCGCACAGTTAGCAGGTGTGCACACACGCGCACACAGTTACCAGGTGTGCACACACGCACACACAGTCACCAGGTGTGCACACACGCACACACAGTCATCAGATGTGCACACACACACAGTTACCAGGTGTGCACGCACACGCACACACAGTTACCAGGTGTGCACGCACACGCACACACAGTTGCCAGGTGTGCACACACGCACACACAGTTACCAGGTGTGCACGCATGCACACACAGTTACCAGGTGTGCACACACATGCACATACAGTTACCAGGTGTGCACACATGCACACACAGTTACCAGGTGTGCATAAACATGCACACAAGGTCATCAGATGTCTCTGACATCTCCAAAATATCAAATTGAATACTAGTATTTTTCTTTATTGTTTATTAATTGGTTTAATACTTATTATTTTCTGCAGGGTGTGCGCTAAACTTTAAATTTGGGTCACACCCTCCAGAATCTGACCTCTGCCAGCCTCTGTGGTCTTTTCTCTGAAGGATAGAAGAACACATATGGTCTGGCTTCTGCATTGCCCCATGCCTTGTGGGCAGCAGGCATTCAATGAGTGTTTTTCATATAAATGAGAGAATGATAGGGAGAATTTTTAGAGTGAAATTTGTTTGTAAAATTATGTTGTCAGAGATGAGAATATTTAATGCACACTAATGAGATAGCTCTTACATTTGAGGGAGTTGATATCATACATGGTATCTCAGATATTAATAATAAAGAGCCATGATTTTGTGAGATTTATGTATGAGTGCCTGTACATATGAATATTTAAATACATATAATCATTAAATGCCCCTACGATGGTGTATAGTTACATAAATATTTAAATACATTGAACCTGCTTTATTGTTTGTTATATTCAATACATGTTGACATTCTGATTGTTTGGATCTTTTGAATAATTAATCATTTTTTCTAACATTTAGACTATATTAAAATAGAATCTGCACTACAATGACATTGGGGGCATAATTAAACCTTTGTAACATCAAAAGTTAGTTCAGAGGACTGTGCATTTTCTTTATCTGTGATACCCATTTTTATTTATGAGAAAATAGAAACCTGTTTTTAGACTAGAGATGTGCATTCAGTGTCCCCAAACTAAAAAATAAAGCACAATATATAAACTAATATCTAATGCACGCATGTTGGCATTATTCTTCGGTGATTTAGCTAATGCAGATTTTCCCAAGTGGTGAGCTTAAAACACATCAGAGTACGGTGGAGATAAATGCCACTTATAAAGTTTCAGGACTACTCAAAGAGAACATTGATATTTACTAAACACATGGGACAAACTTAACTTCACCTTCCAGATGATATGTACGAATAAAAAGAAATTGTAAATGGAGTAGCAGGGGCTACTTGCCATTGATAAAAGAATTTCTGTGCTGGCCAGACTTTCTCAGTGGTTAGAGCATAGGTCCACACACACAGAGGTCGCAGATTCAATTCCCGGTCAAGGGCAGGCACCGGGTTTCGGGTTCACTCCCCGCATGTGGGAGGCAACCGGTTGATGTGTCTCTCTCACATCAATGTTTCTCTCTCCTGCTCTCCCTTCCTCACTGCCTACCTCCCTTCCACGTTCTCTGACAAGCAATTGAAAAAATGTCCTCAGGTGAGGATTCACCAACAAATAAAAATAAATAACATAATTTCTTTGGGCATGCTCGAGCCTGAGCATCAGTAGAACCCACCTTGGGGAACACAACTTCATCTGAAGCCTCTTAGAATTAGTCTATGTAGTTAGAAACCAGTGGAGCTTGGGGTATGATCAGGCAGAACGACAACAGCAGCACACGCTGTGCAGAGAAAGATCCGGCATTTCCTCTCAGGAGCATGTTTAAAAGTCTGGCGCCTAAAGCTAATGTTGTGAAGCTTGAGTTCTTTGGAATTGAGACTCCCCAGGAAAAGAAAAGGCCATGATTATTAGCTAGGAATTGATGCTGAATTTGTTTGTTTGCTGATTTCCCATGACTTTCTATAGTATGTAAATGAGATTTTTACTTAATAAAAGCATTCCTACTTGGAGATAGATGACAGCTGTTCAAGCCCGAGGAGGAAATGAAACAGTCTTTTTCCAGCCTTTCCTTTTCCTTCAGCGCAGCTTCCAGAGTCTCATGGAATCTTCCTAGAATTCCCTGAGCAGGAGCTTCACATTCTGAATGATTAGCCATCATATCAGAGCTTACTGCCTTGGAGCTCCCTGGCTGCCGATTGAACATTGCGAACTGGGCCCAGAAAATTGGCTTGCTCAGCACCCTTGGGACTGTGGTCTGTTTAGCAACGGAAGTCTAGCTCCCTGACTGTAGAGTAGAATTGGCATCCAAGTGATAGGAATAGAATGTCTTCAGAAAGGAGTCTGAACATCTTAGCAAAGTTGACAATCCTACTGCAAGATACAGGGGTAGGTGTGCGCACATGGAGTCTTCCAGACCTCAGCCAGGGGAGCTTATAGACAGGAGTGGGATTGGGGGAGGTGGTGATGGGGACTCACTCACTTTGATGGGAGATGGGATCTAGGTGGTTTTGAAATTTTTCTTCTTCCACCTCTATCTTCTTATTCGGTTGCATTCTGCAGTATCCACTTAAAGTGACTCAGTGATCCTACCCTCAGGTCTCAATCTTCTTTTTTTGTTTTTCCCCCCAAATATATTTTTATTGGTTTCAGAGAGGAGGGGAGAGGGAGAGAGAGATAGAAACATCAATGATGAGAGAGAACCATTGATAAGCTGCCTCCTGCACACCCCCCACTGGCGATCGAACCCTCAACCCGAGTGTATGCCCTGACCATGAATCAAACCATGACCTCCTGGTTCATATTTCGATGCTCAACCACTGAGCCGTGCCAGGCCAGGCAGGTCTTAATCTTGAACACACCTCCTTAGGCAGAGAGAAGTCCAGCATTCCTCAGAGCTGACACCTGGCAGTGATGCTCAGGAGGAAGATTCGTCCCCTCCTCTTATCTCTTCCAGGTATGGGGCCCCCATATACACATAGCTTCACATCCCACCCAGGCATGACTTCCTCAGGTACCTTGTGCTCCACAACATGCCTGCAACCCTGGCCATGTCAGAACCCCATTGCCCTCTGTACCCAGATAGAAGGTGCGCTCAGAAACTAATTCACATGAAGGTGCTGATGTTAATTTGAAATGAACATGGGACCTCCCTTAGCATCATGCAGGTTTAAAGAAGGTCTGTGCAGTGAGAAAATCTATGAACATAAAGGAAATATGTCCATTGATCAACCCTAATGAGCCTAGGGGATGTCGGGAAGAGAAGTTGTAGGACTGGGGAGTTATTTCCATTTCCCTTCCCATTTAAAGCCATAGGTTGGCATTAGTAGCAGAAAAAAATTTAAATATATATATGTACATATACTAGTATATATATTCACTTGTATTTATATTTAGTATATATAGTATATATATTTAGAATATCTATATATTGAGCATAGCATATATATTTAGAATCTTTATACTTATATACAACTAGAGGCCCAGTGCACAACATTAGTGCATGGGGGGAGGATCCTCTCAGCCCAGCCTGCACCCTCTCCAATCCGGGACCCCTCGGGGTTGTCTGACTGCCGGTTTAGGCCCAATCCCAGGATTGGGCCTAAATTGACAGTCAGACACCCCTCTCACAATCTGGGACCTATGACTCCTAACTGCTCACCTGCCTGTCTGATCGCCCCTAACTGCCCCCCCTGCCAGCCTGATCACCCCTAACTGCCTCTGCCTGCTTGCCTGGTTACCCCTAACTGCCTCCCCTGCCGGCTTGGTTGCCCCCAACTGACCCCCCTGCCAGCCTTGTAGCCCCCAACTAACCCCCCTGCTGGCATGGTCATTCTACGCAGCCTGCTGTTCAGTCATTTGGTCGTCCCTCACTAACCCCCCTGCCGGCCTGGTCGCCCCACGTTGCCTGTTGTGTGGTCGTTACTGTTACTGTGATGGCATCCTGGACAATTTTCATATTCCTCTATTATTAGTATAGATATTTATAAATTGAGTTATAAATCCTGCCTTCCCAAATAAGCTTTATAGCTGGGTGCAAACATTTCACAGTTTAACCAAATGTGTGTGAAGCCTTTTCCTGTGCCTCATCTCATTTGATCCTCACAGAAGTCCTGGAATAGGTAGATCGGAGACTCAATAGAATCCTACTTTCTTTTCATTAGCAAGATTTGAATAGCAATATTAAAATATTTCTTCTAATTAATTTTCTTTCAACGTGCACGAATCCATGCACCGGAACACTTGTATTTCTATACTAAGGGATATATACATAGGTGTGCATGAAACTTTCTCCATGTTTCTTGGAAAAGCAATCCTTCGATAGATTTGATTCCACGGGCACATCAAGGTGGATATGTTTATATAATAAAATGCATATACATGCATTCACATATGTGGATGCTGAGCCAAAACACTGTGAACCCCCAGCACTAAGGAAGCAAAGTCTGCCTTGTCCATGTCTTCCTCTCTTTTCTGTGCTCTGTGAGCTCACATGTGCTTACCTTTGAGGACTCATGATAGATAGAGCAGCTGCCATCCCTTCTCAATGGTACTTGGTGCTGAGGAGGAGGAGGCATACTATTTATTCTGTGCTCAGGGTTAAGCTGGCTGTGTCTCTATTGCTGCTTTGCATTGTTCTAGACAGATCACTGAATATAGTTTTGAATGGTTCTCTTCTCTGTATCATTTTATGTGGGTGCACTGGGCTGTGTAGGAGGCAGCCACTGCATTGCACACGGGAGGAGGTAATAATCCAGCCCTGGAGAAATTGATTCAGCACCCACATGGAACAGAGCAGGTTTAACATTCATAGTCTCCTTGGCCACTTAGCCAGAGTTTTCTGCTAACACAGTTCTGGAACCTAGTGTTTGCTCAATAAATGTGTGTTGGGTGGGTGACTGAATGATGAATAGATACATTATGTGTCTTCAGTGGGGTCTTTCTTTACCTCAATCTTCAATGTAATGTGCTTTATAGAAGACGCAGTTATGTCAACAGCTGTTTTTATTGAAAATGATTGTTTTATCATTTTCTTTCAAGGAGTCACAGAGTTTTCCAATTAATAAAAATGGTAAGGTTTCTTTAACTTAACATGCATTAGTGTGAATTTTAAATCACAATTTAAGCTTATCAAGTTTATGCTAAATAATACTATCTACATTTCATGTAATTTTCAAATTGTGGCATATAAAATACTGATTGTCTATCTTGCTTATTGAGTCACATGTGCTCTGGGAAAGTAGCTTTTTGCTCTTCCTCTCCCCTTTTTCTGATGACTACAAGAAAATAGCTCCCTCCTTGCCCCTCTCATTCCCAGAGCTCCAACCCTGAGACTCATCACTGAGTAGGTGAGCAAGGGATTTCCTTCCTTCCCCCAGGCTCTGTGCTCTGTGCGTTAACAGAGACATAGAGCTGAGCCTGGGAGGAGACCTCAGCGATGTGTGAACTGGCTTCCTGACTGGTCAGAAAGGTACCATTTTCACTCATAACAGGAGGAATTCCTGGGAGGCCTGGAGAGGAAACCTGTGGGGTTCAAAACCTGGTAGGAGTGGAGGGGAAAGGAGGCTAGAGCTTCAGGACTCTTTTTATTTTTTAACAACCTGTGTTTATTGGAGTTCTGCTTACCTTTCATTTCTGTAAGTGTCAAACCCAAATGTTTTAAAAATTCATTCAGTGGTTCAAAGATTCATTGAGTGTCTTTTCTTGGTGTGAGCATTAGCCCGTCCATATAGGTGAGTGTTTTAATAGCAGATGGTTTTGTGTAATAGGTAGAGAAGATAGATAACAATTAAGTTAGTGCTTTAATACTCCTGATGCCAATGAAAGGTATTTTTAATTGAAAGATACCCTACATTCTAAAGCAGTGATGGCGAACCTTTTGAGCTCAGCGTGTCAGCATTTTGAAAAACCCTAACTTTGGTGCCGTGTCACATCTAGAAATTTTTTGATATTTGCAACCATAGTAAAACAAAGACTTACATTTTTGATATTTATTTTATATATTTAAATGCCATTTAACAAAGAAAAATCAACCAAAAAATGAGTTTGTGTGTCAGAGATGAGTCATAGGTTCGCCATCACTGTTCTAAAGGCTATTATACACACACACACACACACACACACACACACACACAACAGTGTTTTATTTTTATTTCAATAATAAAATAAGAATTTGGGGTGTTAAAATGTGTCCAGGTAAGGGCAACCCTGACACAAATTTCCTGCTGCGTGGGATTCAGGTCTTAGTAGCCCTTAGCAGAGCCTGGCAGGAAGCAGGGCACCTGGGTCTTTTACCCGTTGCTAATATGAACTGGGTGAGAGGAGGGAGTGAACTAGGTCATCATTAAAGTCTGTTCCAGCTTTAACACACGCTGTTCATGGAATGTTGATTGTCAAACAGAAAATGTGCATTTGGTTGGCTGAAGGAGCCGCCATGGCAGGAGGCTGCCCGGAACCACACTGAATGTTAATAAGTGCCAGAGGACTCGCAGCCAATCAAAACACAAGTGCTGCTAAAATGAATTTATAAGAAAAAGAATGATTATTGGGCTTGAAAAGGCAGAGGGTAGCCTGTGGAATCTAATGCGGGGAGGCCTGGAGAATAGATGAGAATAAACTCTAGCCGTGTTATCTGAGCCTACCTGGTGAGGAGAATCCAAATGATCCAATATGTCCACCTGTCATTTCCACTTGCTAGGTTAGACAGTTAAATTTTCTTTTTCAGTTTTCATTTTAAAACAAAACCCAGATGTGGTGACTGCAGTGGAAGACCTAAGGCTGTCGGGAGGAAATCATAGTGGTATGGCATCTCGTCTTTAACCGTAACCTTTAAAAAGCATAGTTAACTTGTTGTGAGTTTACGTGAAATTGTATTTTGCTGTGAGTTAGAGCCCATACAAAATACTCCAGACATTTACCATGGACTTGAAAAATGTTCATAGGGTTCGTTTCCAGGGAATTTTGTTTCACATATTTCTACCCCTTTTCACACTTTACCCCTGGAACGGTCTCTGTTGGAAGCAGAGAGAGTCTTGGTACTTGTTTTGGATGATTAGCTTCCTTTATGCCATCTCACTGCGGACCCTAAAGACAAAAGTCCACCTTTGCATGAGGTTGGCTAAGGCTGCCATAGTGGAGTACACAGCCTGAGCGGGTCCAAAGGAGACATTATTTTCTCACAGTCTGGAGGCTGGAATCCAAGGTGAAGGGCTTGGCATGCCTGCTCACTTGCAGACGGGGGAATCTCAGGGTGTCCTGGTGTCTCTTTCTCTAAGGACACCTGTCCTATTTGATTAGGACCCTCTACCCTTATGGCCTCATTTAACCTTAATTACCTCTTTAAAAGTCTTCTCTCTACATACATTGTGAATTAGGACTTTAATATATGAATTTTGGGGAACATAATTTGCCTCATAACAACCTTTACAGCTATGTTCAATGATAAATTCCACTCTGTTGCAAGTCCATTAATTCAGTCACCAAAGATATTTTTACATTTCCCCCCAATCTCACTCCAGTTGAAAAATAACAAATAACCACAAGATTTATTTATTTTTTCCCGAGGGTATTCTACTCTGGTATTCAAATTTTAAATGAGAATCCACTTCCTAAAAGAAAGAAATAATAGTCACCCTTGCTTCTGCTGTCTTAGAAATGCAAACGCACAAAGCTTTCCTCTGAGTCTATATGTAAAGGGTGCATAGCTCTTCAAATAAAAGTTATAGAAAGAGATACAATTTTTCATGTTATTCTTATCTAAGCTTTATTCTTTTTTAAAATATGTTTATTGATTTTTTTACTGAGAGGAAGGGAGAGGGATAGAGTTAGAAACATCAGTGAGAGAGAAACATCGATCAGCTGCCTCCTGCACACCTCCTACTGGGGATGTGCCTGCAGCCAAGGTACATGCCCTTGACCTGAATTAAACCTACAATCCCTCAGTCCGCAGGCCAACACTCTATCCACCGAGCCAAACCGGTTAGGGCACCTAAGCTTTTTTCTTATCTAAGGTGTATTCTTTTAGGTTTTAGTAAAATGTCACTAATTCTTCCTGATAAATTTTAAATAAATATATATGACTTGTCAATCACTATTCTAGGCATTGGAGTGACAACAGAGAGCAGTTTCTGTCTTCAATGAGCTCAATATGCCCTAGTCTGGATGATAAAATATTTGTCACTGTTTCTCATGCAGAATAAACTCTTTTCCTATGTTTGTCTTTAGTTTGTTTTAAGGCCTCCTTTTTTACTTAGCCCTCATTGCTAGCCTTAGTCATTTCTGCTGGGGAAAATAATGAGAGGAAACTGAAATCAAGTGACTTACGTGTCCATCTGTAAAATGAGGGGCTAGACAGGATCAGTGGTTCCCAGCCTGGTTATCCATTAACGTCACCTGGGAGCTTTAAAAATGTACCTTAGACCCCAGACACTCTGGTTTATTTGTTTGTATTTAAGTTAAATCTTTATTATTTAAGGTATTACATATGTCCCCCTTCCCCCACATTCACCCCTTCTAGCCTGCCCCCATTCCCTGACCCAGGCCTTCAACACCATATTGTCTGTGTCCATGGGTTATGCATATATATATTCAAGTTCTTTGGTTGATCTCTTCCCACCTATCTACCCACCCTGTCTTCTCTCTGAGATTCCACAGTCTCTTCCATGCTTTATAATCTCTGGATCTATTTTGTTCATCAGGTTATTTTGTTCATTAGATTCCACATATGAGTGAGATCATGTGATACTTGTCTTTCTCTGACTGGCTTATTTCAGTTATCATGATACTCTCCAGGTCCCTCCATGTTGTCTCAAAGAGTAAGAAATCCTTCCTTTTTACTGCTGCATAATATTCCATGGTGTACATGTACCACAACTTTTTTTATCCACCATCTACTGATGGGCACTTGGGCTGTTTCCAGATCTTAACTATTGTAAATTGTGCTTCTCTGAACATAGGGGTGCATAAATTCTTTCTGATTGGTGCATCAGGTCTCTTAGGGTATATTCCTAGAAGTGGGATCACTGGGTCAAATGGCAGTTCCATATTTAATATTTTGAGGAAACTCCATACTGTTTTCCACAGTGACTGCACCAGTCTGCATTCCCACCAGCAGTGTGCTAGGGTTCCCATTTCTCCACATCTCTGGCCAACACTTGTCATTTGTTGATTTGTTGATGGTAGCCATTCTGACAGATGTGAGGTGATACCTCATTGTCATTTTAATTTGCATCTACCTGATGATCTGTGACTTTGAGCATTTTTCTCATATGTTTCTTGGCCCTAAGTACATCGTCTTTGGAGAAGTGTCTGTTTAGGTCCTTGGCCTGATTTTTAATTGGACTGTTTGTCTTCCTTTTGTTAAGTTGTGTGATTATATTTTGTATACTAAACCTTAGCAGATGTATCATTGCCAAATATGTTCTCTCATACAGTGGGCTTTTCATTTTGTTGATGGTTTCTTTTGCTGTGCAGAAGCTTTTTACTTTTATGTAGTCCCATGTGTTTATTTTCTCCTTAGTTTCTTTTGCTCTAGGAGATTTATCTGTAATCATATTGCTACAAGAGATGTCTGAGATTTTGCCTGTGGTTTCTTCTAGGATTTTTATGGTTTCACGACTTACATTTAAGTCTTTTATCCATTTTTGAATTTATTCTTGTGTATGGTGTAAGTTGGTGGTCTAGTTTAATTTTTGCAAGTATCTGTCCAATTTTCCCAACACCATTTTTTGAAGAGATTGTCTTGACTCCACTGTATGTTCTTGCCTCCTTTGTCAAATATTAATTGAGCATAATGTCTTCAGTTGATTTCTGGGCTCTCTGTTCTGTTCCATTGATCAATATGCCTGTTCTCATACCAGTACAAGGCTGTTTTGATTACAGTGGCTTTGTAGTATAATTTGAAATCTGTTATTGTGATTCCTCCAACTTTGTTCTTCTTTCTCAAAATTGCTGCAACTATTCAGGATCTTTTTTTGTTCCATACAAAATTTTGGAGTGTTTGTTCTAGATCTGTGAAATATGCCGTTGGTATTTTAACAGGGATTGCATTGAATCTGTAGATTGCTTTAGGTAGTATGGACATTTTAATGATGCTAATTCTACTAGTCCATGAATACAGTATATTCTTCCACTTGTTTATATCTTCCTCTATCTCTTTTCTCAATGTCTTGTAGTTTTTTGAGTACAAGTCTTTTACCTCCTTGGTTAACTTTATTCCTATGTATCTTAATTTTTTGTTGCAGTGGTAGAGGGGATTGTTTGTTTCATTTCTCTCTCTGAGAATTCATTATTGGTGTATAAAAATGCCATCAATATCTGGGTGTTAATTTTGTATCCTGCTACATTGCCAAATTTCTTTATTAAATTGAGTAGTTTCTGTGTGGGAAGTAATGCATATTATGGTGATACCTTGAGGGTGACTTAGTATAAAAGTATTATTATATTTAAAAATGGATGAGCTGAATATCATTACATTCTGTTCAAATATAACCAAGAAAATACAAAATATGGAAGGAGATATAGGAGATACATTGTTACGGTAGTGTCCCATGGAGATGAAGGCAAGAGGAAGATCAGAATGTGGGGGAAAGAATCAGTACTGACTACCTCTTTCCAGGAGAGAAGAGGAAAGGAGAGGATGTAGAAATAACAGCATATCTGTCTCAAAAAGTTGTGAAGGCATATTTACCCAGACTACTTTCATTCCTCATGAGATAAGAAGTAGGGTCTGCTAGCCTTTCGACTGTATTCTTTCCTGTGCTCCAACGTTTTCAACAGCCATCGATATTGCTAACTCACCCATTCAGTATGGAGCCATCTTTCTCAGCCAGCACATTCTTCAAGTTTTAGGTATTGAATTCAGTTAATATTTCCTCTTCTCAGTAAAGGCACAGGTCAGTACCAAGTAAAAAGATACCTCCCTAGAGAATAGCCTAAGCCAGGCTCTTGCATAGCATGTGTCAGGAGTGACCCATGAGGCGTCCGAAATTGAGTTACAGTTTGCTGCTCCCTCTCAGTGTGCTGAATGAGAAGAGGACCTTTGGGTAACACATCCAGTCAGCTTGGCAGGGATCTGCCTGCCTGTGGAAAGCATGTGAACTGCATTAATAACACTTCAAACTTAAGCAGGAAGAGCCTTGGAAGAAAGATGTCTTCAAATGAATTCCCAAATGCAGACTTTCTCCCCCCTCTCACTTCACAGGCAGAGCTGGTTGCAAAGGGCAACTTCAACAACTTCGCACAGGCAGCCCAGTCACTGTCATCCTGACTTGGAAAGGGAAGGGGTTGTCAGTTCCCCAGAAAGCAGACATCCCCTGAGACCTAGGCACGGCTTTCATGTTCAGTCACTGCATTTAATTCAATTATCTGCCCCCACCACCTCCAACTGTCTGCCTTACAAGGAAGGTTGGGAGGAGAGTGATGGCTGATGGTTCTGCAAGTCCCAAAAGGTGTGCATTCTTTATTAGGAAATTCAATAAAGGAGGAGGTCTTACTCACCCAGCTGCTTCCTCTGGGAAGTTGTCATGAGGCTCCAGCTGCCTGCAGCAGCAAGATGACCAGGTCTACACATGGACTGATTTTTTAAAATATTGGATTGAGATAATTGTATTTTTTTAAAAAAGGACCTATGTCATTTACACATTAGAATTTCTTTGTTTTGGATGTGAAAAACCACCACAGGATCCTATTCTATTCTAGAATTTTCAGAGTTCAGTTACCCAGGTAGAGTTATATTTAAGTCTAATGATTAACTTCTCTTCCTTCTCTTGTTTTACCTGTCATGACTGTTTGCCTGTTCCAAGGAACAACTGTGATTAGAATCTCTACAAGATCTTGAGGAAAAAGATAAACAGAATTGTGGTTCACCTGCTGTGTTTTCTTTTTAGCAATGACTCAAATGAAACAATGCAATAAAAAATTGTGAGGTTAAAATTGCAGAAGACATCCTATATAATAAAAGCCTAATATGCTAAGTGGCAGTCATCTGGCCAACCAATCAACGCGTAATATGCTAATGATATGCTAAGGCTGCTCAACTGCTCACTCTGATGTGCACTGACAGTCGACTGGTTGACCCGTCTCTATGATGTGCACTGACCACCAGGGGGCAGACACTCCAGCCAGTAAGTTAGCTTGCTGCTGGGGTCCAGCTCATCCAGATTGAGATGGGCCAGACATGCCCTGGAGCCCTCCTAGGGTTCCTCCCCAGGTGGCCAACCTCCCACCTCCCTCCCCGGCCCGATCATGCACTGGTGGGGTCCCTCGGCCTGGCCTACACCCTCTTGCATTCCGGGACCCCTAGGGGGATGTCGGAGAGCTGGTCTCAGCCTGATCCTGCAGGCCAGGCCGAGGGACCCCACTGGCACATGAATTCATGCACCAGGCCTCTAGTTATAAAATAACACAAGAAGTCTTTTCCCTCACTTGTCTCATATAACAGGTAACTCATGAAGTGAACAAGAATTGACTATGCCATACAAAAGACCAAAAGTTGAAGAAAGCTAAGCTAAGCTGATTTTTGAATTAATATATCACAATCCTTCTAATTGTTTCAGAGTGCAAATATATTGCTATCATTTTTCATTAACTAGACCAATAAGGCCCATAAAGATATATCAAAAGTTAGTGTTTTCCAAATTTGAGTTTATACAGAACTTCTTTAAGAAAAGAAATGCTCAGGCCCTCAGTAACATATGCTCTCTCAATTTTGAGAAATATTGGCTAAGGATTCCAAGGCTTATTGCATGGAAATATCTAACTGCAAATAATCTTAGAAAAATAGAAAATTTATTTTATACAGGTATAAATCATTTTAGATTCTGTTTGCAATGGAGGCTAAAAAATGAAGTAACCGTAAAACACAAAACCTTGTGCACCTACAATGTCATGCCTGCAGACTCAATTTGAAAAACACTACTTAAAGCACAATTAACCAAAATTTTAGACTTTTCAACAAATTCTTTTCTTTTTTATACATGTGCTACATTGCCAATTTTCTATAGCCTTATATTTAATTCAGTCTCTGAATCCTGCTCCCAAGTTTCTCCTATCTTTATAGACTCTGAGCAATAAGAAGAAGATTAGCAACAAAATGAATATATTCTGGGAAAAAACAAACTTGTTTCCCAAGGGGTTGGCAGCCCTATTTTTTTTCCCTCCAATCAGACAGGAAAAAAAAGTTGCCTTCTTTGAAAGCTGATCTCATTAGGAGTTTATTTAATCATAGATATGTCTCCATAAGTGTTGTCAACAACATCTATTTATTGAAAACCAATAAATATGAGTGGAAGGATTAATGTCCTAGATGATCAATGAATATGTCTTAAAACCTTTATGAATGACTTAGCATAAATAAGTTTACTGAAGAAAACATTTTTTATGGAAATTCATATCTTTTCTTAAGTATCTTCTGTCTTGAAGGGAAGACTGGGAATGTGCACATTAATAGATAATGATTAATATGAGCAAATGAGCAATGAAGTAAATACATATCGTGGAGGCACAAGGCAGAGAAGAGTTTGGGGGAAGTGCAAGTTAAGTAGAGCCTTGGAAGAAAAATAGGATTGGGATAGACAAAATGGATGCAAGAAGGTATTCCCAGGCAGGAAACTTCAGAGAGTTAGAAGCTGGAAATGTTATTTGGAGGATGGATACTAGAACAATATGGCTGAAGATAGGTGCTCCTAAGAAGAGCTTTCCTAGGTAGCTTCAGAAAGACTGCTTGAAGGACTTTGAACTTAGTTGCTGAGGGTGTTGAAGCAGGGCACCCCAATGGTGAACACAGCGCTTCTGGATGGCTCGCCTGGCAGTGGTGGGAAGAAGGATGTAAAAAGGGAAGGAGCTGGGACACTCAATTCAGGTAGCTGGTGAAATATTTAGAGGATGATCTAGACATAGAGTCATCTCTCATTCATAGCTATTTCATCAGTGACGAGCAAGGAGAGCAGCGCCCGAGATGACAAGTCGAGGATGGTTGTGAAGTGGGTGTTCCTCACCAAGCTGGCTTCTTCACACAGGGCTGCAGGGTTGGCTCTGTAAGCTCAACTCTGTGTATTTCCTCTGCTCTTGCTCTTTGCCCTCCTTGCCTGCACAATCCATCACTTGCTCAGCACTGAATTTCTTAACATCGGCACTAGTAACATTTGGGTCTGGAGAATTCTTTGTTCTAGGAGGCTCTCCTATACCTGCCCTCTACCCACTAGATGCCTCATTACTTTCCCAAATTCTACCAACCAAAAATGTCTCCAGACATTGCCAGATGGCTCCCCAGAGGTGTGTGTGTGTGTGTCAGGGGTGGGGGGTGGGATCACCCCTTGTTGTTAACCACTGGCTTAAAGAAACACATGTTTTATTGTTAAATGTTCAGCATTTGTGGCAAAAGAGTAAAAACTCTTTCTCCTCTCCAACATGACTAACCTATGAGCTGTGTACGTAGCATACCCTCAGGGACCCACAAATGCCATCCACACAGGTTGAAATGCCTTCTCCATTGACACGTTCCAACTTCCATCCTGCTCTCTGCCATCCAGCAACAATGTGAGACCGTCCATGTAATTGGCGGATTGCCCGCATATCCTGGTTTGCCTGGGAGAGTCCTGGTTTACACCTGTTTCTCCACTCCTTTCTGGTTAGTCCCCCTTTCACGCTCTAACGCAGGGGTGGGGAACATCTAGCCCTGCCAAGACAGCTGAAGGCTGGTCTAGAAATTCAATATATCTAGGAGTTTGTTTTTTTTTAAATAGCAACATAATTTTTAAGTTGGTAATTGTGTATGGCCAGAGAATGTTGTAAATATCCACATGACCCTTGGCAGAAAAAAAGGTTCCCCACCCCTGCTCTAATGTGCCCTAAACTGGATGGGAAAGTATATGATCACTCAAAGACAGATTGTTCCTAGAATGGTGAAAGAACAATCAGGGACAACGAGAGTTGAAGGAGGCAAAGAGGCAAATTGCCTCTCTGGCTGTCCCAGCTACTATTTCCAGGAGACGGTACTGGAGTTCAGATTGAGAGAACGCTAGGAGTTCACCAGGGAAAAGGGCAAAGAGGTGACCAAGACAGGACAAGACACCGAGCTGGATAAACTGAAGAGTTAGACCAACAGGCTAATATGAAAATCCCAAAGTCATTTTTTGCAAACTTGACTTCAATTTTGTATCTACCTATCAAATTGTTGTCCTACCTGGCAAATGGTCAGTGGCATTTTGAGGCTATAAATTCTAAATGTGACCAATATTTATCTTTTACAAAAGAAACAGAATTGATTGCTAGAAATTGTCCAAAAGGAGAGGAGTGTTAGTCCCCTGGCTACGGGTTTGCAGATGTGTTGATATTAAAATGCAATGATCACTTCGCTTTCTTTTATCTGAATGTTTTCAGCTGAGACATAACTATAGAGGTCCTAGCATATCATCACACATATATAGGTTTCAAAGACTTGGGAAGGAATCTTATTTTAACATCTGTAGTTGATTTTATTAAAAGCAGTTTAAATCCCCCTGCCTAGAGCAGTTTGGAATTAGAGAGATGGGCTGCAGAAATTTACATTTTAATTGAGGCAGGAGACAAAATAGGGCATGGTGAAGCATTCACACATTACAAGGAAGAATAAATAAGATATGTATCAACTGGGAGAAAAGGAATGACTGGTCGTTTTTCACTGCCTTATGCACTTAATTTTTTTCATAGGGCAGTGAGCTGAGTTAGGCTTGCTATGTAAAAACAGCTTTCCCAGTCAAAATGTTTACCATTTTGGTGTCTTGGCATTGAAATATTTTTACACTGTGGAGTCAGTATGCAAATACATGTACTCAAACAGGCCTGGGTATGTATGCAAATGTGGTATGGTGGTATCTATAAATATAGTATTTCAACTAGCTATAAATATAAATAACTTATTTCAAAACATCACAAAGGACATTATTTTATGTGGGATATATGGGATGTATTTTATGTGAGAGTTATTGACCAATGTAATTTACCTATAAAATACTATAATTTGAACATTGGTAAGAAGTTTTACAGAAATAGAATTCTCCTCTGTGGACTTTGTTTTTTTCCACTGTGATCAGAATGAAAGTCTCTCTGAAGAGTGGGGAGTACCTAGGTTTGCAAACTTGAAAATTTATCAGTGTTTGACAGTGACCTTGAGAAAATAGTCCATTCATATTTTCCCATATTCATTATGTGTTTGGTTCATTTACAGATAATTAAGCTAAACATACATTTTTCATTAAGGAAAAACAATATTTTAAAAGGTACATTATAATGGCTTTTAAAAGATATTGCGGTCATGTGAAAATAATGTTCAGAAAATTGCATATTTAATTAAGCATATTTGAACATTTGCTTAAAACTTCAACTTTATGGTATCTATTCTATTGACTGTACTACTGCATGCTCTTTTAAAACATAATTACAGATTAATCATAAAATTGAAAAAATTAAACAACATATTACTGTATTATGATTATCCAACTATTATTTAGTTCACAGTGAAGTCTAATTGGATCCACAGAGAGGAAATGTAATCCTTTATCTCAAAGCATGTGCCTCTCAAGCATGGAAGCCAAATAAATTCTCTACTTTTACCCACCAACACTTTTTTTTTTTTTACTCATATTCGAGCATTTATTCCAATAGTGCCAGCAGTATGTGAGAGCAGCAGGTCACCCACAAAAATCTGCTCTACTCCTCCCCATAAACCAGCTGCTTGTATTGGGTAGAAGGACAAAAGATTACATGGGAAGGCAGGAATTACAGGCACGGGGAAGTAGGCGAGGTATAACGGTTACAGGTTACAGGCAATGTGAGCTTGGTGGGGGTGGTGGGGGGGTGTTGCAAAGAGCAGGCACCTCTAGGACCAGATTGTACAGTTCTTGGAAAAGGAGGATGGACTGCATTCCGGTGTTAACTCCCATGTCCTGGGGCGTAGAACTCTCAGCCAGGTTAGAATGTGCTTCCTCTTAGAGGTTGAGTTTAAAGGCGATAGCACATGTCAGTCACTCCGCACATTGCCAAGCACACAGTAGGCCTTCAGGAACCACATGAGTACTCTTCTGCTGGGGTTCTTGTTCCAGCGTCTAGAAGGGTTCAGCAATCTGGAGAAGGGGTTGAAGACCAAGCAGGATTGCCCTGGGTTGAGACTTCTCAAATAAGCTCTGCTCATTCTCCATTACAAAGCTGAGCTCGGCAGATGCCCTGATGGATGAATAGGAGTTTTCCAGTTATACAAGGGAGTGAGGATGGGATCCAGTCCGAGCGTATGCACAGATCCACGGGCTGAGTGGCTTAAAGAGAGTGAAACAGACACACAGGGAGACTTAGGCCGCGGCAGAGACACAGAGACTCGACAGAAAGAGGCTCAGAGGCAGACCATGATGGAGAAAGACATGGCGACTACGATTCAGAGAAACAGAGAGACCCAGGGAGACCAAGAAATAGAAAAACAGAGGCAGAGACAGAGACGTAGACAGAGGAATAGAGATACTCGGGGTGAATAGAGGCAGCAAACCCACTGAACGATTCCGGGAGACACGAGAACCAGGAGGGAACCTGCGTGGAGGCGGCCGCCCTCAATCACTCTGTTTTACCCACCAACACTTAATTTGCCTTAAAGTTTGACCATGAATTGCCTTTTTGCTTTTCCTGGAATTTTGAAATGGCATTTATAGTCTTTAAAAAATATTAGCACATCTCCACCTCATCAATAAGATTATTTGTTTCTTTTTTTTTCTTTTTAAAATATATTTGTATTGATTTGAGAGAGGAAGAGAGGGATATAAATATCAATGATTAGAGGGAATCACCGACCGGTTGCCTCCCGCACACCCCCTGCCTGGGACTGAGCCCACAACCGGGCATGTGCCCTTGACTGGAATCGAACCTGGGACCCTTGAGTCCGCAGGCCGACACTATCCACTGAGCCAAACTGGCTTGGGCAAGATTACTTATTTCTTTTAATCATGTACTATTATTAAAATGAAAAAGCATTTTTCTTAAGGGCATCTCATCCCCCTCCCCCCCCCGAAGCTCTCTGGATTACTGTTCCAATTTGTATTGATAATTTTTCAGTTCTTCCCCATGATTGCCATCTCAGGATTTCTTTCTTTTTCTCTTTTACTCTTGATCCCATATTGCTTGGTTGTGCTTGCATGTTTTAATCTCTGTCTGCCTCTTTCATGCTTTGATTTCCTTTTTTACTTTTTTTTTTTGATATTCATAAGCAATGTTTCAGAAGGTCTTTGGAAAGTAAAAGTTTTGAGTCCTTGTACATCTCAAATGCCATTTATTTGCCACCATAATTAATAATTGGACTGAAAGTAATTTGAAGTTCAAAATTATTTTCCCGCATACTTTTAAAGACATTGTTCTATTGTCATATGACATTCAGCATTCCGATAAGAATTGTAGTGCCAATTTGCTGTCTATTTTTTGCAGACAAACAACTTTGCCTTTTATAAGCTTTTTTTGTGTTCTCTGAATTTTTGAAGACATTTTATTGAGCTCTGAGCACATGTGTGTCTTGCTGGGCACTCAACCACACAATAGCCACTTTATTTTGAAAAATGTTGTACTTTTTTACTTCTGAGATTTTTTAACATCTATTTCACCTTTGATTTTCTCAATCCTTACATTTTCTATTCCTTGTTTTCATAAGACTTTTATTAGATAGATATTGGCATCTGGGTTAATTCTGTATGTCTGTTAACCTTTTTTCTTATGTTTTAACTCATTTACCTTTTATAAATGAGACTTCTTAATTTCTTACAGATTATTTAGCTTCAAGAACTCTTTATTCTTAGATTTCTCTTTATCATAATACCGTTTTTGTTTATAGATGCAACCATTTCTCAAATCAGTAACAAGAATATATAGTAAAGTTCTTTTCTGTTCCTAGTATTATCTCAATGCCTCTTAGGATTGGCTGTTTTCTTGGCTAGTTTTTTTTTGCATTGTGTTGTTAATTTGCTCTATGTTCTTGCTAATTTATGAAGGAAATATAAATACATATTGAATAATGTCTCTGTCATTATGTAAATTCTGTCCACTTAAAACTAGGACTGATCAAGTGGGTTAGTGACCTGGCTGGTTTCACTACAGGGTGGGTGGTGAGGTAGTAGGATAATATGTTAGAAAGCTCAAAAAATGCGAATGACTTAATAGTTGGCCCACCCTATGGAAGTCATTAAATTTCCCTAGAGAGTATTTTCATAATTTTAGAAATTAGCGGAAATGTTCCTGAAAATGGTGCGTCAGCAGGTGCCAGACAATGGTGGGGGCAGGGAGGGAAGTGAATGGCATAGGAATTCATCAGACACACCTCCCTAATTTTCCTGCCCCACTTTCTATATTTACTCTGCATCTCTGGGTCTTTGTCATAAAGGATAGTTTCCACCTCCTTACAGGCTTTGCCTTGAAAAGCCTGTTTCACCTGCTTTGTGTAAAACATCTACATGATCCCACTCACTTTCTCTCTTCCGGATACCTGTCCAAAAAAAGTGGCTCCATTGAGACCTAGCCATCCCTGATTTTTTTTTTTTTAGAATGGTTACAGATTTATTGTTTTGATTTGTCTCCTCTAATTTTGGAAGGAGGTAAAATAACATCTTAAATCTGGTATTTTGCACCCGAAACAATATTTTTAAGTTAAGACAAAACTCAAGAACTATTTACTACATGTTTTTTCTATGTCAACCTTCTAATTAAGGCATAAAAGCAACCCAGGTTTCCACAAGAACAGTGAGCTTTGTTGCTGTCTCTTCTACTGCATCTATCCATGCACAGTGGCTATCAGAACAGGTAATGCAAAATAGCAAAACAATGTGGAGTTTACAAGAAATTCTTTTTAGCTTAAAGATAAAATACAATCTCAGACCATGCCTTGTAACCTTATCATTTGTTGACTCTAGCCAAGCTATACCTCAAACATCCCCAACGTGGAACTTGGGAAAAATATCTGTTTCCTGATCCTTGATTAGTCTTGACCCATTCCCATATATGTTTTCTCACTATTTATAACACTGTTAATGTAAAGCAGAGAGGGGTTTATACCTAAGGATCGGCACTGGGGCCCAATGGTTCAGTTTCAACAGTTTTCAATTAAAATTGGTCGACTCCATCTGTGTATACAGCTTACTACATTCCTGTGATCATAGGTATCTAAACACTGGGCCATCTGCACAAACTTTTCCATTTTTCCCACTGTCTCTCCTGAATTTCCTGATTTATCACATTCTGTTTCTCTTAACATAACAAGAAAAATATCTTCAAACTATCTGAACAAATGCATTTCATATAATTATTACTTAACCTACTGCATTTTTTCCTGACGACATAATAGTTTCCTGTCCTTATCAGCATTGCCCAGCAAGAAAGCACAAGCTATTTAACCAGCAAACCTGCCAATATTTACAACCTTTTAAGCCAGTAGAGAAATTTAGGTAATTTGTATTTTAGTGTTTACTGGTTGCTTAATGAATATTGCACTCGGGGTTTTATTTATTTATACTCTACCTTGTTCTAAAAATAATTTAACGTGTCTTGAACATTGCAGAATATAAAATGTAAAGATTTAGAGTCTGAGCACTATATAATGTAAACAAATTTTGATGGAAATTAACTTACCAAATGGGGAGACTCTGGAGGTTTATGTAATGTTATTCATACTTTAAATTTACAGGTATTATTATTAAAAATCAATCTTTACTCTTTATACATTTGTTACAGAAAGATAAAACAGAAAGTTCATATGTTGTTGAGATATATATTTTCTACTGAAACATTCAAATGAGA
Source organism: Myotis daubentonii (assembly GCF_963259705.1). Classification (NCBI taxonomy): domain Eukaryota; kingdom Metazoa; phylum Chordata; class Mammalia; order Chiroptera; family Vespertilionidae; genus Myotis; species Myotis daubentonii. The sequence goes on from NC_081847.1 coordinate 87,669,237, forward strand.
AACATTTTTATTCTGGTTATGAAAGGATTGCTCCTCTGTAGACATAACTAAAATGATATCAAAGGGAGAGGTTCTGTGAGAAAAATTCACACATTCAAAATATGAAAAACATCTCAATTAGGTGCATTAACTTGGTTTTTATTCAGTTCTTGATTATTTTACATGCAGTTGTAAAATCTATAATATGTTAGGAGTCAATTACTTTAAAAAAACATGATGATATAAATATTGGAGATGAAAAAGCATTTTGTACTCAAATGTTTGTTTCTATTAGCTTAAAAATTGCTACTCCTGTTTATGTATTATGCATATAAAAGTTCAGTCTTTCTATTGGAAAGAGGATAGGTGTGAATTGTGTGTAAGGAAAAACCCAGAAACATGTGTATATGTTATGAAAGCAGCCTCTGTTGAAAAACAAACTGTACCTGTGCAGGTCACGGTCAGGCCTCACAGCAATGCATCATTTACTGTTTGGTTTGAATTGACTTGTAAATGAGAAAATACAGTTTTGTTTTGTTTGGCTCACATGATTAATTTTAAAAACTCAAGCAGACATTATTTAATTATCTACCAGAATATTACTTTGGATACCTAGAAAAAAAATTTTTTTTAAAGAGACCACATAACAGAGAGCATCCTTTCTGTTTGGAACCTCGTAAAATAATGTGGTTCCAAAGGTTCAGAAATGTTTTCCTCTCAATAGAGTGCATGCAGAGAGGGAGAGAAGAGTTCAGTTCGTACAACTTCCCTCTCTCAAAATAAGTTACCTCTGTTTAAAATATAGTTTTAATTTTCAGAACCTTGAACATAATTTTGTTTGTTAGAAGTATATACCCACCAAGAACATTTCTCTGCTGTGAGTTTTGGGAAAGTTAGTCACTGAACATAGTAAAGACATTGTATCTTGCAGCCTTCTCTAATCTAGAAAATAGAACAAATATAGATAAGATATAAACTCTGGGAACACATATATAGTCCCATATGAACACAGTATCTCTTCTCCCATCTCTGATAAGTTGGGTTTCTTTGTAATAAAGGGAATTACAAAAGTTATGATGTGGCTTGAACTTTCTATAACTTACCAACTTTGGCAATGGGATAACTACTATGGCTGCTACTATGACGGGAGTGGCAGAAAACAATTTCAGACAATCAAATCCATATGGAGACTAGAGATGGGGCTGTGACCACAACCCCAGTGCTCAGCTGGCCACTTATGCTACAGGTGGAGATAGGTCTGCAGCTGCTTATCTGTGATCACCCAGCACCCGAGATGCAGAATGACACTGCCTAGACTTGGGCCAGTACCACTCTGCAATATTAAATCATCATTGGCTTCACAGCACAACTCATCTGAGCAATAATGAAAGAAACTATAATGCCTAACATTACAGTTAAAAAGTTAAGTATAAGAATTTAACTTATTCATCCACAGTCTCACAGCAAATTAGTGGCAGAGACCAGACTAGAACCCAAAGATGCTAATTCCTGGTATACTGATTTTCTCTCAAGACTACCTCATTCGCTCATGTGCTAAATAAAAGAGGTAGTATATTCAGAATCCTAAAAGCTCCCTTTGTTTCTTCAGTTGCAAAAATGACCAAAGAGATTGTGTTAATAATAAAAACTGTGTTTTTATTCTCCCACCTATATGCAATTCCCAATGTCTATCTTATTCATCAGTTTATGTTTTGGAGGCTACAATTGGAAGGACAATATATGTTAAATCCTGTACAAGAAAAAGTTCCTATAGAAATTCACATGCAGTAAACATGAATATTACTGATTCATAGTAAAATTATTCTATTTCAAGCCAATAGAATAATAACAAGCATAACTAACATCATTACACATTTCAATGTACCATTGCTTTTCTAATCATGAGTCACATATTAATTAATTTAATTCTTATAACATCCCTTTCATAGAAATTACTATTTTCTCTGGTTTATTAATGAGGGTGTTGATGCCCAGACAAGTTAAGTCAGTTGCCCAAGATCATACAGCTAGTAAACTGAGGAGATAGGATTTTTTAAAAGTATTTTTTGAATATATTTTTATTGATTTTTTTTGTAATTTAAGCCCATTTTACTTATTTCTTTTTAGCCTTCAAGATGCCTCTTCATTTATTTATTTATTTTCGCCCCCCCTCCCTTGACCTTACCCCTGCCTCCCCTACCCCCCAATGTCTGTGTCCATTGGTTATGCTTATATGCATGCATACAAGTCCTTCAGTTGATCTCTTACCCCTGCCCCCAACTCTCCCTGGCCTTCCTGCTGTAGTTTGACAGTCTGTTCTATGCTGCTCTGCCTCTGTATCTATTTTTGTTCATCAGTTTATAATGGTCTTTATTACCCATAAATAAGTGAGATTATGTGGTATTTTTCTTTCATTGACTGGCTTATTTCACTTAGCATAATGCTCTCCAGTTCCATCCATGCTGTTGCAAATGGTAAGAATTCCTTCTTTTTTACAGCAGCATAGTATTCCATTGGGTAGATGTACCACAGTTTCCTAATCCATTCATCTGCTGATGGGCACTTAGGCTGTTTCTAAATCTTAGCTATTGATTTTTTACAGAGAGGAAGGGAGAGAGATAGAGAGTTAGAAACTTCAATGAGAGAGAAGCATCGATCAGCTGTCTCCTGCACACCCCCTTCTGGGGATATGCCCACAACCAAGGTACATGCCTTTGACCGGAATCGAACCTGGGACCCTTCAGTCCGCAGGCCAACGCTCTATCCACTGAGCCAAACCGGTTAGGGCTAGGAGATAGGATTTAATGATTTGCGTTTGTGAAGATGAAATTTATGTGTCACAGTCTATCTATATGTATGACTCAATTGTAGAACCATTTCATCCATGACGCTTTCTCAATTCCTTACCCACACTGTTCTGTTGCTTCTGTTGCAGTTCCAGAGTCCGTGGCACATAGCAGCAGACAATCACACACATACAGTCACACACCTTGGTACCACTTGTCTCCTACGTTCTCTGTTTGTTTCTTGCTTTAACTAAATTGTGTTTATTGATGAGACTGAAAACTTTCAACTATGGGTCTTATTTATATTTTCTCTTGTACACACCAAAATACCAAGTTACGTTGGCAAAGAGTAGATGCTACCACATACTTATTGATTGATTGAAGGGCATTTTTAGGAGAGCAAGCCAAGTCAGATTCAGTTGAGTAAGGCTGTCTGTGTTTTGGCTTTCTGGGTGTATCTTCTGCAAGCATCAGTGCCCTAGTATTGCCCCACTTTGAAGTTGAATTGCTGCTTTTTCCTCTGTAAAGTTTCTTGAGCTAAGTGATGCCACCCATCTTTTCTATGTGAACACTTCCAAAACTTAACGTCCAGCCGTGTCCTCTCATTTGCCCTCTAGACCCTTACTGTAATACGCTTCATATATAAACAAATTACATGAAAAGTAAATGCATTATTTAATTTTTAAGTTAAAACTCCCTTGCTTCTCAACTACCTCCACGATTCAGCAGCATCACAATTTGTGAGATGCCAGAGTAGTAATGTTCATTTGGATTAATTCAGTAGACTTTCACCTAACACTGTGTGCTAGGAACTTTAACTAATGTTCAATATAATGGGGGGGAAATGCCATCATTTTTTCATAGGTAACAGTTAATAAATTATTTTAGCCCAAGATCGGATGTTTTAGCATGAAATCTGCATGGGATACTGTATCACCCATGCAGGGGTATGTAGCAAATGGGTATCATGTATCACCATTTGCACTCTGTGGGTCTCACAATTTGCTAAACAATTTTGTATGCAAATTTAATCCTTAAAACAACCTTATGAGGTGATATTGTTACTATCTGTGGGTTCTGAGAAGCCAAGTACCTTGCCTAAGTAAACAACTGCCTTAGTCCGTTCATACTGCCAACAAAAATATCTTAGACTGGGTGGATTATAAAAACAGAAATTTGTTCTTATAATTCTGGAGGCTGGGAAGTCCAAGACCAAAATGCCAGCAGATTTCATGTTTGGTGCGGGCTTGCCTGCTGTGTCCTCAGATGGGCAAAGTGACGAGGGAGCTCTCTGGGACCTCTTTTATAAGGGCACTAATCCCATTCGTGAGAGTTCCTCCCTCATGACCTAATTACCTACCAAAGGCTCCACCTCCTCATACCATCACGTTGGGGAAAAGGATTTCAACATACGAGCTTTGGAATGACACCAACATTGACTTCTTATACCTCCCCAAGTGAGCGGTGGGAGCCTGCACTCTGCTGCCTCTCGGTGGACCTCTTTCCCGTGTGCATCCTTTGCTCCCTTGCCAGAGAGAAGAAGGAGAACACGTGGTTCGTATGTCTTTGGATACCACCACCATACTCAGTACAGGACTGCAAACACAGGAGCCCACCTCCCGAAATAGTTATTTTGTAAATAGAATTAAATGCAATGTGTTCAAATGGAAGGCAGATTGCAATTCACTTTAAATGAGAATTTCCAACTAGCCTATCAAGAAATAGAATGTATTGTCCCATCTCAAGGAGTATGTAAGCAGGTCCCGTTTGAATCCTTTTGGGGAGGGGAGTGGGGATACAGGATTGATGCATGTGGTAAAATGTTTAAATAAGTAACCTGCAACACGTCTCTTACTCTGTATTTCTATGGTTAGTTTCTTTTTCTAGTGCCTCTCCCACTATGGACTGGATCAATTTTATATTTTCTTTTAAAGATGCCCAATACTGCTTCCCTAAGCTACTAATTCTCAAGAGACAGAGAGTTGCTATTTTAGACAAGTGTGCGAACGTATCATCAATCAGTACAACTCGGGGTACATGGCTCTCCTGAACCCTTTCTCTGATGACTTAATTTAAAATATCTCATGAGGAATGAGTTCATTACCATCCTCAGCATGGTGCAGTATCTTGTTAGCGGACTGAACCTGGGAGTCAGTGTCTTTCTGTCTACATGATTGTCCCAGTTTCCATAAAGGTAAGGCAAATAAAGCTATAATAATTAGAAAATATCTTTGATATAAAAGGACAATTATTTTATGACATCTATTGAGACCCACAAAACATTGAAGAGTTGCTGTGAGGCTTGATGGGATAGTAAAAAAGGCAGGCAGGATATGAAAAATACTTTGCTGCTTCCATTTTATATAGTGTTTTTAAGTGGGTTCTGACACCAGTGCACAAGAACATTTGGCAAAAGTATGGATATACTAGGACATAGGGTGGGAGGAAGTATAAGAGGAGCATACTGAAATTCTAAAATATTCCAATCTATCTACACTAATAAAAGAGAAACATGCAAATTGACCATCCCTCCGCTATGCTCACCAGCCAATCAGAGTGATATGCAAATTAACCCAACAAAGATGGCGGTTAATTTGCATACACAGGCACAGAGCGAAGACTGAAGACAGCTAGAAGGAAGCCAAGCACTGCAGAAGGGAGCGAAGCAGTGGAGAAGGAAACGGAGCCGAGGCAGCAGACACGGGAGGGAGCAAGGCAGCAGAGAGGGGAGGGAGCCAAGGTGGCGGAGATGGGAGGGAAGCCCGCCTCGGCAGGCTTCGCTCCCTTCTCTGCTTCGCTTCGGCCTCAGGAAGCCCTATTCTTGCAGGAATCTTCCTGCAACAGGCCTCTAGTATATATATAAAAGCCTAAACGACCATCAGACCATTTGACCATTTGCCTGGTAGCTATGACGCGCAGTGACCACCGGAGGCAGATGCTCCGACCAGTAGAGGAGGGAGCCTGATTCCTCGCAGAATCAGCTGGGGGTTAGGTTGCTGCTGGGGCACTGTCAGCCCCAATTCTGTTTCACCTGCACCCCTGACCCAGAGAAGAGGGAGAACTCTTGCAATCCAGGACCCCTCAGGGGATGTCGGAAAGCCGGTTCTGGCCCAATCCCCTCAGGCCAAGCTGAGGGACACCCCCCCCCCCCCCCGTGCATGAATTCATGCACAGGGCCTCTAGTTCCTGTATAAAATAGAATGAGTATTTACTTTCATAACAGTGGTCACCTCAAATCTATAATAATCAAAGCATACTATGCTAATTAGACTGGAAGTCCTCCCAGACGAAGCCGTGGCTCTGAGGGAAGCCTGGGTCCTGGGAGACAAAGGGAAGCTGGTGCTGGCAACCGGGGGAAGGAAGGACTATTCTTCCATGAATTTTATGCATCAGCCTCTAGTGTTATATAATGGCTATTACTATCAAATTTAAATGGGAGACTGAAGTTCTATAATCTCTTCATGTAATAATGAGTCTTGACACAAGTGACTGAATTGGCATAGAAATTTGGGACAGAAAAGGTTATGATCTGGGATGTTTAACTTTAGAACAAGATAAAAGGGTGGGTTAAGTGAGTTATTGGGCTCCTCAGGAAATTATATATATACTAGGGGCCCGGTGCACGAAATTCATGCACTGGGTATGTGTGTGGGGGAGTGTCCCTCAGCCCAGCCTGCCCCCTCTCACATACTGGGAGCCCTCAGGCGTTGACCCCCATCACCCTCCAATCGCAGGATCGGCCCCTTGCCCAGGCCTGACGCCTCTGGCCTAGGCGTCCTGCCCGGGCAGCGGGGACCCGCAGCTGCAGCGGCCCCACGATCGTGGGCTTCGCTTTAGGCCCAGGCAAGGGACCCCTAGCTCCTGGGACTGCCAGCTTCGACCGTGCCCAGCTCCCATCGCTGGCTCCACCCCTACTTCCTGCTATCACTGGCCAGGGCGGAAAAGGCACCTGATTCTCCCAGCTCTTACCTCCCCGCTGGGTTTCTGATCACTGTCAGTGGCAGGGGGCTTCTTCCTGCTTTCCCTTTCGCCTCCCTGCATTGTGCCTACATATGCAAATTAACCGCCATCTTTTTGGCAGTTAACTGCCAATCTTAGTTGGCAGTTAATTTGCATATAGCCCTGATTAGCCAATGAAAAGGGTAGCTCGTACGCCAATTACCATTTTTCTCTTTTATTAGTGTTGATATTTGGGCATACAGTACCATTTTGGGGCTACATATTTTTTTTTGTTTTATTGACAGTATTGAAACATCTAACTTGTAGAAATAAGTAACTGGTAGTCCTCATTTTTATACATTCTTGGAATTCCCTAGATTTTGCCATGCGACCTTCCACTCTGTATCATGTTTGAATTAGGATAAATGCAGTTTCCTTGAAGAAGGCCAAGTTTTTAAAGACATGAACTCATTTGTCTTTGAATGATCAGGCATTACAACATGAAAAAAATATTATCACACAGATGTTCAAGGTGATGGTGGCCCACACTGACAAATCTACTCACATAGTTATGTTCACAAAAAGGAAGTCTCAACTTAGGTAGCTGCAGCCAGTATGTATAAAAATGAGTCATACTGCTTAAATCTCTTACAAATGTTAAAATTAATATTGCACATCAGATTTTCTATAAAATGCAACCATCTAGACCTTTGAGTTTCATTACTTTCTCTTGTAATCACTTGGATTTATTGACAGAATATTCTTTTTAAAAAGCATCTTTGAGAAAAGTGAATAAAATAGATTCTTGGCAAGTCTTTTTCCACATTTTAACCAATTTAGGACTATGAGGAAAGTTGGAGGGGAAAGAGACTTTTAAAATTTCAATTAATATAGAATTAACAATTCTTTGTCCCCTCTATCCCTGGCTGAGTTCAAACACAAAGACCCACATCAACCATTACCTGCTCTGGGTAATTCTAACTCAGACCCTACTTATTCTCTCAATTCAGACCTTCTCTGCCTGGAACTATATATTTACTATTACATTTAACAATGTATGGGCCATATGGCAACTAAAATTAAATAAAACTAAAAACTTAGTTTTCAGTTGCTCTATCACATTTCACATGCTCAGTGGCCACATGGGGCTAATGGCTACCATATTGGACAGTGTAGAGATGCAATTTTTCTATAATTGTAAAAATTTCTATTGGCCAGAACTCTCTAGACCAGCGGTTCTCAACCTGTGGGTTGTGACCTATTTGGAGGTCGAACGACCCTTTCACAGGGGTCACCTAAGACCATCAGAAAACACATATATGATTACATGTTGTTTTTGTGATTAAGCACTATGCTTTAATTATGTTCAATTTGTAACAATGAAATTGGGGGTCACCACAACATGAGGAACTGTATTAAAGGGTCGTGGCATTAGGAAGAACCACTGCTCTAGACTGAGATCCTTAGAAGAGACTTTATCTCCATGATCTCTACATCCTCATTATCAGGGGGTAGTGCTTCGCACATGGAAGATAGCTGGTAAACTACTGAACAGAACTGAGAAGTAGTGGGTGAGCTTATGTAGAAAATAGAATCGGACTGAACTTGTATTGCTCTAAACATGAGGATAGAATTTCTAACATATGGGGGTGGCATGGAGGCAGACTTGAGTTCGTGATGAGAAGCAGCTTTCTCTCAACAGACCTATTGGAAAATGAAGTGGGATTCCGTGTTAGATATTTAGCTCAGGCCCCAAAATCATTCCACTGAAGCCAGATATCACCTTGCAGGACTCCAGGACATCAGATCCTTGCTTTAGGGTGGGAATTGGAGCCAGAAGAGAATAATTGAGTTTCAGTCATTGTCATGAGCAATATTTGAGAACATTTTGTGGAGAATTTCAGAAACTTTGACGACTACCTGTCTGTCACATTTCAGTCCCTGACTGCCTGTCAGCAATGATTCCTTCTTTGTTTTAGAATATCTCAAATGTAGACACTGTCTTTTCCTAGGATAGCTTTTACTGAACTAATATAGTTCTAGAATTGTCTATTAGATTGTTTCTGTTGTTTGTTAAGGAAGCCTGTTGGGAGGTACAACGCTGAATTAGGGATTGAATGTTTGTCAGGAAACAAACACTAACTATAATAAAGAATAATTAAGAAATCAATATCAAATGAGATTTTAGCATCCAGAGATTGACTATGAGATTGACTAAAAGTGGTGGGGGACAATTTATGAGACATTTTTAGACACCTACCTTCGAAATAATTGAACTCAACTATATTTTGGGGCTCTGCACATAGTAGGCATTCAATGTTGTTGACTGTGAAGAGACTAAAGGTTGTAGGTGTGACTTTTCATGCCCATTCCAATTTGTCTAGTGAAAACCCTACAGATTAGCTGAGCCATTTCAAAACTTGTTTCCTGTTTTGAAATGATAGTAATGTTTTTGTGTTTTTATCTTTATGTTAAAAAACCGCATGGTTCTCACTATAAAACAGCATCACAGGCTCAGAAAACATTAAAAACAGCTGAGAAACAGCGGATGTTTTTGTAGGTTAATGATATTTATGTAACTGAAGACATGAGGCACAATGCACTATTTTATGCATGAGGTTAAATGATCTCTGGGGTAGAATATTTCACTTCATTTGCTGGGAGATGTGCACGCTTCCTCCTGGTTGGAAGGCGCTGCTGTGCTGATGGAGCGTGCACAGAATAGGCTAGAGCAAAACCTGACACAGGGCTTCAAGAGGAAGAAAGTGAATTTGGGCTTTAAACAGAGCCCTACCTTTAAATCTGACAAAATTGTAGGCTTTTCTATTGCTGCCCTGGATGATTTGCAGCAATTTTCTATCAGTGAGTCAGCTTCTTCCTCTCTTAAATGGAAATAGCCTTCCTGTCAAAACAATGAGAGGGCCTGGCTGGTGTGGCTCAGTGGTTGAGCATCTACCCATGAACTAGGAGGTCACCAGTTCGATTCCTGGTCAGGGCATATGCCTAGGTTGTGAGCTCAATTCCCCATGAGGAGTGTATGGGAGGCAGTCAATTGACAATTCTCTCTCATCGATGTTTCTATCGTTTCATCCCTCTGCCTTCCTCTCTCTCTAAAATAAATAAAAATATATTTTAAAAAAACAGTGAGAGAAGTGACATTAACCAAACATAATTTATTAAATTATTAACTTAACATCTATTAAGGGTTGACTTTTGTCACCAAACAGCTATGTTAAGGTCCTAAACCCTAGGACCTCAGAATGTGACCTTGTTGGTAACTAGGATTTTTGCAGATGTAATTAGTTAAGGTAAGGTCACAGTGCAGTATAACAGTGTACTCAGAGGAGGGTACACAGACACTCAGGGAGAATGCCACGCGATGGCAGAGGCGGAAATTAGAGTGATGAGGCTATCAGCCCAGGAATGCCTAGGCTCAGTGGCCACCACCAGAAGTTTGGGAGAGGCAAGAAGGATTCTACCAAGAGTTTCAGAAGGAGCGTGGCTCTGCTGACACCTTCATTTCAGACTTCTGGCCTCCAGAACTGTGAGAAATACATTTCCATTGTTTGAAACCACCCAGTTTGAGATAGTTTTTGACCGCAGCCCTGGGAACCTAATATAATACCCATAGGGGTTAACCAGTCAGTTTCTCCTTTCTCAGTCAGATTTATTGTAATCACTTGAGTGGAAATAAATGTTGTAAGAATATGTGGCAGTGTCCCTTGATGTGGCTCCCACCGTTCCCCCTTATCCTCTTAAGGCTGTGTTGGCCATTCTTTGGCTACTTGCCTGCTCACTAAAACCGGGCTGCTGGAGTGAGGAGGGGGCAAACAACAGCCCCTGCAAATATGAGCCAGAGGTGGTAGGGATTTGCATACGTACAGTATTTATCGGACTCTCCACGGGGAGCTTACAAATTGGGAACAGCCCTCTCTTTTCACAATGAGAGTCCAGAATATTCACCTTGTTGGGAATGAGCTGCCCGAATTTAGTCTAATGTCGAGAATCTGCCAGACCAACAACTCAGGGACAGGAACTCAGTCAGGACCAGTCCTGTGTTGCAGCCAGCTGCCAGCTTGTGAAAGCCGATTGGTAAATGTTCAGGATGTTTGCAAGCTGATTGTTAAACAAAGCCATCATGAAAATTAAATTATATAGACTCACATTTAAATGCATTATTTGAAAACCAAGGTAATAAATACTCAAAACATACCATCTTCTAATTATTTTTACTATATCATGCTATTATGCATGTCCTTGAAGTGATTTACATCTATTGAGCCTGAGAGGCATTCTGTATAAGGATGTGTCTTTACACATCTCTTCCCAACTCCATGTTGGTAGCTTGAAATCCATCATGACGGGAAACCAGAAAGCCCAGGAAATTGGCAAATGCTACTGAAGAGGACTTTAGCCTCCTCAACCCCCAACCAAAATAGTTGATAATACGTACCAGCCTATCGCTAGTTCACATGTGCCCCATTGCTCACTCTTGGACCCCTGAGGGTTTCATGACTTTGAGATATTATTTAAAATGGACTAGACTAGAAGGAAGGCCCTTACAGTTAAACAGGGCCTTCATTTTTATAGGGAAGTTAACAGAAGAATGTGCTTTAGGACTAGCTCTGACCTTTATGAATATAAAGGAGTTCTCAGTCCTCCAATTACAGCATTTTAAGGGAACAAGATGCCACCATCTTTCTTATGACTTAGCATAATCAGTTGTTCTCCTAAAATGGATAAGAGTAAAAAAGTTCATAATCTCCTGGAGACATTTTCCTTTTGGGTCCCAGATTTTGCCTGACTGGGTAGCAATTTATGAAAACAATGAGTCACATTTTGCATTTAAAATATAACCTTTTTCTCCTGGGTGACCTTTTAATACTGTCTCTAACCTACGAGAGACTGTTTCTTGTGTGATTATGTTACTTGGAAAAAATATGCCCAGCTTATTATAAATAATTCATATACTTGTGTTTGTTTTTTTATTGTCTTTTTTCCCCTTAGACAATAGCAGTGAGATATAATATACTATAATTCAGAGTTAATTAATTTTATCTGGGTGAGATCTGGGGAAAACCTATCTTTATTCTTAATTTTTCTTTAGTCATTTTTCCTGGGATTGTCCATGAGTGTGACCAGCCTGGCATGTAATGCAGCTGTGCAGCTGTTCCAGAGGTTGTTCTCTAACTTCATTAACCTGTATTGTCCAAAAACTCTGTATCACTGTATCACAACCTGAGAAAATTACTAGAGGCATCAAAATATATTGCTAGCTTTCACCCTATGACAGACACAATTTAAATTATGATTTCTTTATTTTCATGTTGCTATAACTGAAATAGAAAAGAAATGGATAGTTTTTCTTGAGATGCAGTTATTTTATTATTATTTTTAATCCTTCCTCAAAGAAATGCTTTTTATTGATTTTGGAGAGTAAGAAGAGGAGAGAGAGAGAGAGAGAGAGAGAGAGAGAGAGAGAGAGAGAGAGAGAGAGCGCGCGCTATAAGAGTGAAGCATTGATTGTCTCACACACACCTCCACCAAAACCTGCAACTTGACTGGGAATTGAACCCATGACCTTTTGTTGTATAGGATGACATGCCAACCAACTTAGCTACACTGGCCAGGGCCTGAGATGGAGTTAATTTTTGTTAACACTTATTGTTTGGAGATGGCTGAACTAACTAATGACACGGCTAATACTGCTTCTCTAGCCCCATAAACATGTCTTTGAGTTTTCAGCGTATGTACATACTAGAGGCCCTGTGCATGGATTCATGCACCAGTGGGGTCCCTCAGCCTGGCCTGTGGGGATCTGGCCAAAAACAACTCTCCAACATCCCCCAAGGGGTCCTGGATTGCGAGAGGGCGGTTCGCGTTTGACACACCCTGGAATTGGGCTCCCTTCTCTCTGGGTCTGGGTGCGGGTGAAGCAGATTCGGGACTGACAGTGCCCCAGCAGCAACCTAACCTACAGCAGCTTCTGCGAGGAATTGGGCTCCCTTCTCTACTGGTTGGAGTATCTGCCCCCTGGTGGTCATTGTGCGTCATAACTACTAGGTGAACGGTCGGATGGTCACTTAGGCATATCTATTGACACTATGCTCCTGCACACAATACAGCAAAATGTTTTCAGAGCAACACGAATGAGAGCTACCACATGAGAGACTGTCCTGGATGATATGGTCTTCTCAGGGGAGGGGGTGGAGGAGCCATCATCATCATCATTATTATGACAAAATGGTGCATTTTAAAATAAACGACTTCTGCTGCACATTCAGTTGACAACTCAGGAATCGATTTCCTCTCTGGATAATCTAGCTGGCCTCCTGTCCCGGTTAAGATGGCCGTGCCGTGCAGCTTTTGCTTGTCAGAGACAAACTGACCAGGAATGTCAGAGATGGGCAAGCGATTCACAATAGACCAAATTACTTTGGCCTTGTGGTGAGATTCAAAATCAACTCATTTCTTATTGAGCATGTTTGCTTGTTATTCCTTTCATTACAGCCTTTTTAAAATTTTGTTTTTCTCAAAACTCTGACAAGCAGTACATGGCAGATGTTTAAAAAGCATTTGTTTTTCTAGCAGCATTTGCATTGAAAAGACAAATGGGAGAAGTTGGGAGACAGAAGGTAGATTTGCACTGATGTGTTCATGGGCAAGACTGGCATCAGCACATGGACTTTATAAAAGCTCGGAATGGAACTGGTCAAGTTCCCTTTGAGTCCATTTCTTTTTGTGCTGCCAACATCACGGGAAGCTTCCCGTCAAGGCCCCTCCGTGGAGAAAAGGAAACTCGGTCCTTAGGACATATCTCGTGTTTGTGTTTTGTAAGAGACATGGACGCGGAGCTTGGGGGAAAACAAAATGGGTAACATGCTGAAAACAAGGCCGTAGAAAGGACCGTGACTGGGTAAAGGCTGCAGGTCCAGAAGGTGATGGGACACGCTTCCCACTGCATCTTGCTCTTCCGTTTCTTCAGCAACTGGGCTTTAAGATGCTCAGACCTTAGAGAAGTAATTAAGATGCTGGAATAAATCATTACTCTTTAATTAAATAATGGATTATTGAAGGCAAACTACTCAATACGTGATTGAAAATGCTGTTAAACTAAGAGATCCCTTCCTCTTGGATCTATAATGCACTCTGAACCCAATGCTATGACCCTGGGGTCAGTGGTAGAGCTCGTGTGTCAGAGGAGAGCGAGGTGGGTGGAGCTACCTCTCCCCCATCATATGCATGCGCTGCTTCTGACCTCTCCGGGGTGTGCCGAGGTCTAGATTCATTAATATGAAAGCTATAAAATGCTTGGCGATGGAAATCACTCCCCTTTGTCTTCTTAGAAAGAGAATAAGAGGGAAGCTATGCCCAAGGCTTTCTATCCATATCTCTGTGTCTATTGTAGACCCTGGGTTTAAGCCTCAAATATGTGGTTAAGTCTGAGGTGGGAAGAGGTAAGTTTTTCTTTCATGAATGATTTTGAAAAGCTAGAAGAGAAGAATCACAGAAACCATCCATAAGAACACGCACGCACACACACACACATGCACACACACACACGCGCGCGCGCTTCTTTGATATTCACGTCCTACTACACACACACACACACACACACACACACACACACTCACACACTCACACACTCTGAGTGGCCAGATTATTATGACCACCTGACGTTTGTAGGCAAATTAGCCGTACACTGCATTGTATGGGATATGGAAGCCGAAGACCTGTTCAAACACCTTTGCTGTCTGCAGTTACCAAGATAAAACGTCTCCAATTCGCACAGGAACACAAGGATTGGACAGTCGAGCATTGGAAAAAAGTCATGTGGTGCTTGTATTGTGCAGGAGTGGTTTCAAGAACATGAGGGAGACTTTACCATGCTTAGGTGGCCCCCACAATCACCAGATCTCAATCCAATTGAGCATTTGTGGGACGAAGTTAAAAGAGCCATCAGGCAACTGGTTCCACAAACCATCAAATCTCACAGAACTGGACAGTGCTATTCATCAGGCATGGTGTCAGATTCCTCGCATCACCTTTCAACATCTCATGGAGTCAATGCCAAGAAAAATCTCTGCAGTATTGAAGGCAAAAGGTGGCCCAAGGAAGTACTGATGGGGTGGTCATAATAATCTGGCCACTTGGTGTATATGTATATACATACATTTTATTTCACTGTGTATATAGAAATTATTCTTGTCTCTTTTCTTTCTTCTTCCCTTCCTTTCTTCCTTCTCCCCTCCCTCCCTTTCTTCTGTCCTTTCTTCCTTTTGTGCATCCTTCTTTTGTTCCACACACACCAAAATGATATATAAATATCATCAATGTATGTCCAAATTTCAGAAATATAGAATGTTGATGACTACACTATAATGTAATTCTAATAAGGTTAGTAAAGCAGACCTATGGAGACATAGCAGAGAATAGTGATTAAGAATAGGAGTTTGGTGTCAGACAGTCCTAAAGGAACATTGGCTCAGTTATTTACTATTACTTAGAAATGTCACTTACCCCTATTGAACCTCAGTTTCCTCATAAGTAAAATGGGTCTAATTACCCATTGTGTTGTATAAAATGAAATGATTTAACATAAAGCATTTAAAAATGTGTTTGACTAATTTAAGTGCTCTTTTAAGGGGTCTATCTTGTGGTTTAGAGGGTTGTAAAGCCTCCAAAAATATATGAGTGATGTATAAGTACAAAAGCACATTTCACTTCAAGCTTCCACCAGATGTTTAAAATAAAAGTATTCCTCTATAGTTTGATATCAAAGACCATTGGGAGGTAATCTATTTTCAGAGAGGTAACATCTGTTATTAATCTTTCTTAATAAATAAAGAGCATGGGGAGATAACCCATTTTCAGATAGGTAAACATGTCATTAATCTTTCTTAATTAATTAATGATATGTGATGTGTGTGTATTTTTTATCACAGCAGATTTGGGCAGCAGTTTTTAGGTTGCTAGGAATTATTCTGTGTGTTGCAGTCTGTTTAAACCACTACTTTGTGTGGCAGAAGAGTATTTTAAGTGTGTGTTTCTTTTGTGATTATGAAAGGTTTAAAAAATACAACAGGTGAGAGGTGATAACTCATTGTGGTTTTGATTTGAATATATTCCTTTAGGAAAATGTGTGTTCGTTTTTAATGAGATTATTATTATTTTTTACCATTGAGCCGGGCTCTGAAGTCAGCTCTGCTAAGGCCAGGCCACAGGCTGTGTTCCCTGTGCTGCCCAGTGTTTGAGCTCCAGGATTGAGCAGGGCTCCAGGCTGGACTCCACACTGGCTGTGTTCTGTGACCAGGCAGGGCTGCAGGCTGTGCTCTGTGACTGGGAGGGATCATTGACTGGGCTGCGTGCCTGGGAAGGCCACACGCTGTGCTCTCCCATTAGACAGGGCCACAGGCTGGGTCTGTGCAGGGCAGGCCTGTGGGATGGACTCCAAGGCTCCCAGGGTCTCTACTCAAGCTCCCAGGTTATGCAGGGCCAGATGCTATCCTTGACAGTTGGGTATGGCTGTTGGCTTGGCTCCCTTCGGGGCTATCGGATGGGCTGCAGAGCTGCCAGGTTTCTCTGTCCAGGCTTCCTGGTTGGGCAGGACTGGAGGTTATACTCTGCAGTTGGGTGGGGCTAGAATCTGCACCCCTGCCCAGGCAGCGCTGTAGAACAGTCTCCATACCCGGTATGGCTCACTGGCTGGAGACCTGAATCAGGCAGAATAGCTAGCAGAGCTTCCTGGCCAGACGGGACCACTGGCTCAGCCCTGCCGATGGGCATATTCATTGGCTGGGATCTCACGTGGATGCTTCTGCAAGCAGGTGTGGTCTGCCAAGATCTGAGGGCTGGTTGCCAAGTCCCAGCCTCTGTCTCCGTCTCTACCTGCTGTACAGTGGTCGAACCCCACAGCTTTCCCTAGGTGTCTCTGTGGCTTCCCAGGAAGTGTTATGCAAGTTTAGGGGAACTGGATATTTACTTTGGGCTCTCTTTCTCCCACTGGAGCAACCATGAGCCCAGGAGGTCCTCGCTGTGTGGCCAGCCCGGGGGAGGGGTCGTGGCAGAGTGTAGCTGTTCCTCTGATCCTCCGATATGGACCTCGAGGACTCTGGTCCAGGAGCTGCTTCAGCCTCAGCACGGGGTTCTGGGATTTTCACAGCGGTGTCTTGTCTCTGGATAGTTGCTAGTTGGTGTTCTTGTGAAGGGGACTGAGTCAGGAGTGACCTATGTCACCAGCTTGATGATGTCCTGGCGATACGTTCTTATGACCGAGATATTGCTCAGAAAAGCATAAACTTACCTCCACTGTGGATGGAGATGCTGAAT
This sequence comes from Myotis daubentonii, assembly GCF_963259705.1. Lineage (NCBI taxonomy): Eukaryota > Metazoa > Chordata > Mammalia > Chiroptera > Vespertilionidae > Myotis > Myotis daubentonii. The sequence goes on from NC_081847.1 coordinate 87,686,270, forward strand.
GCAACAATCCAGAGGAGTACAAAAGTGTATGCTGATGTTGCTAGTAGTTTGATAACATGAAACCGTGCCATGGCACATTGTTAGTTTTGGCTTTTGTAGAGGTTGGCCATTCATATAAGCCAGACAGGAAGCAAAGGCAGATGTCAACCCATCATGTAAGTACAGCTGTTTGAATTGATTTCATCATTACCTGAGAGCCGCTCTGACCTTGTCAGTTCCGGTGCGTAAAGCACTTAAGTCTTGAGTCCTGTCAATAAATATCTGCAGCTGATTCACTTCCTACAGGACATGACAAGGTCAGGATGTCTCGAGGCCTCCTCTTCCTGTAAATGGTAATGACTGGGGATTCCAAGGAGATTGCGTTACAGAATGTGATATACCATCAACTGAAACTTTTAATCACTATAAAGCAGAGGATGGGCCCGCTCTGTAGGAATTCCAAGGAGATTTATAAACAACAAAAATAAAAACACACTCATATACATACAAAAAAATAAAAATTTAAAATCCCTAGCTGAAATAAAGCAACTAATTAAATTGTTTGTATGTACTCCATGCTTCCCATATAGACCAAAATTAGTTGCATCTGGCACAATGGAGCTTAAGTGTCTAGCCTTTGTTGGAAAAGCACTGAGGTTGAGTTATAACAGCTATGATAATTTAGAAAGATATGGTTAGTTGGAGAGAAACCCAAGTTGACAATGACAGATTTCATAATAAATTGATGGTAAGTTTGGACGTGGGTATCAGCAAATTAAATAAGCAATCAAACTCCAAATAGAATTAGTTTCCTTTGAACTGCCAACTCCATGGAGAGCCCCATTACTTGGCAAAAAATCAGACAACTTATAGTAAAAATCCATCAAAATCTATTGTCTGGAACAAAATAAGAGCTGAGGTAGCAACTGTGTTTATAAGAGAGGGAAATCTAATTTGGAACCAAGATCATCAACTATTAAGTTTTAAGTAAAGTATTCCCAGAGTCAGAGGTAGGTTAAAAGTTTGTGCATAGAAATTAAAGCTCTGACCAGAGTGGCTCAGTGACTGAGCGCCAACCTATGAACCAGGAGGTCATGGTTCAATTCCAGGTTAGGGCACATGCCTGGATTGTGAGCTTGATCCTTGGTGGGGGGCATGCAGAAGGAAGCCGATCAATGATTCTCTCTCATCATTGATGTTTCTCTCTCTTTCTCCCTCTCCCTTTCTCTTTGAAATCAATAAAAAATATATAGAAAAAAATAGAAACTAAAGATCCCATTATTTTCTCTGAATACATATTATATTTACTTTGTATTATGTTATACTATATATATTATAATTACATATTTATATTTATTTATATATTTCTATTTAATCTATAGTAATTATTTTTTTTCTACCTGACAAAATTTAAATCCAGAAGTTGCAAATTCAGATCCCTATACAAGCAGGAAGTTAACATGAATAATAACAAAAAGCATCCAGTGTTATATAGTAGTGAATGTTAGGGACCACAGCATACTGCGAAGTCATTTCCATTCAGTTTTCTGCTTTAAAACCTTTTTTTGGAAAATTCACATGCAGGTGATTTTGACCAATAGACCCCCCAGGAACTCAGACAGAAATGATTAAATAATTACTTGAACCAAATTTACCTAAAAATATATTATGTAAAGATGAGAGAGATCTTACTATTGCAACTCTGAAATTAAGAACTGGCACCAAAATTTGTAGTATTACTTAAAGGAGGCATCTGAATCACACATGAAGTTTTAGGGCCCTTACGTAAGAAATCAGGCTGTAATAAATACTAACATTTTAGCAATGTGCTTTGCATTCTTTGGTTAAAGTTTTCTGCCAATCAATTTCTTTCAATCAGCTGAGAGCACACTTTCATGTGTATTGATGGCCAGCACTCTGCTGAGTTATCTCACTTGAGTCACGGATCATTTTTACCATGGGCCATTAGTATTTTGTTCTGCTTAATCACACTTGTGTTTATATCTCACAACAGTCTATCCATTATGTTGATCATATGATTAGTAAAATGGTTTTGGTGGCTCTGATTTATGATTTAAAAAAAGAGATAAAGTCAAAATAAGAAATCTTAAAGTGACCTGAATTCAAATTTTGCAAATAGGTGACTTACTCTTAGACTGTGTTAGAGATTTGAGCCTGTGACCATTTCTGCATTATATAGGTCTTCAATGTTGGAGGAAGTCTGTTCTTCCTATATATTTTTGTAACAAGATAAAAATCAATTTTCTTTTGCATTTTGTTTAGTTAGTGTTGTTAGGTTTTGTTCAAAGTTTTGGGTTAGATAATTTGGAAATTTGAAAAAGCAATCACATTTTCTTATGCTCTTAACTGGGCACCCAGTGTTAAAAGTTCTGACTTCCCAATATGCTTCAAATATAGGCTAACTCAGTCAAAACAGCTGCCCTGTTAGCTCTCCACATCAATGGTGTTGTCACCAGTTTAGTCACATCTGGAATTTTTTTGTTGAATCCAGAGTGACTTTTCCAGGTAGCAGCAATGAAGTAATAAGAGGAATTCTGGCTGAAACCGGTTTGGCTCAGTGGATAGAGCATCGGCCTGCGGACTGAAAGGTCCCAGGTTCGATTCCGGTCAAGGGCATGTACCTGGGTTGCAGGCATATCCCCAGTAGGAGATGTGCAGGAGGCAGCTGATCGATGTTGCTCTCTCATCGATGTTTCTAACTCTCTATCTCTCTCCCTTCTTCCTCTCTGTAAAAAGTCAATAAAATATATATTTTTTTTTTAAAAAGAGGAATTCTGGGAAATACATGTGACAGATGTTTTTAAAATCAAATGCATCAAATATTGCTACTTTAAATTCACTCAAAATTGATTAGACCCACTCCTGTGATCTTGCCTCATACTGGTTTGGTTTAGTTTAGTTAATGTTGTAATTAATCTTTGCAAAAATCTAATTCATCCTCAAGCTTCTCTCACGCCATGATCTGTTTGTGTAAGTATCCTGAAACAAAATGCCCTGTCTAATTTGATCTGTGGTCATGATTGAAAATAGTAACTTGATATTGCTTTGTTTCTACAGTGATATAATTAAGATGCCCACGCTTTTCTAATTAATTTAATCTAGATTTGCTTTGGCTATTACACATCCTAATAGAATAGAATACACTGTTTTTCTTTCTTTATCTCTGTCATTAGTCAAAAGAATTAATCTTGCCAAGTTTGAGATACACCAATGTTTATTTGCATATTCAGATTTTAATCTAAGCCAGACCTCTTTGTCAAATATGATCAGTCTCTTATTAAATAGTATTCTCAAAAGCCATTGTAAGAATGTTTAAAGTAAAATATACAATACATAATGCTATGTCATCTGCAATTGCGATACACAAATCTTTTGTTTATATTTAAGATATATTTATAATATATACCTTTATATATTACATATACTATATTAAATAATATGTAGTATGTAATATATTTAGGCATATATCTATATATCTTAATTTATTATTTATAATATTTATAATATAGTATTTATTATATTCTAGGTAAGCAAATAAAAAAGTGTCCTTTACATTGGACATTGTAATGAGACTACAGGAAATATTACATATGTATCTAAAGAAGAGAAATTCAGTAAATGGCAGTTTCGCTTTGAATTTATTAATGGTCATCAGAACACATGGTTTTTAGAAATAAATAAGGAATGTTAATATTTTTTTCAAAATTATTTTAGAGTGTACGACGTAGGTAGTATGCAGGAGTTGTATATTAATTTTTGTTGTAATTGCCTGTATAAGTAAGGCGTACAATCTACAATACAAATAAACAATGAAATATTTGTAAATTTTAATGGAAAAAAAAGATAGGCCTATTATCTGAGGAAAAAGAGAGATATTCATTAGTAGATATGCACCTAGAAGTTTTAAATATCAAATTAACCTTCATAATCCTATATAATAAAAGGATAATACACAAATTGTCCCTTTGACCAGAAGTTCGACCAGGAGTTCGACCAGGGGCCGGGACTGGTGGGCCAACTGCCTGTGGCCCCTCTCCTGGCCAGCCTGGCCTGACCCACTGAGATCAGGGCGGGCTGGCCGGCCATTCCCTCCCCCCCCCCCCGCCCCGTGCACAAATCGTGCACTGGGCCTCTAGTAATAAAATAGAAGTAGGGAAGAATTTAGAGAACCATGAATGGTTTTCTTCGAATTTTTCTTTTGCACATCATTGTACAAATTGGTGTTTTCTCCTTTCTGTCATATGGCAAACATTATTTTTAGGTGTGGACAATACATGGAATACAGTTAAAAGTGCTGTGTGGCCCTGACCGGTTTGGCTCAGTGGATAGAGCGTCAGCCTGCAGACTGAAGGGTCCCGGGTTCGATTCTAGTCAAGGACATGTACCTTAGTTGCGGGCACATCCCCAGTGGGGGGTGCGCAGGAGGCAGCTGATCGATGTTTCTCGCTCATCGATGTTTCTAACTCTCTCTATCCCTCTCCCTTCCTCTCTGTAAAAAATCAATAAAATATATTTTTTTAAAAAAAGTGCTGTGTGTCTCCTGGCCGGTGTGACTCAGTGGTTGAGTGTCAACCTATGAACCAGGAGGTTACCATTCAAATCCTGGTTGGGCATATGCCTGGGTTGTGGGTTCAGACCTCAGTAGTGGGTATGGGGAAGGCAGTCTATCAGTGGTTCTCTCACCGCATTGATGTTTCCATCTCTCTCTCTCCCTCTCCCTTCTTCTCTGAAATCAATAAGAAAAAGTGGTTGTGTTTTTTAAATGGCTACTTCACATTGATTTGTTAATTAAATGATTTAGTAATGAAACTAAAGTTGGAAAGTTCATTAAACAATATTAGGATGAAGCCCAAGCATTTTCAAAGAAAACAGGCCTAATGCTCAGGGCATGTTCAAATCTGATATTAAATAATTTTACTGATATTAAAATGTACATTTAATTAAATGACTAATAGTAATATTAATTTCACACTACATATTAAACATGTGGATGAGACGACTTTTTAAAAGGTCTCTCTAAACTCATTTTACTAATACTCTGACTGAAAGCACATATAAGAGTATGTAAATAATAGTTTTTAGTATATCAGTGTTGATCATTTCAATAAACTATTTGCATATAATTGAAAGAAGCCAGTATTATGATACTCAGAGATGCTTGCATGTAATGAAAACCATTTTTAAGCATTCTTTTTAGGGATTCTGTTTTAAATTAATCTTTGAACATTTTTCTCAAGTATTTTAATACGTAAAATATTTCTTTTCTAAAAGCATAATTTATTCTCCATATGTTTCCAGATTTGACTATATTTTCTTTCTCTTTTATCCAAATTCAGTATTTTAATTTTACTTCCCAAGAATATATCTTTTTAACTTATAAAGAGGATTGATTACTAGTATATCTTCATTTCAGAAATAAGCCTTGCATAGCTAAAGACTTATACATCGGTTCCTTTATAATTCCTTTAAATGCAATTTTATTCCTAATAAAGTACATTAATGGAAAGAATTGTAACAAACTTACTATGTAAAAAGCAATTTTTAATCAAGAAATACATTTTCTAATTGCATGTGTTTAGAGAAAAATTTTGATTTATTTGAATTAAAGGCATTGTGCAGTTAAGTAGGAATGGGTCAAACCCTCTCTTCCTACTCATTAATCTCAAGGGCGCTACCTTAAATTTTTTACCAAGATATTCTGATTCTTTCACGTATTTTCCATGTTGATTTATATAACACAGATTTACTCAGTTTTGACTATATCATATACTCATAATATTTGCAGATGTAACTTTAAAAAGAAGAAAAATATAGATAATGTGGATTCTATCGATGCTGTCATTATGGAGAAAAAATATGGAAAACTGCTCAATATCTTTAGTCATGGAAATGCAAATTAAGCAACAATGAAATACCCTCCTGCACCTACCAGAATGCTTACATTAAAAAGACTGACAATGCAAAGTATTTGCAGGATGTGGAGGAACTGGTATATTCATATATTGTTGGTGGAAACACAAACATGAAGCTGTCACTTTGGAAAGATATTTGACAATTTCTAATACACATATGCCTTCTTTATGGCCCAGCAATTTTACTTCTAGGTATATAGCCAAGAGATATGAGTGCATATAGGCAAAAAATGATTCCTAGAATATTCATAGAAGCTTTATTCATAGTGGCACAAAACTAGAAACAACCCAAGTGTGCATAAACAGGAAAATAAATAAATCGTGTTCGAGCTAAACAACAGTACACTGAACAACAGTAAGAAAACAATGTCATACACTACAGCGTGGATAAATCTCAAATACAGGGGTAGGCAAAAGTAGGTTTACAGTTTGAATGGAAAAGGACATGCAGGTTATGATTATAACAATAGCTTCATTAAGAATGTCACAATGCAACTGTAAACTTACTTTTGCTCACCCCTGTACATTATTTTTGAGAGAAAAAAAGTAAAAATGGAGGCATATACTGTATAAATCTATTTATATGAAGATCAAGAAAAGGCCAATTTGTTGACCATGAAAGAAGTCAGAATACAAATTACATCTGGGGTCAAATTTTACTAAAAAAGAGCACAATATAAGTTTAGGTGAGTGGAAATGTTTTATATCTTATTTTTGCTAAAATATACATACACAGACTCATAAATACACACGCATCTGTATTAATCAAGCTATACTGTTAAGCTTTGCACATTTTATCAAATGTAAATTATTCCTTAAGAAATAAAAGAAGCATGGTACTATTGATTATTGGTACATAGAAACAACTTAGAATATTTTTATATGTATTGATTATACTAAAACAAAATACATAAAGGCATTGAATCTGAGTCTAAATCCTCTTCAGCTTAACTACCCTTATTTTCTATACAACTCTTATCCATTGCTAGCTTAAGAATTGTTTTAGTCACACAATACACTTTCTAGCAAAACTCAAAAACTCTGCTAATAACAGAAACAATACACAAATCAGAAGTTGTATGTAGTGTCTGTATATATAATTGAGTTACTGTATTTTTTAATGAACTACAATAACAAGAATTGTAGACAGATATTTATATATGCCAAGATTATACCTAGTACCATTACATGCACAAGTTCACTTCTGTTCAGAGCAACAATAATGAAGTGGATGATGATATTTATCTTTAGGGAGTCCTGGAACTGTACCTCACACCTAAGTACACTGATTTCAGACAACCTATCCTTAACAATGTATTAATTTTATACCAGATATTCTGAGTGTAATGATGACATGACCAAAAACTGGGTCATGAAGACCATTGCAGTGAATGAGATGCATCACTTATCAGCATGTCAGCCACGGCAATTTCTTAAGCTTGTATTTGAAGTTTAAGCAGTCTTGGGCCCATTTGGATAATTATTTATGCTCTTCAGTTGCAGATATGTTAAGTAGAATGTTTCTGTATGTTTAAACCAAATGAGTTAGCATTATGGGATTTGATTTAGGGATTACCAAAGAACTTTCAAAAGGATGGCTGAGCTGCACCAGCATCTGAAGGTGGAAAGAGAAAATACTTGGGGGACCAGAGTGAAGGAAGCTCAGAAACTTCCTTCTGGTGAAATCTGCAAAATGCAGTATTGAGGAACTGAGTTCTTCATGTAATTAAATTCCCTCGGGAATCAAAAGAGTACCCCATATATTACATTTTAAGTTTTTTTCTCCCCAAGTAATAAAAAAATTAGGATATAAATAATTACTAAGGGAAAAACATTCAAATATAAAATTATCATCAGAAATTTAATAAAAAATAGGAAGAATGTCAACACACTCAGCTTTTACAGTATCACTAGGTTTCTTCTCTCTATTATTGCCCTGATTTCTAGGATAATGACTCTTAATAATAAGTTCTACAAAGTTAATTCATAACTGATTTTCAATTCCTTTATAAAATTATATGTATAGTGAACCCAAAGTATAGAATGAACAGGACTCTTTCTGATATATCTGGTAGACAAAACCTTGGAACAGAGTTTTAGGATGAACATAACCTTCATTCACTTAAGTGAATTAAACAACTTTCAACTTGTATGAATGTCATTAATCTTATGCTCTCTTAAGTATAAATGCGATATCAGATTTTCACTAGCTCAATTTATTGACTTTTTCTGATGTAGATTAACTTTAACCAGGTTGTCTTCAGTTGCTGCTGGCTTTAGATGTCCCTTTTGTAACACTCATATGTAAGATAGCTATGAAACAATAATGGAGGTCCACAGAGACTGTGTCAGAACTTAAGTTTATATCACTTGCGAAGTTATTACCAGATTTTCTTTAAAAATTCATTATAAAGCTGTACTTTAAACAGCCCTATGCATTATAACAGATGAGGAAAGTTCCATTACATTCTACAGATGAAGTATAACAACCGTTAGCATACTTCTTAAAAACAGGCACATTACTAAGTCATGTCTTTTTCACCAAAACATGTGAAAATATATAGGGAATAATTTTTCAAAACTTGTGGAATTAACTGAGCGTGAGAATCCACAGAGTTAAATTTATCACTGTTAAATTTAAGTCTATGACTGAATAATGGAAATAAATTAATTGAGAAAAAAAATAAAAGGTTACTCAAGGGGATCTCCTATTTTAAAAAAAAAAAAAAAAAAAAACAAGCAAATTTAGCCCTATCCAGTTTGGCTCAGTGGATAGAGTGCTGCCCATGGACTGAAAGGTTGTGGGTTCCATTCCAGTCAACGGCACATACTTTAGCTGCTACCTGGATCCCAGCGTGTGGGAGGCAACCAGTCAATGTGTCTCTCTCACATTGATGTTTCTTTCTGTTTCTACTCCTCCCACTCTCTCTTAAAAAAAAAAATCAATGGAAAAAAATATCCTCAGATGAGGATTTAAAAAAGAAAAAATTTATTCACATTCCCCCTTATTTTTTCAGTGTTCTCAAGATCCATTCAAATTGAAAATGCATGGCCCAGCAGGTGGTTGTGGGTTCAATCCCCGCTGGGAGGCGTGCAGGCGGCAGCCATCCAATAATTCTCTCTCATCATTGATGTTTCTATCTCTCTTTCTCCCTTCCTCTCTGAAATCAATAAAAATATTTTTAAATAAAAAAATGTATGGAGGAGATTGAGAGTTTGGGGGCCAAACTACTCCTTATGTGCAGTTGTAAGCTCTTAACTCAGAACCTGTGCAAATTTTAATTTAGTATTTAAAACTCTTCAAGCAGAGAAATGAGACAAGTATTTCTCACTAAAAACATTGATAAAGATGCTGTACTTCTACAGAACAAATGGCACATTCCTTTGACAAAGCAGATCTGAGATTATAGTTAGAAAAATGCACTTAAAATATTTGCCTTTGCTTTGGCTTATAACTTTAAAAGTTCCATAATTTAATAATTATGATCACATATCAAATAAAAACTGCAAACACATGTTTGTTATGGGAATTTCCGTTTTATTATCCACTGGAAGTAATGGAAGTAAAATATGTTACCTCATATTTTTGTAAGTCATGACCGGCCAAAGTGAGACAAAACATATAGAAAAAACTTGCTTCTTCTGTTTGATTAATTGCATAATCGGATTCAGAGTATTGAGCGTATTGAGACTAAGTTAAACTTCAAGTGAAAATGTAGTAAAATCACACAGTTTTGCAACTGTGTCAAATTTTTAGAAGCAATGAGCAAAGGATAACTAAACTCGCTTTCAAAAGATTTTTCATGTGTCTGCCCTTTACTATTTGGAGCTTATCAGCAACTAAAAATTTGAGGCAAGTATTTATGGCAAACTTTTTTACTAAAGTATGTTCACTGATTGATAAGGATTTTCTCTATGAGAGACGGAAAAGTAGCTCATCAACTTCAGCCAAAAGCTTGTCTCGTGTCAATGCGCTGTGGAGTGCGTTGAAAGATGGGTTATAGAAGTCCTTACTCAGGTTTTATGAGAGGCATTGTGGAATTTAATAGTGATGGTATGTCCTATGGTTTAATATGGACAAATGTTCACTTTACTAATATGGTTCATAGTGTGCAAATATATTTCTATTTACATGTAATTTTGTGCATCAACAGCTTCCTCTAAAAATTAAAATTAAGAATTAGCCATTCTAAAGGAACACATCATTGAGGCAGGAAGCCTAACTCTTTACTTCATTCTTTATTAAAGTGGAATTTCTTCTAGGGTTTTCATCTCCAATTATCTAATTGATATTTTACCTAAGTCCAGTTTAGAAACAGATATATACAAACTAAGGAGTTTGTGAATTTCCTTCATATCTGTACTTAATCGAAAATCTGTAGTTACTGGCTACAGCTAATAATCTTATTTACATTCATGATATTCAAGGCATAGTTTTACAGCAATGGCCCATAAGGGTATAGAGAACTGGTAAAAACTAAGGCTTACCACTCCCAGGAAAAGGTACACATTCACACACATACAATGTTTAAAAATTAAATTCAATATAATGGCTGCATATCTTGTAAATTCACTTACTGCTGGTAGATGTAGCACCATTGACTCTTGACTCTTAGTGTGAGAAAACAGCAACAGCAACAACAAAACACAATTGTAGTACTCCTTTTGCCACATACTTGCTCCAGATTCCACAAAGTTGTTGCTAGTGCAGGCGGAAGGGACCTTTTTAGATCCATGCTGCCTGAGCTACCCCATGTGAATTCCTGCCTGGTGGTGTTTTAGTCTATTTCCACAACCTGTTCTTAATCCTTGTGTTTAGGGGATTAGGTCTGCCACCAGCGTTTATTCACGCAGGGGCACAAGCTGTATTCTGCTGATCTTTAATGTTATATGTGACTTTCTGGTGTTAGTAAAATTGCTTACGAATATCCAAGGGATTGAAAGCTGTCATTATGTTATCCTACCTAAGCACAATGATACAAACTCTTGACTGAACAACACTTGCATAGAAATGAATACGGACATCAGGGTGTAGGGGACACCACAGCATCAAGCTTTCTTCTGCATTGACTTTGCCCAAACTGCAGCTGCAAGGATTGGCTAGTTGTTCCCCATCTGGCTTTAAGGGATAATAATTCACTAACCTCATTACCTCCTCTCTTTCTTTCTTTCTCTTTCTTTTTTTTTTTCTTTCTTTCTTTCTTTCTTTCTTTCTTTCTTTCTTTCTTTCTTTCTTTCTTTCTTTCTTTCTTTCTCTTCTTTTTTCTTTCTTTCTTTCTTTCTTTCTTTCTTTCTTTCTTTCTTTCTTTCTTTCTTTCTTTCTTTCTTCTTCTTCCTTCCTTCCTTCCTTCCTTCCTTCCTTCCTTCCTTCCTTTCTTTATTTCTCTTTCTTTCTTTCTTTCTTTCTTTCTTTCTTTCTTTCTTTCTTTCTTTCTTTCTTTCTTTCTTCCTTCCTTCCTTCCTTCCTTCCTTCCTTCCTTCCTTCCTTTCTTTCTTTTTCTTCTTCCTCTTCTTCTTCTTCTTCTTCTTCTTCTTCTTCTTCTTCTTCTTCTTCTTCTTCTTCTTCTTCTTTCTCTCTCTCTCTCTCTCTCTCTCTCTCTCTCTCTCTCTCTCTCTCTCTCTCTCTCTCTCTCTCTTCCTTTCCAGGGTGTTTACATATTCTGTTCTCTCTTTAAGGAATACTTCTGCCTTCCCAGCTATAATTTTATTTGATCTATTTTAATTTATCCTTGATACTTCAATTTAAACATCTTTTCCTCTGAGACACTGTCCCCAAACATGTCCTTTTTCTATCATAATCTGTAATTCATTTTTCTCCTGACATACAAAAGAATGGAGTAATATGATATCTAGAATATTCTATATGCTCAAACAGCATTCCTTGTTGAACATTAAATGTACGAAGGAATGAATGAATGGGAATGTTATAATCCTGTGTATATTCAAAATATAGTTGTCTAATAAGCAAAGTATGTCTATTTTTTTAGAGATGCTCAGGACAAAAACTAAAATAATCAAACTTTAACTTTTCATATATAATATAGATGCAAATCCTATTTTGTGGCTAAATCATAAGTCTATTTTTCATACAATGTTTTTTTCGATATATTTTATTTGTTGAATCTCCATTTCTTACTAATGTTTAAAACTAGAGTTCAGAACCACGGAGAGCTCCAATTTGATTTGAACTGAGAGATTCTGTTGCCTGAATTTTAAATTATAACTTACCAATGTTGACCACTGCTTTTACCAGTGAATAGGTCCTTTACTAAATAGCACAATTCTTTCCAAAAAATCTCATCTTTACAAAAAAATAGCTAAGAGCAGTCAATATTTCAATAGCTGACTCCAATATTCAGAATCTTCTCTACAACGCATTACCTTTTTAACATCTATTTAAACCTATACATTTTATAACTGCTATCGAGGCTTACTTTCTCTCTTTTGCCTGTATGGCTCATTGGCATTTAAAAGGCAATACCTCCTAATTTTGGATAAGGCATCAGAATTAGCCTTCTGATCTGAGAATAAGTTCTAAAGTAGGAAGTTTTATAATTTAAGAGAACTGGAAACTGCTGTGTGTTACTTTTCTATTGTTACAATCTTAGAATGCTTGTAGTTATATGGACCTGAATTAGTAATCTAGGTCATTGCTTTTGGGTCCTTGGGTCTGTACACTCTTAATGGTTACTCTCAGCAGCCTCTTCCCACGATCTGTGACCTCCCTTACTCATAAGCCTTTCTCTTTCCTGTTTATAAAACATCAAGTCTAGGAATGAAAATTATAGGATATATTATCCTGTCTTTTGCAATAATATATTACAGATTCTCTATTTTTTTAGACCATCGGATAGAAAACCATGGCCAACTATGTAATCCACCAGTTTTAAAATCAATTTTTGTTGGATTCCAGCTATGGCCATTGGTGTCCATAGCATTTATGGTTGCTTTTACGCTACAACAGCAAATCAGAGACACTATGGCTTACAAAGCCTGAAATATTTCCTATCTGGTTCTTTGTAGAAAAAGAGCCTTTACTGATCCCCAGGTTAGATACAGGGAATTATTAAGCGTGTTTTTCAAGGACACATTAGAGAATGCAGTTTCCTGTATACCAGGAATCACAAACTACATAGATTTTAACCACGGATTGTGACCACATGCAGGTAAATAAAAGCTGAATCAGATTTTTAAGAAGAAACAAGGAATGATAGGACTGTGGGAGCATGGTAGACATTGCTTAAGTAATACAACCCCTACCTACCCCCAATGTAATTGGCTTTGCTGGGTTGTGGACCATGTATTCCAAACCAAATTTTTCAAGAGAAGTTAGAAATGTATAGTCTTATGTGAAAACTTTAAATTAAACAAAAAACTACATATTTTAGGACAATTTGTGCCAAAAACTAAACAAAACTTGAATTTGGCCCGGGTCATCAGTTGTAATAGCAGCTTTAAAAAATTCAGCTTTTTATTTCTAGAAATCTAACATTGAACCATATTGCACCACCAATGATATATTAGCAAATCCAAATATTTTTATGGATCCTGCTTAAAATATTTATAATAGAATTTTCAACACTTTAAATAATATAATGTAAATATAATAAAGGTGTTATTGATCAAGACTGCTTTTCTTCAAAATTGAACTTGCACCAAAGAGTTACTTGGAATCAGTAATAATAATAAGAAAACGGTTGCATGCAATTTTTAATCAATGTGGTATGGTATGCTCCACACTTATTAGTCTTTAGCCTTCCGTGTAAATGTTAATGCAATCTAATTAGCTTTGGGTGAACACCTGCCAATATCTATTGAGGCCAAGAGCGAACTGTAACAAATACCTAAATTGTATCTTCTTGCATCTTTGTATTAAAATTCTTTTCAGGACAACAACATTTTCATGTGGAAGGGTAGGAAATCTGTACGGCAGGTCCTGGCTCCCTTAGCTGGCAACTGAGTAGAGGACTGTTTTAAAAGGAAGGGGGGAGAGTTTTGTGAACAAGAGAGAATACTGAGCCCCCCAGCTTACGTTGTCATTGCCTCTAGGTAATGAACCTGGCCACCTGACAGGAGATTTTTGGTAGAGAGGCATCACGACCAGCTGCGGCTTAGAAGTGAGGGACGGGGGAAAAAACATCCTGACTTTCGTTCCTTTCTTCTGCCTCCTGTTGGTTCCTCTCATTGCTGGGCCCACTGAAAGTCTGAGGGAAAGGCAGTCAGTCCATTTGTGAGACCCTCCAGAAAGGTCGGCCCCTGGGGCACAGAGCAGAGTGTGAAGGTTGAGGTTGTCTCTGAAGAGGCACAGAAAGAATACTCCGTTCAGAAGCCTTCCTCTCAGTGCATGGAGTGCTCTGTGTAACTTGTGAAAATGCAAAGGTCTTCGAAAGCTGAAAACACAGTAATATAGAACATGAATTGCAAGGTTTTCTATAGAGCAATTGAGTTGAATGAGCTATGAGTGAATACTTGTGCAGAGAGAATCAAATGTGTCTGTTAATGACTATTATCATATCTTGTTCTATTATGTCTGGCAAGCTGAGAAGTCAAGTGAGGGTGACAGACAGGTTTGTAAACTGTGAAACATCATACACCTATCATCTTCTGAGAGGGAGTATTGAACAGGCAATTGCTATTCTAAAGGAACTGGTATGTGGATGCTTTGAAGGAAGGATTTCCATGGAGAAAAGGATAAGAAGTTGTGTGGTTATATACTGAAACACTTCACAGTACTAAACTCAACTGACTACTTTGAAGTTCAAATGACTTCTTTAATCAGATCATCATCTTGAAAACGTTCCTAGAAATGAGGGAAATAAAGCATTTCACTGTTAAGTCTAGTTGTAGCCTGGTCTTACAAGGAAAATGAACCTGGATGACTTGAAGGGTGTTACACAGTTCTGGAAAACCTTAATTAGTGTTTGGGGGAAAGCAAGCTCTAGAATATTGGCTACATTTGACTTAATCTGGACATTATTCAAAGGCCCTGGTCTCACCTACATATAACTTCATAGAATATTATTCTTTGGGCTAAAATTTCTAGAATTGGTTCCAGTAATTAAGTTTCAATTAAAATATTGGAAAAGCTATACTTTTCAGTGTTTCTAGGTTATATTAATAGGGTTGATATTCTGTGTTGTCCATGTGTGCAATTAACACATATTAATTGTCTAAATGCTTTTTTTAGTTCAAAGTATTTTATTTATTGCAAAGCATACATTTGAGAATATTTTTTAGGAAACTAAATTAAATATTAAGGAGTTAGCATGCATATACATTTATAATAACAGGTTTTTTAAAAAGGGTAAAAACTAAATTAGATATTCTTATTAAAAGATATGTTAAGAACATACGCCCTGGAATCACAATATGTGGGCTTGACTACTGATCTGCTCCTTAGTAGTTCTGTGAACTTGGGTAAGTTGCTTCACCTCTCTGCCTCACTTCCCTTATGAGTAAAATAAGGAGAATTATACGGTCACTTTCCTCAGATTGTTGTAAGAACTAGGAATTAATAATTACAAAGTACTTAGTGCCTGGAACAGAGTGAGCTCTCAATAAATAAAATTAGCAACTCTTATGTGATTATGTAAAACATTTTGTAAAAACTAGGAACCATAGATATATTAGAAAAGTGTTGTAATGATATGGGTGAAAATATGAGAATGTGTCACTAGAATGAAGATTCTCTGGGGTTCTTTTGCACTGTTAGTGGAACCACTCTGATATGCAGAGATTTATAAAAAAAATCCCTAGTAAGCTGATCTTTAATTCTAGATCATTTCTAAAGGAAAGTTTCTCGCTAAGATCCTGCTCAGGCACCACAGATATCAGCAGTATGACATCCAAGTTAACAATCTGGACCTTGGAGCTACTCACAAGTCTATTTGAAATGTGATTTGCCATTTGTCAGTGGAGTGACTTTCGGCAACTTATTCGCCCTTTCTAATATTTTAAATTTCCAAATGGATGTATAACAGTAATACTACAGAGCCTGTGAGGCATGAATGCGGTATCTCTAGAGTTTAGTGCAGTGCCTGGCACTTCAGAGGCCTCACTTGTGTGTGGTTTGTGCTGATAACTGTTATGTCACCTGCTATCCAGGCTGCAACCCTTACTGTCCTGATTGCAGATGCCCCACATTTCCCTTGGCCATCTAGTTAGGGGAATTATTTCACGTCTGCTATTGGTGAATTAAGTCTAAAATGTGTATTTATATACATTTTAGTTCAGATGAGTACATTCGAAGGGATGTTTTGATTATTACACAGGTGTAATCAAGTACTTCATAGCTTGATTGGGGAGAAGGTGGAGAACTGAGCAAAAACATATTGAGAATGCAAAGTATAGACTCCCAGAAAAATTCTAAGAGCAAAATTTGAGCCTATCCTGCTTAATAAAACAGTGTTTTAATTCTCACCTGAGGATATATTTTTTAGAGAGAGTGGAAGGAAGGAAGAGGAGGGGGAGAAAGAGAGAAACATCCGTGTGAGAGAGACACCCGGATCTGGGCTCAGGATTAAACCTGCAACCCAGGTACATGCCCTTGGCCAGGAATCAAACCTGCAACCCTTTGGTCCGGGGCGGTCGATCAAACCACTAAGCAAACCAGCCAGGGCTATTTTTTTTTTCATAAAACAGTTTAAAAGGCTTTATAAAAGATGAGTATCAGCATAGTTAGTGGGCAGGAAATCTTGGGTATCAGGAGAAATGGGTTTGTCATACTTTCTGGGCACAACTGATTTCATGAATTTGACTTTGGTTTGCCTCCTTTGCAATCTCTCAAGTACATTTCCCTTCAAAAATTCCAAAGAATCATCCCATAAGAACAATCAGTGTAGTTACTGTTCACATGTTACATTTGCATAGCTCTTAACAGCTTTCCAATGCTCTCCACACACCTCCGCCAAGAGAAACCGCCTCTGAGCCAAAGAGCTCATCAACGTCCTAAGAGGAAGGAAGAGGGACAGAAGGGTCACCCCTGAATCACAGGGAGTGGGGACCTGTCACTGACTCAGCAAAGCAGACCCGGCCATTCCTGGCAGCTAAACCAAGGACTCTTCCACAACAACTGGTCTCCAGTGGGTTTCTAGTCCTTTGATCAGCTTTTGAATAATAACAACACTCTAATTACCAATTCAATTTAAATTTTCTAAGCCCTGTGAAATATGGAAGTGCTAGATGTTAAATCTTTATCTGCAGTGTGTAAAGGGATTGTAGTTGTTTCTTAATAAAAACTTGGCACATCTTTCATAAGTAATAACACTAATAATTTGCTGTTGCTTTTGTTGTAAAAAATAAGCCACTTTACACTTCCTTTCTTTTATCTCCCACCTTTGTAGTAGGGGGAAATATCATTATAGCCTTCCCCTCTCTAAATGTATTTTATTTATATGACTAGAGGCCCAGTGCATGAAATTTGTGCACTCAGTGTGTGTGTGGGGGGTGGGGAGAGTCCCTCAGCCCTCTTGCAGTCTGGGAGCCCTCAGGGGATGTCCGACTGCCATGGAGGCAGGAGAGGCTTCCGCCACCACTGCTGTGCTCACCAGCCATGCACCTGTGGGTGCACATGGACCATCAGGGGGCAGCTTCTGCACTGAGCGTCTGCCCCCTGGTGGTCAGTGTGTGTCATAGTGACCAGTCGTTCGGTCGACTTGCATATTAGCCCTTTATTATATAACATAATACGTTGACACATTTTGTTTAGAAAAATCTTTATAATATCTGTTTTCATTTCAAAACTAGAATAAGGTCTGTTATTAGAGAACTGGAGGCCCTTTGCTCGAAATTCATGCAAGGGGCTCAGCCCTCACAGCCCTGGCTTCGTCCGGAAGGTCGTCCGGACAGTTGTTCTGCTGTTCAGTCTAATTAGCATATTAGCTCTTTATTATATAGGATGATGTTCTCATCACATGAGATGTCCCAACTGAGCTTGGAGGATCACTTTTCAGGTGAATTTTCACAGGATTCACGTAGGACTAATTGACTAATATCAAGGGATTAGAAACTCTGAAGTCCCCATGCCCTCACAACCTATGGTGACATACATATATACATTTAATTACTATAAAATGTTGATGAAGATAGTGCTATTTCACTGTTCATTTTAATGTGAACTCAAACATTATTGAGAAAAATGGGGGGGGGAATGAAGAACTCTGTAACATCGATACAACATTTTACCTTTCTTTTATAATATAAAAAGACATTTCTTAATGCTCCCCTTATATTTCATCCATGTTCCCTCTAAGGACACAATCTTCTGAGCCATCATTTAAAAGCTATGTTATGAAGAAAGAAACATTGTCAGCTTTTCATTCCTTCACTGGGGAGCGATGCTCTTTTTTTCAGTCCTACATTGTAACACTTGCTTTTATCCTACTAACATCCTCTCTCGGTTCAGAAATGGCCTGAATTAGTAACTCACATCTGGGCAACCCCCATCCCATGCTACCCCACTTCACCCTTTCTTTAAAAACAAAAGGCAAAAACGTCTTACGAAGATCTGTAAGGGTTTTCCCGATTTCTGTCTATAATGACATCCCATCCTTAAAAGAATTTTTCTTTTCTCTTCCAGTCACCAGAGCTTACCTAAAAGATTGTTACCCAAACCCTTCATTACTTTTTTTTTTTTTTTAGTTTGACACCAACAATGGTTTTCTGGGCGTTCTTAAGCCCGTACGGTGCTATTTGTCTTTCTCGTGTATCTTATTCTTAACCGTAACCCCTAGAAAACCATACCGTGCTCTGGGATGATTGGCGGATCACACACAGGAGTCGGTACAGCGTGACGAAGTGATCCTGAAACTTACCTGGGGGAATGGGACATCTGGTTTCTGTTTTATAGGGACACGGCCCTGAAATCTGCTGTACGCAACGTGGAAGACTGTCACAGCTCAGCAGTGACTAGGCCTCGGAGAATCCATATTGATGAAAATTATTGTGAAGGTCCATCTAGTCCAGTAACAATACCATTAGCATCAGCAAACACTGATATAGTCCATTGCAGTTTCTAAAGGGCTCTAAATGCATTAAGTAACCTTATTCTCAGAACCACTCTGAAACTGTGGGTAATATATACGTGATTTCTAGGTAGGAAAGCTGGGGTCCACAGAGTGTCAGGGTGCGGCCTAAAGCCACACAGCTGCCAACGTGGGGCAGAAAAGCACAGCTCATACTACATCACATTTATCTTTATGTTTTGTCCTCCCCTCCCCCATCTGATGTTGATTTTCCTAACAGCTAGACTCCTAGACAATACTTGAATCCCTCCAATGATGAGGAACTTCATTACCTGCTAGAGTTTCCCTGACATTTTCGTTCAATGGCTTTAACTATTTCTTTAAAAAAATATCTTTTTATTGATTTCAGAGAATAAGGGAGAGGGAAAGAGAGATAGAAACATCAATGAAGAGAGAGAATCACTGACTGGCTGCTTGCTGCATGTACCCTAATGGGGATCCAGCCCACAACCAGGCATGTGCCCTGGATGGGAATCAAACTGACCTCATAGTTCATGGGTCAATGCTCCACCATTGAGCCACACCAGCCAGGCAGGAATACTTCTAATACTAAATCTAAAGATTTCTTTCGGTACTCACTTAAATTTTTTTTTTTAAATAATGATAGAGTTTTGTTGGTCTCTTCTTTACTATAAATTATATAAAATAATGTATTTTTATGTCTTCTGAAATGATTGTGTAGTTTCTTTTTAATGTGAAGCCATTGTTGTTGTTTTTTAAAAATATATTTTATTGATTTTTTACAGAGAGGAAGGGAGAGGGATAGAGAGTTAGAAACATCGATGAGAGAGAAATATCGATCAGCTGCCTCCTGCACATCTCCTACTGGGGATGTGCCCACAACCCAGGTACATGCCCTTGACCAGAATCAAACCTGAGACCTTTCAGTCCGCAGGTCGATGCTCTATCCACTGAGCAAAACCGGTTTCGGCATTGTTGTATTTTTGAAAGATTTTTTATTGATTTTTAGAGAGAGAAAGAAAGAGGGAGAATTATTAGCAAATGTTTTGTGTTTTTGTCCTGTTTGTTAAGCAATGCTTACTTATACAACACTTCAATGCATTTGTGAAGCTTTCTCATTGTGTATGATCCCTCTTGACTTCTTTTCACCCGGTTGTCAAAAGATAAGTTTTGATGATTTCATTGTAAAAAGAGAAATTGATTCAGCATTTCTGAAGCAATCTTTCCCTAGGTACTTAGAAGGAAAAAAGTACCATGACTTTTTATCCTACAGCCTATTCACTGGGAGAATGATCCCGCATAAGGCTACTCACACCTAATTAGCAAACACTGAAAATGAATTGACACTTTCTGTGTCGCTGCACTGTCTATCACTCTCAGCCTCCAGTACTTCCCCTCCACCTCTGATCAGAAAAGGCTGATGAGTCTGTCTTCTAACAAAGAGAAAATGACAACAGTGCTAAACCCTGTAGACTTTTTAATTAGCCCCATATGTAGCCTGGATGAGGAAACATTGTCAAACAGAAAGTGGATCTATAATTCCAACACAGTAATACTCTGACTGATAAAACACCTTATTTCTCAAATATTTGTAAGTTTATAATTTAATTTTGACCTCATAACAACGTTGCCCGGTGGGAAGAGAGACCATCCACATTGTACACACTGAGGCACATGGGTGGTGAGTGCCTGAGGGCCGGTGGGAATCTTCCCTGGGTGCTCATGGGCCCGGGCTTTCATCCTAGTCTCCTGGAGAAAAGAGGTGGTGGGCAACACCACTGATTAGAAAGGGATGGGGGTCGACTCAACTGGTTGTTTAATACCTACGTGGTGATAATAGCATCCTATAATATGTTCTGAGTTGGAAAGTTTTTGATATTCTGATTTTGCATGTAATTTATTGCCTTATCACTTCCCTCTATATCATAGAAATATATATTTTATCAACTTGTGAAACAGGATTGCAATGGTCTGATATTATATCATTTCCAGAGCCTCCAAGATATAATCATTTGGAGTCACCCTCTGTTTTCTGCTGCAGTTACCATTGGGAAACATGGGTGTCGCTTATACATGTTATTGTTTTTTGAGCAACAACAGAAAATGGAAGTGACCTTTGGACACAGTTTTTTCCATCAAATTGAAGATGCATTATATGCATTAGAAGAGCTAATTTGTACCAATTATCTAATTGATTAATTGTAAATTACTGGTTACAGTAGGTTAATTGAATATATCATCATTATTATTATTTAGCTTAATGAACCAACATTTAGATAGACCTTATAACTGAGATGCTATTTATCTTTCTGGGAAGATGTCATAGCACGTCCTAGTAATACAATAGTGCCGGGGTCTAGCCCCAGCGGGTCCAGGGGTCCCCCAAAGGTGTGGACGGAGTCGGCGAAAAAGGAATGACATGGAGAAAATGTTCAGTTGATCAGCAGCCTAGCCAGGATCTCTAGCCCAGATCTCCAGAGAGGTTCTGCTTAGGATCTCCAGCGAGGTTCTATAGCCATGTTCCCTCGCTAGGTTCTCCAGCCAGGTTCTGTCCAGGCTCTCCAGTCAGGTTCAGTGTCCAGGTTCCAGTCAGGTTCTCCTGCCAATCTCTGTAGTCAGGTTCAGTCCAGGATCCCTTGCCATGTTCTCCCGCTAGGCTCTGTCTCTAGGCTCCGAGGCCAGTCCCTCTCCAGGATCCTCCGGCATGCTCTCTCCAGCAAAGTTCTTCTGTCTCTAGGCTCCGTGTGGGTTCTGTCTTCTTGATTCTGTTCTAAGTTCTGAGTGTTTCTGTCTTGTTACAACTGTATTTATACCAGTTGATTCAATCCTATCAATCTCTATTACAAAGGTTAGGGCGTTTCTTATCTCCATTCCAGGGAGAAAAGATTATGTAGTTTAAGCATGATTGTTCGTAGTTAAAGGGATTAATTACCCGCCTGGCACTTAGTTGAGGGGTTTTATTCCCTCCCTAACTTCAGGGGAAAATCCCTACCTGGGGATTCAACCTTTCTCGGAGAGGTGACTTTGGTTAAAACACAGCGCCAAGAAGGTGAGCAAACATATTAAGAAAAGTATGCCATATATGCCAGGTCCCTTGAAACAGCAAGGATGGACCGGCTCCCGGCACAATAGAAAACTTAAATTCTTTCTGTGGTAGCCAAAATGATAATGTACTTGGCTGATCCTAATTGAAGATATTGCAAGTGACTATTTTTTCTGTAGCTTTTCATCTCACCAAATGGTATTTGAATTAGTATAAGTATTTTTATCACCATATCACTCATCAGAATGATTTAATGATGTTTACTTTTAGATTGAGTACAGGAATAGATCACTTGGCACAATTCTAATAAATTTGAACCTAAAAAGTGTGTGTAGATGAATTCTTTTCAAAATACTGGATACTTTACATTCACTGCACTATCATGCTACTTAACATATTATGCTGTAAATCTTTCTGCAAAATAAAGATGCATTTTATCACTTTTTGGACACAAGTGTTCATAAGAAGTATTTGCTTTAAGCAAGGGAAAGCTGTATGTAATCAGTTATACCTCAGCCCAAGCACTGGAACCCCCGTTCAGACTGAGCCCTCGGAATTTTCCAAGTGGGTCTCTTCCTATTTCATCCTCCTCACCTTCTTTTTCATGATGACACACAACCATTTTTCCCCCATGAACTCAGAAATACTGTTGCTCTAAAACCTTCAATTTTCCTAGTCACACTAATAACATAATGGCAGTTACCATCTCACAGGTACTATTATACCAGTCCCCTAAGTCCCATCAACTATTAATCTTAATCATTACGCATGTACCATGTGTAAAGCTGAGTGCACAAACGCAGGTTTGCCAAAAATATAACTTGCTTTCTTATACCTGATCCTAATTATCATTTTTAGCGGCACTTTATTTTATTGAAGATGGAAACTTAATCTCTCTTAATCCCGGGGTATGGTGTGGTGGGGGACACGGGAAGGTCCATGCTGCCTAGGCCAGGGGTAGGAAGCCTGGGTCCTCATCTGGGTGGTGTCACATCTGCATTCCAGCACTCAAGGTCACCTCTTAATTTCTAGCTGTTTCTGTGACCGTCATCTCTAAAGGCAACTCTATTTTATCCTTTTGTAAGAAATGTTTTTTATTGATTTCAGAGAGGAAGGGACAGAGAGGTAGAGATAGAAACATCAAGGATGAGAGAGAATCATTGATCGGCTGCCTCCTGAATGCACCCTGCTGGGGATGGAGCCTGCAAGCTGGGCACATGGCCTGACTGGGAATCAACCTGTTACTTTCTGGTTCATAGGCTGGCACTCACCACTGAGCCACACTGGTTGGGCAACATTATTCTTTTTTAGTATACTAGTGGCCTCTTGTGATCAACTGACTATACAACCTTGACCAATGTGCTTAGGACAGGCAGACAGGGGCTAAGATAATCTCACTCTGCCTTCAGGTCTCTGCTCTTCCCAATGTAACAGAGCATCTTTACTCAGAGCCAGTGCGAGAAGGGCACTCCTGTTGGGTTGGGTTTTGGTTTCCTCTGTCTAAAGTCCCGTGAGTGAGTTGCTAGCTTATTGAAACACTCATGCCTTTCCTTTGCAAATAGCTGCACCATCCTGTCCTTGAGGTAATAAATGTTTCACTCTCTCGCTAGTCAAACTCAGAAAGGATCAGGAGGTGCCGGGGGGATAATCAGCTGCTATTTCAGAGTTTATCCTTCTGCCCTTCCATTTTAACGCCCTGGCCTCCGTGAGACTTTTGTACTGACTGTGTGAGTAACTTTGGTGGGGATGTTTTGGTTTAGTGGCATTTGAGAATTTTACATGGTATGTCCTCTGAGAAGGTATTACAAGGATAGAATGTATATAGACTGCTCTCTTGCTTTTATACTTAAACAGGCATGTAGCATATCTAAAATTCAAATGTTCACTGTCCATGCCAGAGCCACATTTAAGACTCAAGTGTGAGCTCTGGCCAGTTTGGCTCAGTGGAGAGAGCGTCAGCCGGCGGACCGAAGGGTCCCGGGTTTGATTCCAATCAAGGCCACGTACCTAGGGGCACGTGCAGAAGGCAGCTAATCGATGTGTTTCTCTCACATGGATATTTCTGTCTTTCCCTCTCTCTTCCACTCTCTCTAAAAATCAATGGAAAAATATCCTCAGGTGAGGATTAAAAAAAAAAAGACTCAAGTGTGATGACTTGAAATAATTCAGTCAAACCCTGCCCAGGGCCACTAAAGATATGCAGCTACATTCTGAAGCCGGGGGTTGGGGGATTTAGTCCAAGGAACGTGGCCTGAAGACAGGGGGCCATTTCTCTGTGAAGGTCGGGGGGCGGCAGCAGAACAGGAGGGGAGCAATGTCTGCAGGACGGAGGACCAGCGTTGAGCAGGCTACACGGGGGGGGCCAACATGCATGGACATGGCTGCATGGCAACCAAGAGCGCCGGAGAGGGCGTGGGCCTTCAGGCCTGCAGGAGAGAAAACACAGGGAAATCGGTGTTTTGTAAAATGTCTAGGTATGGAGATATTCGGACACATCTGAGCTAGTTGCTCCTAGCACCAACCATTTGCTTTTCTTTTTTAATGTTTGCTTCTCTTCTTCCCTCTCTTCTTTTTATTTTATTTTACAACTTTACTTCTCCCTTTCCTATGGTTGTTAGCATTCCCCTGCATATGGCTTCGACTCATGGCAAAAGCAGAGATCCCCTTCCCATCCCAGTCTCCCAGGGGAATCTGGCCGAGGAGACAGCAAGGGTTATAAAGTGAGGGACCACTGGCTTCATATGAGACCTTCGAGCAGCGATTCTCAACCCTTTTCATCTCATGGCACATCAACTAATTATTAAAATTCTGGGGCACAGCAAATAAAATATTTTTTTGGCCAAATTGTAGGTATCATTTTGATTCATTCACATCAGAATGGGCTCTTGTTGTGATGCTGTTGTCATTTTTTAATCTGGAAATCTAAGGGGGAAGAGTCAGTGCCGCTGACTGAGTAGTCAGGTGCCGCGTGGGTGAGAAATCCGTGCGGCACACCCGGTTGAAAACCTCCGCCTTGCAGTTTAGGCAGAGACTGTTTAGCCACAGCAGAGATAGCGCGGAGGCCAGAACGGTGATATACTTGGGCATACCGATAAAGACACATTAAGAAACATTTGAAGGTAATCTCATAGTAACAGTAAATAAGGCAAATGGCCATTTTTATCAAAGTGCAGGTAACCAGTCAGAAATACACGATGTGTTCAAGTTCATAGCATCATCGAAAATGCATGGCTCATGGTGCCTGCACAGGCGGGGTCAGCTCAGACAAACAGCGCAGTAACTGGTAACTGGAAGTGCTGTTATCCAGTTCAGAGTGTGCCTTAGGTACCACCAACAGCAGCACTTCCTCTCTTGTGTTTTGTTTTTTAACCTGAGAATTGATACTTTTATTAAAATTAGTCTCGCGTTAAAAATATATTTAGCAATCACATTTTTCTCTCTGTCAGTTAATGATGCTCCTGTCCCCACCTAAATGTCCTGGCTCTATCCCCCACGTAATTACTAAAAGTGGAAACAATCATACGAATAGCATCTCCACTGCATGAAATCATCCCATGCATGCATACTATTCAAGGACCTTTGTCAGAAACACTATACTGAAACTATTATCAATCACGGAAGATAGTTGTTAAAACTCAAAATCCTTAAATGATTACTGCAATTTAGGCGGACTTAAACCTTCCACAATTTCTTAGCGTAATAGCTCTTTTATTAGTCATTTGTAAAGTTGATCTTTAACCATTTCTCATTGCAGTGTAATGTGAAAACTTCCAGCAAAGACAATATTAAACAACAATAAATAATTCCACTGGAGTGTTTATGACATTCAAATATACCTAATGACCCACCACACTTAACGCTACTACTGTTGTATTTCAGTATGTTACAATGATGAAAACAATAATCACACTGCTATTAAATCCAAATTTATTCTCATTATACAACCTTATATTCAGCCATGTAGTGTAGAATTTTTAGAACTGGAAAAAATTAGTTATCCTGGAAGAAAATTCACATTTCTTTCTCTTCCATTTAAGTTATAACTCAATTGAATAGTGGGAGGAGGGAATGTATCTGAATCATAATTATGTCTTTTTCAATTAATACATAAAGAAATAAACTAAAATCCCCCCCCCAAATGTGGGTGTTTAGACAGCTGTCGATAGTTTAAAAACAACAACATCTATGTGTACTTGGTGAAGAAAGGAAATGCAGATGTGGGGGTGGACATGCTCCTGTGGGGGGTACACAGAGCTTAAAATACGCCTCCTTTGGTGCTTTGTTATCACAGAGTCACTTGTTCACAAGATCCTAAGACTTGCCTTAATTTTTTTTTAATTTATTTTTTATTCTTTTAATTTTTTGGTTAATCCTCACCCACGATATTTTCCCATTGATTTTTAGAGAGAGTGGAAGGAAGCGAAAGAGCTGGGGAGAGAGAGAACATCCATGTGAGAGACACATCAATTGGTTGCCTCCCAACAGGCCCAAACCTGGGGCGGGGATTGCGCCTGCAACCTAGGTACATGCTGTGCCCTTGACCGGAATCAAAGCTGGGACCCTTTGGTCCACAGGCTGATGCTCTATCCAATGAGCCAAACTGGCTAGGATGAAACTTACCTTAATTCAACATAAAGGAACAAAATCAGTATTTGCCACTTGGCTATCCTATGCAAATCATTCTGCTAAAACTTTTTTGAGGTACATTATGGTAGAAATAAGCACTAGGCTGAGTCTATCATACCTCCTCCATGATCCCAAACCAACTTACAAATGCCTTATTTGTAGCCTTCACTAACTCTATGAAAAGGATCTACTCTATATCAATTGTTGTCACTAGATTGGGAATAACTTGAAGGCAGGTACTAATTCTGTGTCATCTTTATCTTTGTGTAGCCACACAAAGTCAGAGATACTGCAAGTATTATGATCCTTTATTCCTCTCAAATAATTATGATCTTAGCTTGCCTGTACTATTGCAGGTTGGTAGCTCCTTTGATTTTGTGCTAAATTTGAGAACTTGGATATTTCCTGACGTTAGGAAGCTTGACTCCTAGACCCAGCCTACCGAGATATTTTTTGCAGGCATTCACTTCAGGTTCTGCCATCCTCCTCGAGCTGAAGAGGAATACTTTCTGATATTAATGAATCAGAAATTCATTAATATGCGCCTTAGATTGGCCCATGACACACACCATATAAGAATTTCCTTTTCTTCCTCAATCCTCTTGGAAAGTCTAGTACAATCCACTCAAATTGAGATTTAAAACAAAGACAAGAAAGGATGTGGTTTGGGGGAATTTAGGCTTTTGGTCAAAAACCAAGACCCACTCTCCCTCCGTTGAAGCAGGAACCACAAAGTTCTGACTATCTTTGTAGACTAAGAGAGACCAAAGAAGAACACCCCCTCAAAAACAAAAACAAACAAACAAACAAACCAAACCAGGAGAGAAGCACACACTGACACCTGGATATCTTTTCTAACCATATTAGTTTACCCAGGACAAATGCTGGAGGATTCTTCTAAGTAGATACTCAATGAATGGGACTCTGATTGTTAGAGCAAGGGCTCCTATGTCTTCATTTCCATCTTAATATTTTACCTTGCACTCAGGATTAGCATTATGCATGACAGGAGGCGCTGTTTGAGTTAGAAATACTATTCTCTAGAATTATAAGAAAACTTAGCTATTCTCAGACTTATTACTATGGATCCCTACCCTATCTCGTTACTAGCCAGAGGCTATGTTATAATAATTGTCCTCACGTTAATATATGCATTTTCTTTCTCGGTGAAGCTTAGTGGATTCCACTCTAACTCAAAGGACAGATGCTCCTGAAGAGACTGTTAGGCACCAGATTACTGAAGGAGATGTTTTGTAACAGGGCACTCTGTTGTTGTTCTGTCCCATCACATCATTGAGACCTACCAATAGCAAATCTGTTGAAATACTTTCCCAGGAAAAAAATGAAGTGAAATGCAAATTTCGGTCTACCAGAAATCAGGTGACCTAGATTTTATCTCTCACCCTTCTGAGTGGTGGTCTTACATCTGAAAATGGGGCTATGTGACCTGTGTATTAGGTCATGAAGTCCTTTTCTGACACTTGATCATTTGTAATCTGGATAAAATTTTTCTGAGATTAGGTACACTGTGAAAGTATTTTTGTGTGGTATATTAGGGTTTCCCAACTTTTATAATTAAAGGTAGCTTTTGTTTACTCTGAAATACTATTAGAAGTTGCTAAAAATGCAGATCTCTGGAGTGTGAGAGATGCGATAACAATTCTTTCATGTTATGAGTCCTCACTCGTTTGGATCAAATGGAAATGACTTTGATACATATCAGTAGACATGATTCATTTGGTTTATTCGAATTTTGGATAAATAATCAAGTTTAAGTTGAGAAAGAAAAGTCAAGGTTAACAGAATAAACAAGTTCAAAAAGCAAACAGATTTTTGAGAAAAAATGGGACACAAGGCGTGTAATATTAGGATTTACCCAAATTACATGTCCTAGATATAAAACAAATTATTTTTTTATATTACTTAAAGTATTACAAAGGGTATCACATATGTCTCCTTTGTAAAACAAATTATTTTTAAAGAATTGACATTTTTAGTAGGTTAAAGTGTTCTGAAGATATTTTCATGGAAAGGGCTCCTAATGGGTATTATACTTTTCAGAATATGGGTTTAAACATATATAGGTGTGTGTGTGTGTGTGTGTGTGTGTGTGTGTGTGTGTGTGTCTTTAACGGATTTTAATATTCTCTTAAGTTATTTTTCAAAAAAGGACAACTCAATGTTTTTCACGGAACTGCTCTGGGAATAAAAGAATGTGATAGCCTAGAAAATATACCAAGTACTAGTCTGTGAAAAATTCATACATCGCCCTGAAGGTCAGCCACAAACTTTTCTGTTGTTTGGATGCCAGAAAAAAATATGTTACTACAGAGAAATGATACAAACACACCTTTGTCTTTTTGGAATACTTTTTTTTTTTAATGCTGCAAAGACTTGGAATCTCCTCCACACTCCCTAACCCTCCCCCAAACCTCAGAAAGAGAAAATTGCTTCTGATTTTCCCTGTACAAATTCATTTTCAGGAAAATGGGAGAGAAAAGAAAATATATTAGCAGCCTTTTACTCGAGGGGAAGATAATTGCTGGCACACCCTCAGACTCAGTGTGTATTTTCCCCATTTGAGTTCCCCGTTGTCAGTTCTTTGGATGCGATACAAGCACTTATTGATCTAACCCTTCCCT